>NC_138990.1:56012464-57327133 GCF_964341445.2 Mesoplodon mirus
AAAGTATTAAAGAAAGGGTAGCACAGCTGTGAACTGGAGACTTAAAGGGAGAGCAGCGTCCCCACCCACCTGGAGGTGAGCGTGGTGGAAAGTGGATCAGGGACCAAGATGCAGGATGGAGCAGAGCTGCCATCCACCCTCCCAGGACAAAGCTGGGGAAGTTGGTGAGATGTTTTTGAGGGGACAGTGTTTTTACACAAAATTCACACTGTATTTCAAATTGCTGCCTCAGATTCATTTGAACAAACCCTAATTTTTTGGTTATTTAAGTAAACTGTATTGGGCTTAACTTGCAAACATGTAACTTGAACAGTTAAAGGTAAAATGACCTACGTAATACAAATTTGGATTTTTATTTTGGATAAAGATTTTGGATACATCTTTCTCTCCCAACAAACTTCTATTTTAACTATTGAAAGAGACCACTTTCTTCCTTTATGGTAAAGATGCTAATGAGAAGATAAATGAACAAAAAAGTAGATCAGAGGTGGAGGATTAAGCAAACGCAAAATGTGACTATTGTCAGTTTCTGAAAAATGGAAAATTACCATCTTGGCTTATTAATGAGCAATGTTCACCTACTTATTTACTTGGATAATATTTATTAAGTACCTTTGATGTAATAGATATCGTTTTAGGTGCTGGGGATACAGGTGAGGGGAAAAAAATCCAACCTCAAAGAACCCTACTTTCATGGAGTTTATGTTTTAACTTCAAAGTTTTGCAAGTAAATGGTAGTTGCCTAATAAGCTACAGAATCAGTGTTCGTCTTTATATTCACTGTATTATTCTACAATATTGGCACATTTTAGGACAGGATTTGGTTCTCAGATGTCTGAGTTTCAGCTCTTTGTATCTGTCCAGAGATTGTCCTTGGTTTCCAGGAAAAGCCTAGGAAAGGCAGACTAAGGTGCCTGCCACGGGTGAAAAGAGAGAAGAGTCAAGTTTCCTTTACTGGGCATCTGGAGGCTACAGAAGGTACCAGGATTCTTCACAATGCTGGTCAAACTCAGTTCTGCTGTAATTGGGGCTTACTTGTTTGAAACTGTTGTGTTTTGGGTACATGACCTGGCAGGGGAGATATCGAATCAGTGTAAGAAAAGAATTGTGCAATAACTTAAGTGTATTTGGAATAAGATTTTGTGACGATCTGTATATTTTCATAGTTTTATGGTTTTATGACATCAATCACCAATATTTATTAGACAAACAAATACAACTAAACCAGTGCAAAGAGAAGATCTTGGTGCCCGCCTAGTCTCACTTTGAAAGGTAGAGAAGGAAAATAAAGAATCATTTTTACAGCACTTTAACTTTTGAATGGAGGTACCTGCTGACATCTTCTGTTTCTTCCTTCATTATATGCTTTTCTTTTAATTTGGTCCTCTTGAAAAGAATCAAAGTAGGGGCTCTCCAGGAGTTGGGCACAAGTTAACCTGTCATTTGGATTCATTCTCAGACACTCCTATGGAAGACGGGAAGAGCAGAGAAGATATTAAAAGAGGAGCCTGTTTTGTTACTGTGCCCCAAAACTCTGAATAATAACTTGGTAGAGCAAATACGAGTTTAGAAAATCTTCAACTTTGTATATTATCCAGTACTTGGAACTTGTTAATAACTGGAATTGCTCTTCTTTTGCCCTTTCAAAGTCTTTTGAGGGTAGATTTGATGAACATTCAATGTCTCGAAGGGGGTAAATGTAGGTCAGGTGCGTTTCACCAATGACATTTCTTTATCACTTGTCAAAGCTAATAGTTTGTAGGGCTCCACAAAATGTGGTCCCTAGGCCAGCTACATCAGCATCACCTGGGGACTTGCTAGAAATACAAATTCTTTGGTCCAACCCCAGGCCTACTGAATCAAAAGCACTGGGGGTGGGGCCCAGCAATCTGTGTTTAACAAGCCTTCAGGGTGACTCTAATACCTGTTCAAGTTTGAGAAGCCACCTGAGAATGGATTGGGCTTACAGGGCTTGACCTACCCTCCACCAACCCCTTGGGGGTTTTGCTAAATTGCAGGCGGGTCAGAACAACTTGTCCAGAACAAGGTTGGAGAATTAGACTTCCAGGACAGGGCCTGCATAGTGCTGGGTTAGGGCAAGTCAGAGCAGTGAGACAGGTAGAAGGCAGGTGAGGTCCAGTGGAGCAGTGGTAAGGGCAGTCTGAGAGCTCAGAGGTGTCGGCCTCCGAGTCTCAGGAGGACTCATACTGAAGGAAGCCAGCACCCTGGATAGCATCTGGGTAGTGACCAGCACTAGCACAAAGGCTGGTCTACAAAGTTGACTCTAGGTCATCCAGATGGCTCTACTTTCTAGATCAGAAGAGTTTCAAACTGGGCTGCTTATCATAATCACCTAGGGGGAGGCTTAAAGATACAAATTCCAAGGTCCTATTCATAGAGATTCTGCTTCTGTAAATCTGAGCTTATTTATTGGAATGTGTGTATATATATATATATATATTTTTTTTTTTTTTTTTTTTTTTTTTGCGGTACACGGGCCTCTCACTGTTGTGGCCTCTCCCATTGCGAAGCACAGGCTCCGGACGTGCAGGCTCAGTGGCCATGGCTCACGGGCCCAGCCACTCCGTGGCATGTGGGATCTTCCCGGACCGGGGCATGAACCCGTGTCCCCTGCATCGGCAGGCGGACTCTCAACCACTGCGCCGCCAGGGAAGCCCTGGACTGTATATTTTTAAAAAGCTCATTCTGATGAGTAGTCATTCTGATCAGTGGTATGGAAGTCATTGCTATAAGTATAACTTACTTGCTTGTTAAAGACAGATACTCATACTAGTATCTCCATCCCTACACCACTAAAGGCTTTCAGCGGCCACACGGAATGGAAGAGGCACACTTTCTAGCGTGGCCTCAGTTGGTCAAGCATGAACGGTATACTGGTCATAGATGAGTTTCTTCTGCTTTTTATTAGAATTTGTCCTTTGTTTGACTATCTCTTTTGGCCCTGGTACAGGGGCTATATTTGGTGTCTGCATGGTTCTGATTTTGCCTGATCTTCTACTGATTTTTTTAAAAAGCAATTTAAAATTTTAGTTAACCCAGTGTATCCAAAATGTTATCAGTTCAACATGTAATATTTTAAACACCATTAATGAAATATTTTATATTCTTTTTTAAAGTAATTTTCATAGAAATATAATACTTCTCAATTCTAATCAGCCATATTTCAAGTGCTCAATAGTAACATGTAACTAGTGGCTACCATATTGGACAGCACAGTTCTTTTTATTTAAAAAATTTTTATTTTATTTATTTATTTATTTATTTTGAACATATTTATTGGAGTATAATTGCTTTACAATGGTGTGTTAGTTTCTGCTTTATAGCAAAGTGAATCAGCTATACATATACATATATCCCCATATCTCTTCCCTCTACAGCACAATTCGTTGTTTTTGTTTTTTTCTTTTTTACAGCACAGTTCTTGATTTTCAAACTTAAGGAGTACATTTATCCTCATAAATTTCCATAGTCTTGAATATACTGACTTAACAGTCAAATTTCCTAATGAATGCAGAAGTATGGTCTTCATCATGGCAGACCTTAATTATACTCTTTCATCTTCTACTAATTTTAATGGATATATTAGAAAGATTACTGTTTAAACCACTGATGTTCCTTTAACTGTAATTATTTTACAGTTCCTTAACTGTTTCAATGACTACATTTTTACCTTGGCATTATTTGCCCTACTGTCCACGCCCCCCCCAGAGTTACCAGCTTCAATCATTATGACTTGCAGTCAATAATGGTTATAATTGATGCTTAGGTACCTTCATGAAATTCAAAGCCACAGGATGAACATCTGAGAACTTTTCTTCAAGAGTTTCCTAAAAAACAAAGTAAAGCATTTCAATGTTACCTAATAACAAAGTAATGGATATTTTAAATATATTGGCATTAAGAATACTTTGGAGAAAGACCCCCTAGTAGGTTAGATTTTGAAGATTTTTTAAAATCATATTTTTACATAATTTTACACTACTGTATAGTGTAATGGGAAAAATTGAAGCTATTAACTTCACAGTGTTTTGCAATTAGTGTTTGGTAAATGTTCGTGCTAAATGTCCCCTTCTGAAATCCTACAACAGTACCCTAATATCTACTTATAGGGATGCCTGATCTACTTAAAGAAATGCTTTGAGCATTAATGAAAATACACTGAGCTGCATAATTAAGAGCACTACGGAAAGCAACAGAATGATGAACACAAAATTCAGAATAGTAAGGGGGGAAGAGAATGGGATTGAGGAAGAGTACATGGGGAGGGGGAAGCTTCCAAGTCAATGGCAATATTCTCCTTCCTTAACTAGGCAGCAGGTACATGTGAATTTGTTGTATTTTAGTCTTTAAATCAAACATGTTATATAAATAATCTTTTGTAATTCAACCTCTAGACTTGTAATTCAACTTTTAACCTTTTATTATATTCGTTAAAAGCCTTAACAAATATACTAAAAAAGAAATCCAGTACATAAATCAAGGTATTATACGAAATAAATTTAAGATGAACAGGGTGTTTAGAGAAGTTGGGACCACCTGAATCTGATGGTTCACAGGTGCCATAAATCATGACCTGGCTTTGCAGACTCTCCCTACCTCCAGCACAGCTGGAGCGTGGCACACGCTTCCCCTGACCGTCCTTTCATTCTATAGGCAGAATCTAGATCATACAGAGTTTTAAAGATCATAGCCCAAACTTAGGTAACACAGACAGGAAATCAATGACTACAGAGAGTAAGAGGGTCAAGTAGTCATTGGTAGATTCCCACAAAAAGGCAAAGACCACAGGAAGAGTGTAAAGGTGATCACTGTGGCTTTCAGTTTTGATTTGGATACAATGAGGGTCATTTTGTGGAATGACCTTCCATGTGGAAATATATGTTGTGAAGAAATAGTTTATATCGATTTGAGCTTTGTTTCAGAAGCTGAAGAAGATAGAGAATGCATTTTTTTTCAAAATAGAGACAACTATGGTAAGTACTGTTTATGAGAAAATAATTATTTCAGGGCAAGGTACCAGAGTGTTTTGATTAAAAGGATCATGGTATTTATGAAGGAACTAAGTATACTTCCACTTCAAATTTAAAATTGAATTAATCTTTGAATACATTGGGCAAGTAAACTTTTAAAGCATTCTCCTGGTTCATTTTATGTAGTTTTTACATAGTTTTTTTGACCTGTGTCAGTGAGTCGTAAGGAAAACAGGAGCCCAAAGCACAAACATTAAAGAAGAAACAACTACCCCTTTAAAGAAAGTGGCAACACAAATAACAAAACACCAGAATCCAGCAATTTACCATATCTTCTGGTTCAGGAATACTGATGCCATGGAAAAATTGGTTACTTTTAAAGATAGATTGATGTCTTGGGATTAGTTTTCCTGTAAAATACAAACCACATAACTCATGATAAATTTACTAACATAATGCTTAAATGGTTAACATAATGCTAAATGGTTAACATATTGCTTAAATAATATAATGCTTAAACGGTTAACTTCTGAGGTCCAGATGTGAAAGAAATACTGAGCCTGATCATTCCCTCCAGATTTGGGAGGAATGGGTCACTGCAAAAACATACCTTCTCAGGTAGGTCAATGCTCCCAAGGAACTCTCTTTGCCACACATGGTTTGGTCTGCCATTCAGCTGTCACCAAAAGAGGAGGTAAGCAAGTGGTCTGGAGGGCTTTACACATATGATCCCATTTAATCTCATAACCATCTCACAATCATTGCTATTTTTCATATATACTGTCCCAGTCAGAGAATGAGGCTCAGAGGTTTGATCAGCTGTCTAAAGTCACACGGTCATTAGTTGACAGACCCAGGATTCAGACTCAGGTCCGTCTCACATCTGCCTAATGTAAATTTCCACAAACTTGTAGGAAATCAATTAAACAGCATAAGCTTAAGGTGTGGCCTGTAGTGATACGCTACCCCACATTTTTCATGCTGTGGAATTCTCCAGCAGAATGTATTGGGACCACACAGGGAATTGCATCAGACCAGACAGCAGTAGTTCCCTTGCCCAGCAGCCATACTGCCAGGAGAGCCTATGGGAAGGGATTAATAAATACCCATCACTTTGTTTGCATCCACGCTGCTGACGTAAAGCTGCAGCTGACGTAAAGCTGCAGCTGATCTTTTGGGTTATGTTCTCTTCCAACCAGGTGGAAGTAGACAAGTGCTGAGGATGCTGCATCGTGATAAAAGCTCATGAAAGAGAGCATTTGAGTCCATTCTTATTCTGCACTTAACTAGTTGTAGGACTTTAGGCCACTCATGGAAGCTCCCAGAGCCTCAGTTTCCTCACTGGTAAAAACAGGCACAATGAAAAATGTTATAATGTCCTTAATGGGCTTTTCTTAAGACTGAAAGAGAGGGTGTGTGTGAAAGTAATTTGTAAATTCTTAAGTATAAAGAAGCAGATTTGAGGAGTGGCAACAGAGGCTGTATAGCCTGCAAAACCTAAAATATTTACCATTTGGCCCTTTATAGAAAGTTTGCTGACCCCTGTGCTAGAGGAAAGGGGAAAAATCCTCTTTTACAGAGGATAGAAAGTGCATTTGAGTAATTATCTTTAGAGTAAGCTCTATGCAGCTGACTCATACCCTTAGCCCTATCTTAGGCTGATAAGGAAAGTAAATGTATAGTTTATTCCACGGCTAATTGACTTGACTTGGAAAGGCATCTGAAAACTCCTCACTGACATAAGTTATGGCTCTACACATTGAGAAAAGGGTTGGGCTTTGGCTACAACCCAAAACAGCCATCCTGAGTAGCACTTTGGAGACGAAAGAAAGGTCTTATTGTTCATTACAGTGACATACCACTACTATAACACTCTAGCAACTCTGTAAGCCATAAAATGCGACTTATACCCAGTGTTCTGATTATCAGATACAGTTTGTCCACATCTGATTTTCCAGGCCAGAGTGGCTGGCCTGTCAGGAGCTCTGCAAAAATGCAACCGGTAGCCCATACGTCGACTGAAGAACCATAGTGGGTATCTCCCACAAGAAGTTCAGGAGCTCGGTACCATCTTGTAGTGACATAATCAGTGTAGGCATCTCCCAGAACTGCAAATGCATCGGTCAAATCAGGTGGGTCACATTCTCCCAAGAGAGGAACTACTCCCAAGAGCAGTCAGGCATTCAGATCAGCTTCAGTAATTCTCAGGAGCCACGATACTCCTAACAGTTCACGCAGTGAGGCACTCATGGCGTAAACAGTACTCAGATAGTAAATTCACCTTCCCCATACTATGTATAAAATAGATAAGCAATATACTGTACAGTACAGGGAATTACACCCATTATCTTGTAATAACCTATAATGGAGTATAATCTGCAAAAATACTGAATCCCTATACTGTACACCTGAAACTAACATAATATTGTAAATCAACTATATATTTCAATTAAAAAAAATTCAACTTCCAAAGGTACCTTAGCTAGTTAACATCTATAGAATCCCAAAAAGAGAGGACCGGGACGAGGGGGTAGGGAGAATTTGTACAGTGTAACTTCAATTATAAACCAGCTTCCCAATGCATTGTCAAGTCACCTGTGTCTGGGTCCTCTCAGGATATCGATTATGTGTATGCCCCCTGTGCAGTGTGTCTGTTGTTAATGCATCTTTTTGCCTGCTGCACAGCTCTAGATTCAAGTAGACATCATTATCTGTCCCCCTTTCCCTTGGTTCCTCCCTCTCTGGGATGACTTCTTTTTTCTCAGCACTGTCTCTGAATCCTCTCTGTCATTTTCTGTTTACTCTCCTAGTCTCATCAGCTCCACGAAGTTTTTCCCGACCACTCTAGACCACATTAGTATCTCCCTCCAGGGAGCCATCTGCCCTTTCGCTTTAGTACTTTATTGCCAGTCATCTTGTATTATTCTTTTGTTTCTTTTACTTCAGATTATAAGTGCATGAAGACTAGAAATGCATCTTGTAGTTCTTTTCCTTTCCTATGGGGCAAAGTACATAAATGTGACATCCAATAAATTGTAGTTGATTGGATGGAGGTGAAGTGTGAACTGATGTACTGACTAAAAGGTTACAGTGAAATTTCCCTTTTTGAATAATAACAATATAACAATCAGCATACATTCAGTATCTAAAGTAAGAATTTTAACTATCATTTCATAATCATCTGAGTTGGGTAAGTTAGTAAAAAATTGCTACTTACTCAGAATTCATGCAAACCCAAAGTCACAGCTCTTGATTATTCCTTGCTTAGTTATTAGAATATTTTCAGGTTTTACATCTCTGTGAATACACTGTAAGAAAATATTTAATTATTTCCCCGAGTCATCAAGACAACGAAGCATAATGAACATTTAACTATTAGTTTAAATGATAAACAAAGCCTGTGAGATAAACACAAATATGGTTTTCCTTCATTTTTCTAAAAACTTAAATTGCCATTTTTTTCATTTGTAAATCTTATCATACCAAAAGAAAAAAAAGTTGCTATATTAGGAAAGAAATTAAAATAATTATTGGATAGGAAAACTGAAAAATTTTTTTTTGAGAACGGAGGATCATGTAATTATTTTTTCCACTTTTTACTGAGCCCTATTTAAACAGTAAGAGATAAAACCCTGAATGAGACAACAAGGTCCTACTGTATAGCACAGAGAACTATATTTAATATCCTATGATAAACCATAATGGAAAAGGATATAAGAATATATATATGTATAACGGAGTCACTGTTGTACAGCAGTAATTAACACAACCTTGTAAATCAAGTATGAGGTAACCCTGAACGAGGTAACACTCAGAGTGCTTCTAATAAGAACAGCTGCCCCCCAAGAATCACAATGCAGGTTGCACAAATATTGCAGATTGGAGAAACTGGAAAAACATTTGAATGACAGCAAAAACAAAATTCATTAGAGTGACCATCTTATGTATTATCCAGCTCTATTAAGGATGTGTGAAAGGGAGCTCTATTAATTACTACACGAGGACAACAGCCCACAACTGTCCTGGGCAAGCTGGGATGTAATGGTCACCTATTAACAACAGATACCAAATATTCGGCCTCAGGGGATGAGTATCCCCAACTAATCTGCAACCATTAACAGCTTTCTTGAAACGTGACCACAGGATGCTGTTGCTGTTGCCCCTGGGAGGGCGGGTCACCAGCGGGAGGCATTCTCCCCTCCGAGTCCTCTATGTGTGGAGAGCTTACAGCTTGCTGCAACACCCCAGGACCCTGAGTGAAGCAGGTGCTCCTTCCTGAATGTGAGAGGGCTAAGCTGAGGGTGTGGGTGAAGGTGGGCTGAGTGAGCCTCACTCACTATTAGTCCAGAAATGGCTATTCCATGCTGTGGATGCCCCAGGAGAAAACAACTCAGGCCCTATTCTTCAGAACTTTAGCTTTCCAGGTTATCCTCCCTCCAAACAAGCACATAGATAAAAATGATGTTGCTCTTCTTGTATAACTCAGCCCTCAGGCAGAGCTCTGAACTTTTCAGAGCACTTCCACATGAATTAGTTCATCCTTGCAACAATCCTGTGATTGCAGGTGGCTACCGACGGTCTCCGGATTAAGTACCACAACAATCAACTCTTTCTGCCTCACTTCTCTGTTGTGCTGTCAGTCTCTTGAAGTATTCCTGTCAAATTGACAATTTTGAAATATATATTTTTTTGCTTCTATAATAGCTATCTAAAAAGAGAAAATGTTGAACCCTAAATTCATTTTGGGTCCCCAAAATGGCACTGGTACTAGAAGCTTGTTTGTATTGTCTCAATTACTGTCAACTGTCTCATAATTTGTACCACCAGCAGTTAGAAGAAACCTTTTAAGGTCTCTTAAAAGTCCTAAGGCCTTCGATATTAATTTTTAAAAATACATTGTTATAATATAAGCCAACATAGTTTTCATCCTACCTTTAAAGCAACACATTAATGAAAACTGGATTAACATTTTGCATCATATTCACCTATAACAATTAGTGATTTAATAAGAATAGGTTATATCCCTCAGGTGAGTTTGCATCAGATTCTAAAATTCCTGTACTATATGTGTCATTACTAAGTAAATGGACTTACATTGATACCTGTCTATTGGCCTATTTAAATATGCAAATCCATGTGAAATTTACAGCTACTTATTTTCCAACCAAAACATACAAAGGCAAATGAAGTATTGATTATGTCCCAAAGAATCTGAAAAAATTTTTAGTGTAATGCAGGTAAGAGAAGCTACAAATAAAGGATAGATGGAGTATTATATAATAGAAGAAAGAAAAAGAGAGTAAAAATCACTGGAACAGTAAGAAGCAGAGTATGGAGAACAGAAGATGCTTAGACATACAGCATTCACTTTCTCCAGTGCAAAGTTGCACTCAGTGCAAACTCTGTAATGCCTCTCACAATAAGCTTATTTTCCACCTAAGAGCAATAACTTGTAAGTCAGTGTAACCAAAACACTTTGATAAACTTGGGTATCATACACAGCTTTTAGCAAACACTGCTTAAACTGGGTTATTGCAGCTGATGTGCAATCTCATTTTTACAATCTCAAAAGCCCGCAAGAAGAGGTATCCATGGTATTTTAAACCTGACCCTTAATTTTAGGAATCATCTCTGGAAGCTTCCCTACTAGAAGCTGCTTCTTTATATAGCCTGAATGGACATCTGAGAAGGTTGTTCTTTGAGCCTTACGGATGGATACTCATAATGAGAGAGGAAAGAAACCTCCTCCTTGACAACTAAGTCATTGATATCAACAAGATGATGATGGATGTTACAGCCAGACATACTCGTATTTTGGAAGTCACTGTAATTTTGTCATTTTGACATGAAGTTCTTTTTTTTTTTTTTTTTTTGGCTGTGCCGTGTGGCTTGCAGGATCTTAGTTCCCCAACCAAGGATCAAACCCGGGTCCACGGCAGTGAAAGTGCAGAGTCCTAACCACTGGACCTCCAGTGAATTCCCAGACATGAAGTTGTTTTTCTCTAATCAATACGTCAAATATATAAAAATTCATGAGTTCACATTGATGTTAAATGGTCACTTTAGTTACCTCAATCTAGCCATATTATAGGGTAAAAAAAGAACAAAATGAGTAGGTATTTTCATAAGTCCAGAGTCAGATCTGAATGGGCCTGAGATTCTGCATTTCTAATGAGCTCTCAGGTGATCTCTATAAACCACACTTTGAGTAGCAAGGCCTTAATCCCTTACTACCGTAACCTTCCTTTCTTGGTAGGATCACCACTCTTGAGATAAAAAGGTAGTCATGGTCACCACAGGTTGAAAGCTGGGAATCTTTAGCAACACCATTTGGGTCAGACTGCCTTTTCTATTCTTTGAGAGTATCATGAGGGTTCCTTTAAAATAAGGAGAGTATAAAGGTTTTAGATGTACTATTGTAACAACTTACATATGATTTAGATTTTTTTTCCTTTGTGTGCATTTTAGACAATAGGTTTGTTAAAAAAAAAAAAAGATACATAAAAGCTTACCATAGCATAAGAAAATGGGATAACCAGAGTTCAGAGTAATTTCCACGTTGGAGGAAGAAATTTTGTCTGAAAAATTATCCATTTTTAATAAAGGCCATAGATTATAAACTGGAGGTTTTCAATATTTCAAAGTTTAAGGTACAGAACGTGTTGTTCCAAGCAGAGAAAGAAATGGTGGCAGTTGCATTGAGCTACAATAATGTTTGGGTCCACTGGAAATAGTAAGTGGTAATCAGGTAGGTAAGTTGATTGGTTGACCCACTCACTCATTCATTCATTCATTCATCCAGTTATTCAATAAATGTTTCCTGAGCACCTTTTATATAAAAAGATCCATGCTAGGCTGAAGCGATACAAAGATAAATCAGCCACAGACACTGTGTTCAAGCTTATAATCAGTACACAGGAAAATGTCTGATTATATAGGGATAATGTACAACACTTATGATAAAACGAATTTTTTTTTTGTTGTTGTTGTTGTTGTTGTTGTTGTATGCGGGCCTCTCACTGTTGTGGCCTCTCCCGTTGCGGAGCACAGGCTCCGGACGCACAGGCTCAGTGGCCATGGCTCACGGGCCCAGCCGCTCCGCGGCATATGGGATCCTCCCAGACCGGGGCACGAACCCGTATCCCCTGCATCGGCAGGCGGACTCTCAACCACTGCGCCACCAGGGAGGCCCGATAAAACGAATTTTTAAAAAATCATTTTAATTACCCATAAAACTCTAGCAACAAACTTAGGTGAACTTGAATACCTCTCAGAGCATGGTGAAAAGCAACAGAGATGTGGATTCAATTCAGCATCATCTTTAGTAATATTTGAAAGTATAATTTGCATCATGAAAAACAGGTTTATGTATCTTGTGGACAATATCCCTCTATACTCTGTCAATAGAAAATAAAAGCTTCTGACTTATCCTAACAAAACAAACAAACAAAAAAAAACTTCACTGACTTTCTTAAAGCTAAAGGAAGCTTTCCCTAAGTATTAAAATTTAGTTCCATGATCTTGTACTCTTTTTCAGCAATCCTAGACTACTATGATAGATATTCTGCTGGCATCAAAATTGACCATATGGTAGTCTGTATCCTTGCCTCAACACTGCCTCTAGGCACCAACGCAAAAGGTCTAGAGTTGTTTTTTAAAAACTATCATTATAGCAAAAGCACCCAAGAGCCTACTTAAAGAAGCTCCCACTGGCCTAAGGTTTGAACATCAGAGAGAACAATTATTGCAAAGGATTGAAACACATCAAATACATAAAATCCATTCGTTTATAACGATACCCTACACCTCCCCAAAACCATTCATTGTTCACTCTTGGAGGCTGCTAACACACTGGCTCATCACTCTTGAGTACTGACAAACAAAGGGAATAATCACATATTTATCTTACTGTACTTTACAGTAGCCAGAGTCCATGATGGTAAATTCTTCTCCATAGAATTCCAATTAACAAATGCAGAAGGAATAATAGAATTAGAAAATCACCACCTTTTAACCCTAATGAAATCCTGGAGAGAGGTAATAATTATCTATGAATGCTAAAATGAAATAAAAGATTGACAGGGGGGCTTCCCTGGTGGTGCAGTGGTTGAGAGTCTGCCTGCCGACTCAGGGGACACGGGTTTGTGCCCCGGTCCAGGAAGATCCCACATGCCGCGGAGCGGCTGGGCCCGTGAGCCATGGCCGCTGAGCCTGTGTGTCCGGAGCCTGTGCTCTGCAACAGGAGAGGCCACAACAGTGAGAGGCCCGAGTACCGAAAAAAAAAAAAAAGATTGACAGGGAAAGTGATAATGGAGGGGATCAAATGAACACCTCCTGAACCCACTAATCTATTTTAAGACAATCAAAAGTGGGAAAGACAACCAGACATTATATATGCCTCATGATGTTGATGCAGTAAGTGTACAGCACTATATGTGAAGCATTCCTGTCTAAAAAACTGAACCTGAGTATGATCAAACCTCTGGATATAAACACCAATTTATAGCAAATACAGGTGAAAGAACAAGTTAAGTAACACATAGGAAGCAATCGGCCAAAATGATTTCTATAACACAGGAGTAGTCAAAGTGTGGCTCTAGGACCAGCAGCTTCAGTATCAACTGGGAAACTGTTAGAAATGTCAATTCTCAGGTCCTCTCCCAGACCTACTGAATCAGAAACTCTGGGAATGGGCCCAGCAAAATGTGTCTTAACAAGACCTCCTGGTGATTTTGATGCATGCTCAAGTTTGGTACCCATGGCTGTAAAAAATTAATGATGGGGAAAAAAAGGTAGGGGAAGGGGGACTGCTATAGAATAAAAGACTTAAGAGACATTAAAAACAAAACAAAATCAAGTGCCATGGAGGGTTACACTACTGATATCCTGAAAACTTATTTTAATCCAATTTAAAAATAATTATAGGAATCAGTATTGCGGCAAAAAGAAACATTAAGTTTATACAAACTTTTTTTTTTTTTTTGCGGTACGCGGGCCTCTCACTGTTGTGGCCTCTCCCGTTGCGGAGCACAGGCTCTGGACGCGCAGGCTCAGCGGCCATGGCTCACAGGCCCAGCCGCTCCGTGGCATGTGGGATCCTCCCGGACCGGGGCACGCACCCGTGACCCCCGCATCGGCAGGCGGACTCTCAACCACTGCGCCACCAGGGAAGCCCTCCCTATACAAACTTTTAATTCATAAGGAATGAGTAATTCGATTCTTACAGAAATTGGAAAAGGGCCATGAATAATGCATTCCTTTTCCTCATATTCTGTAACTTTCTTTTGTTTTGCTCTTTTGGTTCTTATTTTCCCTCTGTCATTAGCTCTTCAAATCAGACCCCTAAGCTAAGTAGAAGAAAAGAGTCATCATGAAGAAATCAGCAAATACGTTAGAAAATGTTACTTACGTTATGTCTATGACAGAAGTTAAGATATTGAAGTGTTTGCCTTAACACACTTTTGATCACTCTATCAGCAACTCTGGGGGAAAAAACAAAAAAGGAAATGAAAACTCCTAAGATAGGGTTTCAGGAGCAGAACTGGGAATAGAAATGGAATGGGCGGGGCTTGTCATGGCCAAAGGATGCAACGCAAAGGGAGTCTTGGAAATTTTTTTTTTTAATGTTTTAACGAAAATTGCTTTACTACTTTTTCTTTTGGTTATATAATTTTTGCTTTGTAATTTGAAATTTTTACATCTGTAAAAATGATCCATGCTTATCATGAAAATTCAAACAATATAGAAAAGTAAAGAAATAAAAAGTGTTGACTCAAATCTTGCTAGCTCAAAATAATTGCTGTAACTTATAGTGACTGTCCCTTTAGGAATCTCTTTCTCTCCCTCTGTCTCTCTCTGCAGTTACCTTTTAATATTAAATAAATACATTCATATGGTTCAATATTTTTAAAGTTAAAGGAATATCCATGAAGAATTCTCTCATACCTGCCTTGCCAACCATTTCATCCTCTGCAACTTCCCCTGCCTCTTTCAGAAACATCCTATGCATTGAGGTACAGATACTAATATGTATACATATATTTCAGTGGCCAAGGATTTCATTATATGGATGTATCATAATTTACGTAATTAGTCCCCATTGATGAACAATTAGGCTTGACATGATTTTCATTTCTAGAAGCAATGCTTCAGTGAATATCTACTCATCCATCTATGGAAGTTGTGCAGTTATCTTTTTAAGGTAAGTTCTAGAAGTGGGATTTCTGGGACCTATGGTAGGCACATATTACATTTTGATCCTGCAAGTATGAACTTCAGGTAGACCTGAGACTGGGTTTTGCAGGAAAAAAGACATTCTTGAAGGTTGACCTTCAGTTCATCCAATTCACGTTGGTGGTAAACACTCAAGCATGTGCCAGGGTTGTTTTATAACAGTTACCTACGCCTGGTAAGCAGGCAGGTACACAGCCAGGGGAGGCCGAGGAGAATAAAGGGCCCTTGAGAATGGGAGGCTGGGAGCTTCTTGCCCCTGAAGATTCCTCACTCTGTGGAAAATATTGGGGAGTGTTTTCCATTGGGGAATTGGGGATCTGGGCAACTTGTATTCTGTCTGGGAGTACTTAGTGTATTTTGTGTAACCATTTCTATAAATTGCAGCAATTACATTCCCTTTAACTTTTCTGTTGATGTCTTTCCATTGCTCACATCACTGTCCCAGGATGATGCCTTCACAGTTACATACGGCCAAACTACCCTCTCTAAGCAAGGTTGTACATATTTACATGCCCACCAAGCTTCTGTGCATTTGAGTCCCTATCTCCTCATTGTCTTGCCAACATTCCGTTTTGCCAGTGTTATGTTTGCCAATCTGTGTTTAAAATAAAAAGATATCTCACTTTGGTTTTCATTAATTTCATTTAATTACTAATGATTTTAATTTTCACATTATTGAACATTACACTTCTCTCCTTTTGTGTATTTTCTGTTCATGCCCTTTATTGCTTTTCGATTGGTCTAGTTACTCTTCTTTAAATTGATTTATGAAGACTCAATGTATATCAGAGTCTACATAGATGCTGTAAATATTTTTCTCAGTGTGTTGTTTGCTTTTCAGCCCTCTCCGTGAAGATGAGGTTGTTGTTGGCATATTTTCAAAAATCTGAAAATACAAGATTTTTTCTTCACTAAATGTTCTACTGTAAGGATTTTTTGATTAAAAAATGTAAAATTACCTAATATTCCGAACACTCCCATCACTTAGTTTTAATATTTTATCATATTTGGATATTTAAATCATGTGTTTAGATCACTTTTTAAAAACTGAACTCATTATCGTGCAGATGGAGCTGGTCTTGCAGAACAGTGGGCTGGCCTGTGTGTGACGCAGGTATGGCACCAGTGACAAGACATGTGAGGTCTGGGTAAACACCAAGAAATAGCAACCACTGAATGGAGCTATTTTGCTCAGAGCAGTTTCCCCATCTCAGATCACAGTGATGGTGTCAAGCCCTTGGCATCAGTGATCTGGTGGCAGCCTTTTGACTCTAGCTCTTCTCAGTATTGTGAAAGCACCTAATTCTCAGTATTAAGTCCCTTTCCACTTAAAATGTCTAGAGTGGTTTTTATTTCCTATACTGAATTCTGGTATAACTTTATCCTCTCCTTCCTTTCCCTAAGAGCCAAGCCTGAGACTACATTATTTATATTTTTTTAATGAGGCAGAAGGAATAGTAAAGCCATTTGTGCACAGAGTTCAAATCCCAGCCGTGATGCTTCCTAGTTTTATAACCTTGGGCAAGTTATTTGTGCTTTCACTTTTCCTGGAATAATACCTCACAAGTTTATTGAGAAGTCTATCCCTTAAGAGCCTGGGTATTGAAACACAGGTTCAGGATATGAGGGTCTGGGGTCAGACGAGGTGAGTAGATGGGGCTGACACCCAGGGCAAAGATACAAAGAGCCTGAAGAGGATGCGGAGAGGCCCTGAGGTGTGAAAGAGCTGGGAGTGTGGCGGCCAGTGTGGCTAACGCATGGGTGAAGTTGCTGAGGCTGGCGGGGGCCAGACCCTCGAGGGCCTTCTCAATCTGGGTCAGGAATTTGCACTTTACTCTAAGTTCAAAGGGAAGTCATTGAAAGGACTCAAGAAGGCAAGTGACATATACAGAGAATGGATTTCTGGGGCAGAGTGGATACAGGGAGGTTAATTCGGAGGCTAATTTAATAATCCAGGTGAGATCTAGTGATTTAGACGAGGCTGGTAGAGATGGAGGGAAGGGAAGTGGATCTCAGTCCCGGGAGCAGGGCTTCCCTGGTGGTGCAGTGGTTAGGAATCCGCCTGCCAATGCAGGGGAAGTGGGTTTGAGCTCTGGTCCGGGAGGATCCCACATGCCGTGGAGCAACTAAGCCCGTGCACCACAGCTACTGAGCCCACGCGCCCTAGAGCCCGCACACTGCAACTATGAAGCCCACGTGCCTAGAGCCCATGCTCTGCAACAAGAGAAGCCACCACAATGAGAAGCCCGCATGCCGCAACTAGAGAAAGCCCGCGCGTAGCAGTGAAGACCCATCGCAGCCAAAAAAAAAAAAAAAAAAATCCTGAGAGGAACTGTCAAGAGTAACACATGGCCCTATTCATGTAGGAACAGAATGCTTGTGCTGGTCCACGGACTCTAGGCACCAGGATCCAGTACTGGAACTGGGAAACCAGGTAAGGGCAAGGGTTCAGAGACTGGCAGAACCCTGGTTACTAGTGTTAGTAACACCGAATTAGGTATGAAGCAATGTCCTAAGAAACTCCCCAACTATTGTTGCGAAAGAGGGGTATTTAAGGGCACCTCACAGGAAGAGTCATGGCTTCTGTTCAAAACAGAATCCTCCCGTGAGCTCAGATTCCAAGAAGGCAGATTCCATTTTAGGCAAAACAACATTTATACAAAATAACAACTACAAACAAATACCGCTGATCTTAGGAAGAGGAGATAGTTATCAAAGAGAATACAGATTCACACAGTGTTCATTCCAGAAAGGTAGAGCATTGCAACATTATTCAGACACAGTCAGCATTTTTCAAGGCATTTTGGAGTGAAATAAAACCTTCTGTAGAAACCAACTGATACTCTATGTTTAAATAGTATACTTTGGTGAGTGCACAAACAAATACTGGAATAGTGAAGGCCTGAGAGCAAAAACTAGACATTCTGCTTCAAGCCCGTAGGGGTTAATAAGGGTGACAGGGTCAGGGAATTCAGACTGGGTCACTCAGAGGCTGCTCTCTTAGCCATTCAGGGGAATCCTGGTGCTGACATCAGAGCTCATTATCTTTGTTTTAGTTTGTTATATAACGTGACATGGAAAACTTGATTATCAGTACCCAAGATGAACTGAGTCCTTCTCTGTAAAGCTTTGTTATCCTAGAATAAAATCCAACCTTTAATGTGGCCTACCAGCCTCTTGATGATTTCACTTCTGTTAACTCTCCCCACCCCACCCCCCATCTCCTATCACATTCCCACTGACCTCCACTCTGGCCCAGTTAGCCTCCGCTATTCCCTGAACAGACCTCCAAAGCTTTGTTTTTATTGTTCCACCTACACCCCTCATCAGGCATTCTCTAATCCCTCAGTGTGCTTTATTGTTCTCCAAATGCTTGTAACTCTGCAAGGGCTTTACCTTGTCCATTATTGTAGCTCCAGGGCCTAGAACAGTAACTGGTACCTAATAGGTCCTCAACTAAGCTTCCTTCGCTGGCACTCTCAGAAACTGTATAAACTAACACCCTGTAATAAATCCCTGTTTGCTTTAATTAGCTAGAGTGAATTCTGTTGTTGAATCCTGATTAGTTCAGAATATGATACCAGAAGTGGGTATGGGAAACAAAGTCAAGGCCTTGGGAATGTAGGCTATCTGACTTAGTTGGGTCTGAAGGCAGGGGGATCTAATTACCATTAGTGGCTGGAACACTGGTAAATGGGCACCCAGTGATGAACCAATTATTTACATAATCACCTGTGGTCATCTGGAATGAAGTGCCTATTCAGGGCAGGGCTTTGCTGGACTGAATGTGATTGAACAATGTGGGAACATATGGGAAAGTAATAAAAGAAAAGCGGGCTGGGCTGGCTGCTTCTCACTTCACTGGAAAAATTAAAGAAAAAACAAAAGGACAGCTTTAGGGCTTTGATATTTTGGTTCAAAGCACAGTTAGGAAACCAGAAGTTTCAATGGTTGCCCTTATTTCTTGTATTTTTAAGACTCACTCTTTTGACCTTTGGAATTACCCTGAGATGACTGAAAAATCGGACGCTGAGAATAGTCCTGCAAGGTGCTAAGTGACAACACAGGTTGAATTTATGTGAGGTTAATTAATTTCTCAGTTAATTAACTGAGAGATATACTTTTTTTTTTTTTTTTTTTTGCAGTACGCGGGCCTCTCACTGTTGTGGCCTCTCCCGTTGCGGAGCACAGGCTCCGGACGCGCAGGCCCAGCGGCCATGGCTCACGGGCCCAGCCGCTCCGTGGCATGTGGGATCTTCCCGGACCGGGGCACGAACCCGTGTCCCCTGCATCGGCAGGTGGACTCTCAACCACTGTGCCACCAGAGAAGCCCTGAGAGATATACTCTGAGAATTGAAATGTGGCACTTTGGGAGTATTCATAGAACTAAGAGCATCCCAACTTCCTGCCAAAGTTCTCTTCTCATGTGAAGTAGCCCCCGAGCTTGTGTGATGAGGCTGTTTTTTCCTTGTTGAGGACCCCCCTAAGGATCTCACTTGAGGCAGCTGTGTTGCATGGGGTGGCTGCCAATTCTCCTCAAGGTTTCTTTCCCTGCTACCCGTCAAGGTCTCCAAACCTTGACTAAAGTCAGATCCCAGCATGTCCCAAGGGGACTATTACAATGTTAAAGAGAGGGAAAGAAGATTTACACAGCAAAAAGAACCATAAAATTATGCTAATTTATACTGAAGAATATATGTGGAAATGGATTTCATAAGTGTAGGACCAGAGAGGAGGAAACAAGATTTTAGACTTGGGCGGATTATAACAGGATGGGCACACTTATTAGCGAGCCTGGTTTCAGTAAACTCCCTGGAGCAGCTAGGAGTGAGTCTAGTTGACTGCTGCACTGGTTTGATTGCTGCACTGGTTTGATTGCTGCACTGGTTGATTGCTGCACTGGTTTGATTGCTGCACTGGTTGATTGCTGCACTGGTTTGATTGCTGCACTGGTTGATCGCTGCACTGGTTTGATTGCTGCACTGGTTGATCGCTGCACTGGTTGATCGCTGCACTGGGTGATTGCTGCATTGGTTGATTGGAACCTGGACTAAATGGTTGCCTGTGCCAAATGAAGTTGCAATGCCCGAAATTCATTGGTAAAATGAGGAGGACGAAGTCCAAAGTTTTGAGGAGACAGGAGTGTTAGAGAGGATTTGTCACAGGCAACATGCTCCTCTATGTCTCTCCAAAGTGTTTAATGGTAGCACTAATCTACAGTTGTCCCCAAATCTGCAGTATTGCTTTCAGTTTTCTATTTTGGTAAAGAGACAGCATGCCAGACCCTTCTACTAGGCTCCTCCCACCATAGCAGCCTTCATTCCTTGGATCAGAGCCAAGTGGCTCTTGCTCCATTTGCTAGTGTACCTATTTCCACTATCCAGTTAGGAAATGGGGAAATAACCCCAAGGATGGATTCCTGGACTTTCTAGGACTGCCGGGAGATGGATTCAAGTCAAAATTTCATTTGCCACTTGACTCTCACTAAGCTGCCCATCACCCCGCCCCCCCCCCCCCACAAACTGGTGAACCACAGTGGCTTTCAAAGTCACTGGTGATTGGCTTTACTGCAGGGCACTGACCAGAAATTCCTGAAAGATTGGGTAGCTCTCTTTTCCCAGTACACAACTATCCTGGTAAATGGCCACAGACCATTCTGGGGTAGGCTAAGAGGAAGAATTAAGTACATACATATGATGTTATTGCAGGGCTATTCCCCAAGGAGAGCTGCTGGCTCCCCTTTATTCATGAGGCCCTGGGTCTGCAAACTGGCTATTACGGTGACTCAAGCCAGGCCTCTAGTTACTAGTTTATGTAGAACAAATAGAACCTTAGTGACCTGCCCATCTCCTTTGTGTGGGAGAACCCATGGTCAGACCAAACCATTCTGACCACCACTCTGGCTCTGTTGCCTATTACAGTAACTTCTGGAAGTGAAGCACTCCTTCTTGGCCTCTGCCATCCAGGGCGCCAATCATCCCCAGGAAACCAGGAAGCCATTTCAAAGGAAGACTCTCCCTGCTTCATATCTGGGACACGACGCTGGTGTTCTTCTAACTAATGCATTTCTTAATGCTCATGATTCACTGCCATCCTCCACCAATCCACACCCATAGTCGCATGGGTAATTATCTATGATCAGTTAATTGAGAAGGAAATTAAGCCCTTTATATGTCAATTACACTTCAGTAAAGCTGAATTTTTTTAAAAAAAAGAAATTGAAACATGATTTACAGATGTACATGATGTGCTGTCGCCAGCCAGAAGTGGATAGCTGTAGTTTTATAAACCCATATGGTAGTTTTTATACCCTGACAGTCATTTATAACTGTTCCTTTAAATATCTTCATTAACTTTTAAGCTTCTTGAAGGCAGGATTAGCCCATTTTGTATAGTGCAATGATAGTAAAGGGAAATCCTTCCTGTTGGTAGGGTGGTAATTCCTATCACATTACCAATTAGCTTACTTATTGTACCTATTTGGTTTTTTTTTTTTTTTGGCCGTGCTCTGCGGCTTGCGGGATCTTAGTTTCCCAACCAGGGACTGAACCCGTGCCCTCGGCAGTGAAAGCGCCGAGTCCTAACCACTGAACCGCCAGGGAATTCCCTCCTATTGTACCTATTTTGAACAGAGAAGGATCTTAGAGAATGGGAATAGATTATTTTCAATTTAATCAGATGATACCAGTTGCAGTTGTTTAAGTACATGTAGTTTCTTAACTGGAGCAAATCCAACACAGTCTCAGTACTCAGTATGCAGCCATTGATCTAACAAATGCTTTTCCCTCTATCCAAGTAGAGGACACCAGAAGCTTTCACTTGGCAGGGGAAGCAGTACACTTTCACCATCTTACTTCAGTGTTAAATTAGTTCTTCTTTATGATACAATTTAGTCCTCAAGTCTCATGACTATCTCACCATCCCACAGCTCTCATCCCACACTTCCACTACCTTGATCATCTCATATCTACACACCAGTTATTTCTTCAAACCGTGAATTTACCCTGATAAACAATGGTCGAAAAGGCTTGGTATGTATGCTGTCTGGTTGTTTACCTCTGTTTGCTATTCACTGGGTTTATACTCTCTTGGCTGTTATTTAAGTAGATTTTAAGAAGGGAGTGAAAACAGACAAATGTTTTTAATTAATCATTGTTATCTGGAAGTACCCAGCATTTCAGAGAAAGAGTGGCGTATTCTGCATTGTTCATATTTGCATTGCTCTATGTAGATCCAAGTCTCAGGGCTGACCCAAAGCACTTTGGTTACACTGGAACTGCTATACACACTAGTAAAACACACTAAATACACCAAATACGCTTTCCACTAGAGTGGAAAGTAGGGAAATTCAGAGGTCCTTGTGGTTGCTAAATACATACAGAACAAAAGAGTTGCTTGAATATGCCTTGTTCTTTCTCACATCTGGGTATTCCACCAAGATTGTCCACCTGGCCAACTCTTCCCTTTTTCAAAGTCTCAGCCCAAATGGTTCCTTCTCTGCAGAAACTTCCTGATACCCCAGGACCAACAGATGTTGGAGATGCTCCTCTCTTGTATCCTGAGCACCAATGGTAACCCAGTCTACATTGTCATTTGTAATTGCTATTTTGAATATCTGTCTCTTCATTAGATTTTAAGCTTCTTGAGGACAGGATTGTGCCATTATATCTTCCTATTCTCTGCACCAGCAGAAGTGTTCAGTAAAATATTTCTGAAGTGAGTGAATAAAAGAATGCTGCACACTAAGGACGCTACTAAGATGAATTAGATATGAATTCTGCACTCAAAAAACTTACAGTCTGGGAAGAGAGAGAGTATGCACATAAAAACATATAAGGTAGTAAGTGCCAAGTACCATAACAGGGATGAAAATAAAATTCCATGGGTATTCAAAGGAGGGAAGCAATTCCACCCAGATAGAGGAATCTCAGAGATGGTAAGAATATCTAGGATTTCACATTTTAGAGATTATGAGAGAGATAGGGAAAGTGGAAAAGGTTAGAATATTCTAGGTTAAAGGAAGAGCATGAGCTAAGTCCTATAGGCAGGAAGGCTTAGGGTACACAGAAGGAAAAGAAAGATGTTCAGTTCAGTTAAACTGGTACTTGGATTGTATGTATTGTAGGTTTTATTTTCAGGGCCTTGAACAATACATGACGTTAAGCATACATTTCTAATTTTATGAAAATGCATGTTAATTTATAAATTAATTTATATGATGGCTGAACACATCTGTCCTCTAAAGCCAAAATACAAAATCCTATTTAGCTCATAATAAAGCTGAACTATGAATTAATTCATCATTTTAACTGTTTTAAAAATTAATTTTTATTTAAAAAATAAAATACGTGCATTCACTAGAATATTGGGAAAGTGCAAAATGAATTTTCAATTACACTGAACATTCTACTTTGCAGCCTCATTTTTTCACATGCCATTTCATGAACATTTCCCCAGGACATTAACTATTCTACAGCTTGCTTTTTAATGCACTGAATGCATAGT
Source organism: Mesoplodon mirus (assembly GCF_964341445.2). Classification (NCBI taxonomy): domain Eukaryota; kingdom Metazoa; phylum Chordata; class Mammalia; order Artiodactyla; family Ziphiidae; genus Mesoplodon; species Mesoplodon mirus. Next base: position 56,036,194 of record NC_138990.1, read on the forward strand.
GTCCCACTGTATGGATATATCAAACTGCACTTAACCAAATCTTTACCATTGGAAGATTATATCAGTCCCCCCCTTGTTTTTGGTACATAATGATGTGTTGACCATTCTTATGTATAACTTTTATACCTATCTGATTATTTTCTTACCATAAATTTCTCTAAATGGAATTTCTTAGTCAAAGGGTGAAAACTGTTTAAAAGATTTTCACACATACTGCCAAATTGCTCTCCTGATTATACACTCTCTCTAGCTGTGAATGAGAGTGCTGGATTTGACTTTAACAGTGCTGGGTATATTGACTTTCGAAAAATATTTGCCAATTTGATAGGTGAGAAATCTTCTCACCTTATTCTAAATGGTACCTTATTTTAAAATTTGAATTTCTTTCATTAATAGGGAGGACAAACATCTTTTCATAGGTGTATTGGTCATTTTCCCCCTTTTTATGACTTGCTTTTTCACATTAGGCAACTTTTTTTGTGTGTTCTGTTCACTACTGTATCCCTAGCACCCAACCTGAAACAATAGTAGGAGTTCACTAAAATTTTTTCTGACTGAATATATATTCTAACTGGGTGTTAATCTTTTTAGAAATATGATTTGCAAAATCTACATATGTAGATATGAAGTTATATTAATTCTTCATCTGGCAAATAATTTACCTAATTTGTCACTTCTTTTTTAGTTTTGTTTATGGTACTCTTTGTCAAAGGGAATCTCTAAAATGAATATGATGTATTATTTGGCAGTTGGAGTTCCCTTTCTTCTTTTTAAAAAATTTATTCATTTATGGGACTTCTCTGGTGGTCCAGTGGCTAAGACTCCACGCTCCCAATGCAGGGGGCCTGGGTTCGAACCCTGGTCAGGGAACTAGATCCCGCATGCACGCCACAATGAAGATCCCACATGCGTCCATGAAGACCCTGTGTGCCGCAAGTAAGACCCAGTACAGCCAAATAAATAAATAAATATTTAAAAAGATTTTTTTCTTGGTTTAGTCTAAGTTTTTCAAGTTAAGAAAAACCAGTTGGCATTCTGATTCGATTTTTGTGCAATAACAAATAAATCAGGGAGGCAGAATCTATATAATAATGAACATTTCCATCCAGAAATATATGTTCATTTAAATAAAATCCCTTATGTATCTCAGTTTTGTAACTGTCTTTAGGTAGAGTCTGAACAATTCTTTTTTACCTTTATTCCTAAACTTTTTTGTTGTTGATATTTGAATGGGATCCTTCTCCACTAGATTTTCTAAAGCACTGATTGATACAAAAGCTGTTAATTTTTGTGTGTGGAATTTGGAGTGCTGTGGTCACTATACTGAATTCCATTAGTTTTAGTAACTCTAGGTAATTCTGTTAGATTTTGTTGAATAATAATATCATGCAAATAATGGCAATTTTATCTCATTTCCCAAAATTATATATCCTATTTGTTTTTCTTAGTACATTACATTGGTTTGAGCTCTCATGTCTTGTTTCTCACTTTAGTGACAGTTTCTTTAGTATTTTATCACTGAATATAAAATTAGCTATTTATTTGAAGAAGTTTTGTGTGTGTGCGTGCATGTGTGTGCGTGTGTGTGTGTGTAAAGAGTATTTTAATCCTAGTTTGCTAAGGTTTTTTTGTTTTTTGTTTTAGTAACCAGGAAAGGATGTTGAATTTATCAACTGCCTTTTACAATTTTATCAAACTTATGTACTTTTTCTCTTTTAACCTATTAGTGAATTATATGAATACATTTCCTAATATTGAACTGTGCTTCATTCCTTGAATTCAGATAATCTAACATATAATTTAGCCTTGAAATACATTGTGATTTATATTTGCAGTAGATTTATCTATTAAATACTATATATTATATTTACTCTAGGTTAATATTCATTTGCCCTTTGAGTACATCCTAAATTGAGACTGGAGAGGGAGAGCCAGCAGATACATCTGGGTAGAAAGGGGCTCAGATTTGAAATTTGCCATAGTTAATCCCACACATAATGAAACTGGGAACCGGCCACACAGAATTTCAGTTTCTAGATTACTTACCCGTTTGGGTTTCTTTCCAGCTCATTTAAAAGTGTATGATCACAGTATTCAAAAACTAAATGCATTTTCCTTTTTCTCCTGAACACCTCAGTGAGGTTCACAAGATTTGGGTGTTTTAATTGCTGCAAAGGATTGAAATACAAAGTTTGGTGATGTGTTTCCTGTAATCGTTTCTCCCAGACCCCTTACAATTTTAAGAGCAAAAGGCCTTGTTCATCATTCTCTCTGCATCTCTTGCAGAGAATTTTACTACAGTTACTCACAAGAGAAACTACTCTTAGTAAGTATCACAGAACCTTAAAGTTGGAAGAAATTTAAGAATTTACCTAATATACCCCATAATAAAGGATAACTAAGCTGCTTGGATCTCTCTGGAGACAGCAAATAAAGTACAACTTAAAATCTAAGCACTAAAATAAAAAAATCCTTTATGCATTTAGTGGAAATTCTAAATACACAAGTCATAAAATGACCTTAATATAGAATGGTAATGGAATTATTGAGTAAAAGACTATAAAAAGCATCAATACCCATTTAGCTTACATACTGGCATAGATTTAATGTAAATGTCAGCTGGATTTAAACCCAGCCTGGACTTTAGTGTTGGCTCTCAGAAATACTAGATTTCAACCCTCAAATCTCATTAAACTCCATATGCTAGGAGTCCCTACAGTTAGTCTGTGTTTTAAATTTATTTATCTTATTTTCAGCTCTGTTCTTTGAGTCTCTTGTTCTCTCTTATGCTTAGATGTTTAATCTGTTAAATTCAATTCCCAAACTGAAGCATTTCACAAGGCAGCCTCTGTTTAATGTCGTAAACCAAAGGAAAAACCCTGATTAAGTAAAATAATCTATCACTAAAGTAACTACATAATTTATCATCCAACCAGGGTAACGAATGTAAACCAGGACTGTCCCAGGCAAATCGGCACGTGTGGCCACCCTGCCTATAGGTAAGGTGACTGTATAATTTCACATACGAACCACTATGCTTTTTAAAGAAGATGCTAGCCAGACAAAAAGGGGTGCCAACCAGACTGAACACTGGGACAAAAGCTATAAGCCAGGACATCTGATCACTCCTACTTATAACTCATCTTCCTCTTGTTTTCCCAGTATAGTAGACAAATCTACTTTCCAAACCCTTGGTACCATTTACTCAGAAAGCTATATAAAGAGAGAGAATGCAGTATTTTGTATACAGTAGAAGCTCAATAAATATTTTGCAGGCCCAGTAGAGAGTCTTAAGTATGGAGCCTCATACAGTATCCTCTCCCTTATCTGTAAGCACAACTTGACCAAAAAAACAGAACAAAAAAAAAATCACCCTGTGATTATGTGCCTGATTATATGGAAAAGGAATCCATTATACATTAACGATATGCCCAGAGCACCAAATCAATTTGTTTTCTATGTTTTCCACTGGCTAAAAGAGCAGAAAGGCAAACAGTGGAGGAAACAGGTCACACAGGTAAGCCAGCTCCTTTGTACTGAGGCAAAAACTTTAGAATGGGGGTGAAATAATCTCTTCCAGGAGAGCCAGGGATTCACAGATGCTACAGCTGGATGTGAAGGCAAGGTTTAGCCTAGTCAAGTCTCCTGTCTTTGGGCAGATCGGCAATTTATATCTTCTTTGTAAATCAAATTAACTTAGCCCAGAAAAACAATGACTTGTCTAAGGTAAAACAGGTAATAAGGAGGGGAAAATCAAAGCGAATTTAAATAACAGGAGTATGTGAGGAAAGTAAGGTAGATTTATCACGGAAGGGATCTCCTCAGGGCACGCATGGGTGAAACATGCCAAAGGCAGGAAAGATGTACCTTCTGAGAGCCATCACCCGAGACCAAAGTGAGTGGGAATCTGGCTATTTTTTACCTTCAAGTGCACCCTCAAATTGGGCACTTGTAACCCGGGAGGTGCTACCTGAGCATTAACTTTACTGGAAGACTTGGTGGGAGGGGGTGGATAAAAAGCATCTTCTATTAGAAAACAGCCCATTGCCAGGTTCAGACACACCTTGTAGCTTAGCTCTGTGATGAGCTTGGCTGTCTGATCAGTGCTCTCTTCTGGCTACAAGGAACAGGGAACTGTTTTTAAAATCATGATGGACGTGCTCTGGAAAACTCCGTGCATATCAAATTATATTTTAAACAAAACACTAAAACTTTTTAGTTGAGGAAAGCTGCTACAAATAATACTTGAAAAGAGCAGATAATGTAATAATTATCTCCCTTTAAAAACTGGATTACTGGGGTTTTCCTAAAACAGATGATGCACGTCAGAAGTAAAGGTCAGGGGCTTCCCTGGTGGTGCAGTGGTTAAGAATCCCCTGCCAATGCAGGGGACACGGGTTCGAGCCCTGGTCCAGGAAGACCCCACATGCAGCGGAGCAACTAAGCCTGTGCGCACAACTACTGAGCCTGTGCTCTAGAGCCCTCGAGCCACACTACTGAGCCCATGTGCCACAACTACTGAAGCCCGCGCGGCTAGAGCCTGCGCTCTGCAACAAGAGAAGCCGCCGCAATGAGAAGCCTGTGCACTGCAACGAGGAGTAGCCCTCACTCTCTGCAACTAGAGGAAGCTGCGTGCAGCAAGGAAGACCCAATGAAGCCAAAAATAAATAATAAATAAAAAAATAAATTCGTAAAGAGAAAAAAAGTAAAGGTCGGCCGTGGCTGTGTGTTCTTGAGATCACAGTTTTGTTGTGCAAAGTGTGGTCCACAGACCAGCAGCATCTCTGCTATCGGGGAGTTTGTTAGAAGCGCAGAATCTCAGGGCAACTCCAGACCTCGACTCAGAATCTGCATTTCAACAAGGTCCTCAGGGGATTCTGATTGACGTTTATGTTTGAGAAGCACTGCCCTCTGCCTCAGTTTCCTTCCCGATAAAATAAGCGTGCTGAATGAGAAGCATCTCTAAGATTTCTTATCGCTCTAAAATTGTACGATTTTTAGGATAGGAAAAAATTTACATTGAGAACTTGTGAATCTTACATATCAAATCCTATCAGAGTAAAAACAACTTAAAACAAAACCTTTGTGTAAAATGTGTATACGTAGCTGGGGGTGATATTCAATGTCTAGGAACCAATGGTGCGCAGGCGGGGACCAATCCATACGGATGCCTACAGGGGCCCTGGCACGGCCCTTTGGGTCCCTCTGCGCCACAGGATGCTCTTTTAGTTGCTGGTTTATGGGGAGAAGCACTTGGGCTGGCGTCGGGGCTGGGGTTGTGGTGGGGAGGGCCAGGGCTGAAGGGGAGGATAAACACTGGGATGAGGGGACTTAGGACAGTGAATATTTACCAACCAGAACAGGACTTCAATTTTAACAGTCTATAGCTGTGTTCATAATATCACTTAAACATCAGAGCGGCCAAAGTCCAAAGTGATGATCAATTTATATATTGCTGATACAAAGAAATTGCAGTCCAATGGGAAAAAAAATCACTTTAAAATTCTTTGTAATTTTGGCATACCCATTTCACCCAGTACCGTGATATTACACATGTACAGAGGAAGTTAACCTACCTTCAACATGCATATTTCTCTTAGAGCTATTTTCTTAACCACAGGATCATCTTCGGATTCCACAAATTTTTTAATAGCTACCACTTGTCCAGAGGTTTTGTTTCTGCATTTGAATACAACCCCATAAGACCCCTCTCCAATCTTAGCTAATTTCTCATACTTTTCCATTTGAGTTGAAGCGATTTAAATCACTGTATTGATTGACTTGCAGTACAGTGTTGCACCTGGAAAATAAAACGACTCCGTTTAACCACATTACCAAGGACAGCACTCTCACAGTTTACTGTGTAAAACTAATTTGCCCAGGATGCCAAAGGTTTATTTCTACTTAATTTTAAATACACTTAAAAATATCTGGACATCTATACTCATGCTTCTCTTCATAATTGAATGACTCTTTTGCCTTTTTTTTTTTTAATGGCAAAGTCTGACCCAAAGTTTTAGTTTGTAATTTCAGCATGTATCTCATGCAGTTTGGGGAGCATCAAACTAAATCTACAATCGCCAGAAACCTTTGTTACAGTTGAATGCACATTAACTAAAATGTGTACATTTTTAGTGTTCATGATAAATGCAGATATGACCTTATTACGCTTCTGGCATTCTTTAAGAAAGCACATTAAGCTTTAATATAGAAATATTTAGGTTACACTTGTGCTCAAGTAATAATAAAACATTTGTTCTTCTCGATCTCATACATTCTCTCCTCAGGAATGGCCCATCTCCTGCACGCTTGGAGCAACCTTTGGCTACGTGGCTGGCCTTATTACTTCACCACTCTGGATATACTGGAATAGAAAGAAACTTACATACAAGAACAATTAATTGGAGCAAAGGGAGAAGATATTTCTTTGTGCCGATTCCATAAAGACTGTGCAGACATGTATATGGTCTAAGCCAGGCAGTTCCACTTAACAGCACTGTTTTTTATGTAATTACAACATGATGTGATTGTAGCTTTTTAAACTATGAAACCCCTGAGAGATTGTACCTTCTAGTTGAAATAAAGTATTTATAATAGATTGTGACTTCGGATGCTGTTTGTTGCTTCTTGGATCTTTAAGAAACATTCTTAATCAACTTTATAGAATTCTGAGGACAGGGTTTTTTTTTTTTTTTCCTTTCAAGTTTTAAACTGCTTCATTATTTATAAGAGTTCTGGGTATAGCTTTAGCATTTCATATGCTTTCTGAGAGAAATGGACAGTTTACTTGGCCACTGAAGACGTTTCTCACGTAATTAAACAACAGTTTATACATCTTGATCCTATTCTTTTTTTTTTACTGTGTGTTTCTTTGGAGTTAATAGCCTCATCAAAAACAGTCTTCAATCCCTTCCGAGTTAAAGGTGAACATTCCACAGAGCAGCACGCACCTATCTCTTTTGCTAGTTTCTGTCCTTGTTCCACACATATAGGTTTTTCCTTCATATCATTCAGTCTTGATAAAGTTTTGGGGTCATCTCGGAGATCAATCTGAGTTCCTGTTAATAAAAAGGGTACATTTGGTGCGTATTCCTTAAGTTCTGGTACCCACTCCTCTTTCACATTTTGACATGAGGCTGGATTTACCACAGAGGAGCAAGCCTATAAGGAAGACATCAGTGATTGGATAAGATAAAGGCCTCAGCCCATCATAGTCTTCCTGTCCGGCTGTGTCACAGAGTCCCAGGAGGTACTGCTTGCCCCCTACGGTGTCGCCAACTGCGCTGTGGTCGAAGACGGTGGGCACGTACTCCTCCAGGAAGGCGTCCTTGTCAGAGCTCATGAGTAGGCACGTCTTGCCCACCGCCCCGTTGCCGACCACCACGCACTTGAGCATCAGCGCGCCGGGCCCGTGAGCCATACTGCGGCCGGCCGGCCTCCGGGCGTGGTCCCCCCGGAGCCCCCGGCCCGGCCCCGGGCTCAGCCCCAGCCCGCCTGGGGGGTCCGGCGCCGCCGCGGCTCAGCGCAACAGGGCCGACCCCCCGGCCCCCTGCAGCAGTTCACCCCGCCCGAGGGGAGGGGCGGCGGGCCCGGGGCGCTGCCGCCGCCTCGGTCGCTGCCCGGATCCCCGCCCGGGCCCCGGTCGCCGCGCCCGCCCGCTGCCCCCGCCGCCCGGCGCCCGCGCCCTCTCCCCGGCCCGGCCTCCCCAGGAGGATCCGCTGGATCATAAGCGACTCTTTTGTCTTTTACTAAAAATTCATAGGGGGAGGGAAAAGCACGACTGTTGCCTCCATTTTTTGAAGGCCTGTGGGGAAAAAAAAATTTCTGGACATTATTTTGTTAATTTAGTTCAGTCCTACGCGGTCATTCCAGCTACTGCAAAGATTCTACACGTTTCTTAAAATGGGTCTGTGTGTACTTCGGTTGAACTAAAAGAATTTATGGACAGGAACCTTATCCAATCTATTGTTGCCATTATCTTCAAGAAAATGATTAAAATATGATGCTGTAAAACCCAGCTGAAGGAACACTGCATACTCTGGTGTACGGTGTTTATCTTTTCCCTTCTAACCCATGTCAATACTGCAGACTAGGAAGAGTAGCGAACAGGACATGGTACAAAGTGCTCTACTGCCACCTGGTGGAGAGAAGAAAGAGGGCTGTTGAACAAAGCAACCATTAAAAACAAAAAGAAAAAAATCTTTTTAGAGCATCATTTATTGCCCTTAGCTTTTATATGTATGAAGGAACGGATCCTTAAATTCTTAGATCCTAAAGAAAATACTAATAAAGCACAAAAATGAGGGAAGCTTTCTCTAATTCATCATGGATGTTTTCATATATATCCATAGTGACTTCTATGGAAATACTAGGTTTGAGTTTTCTGTCTTGCATTCATAAGTTTTGTGGTAACTGGTTTACATGCTAAATAACAAATAAGGCCAACATAATTAAATATATCCATCTATCAATTAAAAATACACAAATTCTAAATAGTCTCAAAAAATCCTACCTCAGAATCTTGTTGATATAATCTAATACTACTAATAATAGGTAGCAATTAAGTAGCATTGTTCTACGCAAATTACAAATAATCTGCACAAATATTTTATGAAGTAGGTGTTATTTTTATTCAATTATACAGATGAGAAAACAGGCACAGTGAAGCTAGCATGGAATGAGAACCCAGGCAGTCAGGTTCCAGAGATCACAATTTGAATCACTACACTATACTGCCTTTCAGTAAATTCAAAGGAATGCACAATTTGAAGACCACTTTATCCAGGTATTAGGAGTAATGAAATGTCAAGTGAAAGAGCTGACCACTTTAAAAAATTCTCAGGTTTCAAATGAGTACACTTTTTTTTTTACTTCACTACTTTTCCACCTACAGATTATCTCAGTGGAGAAAGAAACCATCTACTCTCACTTGCAACCATAAAAACAGACAACTGGGAAAAGAGGTAAAGGACTACTTACTGCACTATTTTACAAATGCTATTTCTTTGTTGTTGTAGATTCTATTCTCTCTTATAAAAGGAAGAAAACTTAAGCATACACACTCAAGTAACACATGGAAAATCCATCACAGATTATATTCTGAAAACTATTAATTACACTGTAGTTTAAAATAGGTATTATTATCTTAAAGGTATTTAGATATAAGCATGCCTACATTTGTCTTTCTGTAGCCTAGTAATAGGTGACTGGGAAGAGGACAGAAGAAACTAGGCATTTGCCTTAGAAAGTTATTGGCATAAACTTTGTAGACTTATGAATTTAACCCACTTGATAGGTACTATGGTTACTGAGAGAAATTTTGAATATGCCAAAAACTTAATTATGAAGTTTTAGTCTTCGTGTTATTTTCTTTCCTCAAGCAGGTGATCTGATCTACTGATCTATGATTTTCCTTTTCTTTCGACAGGTTCAATAATGACTGACTGCTCAGGCTATTATTTAGATCTCTCACATCAACCATACTCCTGAATACAACAAAATAGAGCACCAGAAAATAGTACTTTATCTGGTAACATCTCAATAGTATCTGTTTTCGGGCCTCCCTGGTGGCGCAGTGGTTGAGAGTCCGCCTGCCGATGCAGGGGATGCGGGTTCGTGCCCCGGTCTGGGAGGATCCCATATGCCGCGGAGCGGCTGGGCCCGTGAGCCATGGCCGCTGGGCCTGCGCATCCGGAGCCTGTGCTCCGCAACGGGGGAGGCCACAGCAGTGAGAGGCCCGCGTACGGCAAAAAGAAAAAAAAAAAAAAAATAGTATCTGTTTTCTAAAGCCCTTATATGTTCATGGAAGATGAAACTAAATACACAGGCAGGAGTTACAACAAGGCAGGAATTCCACAAAGGAATTTATGGCTTTAATTCCAGTTTACTAGGACGCCACCAGCGTTTATAGAAGCGGTAATTCCCAATCTCTTAAAAGAGGCCCAGACCAAATATCTCACTGTTTGATGAACGTCTCTACACGAATGGACAGAACCACCTCGAAATCAGAACACTCTAAACCAAAGGCCTTCTTTCTTATCCTCTGCCTTTACCCAAAGTTCACAAACCTGCTCCGCATTACACCTAAATGGCCTGTCAAGATACGTATGGTGAAAACTTTGAGGCAGCCAAGGATAGCGACAGCTGCTTAAATCGAATCTCTCTTCATGTACCTTTCACAGAGCTACAGAAGTCAACCAGAACAATAAAACCACATAAACCCAACGCCTTCAACATTACAAGAAGACAGAGGAATCTACAAACTTAAATAGAAAAGTAAACCCCCAATTCTGGAAGAGATATCTCTTGAGCTGCCATTATAAGCCCTTGCAGAGAGCAAAGATAGGAGTGGGATGCGATCTGGAAAAACTATAAAGAGAGAAGGGGACTTCCCTGGTGGCACAGTGGTTAAGAGTCCTGCCAATGCACGGGACATGGGTTCGAGCCCTGGTCTGGGAAGATCCCAGATGCCACAGAGCAACTAAGCCCATGCACCACAGCTACTGAGCCTGCGCTCTAGAGCCCGCAAGCCGTAACTACTGAGCCCACATGCCACAACTACTGAAGCCCGTGCACCTAGAGCCCGTGCTCCTCAAAAAGAGAAGCCACTGCAATGAGAAGCCCGCGCACCACAACAAAGAGTAGCCCCTGCTCAGTGCAACTGGAGAGAGCCCGCGCGCAACAATGAAGACCCAACGCAGCCAAAAATAAAAATAAAGTAAATTAAAAAAAAAAAAGAAGAGAGAAGAGAAAAAGAAGGGCCTAAGATAGACTTAGAATCACTCCTCAGAAGAGAAAAATACATTACAAGTGCAAAAGTACTGAGAGTGTCCTGGTGGATCTGAGCATTCACTATAGGGACGTGACTTAAAAGTACAGGGTATCCGGGAGGCATCAGTCAGGGTGCACTACTCCTGGGGAAGAGAAGAGTAAGTGGGAAGGGTGAGGCGTAAGTCTCTGTTGGAGACTAGAGAAGTGAAGGGAAAAAGAAACAAGAGGATAAATTCGCAATCCTGCAAGACAAAAGAGAATCCCCAAACTGAAGGAAATGCAAATCTTCCTCTCACCGCTAAGAAAAAAAAAAGCACTATCCATTAAAGAAAGTGCACTTTGGTACAGTGACAGAGTAGGTTCCCTTGAACTGGGATGGCTGTCAATTACTGCAAGCCAAAACCTGCCCAAGAAATAAAACAGAGGAAAGCAATCTTCATTCAAAGATATTATTAGAACAGAATAGAAATGAGAATTAAATATCTCAGCTGACAAAAATCATTCCAGGGAGTTCCTTGGAACAGTGATTGATAAGGGAGTAAAAAAATAGGTTGAGGGATTTGCTTGGCAGTCCAGTGGTTAGGATTGCAGAGCTTTCACTGCAGCGGCCCTGGTGCAATCCCTGGTCAGGGAAGTGAGATCCCGCAAGCTGCACAGCATGGCCAAAAAAAATCATTCCAAAGAAACCTAACCATGAAGCGTAAGAAAACTAACACGATATCTGATTTAAATATCCTCTAACAATCATTTGGAGATAGGAAGAGCCACTTTAAATTGGAAAGCCAGGGACTTCCCTGGTGGTCCAGTGGTTAAGATGCCATGCTGCCAACTCACAGGGTGTGAGTTCGATCCCTGGTTGGGGAACTAAGATCCCACATGCTGCGCGGCATGGCCAAAATATATAAAATAAAATAAAATTTAAAAATAAATTGGAAACTCAAATAATAAGACCAAATGTTGATGAAAAAATAAAATGATAGTTGATTGAACTCAGGAAAGAAATGCAAGAGAAAGGAAAATAATCTCAGAAAGAGACTAAATAACAAGATGCCAACAGGAGAATAGAAATAAAAATTTAATATGAGGAATTAAAGAAAGGCAGAATAGCAGTTAAGAGAATAAAAATGAAGGGGAAAGAAGGAAGAGAGTTTAGAGAGAAAGTGGTTGAAATGGAAGACACGCAAAAAAAAAAACACAGCAAAGGTATAACTAGAATTCCTTAAAAAAGAAAACAAAACAATGGAACAGAACCAATATTTGAAACTATAAACCAAGAAAAATTTCTGGAACTAAGATCTGAATGTACACATTGAAAGGCCTATCAGGTAGTTGGCTAAACTGACCCAGAACAATCAACTCAGAGATATGTTTGAATAAAACTATTAAGATAAAGAAAATATTCTCATAGTCTCCAGACATAAGACTAAATAACTTCAGTGTAAGAGAATTAGAGTGACATCAAACTTATCAAGAGCAACATACAATGCAAAGTGAAAATGCAGCAGCATTTTGAAGAAATTCAAGGGAATAAAGTGAAAACCAAGGATTTTAACTCAGCCAACCTGTCCTTCAAGTATCAAGGTTATAGATAAAGAGTTTAAAACATGCAAGAATTCCAGGAATATTACATTCATGAGCCCTTCTTAAAAAAATCTATGAGGATAACTTTCACCCAACCAAGAGTTGATTGGGAAAACTTCAGCAAAAGGATTTATAGTGAACATTTAATGTATTCAATTAAACACTAAAACAAAGGTAGATACACAAGTGGAAGAATAATACATAAGGAAAACAACTTATAGATGTTATAAGTTTTGATAATGTAGCAAGTAATGCAACTAAAAATATGTTGAAAGAATGGAGAAAAAGGAAAACAGAATAAGTTCACTGATAACTGAATAAGTGGGAATAAAGAAATACCATTAAAAAAAAAAAAGACAAACCAGAGAATAAAAGGTTAAATAAGAAAACAAGGACTAAGAGCATTTAAAAAAAAGTATTAGTCTAGGGAATTCCCTGGGGTCTGGCAGTTAGGACTTAGCACTTTCACTGCTATGGTCTGGGTTCAATCCCTGGTCGGGGAACTAAGATCCTACAAGCTGCACGGCGCAGCCAAAAAAAAAAACAAAAACAAAGTATTAGTCTAAAGGTAACTACTTAAACAAAAATACAAACTTTCCTAAATACTAAAAGAAATTAAAAAAATAAAAATCCAACATAACACGTAAAGAAACACAGGAAATTTAACATTCTGTACATAATAATTATAACATAAAACAATACAGCAAATAGGGACCACAATAAGTTGTATCAATAAATATGAATGGGCTTCAGTCATTTATTAAATGAGAAAGATTTTCAATTTGGTTCACAAAGCAAGGTGTATGCAAGAGACACACCTAAAATAAAGTGATACAGAAAGGTTAAAAATAAAAAGACAGGGCTTCCCTGGTGGCGCAGTGGTTGAGAGTCCGCCTGCCGATGCAGGGGACACGGGTTCGTGCCCCAGTCTGGGAAGATCCCACATGCCGCGGAGCGGCTGGGCTCGTGAGCCATGGCCGCTGAGCCTGCACGTCTGGAGCCTGTGCTCCGCAACGGGAGAGGCCACAACAGTGAGAGGCCCGCGTATCGCAAAATAAATAAATAAATAAATAAAAATAAAAAGACAGGCAAAGGTATACAGGATAAATGGAAACAATAAGAAAGGAGTTTGTGATCTGGTGTCAGACAAAGTAAAATTAAAGCTAAGAAAGTATTAAATATGACAAAAGGGGGCAGTTTTTAATGCTAAGAGCAAAAATTCACCATGTAGATATAATAGCCCCCAATAACACAGCAATTACTGTTATAAAGCAGAAACTGTAGGACATGCAAGGAAATGTATAGAAACAAATTAATAATGAGAGACTTAAACACATCACTCAGTAAAAGACAAGGCAAGTGAACAAAAATATTTAACTATGTAGAAGACCTAAACAATGTAACCAGTAGAGTAAATCTTTAGGAGAAATATACATTGAATTCTACGTTCTGGTAATCTGGAATATACCTTCTTCTCAAGCACACATGGAATAGTCACAAAAACTGTTTATATATTAGGTCACAAAGAAAGCATCAGGAAGTTTCAAAAAGTATAAATATTATAAATAACATTCTGATCATAAAATATCAAACTAGAAATTGGAACAAAATTTAAAAACATAAATAAAAAAAGATCTTCTACCTAGAAACTAAAAAGCCTTCTATTAAACACCTCTTGGGTAAAGAGGGAAACACAAACTAAACTAATAAAATTTTAAAAAATGATAAAGAAAATACAACATATCAAAATCAATGAGACACATTTAAAGTAGTGGTTCTCAACTAGTAGTTTTGGCCCCCAGGGGAATTTTTCAGCATCTGGAGACATTCTGATTGTTATGAGTATGCAGAGGCCAGGAATGCTGCTAAACATTCCTCAAGGCACAGGACAGATCCCCATGATACAGAATTATCTGATCCAAAATGTCAATAATGACATGGCTGAGGTACCCTGACATAAAGCAGTAAGGAGAAGAAAAGCCAGAGATCAAAAGGAACATATAGAATAAAAGATAAAAGACTAAAAATTAACAAATCAAGTTCAAAATTTAAAAATATAGAAAAGGAACTATACAAAATAAACCAAAATAAAGCACAAGAAAGGAAACAATAAATTGAAACAGAAATTAATAAAGCAGAGAATACAAAAAATAGATCTAATTAATAAACCCAAATCCTGCTTCCTTGAAAAATTTAAAATAGACAAATCATTAACTAACTTAATGAAGGAAAAAAGGAGAAACAAAAACAATATGCAAAATATGAAATGATAAGAGGGAATAACCATCAAATCAGAAGAACTTTAAAAAAATCGTGAGACTATTTTGCAGGCATCTATGCAAATGAGTTTGAAAACCTGGATGAAATGGATAATTTCCTAGAAAAATAGAGGTTACCAAAATTTGCCCAATTAGGGATTGAGAATTTAGACTGGTTTCAGTATAGGAAATAAAGTTACTTAAAAAAAAAAAAAAATCCCACAAAAAAGCACAAGGGGTCAGACTTTGACTATGGTGGGGTAAAGAGATTGGCAAATCTTCTTACTAAAACACACGTATAAGACCAAGCAAAACTCTCCAAAAAACAAAAACAAAAATAAAAACAACAATTTTAAGGATCTGGAAATCGAGCAAAAAGCAGTAAGCAAATGGAGAAGTATTTATTTATGATAAGCTGCTAGAACCCCACTTAAGAACAGTGGGAGTCAGTGGCTTCTTGCCTGAGGCTGCTGCCATCCGTCATCTACCCCTCTACCTTGGCTCAATGAGTGTAGTAGTATTACCAGTGTGGACTGGCCATGAGCCAGCAGCCTCTCTCCTGAGGGGATGTGTGTGATATGGCTCAGATGTTGAAAACCTGTGACAACAATGTCAGTGAAATGCTTAAATACTCAGTATGAATCAAATGGGAAAGAAACCAGTTTTTCAAGCCTGAAAATGTGGTTCTAGTTGGGGTGAGGTGTAGAATAGCCAGAAATTTATGGGAAGATCCTAAAAATGAAAGAACCACAGAAGGGCTAGATTAACTTTCCACACATCTCTGGCTAACTGGGAAACTCTGGGCATACATAGGGAAGACCTGAGAAAGCTTTGAGAAAAGTTAAAGCTGGGCAGGTTTGAGGATGACTGAATTCTGAATGCACTCTCCAACCCACACGCTGACCCATTAGAAGAGATGAAAGACTTATGGCTGGAGGTGTTTGAGTACCACCACTGCCAAAATTATTAGTGACCACTAAGCTATGCAGACAGTGGTGACTTCTAGAAAGCCAGGCCAAAAAAATAAAAAACTGAACAGAAACATTAGCAGCCATACACTTAGGAGGAGATAGATTCTGGAATACAGGCAGTTTGCAAAAACAAAAATCAACCCATTAAAAAAAAAATCCTCAGGGGAGAAAAATCAGAATCCAGAATTTCTGGATAATATTTATCCAAAATGTCTAGTTTTCAATAAAAAAGAAAATTATGAGACATGCTAAGAAAAAGGAAAGTGTGACTGATACTCAGAAAAAAAGTCAATAAAAGTGAATTCTGAGGGGATCCAGGTGTTGGATTTTGCTGACAAAGACTTCAAAAGTAGCTATTATAAATATGATCAAATAATTTACACAAATTATGATTTAAATAATTAAAGGAAAATATGACAATGACTCAATAAATAGGGAATCTCAACAGAAGAATGAAAAGTATAAAAAAGAACCAAATGGAAATTTTAGAGTCAAAAAATACAATGGAAATGAAAAATTCAATAGATGGATTCAACAGCAGATTTGAGATGGCAGAAGACAGAATCAGTAAGTCTGAAAATAGATTAACAGAAAATGACCAATATGAAAGAGAGATAAAAGACTGAAGATGAGCAGAGCCTCAGAGACCTGTGGGACAAAACTCGATAGTAATGGGTGACTTCCCTGGTGGCACAATGGTTAAGAATCCGCCTGCCAATGCAGGGGACACGGGTTTGAGCCCTGGTCCAGGAAGATCCTACATGCCGTGGAGCAACTAAGCCTGTGCGCCACAACTACTGAGCCTGTGCTCTAGAGCCCGTGAGTCACAACTACTGAAGCCCGCATGCCTAGAGCCCGTGCTCCGCAACAAGAGAAGCCACCACAATGAGAAGCCCACGCACTGCAACAAAGAGTAGCCCCCGCTTGCTGCAACTAGAGAAAGCCTGCACGCAGCAATGAAGACCCAATGCAGCCAAAAATAAAATATATAAAAAATTTTTAAAAATCAATTGTAATGAGATTCTCAGAAAGAGAGGAGTGAGAGAAAGCGGCAGAAAAATATATTTGAAGAAGTAATGGCCAAAACCCTTTTAAATTTAATGGAAAACACTAATTACAGATTCAAAAGCTAAATAAATCCCCAAATAGGATAAACACAAAGAGATCTGTACCTAGATACATCATAGTCAAACTGCTGAAAACCAAAGACAAAGAGAATATCTCAGAAACAGTAAGAGAATCATTCACATACAAGGGAACAGCAATATGCTTACTGACTGACTCTTCATCAGAAAAACAATAGCAAAAAATCAATAAAACAAAAATTTAGTTCTTTAAAAAGATCAACAAAATTAATGGACCTTTATCTAGATGGACTAAGAAAAAAGAAAGAAAAATTACTAAAATCAGAACCACCCTACAGAAGTTAAAGAGATTAACAGAGAATATTATGAACAACTTTATGCAACCACAGTACACAACTTGGTTGAACAAATGCCTAAAAAGACACAAAATACCAAAGTGACTCAAGGAAAAATAGAAAATCTTATTACACCCATAAAAAATAAAGAAACTGAATTGGTAATTAAAAATCTACCCACAAAGAAAAGCCCAGGCTCAGATGGCTTCATAGATAAATTCTACCAAACATTCAAAGAAGAATTAATACCAATCCTTCACAAACTGTTCTAAAAAATAGAAGAGGGACCATTTCACAACTGCTTCTATAAGGCCAATATATTACCCTGATACAAAGTCAGAAAAAGAAATCACAAGAAAACTACAGATCATTATTCTCATAGACACAAGAATCCTCAACAAAATAATTAGTAGAAACATATAACATGGATATATGCCATGACTATGAGGGATTTACCTCAGGAATGTAAGAAAGGTTAATATCTGAAAATCAATAATGTAAAACACCATATTAATAGAATAAAAGACAAAGGACATGGGCTTCCCTGGTGGCGCAGTGGTTGAGAGTCTGCCTGCCGATGCAGGGGACACGGGTTCGTGCCCCGGTCCGGGAAAATCCCACGTGCCGCGGAGCTGCTGGGCCTGTGAGCCATGGCCGCTGAGCCTGCGCAATCGGAGCCTGTGCTCCGCAACGGGAGAGGCCACAACAGTGAGAGGCCCGTGTACCGCAAAATAAAATAAAATAAAATAAAAAAAGACAAAGGACATGATCATCTCAGTAGATATGACAAAAATCCAACAACCACTCACAATAAAAATCTCAACAAACTGTAAGAGAAGGGAACTTCCTACAGGGCATCTGTGAAAAACCTACAGTTAACTTCACGCTTAATGGTGAAAAACTGAACGCTTTCTCCCTAAGACTGAGGAAAAAGATGTCTGCTTTCACCACTTCTATTTAACATTGTTTTGAAAGTTCTCACCAGTGCAGTAAGTCAAGTAAAAGAAATTTAAAGTATATAGATTGGAAATGGAAAGAAAAACTGCCATTATTTGGAAATGGCATGCTACTGTATATAAAAAATCCTACTGAATCTGCCAAAAGCTACTATAACTAATGAACCAATTTGCAATGTAGTAGGATATAATATCAGTATACAATAAAAATTACATTTTATACTAGCAACAAACAATTTGAAAATAAAATTAAAAAACCAATTCCACTCACAATAACATCAAAAGAATAAAATATTTACAGATAAATTTAACAAGTGAAGTACAAGATCTGTCCACCTCGCTGAGAGTAATTGCATTAGATCTAAATAAAAGGAGAGAAATGCCATGGTCATGGATTGGAAAACTCAATAAGGTGTCAGTTCTCCATAAATTCATCTATAGATTAAATTCAATCCCTATATAAAAAATAGGCTTCTTTCTGGGTAGAAATCGACAAGATTAATCCAAGATTTATATGAAAATACACGGGACCCAGAAGAGCCAAAACAACTTGGGATAAGAACAAACTTGGAAGACTTACATTACCTGACTTCAAATTTTATTATAGGGACTTCCTTGGTGGTGCAGTGGTTAAGAATTCACCTGCCAATGCAGGGGACATGGGTTCTATCCCTGGTCTGGGAAGATCCCACATGCCACAGAGAAACTAAGCCCGTGTGCCACAACTACCGAGCCTGCGTGCCACAGCTACTGAAGCCTGCACGCCTAGAGCACGTGCTCTGCAACAAGAGAAGCCACCGAAATGAATTTATTATAAAGTTATGGTAAATCAACAGTATGGTATTGGCTTAAGGATAGACATATACATCAATGGAACAAAACAGAGAGTCAAGAAGTAAACCCTTTGATCAATGATCAATTGATTTTGACAAAGATGCCAAGGCAGTTCAACGAGGAAAGAATATTTTTTTTCATCAGACAATGTTAGGACAATTGGGATAATAAAAAAAAAAACAAAAATAAAGCCCCCAAATCTTAGATAGCTACTTCACACAATATACCAAAATTAACTCAAAATGGATCACAGACCAAAATGTAAGAGCTAAAACTATACAACTTCTAGGAAAAAACACGGGAAAAAATCTTTGTAATCTTATTAAGCAAAGATATCTAAGATATGACAACAAAAGCATGATCCATAAAGGAAAAAACGGATAAAGCAGAATTCATCAAAATTAAAATCTTTTGCTTTTCCAAAAAAAAAAAAGTTCCATTAAGAGAATGAAGACAAGCCACAGACGGAATAAAATATATTAGCAAATCATATATCTGATAAAAGATTTGTATCCAGAATACATAAAGCACTCATACAACTCAGTAGGAAGTCAAACAATCCAATTTAAAAATGGGAAAAAGATTTGAATAAACATTTCAGCAAAGAAGATGCACAAATGTCTAATAAGCACATGAAAGGATGCTATTAGCCAAGGAAAATATAAATTAAAACTACAGTTATGGGACTTCCCTGGTGGTCCAGTGGTTAAGACTCTGCACTTCCACTGCAGGGGGTGCAGGTTCGATCCCTGGTTGGGGAACTAAAATCCCACAGGCCATGTGGCGTGGCCAATAAATAAATAAGTAAGTAAAACCACAATAAGAAACCACTACATACCCACTAGAATGGCTAAAATCCACAAAACTGACAATATCAAGTATTGATAAGGATATGTAGAAATTGGAACTCTTACATTAATGGTGGGAATGTAAAATGGCCCAGTTCCATTGCAAAACAATTTGGCAATGTCTTAAAAGTTAAATGTAAACAGCAATTCTACTGTTCGGTATCTATCTAGGAAAAATTAAAAAATACGTCTGCACAAAGACATGTTTGCAAATATATATCAATATATATATTTTTTGGCCCGGTGGCTTGTGGGATCTTAGTTCTCTGACCAGGGATTGAACTCAGGCCCCAAAAGTGAAAGTGCTGAGTCCTAAACACTGAACCGTTAGGGAGTTCCCAAAATATTTATAGTATCATTATTCATGAGAGCCCCAAACTGAAAGCAAACCAATGTCCATCAACTGATGAACGACTATCCATTCAATGAAATACTATTCAGCAATAGAAAGGAACAAAGAAACTAACACAACATTGTAAATCAATTATACTCCAATAAAAATTAAAAAAAACAGAAAGGAACAAAGTACTGATACATGCTATAATGTGATAAACATTAAAAAATACATATATAGGGGCTTCCCTGGTGGCGCAGTGGTTGAGAGTCCGCCTGCCGATGCAGGGAATACGGGTTCGTGCCCCGGTCTGGGAGGATCCCACATGCCGCGGAGCGGCTGGGCCCGTGAGCCATGGCCGCTGAGCCTGCGCGTCCGGAGCCTGTGCTCCGCAACGGGAGGGGCCACGGCAGTGGGAGGCCCACGTACCATAAAAAAAATAATAAAATAAAATAAAATAATATAAAAAATACATATATAATGCTTTCTGAGAAAAACCACACACACACAAAAAACACATATTATGTGATTCCATTTACATGCAATTTCTAGAAGAGTGAAATGAGCCACTGAGGACACAGGATCTCCTCTGTGATATTTCTGCCCCCAAATGCAAAACCTGAATATAATTATGAGGAAACAGTAGACAAAGCCAAATCGAGGACCACTCTACAAATAACTGGTCTGTGTTCTTAACAAATAAAAGACAAAGGTCAAAGTACTGTTCCAGACTGAACAGTACTGAAGAGTTGTGAAAATGCAATGTAATGTGGATCTGGGTTTGATCCTGGAATGGGGAAATAAAGAACTATAAAGAATCATACTGGGATAACTGGTGAAACATAAATATTGACTGTGAATCAGATATCAAATTTCCTGATTTTGGTAATCTTTACTGTGGTTATGTAAGTGTCCTAGTTCTTAGGAAATATACACTGAACTATTTAAGTATAAAGGGACATGATGTCTGCAAACTTACCCTCAACCAGTACAGAAAAATTAATATGCATATATATGTATATGTATATGTATATATATATATATATATATATATATATATATACCCAGAGAGAGATAGAAACAAGCAAAATGTAAACAATTAATGAATGTAAATGTATGGGAGTTAATTGTACTATGCTTGCAGCTTTGAAATTATTATATCAAAAGAGAGCTATTTTAAAAACCTATAGATAGTGGGACTAAAGTGTCGAATCACTTTTTTTTTTTTTTTTTGTGGTACGCGGGCCTCTCACTGTTGTGGTCTCTCCCGTCGCAGAGCACAGGCTCCGGACGCGCAGGCTCAGCAGCCATGGCTCACGGGCCCAGCCGCTCCGCGGCCTGTAGGATCTTCCTGGACCGGGGCACGGATCCCTGTCCCCTGCCTCGGCAGGCGGACTCTCAACCACTGCGCCACCAGGGAAGCCCCTCGAATCACTTTTTTTTCCTGCATATTTCAATTAAAACAAAAACATCTTTCTCAGTCATCAGTATAATCAGATATCGTCCTTCCTCAAAAGTGGCTACGGCCTCTACTGCCACAGAATAAAGTTCAAACTGTAGTATGATATTTACAGTCCTTTCCACCCTGGTCCCAATGGACCTTTCCCTCAGTGCTTCTCAGATTCTTCTCCAAACACTTTCAAGTCTCTAAGTCTCTACGTATACCAACCGCTGCTTGGGAGGTTTGACCTCGAAATCCTCTTCATCTTTTGCAGTTCAACTCAAGTGTCTTTTCTGCTTAGCCCTCCCCAATCCCCAAAGGCAAGCTCTTTCTCTCCACACATACTGAGTTAAGTTCCCCCACTCCTTTTTTACACATTATTTATTACGCCTGATGTGCCTTGTTTGCCCACTGTCTGGCACATAGTAGGTGCTCAACCTGTCTGCTGTAATCCTACCATAATTTTATTCTCTAACCTTTCCACTAAATAAGTATCTTTCTTCTTTAAGCAAAGGCAGTAATACGTTTTGATTGTTAAAATAGTACCTGGTCAGGAAATCAAGATGAAAGAGTGAGATAGCTACTTGCAGGGAATAGATGAAAATGTAAAAAAAAAAAAGAAAATATTTTTCCTAATCATTAGTCACCTTCAGTCTGAACCTATGTACCTCTTGGCTACAGGGCCTCCTGACTTCAGAAGTTACCAAATATTTGAGTATTAAGTTAACGAAGTTTTGTGTACAAAGGCAAAAGCAGGTATCGACTTGGGCCAATTGTTGAATATAGGAAGATAGACAGATAAAATAGATAATCGAGCAGATTATTAAATTCTTTGAAAATTTTCTATTTAACTTCCTTAGTCTTGAGGATTTGCAAAAGGATGCACATAGAAACCGAGAAAACACCTGAAGGCAGATTATTTTCCATGATTGTATCACAAAAGCAGGTCATGAAGGCTCTAGCCAGCCTTTAAAGGATACACTGAGAGAAGAAAAACAAAATTAAGAAAGGGAGAGAAAATGGGGTGAAAAAACACATTAATTTCCTAATCTAAAAGTTTAGAGGAAACTTGTGTAAATAGTGGCATTAGGAATGAGGGGGGGTAAGGAGAGCTTTTCAGGACCAGGCCAGACCAGTTACAGATTCTACAGGCTACAAGTCAGTCTGATATGTTGTCGTTATTGTTTCCAGAGCAACCAAACATGCAATTATATTTAATAAAATTGACCAGGAAAATGGTCTATAAAAGCATTCTGCATGTTTTATAAACATAATACTGAATCGCAGAACTTCAAAAGTACACACACGTGTTTATAAACTTGTCCTAGTGATAGTACAATAGGATTAACTAAAAGCACCCCCAGAAAACCAAAGCCCATATAATTTACATAACCCAAGAAACTAATTTTGTTTAAAAGCCTCACATTTCAT
Organism: Mesoplodon mirus; assembly: GCF_964341445.2. Lineage (NCBI taxonomy): Eukaryota > Metazoa > Chordata > Mammalia > Artiodactyla > Ziphiidae > Mesoplodon > Mesoplodon mirus. Next base: position 56,059,038 of record NC_138990.1, read on the forward strand.
GTGAACACATAACAGATCTGGACTTCTGGCATAAGCCACTTGATTTCCAGGCCTCTAAACTAGTCTTGACCCTACATTTAATGACAGTGCAGCTTCTCGGCCACACAGGTGTCTCCCAAAGCGCAGCCGCTCCGCTCCCCAGGGGCCCGCATCGGGTGGGTCGTGCGGCCAGCGGGAGTCACTGTCACCTCTAGCCCCTCCCCCACCCCTGCCTGTCCCTCCAGAGGCCGCCGAACGAACGGCAAGGGAGCGCCCTTTCTCTCAGGGAACTTTCCCTTCTCTGGGAGCCTCCGTCCAGACTCCACTTCTCTCTCCATCACCCCCGGCGCCGACCCTCCTCACAGCCGGACCCCGCCCGCCGACCGCCGCACTTACGGCGCGGACAGTGGGACGGCGACACAGCCTCGAGCAGCCCCTTCAGCCCGACTCCAGCGCGGGACGCAGTGCGCAGGCAGCGCCCCCTGCGTAGCGACTCCCGTGCGCCACCGCCGCGGCGTCTCCCTGGCAACCGGACGCTCAGGCCGCGCGGGGCAGGGCGGCTTCCGGAGCCGGTTCCCCCGGCGCCCGCCGCAGGGGAAGCCCAAGGCCCGGGTTCAGCATCTCGGTGGGTCACCTTTGGGCCAGCCCTTAACGGCAGAGTGTGAACGCAGCAGCAGTTTCTCCTCCGAGAACCCTTTTAAGCTGCCCTGAAGGAGGCACTCGGGAAACGTTTTAACCACTTTTCCATAACACTGTGATTATACCAAGTCCTGTTCCTATCCAAGGCCTCGGGAGCACTAAAATTAAGCAAATATAAACGCTGAAGTTACAGAAGTTCGTTTTCCTGCCTGGGCAGAGACCTTCGGGTGGCCAGATGCTCTTAATCTTTACTCTTCGGTTCCGCCTTAGTGTCCAAAGAGCTTTCCAGCAGACTTCCGTAGGCTTTTTGGTAACAAGCAGTTTTATGTATTACCTGTGGTCTACTGCTGCCATTTTCGTAATTCAGCAAGCATCGTACTAGTGAATGTGGGGCTGATTCAGAGTGAGAGACATGTTTGCCACCCAGCGGGGAATCAAGTCAAGCAAACAAGTAATGTGATGAATGCTGCTATATGGAGGTATAGGTATTAACAATGGAATAGATAATTTTTGCCAAAGTCTACCCTTCTTGTTTCCAAGAGGAACTTGGAGACACTATCTCTGTTGTTAATGAGCACATACACACTTTGTTTAGCATCAGTAAAATGCTCTCCATCATGCCCAGATTTAGGATGTCGATACTTCCCTTCTTCCCTCAGAGGTAATGTTTCTCCCTTTTTGTCATCTATCTTCCATTTTCCATTTCCTTCATTTGCTTAGAAATATGTCCTAATCTCTGCCCATCTTTAGAAGCAAAAAACAGACATAAAAACAAAAACAGAAACCTTTACCTCCTTCAAGACCAAACATACTCCCAGGTAAGCTTAACACCAACTTATTTCTCTATTATTTTTGCCCTCATCATGCTATTTAGGTAACTTTCTCAGTAAGGATACAAGAGATCACATAACCTTAGGTACAAACCCAACGTCTGTTTTTTTTTTTTTTTTTTTTTTTTTTTTTCTTTTTTTGACCGCACCACGCAGCATGTGGGATCCTAGTTCCTCCACCAGGGATCGAACCTGCATCCCCTGCATTGGAAGCGCCGAGTCTTAACCACTGGACCGCCAGGGAAGTCCCTCCCCCTTATTTATTATTTTTTTTGCCAACAGCTATTTTCATCTTCATGGTATTTGATCTCTGCAGTTTCCATAACAGTTGACTATTAGAGCTACTCTTCTCATTAGAAAGCTCTTCACAATCAGGCCCATCCTTATTTTCTAGCTTCATGCCTTGTTACTCTTCTCCACACACTCTAAGCTCAGCTGCATTTAACGTCACTATTCCTTGAACAAGCAGCATTTTTGCATATGCCTTAGTCTAGCTTACAGCTCCCTACCCTGATTTTTTTCTGCACTTGATACACTCCTCTTCATCTATCAACAACTTGGCTTATATACAACGTTCTGCACAAAGGCTTTCCTATTCCCAAACCAGAATTAGGCACGGCCGTTTGAATTGTTCTTTAAATCTATCTTTATTCATCCAAGTGTGCTCCTGGAATACTGGGAATGACGATTTTCCATCTTTTCCCCAGTGCCAGTAAAGAGCTTGGATCTACTGTAAATGATCAATGTATGTTAGTTAAATAATTATCTCATAAGAGCAAACTAAAAGAAAGTCTTTGTAATGAGTTTTGACTAGACATATTTCATAAGCTTTAATTGTAAAATTAGTTATACGCAAATCCTTTTATTCTTATACAAAACGCTTTGAATAAGGAAAATCCTTTTTGATCAAGTGAAAAATTAAGACAGAGAGTTAATTTCTCTTGCTGCAAAGAGACAGTGAAAATCAGAATTTGAAATCCAATTCCTGGAGAAAATAAGTGTAATTTCAGGGGAGAAATGCTAGAGTGTATTTTAGAGGGTGGTGAATATACTGCATATATTCTGTGTAGTACACAGTTTAGCACAGTAGTTAAGAGTATACACTTTGAACTGAGTGCCTAGGTTCAAATCCTAGCTCTACTACTTCCCGGCTATATTCTTGGGCAAGTTTTTTAATCTTTCTGTGTCTTAGTTTTTTCATCTGTAAAACGGTGTTAACAATACCTACCTATCTCATTGGGCTGTTCTGGGACTTCAGTGGGAGAATCTATGTAAAGCATGTGGAACAGCACAAACACATGCATTGGGCACTTATTATTATATTTTGTATAGCACACTTTTATCCTTCTTCTAGTAATGGTGAAAAGGGATACCTATCCTTTATTTCCTGGTCTCTACTGAAATTGGGGACATACTAGCAAGATGAATGATGCCAATAAGGCCCAGAAACAATTGATCTCATTCTTCTCAACACCAATGTCTAAGAAACTAGCTAACAAGACAGACAGCTTTAAACTTCAATGAAGATGAAACAGATCTTTTCCAACATTTCAGTCAGTGGCTCTCTTCCTTTTGAGTGAATAAAGATCCTCAATCAGAAGTTAGTGGGCGCATCCTTATTGCATTCTTGTTTTTTTTTGCGGTACGCGGGCCTCTCACTGTTGTGGCCTCTCCCGCTGCGGAGCACAGGCTCCGGATGCGCAGGCTCAGCGGCCATGGCTCACGGGCCCAGCCGCTCCACGGCATGTGGGATCCTCCCGGACCGGGGCACGAACCCATGTCCCCTGCCTCGGCAGGCGGACTCTCAACCACTGCGCCACCAGGGAAGCCCTCTTATTGCATTCTTAAGTGTCATCAAAGATTATTCTGAGGCGAGTGATACTTGGACCACACTCAGAAACACTGATTTAAATTCAGTGTTGGGCCAGTGGTTCTCATGAAGAGCTGCACATCAAAATCATTTGTACAGCTTCATAGAAACATAGGTTACTGGGCCTCTATCTCAAAGACTGATTCCAGGGGTCTGTATACATAACACACAACCAGTTGTATACGTTATCTTCTGGAAATATTTTGAAATGCTTGACAGTTAAACGTGAAAGTTAAATTTTTTTGAGATGTGACCCTTTATATAATTTATAGGACTTGGAAACTAGAAAAAACAGTGGCCCAGAAAAAGGATCAACAACCTTGTCAATAAATGCCAAGGACAGAATATTGATTTCTTGAAAATCTTTTCCATGAGTCTGTTTTTCAATAAACTGATGATAATGTTATAGTGATAAAGATGTGTTTTTAAAAGTCATTATTCAGTTATTAGTGCTAAGATTAGTCAGAATGTATTTGAGCAGAGTGATAAATGTACACAGCTGCTATGATTATTAACAACTGTATGATTTAGAAGTCACATTTTTAGATAAGGAAACTGTTCTGGAGTTAATTATCCAAGGTCCTAACAACAGGCAGAAGCATTAACAAGAGTAGAAATGTCACCTCGTGATCCCCAACCCAGTTCTTCCCACATATAATCTTCCCCCGCTTGCCTCCAGAACTGCATTCTCCCTTCCCTTCTCTAACCCAGGAGTCAGCAAACTCTTTCTATAAAGGGTCAGATGGTAAATATTTTAGGCTCTGTGGGTAATATAGTTTTTTGGGGAAAACTGTATTTTTTGCAAAAGCAGCTATAGACAACATGCAAACGAATTTGTTCCAATAAAATTCATTTATAAAAATAGGCATTACGCAGGATTGGGCTGAGAAGTGCAGTCTGCCGAGCCCCGCTCTAACCAAAAGATTATGAATGTTTCACTAATTTTCCTGATCAGGAAATTGAAGATTCTACAAAAGATGCCCTTTTCACAAATGTGGGAATATTACCCCTTTATGAAATTGAGGAGACAGACCAAATAAAAAATCAAGATCTGAAGGATCAGAATGGTTACTTAAGGATTTTAGAATAATTAAAAAAACTTTTTCTCCTTAATGTTTTAGTCTCACTATATACAGATTAAACCAGATGACAAGCTACTATACAACAGCATGTTAAAAAACATGTTTATTTTACACTATGTACAATCAGGAACATATTTAAAAGCACTGTCAATTAAAATAAATGAAGAACATAAATCACAATTTAGTTTGTTCTTTGTGTATATATTCACATTAAAATATAAAGAACATATACCAAAAAAGAGCCAAGGTGTGCATTTTTCTAAAACTTGGTATATAAATATTCCACTGGAAAAAAGCAATCAAAAATGACTTTAACCAAAACTAAGTTCCTGTGATGTGTAGTAACCATTATATTGTTTATATGAGGTAGTAACTAAATTATTTTGGCCAAGTGTTAATACTCTAAATCAAAAGAAACATGAAAATGATCATAAAATAAGGCCAACAGAAGTAAAAATCCCACTAGAAATTTGAACCACTTTGCTCTATGGAATGCTATAGTTCTTCAAAGTGATTATAAGAAATGTTCAGTGTGCACTCTTTGATAATGCTAACTTAAACTTTGTGCATGCCGTAATTCAGACAACCGCAGTGCTATGTCGCGGTACCGCTGTTCTGTGATTCAAAGATTTTTTCAAAGGTATTGTTTTTAAGCACAGACAAGCAATCTTACAGGATTCTGCTGAAATACAAAAAGACCAGTTACTACAACAGGGGGTTAATTGGTTTGTTTCACATAGAAAACAACCCAAATACATTTTAAAAAGATGCTGGGGAGCCAAATGCATATTGACGATGTCACAGCTTACTTTTGTGACTTAATACATCACATATCAATACTTTGTGCAAATATAAACACACCAGTGTACTTGCATTAAAATTAAAAACAAGATTATAAAATGATTACAGCCTCCATTACAGTTTTAAAAGTTACAAGATTTATCTTCATATTACTAAATTACATATAATAAAAATACAATAGTGTTAAATGTACGGTTTCATTGCCAGCATCCCATTTTGTAATATAGCCGCACCCAAGAATATACTAAAGGATTCTTAAAATATTAATCCCAATTGCATTTTCATCAACATTTACATCTGTACAGATAAGACACTTAACTTGTACATCTCATAAAATACATTATCTACATAAATTCTTAGTGTATGTCTTCAGCAATATGAAGTTTCACAGAAAAATACTGCCTATATGTACAAAGATTACATAACAGTGAATTAAGCACTTGTGTGGTTCAATATGCTAAATATATCCATACCACTTAAAACAAAAAATTTCCCCATCTTGTCTCATGCCACAATAAATTACAAGTAACTGAAGCCAGGTAACTGCAGCTTTTGTACAGCTTCAAGCATCCGTTAATGTCGCAGTGGTAGTGTTCTTTCTCTCTAGAGTTAACTGTCAAAGCACAGCATTTCTCAGTAACTGTTTTCATGACCCGCGAGGATGTATAAATTGCTATTTGCTGTGGGGTTATCGGTTGGCCTACTTTCCAAAACCACGACCCTAAAATAACAAACAAACAAACAAAAAACATACAACAAAGTTATTCTTGAAAACTAATGTTAGCAGAAAATTCTTCCACTGCTTCTTCATTGTATGCCTCTAATAAATGCTCCTTATCTGATATGTGGGCCAAAACCATTTGCAAATCAGTATAATTGAAGAGTCAGTTCCAGCTCTGGGAAGTACACCTTTGTTGCCCACCACCTCCCACCTCTAAGCCAGTGCTGTCCTAAGAGTCAGAGGGGTAAAACCTGTACTAGGAATAAGTTGGGGGAACCTAATTCTTATCATGAATTCTAAAAACAATCTGTAGTTCGAGAATCAGAAAGTAAATCAGAATAGAACTCCAAATCCTATTGGTACTAAAACTGAAAACTTTTCTGTTTGCTAGCGTATGGTATCTCCTCTTTCTTGTCCTGTAAATCATACTTTAGATATTACGTTTAATGCAAAAGCAGTACTGACAGATCTATATATTCTTGGTAACTGGAAGATCAGGCACATTCTCAAAGGTTTCATAACTTTCTGACCTGTGAATTCTTATATTATGAAAAATATAATGTTGAATATATTACTGTAGAAATTTCAATTCTCTCAAAAAAGAAACCAGTTTCATGTTGGATTTATAAAACATGTTTAGAACTATGTATTTAATACAACTCCTTTTCATACCTGTCAGATCCAAGCAGTCTGAAAATTCTCGTGCTATCTGAAATTTCTTGTGTGACCTGTTCAATTAAAATATCAATTTAATTTCTGAAATGAAAGGCACAAAATTTTATATGGGTATTTAATTTATAACTCTATAGAAAAGAAGCATAATTCCTAAGATGGAAATAGATCCCTGTATGACTGTTAACTTGTTAAATCAGCACATAAGTGCATCCATTTGTTAGTCCAGGAAAAATTTGGCTAATTTTGAATTAATCATAAAAACATGAGAGTAGTAAACCATTTGCTGGCATACAGACTTCAACGGAAAAAGTTAAAAGCAAAGCACCTAGTTCGTTTTATTTATCAGAAACCTCCTGTCAGTCACCTTAATGCTAATAGCAAGACTCTTGCAGCAGTAAGCCACTTAGGTATGGTCCTTTCACTTAAAAGGCTGCAGTGTGGTATGATGGGACAAACTCATGACTCCAGTTTAAATCCCAGCTCTCCCACTTACTAGCTGTGACAATTGCACAAGGTATGTAATTTGTTGGAAACGGTTTTACCTTCTGCAAAATGGGATAGACAATGTTTACTGTGCAGTGGTATCTTGCAGTATTTTTGTAAGTATTAATGGGTATAATGCCTAGCTAAGGAAATGCTCAGTAGATAACAATTCTCTTTCCCATTTCTTTCCAAGTCTCCTGAAATAATATTTTCTAATGGCATATGTCCTTAAAGAAGTCCTCAGTGTGACCAATTACCAGTTGGGGAGTTAAGACTAAGTCTACAGGAGAAAGAGAAACCCATTGTTTATTGCTTACTGAAAGCAAAACATTCCCAATTATAATGGCAGTAGCTTCTCCCCAAAATTTGGTAGGCTGAAAAAACAATTTGATTTTGAAACTGAAATTATTCTGGAAACAGCAGTCAGTGATTCTTGACTTCTTTTGTAACTTAGCACACCTGAAGGATACAACATGCTCACTTCAGTAGTAACGGTTCAACATCATGATCTTCAAAGTATTCAATATTTTGGGATTTGCCTACTTGAAGGACATAGCATTTTTGGAGAGGTTGTATTTAGTAAGGGCTGTTTATGTAGTGTGAAAAAGCCCCTCAGGTGACTGTTTGGGCAAACTATCTTTTTTAAACCATTCTCTTGTATCCTATGATGCCTTTCTTTCTCTGCCTGGTGTTTATTAGCTGTTGACTGTTCTTATCTCCAGGCTCCATTCCCTCAGGTGATTTAAAAAAAATCTTCCTGAGAGGTGAGCCCTCTTGCGGGAATTACTCTTAGAAACATACTGGCAGTGGGACTTCGCTGGCAGTCCAGTGGTTAAAGACTTCACCTTCCAATGCAGGGGGTACAGGTTCGATCCCTGGTTGGGGAGCTAAGATCTCACATGCCTTGTGGCCAAAAAACCGAAACATAAAATGGAAGCAATACTGTAACAAATTCAATGAAGACTTTAAAAGTGGTCCACATTAAAACAAAAAAAAAAACAACTTAAAAAAAAGAAACATACTGGCATCCACCTTTCTTGAATACTTACTATAGGCCAGGAATTGTGCCAAGCACAACACATACTTCCTTTTGTTTAATCTTAGCAACGCTATGAAATAAGTACTATGCTGTTATCCTCAATTCACAGATGAAAAAATACGGGCAGAGAGAAGTTAAGTGATATGTCAAGGTCACACAGTTACTGAACAGCAGAGTTGAGACTGAACCCAGGTGTCTCCTCAGGAACCCACGCTCATGATCATTCTGCTATACTGTTTACTGGTTAGAAGAAATGCTTTGATCTTAACGAACAACAGTTTAAAACACAAATGAGCTATTTTCTTGCTTGAGGCACCTAATGTTTTCCCTTCCCTCCCATGCTCAAGTAAAAGTTACTACTGAGACTGGCTTGGGGTTATTGAAAGAACTTAGGATGATTTTACTTGCCTGTAATATTCTAGGGGGCAAGTACCAAGTCTTGTTCATGCTTATAACACCAGCACTTTCTGGCATAAATGATGAACTGAATTAAATACGTCATATGACTTGGAGTTCAATTATTCCTGGAGTTAAATTAAGGTAGGAAGGACTAAGGAGATAAGAATACCAGAAATAGGCAAGGTGGCTTCAAGAGAAATGTGGAACCCTTTACTTATCGTCTGCATTGGTCATTATTTCTGAAATACAAAGTAGAAAAGGTGCTTCAAGACAGACAGAGCCTGCATCAGCACTCTTGTTCCAGGTGACGGCCTGGGAAAGTTGAAAGAAAATCAGAGTAGGCTCACTTTTAGCAGTATTTAGGAAGTTCTTGTTCTGAATATAAGGGTGATTATCTGGAAGCACATAAAATAGGCACTGAAACTGTTTGACTGAATGGACAGAGAGAGGTTGCTATAAAGTACGTGCCATTAATTTTATCACTAGATTGAATACAGAAAATATCAATAAAATGAGCAAATCAAGTATTCCTTGCATCAATCAGGAATTTTCCAAAGTTAAAGAATACTGTGTGATGTAGAATTTGATAATGCTTCATGACTATTTAATGGACATAATTTTTTAAAAGATTACTTACCTCATTAGATCTAAAACTTCTACCTTGCATTCCATGTTTCCAGAAAGCTAGCACACTGTCCTGCAGGCAAACTAGCAGGCAAGAACAGCTCAGTTACTGTTAATAGCACAAGAGTTCAGCTGATAAGCATTATTTCATCCCTCTTTCTACCTTGCATAACAATATTTCAATTAATAACTAGTGTTAGTCATTCCATATTTATAATGGCATCTTTACCATACTGCCTAGAACTACACAGTATACACTATATACTACTATATAGCATAAATACTATACAGACCTTACTCATCTTTTTGATAAGAAAAAGAAAATTCGCTGAAAATATTTTTTGCTATAGAAATTTTTGTTTTGATAAAATATTTCAAACATATAGAAAAATATGAGAATAGCCTAAAAACACACGTATCCACCATTTAACTCTCAAATCCTAACATTTTGCCGTATTTGCTTTTTGTTTTAAATAAAAATGAATACAGCCAGCATCCCTATAAACTCCTACTCTAGTTGTATTCTAACCTTTCCTTCCTCCCTGAGATAACCACTGTTACGTACTTGGTATCTGTTGTTCTCATGCATGTTTTTACTATTACAACACAGTAAGTTCACATTATCAGTGTAAACTTTATATTGGATGTTTCCAACTTTTATACATTTAGTATGATGAACCAAATGATGTTTCTAATTTTTTTGTTACAAAAATGCTGCAATAAACATTCTTGTACCTCTTCTTAAACACATGTACAAAATTTTCTCTGGGGTAGACACCTAGAAATAGAATTACTGGGATACAGGCATATATGCCTTCTAAAAATTCTAGTTTTGCTTTTTGTATTTACATATTTAATATATACTTTTGTGTGTATTCAGTGAGGAAAAAGTCTGATTTTGTTTCCTGCAGATAACCAATTGTACTAGCATCATTTGTTGAACAGGACATCACTTCCCCACTGACATATGATGTAAATTTCCAATTACACGTAGGTCTATTTCTGAGCCTTCTCTTCTGTTCCACTCTTCTATTTATCCCTGTGTTGATCCCACACTGTCTTAATCACTATAGATTTATAGTAAGCTTCAATATCAAGTAGGGCAAGTATTCGTCAAAATTTATTTTACTGTTCTTGGCCTTTAGCTTTTCCATATGATTTTTTTTTTTTGCGGTACGTGGGCCTCTCACTTTTGTGGCCTCTCCCGTTGCGGAGCACAGGCTCCGGACGCACAGACTCAGCGGCCATGGCTCACGGGCCTAGCCGCTCTGCAGCATGTGAGATCTTCCCGGACTGGGGCACGAACCCGTGTCCCCTGCATCAGCAGGCAGACTCTCAACCACTGCACCACCAGGGAAGCCCTTCCATATGAATTTTAAGATCAGCTTATCAAGTGGCAGAAAATACCTTACTGGGATTTTTATTGCAAATGCACTGAACGTGTGGATTAATTTGTGAAGAACTAACATCTTTCCCATATTCAGTGTTTCTATCCATGGACGCGCTGTAATTTATTTGTTTAAATCTTCTTTTATGCTTTTAAACAATAATTTGGAATTTCCTAGATGATGGTCTTAAATATGTTTGATTACATGTCTTACTGGCATATCAGAAAGCTATCCATCTGTGTTACTCTTATCTAGCAACTCTGAATTTGCTTACTGGTTCTAACAGTTTAGAGCTGTATATTCTAGTAGATATTCATACCATCAGCAAAAAAAGGACATTTTACTTATTTCTTTCTAATCCTCATAGTTCCCTTTTCATAGTCCAATGAGACTATGTTGAAATGTGATGATATGTGATGATAGCAAACATCCTTATCTCATTCTCCAACTTAATGGGAGTTAGTTTAACCATTAAACACAATACTTTTAATAGGCTTTGCTAGAGGAAGGACATTTCCTTCTACTCCTAATTTCTAAAAAGTTGTTTTTTAAAAAAAAATCATGAATGACAGATTTTACTGAACGCTTTTTGTGCATCTACTGAAGAGTTACATAACTTTTCGCTTTTAATCTTTAATGTGCTATATTACATCAATAAATTTTCTGATGTTGAACCATCTTTGCTTTTCTGAGGTAAAGTCTACTATTCGATGATATGGAATTCTATTTGCTAGTATTTTATGCAGATTTTCCAAAATCTATTTTCATGAGATTGGGTAATTCTGTCTTCTGTATAATTTAACTGATTTTAGTATCAATAGTGTTAAACATTGATTTATTCTGCATTCCTTCTTTGTCTACAATCTGAAGCAGTCTGTATAGCACAGGAACTATTCCTTCTTTCAACGGTGGATAAAAATCCCCTATAAAACCACGAGGCCTTATGTGGGGAGAGTCTTGATTAGTAAGCACCTCAAACCACAAGCCTGGCTCTGGTTCCCCATCTCCTGTGGGACACTGCTAGTCTTCTTTACCACTCAGGAATGCATACTACTTTGAGTTTCTGTTCTTTGTCTTCTTTATTGAGCTAGCTATGTGTTTTTAAATATGGATTCCATTTTAACATCTTGAGCAGATGTCCCTCAAAACTGGCTTCTTATTATCATCAGTGTTTGCTTGTTGGGAGAGAGGCATTCTAACTGGGAGAAAGAATAAAAATAGGACCAAGAATAAGACAAATGAACTATCTGCCCTTGGCCCTACCATCCGCCAGTGCATATACATGCAAATATCTTTACTGATAAAGGACACCAGAAAAACTGTGTATGATCATTTCACCTTATTTTTCCTGAATGTAATCATTTTAGAATACTGATTGTGTAAGAAATCCGTTTTCAGAAAAAACTCATCAAGCAAAATGTAAAAATGGCAAGAAGGAAATTCCATATACTTATGGATCTCTGATCAGGAGCTACAACAGCAAAAATACAAAAGACTATACTGAGTACTAAATTTTAAAGTACTTATAGGGGAACTGTGCAGGAGTCTGGAGAAAATGGAAATTCATAACTAGGTTATGAATAATGATATTTAATTATTTATTTTGAAAATGTCAAATCTGTAGGGAAAATAACATTATTTACAGATTATGTCACAGTTGTTAAACTATTTTAGAGAATGTGTAAAAGCAAAGACTGATATTCACCTCATATTCATTACATCCTACAATTTAAAAGAATGAGCCCTTAGTAATATATTTTTATAATTTCAAATAAGTATTAGACTAATTATTTTAAGCAGTTCATAATGCAATCAAACAAGAAACACAAAACTCTGGCTTACCTATTGACTCAATCTGGAAATCAAAGGTGAGTTCTGATGATAGTTTTCTGCTAGATTTTAATCTTCCTTGGAGATTTACTATTTTTATACAACCTAGAAAGAAAAAAAGTCACTCAGAAACTAAGATAAAAAAACCTCATTAAGATAAGATATTCATAAATAAAAACTTACAGTCCAAGCATACAAGAATGGTATCTCTCTCCAGTTGGGTTACATGAGTAACACTTGTCTGTGGGGTATCTACAACACAAAAAACTCAATAAAACTTAGAGAAAACAGTAATATTTAAAGCAGAGACATTAAAAAAAGAATTCTGAACATCACTGAATTTGAAATGGATATATATTTTTAACTATACATATGTAGTGGTTAAGCCAGGTGGCTTGGATTCAAAATTTGATGCAAGAGCTAAACTAAGTGAGTGCTTAATGGAGGGTTAGCTATTGTCATTACTATTGGTGATGCCACTATTTTATTCATATGTGAAATTAGGAGTCTAATCTTCTGTATTATGGCAATGATTAATTTCTGATTTTAAGCTTAGAAGGCCAGGGGCTGTGCTGTGTACGTCATTATATGTGGTGCCTAGCACATGCAATACATATTTGTTGAATGAATGAATCAGAGAGTCAAACAAATAACTTCAGGTCCAAATGAGTTAAGAAAAAACCTGAAGTATTTTGAGAAGTATGAAGCACCATAAAAATGCATAGAGGCCCTATTTTTATAATGATGATTTAAGAAAGTTTTCACAAACTGAAAATGTTTAAATGACATAGTTTTCCAGGAAGCAAAAAGTAGGATATCCCAAGCTTTGTATGAACATCAAAACTGAAACTGCTAAACTACAGGCCTTTGTTTCTGGAGAGTGGGTCTGATCCAAAGTCTAGCTTGCCTGTTTTCTACTTCCTACAGTATTTAGAATCTTAATAAATCCATGGATGGCTGTATTTCAGACCTTCACACATATTTTAGACCTGGTACTTCTGTAACTAACCAGGGTTGGAAGGATATGGAATAGGCCTCCTGTACATCAGGCCAACGAGATCTTTGTGACTCTTACACACTTGGTGAAAATTAGTCAAGAAGCCAGTCTAGCATTACTGGATAGAAAGCCAGGAAAATGAGATTTACAAATTGCTTATAACTATTAGTTCCCGAACACTGGAGTCATTTGGAGATCTGCTGACACCCAGCTGCTGGCCCCAGATATTCTTATTTAATCCAGGGTGTGTGTGACTTGAGGTATCAAGAGTGTTAAAAGCTTCTCAGGTGGATTCTAATGTGCAGCAGAGTTTAGGAAACCACTAGCTTATAATTTCAGCTGATACAAAACCCTAAACATACTTTCTGTCTCTTACTCTGTCTCATCATCTCAAAACCAGAGATGAATTATATTTGTCATGTTTAACTTCTAATAAAGGGATTTCATTATGGTAAGAGAAGTAATCAAAAGTTCCTGGGAAGGAAGGGACAAAATTCTTTTGTCAGGAAATGAGGCCCTTCATTCAACAAATAGTAGAAAAGGATTTAAAATTAAAATGCTTGGGAGAACTAAGACAACTGGAATTCACTAAATAAAATATTAATCAACCAACAATCCCTTCTTGTTAAATAGGGAGGAAGAGATTAGAAAGCAGGAGTTCACCCCGTGTCTCAAAGGGAAGATGGGCCTCTAAAGGGCGAATTTAACAGAGAACTTAGGGGCACCAAAGAGAAACCACAACAATGTTGTCAAGGGCTGGCCATGTTTTCCTTCAGTAATGTGTCCTCACAGGAAAGCTGTTTCAAGTCCCCTGGGATTCAGCAAGCCATGAGATTGTCTTTAGACTTTTGTGAATGTCTGTGATCATTTTTTTTCAATGCCAAAAAAACTCAGTCTCAATTCTTTTCCTTTTGTGAACACTCTTTCAGGCTTCCAACAAACTCCTGACTAATCAATATTTATTGGCAAATTGGTTCTTTAACATTTCCCTTAGTTGCCAAAGACTCTGAACAAAGGGCCTTTGCAAGATCTTTAAAAATAACCTTTGCCTAATGAAAGATATAGTAAATTTATTACTTAATAATTCATTAAAAATCACAAACCTGATTCTGTAAACCATGAAGAGGTAGAATTTGGATTGACTGTTTCAAATCGAACCACCTGGTTGAAGTCTCTCCCTTTACTGACACCAACACAAACTAAAGGGTACTCCTGTTCAGGAACGACCAGCATTTCAAACATTCTAAGTGGACATGGTATAGGAAAATCTATGTGCTAGAAAAAACCAAAATATATTAAACAAAGGAAAACGAAAGCAAAAAAAATTTCATGAGAACACTAATAAGAATTTTTAGTTTTATGAGAATATATAAAATAGTACTCTCTACTATAAAGATTGGTTCTTCGCACAGAAACTCAGGGTATGCAGAAAATCTAAATTAGAAAGTATCTTTATAAAGAATTCAGGTTAAGCACTGCAAAAATTTTTTAAGTTAAAAACCACACACTTTTCGCATATTGGGGTGAAACAGACTTACAAGTCACCTGTCCAACCCTCTTTTTTCAGAGTTGGAAACTAAGACCCAGCAACTGGGTGGCTGGCCCAGGGTCCCCCCTGCCCCCTACCCTGTGTGGCAGAGTCTCCTCTCTCCTAATCCCAGGCTGCTTCAGTACTACTCCTCTGCCTTCTTATCCAGCTGAGCAAACATGGATGAGAAAACTGAAATGCTAATGAGCAAGAGACATTCCCCTTAGAAGTGTGGACAGAAAAAAAAAAAACCAACTACAAATAAGAGAAATTTAGCCCTGTATTTCAAGTGGTTCTATTTAATAAATTAACTTAGTTAAAATGCAACCCATTTTAATTTTACCTAAGTTTAAAATTATTTTTATTTTGCTACAAAGAGACTAAATTCACACTCTGAAAGTTTGGAAAAATAGAGGAAAACATTAACTTCATTAGTAATCAGGGAATAAAACCAAGATAACCATACACACCCACCAGAAGAATGACAATAATAAGGGTTACTCAGAGAAGAGCAAACAAATGCTCCTAACACTGATGGTGGGAGGGTAAACTGGTGTGACCACAATGGTTAATTACAATACCTATTAATGCCGAGATACACATCTCTTAGAACCCAGCAATAACACTCTTAGTTATACACTCTAGAGAACGTGACTACATGCACGCACAGGAGACATGCAAAAATATTCACAAGCTGCATTGCTCAGAATAACAAAAACTGGAAGTAACCCAAATGCCTATCAATGGTAGCATGGATAAAATGATGACACATTCACACAATGGGAAATTAGACCACAGTGAAAATGAACAAACTATGGCTATATCCAACAGCTACACAAATATCATGCTGCACAGAAGTGAGACCCAAATGAATATATACTTTATGATTCCACTTGTATACAGTTGAAATATCAGGTAAAATTAATGCTAATATTTAGAAGTGCATGCTTACATGGTAAAAATGGAAAACAAGGCAGCTGTTTTGTAGGGGGTGCCATGGGGAGGTCTGAGGCGCTAGCAACGTTCTTCTTCACGATAAAAAGGTTTTAAAAAAATATATTGGTCTTAACACATTTTATTAAGTCTACTCTTAATATAGTTTATATTTTTGTTGCTCTTATAAATGGGCCGTGTTTCCATTATACTTCCCAAGTGGCTATCGTTAGTATCTCTAAAAACTACTGAAACTGATTTATTTTTTACTCTGGTAACTCACTGTAAATCCTAAAGAAAATAAATGATAGAGAAAATAAACAGGTGAAATGGGGCTCCCGTAACTACTAGTCTTAAAGTGTCAGAAGATGCAGTGTGGTCCTCATGGCTGGAACGTGAAGCTCTGTGCACACCTGTCGTTCCCACATTCTTCCTTCCCCGTGACTGCCCGAGTGCCCCCATCCCAGAGGTCTAGACACTCCTTCACGAACGCTCTCCAAACACCCTCTGTGGGAGCATTCCCACCTGGGGATATGCTATGGATAAAATCTGTCCTATTTTTAATAAGGTAAAACATTTAAAATAATTCTCTTTGAAATGTGGAGAGAGCAGTAAGACAGGAAGAAAACAAATGCTTCCGTATTTTTTCCTCAGTAAATATGAAAACCAACACCTTGTGAATACTTCTACTTAGCTTCCAACAATAACTAAACAATATGTATAAGTCATTAACAGAAGAGGATTCCCATATAACAGTTTAACATCCAGTCGCTATTGGTGATGGTCCTTGAGGGCAGTGACTATATCTTACTCTTTATCTCTCTAGTTAAACAACACTGCCTGATTTGTAATGAGTACATGAATGTCTGCTTCAATTTATAACTTTTATTTATACTGAATATGTAGTCTAGAGAAGCAAAAACTTACTCAGAAATCTCATGAGGAGGAAGTATATGGAAAGCATAAGAATGTTTTTGAACATATCTGGTAAGAGTTGTAGCATAGAAAACATCAAAAATACTAATTGAGATGATGCCAAACGTAGAAACAAAATATACATATAGAAATCTCGAAGAAGAGACACAGAGAAAGAACTGGGTTAAGATGAAGGGACATGAATAGGGGCGTGTAGCTCAGGGAGTTTAAGGAAAGTGGGAAGAGCAAGAAGTCGTGAAGGAGGCCTGCAAGTAGAACTGTACTGTAAGTCTAACATCCTAGAATACTGGCAACAGGCCTCATCAGGCAGGGGCAGGCTCCCTGGTACCATCTACCCAGGAAAGAGAAAACATGGATGGATAATTTTTAAGCTTCCCATGTCTTCAAAGTATATTTTCTCTCTTGCATGCTCTGAATACATAAAATTCCTTTAACAGAGAAAAGGGTCTTTCATTACGTATTAGGATAAATAGTTTAACGTATCAGGTAACACGTAAAATTCATTCATGCTAAGGTTTAATCAGACTATTAGTATCCATGAACAACTGATGTAATGAAACTGTTTTCATTCTGATAGAGGTTAGGATGAAAGGAACAGGAAGGACATACTAAAAGAGACTAAGGAGGAAGACAGGGAAGGAAAGGGCTGTAGAAAAATAACTACATACACTTTACCACTCCATCTAGGACACGTCATGCTTTTTGTCAAACAGGCAAGAACAAAGAGGAACTGAGAACAAAACCATGTGGCCAGAAATGGGCTGGGTTCAGAAGCTCTGCTCTGGATAATTTATAAGGCTATTTTCCCTTTCAGTTTTTGGTTTAAAGAATTTTTGTTTCAGTGAATTTATTTGTGGAAATATGACCTCAATGGGTTGTAAATTCTTGAAACTCTTTTTTTTCATTTCTTTAGCCCTAGTTAATTTTGAGGTTAATAAATAAGGATGTGAAAATTAAAACTAGATTCCCCACTCATAAAATTTTAAATAACAGAAGCCGATACTTTAAACATCCTAACTCTATATTATATAACTGAGGAAGAATGCACTCCAATTATATTCCGATCCCAACTGCTATGGAGATATCAAATGCTCATGAAATAAGACTACTTACTCTATATAAAATAGTGAAGAAAATAGCTTAAAAAATTCATTTGGTATTTCCTTGGGGTGACTGAGCCAGCACTTCATACATTTTAAGTTAGTTTTTCCTCTAAATTTAAGTTATAGCTAAATAATATTAAATGTTTTAAAAAATATTAATTAAAGGGACCTCCCTAGTGGTCCAGTGGTAAGACTCTGCGCTTCCATTTGCAGGGGGCATGGGTTAGATCCCTGGTCATGGAACTAAAATCCCACATGCAGCACAGAGTGGCCAAAAAAAATTTTTTTTTCTTTAAAGATTCTAGAGAAACTAAGGCACAAAACACCATCCATGGGAAGGATTGGGCAAATTAATACATAGGCATATATCCAAAACAAATAATTTCCCCTTCATTTTGGTTATCCCTTGACTTTTTAAGGCCAAATGCCAAGCTGCAGGTTGTCCCTCTGCTGTGATGGAGCAGGTCAACCAGAAAACATATTCAAACAATATTTCACTGCTCTCCTAGTACCTCCTGTTCTTGACATCAGACTGTGTATGTGATCCAGTATTTCCAGCTCCCATTGCCATATCCCTGAACTATTTATCTAGTCTCTTTCAAAACTTCTATCAGGCCAACTGTGTTTTCTATAATTGGGCAGATTTTCACCACTCTGCCATATAATCCTAAATTATTACATTAAATCTTGAGAATTAACTGGAAAAAAAAGTTTCTGAAAGAACAGGAAAACTGACAAGCTTTTATACTAAAAATGACTTAGGCATGCTTACCTTAATTAACATAAATTTCTGCATTGGTTCAACCCATTCTAATAGAACAATGCTAGTTTGAAGTGCCCCACATAGGTATTTGTGGCCTGTGTAAGGATTTCTCACTGTCAAGGCAAAGAAGTATATGTAAGTTTTCTTGTAATACATAAAAGTCCTTACAGTAACAGTTGCATACTTCGAAAACGAACAAACAAAAGTTGACTGCCAGCTCAATTTCTTAATTAGACTGCAGAGTGAAAAAGAAATGCTGTTTCAGGTGGTAGCAGGAAACTCCCTTATCGCTTGCAGCATTTTTATGTGTATTCCCAAGTGAAAATGCTGGTCATTATGGGGCCTGGGGGCGGGAAGAAGAACTTGAGGTCTTGTGGTAGCAGAAAGATTAGCAAGATCCTGAAGACAGGGTCAAAGTAGGTTTGGGGAGAACTTCCCAAATTGATAGCTGTGGCACACGTAGGGGCAGGTGATTCAGTGTGCCTCATGTTCAGAGGCAGTAATGCTTTGGGCCACACTACGTGAAGACATTAATCAAGTCTCAAGATACAGGTTTACAAACAATAAAACTGAATTGCCTCAGAGTTTTTTAAGGGAGGAAAGGAGACTGCTTTTGGTTTTTCCTAGATGCAGATCAACCAGCTAGCTGTTACGGGGGTTGGGGAGGACTTTCGGCTAGCGCTGTGTGATCAGGGGGACTGTAACCTTCACATCACAAGCATAATGTTTCATCTATTAAAGGTGTGAGAATAAATAATAAGTATGCCGGGTGAATAAATGTAGTCTCATAAGCCATTACAAAGCAAAATGGTGAATGATCAGTGACAGGCTCCTTAGAGAACAGGGTGTGATCAAGTACTGTAATAAAGTCGTTCTCCATTTATCTAGTCAATAAATTATCTGCAACACAACTACACGTGCAAGGTACTATATGAACATAGAACGGCCAATACATTTATTTTACTTAAGAGGAAAAATAAACGATTACTGGCAGGACGTCCTGGAGTAGTACTGTTTCACACTAGATTTTAAAATGTGCCTCTCAGCATCTTCTCACCCACTCTGCAAAGCAGGAGAGCTGCACGACTTTGGACAGTTGACTTACCAACACAACACTTCTGGCACCACTTGGTTTCAGGGATTTTTGCTGACACAGCAAATTTCCTAAACGGAGGTGGAAATGGAGATGAGTATGTAATACACGTAGGCAAAGTTAGTATATGAAAATAGTACCGTTACAGTTCAGTGGAGAAAAGATGAGTTGTTGTTTAAAAACTGGTCCTGACATAACAGATCATCTATTAAAAATAAGAATAAATTGGATACCTTTCTCAACTCCCCCCAATCAATTCCAAATGGATTAAGTAAGGATTTAAATATGAAAAACAAAACTATAAAATATTTACATTTTAGAATATGACCTCGGGATTTCTTTTTTTTTTTTAAGTCTTTTTATTGAATTTGTTACAATATTGCTTCCATTTTATGTTTTGTTTTTTTGGCCGCAAGGCGTGTGCTCCCCGACCGGGAATGGAACCCGCACCCCCTTGCTTTGGAAGGCAAAGTCTTAACCACTGGACCACCACGGAAGTCCTGGGATTTCTTTTAAAAATGCAAAAATAAATCATACAGGAAAATACTGATAAACTTAAATTGATATTTCTTTCACTGCCGTATCCTTAGCACCTCAAACTATGAGTGGCATTCAATTTGTTGAATGAATTTGTTTAATACATTATTAACTTTGGTCTACCAAAAGACACCACTGAGAAAGTAAAAAGATGAGCCACAAACTGATAAAAGAATAGGTCTCTATTCTGACAAAACGATGTCAAAAAGTTAATGCAGGGCCTCCCTGGTGGCGCAGTGGTTGGGAGTCCGCCTGCCGATGCAGGGGATACGGGTTCGTGCCCCGGTCTGGGAGGATCCCATGTGCCGCGGAGCGGCTGGGCCCGTGAGCCATGGCCGCTGGGCCTGCGCGTCCAGAGCCTGTGCTCCGCAACGGGGGAGGCCACAGCAGTGAGAGGCCCGCATACCGCAAAAAAAAAAAAAAAAAAAAAAAAAAAAGTTAATGCATTAAAATTTATGTGCCTTATATTCTTTGGGGGCTCTTTACTTTTAAAGCTTGGAGGTCAGTTTCCATGCCGACAGGAATTTAGGATTATCAAGTTAGAAAGCTGAATGGAGTCATACTTTTAAGTAGGCAGAAAAATAACAGCACAAAGTGGCAGCTGGGAGAAAAAGAGGGGCACATAAACTGTACAAGAAGAAAGAAACTTCCTGACTAGTTATAGGAGCAATATCCCTAAGTCCAACTACAGATATTATAATACAAATGTAATAAATCAAGTTCATAATCATAACTAAGTCATCATGAAAAGATCCAATTAAACTCAGTGTAATCTATTTTAAAGACAGAAAAGCTTGCACTGTATTTTAAAATGATTTTCATCCAAAAGTTAATTTTTTAAAAGTTTTTGTGCACAAAGGGGCAAATGTTAGCTATACTGTAAACTCAGCAATTAACAACAACAGATTTTCAAGGTACTTAAAAGTTAAGGTTCTACATTAGTTGCTTTACAATTAATATTGTAAAGAAAGAATGGTTACATTATAAAGTTTTTGTAAAATACAATTTATACCAAACTCAAAAGATTTTTACTCAACAAATGAGGCCCAATATAATAATAACCAAAAAGAAGAAAGAACATAACTAAAAATCCCTGAAAGTAGAAAAGCAAAAATCTCGATTTCTAAGTAGTAATTATCTTCTAACAAAAATCTTCATTTAATAACTCACCTAAATTTTCTAAGTTTAGAAACTACTTGGAGAAAATTCATTTTATTCAGACGGACACAAATAAGTCAAAAACACTATATGTGACATAAAATTACCAGCAAATTACAGGAAAAAAATTAGTTTTAACCTTGTAGAAAAATAATTAAAAACTCAGAAAGAAAATGTTTGATATAAGTAGAAAGTATAAAGCAGAAAATTTTAGAAGAATGTGATAAACACTTGTAAAAATACATTACTTCTTACAGTTTTTCATTACACGTGATTTCTACAAACCCATGCTTTTTCAATTTCTGTAGTATATCTATTTTTTAGAATGAATTAACATATTATCTCTAAGGATGAAAACATAATTAAATGTACAGTTACCTTGGCAGTATTCTGTCGGGGAGTTTGTGTGCTGGAATAGAAACGGGTAACTTTTGCATTTGTCTCGCATAATCAAAAAGCCCTGGTAAGTTATGGGAATAAAGCTGAGAAGCTTTACCTGCAGAGAAAAATATATATGTCATAAAAGCTGATAACATAAATAGGAACAACTGTAAGGTATTTAAAAACTGAAAGACTTACCAGATATTGATAGTAAGCAATTGTTCATTACATACAACCATGTACACCTTCGGGGGAATAGCTGATTTAAAAAAAAAAAAAGCACAAAGTTTACAAAGGATAATAGATAATAGCAGTGTAAATATGTACATATTAACCATGTAGCTATCATATCATTAGGCCGGTTCTTAAAAAAGAAGCTTTTTTTTTTTTTTTCTTTTGCGATACGCGGGCCTCTCACTCTTGTGGCCTCTCCCGTTGCGGAGCACAGGCTCCGGACGCACAGGCCCAGCGGCCATGGCTCACGGGCCCAGCCGCTCCGCGGCATGTGGGACCCTCCCGGACCGAGGCACGAACCCGTGTCCCCTGCATCGGCAGGCGGACTCTCAACCACTACGCCACCAGGGAAGCCCAGAAACTTATTTTTAGTAGAAATTCATTTTATAAGGCAAGTAAAACAAGATGCTACACATACATATTTATATGGAAGAAAAATAAATTAGCAGTGTAATTTCATTATCTGAGTTCCCACATGACATGATTAGCTCCACTCTCCTTATGGTTAGGCCTACGTAATCCCAAACTACACAGGGAAAAGGACATTTTCAAACAATGTCTATTCCTTTATTTTGGTTCTGGGGTTTTAAATACTTAAGACTCTCCTGTGTACTTCCAAAAAAACGGTCTTATCTAGGCATATGGACATGCATGGCTTTGGGAGCAGAAGAGAAAAAAGGATCACGGTGTCGTGAAACACAGGATATGGAAACAGTAGGTATGGAGGAAAAAAAAGGCCAAGAGAGAATATGATGAAAACGTATAAATCATAAAGGACATATATATGGAGTTCATTACTGAAATCTAGCACATAAGAACTGAGAGACACCTCTCCGTAAGCTTTAAGGTGATTAGTATTTAGGGTAAAGAAAGGGATTTCATGAAACATATATTTTGAAGGAAAAAAAAACAACTGCTCTCATTAACACCTTTCACATGCGTATCAGTGGTTCTCAAAGTGGTCACTGCACCAGCACCCTGAGCATCACCCGGCATTGTCAGAAATGAGAAATGCAAATTCTTGGACCTCATCTCAGAGTTACTGAAGTAGAAGCTCTAAAGGTGGGTCCAGCAATCTACGGTTTAATCAGCCCTCCAGGTGATTCTGTTGCATACTGAAATTTGAGAACCACTGATGAATGTAATTAAGCATTGTGATTTAACAAGCTTGGTTGCTGGGTGTGCCCTGGCAATTCCTACTAGGTTACTCCAAAATAGACTGGGATGAGGGTAGGGAACAGAAAGAAGGAAGAGACTAATGATGAAACACATCAAGGCCTCTAAGGACATTACTTTAAAAAAGCCTTTAAAAGTCACAATGATGGTCCCGAATAATTAAAATAGAATAATAAAAGGGTGAGAAACAAAGTAAAATCTATTTTTAATAAAACCTGTTTCATTTATTTGCAAAATGTACCCACATAAAACACCTAATGTCTCCAAGCAAGTAAAATGTGGCACTGCTATGGTTTTTTTTTTTTTTTGGCTGTCCTGCGTAGCTTGTGAAATCTTAGTTCCCCCACCAGGGATTGAACCCATGTCCCCCTGGGTTCAATGGATTCAATCCCATTGAATTGGAAGCGCAATTCAATGGGATTGAATTGGAAGCGCAGAGCCCTAACCACTGGACTGCCAGGGAAGTTTTGCTATGTGGGTTTTTAAAAAAAAATATGTATGTATGTATGTATGTATGTATTTAGTTGTGCCGGGTCTTAGTTGCGGCAGGCAGGCTCCTTAGTTGTGGCATGTGGGCTCCTTAGTTGCAGCAGGTGAGCTCCTTACTTGCAGCTCACCAACTCTTAGTTGAGGCATGCATGTGGGATCAAGTTCCCTGACCAGGGATCGAACCTGTGCTCCCTGCATTGGGAGTGTGGAGTCTTATCCACTGTGCCACCAGGGAAGTCCCCCTGCCACGTGGTTTTTAATTTTGGAAAGCTTGCCTATAACCGTGCCTCAGACTGCAAGAACATAAACAACATTTCCTGCTTTATGCTCTCATAAAAGTTTCACAGAAGAATTGAGAATTCATTGGCTATATTGAGAAAATTAGGCAGATAAAAAAAAGGGCAATGACTAATTCCAAGTCACATACCAGTACATGTTACCAAAGTAGCAAGAAACTGATTTTTATTTAATTCAATGTTGAAGTGAGTTTATTTCCATAAAAATACATATTTACAAAGTACTGCAAGTACCAAACCAAACAAATTTATCATGGGACTATATGTTTGTAAATATAAGTGAGTTTATTTAATACAAGCATATGTAAAGTACCAGGGTAAGACACAAATTCCTTTGGTAATATCAACATAGGGACAATGGAAGAGTATTTATGTAAAGTTTTATTAAGTGTTGCATTTTCACTTTGGATTTTCATTTTTAGCCACGTTTAAAAAAACTCTAAAGCTTTTCTAGATTTCTAATGCATACTTCTCTTAGCAAAATAGGCTCTGGGTGAAATAATCAGTTTAGTAAAGCTATATAGTGCTTAAGAAGAGTAGGTTCTGGGGACGTCCTTGGTGGCACAGTGGTTAAGAATCCGCCTGCCAATGCAGAGGACACAGGTTCGAGCCCTGGTCCGAGAAGATTCCCACATGCCGCGGAGCAGCTAAGCCTGTGAGCCACAACAACGGAGCCTGCACTCTAGAGCCCGCGAGCCACAACTACTGAGCCCATGCGCCACAACTACTGAAGCCTGTGCACCTAGAGCCCGTGCTCCACAACAAGAGAAGCCACCACAACAAGAAGCCCGTGCAACGCAACGAAGAGTAGCCCCCGCTCGCTGCAACTAGAGAAAGTCCACATGCAGCAACAAAGACCCAACATAGCCAAAAATAAATAAAATAAACAAATTTATTAAAAAAGAAAAAAAGAAGAGTAGGTTCTGCATTTTGCCTAGATTTAGACAGCTGCTTTCTCATTGACTCTGTGACCTTGGATAACTGACTTATTTCTGTGTCTCAGTGTTCTTATTTGTAAAATGGAGCTCCTATCCCAACACTGTTGTTGTGTTGAATGAACACAATGTTCCTTGTAGGTGTAAGATGCTCAGAAGGCTGGTGTACATTGAGCACTCCATAAATGCTAGCTATAAATAATAACAGCAGAAAAAGATTTATAAATCAAGACCCTGTTCTGTGTCATTTTCTCACCTTTCAGCATCTTCCCCTATGTAGCAGACTCATGCCACCCAGTTTCTTTCCTTAGAATACAGAGAAAACCAGCCTAATAATCAATTTCACAGGAAGATGGAAAAACTCAAGATTTTCTCTACTCTTATAGGCTTCCTCTGGGAGGGAAAACGTTCACCTTGATGGGCGTGTTTAGCTCAGAAAATATTACCGTAATAATGTAATTTCAAATGCTAAAGCACCTAAGAAGGGGAGTTACTGCAGAGTGGGAATGGGTGGGGTTGAAGGTACCTTCGCTTAACAGCCCCTTAAATTAGGTTGATGAATGCTTACCCCATGTAAGCATGACAGTGGTCTTGTTCCTTACAATTAATATTGTTACCAGTACTATGATTTTTAGATATCTTATTATATCCAAAAAAATTTACCACTTTTGACTGTTATTTACTAATTATTATAAATAACAAGATCTTTTTCTTTTTTCCCTAGTTCGTATGTGTTTTTCAGCCACTTCACTGTATACCTCCTTCCAGATTAAGATTTAGAGTAAGTATATCAGTTAAGGATCTTGTTAGGAAATCTGATTTAAAAAATGTTGTGATGAGAAAAGATGGAAATGTTTGGTTTTGAGGAAATTATCATTACTTATGGATTTTTCTATTTTATTTGTAATCGATTTATATTAATAATGGAGAATTAGTCGTACATCTCACAGGCACCCAAAACTCAACATGACCAAACTGAATGCATCATTATTCCCTTCAAACTGACCTCTCCTTCTGTATACCACACCCTGCCAAGTGGTACTGTCACTCATCCAGTCACTCGAGTTGGAAAACTGAAGTCAACCTAGACTTCTTAACCTCCTTGTTGAACTGGTCATTCAGTTTGGCCAATTCTAGCTCTTTAATTCTCTAAGTCCAGTGTTTCTCTATAGAAGTGATACAAGTGGGAGAGGCAGTATGGTGAAGTATTTAAGGACATGGACTCTGGAGCCAGCTTGCCTGGGTCCATATCCCAGTTCAGCCACTTAACAGCTGTGGGATCTCTGAAAAGCTACTTTCTGAGCCTCAGATTTCTTATCTGAAATGAGAATAATAATGGTATCTACTTCTAAGAGTCACTGTGAAGATTAATAGCATTTAAAAACAGTACCTGGCACGTAATAAGATTTATACAGGTATTAGCTATTAATACCATCATCATTATCATCATTTTTGTGGGTAGGTTGTTTAGCAGTTCTGGCCTCTGGGTACTAAATGCCAAAAGCTGCCTCTAAGTCATTGTGACAATCAAACACGTCCCCATACAATTCCAAACCCCATTTTCCCCCCTCTGTCCTCTCCACTTTTGCTCTGGCTAAACACTTCTTTACCCTTTAACCATAATCTCTAGTCTCATCTCTCACCACAATGCAAACAGGTATTTCTAAAACACAGATCTGATCATCAGCATGTTACACAAAGCTCTGGGGTTTGGCACCTGCCTACCCATCCACCTTCATTTATTGTTACTGTTCTACACTCATTCTATACTCCAATCGAATTATCCACTCACAGTTCCCCATGCTTGCCATGCTCTTTCATGTTTATCCTCTAACCTTCTACTCATCATCATTTATGGTCCATCTTAAATGTCTCTCTCCTTCTCATCTCCCCACAGGAGGTGCTAGTGATACCCACCTCTGTGGCTTATACTTTGTACTCACTCCTAGTGTGACATCTAACTCGAAGTGTGTTGCAGTTATTGGTTTACATGTTTGTTTCATCTATTAGATCATGAGCTACTTAAAGGTGAGGACTAATCTTGTGAGGGTGTCTTTAGCACCTGGTAAACAGAATATGCTCTAGGAAGGTTTTATGAACAAAAGAGGCAACAAATCATAGCACTGAAACATTTCTTGTTTAGTGTCTGTGTACAATATCCTAAGAATCTTTTTAAAAAAGGAAAAATACAAAATAACATACCTGTTCCATTGATGTTTCATGAAGTTCATTGAGATTCAAGGTATAAATCCCTTCTTCAGCACCAAATATCAAGTACTGATCTGAAATGACAAAAGTAATCCACTGATTTTTTTTTTTTTTTTTTTTTTTTTTGCGGTACGCAGGCCTCTCACTGTTGTGGCCTCTCCCGTTGTGGAGCACAGGCTCCGGACGCGCAGGCTCAGTGGCCATGGCTCACGGGCCCAGCCACTCCGCAGCATGCGGGATCTTCCCGGACCGGGGCACGAACCCACGTCCCCTGCATCGGCAGGCAGACTCTCTACCACTGCGCCACCAGGGAAGCCCAATCCACTGATTTTGATATATAAAATACTCTTTAAAAGAATTGATATAAATTAAGTATATATGTATTAACATATGAAAAAAGAATTACTGTGGTCTGTAAGCAGTATTTTTTATTTTAATGCAAATAAGTAGTTAGAAACTCTAGCTCAAGGAATTGAGTTATATGCAAATATTAGCCTCAAAGCAGTGAAGAAAATTTTATGAAAAGAGGTTTTGAAGAATGGCATGCTAGGACTCCTCACTCATCAGAGGGTGCTAAGGACTGGTAGAGAATCTGCAGCAAATTTTCTAAATTCCCTCTTGGAGAGGAACATGTGCAACTGACATACAGAATGCAAATCAAGAACAGCTGATACAGACTCAAAGTATTTTTGCAGATGGGCTATTATTATAAACATAACATCAAAAAAACCAAGATCTGACTACAGCCTATTTAAAAAGTTAACTAAAACTTGGATGCTTGCTAGGGTACTCAATATCTTCTAGAAGATATCAGAAGTTTGGCCATGGTTCTGTTTGATCAGTTTTTATGATAATATAAAAAAGCAGGTAAAGAACTTCTCCAGGCTAAACTGAAGTATCCTGAGAACAACTTAGAATGCCAAGAACATTCCTATACTGCCCAGTATTTAGGATTAGTACTGGGAGATTAAAGGCATAAGCTTTGTGGTCA
Source organism: Mesoplodon mirus (assembly GCF_964341445.2). Classification (NCBI taxonomy): domain Eukaryota; kingdom Metazoa; phylum Chordata; class Mammalia; order Artiodactyla; family Ziphiidae; genus Mesoplodon; species Mesoplodon mirus. The sequence goes on from NC_138990.1 coordinate 56,087,156, forward strand.
GACAGGACTGAATTGGGATCAAACTGCAGCTCTACTACCGATTGGCTGTGAAACAATGAACCTCTCTGAGTGTCATTTTCTTCACCTGTGAAATATAAGTACCTACAGCTTGGATTTTTGAAAGATTTAGTAAGAATACCTCTGTGTGTGTGTGTGTGTGTGTGTGTGAGTGAGAGAGAGAGAGAGAGAGAGAGAGAGAGAGAAGGAGAGACCATACGTTTGTACGTATCTCTACATGTATCTTTATACAGACATGGCACAGAGTATATGGTTTCAGTGTATTGATATGGTGACTACACAGTGAAATTTTAATACCATGTGTCACCTCAAACACTGCTAATAACATAGAGAAACATATTTACCTTAAAAACGTTTCTTTTTAAATTGTAAATTATTTTTTTCGGAAAGGTATGCAGAAAGTGATTAAAACTGAGTGCTTTCCTGGTCTCATGAAAACACTAAACAATCAGAAAGATAACAGATAAAAATATATAGTACTACCTCTTGTGTCTGGATTTATCCATGATGTTGCACAGTGAATTTTCAAGGGACATCCATTAAAAACCTTTGAAAAACATGCACCCATCTGTAAAAAACAAAAAATAACCAAATAAATCTAACGAGTCCTAGTCATTTGCCTTACAGTGGTATCACAGAGGTTTCAGGCACAACTGTCAGATGATATAAGATTTTACTTAGAAGAGTCATTTTATTCTTCCTATCTTCTCAAATAAACAAAGCAGTAATAGCAACTAATTCTGCACAATAATTGCTTACAGAAGAATTACTTACATGTCCCACATTAAGAGTAATACAATATTCTCTGGTAAGAAGGAAATCATAATCTCTACAAAGGTGAACATTTTCTTACTTGGTTTCATGAGCCTAAAAATAGCACTAAGCACTGAATTTAATATTACAAAGTGGAAAAGGTATGGTTGATTTGAAATTCATATACGGACTTTAATCTCAAAACATAGAGATGTACTTTTAAAAAAAGTTGAGCAATCTGATTATTTTCCATGGAAGGATTCAACAAAAAGCTTTATTTTTTGATGTTAATATTTATTTATCAAGCTTATTGACAAACCTTTCAGATAATAAATATCTTATAGTGAAAAATAATATCACTCATTTGAACATTTTTTGATCTTCAAAGAATAAGATGTTAGTTTTGAAATTATTGTTCTGGTTAGAATAAATAAATACAAGAAAGCTTACCCAATTAATTACTTTTACTAACAAAAACTTGGCGGGAAAAAGAATACAGAAATATGTGGTAAGGACAGCACTGTGCATCATTTTACAGCAGGAATGTTTTCTTTACCAACAGGGAGATAATACTGTGAGCGATTACTGTTGACTACAGTGGATTAAAAATATTAACACAAAAAAATCAAAATATTAAATCTTAAGATTTCCTTTTTACTCACAGAAACCTACCAACCAGTTTTTTTTTTTTTTTGAAGATGTTGGGGGTAGAAGTTTATTAATTAATTAATTTATTTTTGCTGTGTTGGGTCTTTGTTTCTGTGCGAGGGCCTTCTCTAGTTGTGGCAAGCGGGGGCCACTCTTCATCATGGTGCGCGGGTCTCTCACTATCATGGCCTCTAGTTGCGGAGCACAGGCTCCAGACGCACAGGCTCAGTAGTTGTGGCTCATAGGCCTAGTTGCTCCGCGGCATGTGGGATCCTCCCAGACCAGGGCTCGAACCCGTGTCCCCTGCGTTAGCAGGCAGATTCTCAACCACTGCGCCACCAGGGAAGCCCCCCAACCAGTATTTTTAAGATTTTAGTTCCCAAAAAAGAATAATAGCCTGGCAATACCACCAGGTGGTAGGAGACCAATAAAAAATGTTTTTATGGTGTAGGGCAGAAATTATATCACTTAACTAACCCTTACAATTATCCTTTAAGATAGGTACCAAAATTCACATATTAAGGTATTGTTAAACCCCTAAAAAATCCAAATGACAAAATGAGGTACAAAACAATCAAACCAGTCCCAACCTAAAGCTAATTTGTATAGTTGGTCCATAGTTATCAGCTCTTCCCTGTCAACTGTATACCTGATCAAGAAATTTCATCTTGTAGCCCAACAGGAAATCTCATCCCTATTGTATACATAAATCTCTAGACTCAGGAGCCCTTTACACTCAAAACTTCTTTTTGTAAAATGAGGTATGATTATTTAGATCTTTATACTAATTAAAAAGTAGAGTTAAAAAGTAAAAAGGCTAAATAGTAGAGTTGGGAGGTTAAAAACCAGAAAAATTATGGACATTGTCTAAACTAGTATTACATAAGGTTTTAGATTAGAGATTTGTATCAGCGAAAATGTAGTTCTATCCATACTAACCTAAAATTACATTGAGTTAATATCATTTTAATCCTAAAAAGGACAGCATGGTACATATAGATATAAAAAACCTACAAGGACTATAACATAGGACATTTACGTTCTAGTTCTAGGTCTGGTTAGAGTTGGGTGCTGTTTTGTGATCTTGGTGACTAAGATCTTTGGGTCTCAGTTTTATTCATGGGCAAAAAATAGACTTTGGGCCAGATGCTCCTTCAATGTTCCCTCTAGTTCTAAAATTCTGTTTTTGATAACTGTGCATTTTTCACATTCCTTCAAAAATATGTGCAAAGAAAATATTAATAATTTTTGAATAAAGCAGCTTTAAAATGTATAATTTATCGTAATTTTCTTTTGAAAAGTTACTTTTCAGATATAATCAATTAATATGTAAATTAGCAATCTTTTAGATTTTTTTCAATAATGATGGATTGTTTCAAACAGGCAAAAAAATCCAACCAAAGGTACACATTCAAGCAATTATTTGTCATTGTATTTAGTTTGAAAACTTAACCTATTTGGTATTTATACTTACGTGCACCTTAGGTGTTGGGGGTAGGCCATTACTAATAGGCTTCTAGAAAAAGAACACATGCATGATTATACTTCTTGTTGTTTGGTATATCAGTACTGTATTTCAAACACATGTATCAGAATAAAATACATGAATACATTCTCTTTGTCAAACAAAACATTATAGATAATACTGAAGTCCCCTATAATCCTTTCACACTCCACTTATTCCTAGTACCTTCCCCCCCCCAAATGGTTTATTGTACATCCTTCCAAACTTTTCTCTAGGCAATTATATGTGCTCATGTATTTGTGTATCCTTCCAGACCTTTTTGCACATATTTATATACATGTCCCCACAGAAATACTGTTTTTGTGTGTGTTTTAGAACATAAACAGTTATTTACTGTTTATCAACTTGTTCTTTGCCTTAACGTTGGGTCTTGGACAGCATAAGTACATTGACTCATTTGCTTTAACTGCAGTACAGTATGAATATAACATACTTTATTTAGCAATTCCCTAATTGTTATTGGATATTTAAAATTATTTTCAAATTTTTACCATAACAACAATGTGGAAATGATCACCCTTGCACATACCTTACTACATGTGTGAATGGTTTTTAAGGATATGTTGTGAGAAGTGAAACTTCTGGAATATGGGGTCTGTACCTTTATATTTTAGTGGATACTGACTGCCAAACTGCCTTTCCAAGTGCCCACTTCATATCGCTCCCACCAGCAATATACGAGAGTCCTGGTTCCTTATGGTCTCACAGACACTTAATGTTCTCAAACTGATTAACAGTTTTTTCAGGAGTAAAAAATGTCTTCTCCTGTGTTTCTCATTAACTTGCATGCCTCTGATTGCTAGGAAGGTTGAGAATCTTATTAAAAAAAAGTTTTTCCTCTCCTGTGAATTCTCCCCCCCGGATCCCCCCCCCCCTTTTTTTTATTTTTTTTTATTTTTTTTTTTTTATTTTTTTTTTTTTTTGCTGTACGCGGGCCTCTCACTGCTGTGGCCTCTCCCGTTGCGGAGCACAGGCTCCGGACACACAGGCTCCGCGGCCATGGCTCGCGGGCCCAGCCGCTCCGCGGCATGTGGGATCTTCCGGGATCGGGGCACGAACCCGTGTCCCCTGCATCGGCAGGCGGACTCTCAACCACTGCGCCACCAGGGAAGCCCCCCCCCCTTTTTTTTAAACTGAGTTACCTTTTTCTTATTTGTTGAAGCTCCTTATATATCTAGACTTAAATACTTTATCTGTTATATATATATTACAAATGTTTTCTCCTAGTCTGCACATTATGTTAACCTTGTTTACAGAGTGTTTTGTCAAGTGAAGTTTTAAATTTTGATGGACTCAAATGCATGAATCATTGGTCACAGTATACTGATAATTTAAAGAGAGGAAAAATAGCACATGGCTCATCTATTACGATATTCTCAACAGTACCAGAAATTTCTCCAAGGGGCTACATTCCTGGGGTATATGATTTATCCGTGGAGAAGGAATCTCCTTGGGAGAGATTATAATTTAAACATAAATTTAATGAAAGTCTAGGTTCCTTTTGAGGTTAATCTTAACAGCGTTTTAAGGAATGACATTATAATTTTTTCTCAATCTAATATAAATCAGAATTGTTTAAATGAGACCAAAATTAAAAAGCTACTGTTAATTGATTTCATATACATGATACAAATGAAATATTCTGTGTAGTACTACTTACATGAGTAACTTTTAGACATTTCTAAAACTAAGACTATGAAATTTTACTTTGTAGATATGTTTATGAGGATGTACAGCCTAATACTGCCATCAATTTCTGATAATTTTTTCCATTTTGCAAATGATTTATGTACTTATTTTTTTTATCACATATCATCTATTTTAGCAAAACATCATTTTTAATTAGGGAGCTCTGAATGTTGTAACTGTCATTTTAACTTAAGTACTGACAGAACTGGCTGTAAATAATTTCAAGAAGCTGCACAAACTGTAATCATGTTTCAATATACCAGGGATACTGTTTATCCTGATACAGTCATGACATATTTCTTTCAGAATTATTGAGACTGTTAGTTTAATTACTAGTTCCTTATCCTGATAAAATAAGGTAATAGGAAAAGTGAATTAAAAGTGCATAAATTAAAAAATGTATCCATCTCTCAAAGGTTATTATACTGTGTTGCAAAATCATTAGGCTGCATTTTTATACTACTACATTAGCAGGGCTGCTAAAATTTAAACTGATGAAAGCAAAAAGGCACTACTCAGTTGGACAGACTTCATGAATCCTATTATTCCTACGGGACATTTCACTTTTGTAAAAAATGTCCTAAGTTTCACAAATTACAATGCATAACCCCAGTTAAATGCTTTAACTGAATTATAAAAAATGGTATGTCATATCTATAGCGAAATCTTATGAAACAGTTGAACAGATACAGAACAAAAGCCTCTAGCAATGTGCTTAGTACACAAAGTATAGCTGTATGCACATAACCATATGTCCTGTAAATTTCTAGAAAAATAACAAATGTTATTATACACAAAAACTTCCCCCAAAATACTGTCTTGTGATCTTGTTGGCAACCGCTGAATTGGGAATTTTAAGGATTTTTTTGTTGTTTTAAGTTCTATGATGATGGACAAATGTCACCTGATGATTAAGAGTAAATTCTTTACAAATGTTAAAAATTTTTAAGCTCCCTGATAAATTCTATTTATGTTTTAGTAGTTATGTCATAGTGTTTTATCTAACATTTGTAACAGGAATAGCTGGTAAGACTAACTTCACCTTTCCTAAAGTGATATCTTATATCTACTAGAAAATAATCTTAATTTTTCTTCCTTGTTAGCTATTTGCTTTGAGTAAGAGTAGTAATATCACAAATTATGTAACAGAAATTTGTCCTGAGGTAGAAGCTATGGCTTTCCTTATCTGTCCATGTCCTTCCTTCAGTAAGTTCATTAGACTATAAAAGCAATGTATAAGAATCATTCTAATCAATGAGAATAATATTTTCTCAACAATCACAAGAATACTAAGTGTTAGCTGTATGCAGAGGTCACATTTTATAATACGCAATATAACAAATTGGCCTAAATAATTTGAACAGTCGAAAGCTTTCATTCATGTTTACCACAGCGAAGTCATTTTTTCAAGATTTAAACAATTATTATAATTCATATACTAAAATATAAACATACAAATTTAAAATATATAATTGCTAGAGTTCCATCAATTATAACTGCAAAACTAATTTAATAGTGAAAAAGGAAACAAATATAAGTAGAGCTTATGAATATAAATACCTACTGGTACATCTTTCTTTTCTTTCCTCGCAAGGTTTGTGCCTCTGTGGTCATTCTGTTGTTGATATAATGAACCATCTCGTTCACCATTTAACTGGAAGGAGCTCACTCCATTTCCTTCAGTAAGATACATGTAAATATATTAGAAAAGGATTAATTTTTATGAAAATTTTCATTCAGAAAATTATCAAGTAGGAAACAAAAAATATTATCTCTGAGACAATTTCAGCCTTCATTTGGGATTACCCTATCAAAATATTTACTACTGTAAGAAGTCTTTTATATATATGTTCTTCTACTTTTATCTCTATTTCTTTCACATAGGCAAATTAAAATTCAGGCTGTATCTAAGTACATATATTTGTGTTAAAAAGAAAAGAAATATTGAATACATAACTACTTTCAGGAAATGGGCAATTTATAGTCTGTTATCCAAGAAACATTAGTTGCTCTTTTTTTAATTGCTTCTTCTGCATAACACACAAGACACTTTACAGTATTAAAACAGTACCTTCTAGTATTACTTTGGAGGCAAATACCTAGCAAATACTGACAATCATTTTTCTAAAAATGATTAAATGAAACAAAATAAAGGAGTCAGACAAGGTATCCTCTTCTTTTTCTAAAACAGAAGTAGCCTAGGACCAAACACATTTTCCTTGTTTGTTCAGAGTTTAATTTCTTTTGTTGCCACACTCTAGATAAATAACAAATTGGGTGCAAACGATTCTCCAAAAGAGGGAAGGCTAGACATGAAATGAGAAAGAAGAGGCAAAATATCCCAGACTGGGTCATAGGTAATCCTGTCATAAAAACACTTCAAACTATGAGGCAAAAAGCAGAAAACATCTCTAGAGCCATTGCCTTCCTTCTCCCTTCCCCAAAGGAATTTCAAATAATCTCTTAAAAGGAGTCCCTCCATTTTTTTCACACATTATGAAAACCTGGCAACATTCTTATTTCACCTTCCCTTCCCCCATTACCTAAAGCAACAGGCTTCTGTGGAGGTAACCTGGGAGGTGGTGGCCTAGGTGGAACTTGGGAGGGCTTTGCTGGGCTCTCTGACGTGGGACATCTCTTGATTGTTCCTTGATTTTCATCCTCAGTAGAATGAGTTTCCTGTGGTATGAATATGGACTTCGGCTGAAATAATACAGAAAAGGAGACCAATGATTAAACATGAAATTATTTTTGTTTCATTAAACATGAAAAATACTGAATATCTGCCCTGAAGTAAATATTATTATGTATCAGAGGCTTTCAAACTGTGTTTACTAGTTGAGTTTCAACTCTTATTGGGTTAATTCAACTATCTGATTCAGGTAATCTTAATATATATCCTAAAAATGTACACCTAAAATATTTTCTCAGGAAAAAAAAAGACCTGTTTCTATTAATTCCTCACAAGCCTACCCACTTAGACTTGCCAAATAAAAATATTCTGGTCTTTATGATGCCCAATTTAAATGAGTCTCCTTTTATTTTAAGCATTCAGGCTAATCAAAGTTCAGCTCCTTACAAGGCCAATCTAAACTGTCTCTTTAAGGTGACTCATTATCTTTTATGTTAATGCTTAATCTTTCAGACTGGGGGCAGAAGAAGATGCCAATTAAAATTTTATCAAATGAGAGAATACTAACTCAAAAATATGGGATACCTGGGAAACTCTGTGCAGACAATGGAAAAACCTCCAGTCAGCTGAAGGTTTGGAGAATTTATAAATTCTTATAATATGTCCCTTATTAGGAAGACTGCTCAGCACTTGTCTCTTTGAAACTCACGTCTCTATATTTCTGCTAATGTAAAACTGAACAAGCAAGAACAGTCCTATTTACCTGGGTGAATCGTGATTTTCTTAGAAGTAAAATAAAAACAAAATATAGTAATACACTGGATATCTAGACTGGTCAGACTCCAATTCTCATTTATAAATCAATTTATAATTGATTTCAAATCTTACAACTCATTTTATAAACAGTTCATTTTATAATTAGAATTTGCTATGCATATGAACTTAATCAGTTACTAGTAGATTACAGATTTTGAGGAAAAAAATCTTATTAAAAGTATGAGTTTTCTAACCCAAGTGAAATACTAATCCATTAATTTAATCATTTTCATGTACAAATTTCTGGAACTTATTATTTAGAATAAACACCAAATGACAAGTTGGATGATTAAAAAAAGACAAAAACAATCACAATTGTCTACTTATATCACGGTTAGTAACTTCTTCATGACTTTTCTTTGTGGATCCGAAGTGAAAATAAGCCACAGAGTAAGTATTAATACAGTATTAAAGTGGCAGACACACATACACAATTCAAACTGAGAAACAAATTTGCTTACCTTTGGTGGCAAAGGAGGTGGAACTTTTGCTTTCATGGTTGAACTATAAAATCATAAACGCTTAGAATCAGAACTCGTCATTTTACAAACAAATCATTACTAAAATATGATTATTTTTTTAAAGATATGGAAGAAAATTTTGTATAAACAAGTTTCTTTTTCTAAGGTTATGAGCGTTTTTCAAAATACTTTGTGAAATGTTCAAGTTATGCTAAATGAAGTATTATTCAAAAGTAACCGAGTAGATATACTTTCTTTCTTTTTTTTTTTTTTTTTTTGTGGTACGCGGGCCTCTCACTGTTGTGGCCTCTCCTGTTGCGGAGCACAGGCTCCGGACGTGCAGGCTCAGCGGCCATGGCTCACAGGCCCAGCCGCTCCGCGGCATGTGGGATCTTCCTGGACCGGGGCACGAACCCATGTCCCCTGCATTGGCAGGCAGACTCTCAACCATTGCGCCACCAGGGAAGCCCTAGATATGCTTTCTTGTTTTCAAATATTATTTTAGTAATTAAAACTGGAAAAGATAGCCATAATTCCAATTTATATCAATTGAAAGCTAGTTAATATAAAAACACAAGCAACAGTTGGTTTAAGGAAAAATCGTAAAATGATATAAAAATATATTACAATGTAAGCTTCATTTTTACTACTGTTAGATATGGAATATCTCTGATGAAGCTCATCAAAAGCTATATACATACTCTATGAAATTACTGGCAGAATTTATTTGGTTGAAGCTAAGATTCATTACAACTCAGAACTGGAGTTTTAGAAGTACTAAAAATTAAAAGATTATGGAGCATATACTCTCAGATGAGGAGACTGAGGCCCAGAGAGGTTAAGTGACCTGATTCAAGGTCATAGAGTGGTGAGGTAGAAAGGAAAATCAATGCCCCAGCTGCTTCTCAGGTGCTTTTGTCACTCTACCATGAAACTGCATCTTTCTTTAAAAACAAACCAAAAACAAGCAACAAAACCCCCAAAACTAAAAGGACTAAATATTAATAATTATGTAAGTGAAAATATTCTCCCCTCAAAAATACATTTGTATCTAAATTATTTATTTGAAACATATCAGATGAAATTTAATCAACCATATAGTAAGACTCTTTTTTTTTTTTTACATCTTTATTGGAGTATAATTGCTTAACAATGGTGTGTTATATAACAAAATGAATCAGTTATACATATACATATGTCCCCATATCCCCTCCCTCTTGCGTCTCCCTCCCACCCTCCCTATCCCACCCCTCCAGGCGGTCACAAAGCACCGAGCTGATCTCCCTGTGCTATGCGGCTGCTTCCCACTAGCTATCTACCTTACGTTTGGTAGTGTATATATGTCCATGCCTCTCTTTCCCTTTGTCACAGCTTACCCTTCCCCCTCCCCATAGAGTAAGACTCTTTGTAGCTGTAGTAATAATTACAGCAATTACTGACTAATTTATAACATTAAACTACAGGATATGTTTACTGTCTTTGTAAATTTTTTTCAAAGTTCTTTTTTTATCAACTCGTGCTATGGACTGAATTGTGACCACTCAAAATTTGTAGGTTGAAACCCTAACCTCCAATGTGCTTGTATTTGGACACAGGGCTTCTAGGAGGTAACTGAGGTTAAATGAGATCATATGGGTGGGGAGCTAATCCAACAGGATTGGTGGCTTTATAAGAAGAGGAAGAGATCTCGATCTCAATCTCTCTCTGTCTCTCTGTGCACAGATTGAGAAAAGGCCATGTGAAGACACAGCAAGAAGGCAGTTGTCTACAAGCCAGGACGAGGGCCCTCACCGGGAACTAAATCTGCGGTCACCTTATCTTGGACATCCCAGCCTCCAGAACTGTGACAAATCTCTGTTGTTCAAGCCACTCGGTCCATGATATTTTGTTATGGCAGCCTGAGCTAAGACATATTTTGGTACTAAGAAGTGGGGTGCTACTGTAATAAATACATAAAAATGTGGAAGCAGTTATGGAACTGGGTAATAGGTAAAGGCTGGAAGAGTTTGGGGGTACATGCTAGAAGCATAGACGTTAAGAGCAAGAGGTCAATGAGAAAAGAGGAGAGCCGGTAAGAAAGCTTCCATCTTTTTAGAGAATACACAAATAGTCATTAACACAATGTCCTTTAATGGATATTAAAGGCCATTCTGGTGAGGTCTCAAGATGGAAATGATGAATGAGTTATTGGAAACTGGAGGAAAGGTAATCATTGTTATAAAGTGGCAGAGAACTCGGATGAATTGCGTTCATGTTCTAGTGTTTTGTGGAAGGAAAACCTGCAAGGGATGAAACCGGATAGTTAGCTGAGGAGATTTCTAAGCAAAGTGCTGAAGGAGAGGCTTGGTTCTTTCTGACTGCTTACAGTGAAATGTGATTGTATTTGGAGACAGTGCTTTTGGGAGGTAATTAAGGTTAACTGAGTTCATAAGAATGAGGTCCTAATCAGATAGGACTGGTGTCCTTATAAAAAGAGGGAGAGAGATTTCTCTCTCTGCATGTGTACATTGAGGAAAGTCCATCTGAGGACATACTGAGAAGGCAGCTGCCTGCAAGCCTGGAAGAGAGCTCTCACCAGGAACTAAACTATCCAGCAGCCCAGCCTCCAGAACCATGAGAAATAAATACCAGTCTATGGTATTTTGTTAAGGATGCCCGAACTGACTAATACAATTAGAACAGAGAAAAGGAAAGAAACCGTGGTACAACCCATGATACTATATTATTAATGATATTAAAATTACTTCAATATTAAGCTGCCAGATTTACTAAATCAGGTCAAATGACACTTTTTCTTTTACTAAAAATGGAAACAGAACTTACTGTTTGGATTCATCATCATCCCCTTCATCATCTTCTAAATGTGCCACATGCCCTCTAAGGATAAAGAAGGATAATTCCACTGTTACCAAATGGACTTTACCAAAACAGCTTAAGAAGAAATTTTAGAAAATGCAGGAAGGGCTACTGTAGGACAGAATTTTATTTCTATGTCTTTACAGGATTCAGGATATTAAAACAACAACAACACAATCTTAGGCTACATGATAGAGAAGGGGGCAAAGAGACTTTACTCATCTGTAACAAAGTATTTTAAGCTTAATTAAAAATTAAAGTTACCGCTGATGTAATTCTTCTTCAACAGACTTCAGAAGACTCCTTAGGAGAAAAATAAAAATTAAAAATAATGTGAATAAAGCAAAGAAATATTAAGTACAATTTTTCATCACTTTAACCTTATCTATAAATTTAAAACACTTTTTTACTATTCACTAAAAACTTGCTGTAACGATCATCGCTATACCATAAAACATCAGGTTATATTTAATGAGGTATCTACTTTCTGTTGCTAATGTCTTTATACATGTATTTTAAATGAACAAAATAAATCCAAGTGTTTATTGAAAAATACCAATTCAGACAAAGGACAACCCACCATGAAATGTCACAATTGGGACTGACAAAACAATAATTGCAGGGTCACAGTCAGGGGGTTCCAGGATTTAAATTTTACCTGGAATATTTTACCTGACGCCTGAAATTATATTTTCTTTTTCTTAATGTAAGAAAGGTGACACAGTTTAAAAAAACATCATGCTCTCAGGCAATCCTACAAAATGAAACTCAACGTGTTGGATCTCTGCAAAAGCATGCATGCATGTGATGTGAATACATGAATGTAGCAGCACTTTGCTTTCACAGAAGACACTCACTTACCTGAAGTATCTGTTCTCCAGTGGTGTACTGGCAAACACATTTACACTTTTGGGAGACTAAGCCTGTATCAGACCAGGTGCGAGGATTTTATCATTAGGAGCAATTTATAAAACTATGATATTCAGGAATGTAAGAGAGAACTCACGGCATTCCTGAAGTTCCCTTACTTCTTTTCACTGAAAGTTCATGCAACATACCTCCTATACTATACTCTTCAAGCATTAGAAACTCAATAGCCTTCTTAAAGCTAACGAGATAGAAATACGGTTACTGACAGATTACTGTGGTAAAAGTGATTCAGCAGAAAATTTACTCTCCTCATAAGTTGTAAGGTAGTACCTTCTAATCATTTCCCTTTCCTATATATAGTGGAAAAACTGCCCTCAGAATTATCAAAGCATAAAACCAGAGAAACTGAAAGGTATGGTTAGCTGGTATAAACAATTAATAGAATAGATTTTAGCCATCAAATGTTTTAGTTAGGATAGTTTAATAACAATTTAAGTATTAAAAAGTGACAAACTTTTAAATCTGGAGTTGTAAACGACATAGGAAAACCATAAACTAATTGCAAATCCTATTTTGCAGATAAAAAAATTAAGGTACTTCAGTCAAATGTATTACCTATTCACAAAGCTCTTCAAGGACTAGCTCGAAGACAGGACTTCTACCTAGAGGCAGTATAGCAAAATGATGACAGGTTGTGAAGCAAAGACAGCCTGAATCTGAATCCTGCCTCTGCCACTGTTAGCTATGTGGCCTTCGATAAGTTACTCTTATTTTCCTAAGCAAAATGGGAATTACAATAGTACCTATGTCAAAATGTTTATCTGCAGATACAATTAATTAATTCTTTGAATAGTATTTCAGAGCACAGTAAGTACTCAATTAGTGTTTTCTTTATTATTATCAACTAAGCAACATTTCTCTAAACCAGCGATTCTCAAAGCACAGTCTGGGGATCCTGGGGGTCCTTTAGGCTCCTGTAAGAGGTCTGCAAGGTAAAAAACTATTTTCATAATCTAAAGCACTTTTTCTTTTTTTTTTTTTTTACTCTTATTCACTCTTTTTCTTTCTTTTTTCACTCTTACTCTTTCGTTGAGAATGAAACTCTGGAGTTTTCTGGAGACTATGAGATGTATGATATCATAATAGATTAGTAACAGATATGAGAATCCAGCTGTCTTCTATTAAGCCAGACGTTAAGGAGATCTGCAAAGAATATAAAACAATGCCACCTTTCTTACTAATATTATTTTGTTTCAGGAAAAAAACAGCTATTCTTCATAAAAAATGTTATTTGTGACCCTCAACAAAACGTTTGCTGTATTATACTGACATACATAAAGCTGCTTCTAAGTCTCATGAGATGAACAAAGTGGTGTTGCAAAGAGGGTACCATTAAGAGGTGGCATTTGAATTGGTTCTTTTTTTTTTAAAGACTTTTTTTGATGTGGACCATTTTTAATGTCTTCATTGAATTTGTTACAATACTGCTTCTGTTTCATGTTTTGGTTTTTTGGCCACGAGGCATGTGAGATCCTAGCTCCTGACCAGGGATCGAACCCACACCCCCTGCATTGGAAGGTGAAGTCTTAACCACTGGATCACCAGGGAAGTCCCTGAATTGGTTCTTAAAGATGAGGAAGTTTTTAATACACATAAAATTTTTTTTTATGGTAACATGGAATGAGTATATTACTATTTGAAGTAAATAAATATTTTGAAAAGTTTTCCGTTTAAATTTCCAGTACTATAAATATTGATATTTATAAGTGATATAAACAAAAGCTCATTGGAATCCTTAATAATTTGTAAGACCGTAAAGGGATCCTGAGACTAAAAATTTCGGAAGCACTGCTTTAAATTATTTTACCAAATTAAACATAGTATCTCTGAACTGTACAGTGGGCTTTCACATCATCTTAGAAGATGTGAAAACAAACTTTTTCTTAAGCATGTGACAATATTTTTTGAGCCATTTCTTTTTCCAGTAGAGAATATTAGTATTTGAAAATAATTAAGAGGGGAATTTAAATGTAGTTTATTTTCAGTTTACCATATTTAATTGGACTTATATGGCATTCCACTTTTTAAAACATTATCTTCCTGGGAGTATAGGTTCTGTAAGAATAAGAGAACGTGAAAAAGCAGATATCCTAAGGCTAGGGACTCATATGTATATTTTTTAATTCATTTACTTGTAAATTTCCTACTATGTGTTAAGATATTTTGTTAGTAAAGTTACAGAATTTATGAAGTCTTAATGAAAAGTAGAAAATATGATTTGCTTTTCAGCCTTTATAAAAGAGAAAATGAAATATGGCTAATTTGCATAAAGGTTCATTTATACCGTATCTTGAGAGCATTGGAGAAAAATGTGATACTGATTTAATCACCAATACTGGATGTGACATAATAAATAATGTCACTATTCACTGGTCTACTTGGATTCCTCTATTATGGAATTCTGAGAAAGTAATGAATAAAACAAAACAAAAATGATGCCCTCATATTGAACTACTAAGTCAACTGAAAATGACCAGAAAATTTGGATGAAGAGGTTAAAAATGGAAAAACATGCAAACATAGATCATAGATTTAACTGATAAAGTGAAGAAACTGATAGGGAGAGAAGTCAAAAACCACCACCAAAGTATTTGGCATATTTGAATTAGCTGCTGGTTACTAGAACCATTCAAAATTGCCTAACTGACTCAAAACAGTCCGTAAGTACTGCCCTGATTATATATGAGAACAAACCAAAAAACTTCCCTATTTCTTTAAAACCAAAAAGCAATTTTATTCTCTCATATTCACTTGCTCTTACAATCAACATTTACTGAGTAAACACTACAAATAAGGGCAACTAATGTGTATTAAACCCTAAATGTGCTAAATGCTTTACAATGATTATTCCATTTCACCCTTAGCATACTATGAGGCAGGTACTATTATAATCCCCATTTATTACAGAAAATTGAGGTAAATTTCTCCAAGTTACACAGTTTATAGCAAGAGACAGTTCTGACTCTGGATCTGGCATTTACTACTACTATACTTAATTATGCCAGGAATTTCTTTTCACTATTATTTAAGTCTTTAGAAGAGAATTTATTTTTAGAACTTTTGCTCTACATTAAAAACAAAATCAGAAATAATTTAGAGTTTTCTTTTAAAAATAGTATTTTGTTGGTTTAAATAGGAAAGTTGACCCCAATGATAACAATTCAAAAGGAAACAACCCAATAAGTCAAAACACATATGCATTCTGTTAAAAAAACAAACAAACTTAGTTCCTGCGTGGTCTGGAATAGGCAGAAACCCATAAATGGAAATCTGTCTGCCTGATCACCTATGGAGAAAGCAGGAAATCCTGTGAGTTTTAAAACACTGCCTAGTCACAAGAATAAAGCAGACATAGCAGTACAGTAAGAGAAGTGCTACATCCATGCTCATGTCACATGTATGTATATACCTGTACATGAAACACAGCCAAAGGGCAAACTTTGGGGCAACCTACCTTGCCAGTGATTCGTTATATAGAATAAAGTTCCTTAAGCAGGGATCCAATTAATCAAAAAATGAAGGTTGGGGAAATTATTAACATTTACCTAGCCAAAGTAACTATATAATATGAAAATGTCTAACAATCAAAAAATCAGACAATGGGAACTAAGGAATCTAGAAAAGCATTTAATGATAGGCCATTTTTGGGGTATTTTTGCAAGTATATAATACAAAAATATATTTAAAATAAACCAAAGTAAATGAAATATTTTTCAAAATTATACAATCTCTTAAAATACATCAAAATTTGCTAACAAGATCCTTAAAACTAGTGACCTGAAACTTAGACAAAATAACACAAAAACACGTCAGAATTTATTTGCTAACCCATTATGAGACAAACTTTCCTTTGTTGCCCATCAACAAATCAAGACAAACTATAAACAGCAAATGTTACTATTTTGATAAAATTTCATTTTTCAACCAGGGAAAGTTTAGACTTATTTTCCATTTTAGGAAACATAAGGTTTAAAACAAAAACAAAAACTTCATGTTATTTAACTGAAGTTCAGCAAAATCAAAACTAATGCATTTCTCTAGCTTGTCATTCAAAGCCGTTTCTGGGTTAAGAAAAGAGTATTTAAACATTTAGTCTATAAAAAAAGAAACATGATTTTGCGTTACTTCTAAATCTGAGTTGCTTGTCTTTTAGTCACCTGCTTAACATGTTAACTTAACATATTTTAACTAAAATATGGGTATATAATATGTCTCAACCCTCTAATGTCACTGAAATTATATTTGGAAATTTTCAGTAGTTCTGATTATTGAAATAATATCTACATAGCTGGGAGATTTTGGCAATTTAAATATTTCCCTATAAATTAGCTTTTATAATGATAGTTTATCCATGAACTCAGGAAATGAGACTCTACGGGGAAGAGCAGAGTCCTGTCCCCATATCTTGCTAATTCAGGCCTACGAACATCTTAAATTGTTACACCTGTAAGCTGCCTTTTCACCACCGTGCTGCACCACCTAGACAGTGCCTGGTATACTGCAGACCTTAAACAACCGTTGGATTTATTTCTTGCATAAAATAAATAATTTTTAAAACTTTAGACATATTTTAACAGCTAACGGCTATCTGCTTTTTAAAAGACTCTTAACAGCTAAAAAGTTAAGACAAAGATTTTTAAAGAGTGTGAATATTTCCATCTGTTTTCATAGGCCAACACATCTGAGAGATGTACCAAAGCAAGTTTTGTAAGTAATAAACAGGTCAACTTTGCAAATAAA
This sequence comes from Mesoplodon mirus, assembly GCF_964341445.2. NCBI lineage: Eukaryota > Metazoa > Chordata > Mammalia > Artiodactyla > Ziphiidae > Mesoplodon > Mesoplodon mirus. The sequence goes on from NC_138990.1 coordinate 56,104,224, forward strand.
AGAAATAAATTGCTGAAACATATATTCATCTTTAGTTGGAATGTACTTACTTTCTCTAACAGGTAAGGTCTACAAAGTAGCTTGATACAAAAAGTTTAAGGTGACTCTCCCCATTATGACAGTTATTGAGTAGATGATTAGCAAGGTAGTAATAAAGAAAAGTTAAAAGCATATTATAAAATATATTTACCAGCCTAGTACAATTTACTACTGTAAATATTTAAAATACAATTAATATATAACATATTTTAAGGCAATTTAAGAATTCTTAGATTTAAATTTAATTTTAAAAGAATTTTACTTACTTGTTTGCACCTAAAAAGTAACTACTTTGGTGTCCTTGTCCATATTCTAGTTGTAGATCCTAATAGTACAGAATAAAATATTCAGCAAAATAGTAGTGTATCACAAATCATTATACACTAACGCATATTGTTTTTAAAAGAGAAACCCCAGACTTCAAATAAATCTGTATTGCTATATGTTCTTAAAAAGAAAGCAAGGTAGGACTTCCAACAATAAAAGATTTCAGAAGTTTGTAGTCCTAATTTATATATTTTATTATTTAAGGTACCAAAATTTTCCTGGGAACTTGTTTGAACACTATATGCAAGTTTCATTTATGGTTATTGCTACTGTAATTAACATTTGTAAAAATCAGTTTTTGGAATGAAAAAAGCTGAAATAAGGTATTTATGCTCAAGCTATAATGAAGCAAAAATGATTACAGAAGAGAACAAGCAACAAAAATTCTTGGTTTGACTTTGTATATAAAATCTGCAATAATTATGTATATATACACATTCACATATTTCTACTACTGCTTCATGCAGGTAATAATTTTTTAAAGGTTAAAAAGAAGGTGGTCTTTTAAAGTAAATTATATATGTGAAATTGCACAAGATTAGAAACTAAATTTAAGGACTTTTAATATTTTTTTAAAGAGTAAAGTAGCAAAACTTCAAACGAATATTATTAAGGCAGTTCTTCAACTATTTAAACATTTCCACTGAACGCTGCAGGTTGTAGAGTTAAGAACTGAAATTTAAAGGAACTAACAATCTATGTGCTCGACTCAAATGCCTTGAGGAAAAAAAATGATTTCCAACAACCACGGAAAGTACAGTTTCCTTTTCTCCCACTGTGTTTCAAGCACTGTTTTAATGATTAAGGGGGAATATTTAACATTTTAAGTGAATTTTACTTTCATTAGAATATAGTGTACTTAAAGCGCTATCTAGTTTTACAAGATACTGCCAGATGCACAATGAGGACTTAATGCAAAAGTTACCTTCTTGGAGCAGCCTTCCAAGACTGTCCGCGACTCCATGGCATTTAACACATAGTTCTCCTCTAGCATTTACACTGACTTTTAATTAACTTATTTACAAGTTTATAAAAATAGTAACCAGGCTATAAGCTCCTCAAACAAAGGAAAATTGTTAAATCCATCTTTTTTCCCTACAGCCTAGGGTCTAGCATCATTCCTGGCACACACTAATTAGGCCCTAAAAAAATGCGTGTTCAAATGCCATTTGTTTATTTTACTGTAAACAGATAACTAACACTTCAGCCTCATTAAGATACACATAGATAATTATAGATCACACAAATACCAAGCCTAGAAATATGAGACTTCTAAGCAATACATCACATTTAAGTGAAAAGTTAAAAGCCAAAAGCCTGGTTTAGACAAGGCTCAAATTTGTCTTCTTCAATAATTGTGTTCTTCCGTGCATAATAATATATGTTCTTACCAGTGACAGAAGAGATAACACATCATAAACAAAAAAGATTAGTGAACTGTCACACTGGTATCACATAATATTGTAATGAAAAAGGACACCTGTCCTCTTTAATTTGTAATGATATATCTTAATAGGATGAAATTGCTATTATCATAAGACTGCCACACAATTATTATGCTGCACTATTTAAGTGGTCATGACTTTATATAGGAGACTTTAAGCTTTGGTATTTAGTAAAGAAAAGTACTAATCTCAATGAATACCTTTCTGAACTCAACTTCATTTTCTTCAGCTACGCATAACTGGGCCCTTCTACCGGACCAGCAACCTCTTTAGCCAATATAATCTCTTAAGCCTTTAATCAAATGACAGCTTTCAAAAGCGTAATTTGTGCAGAGTGGCCATGGCTTGTGTTATATAAATATAGATATGTCCTAAGAATAGCGAGCTCATCTGCTACATGACAATTACCAGGTTGATGATAATAATTAAAAAAAAATCAACTGATACGTTTAGGAAGGTAAGAGAAGAATCTGAAATAACTAATGAAATATTTTAATAGAAAATGGACTGTAAGTTCACATACAGAATAACATTCAGGATGGGGAGAAGTTGCTGACAGATCCGGGTCTGATGATTAAATGTGGCATGTGTTAAGCCCTATCAGGAAAGCTAAAATTGAAAGGGTTTCATTCTTTATTAATTCCTTCTCCATAAATCAAGTTATGTTTCAGCATCCACTGGGAAAAAAAACAACAGAAAACCCATGTGCTAGGCATGTCATCAAGGAAAAGGATTGCACTAAGTCCTTCTAATAAGTAGTTAATCTCATTTAATTCAACTATTATTTACTAAGCACTTATTATATGGCAGGAATTCAGACAGCAAATCAGACAAGAAAAATGAGAATAAATAAAAAGCAAAGGAAGAAAAGGGAAACTTGGGCAAAGTTAGTAGTCATTTACGTATCTTTAGGGTAGTCTAAGAAAGACTGATCTAAAATGCTTTCCAAAGGGACTTGGAAGCTATTCTGTAACAGAAAAATGCTACCAAAGTTATGCTTGGAAAAGCACTCAAAATAACCCTATAAAATGATGGTAAAACATGGCCATTCTTTATAAGCTAAATAAGAATACATTTGAACATGCCAGGATAGACATAAAAAATTTAGTAGCATAAATCAGGCATCAACTTATTAATGAATGACAGTGTTTAACTACACAAAGTCAAAGCAGTAACAACATGGATGAAAACATGCAATAGCCCAGTATAGATTCAAACTGAACACTCAGCAAAAAATTTAAGATGGTCAACCTAAGCCCAATTAAAATATCTTTTGGGGTCAGAAAGTCCTAACTTCAGTGTTTTAATGAATAGAGGAGTACTTCTGAACTCGGATAGAGCCTCTAAGAAGACATGGTCCCAGCAAGAGCTGAAAAAGAACAGAGGATGTGGCATGGAACACTGGAAAAGGAAAATACATGACCAAGAAAATCTTATTATTGTTTTTTTTTAAAACCCATCTGGAGATTACAAAGTCTATCTATCTATACCTGATGAGAAAACAGCAGGAAGTCAAAAGAATTGTTACAGTTGGCTACAAAAACACAAAAGAAAAAATACTTTAACAATATGTTCTGGGCCTCCCTGGTGGCGCAGTGGTTGAGAGTCCGCCTGCCGATGCAGGGGAAACGGGTTCGTGCCCCGGTCTGGGAGGATCCCATATGCCGCGGAGTGGCTGGGCCCGTGAGCCATGGCCGCTGGGCCTGCGTGTCCGGAGCCTGTGCTCCGCAACGGGAGAGGCCACAACAGTGAGAGGCCCGCATACCGCAAAAAAAAAAAAAAAAAAAACAAAACAATATGTTTTAACCAAGAAAAAAGAGAATAGCAGAATTTTTTTTTCTCATCAAAAAAATGAGAAAATATGGCACACGAGTAAGGTGTTAGGAGACACCTTTTAATGTGGTAGATAATTTACAGAAGTAAAAAGGAACTAAACCCTCGATAATTCTTATTTCTTAAAAAGAAAAGCAAGTAGGGTCAGAACACTAACTGAACAAGCAGTGTTCTGACTAATAAAAGCAGAAGACTTAAGGGGACTCAAAGTGAATAAACATGACTTTTGTATAGCAAGGTTGGAAATGAGTATCAGCAGGTTAGTTTTTTTTTTCTTTTTTAATTTTACTGAAGTACAGTTGAAGCATGTTAGTTTTGATACTCTAGAAAATGTCCTGCAGTTGTGCAATTATGAAGTGAGTTTTCCCTAGAAATTGCTTCATATATAATAGGTAAGAAAAGTGACCATACAACATAAATTTTATAGTAAGTAATAGTTTAACAGATTTAAAATTAACAAAGTTGATGTTTCTTTTCCAGAATAAATTTAACTTTATTTATAGACTTTATTCAATTCTGACCTAATTCAGGGGTAATCTTGTAGTACCTCTGTTATGGGTACTGATAATGATAAATTGGGTATATCTTTTGGACATGTTTTTAATTATAACCTAAATATTTTATTCTTACTTTTTCAGGTATACTATAAGTTTCTTCAGAGCAATGATTATGTTACTACTTATGTTTCTCCACAGCAATTAACATAGTGTTTTACATATACAGTTGACCCTGGAACAACATGGGTTTAAACTGTATGAATCCACTTATATGCTGATTTTTTTCAATAAATACATACTACAATATCACGTGATCTGCTGTTGGTTGAATCCAAAGATGCAGTCACAGGAAGGCCAACTATAAAGTTATACTCGGATTTTCAACTGCTGGTGTCCCTAATCCCCTTGTTGTTTAAGGGTCAACTGTTCTTACCTTTCAATATATTCTTCACTGGTATATGGGCCAAAATGCCTAGTAGAACTAGGAAAATTAGAAAAAATTAGCAGCAGTTGAACAGATGTGTAATACCTTTTAATGTAAAGACAGCATCTTCTAGATCGGCTATATCCATTCTTATGGTTATGGGCAAAACTCTTATTATTATGGAATTTTGCTGAGTTTTTTCTTTGCTTTTTTAACTCAGGCATCTTTCAAAATTTAAAGACCTTTCTACTCACTAACAATGTTAAAATTCAAGCTCTGTTACTCTGGTTTCATATATTATGATTGCCTGATTTTAAAAAAACCATTTACTATAGTAATGATTCTAAATTCATTTACAAAAATCATAAGATGAATACTCTTGGCACTTAAAACAATCAGAAAGCATTGATGACATGGAAGTTTTAGGCAGCAAGGTCTTTAAGGGGTAAATGTTTCTTTTTGGTTCCAAAAGATTTAGGGCTGTCATCTTGGTGCCAATTGTCTACTAAGATGACAGCCAGACATTTTGGGTCCATCAGGTTTCTAGTGGCCAGCAGTAAGTATTTAAGAGTTGAAATCCTGTTCACAGTGCTAAGGTTTTAGAACTATGAAAGTAGGAGACTGAAATAATTATGGACACTTCACATCAAAAAACAGAAACACTAATTTGAAAAGACATATGCACTTCAATGTTCATAGAAGCACTATTTACAATAGCCAAGACATGGAAGCAACTCAGGTGCCCATCAACAGAAGATGTGGTATATACATACAGTGGAATATTACTCAACCATAAAAAGAATGTAACATTGCCATTTCCGGCAATGTGGATGGGCCTAGAGAATATTATGCTTAGTGAAATAAATCAGACAAAGACAAATATCATATGACATCACTTATATGTAGAATCTAAAAAATAATACAAATGAATCTATTTATAAAACAGAAACAGACTCACAAACACAGAAAATAAACTTATGCTTACCAAAAGGGAGAGGGAAGGGGGAGAGAAAAGTTAGGAGTATGGGATTAACAGATACAAACTACTGCACATAAAATAGATAAGCAAAAAGGATTTGCTATATAGCACAGGGAATTATACCCAATATCTTATAATAACCTATAATGGAACATAATCTTAAAAAAAAAACCTGAATCACTATGCTATACATTTGAAACTAATGGAATACTGTAAATCAACTATACTTCAATAATATACACATACGCACACACCAGAAAATAACAAGCGTCAAAGAGGATGTGGAGAAATTGGAAGCCTTGTGCATTGCTGGTGGGAACTGTAAAATGATGCAGCAGCTATGGAAAACAGTATGGCAATTCCCCCCAAAATCAAGCATAGAATTATCATATGATCCAGCAATTCCCCTTCTAGTTATATACCCAAAAGAACTAAAAGCAGAAACTTGACAGATACTTGTATATCTAGGTTCACAGATGCATTATTCACAATAGTGTCCGTTGATGGATGAATGGATAAACAACATGTGGTTATACATATAATGAAATATTATTCAGGCTTAAGAAATTTTGACACATGCTACAACATGGATAAATCTTGAAGATGTTATGACATTATGCCAAGAGAAGTGAGCCAGTCACTTACATTATTTGTCACAAAACGACAAATAATGTATGATTCCACTTACATGAGGTACCTAGAGCATAGAAAAATTCAGAGACAGAAAATAGAATGGCAGAATGGGAGTTATTGTATAATGGGTAATGAGTTGCAGCATGAGAAGATGAAAACATTCTGGAGATCAACAGTGGTGATGGTTGCACAACGATATGAATGTACTTAATGCCACTGGACTGTACACTGAAAAATGGTTACAATGGTAAATTTTATGTTATGCATACTTTACTACAATAAAAAAATAACTATGGAACATATATGTTGATTAAAAAGAGAGAAAGCATGAGCACAAGACCAGTATGAGTGGGAAAAAAATATTGACATTGTTGGGTAGAGGCAATAGTGGTTTAGGTTGGAATTGTTGAGCCAGGGTGCTTAGGTCAAATCCCAGCTCCACTATTATTTAGTTGGGTGATTAAAGTCGATTTCAGCTTCTATGCACTTTAAACCCCTTATTTGTAAAACAAGGATTATAATTTAACATATTTAAAGTGTTTAGAATATAAAGCCTGGTTTAAAAAAACTTCTAGGTAAGTGTTAGCTTTTATCATTAAAAGTGGGCTTTTTAAGGTTGATTTTATAAATAGTAGGATCTGACAAATATTTCATTCATCCCTCTTCTGCCAGAACTATCCACAAGTTAATTGTCCCTAAAGCCCTTCTCTGTCACAAGACTCCCTTGTCAGCTGCTCCCTCTATCATAAGAAACTACTGATTATGTAAGGGGTGTGGGAGGTAGTTCTAGGGAACAGACCCATGATAACTCACTCAAGTTACTAGGCTAGTTACACACAGGGTAGAGAAAAGAATATTTGTAACTCTAAAAGTAGTATATTTCTGGTTTTGGTGTTGTATTTTCCTGCAGAATATTAATACCTAAAACAGTCAATTTAAACTTTTGATTCTGTGGTCTTTTATTTCCACAACAAATGTCACTATTGTCATTCTAGCCTACATATGCCTGATCCTGAAGAAAGTTTCAGTCCAGAAATCACTGGCAGTGCTGTCTTCCGGCACTGCACCTCACTTGTCCCCTCACATGGTTAATTCTGGCTTCATGCTTTCTGGCCTCTGTGGGCCATTTATTGACTCTTCTAGTGTTCCAACTGCTTCTTCCCACCTCCAGCGTTGGTTCTACCTTTGACTGCAAAACAGGCATCACCCCTGTGGTGACTAATTTTCTGTACTTTCTTTCTTCAGACCTAACTGGGGAACACATGCAATCTCATGGTTTCATCTATCATTTCCTCTTTGATGACTTCAATCTTCCTTTTCTGAGCTAATCCCATAATTCTAGTAGTAGTGTGACCATTCCATAATTTTAGCTCTTTATCTGCCGTCTCTCAGAACTGTGCCAATGACTGTTCCCATGTTAATTCCCATGACACTTAGTAGTCAACTGTCCATTGTTTTCCTGGAAAATATATAATGGTTCCTATACAACACTGGAATCAGTCTTTTAGTCCCTCCCAGAAGGCAGATGAACCATATTAACCCAAAAGCCTTCCTCCTTCTTTGACTTCCGTACCTATTATATGTTAGCCTTTCCTCATCAATAGTCACCACCAGAAAAAATTTTGGCAGTGCACTGTACATTTTGTTGCATGGCTAAGAGTTTATATATACAAGTATTTTCCACTGATCCAAGACTGCAACTTTCCTAAAAGAGAAATTATGTCTAAAATCTCTTTTATGTTCTACAAATGTTACTGGGCATAGATATAGGAATTTATATAAAGAATCATTTCAACTAACCAGAATTGAAAGAGGTATGTTATTAAGGCAGAAAGGAAGGAAAGAGAAGGAAAATTCAATTGAAAAAGTAGAAAAGTGGAATCTAGGGGTAAATATGGAGGCAACTTGGGGCCCTGGCCAGCTACAGAACTAGAAAAAACTATTTAATAGCAACTATTAAAAGTACTATTTAATACTTACTAGGGTTAATTGCCCATCTTTTCTTACCTAATGGTAAGATAGCCTTAATATTTATAACTTCAGGGAGTTTTTATAACCCAAATTTTGGCCTGAGAAAACTGGATACTTCATAATGCTACAAAGTTAAATTTCATCTGAGACTGATTTCACTGCTAATCAGGGGTAAATTATTTTTAAAAATTATATATATTTTATTTTTGTAATATATGGATATGTATATATATGGATGGTTTCTAGTTCACTAAAACAAGTCACATTATTCAAACGGGGCATTTTTATAGGGAAATGTAATTTCTAAAGAAAAAAATCCATATCTGAGTGAGAAAACAAAGTGTTCTTATAAAAAAGAAAAAACTTTTTGTTGTAACGTTATAATATATTCGAGTAAACATGTTTATTTAACGTGTAGAAAAAATTGCTATCATCCTTTATATATGGTAGGTTGCTAACTGGCAGGGACTTATAAAACAATGCTTAAACTGGTTCATTAAAACTGGACCAAATGTTTGATTAGAAAACCCTGAAAGCAATTAAGACTAAAACAACGCTGACAAAAGAAAATCAGAAGATGAGAAATACCAGATTAGATCTTGCAGTGTAGTATATTTCTTCTGAACTGTCCAAAAAATCATCACTGTCGGGCTGTTTAGCAGAGACCAAGAAACCCAAGTTATTTACACTTAGACTAAAAGCCACAAATTCACAACGGGAAACTCACAAGTGAAGTAAGTCCTGCTAACATAACTTTATTAAGGTAAATGCAAAGTCAAATCAGATTAAGGAGCTTCTAAAAAAGCAACAGTGCAACAACTTTGCTCTATAATACAGTTACTAAATTAGTACAGAATTTAAATACATGCAATGGTAAGTTAAAAAGAGAAGCAGAAAATAACCATCGGCATTTATAAACATCATGATTATGTTTTCTTCTAAACCTTCTCCATCTTCTACATAAAGGTCAGGCTTATGTATTATAACATGATCATTTTAAGAATTTTTCTTTAGCATTCCTTTCCTCCATGCTGGTATACTGAATTAGAGCAACTCCTTAAGTTAAAAGGCTAAAGACTCCCTTTGTATGCCTTTAGTCAAGTGGGTTAAAATAAGCATTAAGTTTAAGAAGAAAGTTCCCACTTCAATCCTGAGCACTCATTAACAGTTACTTTCTTCTCATTATTAAGCAGAAAAGGGAAAAAAATGAAACATATAATCTGGAACTTTGGTTAAGTAATTTCATTAGGATTAATTCTGTTCATTTTTTAAGTCTCATTTTTTATTCTTCCATAGAATATTAACATCTCAAATGTTTGTACAGCATTTTGCTTCTGAGACTGCACCTAATATTTTATCATATATCTGGAAAGGAGTATATAAAAAATTAACAAGAGAATCATGAAAAGAATGTTTTAGCAATCTTTAAATAAACGATAAATTTAATCTGCTCTGTACACCTAGTCTCTCCTGAGTCTCAGTGGCTCCAAAGAGATTGGATTCTGTCCTGATATTTAGAAAAGGTGGTTTGCACTCTTAAAAAACTGCCCACAAATTTAATGAGAAGACATGCTATTATTGGCCCAACACTGTAGTTTAAAATTGTGGCATTTATCCTAATAAATATATACGTAAAAAGCCCCTCAAAAACTGCAAAGCAAAAAAAAAAAAAAAAAAAAAGGGCTAGCATTAAGAACATTTAATCAGCGAATGGTAAAACTAGTAAGTTTCTCCTAAAATAATTTTGAAAATATTCAATTTCAGCAACACAGATTTATTTATTCCAAATTTTAGAATGTTACCTTTTTATTTCCCCAAATGCTTTGAAAATATTAATAACTAGCTTTTGTAGTCAGTACCAACATATCACAAAGACTAATGAAAACATTTACTTTCAGTGTTAAGATTCCAAGACTACACTACTTACAAGTTCATGATGTGGTTCTGTCTCCTTCCTTAAGGGTGGATCAAACTTTACTTGGCCAACTAAAAGAGAAAAAAAGTAAAGCCTTCATCTGTTTCCATATTTTTAATGATATAATAATTTAAAAAGTTACTCCCATAGCAAAACCTATTTAATTTTACTATCTACCATAGACTGATCACAATCCAAAGATTTAAATAAAGAATCTGCTAGCTGGAAAAAACCCAAGAAAGTCTAAGCTGTTAAAGCTTACTCTAATAATCCTAGGCCTTTTCTGTAGTTAAAAAAAAAGATGATTAACAAAATTATGTGTACGTTACAGTCAGGATGTAAGGTGCTACTTCATTGTGACCCAGCATAAAATAGAGACAATCTTAACTCAGTACATCGGTATACAGACAGCAATTCAGGCAGAGTTATTTCTGGAAGCCAGCCTGCAAGATGGTCTCTAATGAGTCCTGCCTCCTGTTCATAAACTTGTGTACTTCCTTCCCACTTCCCTGGGGTGGTCTATGTGACCAGACGAAACCGGCAGAATGATGGCGTATAACATCAGAGATAAGGCTTCTGTCTTGGGCTCTCTCTACTGGATCACTTGCTCTGGAGGAAGTCACGCTGTGAGCAGCCCTAAGGAGAGGCTACACTGCCAGGAACTGAAGCCTTGGGCTAACAGCTCCGTGAGTAACCTTGGAAGCAAATCCTCCACCTCAGTTAAGCCCTCGGCAGACTGCAGCCCCAGCTGACACCCTGATTGTCATGACAGACCCTGAGGCAGAACCACCCAAGCTAGGCTGTCCTGGACTCCTGACCCTTAGAATATGTGTGAGATAATAAAGGTTTATTGTTTTAAGCTGCTAAATTTTGGGGTAATTTGTTATACAACAATAACTAACTACACTTCTGCAGCTAAAGTATAAACTAAATACTAGAGCCAACATAAATATGACTGTACTACATTCAACTTTCCCCCTGCTATTCTAATTTAATGAATGTTTCACTACCTTTACCTTTAATTTCTGTATCTCATTATCATTGTCATTATCTGCTTTTATAACCTGCGTACAGCATTCAAGACCACTGAGATAAAAGCAGAGGCACAAATATAAAGCATTAAAAAGAAGAAAAACAGACAGTCACAAATAATATCACTGCTTAACTAGTAAGAGCTCAGCCAAAACAGCAATTCTCAATCAAGGCAGGGAAGTGAGTGAGATTTAAAAGTACAATGATTTTATAACTGTTTTGATTTTAGCTTAGTATGTATGGTTTACTGTGAACGTTAATGTCAAATAAAGGAGACCATGAGATTTGAATATTTAGCAATAGGAGGCACAAGTAAAAAAGGTTGAGAAACGCAGCCCTACAAGATCCCCAGTTGTGGGTGAGGAAGTATGTACACGCTTTATAGCTGTTATGCACTAGATATCAAATTCTGGCCTTTAGAGATAAGTAGGCTGTTCAATAATGGGTTCCTCATACCTGTTCACATATGATCACATATCAAAGATTACAAAATAGATTTTAGTAAGGTATTAAAGCGTATTTTATATATATATATACACACATACAAACACACACACATATATATACATATATCACGTTGACAGAGGCCCTACTGAACAACTCTCACCTAAACTTGTCATCAAATGGCAAAATTAAATCTGTAATAAAATTACATGAGGACAGTTTCATGCATTATCTGCCTTGTGTTATCATCACATGTGAACATGCCTATTTCCACCAGACTGCATAATCACTAAGTACAGGGGTGCAGGGATGCTGTCTTAGATTTTCATTTTTATTATTATTATTATTATTTTTTGGCTGTGTTGAGTCTTCGTTGCTGCACGTGGGCTTTCTCTAGTTGCGGCGAGCAGGGGCTACTCTTCACTGCGGTGCGCGGGCTTCTCATTGTGGCGGCTTCTCTTGTTGTGGAGCATGGGCTCTAGGCTTGTGGGCTTCAGTAGTTGTGGCTCGCGGGCTCTAGAGCACAGGCTCAGTAGTTGTGGCACATGGGTTTAGTTGCTCTGTGGCATGTGGGATCTTCCCGGACTAGGGCTTGAACCCCTGTCCCCTGCATCGGCAGGTGGATTCTTAACCACTGCGCCACCAGGGAAGTCCCTAGACTAACTTTCATAGCAAGGACAGAACCCCAACTGTAGCAGGTATTTAATACCCCTGTACTCTGTGGGAACACTTTTCCAGAGACAGGAGCCCATACAGCGAAGTCCCTACGGAGATTCATTCTTCATGCCTTACACTGGTATCACTCTTCTGTTCTCTCCAAATTCCCTAAAGTTATGATAAGTTTCTGCCACAGGACATTCCAACTACTGTTCAAATAATTGCTGGGCAATCATCTCAGGCTACAGTGCTATTTATGATGTTCTTAATAATGTCGAAAATTCCTACTTATCTGTAATTGTCTACTGGTCTTGATCTCTGTTTCTGCTACCATCTCCTTGAACGTATGTCAAGCAACACATTATAAATTTATATTTTACTATCCAGATGAAAACTCCTTCTTAGCTTCTTTGAAATAGCTCTGACATGATCACTTGCCGACCCATCACCAGCCATTAGGGGTCAAAACTGATCCTACTATGGCAGACAAGAAGAGCCCCAGAATTATTTCTTCTTAAAGCAAGTCTTTGCTTATCATATTTAACTGAAGGCAGAGGGGACTTCCTAAAAGGGAAAGAGCAACAAACTTTCTGCAAGTGAGCCAATTTTTACATATATGTTGCCCAAACACCATTTAGTTTAATAAAGAGAAAACCTTGGTTGCATGGAGAGATACCATGTAATTGTAAACATAAAACATTATCAAGAGCAACAAATATATACAAATACTAAAATAAATTATTTTCTCTAAAGCCTGCCTTTATCGTCAATAGCATGACTGATTATTCTATATATCACATCTCACATAAAATCATAAAACATCCTAAGAAAGCAGATACTACAACACTGCATAAGATTTTAAAGCCTCAAACATCAAACCCACAAATTATAAGAAGTGGTGGTTTTAATCCTGTTGCTACCTCAACGTACTAGAGGGATACGACACCTTTCTTACTGGCAAACACAGGAGAAGGGAAGATGTCCGTCAAAAGGAGGGCATATCAGAGTCTCAGAAAAACTAGGGTAAAGGCATCTATAGTTTCAAATAGCATGTACACACATATGCAGTTAGGAGCTGAGAATCACTGATATCAACTAGTAAAGAATGGCTAAGAGGAAACTGTACTTTGCAGTAAACGGCCTGACAATACAATTTAAAAACAGAATTGGATAACAAGATAGAAAGTACTTTAGATTTTCAGTAGTACTGAACACATAAGGTTTTCTAACTGCAAAGGCAGCTCTAATCACCTTTTGTATTATTAAAGAAATGACAAAGATGTACTGTAATTACTTTTTGTACATTAAAAAATAATGGGAAATGCTCACATGCTAAGGTTGCCATTTTCAGAAAAATACTTTTGGGGAAAAATTAGCAAATTTAAATCACATGGCTTTAGAGGGAGCTACAAAGGTTAAGTTTATGTGGTCACACAACTAACTGTAGGCAAAGTATAAATCCCAGTCACGGGCTTTTTGTAAAGTAGATGGTGCTTTCTTTCAAGAATTTCCTTCTTTTAAGAGCATTTCCAGGTAGCACCAGCACCAAACTCTGCCAAGAACTTAACACAGTGTACGGTCCAGCCAAAATTCCAAAGGAAGGTTCACAAAGGACTTGCAGTGTGAAAGCCACACAGGCGTGCTGACGTGGTTTCTGAAGTGGAGCCGTGTCTGCGAAAGATTGCTGGGCTGGAAGCCAAGAGATCTAGGGCTTGCTGTTAACCAGGTGGTACAACTCCATCCCACAGGCAGATCTATTCATCTCTGCATTTCTTTTTTGTTTTCTATTAAATGGTGATAGTGCCTGTCCCTACTTACCTTACTTAGCTTTTACATGTGCAGACCTCTCCCTCTCCTGGCTCTCCTGGACCATCAGCTTCTATCTAACCTGGGAGCTTGTTAGAAGTAAAGAACCTCAGGTCTCACCCCAGATCTACTGAATCAGAAACCGCATTTTAGCAAGCTCTCTAGGCAAGTTCTATCCACATGGAAGTTTAGGGAGCACTGCCTTGATTACTTCTATCCTGCCTATTCTAGGAATTTTATTCCTCTTCCCAAACAACATAAATATACGCCCCCAGACACCACCAGAAAGTCCTCAGGAGTAAGGAAAATGAAATTCTTACTGCCCTAATTAAACTCTACCTTTCAAAGCATCTAATAAGAAAAACTACTTGGAAGAAAATGAAGCAAAAATAATGGCAACTAAATTAAAACTTGAAATCTTATTTTTTATTGTTAAATTATAAACTGTGTACAGGATACACTTACAGTTTATCTCCGAGCGTGTTTTTTCTTCTCTCACATTTCTACTTGTTGAGTGAATTCTATGTGGGACAGCAACAAGAGGCTAGGAAAGAACAAAATCAATGACAAGCCACAGTCTGGTCCACAGAATTACCCAAATATGAAATACTTCTCTTTATATAAAAATGGGAATAAAATACAACTTTGTTAATATTTGTTTAAAAAATGGCAACCAGAAACTGAAAGCTTCTTACTCCTCAAACTGGGAGCTTAAGATTAGGGATATACGTTATCCACAGCAGGTTCCCAATAAATGTTCTATGAGTTGAATATAAATAAATATTCAAAACTGAATATTTCAACAACACAATAGCTGTTCAAAAGCTGCAGCTAGCTTTCCCTGTTGCAGAGGAGAAAATTGTAACTGAAAAAAAATCTGCCTCAACTTCTTATATCAAGGATGAGATAAATGAAATGAAATAATGCTAAAGGCATTAATGATTTATGGTTTTCTTACCTAGCAAACACAACATTTTCCCCACCTTAATGCTTTTTCTTGTAGAAGCAGCACTCTATTTTCTTTCCTTTTATTAAAATCTCTCTATGTGTACTGTCACTTTCAGAGAGAAATATCCTGGGGGGTAGGTGAAGTAGGGATGTGCTCTTCTTACTATTAATTCACAGACGTTCCTCCAACCTTATGGAGTAAAAAGGGCCCTATTTGAAAAGCTTCTGCAACTCCATTCTATACACTCTAAGGCTTCACTTTAAGAGGTGATGCCAGCATCTATTTCATGTACCAAATAGGTTTTTTCTTCTGTGTGTGAAACACTATCTTTGAAGTTTTACTACCTTTGAAGGTGATACACTCTTACACATATCTTTTGGAAAATGTAATTCATAAACATTTGAGCTCAAATTAAGACTCTGTAAGGCAAATCAAAAACAGGACCCAAGTTAACTATTCTCAGTGTAGGCACTTCTCAGGAAATAAAAATATATGAATCTAAGACCCAAATATTAAAACACCAATGTAGTAAAACAGTAGCAAAAATAATTTTTAAAATTAAGTATTTAAACTTTACATGTACACAGCAATTTGTAGTTTACAAAGTGCTTTCATATACCTTAGCTCATTCTGTCCTCAAAATAAACTTGTGAAACAAGTATTAATCTTCATTTTATAGATGAGGACATTCAGCTAGTTAGCCGCAGAACAAGAAAAACCCTGGACTTTTGATCACAATATGTGGAGCAAAAACAAACAAGCAAAAATAGGTATCATGTTAGATTAGTCACACATACTGCTGTTATCAGTGAACTTGGATGAAATCTATGCTTTCTATGAGAACAGTTTTACTTTCCCAGCTTCAACGGTGCAATTATAAAATTATTAAATCTTATAATGCTGTACCTAGTACATGGGTTAACATACAGGAGAAGAAAATGCTATTAATCACCATTACTTCAATGTGTAGTAATTCTAAAATAGAAACTACATGGGAGCGCTACATGAAAAGTCAACTTTCTTCCACTGCAAATAATGTATACTAAACTAAAACAACTAAAGACTAAAGTAGAACTAGTACACGTGCTAAATATTTTCAAGAGAATTCAATTTCCACACAGTATTATATAGTATCACAGCAAGTACTGAAATGCTAGTTAGACGCATTCAAATTCTGAGTGACAACACAGTACTTAGCAATTATAATTACAAATCATTTGCAAATAATAAGACTTAGATACTACATATTATGTATA
Organism: Mesoplodon mirus; assembly: GCF_964341445.2. Classification (NCBI taxonomy): domain Eukaryota; kingdom Metazoa; phylum Chordata; class Mammalia; order Artiodactyla; family Ziphiidae; genus Mesoplodon; species Mesoplodon mirus. Next base: position 56,120,431 of record NC_138990.1, read on the forward strand.
ACATATATTGTAGTATTATATATGTATAAATTACTATAGATTTCTCTGGGGAAAGTATGATCTTAAATTATGGTGGGAAGAAAAGTTACCCTCCTCCCTAACCAACAATTATAATACTAATAACATAGTCTTGATAAGGAGAAATTTCTTTCTCTGCTATATGAGAAAATTTCAGAAGAATCTTTATTCCACAGGTTGCTTCTATATTTGGTTTATTATTTCTCCTCTTTAAACACATTTTAAAGGACTTTATAATTCAGCACAACAAGTAAACAGGATGAAGTAAGGGACAACAATGCAGCATCTAGTGCACTGAAAGAGTACAGGCAGTCCTCGTCCTGTAGTCTTGATATGCACAAATTTCAGTTACTACAATAGAGTTAAATTACACTAGTCCTCTATAACGTGGCTCAAATTTCAGTCACCAGTTTATTAATTGTATAATATTATATAACATTAATTGTATATTATTCAGTATATTAATCTTATCAACATTCAGGATATTAATTATAATTGCATAAAACACAAACTTCACTGCCTGCTTGTCAGTCCACAGATCACTATGTGAATAACAGATGCACATCATGATCTGTAACTAATCACGTCACTACTTTCAAAGTCTGTCTGTGACTGGTCACTGAGCATCTGTTATTCAGTTCATGCACAGACAGCAAAGTGTGTAGTTGTGTTGCCTCCTTGTCTCTCAGTGATAATATACTCATGTGACATTTTTACAAAAGTTGGTAACTGAAAGAAGAAATTAGCCAACAAAGATAAAACTGCTGCAAAGAAACAGAAAGTGATAACTCTGGATAATGTTGGAAATGAAGTTTGAATCAAACATAAATGAAGTTACAGGAGAAAATAGCTGACTGTGAGAATGCTGACACTGCCACTGTTCAAGAGACTGTGGACACAATAGCCAGGGTAACTTAGTGAAGGTGAACCTGATATAAGTGAAGAAAGAAGTTCTGATAAAAAGGATGAAGGTGCCCCAAAAGAAGGGGCGCTAGCAAAAAATTTCACATCACAGGAATACTGAGGTTATTTCATGCATTGAAAGTTCAAACGATAAAATACTGGAAGCTGATCTGAACTTAGAAAGGAATCTGACATTCACCAAAGCATAAAGAAGATAGTTGTTCTGTGTCATAAATTTATATGACAAGAAGAAGGCAAACACTATGCAATCTACTCAATAAACAGACTACTTGATAATGAAACAATCCATGGAAGTGTTTTTTTTTTAAGCAAAGAAAAGAAACACAATTCTCACAGGTTCTAATACTTTACAATGTACTAAATAAATCATTAGTTTTACTATTTTTTTCATTCCCCCATACATTTAGAACTGACAATAAGAGAGTTTTCAATCTTCTAACAAAAATTTTTTAAGGTCACAAAACAATTATAATTTTTCTCCTTGAGTATTAAGATCGTTTTGCAGGGGACGTCCCTGGTGGTGCAGTGGTTGAGAGTCCGCCTGCCAATGCAGGGGACACGGGTTCGAGCCCTGGTCCGGGAAGATCCCACATGCTGCGGAGCAACTAAGCCCATGTGCCACAGCTACTGAGCCTGTGCTCTAGAGCCCGCAAGCCACAACTATTGAGACCACATGCCACAACTACTGAAGCCCTCACGCCTAGAGCCCGTGCTCCACCACAAGAGAAGCCACCGCAATGAGAAGCCCGCGCACCGTAAAGAAGAGTAGCCCCTGCTCACCGCAACTAGAGAAAGCCCCGCTCAGCAACAAAGACCCAATGCAGCCATAAATAAATAAATAAATAAATGAATAAATAAATAAATGAATAAATGAATAAATAAATAAATTTACATGCCAAAAAATGCTGTTGGATCCTTTAAAAAAAAAAAGATCGCTTTGCAGGATTTCACCTTACTTGGTCATTTGTACAGTCCTTTACTACCATGCAAATGAAGGAACACCTGTATATTAAATTATAGAAGAATTTATAAAGCAAAACAACAAAACCCAATTTCTCCCTAGTATAAAGTCAATAATACTTTACAGTTCTTAAGTTTTTTGTTTTCAAATGCTTTTCCAGACCTTTAAACAAAGGGATAGTAGCTTATTTATAGTTGTATAAAGACGACAAGCTAGAACAATGATGAATTGATAGAAAGGTTCTCTCTTACCTAAGACAATCTGAGACCACCTTTCTGACCACTGAGAGCTATCGTTCCTTCAGTATCATCAATGGAATTTACCCCATTTTAAGTACCTTCCAAAAGCCAGTCAAGTTCAAGGCTATCCAGCTCAGTTACAGACCCAATAACAGAATTCTGACATGTCACATATACTGAGTTTATCTTAGGTGCCACAATTATTAGCTGAGTTAGGAATGTTACATATGCCAGCCGAAGTGAAGCCTCCATTCATACCAACGCTCCCATGATACTAGGGTTATTTAATTCTCTAACTACACTGGCTCATTTTTAAACACGTCTACAGCAGACAATTAGGGTAACAGTCACTAACAAAGTCAATCCTATACTTTCTACTAACCACTAATAACTCATGAAGGATTGTACAAAGATTCTTTTTGAGAAGAAAATGGAATCGAAATTTTATGTATATTCTAACATCTTGTGTAGGTGCTTCCCATTTGCATTCTCTCTTACAATGGATTATTTATTTGCAACTTCATCTAAAATGACTACTTTAAAAAAACTACAGTAATTTCAAGAAGTAGATTAGATGATTTTGCCTTTGCCATTTTCAGAAAACAGTCTCTATAAGTAGTCAATAGGAAAAATCCAGCTCATGACTTCCAAAGTCAAGGAGTTAATTCTTCCCTCAAGAGTTGATTTAAACTAGATCCAGAACTTAAAAGAACTGATTTTTCAGAGGTACATACATATATACATATATGTTATATACTACTTGGTAAAAACAGTTCCTACCTCAGGATCATCATCATCAAAATCATGGTAAGTGGAATGATCTGGATTATTCACTTTATCCAACAGTTCGATTGCCAAAGACCGTGTCAAAGGCTGTGTGACAAACGGGTGCTATAAAAATAACATAACACAGTACAGAACACTTATTAGAAGTCTGTTTGAGTGACATTTTATCTTTTGAAAAAAGACATATTTCAGGGCAAAAATAATACCTGTAGTAGCTTTTCAGCAGTAGGTCTTTTTTTTGGATTTTTGGTAAGTGCCATTTTCACAAAATGATGAAAACTATTTGACCTAAGAAATTTTGAAAATCAGATTTCAAAATTTCAATTATTTTTTTGCTCATGACTATAAAAGTAAATAACACAAAAATACTTACCATTTCATTTTATCCTTTAGTTTAGGAGGCTGAAAATTGCTTTTTGTCATTAGAAATAATGCTCTGAAAAATCAACAACCATTACACAGCATTTTAAGAGTGCATATTTTAATATATAATATTAATTCTATTACTATAATTCCCAAATAAGGTAAAGCAAGACTAAGAATATTACTTGTTCATGACATAATAAATAATACTGGGGGGGGAGGGGACCTTAATTTAAGCACAGGATTCTTTAACTATGACACACTGACCTCATTGGGTGTAAGTCAAACATAGGAGGCTGCAGCTCAGCAAGTTCTATGGCAGTGATCCCCACTGCCCAGAGATCACAAAGCTGATTGTACCCCCCTTTCCTCTCAACGGCTGCGACTTCTGGAGCCATCCTGAAGGAAATAGTCCAGAAAAGAAAAACCTATTTATTGCATTTTCCTTCTTATTCCCATCAGAAGCACACCATCACTATGTACGCTGAGGCCTATTTAGGCCTTGACATCTGAAAAATAAGTATGTAGTACTTAAAAGGCTCATATTTCCCAAGATCTCGACATCTCATAAGACTCTCCATCCCAAGCCCCTACTGATTTCTCCTTTGTTACTTTGTTAAGCTATTTACTATTAAAGGTTTATAAAAATTTACAACTATAACAGAGCGACATGTACCAATTTGTCCACATCCCAATCTCTCTTCCTCTGTACATGCAAAATTCTATAGAGACATAACATGTAATAAATAACTTATCATTTTTAGCTCTTCCTTCTTACGTCAATAAACTGCAATCTGGCCTCCGACTGTTTTCACTTGACCAATACTATTTATTGGGGCACCAAGAATCTTCATTTAGTACTTAACTCACATTTACTATAAACTTAATTCATTGGTGAAAAGTTATAAAAATGAGTGTCTGCTTTTAAAAAAATATATTTATTCAGATGAAAGTTACCTGAATTCAGTATTTTTCATTTCTTTCAACTTTACTGTAGTCTCATTCTAATTATACCTCTATAAATTTGTATTTTATTAAATAATTATGTTGATTTTCAAATATAAAAAATTTCAAATTCTAAGCAGTAGTTTTGAAAAGAACTACTTGAGATAAACATTTGAACTCTTACATATCAAAAGAGTGAGTTAAACAGGCAGCCTTACAAGTATGTTTGTTTTCCTGGTATGATTTCAGGAAAGTCAAATATGTCAGTAAGTTAACCAAAAAAAAAAAAAAAAAAAAAATCCCTCTAACTTTCTAAATGCTTGGTCTTAAAATGTTTTTAATCTTTATTGATAGCTAGATTCCAGCCAGCTGTGGAGATGCCCCAGTAGAGGATGGAAGTACACACTGGTGACATATTCTTAACTAGCTGGCCACAGCAGCTGATGTTCTCCCTTCCTCTACAAAAATATGAGTGAAAGATTCCACCCAGTGCACTTGTACTCCTGCCAGTTAAGTTGCATGCTTACCGCAATCAACTGACTCATCTCTGAACCTGTTTATCTGTTATATTTGTTATTATAAATACATAATCTAATTAAATATTATAAAAGCTAATTTATTGTGAAGGTAAAAAGAGTAAGCTGTTATGAAAATTAAAGTGTATGCTTTAGAAAAACTTGTTAAAGACAAGTTTCTAAAGACAAAAAAACAAAAAATCTGGCAAATGAGGTTAAGAAAATAATAGCTATAAAAGATTAGGAAGGCTACAGACTGCATAATTCCATCTGTATGACACTGGAGGAAAAGGCAAAACTGTAGAGACAGAAATCAGATCAGGTGTTGCCAGAGGCTAGAGACGGGCCAAAAGAATTTATGAGAAGGGCACAAAAGGAAACTTTCCTGGGTGATGGGAACCTATGTTTTACACGGATTGCGGTGGCATTTTTCACTACCACAGAGTGTCTCAAAGTTCATAGAACTGTACACCTAATAAGGCTAAATTTATACCTCAATAAACCTGACTGGAAAAGTCACATGCTTTGTATGTGACTGCATTTTAGAGAAACACAAACCAGGAAATGTGGATGATTTACATCTAACTAGTTATCCATGCAAAGAAAAGGCCTTGGTCCTATATCAAATGATTGGCAAAAAAAAAAAAAAAAAAAAAAAGTACACTCACATGCCTTAAATTGAAATAAAATGTTTAAGGTACATGTGTAGTGTATTAATTTTGAGATTTGCCAATTCCACAGGCTTTTTTGATTAACCAAATAACTGCCAACCTTACTCACAATGAATGAGAGATTCCATTCTATCCGACATCCCTAGAGTTTAGGTGGGAAAGACATGATACTAGAGAGAGTTGAAGAGTCGGAGTGTTCCAAAACATTATTTTGCCCAATTCACAATTTCACATGCTCCCAAGATATTACCTACTCTATCATTAGAAAAATGACATTAGTTTTTAATCTCTGAAGCTTCAGTTGGAGATCAGTTATCATTATATCAAATATTTACTAAGCATGTGTAGAGAATCATGCCAGACCCTGGAGACTCAATGAGCTCCTCCAGATGTTTAAAATCAAACTGAGGAGACAGAGTACCTAAAAATAATAACCGATAGCTCTTTAAGCTCTTATTCCTCTCAGAAATCAACCCCAAACAATAAGAACAAAAAAGAGAAATATAAACATATCATCTTTGAAAAATCCAGAAGACATATTTGGACTGGAAATGAAATAATAGTAAATGATGTGGCAAATAGGAGGAAGGACAAACCTAAGTGTGTGTAGAGGACAAGACCAACCAGCAAGCCAAGAGCCCCAGAAATATGTAAAATTTAATGTACATCAGTTACTACTTTACTGATGACTAGGTTCCAACTAGCTGGTTCTTAGCCCCTAAGAATCCCAGAAAGGCTGACAAATTAGGGTTACAAACTTACAAAAGCAGAGTTAAGACTGAGGTTGAAAACAGGTATATTTGCAAATGTCAAGTCTAAATAATGAATAGTTAGTCCACCAGATTCCTCTTCCCATCTATTAAGGTCCAGCAATGACTCCTTCCCCATTCCTACTGGATAAAGACCAACAGAAACTGGACAAGGGGCTTCAGACTCACACATATCAGGAACAAAGGAGAGCAGGGGCTGGGAGCAGTAGAAGTCTGTGTATAACAATGAGATCCTCAGCTTCCTTCACCTACTCATTTCTGGGACACTAAAAACTGGGTTTACACGCCACATCCCATGCACACACGGCTACGAATCAGCTTTAAGTGCCTTGCTCTTCAATGTAAACCAGAAGAGAAGGGTTACTAGACATTTGAGGGAAGCCTCCATCATGAAAGCATGAGTCTCAAAAGCTTTGGAAATCTTATAGAAAGAAGAACAAAAATGATTTTTGAGAAGTGACAGAAAATTAATGGATTAATCCAAGTGGTCCAAGATATAACTAATGAGTTCCAGAAAGAGAGAGCAGGAAAAAGTAAAGCAAAGAAATTATTCGAGAAGTAATGTAAGAATACTTCCCAGAACTAAAAGACATGAATCCCGATTGAAAAGCACAAATGCCAAGTACAATGAATAAAAGTAAAAATGACAAAAGAACAAACAAAAAAATTCTGAAGTACACCACCATGGAATACCAAACCATCAAAAAGATTCTAGTAGGGAGGGGTTACATTCAAATATAATGTGTTGACAGTTTCAGCCATATTTGGAGCCCATCAGCTGCCCAGCCCCCCGCCTCTCCACCAGTGTGTGACGCATTCTTTCCACATCTACCTACATGAAAGCGTCCCTCTGTGATGAGGACGGGGTGGTGGTCCACACATAGTCCAGTGCCAAGAGGGAAAAGTAAGGTGATGTGAGCGGAGCCCTCTTGGCTGTGTGGCTGACACGGTCTTGCTGCTCAGGCTGGGTGTCAAGCCTAAGCATTGGCGGTGGGAGAGCCAAGTTCAGGACACTGGACCACCAGAGACCTCCCGGTCCCACATAACATCAATCAGCAAGAGTTCTCAGAGAGCTCTGTTCAATGCTAGGACCCAGCTCCACTCAACGACCTGCAAGCTCCAGTGCTGGACACCCTATGCCAAACAACTAGCAAGACAGGAACACAACCCCACCTACTAGCAGAAAGGCTGCCTAAAATCATAATAAGTTCACAGACACCACAAAACACACCACCGGACGTGGTCCTACCCACCAGAAAGACAAGATCCAGCCCCACCCACCAGTACACAGGCACCAGTCCCCTCCACCAGGAAGCCTACACAACCTACTAAACCAACCTCACCCACTGGGGGCAGACACCAAAAACAAGAGAAACTATGAACCTGCAGCCTGCAAAAACGAGAACCCAAACACAGTAAGTTAAGCAAAATGAGAAGACAGAGAAACACACAGCAGATGAAGGAGCAAGGTAAGAACCCACCAGACCAAACAAATGAAGAGGAAATAGGCAGTCTACCTGAAAAAGAATTCAGAGTAATGATAGTAAAGATGATCCAAAATCTTGGAAACAGAATGGAGAAAATACAAGAAATGTTTAACAAGGACCTAGAAGAACTAAAGAGCAAACAAACAGTGATGAACAACACAATAAATGAGATTAAAATTCTCTAGAAGGAATCAATAGCAGAATAACTGAGGCAGAAAAATGGATAAGGGACCTGGAAGATAAAATATGGAAATAATTACCACAGAGCAGAATAAAGAAAAATGAATGAAAAGAATTGAAGACAGTCTCAGAGACCTCTGGGCCAACATTAAATGCACCAACATGTGAATTATAGGGGTCCCAGAAGAAGAGAAAAAGAAAGGGACTGAGAAAGTATTTGAAGAGATTATAGTTGAAAACTCCCCTAATATGGGAAAGGAAATAATCAAGTCCAGGAAGCACAGAGAGTCCATTACAGGATAAATCCATGGAGAAACATGGCAAGGCATATATTAATCAAACTATCAAAAATTAAATACAAAGAAAAAATATTAAAAGCAGCAAGGGAAAAGCAACAAATAACATACAAGGGAATCCCCATAAGATTAACGGCTGATCTTTCAGCAGAAACTCTGCAAGCCGGAAGGGAGTGGCAGGACATATTTAAAGTGATGAAAGGGAAAAACCTACAACCAAGATTATTCTTCCAAGCAAGGATCTCATTCAGATTCAAAGGAGAAATTAAAACCTTTACAAACAAGCAAAAGTTAAGAGAATTCAGCACCACCAAACCAGCTTTACAACAAATGCTAAAGGAACTTCTCTAGGGAGGAAACACAAGAGAAGGAAAAGACCAACAAAAACAACCCCAAACAATTAAGAAAATGGTAACAGGAACATATATATCGATAATTTCCTTAAATGCAAATGGATTAAATGCTCCAACAAAAAGACACAGACTGGCTGAATGGATACAAAAACAAGACCCATATATATGCTGTCTACAAGAGACTCATCTCAGACCTAGGGACACAAACAGACTGAAAGTGAGGGGATGGAAAAAAATATTCCATGCAAATGGAAATCAAAAGAAAGCTGGAGTATCAGTTCTCATATCAGACAAAATAGACTTTAAAATAAAGACTATTACAAGAGACAAAGAAGGACACTCCATAATGATCAAGGGATCAATCCAAGAAGAAGATATAACAATTGTAAATATTTACGCACCCAACAGAGGAGCACCTCAATACATAAGGAAAATGTTAAAAGTCAGAAAAGGGGAAATTGACAGTAATACAATTATAGTAGGGGACTTTAACACCCCACTTTCACCATGGACAGATCCTCCAAAATGAAAATAAATAAGGAAAACAAGCTTTAAATGACACATTAAACAAGACAGACTTAATTGATATTTATAGGACTATCCATCCAAAAACAACAGAATATACTTTCTTCTCAAGTGCTCATGGAACATTCTGCAGGATAGATCGTATCTTGGGTCACAAATCAAGCCTCGGTAAATTTAAGAAAATTGAAATGATATCAAGTATCTTTTCCGACCACAACGCTATGAGACTAGACAGAAATAACAGGGAAAAAACTGTAAAAAATACAAAAACATGAAGGCTAAACAATATGCTACTAAATAACCAAGAGATCACTGAAGAAAACAAAGAGGGAATCAAAAAATACCTAGAAAATGAAAACACGACAACCCAAAACTTATGGAATGCAGCAAAAGCAGTTCTAAGAGGGAAATTTATAGCAATACAATCCTACCTCAAGAAACAAGAAAAATCTCAAATAAACAACCTAACCTTACACTAAAGCAACTAGAGAAAGAAGAACAAAAAAACTCCAAAGTTAGCAGAAGGAAAGAAATCATAAAGACCAGAAATAAATGAAAAAGAAATGAAGGAAACGATAGCAAAGATCAATAAAAACAAAAGCTGGTTTTTGAGAAGATAAACAAAATTGATAAACCATTAGCCAGACGCATCAAGAAAAAAAGGGAGAAGACTCAAATCAATAGAATTACAAATGAAATGGAGAAGTAACAACTGACACTGCAGAAATGCAAAAGATCATGAGAGATTACTACAAGCAACTATATGCCAATAAAATGGAAAATCTGGAAGAAATGGACAAATCCTTAGAAACTCACATCCTTCTGAGACTAAACCAGGAAGAGACAGAAAATATCAACAGACCAATCACAAGCACTGAAATTGAAACTGTGATTTAAAATCTTCCAACAAACAAAAGCCCAGGACCAGAAGCCTTCACAGGCAAATTCTATCAAACATTTACAGAAGAGTAACACCCATCCTTCTCAAACTCTTCCAAATATAGCAGAGGGAGGAACACTCCCTAACTCTTCTATGAGGCCACCATCACCCTGATACCAAAACCAGACAAGATGCCACAAATAAAGAAAACTACAGGCCAATATCACTGATAAACGTAGATGTAAACATCCTCAACAAAATACTAGCAAACAGAATCCAACAGCACATTAAAAGGATCATACACCATGATCAAGTGGGGTTTATCCTAGGAATGCAAAGATTCTTCAACATACACAAATCAATCAATGTGATACACCATATTAACAAATTGAAGGATAAAAACCATATGATCATCTCAATAGATGCAGAAAAAGCTTTTGACAAAATTCAACACCCATTTATGATAAAAACTCTCCAGAAAGTAGACAGAGGGAACTTACCTCATCATAATAAAGGCCATATATGACAAACCCACAGCCAACATCATTCTCAATGCTGAAAAACTGAAACCATTTCCACGAAGATCAGGAAGAAGACAAGGTTGCCCACTCTCACCACTATTATTCAACATAGTTTTGGAAGTTTTAGCCACAGCAATCAGAGAAGAAAAAGAAATAAGGAATCCAAATCAGAAAAGAAGAAGTAAAACGGTCACTGTTTGCAGATGACATGATACTATACGTAGAGAATCCTAAAGATGCTACCAGAAAACTACCAGATAGCGTCCATAATTTGGTAAAGTAGCAGGATACACAATTAATACACAGAAATCTCTTGCATTTCTATATACTAATGATGAAAAATCTGAAAGAGAAATAAAGGAAACACTCCCATTTACCATTGCAACAAAAAGAATAAAATACCTAGGAATAAACCTACCTAAGGAGACAAAAGACCTGTATGCAGAAAGCTATAAGACAATGATGAAAGAAATTAAAGATGATAAAAACAGATGGAGAGATATACTATGTTCTTGGATTGTAAGAATCAACATTGTGAAAATGACTATACTATTCAAAGCAATCTATAGATTCAAATCAATCCTTATCAAACTGCTAATGGCATTTTTCACAGAACTAGAACAAAAAAATTTCACAATTTGTATGGAAACACAAAAGACCCCGAATAGCCAGAGCAATCCTGAGAAAGAAAAATGGAGCTGGAGGAATCAGGCTCCTTAACTTCAGACTATATACTACAAAGCTACAGTAATCAAGACAGTATGGTACTGGCACAAAAACAGAAATATAGACGAATGGAACAGGATAGAAAGCCCAGAGATAAACCCACGCACCTACGGTCAACTAATCTATGACACAGGAGGCAAGGGTATACAATGGAGAAAAGACAGCCACTTCAATAAGTGTTGCTGGGAAAACTGGACAGCTACATGTAAAAGAATATTAGAACACTCCCTAACACCATACACAAAAATAAACTCAAAATGGATTAGAGACCTAAATGTAAGACTGGACACTATAAAACTCTTAAGAGGAAGACAGGCAGAACACTCTATGACATAAATTACAGCAAGATCCTTTCTGACCCACCTCCTAGAGAAATGGAAATACAAATAAACAAACAGAACCTAATGAAACTTAAAAGCTTTTGCATAGCAAAGGATACCATAAAAAAGACGAGAAGACAACCCGCAGAATGGGAGAAAATATTTGCAAACAAAGCAACTGACAAAGGATTAATCTCCAAAATATACAAGCAGCTCATGAAGCTCGATGTCAAAAAAACAAACAACCCAATCCAAAAATGGGCAGAAGACCTAAACAGACATTTCTCCAAAGAAGATATACAGATGGCCAACAAACACATGAAAGGATGCTCAACGTCAGTAATCATTAGAGAAATGGAAATCAAAACTACAATGAGGTATCACCTCACACCTGTCAGAATGGCCATCATGAAAAAATCTACGAACCATAAATGCTGGAGAGGGTGTGGAGAAAAGGGAACCCTCTTGCACTGTTGGTGGGAATGTAAATTGATACAGCCACTGATATGGAGAACAGTATGGAGGTTCCTTAAAAAACTACAAATAGAACTACCATACGACCCAGCAATCCCACTACTGGGCATATACCCTGAGAAAACCATAACTCAAAAAGAGACATGTATCACAATGTTCCCTGCAGCACTATTTACAATAGCCAGGACATGGAAGCAACCTAAGTGTCCATCGACAGATGAATGGATAAAGAACATGTGACACATATATATAATGGAATATTACTCAGCCATAAAAAGAAACAAAACTGAACTATTTGTAGTGAGGTGGATGGACCTACAGTGTGTTCTATAGAGTGAAGTAAGTCAGAAAGAGAAAAACAAATACCGTACGCTAACACATATATATGGAACCTAAAAAAACTAAATGGTTCTGATGAACCTAGAGGCAGGATAGGAATAAAGACGCAGACGTAGAGAATGGACTTGAGGAAACGGGGAGGGGGAAGGGTAGCTGGGATGAAGTGAGAGAGTGGCATGGACTTATATATACTACCAAATGTAAAATAGACAGCTAGTGGGAAGCAGCTGCATAGCACAGGGAGATCAGCTCAGTGTTTTGTGACCACCTAGAGGGGTGGGAGGGAGATGCAAGAGGGAGGGGATATGGGGATACATGTATATGTATAGCTGATTCACTTTGTTATACAGCAGAAACTAACAGAACACTGTAAAGCGACTATACTCCAATAAAGATGTTAGAAATAAAAATCATGTCATAATGGCATCAGTTTCCATCAACATCAGAGAAAAGACACTAGAGCAATGCTTCAAAAATTCCAACCTAGAATGCCATATTCATCCAAATTATCAATCGTGTGTGTGTGACGCTAGACATGCAGAATCTCAAAATTTTTTATCCCTCCAATTTCTCAGGAAGTTATCAAAACGTGAGAGAGGGAGAAATTTATGAAGAAGGAAGAAGACTTGGATTCCAGGAAATGAATTCCCAAGGCGAAGCTATGGAAAAAACCTAGAAAATAAACATTTCAGATTGGAATAGGAGGGAGGAGGACCCCAGGAAGACTTAACTTTAATAAAAACAAAACAAAACAAATTAAAACAAAGCAAAAAAAACTCCCAAAATGAGGACTATTTATGGCTTGGAAAATTATATAGAGGCATCTTTCAGACTGCAGAATATGGGGAGGTATGGAAGTCTTGGCCAGGGATAAAAAATACAAACTAAGCAAATAAAAAATGAAGAAATTATTAGATATAAGAAAAAAATTTAAAGACAGTAAGTGTAATAGTAGTATAATAAGTGACTCAGCAAGTACAATGAAAGGATAAGAAGACTGAATAATGAATGAAGAGAACTATTAATAAAATCTTCACCTATTGTAACACAAAGCCTATAAATAATAATAATGCTACAGATGGCAGAAGACACAACTAGAAGAATTTATCAGTCTCTTTAGCACTACTTGACTTTTAAAGTATGTACCTGTTTGATAAAAAGACAAGTATTAAAAATGGTATACATCATATCTTAAATATGAAAAGAAGTCATCCAGATTAGTGCTATCCCACTGCTGAGGAGGCAGATCAGGAGGGCATTGGGGGAGGAATGGTAGCACTTAAGCTGAAGAATATTAAGATTTCCAGAGTGCCGTTACTTCAAGGGAATCATGTGAGCAAAAAAAGCTCTATACCTATCCACCACTATATGCACAATGACTAACAGTATATCTGGCACATAGTAAGTGGTAGAAACATTTATTGAACAAATAAATGAATGAATAAGATAGTTTGTATAGAATGATCAAAGAACACCCAGCAGACAAATATGGCTAGAGAGGAAGGTCTGTGGAGGCAACTAGTAGAACTTAAAGTTAATGAGGCAGGGACTTGCCTGGTGGTGCAGTGGTTAAGAATCTACCTGCCAATGCAGGGGACACGGGTTCGATCCCTAGTCTGAGAGGATCCCACATGACGCAAAGCAACTAAGCCCGCGCGCCACAACTACTGAAGCCCGTGCCTAGAGCCTGTGCTCTGCAACAAGAGAAGCCACCGCCATGAGAAGCCCATGGACCACAACGAAGAGTAGCCCCCACTTGCAGCAACTAGAGAAAGCCCGTGTGCAGCAATGAAGACCCAACACAGCCAAAAATAAATAAATAAATAAAATTAATTAAAAAAAATAAAGTTAATGAGGCAGACAGAGGCCAGACACTGGAAGACTCCAAATGCCAAGAAATATGTACTTGATCTTGTGTGCAACCAAGATATGTCAAAAAGTTTTGAGCTAGGGAATACTGTGAATAAGATAATGTTGAAAAATTCGTCAGAATACGGACTAATCTGTGAAAATACATGTAATATGTGTAGGACCAAGAGTTGGGTTTTTTTTTGGGCAAAACTGGAACTATATCAAGGTTTCTAAAAGTATATCAATCTTTAAAGCCCTTTCCACATAATAAAAAATAGTATGGTAGAATATTCTATGGCTATGTATTGTAATTCATCCAAAAGTGTATATGCCTAAATTACTTAGCCTGTTGCTGACCTCCTTAATCTGTTTTAGTCCTAATAATTTTGACCATTCAGTCTATTTTTTTAATAAACGCTGCATACAATAATGATAGAAAAAAAAAGTTAAATTATCAATTAAAATACAATTACCAATATGGTGTACCAATGAAAGACTTCCGTTTAGCAATTGTAGCTGTTATCTGAGCAGACACTCCAAAATCAGCTATTAAAAAAAGAGACACATTTAGAAAATAAAATAAAGTAAAATTATTTAAAAGTAACATGAGAAATTTTTAATAATTATTTCCATTAAATTAATTTCACAGAAATGAGATATTCTCAAACATCACATTAAAATTTGTAACTCTAATGGATTAGCATTAAAATATCACAAAATAGTGCGTATGACAGCCAAATGGATTCCCATACATCCCCACACGAATCAAATGACAACAAAAGTCAAGATCAAATAATTTTGATGAGGAAGAGACAACTGAGAGAATCTAACCTGCCAGATTTAATGTTATAATTTCTAATTCCCAGGACCTGAAATTCAAGGAAAATCACTGGAAGGGACCTGAAGTAGGAATACATTCCATTCACTTCCTGCCATACACATAACAACTGACATTAAAAAAAACAAAATCTCTATTGGTAAATCTATCTACCGTGAAAAGACAAACAGAATATTCCCAAAAATCTTACCTTAGCAATATATTCTAATACCAATAACAATCACTGTCAAGAAATTTATTTTTATGTCAGTTGATTTTTATGTTGCTATTTTTAAGTATATTGAGTTCTAATATTTTCTAGTTTTTTAATGATGATTTCTAAATCTTTATAAACTAAGACATATTATATATAGGATGTCTTTGAGTAAGGCACATAATATTGACACAAATTTTAAATTGCAGATGGAAACTGTTCACTAAGCCATCAATAGTTAGATAACTGCTTTTCTCATATTTAGAGGTAGCTTAGGAAAATTTTATTATATGTAAATTATGATACTTTTAAATCTGATTAGTCCCTATTATAGGCTATAGGTCAAAATAGTTTAATCATATTTTTAGAAGATAAATATTTGCTTGAATTTTGATTTTATAGTGATATGTAGTTCAAAATAATTGTTTCATATTTGTTATTAAATACTTCATTTAATACCTAACAGACATAACTTTGTTTATAAAGTTACTACACTGTACATGATTCCTGTCTTAAACTTTCAGATTAAGTTATTATTTAGGTATTGAACTGTTTTAATAACTTGACAATCAAAAGTTACAAAATAAAAGTTACAGTTTCAAATAAAGCACGATTCAGCATCTAAATTACATTCTTATATAACTAATACAGTGTTTTTATTTTAAAAGCTTGTGTAAGCAGGTAGGATTTTTTGCATTATTGAGTTTTTGGCTTTTGTTTGTTTGTCTTATTTTTTGGTCACAAGGTAATCTCGTATAGACTTCTTACTAGAAGTCCCACTTCTAGGGTTAGAGGTGAAAGAATTTTTTAGGGATATTATTTCACTATATCTTTATAATGAATCTGTCCCATGTGAAGGATAGACTTTATCCCCACTTAAGAGAAGAAGAAATAGATACAGAGAGATTACATATGTCATGTCCTGCAGTGAGATTTCCACCTAAAGATATATCGATGCTGCTGAGGGAGGGGAAACCTAGCCCTATAATAGAGGAAAACATAAACTTACTATGTTTTGGAATAAATTTGTGCAAGTGACGAAATTCAAATTTACTTACCTAATTTCACATGACCATTATCCGTTAATAGAATGTTAGCTCCCTTCAAAGTGAGAACATTTTAGTTAAAGTAGGAAATATTTTATCAGAAAGCACATATAAAAGATTAAACATATATATTTAAAATAATCACAAGTGGCAGGCTTAAACCTAGAAATACTAATGATTTATAGTAGGCCCAATTAAAATGTTAAACCATTACATTCATAGGAAAATTTACTGTCCACTTTTTAGGCAATTTGACTATCCCTACAAAATGTTCTGCCTTGCAAAAAGCTGCTATGAAAATAATATGAATGTTATTATGAAAGTGACATATTAGTTTTAATCTGAATGCTATTTTCTTACTGATCAAGTGCCTGTCACTATACTAAACTGTTACCTTACAATGGCATTATTCAGTTCCTTGAATTATATGTTAAACTTCATTGCCGTTTCCTGTCCAAAACCACCAAAACACATCTCCCTTTCTAGGTACTTAACATCAGTTGAACCAATGCTAATGTGTAAGACTGAACCTGACTACTTAGTCTGTGGGGCTGTCCATCCTAATGTGTCTCTGCCCAGAGTTTGGGGCCATTCAGTACATAAACAACTAGGCACAGTCCCACAGAATTAAAATGTCACCCGTTTGCATGACCTAGCAGCATTTTTATCCACTTTAGCTTCTTGACCAAGCTCAAAGAAGAAGGTGATAATAACGACTTCATCTTCAAAAAACTGAGAGCTTTTGGAGGAGGTAGAAATACTGCCTCTCAAAGGTACTACAGGCTCCCCACCCCTGCCCCGCCTTTGGGCAACTTTTAAATGAGGAAGCAAAAGTAATCCGCTATGGTTCAGGATGCAATCAATTTTGTAAGTATAAGTTCAGGGTAACAAATACTAGGAAACCCCTTCCAGCCCCCAAAAGAGGAAGAAATAACCCAAACCTGCAGCCCTTGATATTATTGCAACTCTAAGGAGTAATGGGAGAAATGAGAAAAAGGAAAAAGAAACTAGAGTAGGGATTTCAACTTGAATTAGGCCCTAGCTATCTAGACTTCTGCCAGAGTCTTCAGTTTGGTCTTTCTCCAGCTCCAGATTAATTTTTCTAAATTACAGTTTACATCATGTCACCTGCACTTATGATGCATTCTTCCATCCATCCATCTAGGTGTCCATTCATCCCTCTCTGAGAGACTACTAGTAACCAGATGCTACTTCAAGCTCTGGGGTTAGAGTAATGAAAAAGTTCCAGCTCTCAAGGAGTTTACATCTAAGCAGGAGAGAAAGAAAATCTAAAAACGAATACACACACACACACACACACACACACACACACACAGATGAATGAATGAATGAACCAATAAATGATTCAAAGCCAGGTAGAGATAAGCACTCTGAAGATAAAGCAGGAAGGGAAGGCCTCCCTAAGGCAGAGATCTAGTTGAAGAGAGGGTGCAGAGTCATGCCAAAATCTAGAAGAACATTCCAGAAAGAGGTAACAGCAAACACAAAGTCCTGGAACCAGAATGAACTCAACATATTCCAGGAACTCCAAGTTTAGTGTGCCTAGAACAGAATGAGTAAAACGAAGAGGGGTATGAGATGAGGTCGGGGAGGAAAGCAGGGGCCAGATCATGCATAACCTTAATGGCCACGGTAAAAACATCTGAATACTGTACTGAGTATGATGGGAAGCCAACGGTGGTTTATAAGCAGGAGAGTGACAAGATCTGATTTACAAAGGTCACTTTGGTGTGAGGCAGAGAACTGACTGTAGGATCACTCAAGAATGGGAGCAGGAAGACCAGTTAGAAGGCTATTCCAGAAGTCCAGGTGAGATATAATATAATGGTGGCTTAGACAGGGTAGAAATAGTGGTGATGGCTAGAATCTATCCAATTAGGCCCAAACTCTGAAGTCCAGCACACGAGTTCTTGCATAATGGAGCACCAAACCTCCTGGCCAACACCATCTCCTATCACTCTCCTACATTCTCTTCTCTTCAATTATATGGTGCAGCCTTTATACCCCCTAAAATGACCCCACACTTTCTGACCTCCGTATCTTTGCTCACACTGTTCCTTCTGCTTAGAAGGCACTCCAACTTCCATTTCTGACAAAAATCTATCAATCCTTCTAGATCATTTAAGTGCCAATGACACAGAATCTTTCTTGATACATTTATCTTCTTAGGATCTCTCCCACCTTTGAATCCAAGGCTCTTTGCTTATGTCTTTTAAGTGGTTTATGAACAATACTTAAAGTAGAGGATCTCAGCAGGTGATCTGGGAGTCCAGTGAAATTTCATGCAAAATTTGAAGGCATGTGCATAAGAGCATTTTTGGAGGAGAGAGTCCATGGCTTTTATCAGAGACTCAAAGAGCACATGATTCCCACACCCACATACCCCGCAAAAAAGAGTTAGAACCTTTACGTTAGAGAAAACAAAAGGGGGAAAGAAAAAGCAGGAGGTAAGATGAATGAGGAAGAAGAAAAGAAAAAATAAACGAACAGAGAAAATATCCAGGCTGGGAAGACAGCAGTATCTTTGGAAATAACCTCAGAGTCCTACAATAGGAGTGGTTTACCACAGCATGCCCCGTGTACCTGCTCTCCTCTGCCAGTTAAAGACCAGCAGAAAAGGTCAAGGCTTAGTTTATCCATTTTTATACATTATTAATGACAGCTCCTTAAGATTGCCAAAGTTTACTACAATATTCAAAGCATGAAACTTCCTAAAGACTGTAACTTAATGGAAGCTATGGACCTAATTTACATTTTATAAATAACTAACTACAAATAAGCTAAAATGTGTTATTAAAACATGAATCCACAATTGTACACTTTAAAAGGGTGAGTTTTATTGTATGTGAACTGTATCTCAATAGAGCTGCTATAAAAAAATTAATAAACCCTTCAAAGTATCACTCAATTTTATTATAGTAACATATTAAGACAACAAATTCATCAAATAGAATAACTGATATAATTTTGCTCAACGGTTTGGGGTCAGAATATTTAAAAATTAAGAGAGGGCCATTAGGTAAACATATGATATATACCTTTATATCCCTGTGCATTTTTCCTTTACTGTGAAGATAGTATAATCCCTGGAGTTTCAAAAAAAAAGAAAAATTAACAAGACTTTACTACAGAACACACTTTGGGATTTAAAGTCATCAATGAGTAGTATTCTGACTTTTTTATTTACTCATTACAGAAAGCACTAGTGATAATCACTTTATTTTACCAGAGTATCCGAAAAGATAAAAGAACTGAGAAAATGAGAGGCAGAGCTCAGTTTGTACCACTAATTTTCCTAAGAGAAATAATTTTCACTAAACTCTGCAAATAGTTTGAAATAACGTTTTAAAAGTAAATATCCAATTAGTATCAGAATGAGTTTCAATCCCATAAGAATGCTTAATTTTCAAGCCTTTCTTTCGTATTAAGAGGAATATAAAAATAAATAACAAGTCCATAGTGCTTAAATTTTAGGAGGTACATTATGATACTGAAGCTTTAACGTGTTTATTTGCAAATATAATTTTAGTTTACTACACAACTTTGAAATGTATTAAATTCAAGAGTTTACCAAACTAGAATATTTAAATCCTTACTCTGCTTAACAGGTAATGTACAATAATTAAACATTTAGTTTAATAAAGAACATTACTTTTTAATTAACATTGAATTTACCTGTAGTGTTTCTCTGCTAACATATGCAATTTGCAGTTCTGACAGAGGTCCCGTTACTATAAGAGGAGAAAATTAATGTTAATAAAATTAGTCAAATATGTTTTTCAATAAGAGACAAAGTTTACAAGTTCCACTAAGCAATAGACTTAATATACTTAAATTCTACTAAAAAGTAAGCTCCATGAGGGCAGGAATTTTTAAAAATCTGATTTGCTCATTGTATCCCCAGTGTTTAGAACAGTGCCTGGCATGGAAAAGCTACTCAATAAATGTTTGTGGAATGAATAAAACATTGAAATAGTCACTGAAATTAATTACATTTTCATTTTTATACCTGATCATATTACCTCTTAAATGTTAAAAGAAAGAAAGCATGGCCAAGACGTTTAGCTAGTTTTTATTAAAGCTTTAAAAAAAAACTGACATGTAACATGTATTATTGACAAGGTTAAAAATCAATACTTTTTCCCTAAAATTATTAGCTTTATAGATATAAAATTAATACATGTTCAATATAAAAAATTCCAATCAACAGAGACAGGTCTTTTCCTTATCCAAACCAGTATTACTCAATAATAAACAATACCAATAGTTTGGCCTATAGTCTACCAGATGACTTAATGCATAGATGTTTTATATAGTACAGGTATGTAGTGCACAAACAATAAACATAAGTGGAATCATATCACACATAAAATTCTGAAACTTGCCTTTTCACTTATCATGGACATCTTTCCATATCAGTATACATAGCTTAATCATGTAATATTTGAATATTTCCTTTGTGCACATCTTTCGACGATGAAAAACATTTAAATAGTTTTCTCTTTCTCACTATTAAATCACTTTAGAATAAAGAAGTAAGTCAGGAGGGAAAAACTATTCTAGAAACTGAATCAAATTCCAACCATGAAATCACGTGCTAGACAGTGATCTCCCATTTACCTAAACTTAACAGCTTTGTAAAAATGCGTGGTTCAGAGTACTTGTATTTTACAATTGTGGAAGAGAGAAACCTGTTTCACTTAGATTCTTTTGGGGACAAGGCTAAGTTTAAATGAGGATAAACCATATAGTAACTAACTTCTGTGGCTTGTAAACCTACTCTCATCCAGTAAGACAGGCCTTCTTGAGATGTGTGTTCCCACAATACAGCAAATAAGATAACCTGAAAACCCTGAAAGTAACACCAGGAAAAAGAATTTTAAATAATCTTTTAAATGCCTAGCTAAGCTCATAAACAGTAAGAGACTTGTCCAGAAGCCAAACGCAAAAACGAAAATGAAAAACAGAATGGTAAAAATGACAAATAGTCTAGTTGTCTCTTAGGGGAAGGCCAATCTTAGTAAGCTAGGGCTTTAGTTTTATCCCCTACATGGGCACAGAAGAAAAGGTTATAGCTCTGCAGAGGAAGAGTTAAAACAAACACCCACATAAAACCAGAATCCTCAAAAAATAGCAGACTAGCACCAGGAGATGACTAGGGATTTGTGTGTCACGGCCTGGGATCTGGACAAGAGAAAAAATGTTTCCTCTTAGAATTTAAAAGGCCTCTTCTTCACTCAGGTTTAGGGTTCAAATATAGATAGAAAACAATGAGGTCACTGGGGTCCCAGGGAAAAAAAAATTCAACACTGTCAGAAGGACACACTCTCAAAAGCCATACAGAATTCCCCCTGAAGATGATCTCAAAATTATGAAACAAATGAGAAAAAAAAATTCACCATAAATGATATAACAGAATGCATAAAGTTGTTAAAGGACAATATTAAACAGAAAGAAAAATGTTCAGTGAAAAATAGAGACAAAAAATCTATTATGTTGGAACAACAAAAGGTTCTAATGTTAGTTCTCAAAGAAAAAGTAAACAAAAGGAGAGGAGAAGGAACTCATGAAAAAATGTAAAGTCAAAAGTTGCCCTGCTGCCCTCACCCTTGTGGTCAAAATATGTCCATGAATTCTCTAATACATCCCCCTCAAGAGCTGGAACTTAATTCCCTTCCTGAGTGTGGGCTGGACAGAAATGACTTGCTTCTAAAGAAAAAATTGTGGTGGTAGTAACAGAATGCAAATCCTGAGACTACATCATAAAAGGTTTTATGGCTTCCTCCTTGCTCTCTGGCATCATTTCCTCTGGGAGAAGCCAGCTGCCATCCTGTGAAGACACTCAAGCTGTCCTATAGCGAGATCCTTGTGGCAAGGAATTGAGACCTCCTGCCAATAGCCACGTAAGTGAATCATCTTGAAAGCAAATCCTCCAACCTTCGTCAAGCCTTCAGATGACTATAGTTCCAGCCAAGAGCTTGATTGCACCCTCATGAGTGACCATGAGCTAGAATCATCCAGTTTTCAGACATTTGGTCCTGCCCCAAACCTCCCTAAGACTTTTGGTCCCATCAAAAGGCTCTTGATATTTGTTCATATTTGGTCCTGCCCAAAATGTCCATAAGACATTGGGTCCGTGCCAAAAGATCCTTGATATCTGGTCCTGTCCAAAACCATGTGGCATGAACCAAATACGCTCATGGACATTCTGGACAGGACAAAATTTCAAGGATTTTTGGCATGGACCAAATGTCTTATGCATGTTTTGCCCTGTCCTGCAAAGGAAATCACCCAATTAAGCCATTCTTGAATTCTTGACCCTTAGTAACTGAGATAATAAATGTTTGTTTTAAGATGACAAATTTTAAGATCATTGTTATACAGCAATAGATAACTAATATAGTTCTCCTTTCAGGAGAGTTAAATTTAAAACAATCATTTGGAGTAAATGATGGAATTAAGGACATAAGAGAAAATATAAAATTTGGCTTAATGGTACTTTATAAATAAGTGGAAATAATTTTAAAAAGGAGGCTTTAATCAAAAAAATTTTGCATGATGGATCAAATTTGGTTTGTATACACCAGCAAAGAAACAAACAAAAACCCACAAGCACTGTGGTAATTAGAAAAGTAGAACTTGTCTTTCACCAAATAAGGTAATCCAGGATATTTATTCTACTCCCCATAGAATGACAACATGATGAAATAGAGAGAGGAGAGGAGGAAAGAGACACGCACAGAGAGAAATGGAGGTATATGTTTTATATGGCAATGCAAGTAGACAGCAGTGTAGACTACAGCCAAAGAGGAGTATACGTTGCCATGAGGAGGTTATCTGGTAGAAACCTGGGTGCAATCAAAGGTGTGCATACAGAGAAAGACAGGGTTTGGGGCTGCATATAAGCCTGTATATTCTCAGCATGCATGTTTGAGAGCATCCAAGTTAATACGAAATTATTTCTTCCACTGACCCAGTTGCTATATAAACAAATCAGTACTAACAGATTCATATTACCATGTTACTTCCATCAGAGGGTTGAAATGGAATAACAATCATGACAACCTATCTCTGTAACTAAATTGGCTTTCTTGCTTCTTAATGAAGAAAACAGAATCAGACGCCTAAGACCAATCATGTATATCTGATGGGATTACCAAACAATCTAAGACTAAAAAATAAGTATGCTTAAATAAACTAAAGATATAAAAGAAGGGATGAAAAATTACAAGGAAAGAATAAGACAAAAAATGGAAAGAGATGTGAAATAGAACCAAATAATTTCTAGAAATGAAAAATATGGTCACCAAATTAGGTGTACAATCAGTGAACCGGAAGATGGTTATGAGTACCCTCAGTGCTCTGAGGGATTAAAAAGTGGAAAAATGAAGCTCACTTTAAGAGACATGGAGAGCTAATGTACATCGAACTGAAATTCTAGAAGGAGAGATCAGAGAACCTGAAGGAGAAAATATTTGAAGGGATAATAATTGATCATTGTCAGACTTGATAAAAGAACTAAAATCTTGGATGTAAGCACTTCAAGTCCCAAGCAGGAAAAGTAAATCTACATTTAGATACTAGAAGCATCAGAAATAAAGAGAAAAATCTTAAAAGCAATTACAAAGAAAGGAAGATTACCTGTAAAGGATCAAGTCAGCAGAAGGTACCAACAACTACAGAAACTAGAAGACAATAGTGCAGCATCTTCGAAATGCTAACAAAAATACCTGTCAATGGAGAAAATGTGCCTATGTCCACTTAAACTATCATTTGAGAATGAGGATCAATGACTGAGAGTTTACCACTAGAGGCCTAGCTGAAAAAAAACTTCAGGAAGAAGGAATTAAATCAGTAAGTGTGGAAACAATAGTAGAGAAATCAGTCCAAATGAAGACAAAAAAAGGGGAAAATAGCTTTTTGAATTTATAACAAGCTTCCAGAAATACCATGTATGTTCTGCAATGCAAAATGATGACAAATATTTCTCAATTTTCACTAAATCTTTGAAATCAAAATGTCATTAATAAAAAGGAAAATTTTCTCAAATATGAAGAATAGCCACACACCTAAAAAAATATATTCTCAGAAAACAGTTTTTTTTTCCTTGCTTCCTTTGCCATAGATTAGTTGACCATAGGTGTGTGGGTTCATCTCTGGGTTTTCTATCATGTTTCACTGATGTATATTTCTGTTTTTGTGCCAGTACCATACTATCTTGATTACTGTAGCTTTGTAGTATAGTCTGAAGTCAGGGAGTCTGATTCCTCCAGCTCCGTTTTTTTTTTTTTTTTTTTTGAGGTACGTGGGCCTCTCACTGTTGTGGCTTCTCCCGTGGTGGAGCACAGGCTCAGCAGCCATGGCTCATGGGCCTAGCCGCTCCGCGGCACGTGGGATCTTCCCAGACCGGGGCATGAACCCGCGTCCCCTGCATCGGCAGGCGGACTCTCAACCACTGCGCCACCAGGGAAGCCCCAGTTCTGTTATTTTTTTCTCAAGATTGCTTTGGCTATTTGAGGTCTTTTGTGTCTCCATACAAATTTTAAGATTTTTTGTTCTAGTTCCATAAAAAATGCCATTGGTAATTTGATAGGGATTGCACTGAATCTGTAGACTGCTATGGGTAGTATAGTCATTTTCACAATACTGATTCTTCCAATCCAAGAACATGGTATATCTCTCCATCTGTTTGTGTTATTTTTGATTTCTTTCATCAGTGTCTTAAGTTTTCTGAGTACAGGTCTTTTACCTCCTTAGGTAGGTTTATTCCTAGGTATTTTATTCTTTTTGCTGCAGTGGTGAATGGGATTGTTTCCTAAATTTCTCTTTCTGATCTTTCGTTGTTAGTGTACAGGAATGCAAGAGATTTCTGTGCATTAATTTTGTATCCTGTAACTTTACCAAATTCATTCATTAGCTCTAGTAGTTTTCTGGTGTCATCTTTAGCATTTTCTATGTATAGTACCATGTCATCTGCAAACAGTGACAGTTTTACCTCTTTTCCAAGTCGAATTCCTTTTATTTTTCTTCTGGTTACTGTGGCTAGGACTTCCAAAACTGCTGAATAAGAGTGGTGAGAGTGGACATTCCTGTCTTGTTCCTGATTTTAAAGTAAATGCTTTCAGTTTTTCACCACTGAGAATGATGTTTGTCGTGGGTCTGTCATATATGGCCTTTATTATGTTGAGGTAGGTTCCCTCTATGCCCATTTTCTGGAGAGGTTTTTTTTTTTAAATAAATTTACTTATTTATTTGTTTTTGGCTGCACTGGGTCTTCATTGCTGCACGTGGGCTTTCTCTAGTTGTGGTGAGCCAGGGCTACTCTTTGTTGTGGTGTGTGGGCTTCTCGTTGTGGTGGCTTCTCTTGTTGTGGAGCATGGGCTCTAGGTGCGTGGGCCTCAGTAGTTGTGGTACGTGGGCTTCAGTACTTGTGGCGCGCAGGCTCAGTAGTTATGGCACACGGGCTTAGTTGCTCCATGGCATGTGGGATCTTCCCGGACCAGGGCTCAAACCCATGTCCCCTGCATTGGCAGGCAGATTCTTAACCACTGCGCCACCAGGGAAGCCCTCTGGAGAGTTTTAATCATAAATGTGTGTTAAATTTTGTCAAAAGTTTTTTCTGCATCTATTGAGATGATCAGATGGTTTTTATTCTTCAATTTGTTAATGTGGTGTATCACATTGACTGATTTGTGTATACTGAAGAAACCTTGCATCCCTGGGATAAATCCCACTTGATCATGGTGTATGATCCTTTTAATGTGCTGTTGGATTTTGTTTGCTAGTACTTTGTTGAGGATTTTTGCATCTATATTCGTCAGTGATACTGGTCTGTAATTTGCTCTTTTTTGTAGTATCTTCGTCTGGTTTAGTATCAAAGTGATGGTGGCCTTGTAGAATGAGTTTGGGAGTGTTCCTTCCTCTGCAATATTTTGAAAGAGTCTGAGAAGGATGGGTGTTAGCTCTTCTCTGCATGTTTGACAGAATTCACCTCTGAAACCATCTGGTCCTGGACTTTTGTGTCTTGGAAGATTTTCAATCACAGTTTCAATCTCAGTGCTTGTGACTGGTCTGTTTATATTTTCTATTTCTTCCTGGTTCAGTCTTGGAAGGTTGTGCTTTTCTAAGAATTTGTCCCTTTCTTCCAGGTTGTCCATTTTATTGGCATAGAGTTGCTTGTAATAGTCTCTTAACGATGCTTTGTATTTCTACAGGGTCTGTTGTAACTTCTCCTTTTTCATTTCTAATTTTATTGATTTGAGTCCTCTCCCTCTTTTTCTTGATGAGTCTGGCTAAAGGTTTATCAATTTTGATTATCTTCTCAAAGAACCAGGTTTTAGCTTCATTGATCTTTGCTACTGTTTTCTTTGTTTCTATTTCATTTATTTCTACTCTGATCTTTATGATTTCTTTCCTTCTACTAACTTTGGGTTTTGTTTGTTCTTCTTTCTCTAGTTCCTTTAGGTGTAAGGTTAGACTGTTTGAGATTTTTCTTTTTTCTTGAGGTGGATTGTACTGCTATAAATTTCCCTCTTAAAACTGCTTTTGCTGCATCCCATAGGTTTTGGGTCATCGTGTTTTCATTGTCATTTGTCTCTAGGTATTTTTTAATTTCCTCTTTGATTTCTTCAGTGATCTTCTGGTTATTTAGTAGTATATTATTTAGCCTCCATGTGTTTATGTTTTTTACGTTTTTTTTCCCTGTAATTGATTTTTAATCTCATAGTGCTGTGGTCGGAAAAGATGCTTGATACGATTTCAATTTTTTAAAATTTACCAAGGCTGGATTTGTGACCTAAGATGTGATCTATCTTGGAGAATGTTCCATGTGCACTTGAGAAGAAAGTGTAATCTGCTGTTTTGGGATGGAATGTCCTATAAATATCAATTAAATCTATCTGGTCTACTGTGTCATTTAAAGCTTTTGTTTCCCTATTAATTTTCTGTCTGGATGATCTGTCCATTGGTGTAAGTGAGGTGTTAAGTACTCCACTATTACTGTGTTACTGTCAATTTCCTCTTTTATAGCTGTTAGCATTTGCCTTATGTACTGAGGTGCTCCTATTTTGGGTGCACATATATTTATAATTGTTGCATCTTCTTCTTGGATTGATCCCTTGGTCATTATGGAGTGTCCTTCCTTGTCTCTTGTAACATTTTCTATTTTAAAGTCTATTTTATCAGATATGAGTATTGCTACTCTAGCTTTCTTTTGATTTCCACTTGCATGGAATATGTTTTTCCATCCCCTCACTTTCAGTCTGTATGTGTCCCTAAGTCTTTACTGGGTCTCTTTTAGACAGCATATATACAGGTCTTGTTTTTATATCCATTCAGCGAGCCTGTGTCTTTTGGTTGGAGCATTTAATCCATTCACATTTAAGGTAATTATCAATATGTATGTTCCTATTACCTTTTTCTTAATTGTTTTTGTAGGTCCTTTTCTTCTCTTGTGTTTCCCACTTAGAGAAGTTCCTTTAGGATTTCGTGTAGAGCTGGTTTGGTAGTGCTGAATTCTCTTAGCTTTTTCTTGTTTGTAAAGCTTCTGATTTCTCTGTCAAATCTGAATGAGAACCTTGCTGGGTAGAGTATTCTTGCTTGTAGGTTCTTCACTTTTATCACTTTAAATATATCATGCCACTCCCTCTGGCTTGTAGAGTTTCTGCTGAGAAATCAGCTGTTAACCTTATGGGAGTTCCCTTGTATGTTATTTGTTGTTTTTCCCTTGTTGCTTTTAATAATTTTTGTCTTTAATTTTTGTCAATTTGATTACAATGTGTCTCTGTGTGCTTCTCCTTGGGCTTATCCTGTCTGGGACTCTCTGAGCTTCCTGGGCTTGGGTGGCTATTTCCTTTCCCATGTTAGAGAAGTTTCTGACTATAACCTTTTGAAATATTTTCTCAGGTCCTTTCTCTCTCTCTTCTCCTTCTGGGGCCCCTATAATGTGATTGTTGGTGCATTTAATGTTGTCCCAGAGGTCTCTTAGGCTGTCTTCATTTCTTATCATTCTTTTTCTTTATTCTGTTCCATGGTAGTGATTTCCACCATTCTGTCTTCCAGGTCACTTATCCGTTCTTCAGCCTGAGTTATTCCGCTACTGATTTCTTCTAGTGTATTTTTCATTTCAGTTATTTTATTCTTCATTTCTGTCTGTTGGTTCTTTAATTCTTCTAGGGTTTGTTAAACATTTCTTGCATCTTCTCGATCTTTGTCCATTCTTTTTCTGAGGTCCTGGATCATTGTCACTGTCATTATTCTGAATTCTTTTTCTGGAAGGTTGACTATCTCCACTTCATTTAATTGTTTTTCTGGGGTTTTATACTGTTCCTTCATCTTGGACATAGTCCTCTGCCTTTTAATTTTGTCTGTCTTTCTGTGATTGTGGTTTTCGTTCTGCAGGCTGCAGGACTGTAGTTCTTCTTGCTTCTGCTGTCTGTCCTTCACTTTTTTTTTTTTAATACATTTGAAACATTGTTTTATTTTATTTATTTATTTATTTATTTATTGCCTGTGTTGGGTCTTTGTTGCTGTGTGTGGGCTTTCTCTAGTTGTGGCGAGCGGGGCTTACTCTTTGTTGTGGTGCACGGGCTTCACAGTGCAGTGGCTTACCTTGTTGCAGAGCGTGGGCCCTACAAACGTGGGCTTCAATAGTTGTGGCACGTGGGCTCAGTAGTTGTGGCAGCTGGGCTTAGGTGATCTGCAGCGTGTGGGATCTTCCCAGACCAGGGCTCAAACCCATGTCCACTGCAATGGCAGGTTGATTCTTAACCACTGTGCCACCAGGGAAGTCTCAGAAATAACTATTCATGAAGCAGAAATGTTCCCATGTTTTTCCTTCTGGCTTTCTTTTGGCCATGTGGCCCGGCATGCAGTATCCTAGTTCCCCAACCACGGATCCAACCTGTGCCCCTTGCAGTGGAAGTGTGGAGTCTTAACCACTGGACCACCAGGGAAGTCCCTCCTTCTGGCTTTCAAGGCTCTCTAGATCTGACCACACTCTCCAAATACACCCCAGATAGACCAGTGAGAGTGATCTAACATGTCACACCTTCCCATCATTGTGCTGCTGTTTCAACTCCTGGAGTATACTTGTGTCTCTTCTTTGTATCCATGGTTTACCTATCTTTTAAAGACCAATTTAAAGCCCACTTTCTTCATTAAGCCTTCTAAAACAGTTCCAGAAAATCTATCCTTTCCTGTTTCCTATTCCAACTGAACTAACTATATATAATATGCCTTCTTTAGAATTAGCAAATAATTCAACTGCGTGTAATTTCTCAACTTATAAAGTGAATGCTCCTTTTGTCTGTATATATCTTAAATTTCCTTATGTATTCAAATAGCATAATGATAAAACACACTTTCCTCAAAACAACATTAATGTTTAACATAGTAAATAACTATATTTTAAGAAATTCTACTTAATCTCTTTCACATATACTTTGGTCTTACCATGATAAATATCCTGTAAAGAACCACCTCCACAAAACTCCATGCAAATCCAAAGTTTATCTCGCCTATAAAAAGAAAATAAGCATTATCACATTTTCATGATTAAAGTTATTTGAAGTAACAAGTATTTTAAGGTCGTATGCCAATACCTTGAAAAACCACATAAATGCAATGTGCTAAGAGAAAAGCTAATATCTATGAGTAAACGAATTACTTAACATCATGTGTTACTATAACTCAACCCAAGGTTTTAATCCTTAAAATACACGATTTGTAGGATGTAAAGATGTCATTTGGCACATCCAAATGAGAGAAAATGTCCCTTTAGTTAAAAAGTCCCCTCCCTCACAGTTTATCCATCTACCCTATGACTGCATTATAAAAGTTAAATGTTAATTAAAGGGTTCATACCAAAAATTACATAGAGAAGATTCATCAGAGAATAGCCAATACATCTCAAAGTATATCACTTTGGTAGCTCTTCTCATTGACAAAACAGACAAAATGTAAACTTTACCCTCATATCTAGACTCAACAAAGATCTTTCCAAAATAACCTTTGTTAAAAATTTATCACTCACTTGTCTTTAGTAGCATTTCTCTTTCACATTCACATTATAAGACAGCATAACCACATAGTCACAGGAGAAATAGCAAAGCCATAATCGCTTATTCCTTTGTTGAATCATTCATTACTTCATCTCAAAATGTAACAGGAAACGTACTATTCTTGGGGGGGCAGAGATGGAATAGAAAGGCTCTGAACTCAGCAAGCTCAGTCTAACACAGAAGAAAGATTCTGCCTTAATAATATGTTGGTGTCTCTTACCACTGCATTCACAGTGCCTAGAAGGATACCAGTAAATGAATATTTATTTCATAAATGAATGAATGCATGAGTAATTGAAATAATAAACAAACAGATTAGATCCAGGGTCAGCAAATTATGGCCAGTGGGCCAAATCTAGCCTGTCGCCTGATTTTGTATAGCCCAGGGACTATGAATGGTTTTCATATTTTTATTTATTTATTTTTTTTGCGGTACGTGGGCCTCCCACTGCCGCGGCCTCTCCCGTTGCAGAGCACAGGCTCCAGACGCGCAGGCTCAGTGGCCATGGCTCACGGGCCCAGCCACTCCGCGGCATGTGGGATCCTCCCGGACTGGGGCACAAACCCACGTCCCCCACACCAGCAGGCAGACTCTCAACCACTGCACCACCAGGGAAGCCCATGGTTTTCATATTTTTAAACGGTTAGGGAGGGTTTTCCAAAGAAGAATATTATTTCTTGACATGTGACAATTCTGTGAAATTCAAATTTTAGTGTCCATGTAAAGTTATATTGGAATACAGTCACACTCATTCATTTACATATTATCTATGTCTGTTTTTGTACTAAAACAGCAGAGGTGAGCAACTGTGACAGAGAGAAACATACAAAGTCCACAAAGCCTAAAATATTTACTATATGGTCATTTACAGAAAAGGTTTGCTGACCCTTGGACTGTATTATAGTTTGATTAATGCACAATCCAGGCATGTATAAAGTTCTGTGAGAACCCAGAGGTAAAAATAATTAGGAAAGTCGATGGAAATTTTAAGGGAAGAAATAACATTTGAGCTGGGTCTTGAAGTTAAAGTAGGAATTCACCACTAAGAGACAGGGAAAGGGCCTGTGCAAAAGAATGAAAATTTGATGCCACATTTTAGAGACTGTGGGTGATTTAGTGTGAGTTGAACTTAGGCTACCTGAAGAGAGAATGGCAGGAAGTGAAGCTAGAATAGGCTGAGGTCATACTGTAAAACAATGGATGGTTTGTATACTCCTCAGTTTAGTTACTTTCATCTGGATAGTCTCTAGTTTGTCAATGTCTCTTAAAATGCAGCACCCAGAATCAAGTACTAGTCTGAATACTGCATGAACAGTGCATTAACAAGTGGAGCTGTTATCAGGATTGGACCACATACGGCAGTGGTGGTGTGATTAAGCAGAGCTGAGTGGTGAGCTGACTTGGTTGGGTGTGATGGACCATGCACCATGTATCAAGGGAACACAACCTGTCAGTGTGAAGGTCAGCAAACTTAAAAGAGTACAGAGTAAAAAGTACCATGATTCTAGAGGCAAAGCTGAAGATAGTGAAGCCCAGAGAAAGAAATCAGGACCTGAAATTCACAGGTGGTCCACATACCAATGAAACTGAGGCATGGCAGCTGATGGTAAAGTATGACCTAGTTGCCCAGTGGCCTGGTTTGAATAACTCTCAGAATGGATGCCTGGGGCTGGCAGATGCATGGTCTCATCCAAAACGATGAAGGCATTTATGACTGGTGACTGTTACACAGGGAGAAATCTAAATCCCCCTGAGAATCGAACAATTATGTCCTTCATATGAACACTTCTGTTTCTTATTAACTTCAGCTTCTTAGCAACTGCATTCAACTGCTGGTTTGCAGTTTGAAGTTAACTAAAACCTCTAGATCTTTTTTTACATAGAAGTGGTCAGATGAGTTTCCTTTCTAGCTCCCTATTTGTATATCTGGTTCACTGAAACTATGCACAGGACCTTGTCCTTATTTGTTAAATTTCATCCTTAAAAGGAAAAAAAATGAAGTTTTCACATGCATCTTATTAGCTCTCCAATTATTTTACGTAAAATAATTGGAGACACTATTGTGACACTATTTCTAAGTGTAAGTACACCCCTCCTACCCCACGCTCCAGAAGTCGTTGGTTAGAAAGCCCCTAATCAGGAGCAAGAGCTTTGTGTATAAACTATGTGGACCTGCACAACTGAGTTTACTAATGAGCTTAAGGAACATTAGGAGTAATTTTTCCACTGGTGACATGAATGGCACTCTAACTATGTAGACTGCTCAGAATGACCATTTGGCACCTCTCTGTGCCTTTGTTTAAACTGAGGTATAAAACTCTGGCAAGTCTATCAACCAATATTCTTTGAAGTGATGCTTAGACTCCAATTTAATATGTGTAATGCAGGATTTCATAGCCTGATCTCTCTAGACTGAGTCCTTCCTCTAGAACAATGGTTCTCAAAGTGCGGTCTGGGGGCCTCTGAGAGTCCTGGAGATCCTTTCAGGGGGTCAGCAAAGTCAAACTCATTTTCATAACAACGCTAAAAATTATTTGCCCTTTGCACTCTGTCTTGAAAATACAGTGTTTTCCAGACGCTACAGGAGCAGGAAGTGTGATGATGATGTCATCCCTCTGACAGCTACTGGAATATGTGCTTATGTATTCTTGTTTCAAATGTTTCTCAATTTTAATATCTAATATAGTAAATATCAATAGATATAACCCACACAAACCAAAGCTCTTTGGGGGTACTCATTTTTAAGAGTGTAAAATAAAAGGGGTTCTAAGACCAAAGTGCTTGAGAACTACTGCTCTAAAATATTTTCACATCTGCTGCACACGAAACTTTCATATAAAATTCCTGCCTCAAGGGCTTAAGCAACAGCCAGCAGGGACTTCTCACATCTCACAGAAACTGGCTGGGTTGTTTTGGGGTCTGCTCAGGATAAAATGAAAAAACATGTAAACTGCTTAGTAAAGGACCTGGACTATACGCCCAATAAACATAAGCTGTTTTCTACTCCTTTTGTTATATTTTGTCTTGTTGTGTTTTATTTATGTGAGGCACCTTAAACTGCTCCTGGAACTCAGTGAAGGTGTAATTAAGTAAACTTGCCTTTTTCTTTTTTTTAAGAAAAAAATAGAAGAGAAATGGGATTGATTTGACTTCTTACTAAAGTTATGCTAATCACCACTTCCTTCCTATAAGCGCTCACTGATTATGTCATTAATAATTTATCTTAGGGCCTCCCTGGTGGCGCAGTGGTTGAGAGTCAGCCTGCCGATGCAGGGGACACGGGTGAGTGCCCCGGTCCGGGAAGATCCCACATGCCGTGGAGTGGCTGGGCCCGTGAGCCATGGCCGCTGAGCCTGCGCGTCCGGAGCCTGTGCTCCGCAACGGGAGAGGCCACAACAGTGAGAGGCCTGCGCACCGCAAAAAAAAAAAAATTTATCTTAGATGTTTGCTGGGGACAGATAACTGACATCAAGTTTAGCGGTATTTTCTAGAAATCACCTTTTCTTTTCCTTTGCAAATTGGTCAATGCTGATCACGAATCTATTGACACCCCTCCTATTTGTCAAGACACTCACCAACAGTGGATGACAATCATGTCTGCTATATTTTCAGTATAGTAATGAGATATAATTTATATAAATCTAAAAGGCTTACATTCATTTAAAGTGTCTAGTGCTCTATAATTATCTACTCACCTATCTGTACTTCAATTCCTTCTTAATAATGCTTTTATTAAGCATTATTTTCCTACCCTTCCCAGCTTGAAAACAATTCTCCTTTGTAAAGAAAATGGATGCAGGAAATGAGTTCTCTGCTTTCTTACATATTTCAATATTATACCATCCTCTACTTGAAGCTGGTCTACCTCCTTTCCCACCTTGCTTAAAAACACAATTTTCTGTTCACTCTATGTAAAATGACTTTCCAACTTACAGACTGAGAAAAAAAATCATAATTATATATTTAATAGTTTACCTTTTAAGATGCCTAAAACACTTTACCTTTACAACATTCTATTTAGTTAAGTCTGCTATTATCAAAAATGCCTGAATATTCAGAGTCTATTAGAAAAATGACTTCCATCTGTTCTAAGAATGTCTCTCTTGTGATGGTAAATCTGCCTTTGCTTTTGGTCACTCACCAAGCCATCTGCCTAACGGGAAAGGACTTGAACCAAATCAGTCCATTTGATGCAGGCCAATAAATTACAAAATCTTTGTCCCTGGGTATTTGAACTAAAATAAAATTAATCACTGAGGTAAATATACAATATATCACTATTAATTCTCTGGCTCAACAAATCCTTAGAATTCTTCTTTCTTATTCTGTAAAACTATCTTTCTATCTGACAAGGAATAGAAAAATAAGTAGAGGGGGGAAAAGTTCACTATTTTCATCTTCTAGTTCAATGTTTACTAGTGCATATAGGAACTAACATTCTAATAACTATTTCATTAAATTAAAGAGCTTATCATTTCTAAAACACACCTTTTAATCTTCCCACACTGAACTAAGTATAATTATTTATATATTTTTCCCAAATATAACATGATTTAAAAAGAAAAATAAAATATGAGCATGATCACCAAGGATAAACAGCTCTCAAATGTCTGCTAGAAACTAGCATACCAGTCATTCCCCCTGGGACAGGATGCCTAGCCATGCCCACACTGCAGTACCCTGTACTTTACTGTAGGTTATCTTGTTGACCAAAGCACTTGCCAATGGCGACTCCACCACATTCAGCAAAATAATTCAACTGTAACCTCAACTGTCAATGTGAAAAACGGAAAGTTTAATAATTGCTAGATGTTTTAATTTAGGATAGCTCATGTTAAGGTGTGCTGAATTTAAAATGTTTTGGTTCATTTTTAAACAAATAGGCAAAAACGACCGCATTCTAAAAAGTTATACGTAACCCATCCACCTTCTTCCCCTTTAACAATGAGGGGTAGCTATGTATTCAGAGGATACAAGGTGATCTATTTCTCTATAATTATACTTAACACTCCCAGTTTGGCATAGTATTTGACAAAGAACGGGTCACTGGACAGCAGTCCTATGTGAAGTATGTTCCCCCAAAGAAACCACTGCACAGTTAAATCAGTTTTAGAAATGTCATATTCTGTAGTCTTCTCTTCTCTTGGAAATTAACAATGCCACTGGTATTTTAAGGTCTCTGAGAAATCCTGTGGGGTGGGAGTGGGGCACAGAATAGAAGGAGAAAGGGAAGGAGGAGGTGTGGAGAGGGAAGAAAAGGTGGGAAAAGGAGGAGGAAGATTCGAAAGAGCGGAAGAAAGGGGATGGAAAGTTGGGAAGGGGAGAATGGAGAAGAGGAAGAAGGGGAAAAGATACCAGAGCAGAGGGGAGAGGGAAAGTGAAGAAGAGAAAGAAGAAATGCAACTTCTCTAATCGTGTTTAGTTCGCTACATCCCCAAATTATTTTTTCCATACACCCATTTTTTCACATATCAGCATCCCTCTGAACAAATGTTCCATAGAAATACCCCAGCAATACTGGTATAAAGAAGTATCTCATAAGGTAGTTCCACCAAATTTGTTACTTAAAGAGGACCATTAGTGAAAAACTGGTAAAATCCAAATGCAGTATCTTAGTTTAGCTAATATTATTGTACCAGTGTTAATTTCTTAGTTTTGACAAATGTCCCAGGGTTATGTAAGATGTTAATACCAGGGAAAGCTGTGAGAACTCTTTGTACTATCTTTGCAACTTTTATGTAAATCTAACATATTCCAAAATTAAGTTTCCTTTTTTAAAAAAAGACAGTAGCTGGGTATAAATTAAAGTGACTTAACTGTAATTTTTATTTTCTTTCTTTCTTTCTTTTTTTTTTTTTTTTGTGGTACGCGGGCCTCTCACTCTTGTGGCCTCTCCCGTTGCAGAGCACAGGCTCCGGACGCGCAGGCTCAGCAGCCATGGCTCACGGGCCCAGCCGCTCCACGGCATGTGGGATCTTCCCGGACCGGGGCACGAACCTGTGTCCCCTGCATCGGCAGGCGGACTCTCAACCACTGCGCCACCAGGGAAGCCCTGTAATTTTTATTTTCATAGTGTGAGCTTTCAAAAACGCATTTTCAGTTAAGATTCTGTGGTTTCCCTGGCAAGTCCTGTCTCTGGCTCTAGAAAAGAAAATTTCTTCCAGTTTCTATGTAACTCAAG
The DNA here is from genome assembly GCF_964341445.2 of Mesoplodon mirus. Taxonomy (NCBI): domain Eukaryota; kingdom Metazoa; phylum Chordata; class Mammalia; order Artiodactyla; family Ziphiidae; genus Mesoplodon; species Mesoplodon mirus. The sequence goes on from NC_138990.1 coordinate 56,156,915, forward strand.
GGACTACCATCTCTTTCTTGGATTACTGTAATAAATGTACCGTATAAAATTAACTGACTCCTTGTCTCAATACCCTACACCCCAAGTCCATCCCCCAATAGAATATACTACCTCTGTGTTAAAACCTTCCAACAAGTATGCTCAATACATATAGGTCCTAATTAAGGCATAAAAGGTTTCTTTTTTGCCTAAATGTCCACAGCCTTAACCTGCTGAACTACACCCTTTCCCCTTAAACTCTAATATGAGATTATTAGCTATCTCCTGAACACTTCATGATTTTTTCATGCATCCATTTCCTTTGTCAGAAATTACAATTTTCTACATACATATACACATCACAGTAAATGCATACTAATCCTTTAACACCCAGTATTTGGGAATAACATCATTCGAAGAGCTCTCTCTGATTCCCTTTGACAAAATCAGATATACTACCATCTTTATCACTTTATATCTTAGGTCAAAATAATTACTGCACCTAGCATTGCAATTATTTGCTTATGTCTATTTTTTCTATTCAATAGTAAGCCCCTTAAAGGCAAGGACTGTTTTAGCTATCTTAACATCTCCAGAAATCAATACAGCACTCTAGACATCCTAAGAAATAATGTAAAAACACTTTGTGAGTGGTGATGATTTATAAATATATTATTACTATGAGTTAAATCATGTTCATCTAAACTACTACTCTGGATTTCAAGGGTTTAAAATATCTGATCTAAATAAAAGTGTTTTCAGTGTATGGATCTGATCTTCTGACAGCTTATCTTTTGAGGATCATTTGCTGTTATTCAAAACTGAGCATTATGAGTTCAAACTAGAAAGGAATGTTCCAATTTTCTTAACTTATTCTTAAAGGATATGCTGGGTTAAGGAATGCTTAGAAGAATCTGAAGTTAAGATCATTCTTTGCTTAAAAGAAGCAATAGTTTAGCTCTACTGAGAATAAAGAATAGGTCAATGGTGATTTAAATCTGTTGTTTTATGAATATACACACAGAAATACACAGATAAAAATATATACCAAACCAGGACTATTTACTTTAAATTCTAAACTCTCAGAGAACAGTTTTCTCTATCCAGTTCTTGTTGTACAGTGTGTGTAATTAGGCGCTTAATAAACACAGGCTTTTAATGATATTGAAGAGCAAGTTAGGAAGGCCCCATCAAGAGTATTAGGCTTCTGTTTTATAGGAGCTCAGTCTCAATATTTCTTTGGGAAGTGAGCATAGCTCACTATAACCCTGTTATAAAATACGCTTCTGAACTTAATTATTTGCTGGTCATCTATTTAGTAAATTCATAGGGTTAAGTCTGATTTCCTGGAGGGGAAATTTATTAATGGTCAAACCACGTTACTTCAGTTTACTCAATTTTTTTGTCCAAATTTGTTATAATAGGCTATAATGGCAACAAGATAGAAGGAAGAAGGTCAATAAGAACAGTATATATTTTAGGGGGTTTGTATCAAGTTCAAACTAACAAGCTCTTTGCCTTCTGAAAAATCATTCAGTAATGAGAAAGAAGCCAAGAAACCATGTTCCCTTTGAGACTAAATCTGCCATTTCCGGACTAAGTAATATGTACACTAAAAAGACTGCTGGCTAGGTACCTGCAGAGCCAGGTTTAAATCCCAGCACCAACAATGAGTAGCTGGATAACCTAAAGAAGTCATTTATCCAGCAGTCTCTCTTCTATCAGCAAAAAAAAAAAAAGTGGGCTAAGTGACAAGACCTCTTAGTCCCTTCTAGCTCTAACACCCGACAAGGCTAATCATTATCCCATAGTCCAAATTTGCCTGAGTCTAGACTTTAATTAGTGAAGCAGGGAAGAATTTCTATAGAAGAAAAGAGCTAAAGAAAGAGAGGATTAACCGCTGTTCCACATTATACTACCATTTGCTTTCATATCACTTTCATCAACTACACGTTACAGAATAAAATTATATATTTAAATCAGTTTTCCTATATCAGATGACACAACTCCAAATGAGCACGTTTTATTAAAAAAAAAAGACCCTAATTTTGTCTGTTTCACTATGGTTTCTGGGCAGTTTTGCTCTCTGTATTCTTATACTTAGATTAAAATAAAAGTATCCTCTAAATCCATCGAGTTACACACAAAACAGAAATTTGCACACTGTTCTGTATGTATACTATGCTTCAATTTAAAAGGTTTACTTTTAAAAAAAGGATATTCAATATACAGTCAGAATACATGGTTCCTGATATCTAAAAGTAAGTACAATTTTTGTTAGGCGTAACCTCAAATTGGCTCTCTTGTAGCATGTCTCGTGGTTAAGGTTAAAGAGTGTGTTACTACAGAGTTGTGCTATTTTGCCCCAAGTCTCAACAAAAATGAATACAAACCCAAAAGGAATTCTGTATTCCGGTAACAAGATCAAATGTTTTGCTGCCTAACCTGTGTGGGAAGGCTCTTGCCTAAGTAACCCAGAAGGTCGAATGTCCAGTTTAGCTTAGTGTTACTTTTTGAGTTTTGGGGGTGGGGTGGGGTGGGTGGGTGTGAAGTACTGGAAGTTTATTTGGTCAGCTTTTTTGATAAGGAAGTAGAAAGGCCAAGTCAAAAGTCATGTGATCCATAAGCACAATACCACAGAAAGAACTAGGACCCTCCTCTGCCAATAACTTGAAATGAGACTGTGGACTAAATACTTGGTGTGAAACTCTCAAACACCTTATTGGTAACATGGAAATAATATTTACCACAGAGTAATGTTCCTAAGAGCGTTGTTGAAACGATCGAATTAGGCACTAACCTGACGGTACTTAAGAAGCAGTTAACGGTGACAGTAATCATGGCAATGGTAGCAGTAATACAAGTTCACATTTCTTGAGCAGTTATGACGCTCTGACCCTCGTTCCGAACACTTTACCCTTGCAGTTGTCACAGCATGCGTCTATTATTATTATCCTTATTTTATGGATGAGGGAATGGAGGCACAGAGTGGTTAAGTACTTTGCCATAAGTCACAGAGTTAGTAAGTGATGGGGTCAGGACTCAACCGACCCAACCAACCTGACTCCAGAACTCAAGCTCTAAACCACCAACTATGCTATCGTCTCTGCGGCAAAAAGATCATGTGCATTTCACCACACCAAGGCTGCCATGTAAGTGGCTGGGGCTCTCCTGGAATAACAGGTTGGGCTTTGGATGGTCCCATACTTCTGGAAGACTCAGACCATGTTTGAGAAATTCTCAGTTCAGTGTCCCTGGGGAAACACAAAAACTCTTAAAAGAAGATCTGTTTGCTCTTGGGGGAAGAAAACTTTGTAATGCTTCTTCCAGATGAGTCTAAGTAGGATCATTTTGTTAGGACCAATAACAGTGAAACAAATTGTTTTGAAGTGACAATTTACATGTGTTGGCAGAAACCAGTTATTTGTATTATGAGCTTAAATGACTGTAAGAGACTTCTTTGAGCGGACGGAGTAACTGCCTGTGCTGGGTCTGTCCATAAGATAAAAACTGATGCAGAAACTGTTGTTAGGCTGTTGTCTGAACCACCCACCATTGAAGCAGTTTTAAACTGGCTGTTAAAGAACCCATTCAAAATGTTTAACAGCCACTGACCTCCGGGTAGCACCTGTCCCTACGTGAACTGAAGTCCCCATTAAACCCACCCTTTGACCTCGATGAAGGTGGGCAATCAAAGCTATCCAAGAGCGGTCAGAATCAAGAAGAGCTGGTCCCCTGGCCTTTCACAAGCTGGAAGGAAGAGAGGGCAGAAGTGCCCCGTCTTTTCCATATGCTGTGCCCGCATCAGAAAAGAAGTGTTTTGTACTTGGCTCACAGACAGAATGGGAGCTGTAATAAGATACATCCTTATTCTTACCCTACAGTATATGGGAACCAAACAGAAGAGTTTTTTAAGTACCTAAGAAAACATTCTCTAATCCTTCCCCTTTGGAAGGAAGCTTGGAAACAACTAGGTCACAGTGCTCAGCTCAACTGCATACAGAAGTGAATGGAAACACAAGATTTGACCTTGAGGTCATCCCCTATGGAATATGACCTGGGGAGCCTGGCTTGGTCCTGCCAAACCAAAACAAGGGGCGGCAAATTCAGTCTTTCTAAGTTCACTTTAGGACCTGGGAAAATAAGAAGTTAGTAAAATAATTATAATTCCTAGTCCTCTGGATAAAATGAAGGGAAGGGATGATGCAATACTTTGAGGCTAGAAGCACAAAAGAAAAAAAAAGGTTCTAAAGGTTCTAAAAACAACAGATATACTTTGTAAATTCACCTAAGACTAGAAGGGGCAACAGATTGGCATATTTAGAGCTCTGGTCTACCACAGGAAGACTAATCATAAAAGTCAGTTTTTTTTTGTTTTTTTTTTTGCGGTATGCGGGCCTCTCACTGTTGTGGCCTCCCCCGTTGCGGAGCACAGGCTCCGGATGCGCAGGCCCAGCAGCCATGGCTCACGGGCCCAGCCGCTCCGCGGCATATGGGATCCTCCCAGACCGGGGCACGAACCCGTATCCCCTGCATCGGCAGGCGGACTCTCAACCACTGCGCCACCAGGGAGGCCCAAAAGTCAGTTTTTACTTGCCAGCTTCCTCACTGAAACTACACCCAGAATTCCCAAGAGTATAACAGACAAATCATGGACTATGGTATTGGTTACAGAATTAACATAAAGAGGTCATAAATAAAAATTCCATTCATATGAAAATATCTTATTTTCAAAGCATGAAGAAAACTACAAAACATGGTATTAGAGCTAACTTAATTTTGTTAAATGTATTAGGTGATGGAAATCATTACTGCTTTTCATAAGGGAAACAAACAATGTACCTGAGATAGCTTCCAAAATAAGCAACAATATTTGGGTGCTTACAGTCTTTCATCATAATAATTTCTTGCTGCACAACTGCAAAGTCTTCTCCTAGAATAAAAAATAAGCAAGTTGAATATTTAGTAGGTAAATTTCAAAATGTCGATTTGTTTCAAAACATAAAAAATAATGTTATTGATATTATTTTTAATGACAATTTCAGTCCTATCTTGACAGAAAGTAAAGTACAATAATTAAAAAGTATGAACTCTGGTCCCAGACTATGTTGGATTCAAATCCCAACTCTGTCCCTTACTAAGCTGTGTGAACTTGGGCAAGTTACTTGACCTCTCTGTGCCAATTTCTTCCTCTGTAAAATAGGGATAAAACTAATAATAATCTATCTCATATGGCTATTGTAAGGGTTAGGTGGGCTAATGTATGTAAAATGCTTAGAACGGTATCTGACACAGAGTAAGCACTAGATAAGCATTTGCTATTATTACAATTATGCCTTGGATATAATCATCATATAATACACTAGAAATACATTCTGTTTTCCCTTTCTTAGCAAATAACATTCAATATAATTTTATTTATTTATTTATTTTTGGCTGCGTTGGGTCTTCGTTGCTGCGTGTGGGCTTTCTCTAGTTGTGGCGAGCAGGGGCAACTCTTCGTTGCAGTGTGCGGGCTTCTCCTTGCGGTGGCTTCTCTTGATGCGGAGCACAGGCTCTAGGCGCGTGGGCTTCAGTAGTTGTGTCACGCAGGCTCAGTAGTTGTGGCTCGCGGGCTCTAGAGCGCAGGCTCAGTAGTTGTGGTGCACGGGCTTAGTTGCTCCGTGAACCCGTGTCCCCTGCATTGGCAGGCGGATTCTTAACCACTGCATCACCAGGGAAGTCCCAACATTTAATATAATTTTGCACAAGGAAGCAATTCTTTTTTAAGTTAGGGCAGGAACCCTTATACACCAAGACTTTCAAATGTACCTCCACAGCTCTCTTGGCAGAGCTGAGAGGCCTTACTCTAGCAGTACTGGTTTACCAGAAGGCCCCACCACCACCACAGGCCTATCCTGTATTCGAGTGCCTTGCTCCAGCTGTGTTGGGATGTAGAATGGGATTGTACTTAAGTCTGGTCAGACTATAAGCAAGTATCTCTCTCCTTCTACTCCCTCCCTGCCCAAATTCTTCAAAATAAGATCTGGCAATCCTATAACAGTGTCACACATGTTCCTGGTTCCTGAATGAACATTTGTCATGGAAAGAGACAGAACTGTCATGAATGCAAATGTGGTAAACCAGAGACTAAGCAGAAAGAGAACACGTGGAAGTGCTTACATTGAAATCAAAGCAGCTTTGTATTACGAATTCAGTTTTTAAAGCATTATATACTATGAATAGCCTGATTAAATGTATATTAGTGGCAAAATCAAAAATAGGTTTCCCAAACTAAAGTTTACATCATAAATATGAGGTTGTTATGGCAAGCCCTGACACTTCTGGCCTGGCATTTTCCTACTGTAAATGTAACTGAGGCTTGAAAGTAGCCTAACCATGAACCATCTGAACTCAATATCAAAACCAACCTTACTGCCCCAGTGACAAGGGAAGAAGTCGTAGAGAAGAGACAGTATGTCAGACTCGTAATTTCTGCAATGAAATGAGTACAAAGTCAAAGTTCTCCAAAGGGAGAATAGAAAATTTTTATGCCTTCAAAATCTCAAAAGAAAATCACTGAACTAGGATCTTCTGGGTTTACTTCCCACCAGTAAGAATTTCTGATTCAGTATATTAAGAAGAATCCAAGATAAACATAATAAAGCCATAATGAGACGAACTCCAATTTTCAGGGATATACGAAATACTTTCAAAGTTCCAAATTTTGCTTTTCACCTGCCTTTCGATTATACTTTTCCCCAATTCAGTGACTGGGTTACATGAGATCAAAGTTAATACAGTCAGCCTGAACTCTAGGACTAGTTTAATAGGTAGAGGACAGCAGCTCTCTTTCTAGAGCAGCCCTGAAGTTGTTAGTCGTCACACAACCTCCAAGGCAGCCAGCTTTAGAATAACACTGATCTGCAGAAAACACTGAGAAGAAACATGAAAAGGGGGGAAGGAGGAAGGCACATGACCTGTGTAATTGAGCTACTACAGGAAGCCTCATCTGCCTGGTAATTTTCAGATATACCTGTTCATGACCAATAAACTCCTTGTACTGTTTAAGCCACCTTGAGTTGTGGTTTCTATTATACCTGTAAGCATCAGTGCATCAATGTCTTCATGTCTATGTCCTCACTGGAATGTTACATCGTCTAGGACAGGATGATACCTTCATCATTTCTGTATCCCTAGCACCTAATATGCAACCAATGAAGCTGTTACCTGAATGAATCATAATAATAGCATAATCATAATTATAGCACATAATTCTACTACATGATGACTCTAAATCAGGAGCATCTGCTTTTGGTTTAATTTCATCCAGTTATTAGCATGTTTTATACATTGTTTGTTTGCTACTCCTGTGGTTTCACTAAAATCTATGAATGGCTTTTTAAGCCTTCAACTACGTCTTTCCTAGGAAATGTTCTTGATCCAAAGTGCATCCTTTTTGTCCTATTAAGTCACCTCCATGTGATTATGACAATGGCCAAATTAAATTCAGTATTTTTTTTTTTTTTTTTTTTGCTGTACGCGGGCCTCTCACTGCTGTGGCCTCTCCCGTTGCGGAGCACAGGCTCCGGACGCACAGGCCCAGCGGCCATGGCTCACGGGCCCAGCCGCTCCGCGGCATATGGGATCCTCCCAGACCGGGGCACGAACCCGCATCCCCTGCATCGGCAGGCGGACTCTCAACCACTGCGCCACCAGGGAGGCCCTAAATTCAGTATTTTTGTGGGGAAAAATTCCAAAGAAAAATTCCACAATTTGATTTTTAAAGGTAACTGAAAAAAGGTAGATTTGGGTAGGAAAAAAGAAAGCAGTTTAATACATTAATTAATCCAAAGGGGCTTAACAGAGTTAAAGGACTTTCTTCAAAGTTCAAGAGAAATACATTCTAAAGGATAAATTAACAGCCCCCCCCACAATGGGATGGTTAGACAAGATAATTTTGAAAAATTCTTTCCAATTCTGAGAGTCTATGAGTTTTCGGTAAAATTTTTGACATTAAAGTGAAGAATACATCTTCCAAAGGATAGCAAAAATAAAAACAAAACCTAATTGAGAAAAATAAGCAAGGCTACAAGTAGAGCAGATCATGAATAAATCAAGTAGACAGGCAGAAAAATACAGACTTACACATGCAACGTTCTCAGAATAAACATGACACAATACTAAGTGTTCAATAAATGTTAACTATCTGTAGTAGGCCGAATAATGGCCCCAAAGCCGGCCAGGTCCTAACCTCTGAAACCTGTGAACGTTACCATACATGGCAAAAAGGGGCATGCAAGTATGATTAAGTTAAGGATCTTGTGATGGAGAGATTATCGTGAATTAACTGGGTGGGCCCTTAATGTAATCTCAAGTGTCCTTATAAGAAGAGGCAGAGGGAGACTTGACTGTAAGAAGACAAGGAGCAAGATGCTACGTTGCTGGCTTTGAGGACGGAGGAAGAGGCCAAGAATGAACGAATGCAAGGAATGCAACTCTAGAAGCTAGAAAAGACAAGGAAATTGATTCTCCCTTAGAGTATTCAGAGGAAGGCAGCCCTGCTAAGACTTTGATCTTGACCCAGTGAAACACACTTTGGACTTCTAAATTCCAGTACTTTAAGAGAATAAATTTGTGCTGTTTCAAGTCACCAAGTTTGTAGAACTTGTTAACATAGCCACAGGAAACTAATACATGATTACTATAACATCATCACTGTGGCAGAGCTGGCTAGCCATTCACAAATAATCTGTGCTCTCCCTTCCATAGTGTGGAAGTTACTGGTGAGAGGCAATTATCCCGTCAAAAGACAACATTTCCCAGTCAACATCATGTGCCCAAGAGAACAGTTCTTGCCAATGGAATGTGAGCAAAAATAATGTGTCATTTTCCTACCCTTTCTTTTCCCATTAGCAGGCTACATGACACTGTGAGGTCCCAGAAAATGCAAGAAGTCTGGGTCCCTGAGTCACCCAAAGAAAGAAAGTCATCTTTTATGAGATTGTAATTGAGGTTTTCTTAATTTCCTTTTCTGATTATTCATTGCTTGTGTATATAAACACAACTGATTTTTATATGTTGATTTTGTATCCTGCAACTTTGCTGAATTCATTTATTCTAACAGTTTTCTTGTGGAATTATTAGGATTTTCTACATGTAAGCTCGTATCATCTGCAAACAAGAGATAATTTTACTTCTTCCTTTCCGACTTGTCTCTCTGGCCACAGGACATTTTGCTAAAGGTCCCCTGCCCCACCCTTCTTCCTATAAAAACCTTCCATTTTGTACAACTCCTAGGAGGGCCATGCCACTTGCTAGACGGGATGCTGCCTGACTCATGAATCACTGAATAAGGCCAGTTAGATGGGGGGACTTCCCTGGTGGTCTAGTGGTAGAGAATCCACGTTCCAATGCAGGGGACGTGGGTTTGATCCCCGGTCGGGGAACTAACATCTCACATGCCCCAGGGCAACTAAGCCCGTAGGCACAACTACTGAGCTTGAGCGCCTCAAAGAAAGAGCCCACGTGCCACAAATGACAGAGCCCACGCGCCCTGGAACTGGCGCCACAACTAGAGAGAGAAAACTCGCACACCACAACTAGAGAAGCCCAAGCGCTGCAACAAAAGATCCTGCATGCTGCAACTAAGACCTGACACAGCCAAAAAAATAAATAAATATTTTAAAAAGTGGCAGTTTCTTTAAAAAAAAACCAATTAATTAGATCTACAAATTTACTCAGTTGAATTTTGTTTTTTAACATAACTTACAGCCTATTTATTTGGCTGTCTTTTAGTTAGTATTCATGATTAACGATGCTTAAGATAAGTATCATTTATACTTACATAAGTAGTTATGAATCACCTTTGAACGTGGGTTCAACAGGATCAAAAAGAAATTCCCTTACCGAAACTAAGCAGTAAAATATCAATATATCCAGCTTGGTATACCCAAAGTAGTTTCTATCAGATGATTAGGTTTAGTTTTTGTTTTAAAGACAACATGATCGGGGCCTCCCTGGTGGCGCAGTGGTTGAGAGTCCGCCTGCCAATGCAGGGGATACGGGTTCGTGCCCCGGTCTGGGAGGATCCCATATGCCGCGGAGCGGCTGGGCCCGTGAGCCATGGCCGCTGGGCCTGCGCATCCGGAGCCTGTGCTCCGCAACGGGAGAGGCCGCAACAGTGAGAGGCCCGCATACCGCGAAAAAAAAAAAAAAAAATAAAGACAACATGATCCCCACTCTCAAAAAAGTCCTACCCTAATGCAATGTTTATAAACCTTGTTTTCCCAATGACCTCTCCCTGTGAAATTTCATGCCACAGGTATTCTGTATATCTGTTTATGTACTGTATGTATATCTGTGATTCATACATTAAGATTTTTTCATCCTCAGAGAACCAAATTTCACTGCCTTCTCATGTTAAAGGTATCTTTGAGAAAACATTCCCCAGTGGGAACAGATGGTCTCCAGGTAGTGAGGGAAGAATGGCTTAATCTGAGATTCCTGACTAGCTTGATAGGTCTCCTTTTCTCTTACCTGGATCCAGCTCTTCTTTTGAGAGCCAGGTTTATCTATGTAGCTCTAATGGAAGATCCAAAATAAGGCAGGTACCCATAACTCAGAAGTGAATTCCCAGTATGAGTCGGCCTACTCTATTAAAAATTACAGCAACACGGCTAGAGTCTCTGTATGTAAAGTAGGTCTGTAGTAGGCTCAAAAATGTTTCTGGAGTAAGAACAGAAAAAAGGAAAAATAAAGCATGGCACAGATTTTAAACCAAGTGAACAAAACACATGGGTAAAACTTCTATCTTTACCAGGCTTACCAACGAGAGCAACAGTCTATTATTCAGGGATAGCTCTAATTTTGAGATGCTTCAAGCTCTTGGATGTTCTGGTGGTTCTCACTCACAAGGCTTGATTTTGTTTTATTTTTTAAATTTATTTTTACAAATATTTATTTATTTATTTGGTTGCACTGGGTCTTAGTTGCGGCAGGCGGGCTCCTTAGTTACGGCTGGCGGACTCCTTAGTTTTGGCTCGCGGGCTCCTTACTTGCAGCTCACAGGCTCCTTAGTTGTGGCATGCATGTGGGATCTAGTTCCCTGACCAGGGATCGAACCTGGGCCCCCTGCATTGGGAGCATGGAGTCTTATCCACTGTACCACCAAGGAAGTCCCCAAGACTTGATTTTAAAATAAAGTTTTATAGTTATTCTTGATCTGTTCTTGAGGTCATGTAGGCATAAAGCACAACCGAATAAAACTCATCCCTGTCCCCTGTCACCTATCAGTCACATTTTAAGTTCTATTCTTTCACCCTAAAATCCTGTCCATCCCTGCCTTCCATGTTACTCAACTGTGGATGCTGTAACAGGAACAAGTCTTCTTATCACGAGGGTCTCTCTTTTCCAATCTGTCCTGTGTACGCTGACCACGTTACTAACCTATTTTAAAAAATCCCATCATCCACAAGGTGGAATCTAAATCTCTAGGGTATAACATTTATGGTTCTCCATAAACTATAATCAATCTGCTTTTCACATCTTATTTCCTACTATGCCCAAACAGAGCGTAACCACTGTAGTTAAATGAGACTACTATTTTCCAAACAGGCCTAGTAAGTCAATACCACTTTTGCTTTCACATTATCCTCATATGAAATACTTACTCTCCATTCTCTTATACTGCCAGCCAAATCCCAGCCAGCCTTAAAGACTCAGCTGAACTGTTCCTTTCTTAATTACCCCAAGTGAAATGAACCTCACAACCTCGACGGGACCTACCAAGTGAATCAGGAGATATTAACTCCTCTGTCCTATTAGCGTTGTTTCACACGGCATCTCGCCTAGATAGTCCCTATCTAGAGTATTTCACAAGTAAATAGCCAAAGCTAGCTATTCAGAGACCTGTGAACTGATAAAGTTTTTCTAGTTGCAGCCACCACCATTCCTTATTGCCAGCACCACTAATTATATACACACACTCTGCTCAACGGGTAAATCCCTACAGTTAGGCTACTTAGACAAGCACTCTGGTTGGGTTTCACATTGGGTAACAAGTTCCCTGAAGGCAAGAACCATGTCTATGTATCTTCTATTCTCAGTAAATTGAGTATTAAATAAATATTCATAAAGCTGAATCACTGAAGTGACACAGGGTTAGGAAGGAGGAAGAAACGGCAGACATACTAAGTAAAAGTCTTTTTTTATTTTTGAGCACTATTCCCCTGCAATGTGTAAATATCTGATCTGTCCAGTATAGTCAGCCTCAAAGCTGACTATGACATAATATGGCCCTAGTAGTTAAAGCGTGGCTAGGCAATCCATGATCAACCTTTGAAAAGTAATTATCACAAATGATGTAACAATGACTATCTTCATGATGGCAATAAACACATGGCAAGGAATAAACAACTGGTGGCAAGGGAGGTAGTAGCGCTCTCAGGGAGAGAGGAAAGTGAGCAGATAACTCACGTCCCTGATGCCTGGCCAGTCTACAACGCAAGATGAAGGGAGAGAAAGCACTCTCCTACCTCTCAGGACAGAAAAAACTCACGTCAGAGGCTGACAGGAAAGAAGGTTCACAACATTTAACTTTAGAGATCCATGAAAAGGTTGTGGGATGGAGTCTTACTGGTACCTAGTCGCACTTTTAAAATGTTGCTCTACAATTTAATAAACATTGCTCTTGTGGAAACAAAACATAATAACGTATTTTCTCACTACGAATTTCCCTGCTCATCAATCTCAGTATTTTTCATTGTGTTGGAAGAGGAATGAGCTTCCCCACTTAGAAGAGGTGCTCCCATGAGGTGCTACCTAATTAATCAGTGTTATCTGTCTGCATCTGTATTCTACTTTAATAACCAGAGCTATAAACAATACCACAAATGAGTAATTACAAGTAACTTAAATTAAATACTATTTCTTTAGTGTGAAAAACTAAAGAACAACAGGTCAAGAGAGGAATCAGACCCACAAATAAGATGTGTGGCTTCGGGTAGATTACAAATGCTGTGCCTACTTTCCTGCAATATGAAACGTGAGCGTTAGGCTGAAGAGATGGTTGAAATAATACTTCCCTGCCACCAGGTAGTTTTCTATACCAAAATTTTTGAAAGCTATAAAAATCTGACAACCATCTATATAGATGACCTAAAAAGTACCTTATGGCTCTAAAATTCTGACTTTAAAACTCAAAAAGAAAAAAAAAAGACAACATAAGAACTTGAAAGTGAAGTCTGAAAGTAGCTGTCTGTGAGTTCTATTACCAAGCTCTGCCACAAGCTCTCATCTGGATCCATTTTAATTTTCTTTTGAAGTTAAGTCTCAAGAGTTGGCAGTGGGCTAGCCCCATCAGACTAAAAACCATAGGAACAAGCCTGCAGTCTGACAAGAGTAGGTTTACTGACCCACTGCGACAAGGAAGACTGTACACCAGGGGAATCTTGGGCCGTCTCACAAAACACAGGAAAAGATAGTTATAACATTTGGGAAAGAGATTGGTTCAAGATGGCGGAGTAGAAGGATGTGCGCTCACTTCCTGTTGTGAGAGCACCGGAATCACAACTAACTGCTGAACAATCATCGACAGGAAGACACTGGAACTCACCAAAAAAGGTACCCCACATCCAAAGACAAAGGAGAAGCCACAGTGAGATGGTAGGAGGGGTGCAATCACAATAAAATCAAATCCCATAACTGCTGGGTGGGTGACTCAGAGACTGGAGAACACTTATACCACAGAAGTCCACCCACTGGAGTGAAGGTTCTGAGCCCCACATCAGGCTTCCCAACCTGGGGGTCCAACAATGGGATGAGGAATTCCCAGAGAATCAGATTTTGAAGGCTAGCAGGATTTGATTGCAGGACTGGGGGAAACAGAGACTCCACTCTTGGAGGGCACACACAAAGTAGAGTGTGTATCAGAACACAGGGGTAGGAACAGTGACCCCACAGGAGACTGAACCAGACCTACCTGCTAGTGTTGGAGGGTCTCCTGCAGAGGCGGGAGGTGGCTGTGGCTCACTGCGGGGACAAGGACACTGGCAGCAAAAGTTTTGGAAAGTACTCCTTGGCATGAACCCCCCCAGAGTCCGCCATTAGCCCCAACAAACAGCCTGTAGCCTCCAGTGCTGGCTCACCTCAGGCCAAACAACCAACAGGGAGGGAACTCAGCCCCACCCAGCAGCAGACAAATGGATTAAAGTTTTCCTGAGCTCTGCCCACCAGAGCAACACCCAGCTCAACCCACAACCAGCCCCTCCCTCAGGAAGTTTGCACAAGCCTCTTACATAGCCTCATCCACCAGAGGGCAGACAGCAGAAGCAAGAAGAACTAAAATCCTGCAACCTGTGGAATGAAAACCACATTCACAGAAAGCTACACAAAATGAAAAGGCAGAGGACTATGTTCCAGATGAAGGAACAAGATAAAACCTCAGAAAAACAATTAAATGAAGTGGAGATAGGGAAGCTTCCAGAAAAAGAATTCAGAGTAATGACATGAAAATGATCCAGGAACTCAAAAAAACAATGGAGGCAAAGATTGAGAAGATGCAAGAAATGTTTAACAAACACCTAGAAGAATTAAAGAACAAACAAACAGAGATGAACAATACGATAACAGAAATGAAAAATACACTAGAAGGAATCAATAGCAGAATAACTGAGGCAGAAGAACGGATAAGTGACCTGGAAGACAGAATGGTGGAATTCACTGCCATGGAACAGAATAAAGAAAAAAGAATGAAAAGAAATGAAGACAGCCTAAGAGACCTCTGGGACAACATTAAACGCAACAACATTTGCATTACAGGGGTCCCAGATGGAGAAGAGAGAGAGAAAGAACCCGAGAAATTATTTGAACAGATTATAGTCGAAAACTTCCCTAACATGGGAAAGGAAATAGCCACCCAAGCCCAGGAAGTGTAGAGAGTCCCAGGCAGGATAAACCCAAGGAGAAACACACCAAGACACAGAGTAATCAAACTGCCAAAAATTAAAGACAAAGAAAAATTATTGAAAGTAACAAGGGAAAAACGACAAATAACACACAAGGGAACTCCCATAAGGCTAACAGCTGATCTCGCAGCAGAAACTCTACAAGCCAGAAGGCAGTGGCACAATATATTTAAAGTGATGAAATGGAAGAACCTACAACCAGGAATTACTCTACCCGGGAAGGATCTCATTCAGATTCGACAGAGAAATCAAGAGCTTAACAAACAAGCAAAAGCTAAGAGAATTCAGCACCACCAAACCAGCTTTACAACAAAACCTAAAGGAACTTCTCTAAGGGGGAAACATAAGAGAAGAAAAGGGCCTACAAAAACAAACCCAAAACAATTAAGAAAGTGGTAATAGGAACATACATATTGATAATTACCTTAAATGTGAATGGATTAAATGCTCCAACCAAAAGACAAAGGCTCACTGAATGGATACAAAAACAAGACCCGTATATATGCTGTCTAAAAGAGTCCCATTTCTGACTTAGGGACACATACAGACTGAAAGTAAGGGGATGGAAAAGGATATTCCATGCAAGTAGAAATCAAAAGAAAGCTAGAGTAGAAATATTCATATCTGATAAAATAGACTTTAAAATAGAGAATGTTACAAGAGACAAGGAAGGACACTCCATAATGATCAAGGGATCATTCCAAGAAGAAAATACAACAATTATAAATATATATGCACCCAACACAGGAGCACCTCAATACATAAGGCAAATGCTAACAGCTATAAAAGTGGAAATCGACAGTAACACACCAATGGACAGATCATCCAGACAGAAAATAAATAATGAAACACTAGCTTTAAATGACACAACAGACCAGGTAGATTTAATTGATATCAATAGGACATTCCATCCGAAAACAGCAGATTACACTTTCTTCTCAAGTGCACACGGAACATTCTCCAAGATAGATCAGATCTTGGGTCACAAATCAAGCCCCGGTAAATTTAAGAAAATTAAAATCGTACCAAGCATCTTTTCCGACCACAACACTATGAGATTAGAAATGAATTACAGGGAAAAAATCTGTAAAAAATACAAACTCATGGAGGCTAAACAATACGCTACTAAGTAACCTAGAGATCACGGAAGAAATCAAAGAAGAAATCAAAAAATACCTAGAGACAAATGACAATGAAAACACGATGAACCAAAACCTATGGGATGCAGCAAAAGCAGTTCTAAGAGGGAAGTTTATAGCAATACAATCCTACCTGAAGAAATAAGAAAAAACTCAAATAAACAATCTAACCTTACACCTAAAGGAACTAGAGAAAGAAGAACAAACAAAACCCAAAGTTAGTAGAAGGAAAGAAATCATAAAGACCAGAGCAGAAATAAATGAAACAGAAACAAAGAAAACAGTAGCAAAGATCAATGAAACTAAAACATGGTACTTTGAGAAGATAATCAAAATTGATAAACCTTTAGCCAGACTCATCAAGAAAAAGAGAGAGAGGACTCAAATCAATAAAATTAGAAATGAAAAGGGAGAAGTTACAACAGATCCTGCAGAAATACAAAGCATTGTAAGAGACTATTACAAGCAACTCTATGCCAATAAAATGGACAACCTGGAAGAAAGGGACAAACTCTTAGAAAAGCACAACCTTCCAAAACTGAACCAGGAAGAAATAGAAAATATAAACAGACCAATCACAAGCACTGAAATTGAAACTGTGATTAAAAATCTTCCAACAAACAAAAGTCCAGGACCAGATGGCTTCACAGGTGAATTCTATCAAATATTTACAGAAGAGCTAACATCCATTCTTCTCACACTCTTCCAAAAAACTGCAAAGGAAGGAACACTTCCAAACTCATTCTATGAGGCCACCATCACCCTGATACCAAGACCAGACAAAGATACAACAAAAAAGATAAAATTACAGACCAATATCGCTGATGAGTACAGGTGCAAAAATCCTCAAAAAAATACTAGCAAACAGAATCCAACAACACATTAAAAGGATTATACACCATGATCAAGTGGGATTTATCCCAGGGATGCAAGGATTCTTCAATATATACAAATCAATCAATGTGATACACCATATTAACAAATTGAAGGATAAAACCCATATGATCATCTCAAAAGATGCAGAAAAAGCTTTTGACAAAATTCAACACCCATTTATGATAAAAACTCTGCAGAAAGTGAGAACAGTGGGAACCTACCTCAACATAGTAAAGGCGATATACGACAAACCCACAGCAAACATCATTCTCAATGGTGAAAAACTGAAAGCATTTCCTCTAAAATCAGGAACAAGACAAGGATGTCCACTCTTCCCTCTCTTATTCAACATAGTTTTGCAAGTCCTAGCCACGGTAATCAGAGAAGAAAAAGAAATGAAAGGAATACGAATTGGAAAAGAAGAAGTAGAACTGTCACTGTTTGCAAATGACATGATATTATACATAGAAAATCCTAAAGATGCCACCAAAAAACTACTAGAGCTAATGAATTTGGTAAAGTTGCAGGATACAAAATTAATGCACAGAAATCTCTTGCATTCCTATACACTAACAATGAAAGATCAGAAAGAGAAATTAAGGAAACAATCCCCTTCACCACTGCAACGAAGAGTAAAATACCTAGGAACAAACCTACCTAAAGACGTAAAAGACCTGTACTCAGAAAACCTTAAGACACTGATAAAGGAAATCAATGATGACACAAACAGATGGAAAGATATACCATGTTCTTGGATTGGAAGAATCAATATTGTGAAAATGACTATACTATCCAAGGCAGTCTACAGATTCAATGCAATCCCTATCAAATTACCAATGGCATTTTTTATGGAACTAGAACAAAAAAAATCTTAAAATTTGTACGGAGACACAAAAGACCCCGAAGAGCAAAAGCAATCTTGAGAAAAAAAAAAAAAATGGAGCTGGAGGAATCAGACTCCCTGACTTCAGACTATACTACAAAGCTACAGTCATCAAGACAATATGATACTGGCTCAAAAACAGAAATACAGATCAATCGAGCAGGATAGAAAGCTCAGAGATAAATGCACGCACCTATGGTCAACTAATCTATGATAAAGGAGGCAAGGATATACAATGGAGAAAAGACAGTCTCTTCAATAAGTGATGCTGGGAAAACTGGACAGCTACATGTAAAAGAATGAAATTAGAACACGCTAACACCATACACAAAAATAAACTCAAAATGGATTAAAGACCGAAACGTAAGGCCAGACACTATAAAACTCTTAGAGGAAAGCATAGGAAGAACACTGTTTGACATGAATCACAGCAAGATCTTTTTTGACCCACCTCCTAGAGTAATGGAAATAAAAACAAAAATAAACAAATGGGATCTAATGAAACTTAAAAGCTTTTCCACAGCAAAGGAAACTATAAACAAGACGAAAAGACAACTCTCAGAATGGGAGAAAATATTTGCAAACAAACTAAGGGACAAAGGATTAATCTCCAAAATATATAAACAGCTTATGTAGCTCAATATCAAAAAAACAAACAACCCAATCAAAAAATGGGCAGAAGACCTAAACAGACATTTCTCCAAAGAAGACATACAGATGGCCAAAAAGCACATGAAAAGCTGCTCAACATCACTACTTATTAGAGAAATGCAAATCAAAACTACAATGAGGTATCACCTCACACCAGTTAGAATGGGCATCATCAGAAAATCTACAAACAACAAATGCTGGAGAGGGTGTGGAGAAAAGGAACCCTCTTGCACTGTTGGTGGGAATGTAAATTGATACAGCCACTATGGACAACAGTATGGAGGTTCCTTAAAAAACTAAAAATAGAACTACCATATGACCCAGCAATACCACTACTGGGCAAATACCCAGAGAAAACTATAATTCAAAAAGACACATGCACTCCAATGTTCACTGCAGCACTATATACAATAGCCAGGTCATGGAAGCAACCTAAATGCCCATCAACAGACAAATGGATAAAGAAGACGTGGTACATATATACAATGGAATATTACTCAGCCATAAAAAGGAACGAAATTGGGTCATTTGTTGAGATGTGGATGGATCTAGAGACTGTCATACAGAGTGAAGTAAGTCAGAAAGAGAAAAACAAATATCATATATTAATGCATCTATGTGGAATCTAGAAAAATGGTACAGATGAACCAGTTTGCAAGGCAGAAGTAGAGACACAGTTGTAGAGAACGAACATATGGACACCAAGGGGGGAAAGCGGGGTGGGGAGTGGGTGGGTGGGATGAATTGGGAGATTGGGATTGACATGTATACACTGGTGTGTATAAAATAGATAACTAATAAGAACCACCTGCTGTATAAAAATAAAGTTCAAAAAAAAAGATTTGGGAAAGAGTAAAGTATAAGTGAAATTTACATGAAGCAGTGTTTAGATAGGCTAGAGCAAAGCAGAGCTGTGTGTAAAGGGACTAGACTGTAAAGTGAACCAAGGCCCTCTTTCCTTAGGAACTACAAAGTTAAGATAGATGTGGATGCTGTGCCTAGAAACTCCTTATCTGAAGCTGTGTGTCTCGGTTGTAAATCAAGACTGCTACTCTATGTCAAAAACACTTAGATTCTCCAGGCAAATTCTCTAGGCAAGAATGGGATGTTTTACTCTTGCTGCTATAATTACGCACGTGAAGTTTCTGATAGTCTGATTTTCCAGAGCAAAGTTTTTCAGTGAGTAGGCAAGCCATAGTCATTCAAAGACAGGGTTTGTTATGACACTTTACAGCTCTATTATTCTTGTGAGAAATACCGTTTCCTGTTAAGTTTGAGGTTTTATCTATGTCTGCTATTCCAGCCTGATAAATGGCCAGATTCTTACTTTCTTGTTATTTGAGTTTCCTGTCTCCACTTTATGTCAGAGTGTAAATAACAGCTTGCTAATTAAACTGATTACATTATGCTCTTCAGAAAAGAGGTTACTTGCTGATGTATCTTTTGGTTTGTTTATTATGCAGCAATTTCTCCACAAAAGATATCCAATCTGGGCAGATACACTGGTTTTAAAGAAACATATCCTACCTCAGTGAAGTTCATGTACTCATTTAATGTTTTAGCTTATTTCAATTAGCATAATGCCCTCAAAGTCCATGCATACTGTTGCAAATGGCAGGATTTCCTTCTTTCTCTTGGCTGAATAATATTCCATTGTATATATAAATACACCACATCTTCTTTATCCATTGATCCACAGACACTTAGGTTGTTTATATATCTTGGCTATTGTGAACAATGAGCATAGGAGTACAGATCTCTCTTTGATATCCTTTCATATCCTTTGGATATATACCCAGAAGTGGGATTGTTGGATCATTTGGCAGCCCTGTTTTTAATTTCTAAGGAATTTTTATAGTGTTTTCCACAGTGGCTATACCAATTTATTTTCCCACCAACAGTGCACAAGGGTTTCCTGTTCTCCACATCCTCACCAACACTTATCTCTTGCCTTTTTTTATGATAAAAAACTAAAAAGCTTCTGTATAGCAAAGGGGACCATCAAGAAAATGAAAAGGCAACCTACAGAACGAGAGAAAATATCTGAAAATCATACATCTGATAAGAGGTTAATATCCAAAAAAATATTTAAAAACTCACAGAAGTTAATGGCAAAAAACCCCAAACAATCTGATTTAAAAATGGGCAGAGGAACTAAATAGACATTTTTCTGAGAAAGACACACAAATGGCCAAAAGGTATATGAAAAGGTGCTCAACATCGCTAGTCACCAGGGTAACAGAAATCAAACCACAATGAGATATCACCTCACAGCTGTTAGAATGGCTATCATAAAAAATATGAGATAACAAGTGTAGGTTAATATTTTATGGTTAAGATCTCTGGGACTACAATGTAATTCATAAAACATCAAGAAAATGTAAGCCTTGTTAGAAGCAATAGTCTTAAATGGAAATTGGACTTGCTTCTATAGTGGTATATTATTGGAGTGCAATAAATATTAAACTTATATTAACAGCATTTTAAGTAAGATGCCAGAAGTCAATGGTTTGCATTACACATTGGGAATCAAGAAGACTTTCTGCAGGCGGATGAGATCATCAAGTGACATATCTGGGTACTGCTTTTCTCTTTTCTATCTCTCATTAAACAACTGTTGAGCATTTCTCAGGTTTGTTTTTTTACCCACTTTATGAGGAAGGCTGAAGATAAATTTACGAATATATGCTTGTTATCCTCTGAGACTTTGGGGAAAAGGTAACATGGATGGATAATTCATGTAACAGGGCAGAAAATGCACTAATGAGCAGTTTTTAAAGTAGAGACACAGTTTCGAGCCCTGGGCAGGGAGGATCCCACATGCAGTGGAGCAACCAGGCCCGTGCACTACAACTACTGAGCCTGTGCTCTGGAGCCCGCGAGCCACAACTGCTAAGCCCACATGCCACAACTACTGAGCCTGCATGTGTAGAGCCCGTGCTCTGCAGCAGGAGAGGCCACCGCAATGAGAGGCCCGCGCGTCACAGCAAGGAGTGGGCCCCGCCCGCCGCAACTAGAGAAAGCCTGCGCGCAGCAACGAAGACCCAACGCAGCCAAAATTAATTAATTAATTAATTAATTAATTAAAATAAAATAAAATAGAGACAAGTTTACCTACCCTGGGGTAGTACCTTGTCTAATTATCTTAATACTAATTTCCCCATAACTCTAATTTCTAGAGAAAAGATCTTTTAATAGGTGAGAATTAATTACATATTGTTTTCAGGTAATGTTCTAGCAACAGCTTTTGAATAGTAGCATAGCTGTGTCAATGGGCATAATAAAAATGGTTGACTTCTAACTTCAATTAGGTATATAACACTGCACAACAGTCCCACCACTGTTAACTAGTCAGTTTCTTCTATTTCCTACAATGGCTCTTAAAACAACAGTAAAAAGTCATTTCCATTATTCCTCAGATATCATACCTATCCACCTCAACTTCACTCACAGCTACGGACCTAGCTTCCTACATCTGAGAAAATGGAGACCCTAATGTAAAGATCTTCTTTCACTACCTTCTCCTCAACCTTAAAACTGATCTTTTTTTGTGCCCACTATTGGCCCTTTACAAAGGTGTGATCCCCAAAGAGGTACTTTCTTTCTTTTCAAAAGAGGTACCTCCTGATCCTATCTCCTTCCAAGCCCTCTCAGAACCTTGCTCCATCATTTATATTGTCTTTGATACCTTTATTCTATCACCACTCACATTCTCCTCTCAGCCTACAAACATGCTCAAACTTACCTCAAAGTGAAAAACCTGGACTTCCCTGGTAGCACAGTGGTTAAGAATCTGCCTGCCAATGCAGGGGACACAGGTTCGAGCCCTGGTCTGGGAAGGTCCCACATACTGCGGAGCAAGTAAGCCCCCGCACCATGACTACTTAGCCTGCGCTCTAGAGCCCACGAGCCACAACTACTGAAGCCCACGGACTCTAGGGCCCGCGTGCCGCAACTACTGAGCCCAAGTGCTGCAACTACTGAAGCCCGCAAGCCTAGAGCCCCTCCTCCACAACGAGAAGCCATTGAAATGAGAAGCCCGTGCACTGCAACGAAGAGTAGCCCCCGCTCCCTGCAACTAGAGAAAGCCCATGCTTAGCAATGAAGACCCAATGCAGCCAAAAATAAAATAAATAAATTTTTTTTAAAAAGTGTAAAACCTTCCCTTAACCTTGCTCCTCCAATATTAAACCAGTTCCCACTTTCACAGTCAAATTTCTTCAAAAAAGTCTGAGCTTTGCTTCCTCTTCATGATTTCCATTCATTCCTCAGCCCACTACAATCTATTTTTCACTCCATGACTCTGCTGAAATTACTCTTGCAAAGGTCCATGTCATTCTAAGAGCCAAATCAAAGGCCTCTTATCAATTCTCATTCTACCTGACGTATCAGCAATATTTGGTACTAGTGACCCCCTCTCTTTTTGAAATTCTCCAACTGCAACTACTACCAAACACCAATGATTTCCAAATCCACCCCTTCAGCCAAGACCTCTCTCCTGAGCTCCAGACCTGTAGATCAAACTAACAACTGTACACAACTACACAATCTCTAAATACCTCATAATCAGGATGTCTCAGATGAATGGAAATATATTCTTTCTCTTCAGTCTACTTCCTAAACACATCTCAATTCTAGCCCTATTATAACTATCCTGGTTCAAATCCTCATAATAATACTCAAATTGCCTTCTGGGGTAGACTACCATTTGTGCCTCCAGTGGCCATTCTTTCCTTCTTCTTGGACATGTAGCTGCCTAGCTAAAGACCCCATTTCCCAGCCTCTCTTGCATTTGTGTGGCCATGGAAGTTAAGTTCTAGCACAAAAATGCGTATGTGACTTCCAACCTCACTGCCTTAAAAGAAAAGCTGCTTGCCTTAAAATACCTGTCTCTCTTCCAGCAAGCAAAGGATGGACATACCAGTGACCTAACCTCACCTAAGCAGATGAACAAGTGCTCTACTGGGTGATGGCATAAAATGGAAGGAACATGTATCCCTGAATGACCTCGTGGAACAGAACTGAACCACCAACTTGGACTCACCTCAGAACTGTTCCGTGAGAGAGAAATAAATGTCTATCTTGTTTAGGTCACTTTATTTTTGGGTTTCTTTGTTATAGCAGTTAACCTGAACCCTAATACCCTTCTTTAAAAAAAATTTGTTTTTATTGAAGTAGAGTTGATTTACAGGGCTGTGCCAATCTCTGCTGTACAGCAAATTGACTCAGTTATACACACATACACATTCTTTTCCTAATACCCTTCTCAATATACCTCTTCACTGGTCTTCCTGTTTCCAGTACTGACTTACATTTCAGTACATTCGCCACATTACGGCCTGTTATCTTTTAAAACACAGACTAAATATTAGTCTTCTCTCTAATAACCTTCAATGACCCACAGCTCTAGATATTCTGGCATGAAATAGAAGGTATCATGGTACACAATCTGGCCCTAAGTATCTTTCTGGCTTATATCCTTTATGACCCACTCCCATCCTGGAACATGCCCCCCATTTTCCCACACAGATACTTTAGCGCCAGCATCATCAGACTTCAACTTTCTCCAGTGTAACAGAAAAACAAAACATAACTCTGTAAAGTGAAAGACAGAGGAGGTAAATTAACTCTGACGGGGCAACCAAAAAAAGGTGTGAACAGACAGTGTATATACTTTACACACACTGTCATTAAAATGATAAACTTCAGGGTCTGTTCTTTGTGGGAGGCATTTAAAGATGCACTGAGTATCCAGTGGCCGAAATGTCAACAGCACCAAATCAGCAAGAAAAACAAAAGGCTGTTTAAATTATATGAATATATACTTTTTGCTGAGGTGAAATCCATGTAACAAAGTATACAGTTCAGTGGCATTTAGTACATTCACAATGTTGTGCCACCATCACCTCTATCTAGTTTTAAAACATCACCTCCAAAGGTGACCCCATACCCACTAAGCAGTCACTTCCCATCCCCCTCTCCCCAGAGCCCCTGGCAACAACAAATCTGCTTTCTGTCTCTACGGATTTACTTATGCTGTATATTTCACATAAATGGAAATACACAGTATGTGACCTATTGTGTTTGGCTTCTTTCATTTAGCATAATGTTTCCGAGGTTCACTGTTTTGTAGCATTTATCAATATGGATGACATAAATTTTACAAGCAGCGTTATTTGTAAATGTAACGTATTGGAACCAACCTAGAGGCTCACACACAGAACAGTGACTGATTCATATGATGGAGTATTATGCAGAGTCAGAATTAATGTGGAATGATTTCCCAGACAGTTAAGTGAAAAGGGCAAAATTCAAAGGGATAGCTATAGTATGCTACCTTTTGTAAAAGAAAAGAAGAGAAAATAAGAAAAATTCATGTATCTGCTCATTTGGGTAAACAAAACAAAACATGGAAAGGATAAACCTGAGACCAAAAGTAGTGGTTATCAACAGCGGATGAGTGGGAATAGGATAAAAAAAGATAAAAGAATGACACTTCCCTGAATCATGTTCAAGTTGCACATACTTAAAAAAATACTCTAAAAGAAATAAAATCAAAGATGAAGGAGGCATCCCCCAAATGAATACAAACAGAAACAAATAAGCTGGTCATGTATCATGGGTTGAAATGTGTCCCCTCAAAAGATATGGTGAACTGAACCTCCAGTACTTGTGAATGTGATCCTATCTGGAAACAGGGTCTTGCTGTAATCATGGTAAGATGAGGCCTTTATGGTAGTCTCTAGGACTGGTGTTCTCATATGAAGGGGAAATTTGGACACAGGGTGTCTGCTCTGTGATGACGGAGGCAGAGACTGGAACCACCTATAAGCCAAGGAATGCCAAGGGTTGCAGACCATCACCAGAAGCTAGAGAGGCAGGGAACATATTTTTCAGGGTTCTCAGAAAGAACCAACTCTGCTGACGCCTTGATTTCCAACTTGTAGCCTCCATAACTGTTAGAGGATAAATTTCTGTTGTTTCAAGCCACCTAGTTTGTGCTACTTTGTTATGGCAGCCTGGAAACTAATACACCATACAAACTTCAACAGAATAACATAAGCAATTTTGAAAGGGAGAGAGACAAGGAGAACCAGGTTTTAGAACACTATACGTCCTCAGCCTAGAGATAAATATTCTAAACAATGACCTCCAGTTAGTAGCTGAGTTCTCAGAGGCATAGGTTAACAATTCTGAAATTACTTTTATGTTCAAGGATTAAGCAAGTAAGTAAATATACTACCGATAATGGAAACCAGGTTTCCCTCTGTTGGAGAAGGAAGTTACACATATGGAAAGAAAAGAGAGAATGAACTTTATGGTGTTAGACTGGTATTGGAGGTATAAGCATGAAGTCATAGTTTTTGATAAAGATAGATGGGGGGTAGGGAAGGGAGAGGTGTGTGGGTATGTACATATTTATGTGTGCATACATACATCTATTTCCTGGCTCTATCCCTTAAGACAACCTACTAGAAACTATGCATCAGTAGCAATAAACAGACCTAGCATTCAAAACAAAGGCTCAGGAACTCTTTCAGATTAAAAAACAAACAAACAAAACTGAAGAGACCTGGAAACTGAATGCAACACATTATCCCAGATTTTCTTTTTCCTAAAAAGGTATTATTGGGGCAACTGACAAAATCTGAATAAGGTCTGTGAATTAAATAACAGCCCTGTAGCAGCATTAATTTCCTGATTTTGATGATTGTACTGTTATGTAAGGCAATGAATGACATTTCATTGCTCTAACGAAATACACACTCAAGTATTCAGGGGAAGAGGGTATCTTTAAGTGGATAAGATAAGGAAAGATAAAGCAAATGTAGCAAATATTAATATTGAGAAATCTTGATGAAATATTGAAATTCTTTGTACTATTCTTTCAACTTTTCCCCTAAAGTCTGAAATTATGTTAAATAAAAACTATAGGGCTTCCCTGGTGGCACAGTGGTTAAGAATCCCCCTGCCAATTCAGGGGACACAGGTTCGAGCCCTGGTCCGGGAAGATCCCACATGCCACGGAGCAACTAAGCCCATGCGCCACAACCACTGAGCCTGTGCTCTAGAGTCCGCGAGCCACAACTACTGAAGCCCGCACGCCTAGAGCCCGTGCTCCACAACAAGAGAAGCCACTGCAATGAGAAGCCTGCGCACCACAACGAAGAGTAGCCCCCGCTCGCCACAACTAGAGAAAGCCTGCGTGCAGCAACAAAGACCCAATGCAGCCAAAAATAATAAATAAATAAAATAAATTTTAAAAAACTATAAAAACTTAAAATTTGATTTAACATTGAAAATGAATGAATAATGAGCTCTATAGTAGAGAGGCGAACTTTCAAAAAATATTGCTGGAGAACTGGGAATTATTCTAAAAATTCCAGGAAGCATCTGTAAGGCAACATACGTAATAGCACAGGCTCTAGGGAGACATAAACCTGGATTTAAATTTGCTCCTCTGTCACACAGCCCTAGGCAAATTACTTAATCTTTCTGTGCTTCTATCCTGTGAGATGGGGATGATAATACCATACCTACTGCACAGCGTTTGTTACTGTGAGGATTAACTAAGACAATGCATATGAAGAGCTTAGTACAGGGTCTGGCACACTGTCCTAAGCAAGTATCCAAAGACTGGCTGCTGTGACTTTTATCACCATTAGCGTTGCTGTCGCAGTTGTTATGTGGATACGTGAATTTAAGAAAAGTAATTCTACCACCTGGAAAAACACTAATAAGAAAGTGGATTCCTAGGACTTCCCTGCTGGTGCAGTGGTTAAGAACCCGCCTGCCAATGCAGGGGACGGGTTTGAGCCCTGGTCCGGGAAGATCCCACATGCCGCGGAGCAACTAAGTCCATGCGCCACAACTACTGAGCCTGTGCTCCAGAGCCCATGAGCCACACAAGAGAAGCCACCGCGACGAGAAGCCCGCGCGCCGCAATGAAGAGTAGCCCCTGCTCGCTGCAGCTAGAGAAAGCCCACGCATAGCAACGAAGACCCAACACAGCTAAAAATAAATAAATTAATTAAAAAAAAAAGAAAGTGGATTCCTGTTAAGCCAAGTTCTGCACATCATCATTATTTTCTACTGATTTCTGGACCCGTTGGAATTCTGCTGCCAAATTCTCCCCTGTACCTCCTCTGACACAGAAAGCAAACTCAATATGATAGCTGTGTTTCCCCTAGTTTTTAATTTTAAAAGGACCTGTCAGTAACTCAGAGCCTATTAATGTTAGTTATATACATGACACCTACAGACTTTTAAGACTAAATATGTATATATCAAAGATCCAAACTAAACATATAAAAAGGGTTAATTTGTTTACCTGGAGATTGATTTTATTTTATCTTACAAATAATAAATATTTTTCTCCATTTTCTCCAGCAAGTAGGATGGGGATGCTCAAAAGGTTAGAAAGTTGCTTTGTTCCACAAAGTATAAGAACTCTAGAAACAGAACTGGTAAGTTGTGGGGTTTTTTGAACATTAAAAAAATGTTTTCACATAAAAAAATCATTCTGGATGTTTTAGTTTATCATATACAATATTCATTCACTAAAATATTTACCAAACATTTATGTACAGCTGTACAATGTCTCAAGGTTATAATTAAGAGACAAAGCCTCCTCCATCGAGGATTTTATAGTCTACTGTAGACATAATATTTAAGTTCAAAAAGGCAATTCCTGAACTTTATTTCACTGTACATGAGTAGTAACTGAAAGAAGGTAAGTTTAAGGAAATAATTTTATAAGCTTGCCTCATTCCACAGCCCCCGGAGTATCACAAAGAAAAGTCTAACACCCAAAGCACGTTCAGTATCTCTAGCAGCTCTATGGCATGTGTAAGAGTGTATGTGTGTGTACTGCGGGGAGAAGTGGGGGAGTGGATAGTAAGAGAGAGGATTAAGTCAGTAGACAGTATAAGAAATCAGTTGTTCCATTTGTTTTCTAGAACAAGAAAACATAACAGCTTATTAATTTTATTCATTTTAATTGCACAATACATCAATGTATTTATAACAATTTTAAGTCCCTATTAATAAAAATTACAGCTATTTTAAGTACTTCAAACACATTAAACTACTTAATTTTTACAACAACCCTATGAGGTAGGAACTACTACTGCCCCTACTTTGCAGGAAGGAAAAATAGGTAGAGGTTAATAATCTGCCAAGGTCACTCAGTTTACTAGGATGGAGTCTCAAGTTTAATCAAAGCGCTCTGGGTCCAAAGTCCACATTCTTAACCACTATGCTATATGCTCTCTCTTTGACTTCCACGACCCATCGTAGAAACGATTACGTTTCAAACTAAGCACTTATTTAGTAACTTTAACTTTTCAGTACGTAAATGAGAACCAGGCATGGACAAAAAGTACCTTGAGAAGGTAAGAAAGATGACTCAAAGTTCAAAGGAAAGTGCTTCTGATAAGCTCACAGTATATTCACTTTTTCATTAGGTGCAATTCTAACAAATCTGATTGTCCAATCTCCTGGCCAACAGCACAACAGACACAGGAGGCAGACATAAAGGGCTAGACTTCAAAATCAAGAAACGTGCCTTACCGTTTATCTTAACGTATGTCAGTAAATGTTTACCGACCTAAAGAGAAGCAACTAGGGAATTCCCTGGTGGTCCAGTGGTCAGGACTCCACAAGCTGCTCAGCGTGGCCAAAAAAAAGCAACTAGTGACACGGAGAGATGCGGAAACGGCATTGTCGTTCAGTCACTGTCATTTAGAGCCTTTTTCTGAGAGGCACCACAACATTTCTCTTTGTCATGAGCTGCTGAGGACAACTTATAACTATTGGTTACATTATGATAACTACACTACTCTCAGTATTTTATTTGAGGTGAAATGCATTTGAGAAACATTTACAAACACAATGGTTAGAACAATTTTTGCAATTTAAAGAGGATTTTAGAAAACTCACCTTTATGGAATCCTTTATTTTCCAATGTCATTGAGTATCTTACATTATTGTATCTATCTCTGATATCCAAACAATATGTCATTATCAATCATTATGTTAATCTTCATCAGGTTCTATAAAAAATATTCTTTGCAACAACCGACCTCAGGAACAAGTATTATTTTAAAGGCTAGCTTCAGTGTGGTATTGGCAACAAAATAAATAGGCAATTCCTTAAATTAAAACAGAAAGCCCAGAACAGAACCAATTATTAATTAATTTATTTATTTTTGCTGTGTTGGGTGTTCGTTTCTGTGCGAGGGCTTTCTCTAGTTGTGGCAAGTAGGGGCCACTCTTCATCGCGGTGCGCAGGCCTCTCACTATCGCGGCCTCTCTTGTTGAGGAGCACAGGCTCCAGACGCGCAGGCTCAGTAGTTGTGGCTCACGGGCCCAGCCGCTCCGCAGCATGTGGGATCTTCCCAGACCAGGGCTTGAACCCGTGTCCCCTGCATTGGCAGGCAGATTCTCAACCACTGCGCCGCCAGGGAAGCCCGGGAACAGAACCAATTATACCAAAGAGCTAGATTTAACTATTCGAGAAAAAAAAAATTAAGTTCGATTTTTACTTCACATCATACATCAAACTAATTCTACATGGATCTAAGATCTAAGTGTTAAAAAAAAAAGTACAACGAAAGTCAAAAGTTTATATGTGTATATAAAATATACACATACGTATAAATAAATAGTGGGATTGGCAAGCCTCTCACAGCATAAAGCTTTGACAACCGCGTCCTATAGTTCAAAAGGAAAATGGGCACAATCAGGTAATAACCAATCTTTCCACTATCAATTCCGTCCTCCTACCTACTTATATACTCATCCTCTGCCTTATCTCCTGTTAAAATGAATCAAGTCTCCTTGCTCTTAGACTTATGCCTTGGATCCTGTCTCTTTTCATTTTCTCAGACTTTATTCCTGGAGTTATCTGCATTAGCTTCTACAACATCTATTTCTTCTTCTCTACTGGTTTATTCTCACTGCACTGGCACAAAACATTAACTGAGTATCATGTAGTCTAGAAAAACCTTCCATAAACTCCAGGTCCCACTCCAGCTAATGCCCCATTTCTCTGCTAACCTTTTCAGCCAAAGGCCTTGAGAGGAGAATCTTTCTTGCTATCTTCACTTCCTTTCCTCTCATTCTCTCCTTAACCACTAATCTGATTTATCAAAGTCATCAAAACCAATGCCCAATTCTCAATCCTCATCTTACTCCACATCTCTCAGCATCATCTGACACAGTTTAATCTCCCTCCTACCTGAAATACTTTCTTCTAAGGCTTCACTGACAAAACCCTCAGCAGATATTTCTCCTACCTAATTTGTTACCTGTTTTCAAGTTTTCTTTGCTGGGACCTCCTCCTCTAGCGGACCTCTAGTATCGAAATCACCCAGGGTTACAACCCGGGCCATCCTTCTCTATCTCTCCTTTCTTCTCAGGTAACCTCATCTACTTCCACGGCTTCATGGACGACCTACATGCTGAGGACCCTCAAATCTGTATGTGTAACCTAACTTCTCCTAAAGCTCCAGATGCATGTGTCAAACTGCCTATTCAACATCTCCAACTAGATATCTAGCAGATACCTAAAACATACATAATAAATAGAGGATTACTGATTCCATCCACACTTCAAGTCTTCCCCGTGTCAGTAAACAGTACCTAAAGTATCACCCAGTTGCTCAGCCCAAAAATCCTCCAAAAGCTTTCCACTGAGCTTCAAGTAAAACCTAACCTCCTTACCACAGTGCCCAAGGCCATCTATAATCTAGTCCCTGACTAGCTTTCCAGCCCCCTTCCACACCCTGTTCCCACTGGCTCACAATGATCCAGCCATACAGACCTTCTCTCTGTCCTCAGCCTTGCAGCACTCATTCGTGTCTCAGAGTCACTGCACTTGCCCTTGACCACCTAGAATGCTCTCCCCACAAGACTGTCACATGACTACTGTCTTCTCATCATTCAAGTCTCAACCCAAATGCCACCTGCTCTGAAGGTCTCCCTTAACCACACTGGCTAAAGTAGCCTCGGGCCACTTTCAACATTACCTTATTTTAGTTCATGAATTATCTTATCTGTTTACATGTTTACTGTCACTTGGAACTAAAATATAAGCTTCTCAAGGGTAAGAGTCTGCCTTATTTACCACTATTTGCCCAGCACCTAGACCAATGCCTGGCACATAGCAGACAATGAATAAATATTTGTTAAATGGCTGACACAAACAAGCTCTTCATAAAATAAAAATAAAAGGCCAAGAAGTATATGGGGAAAAAAGATACCCAATCACTGGAAGACAGAGAAATGTTAATTAACAGTAAGACATCAGTTTTAGATCAATAGTAAAGGTTTTATTATAATGATACCCTTTTGTGGGCAAAGGTATAGAAAAAAACCCAAAAAACAAAAAATCAAACCCTGGAAATGTCAGGCATAATCCCTAGTATATGTTAAAACTCTTAAAAATGTACATATCCTCTGACCAGCTAATTAATTTATCATGACAAAATAATCATATGTACAAGGACAAAAGATGTCCTCATAGGTACATGATACATAATAAATAGAGGTACATGGTTTATAATTGTAAAAACTTAAGTGTTATAATCATTAGGGACCGATTAAACAGCTATAATTTATATTGCTGAATACTATGCAGCCAACTAAAAAATGGCAGTGTAGAAATACTAACATAGAAAAAATTCATGAAATGCTTTTCAAATGAAAAGAAAATGTAAAAAATAAACACATTTATGGACAAAACACACTCATGTACATATACATGTGTTTGCATCTTTGGTAGGCAATGGCCAGGCCAGCTACAGATCTGAGGACATGGTAAGAAATGGAACACAAAACTACTGAACAGTGTCACAACAAATAACTGCCTTTTCTAAGAAGAGTTACACCACTCGCTGAGTATTGATGATGTCCCTCCACAAGCCTGATAGCATAAATGGCAGCAAGCCAGGTGTTTTGTGGTCGACAAATCACTCACTGCACGGACTATCAGTCTGGGTCACCTCTGAGGACCTGGGGAAGCACTGGGGAGCTGTGCCCACTCATGGTATTCTTCTTACTTATCCTTTGCAATGCTTGTTTACCGGTTCAGCAGTAAGCATGCAAATCAAGCTGATCTCAGTACATTCTTATCCATCTCTGAACTCTGCCCAGCCCTTTGTGGTCTGCGTAGGTAAGTGTGTGCAGTATATATGTTAGGTGTTTGTACAGGCATACCTCAGAGATGTTGTGGGTTTAGTTCCAGAAGACTGCAATAAAGCAAGTCACACTAATTTCTTGGTTTCCCAGTACATATGAAAGTTATGTTTACACTAACTGTAGCCTATTAAGCAATAGCATTATATCTAAAAAAAAAAGTACATACCTTAATTTAAAAATACTTTATTGCTAAAAAATGCTAACTATCATCTGAGCCTTCGGCAAGTCGTAATCTTTTTGCCATTAACATCACTGATCACAGATGACCATAACAAGTTATACTAATAATGAAAATGTTTGAATTATGAGAATTGCCAAAATGTGACACAGTGACATAAAGTGAGCAAAAGCTACCGGAAAAATGGTGCCAACAGACTTGCTCAATGCAGGATCACCATAAACCTTCAATTTGTAAAAAACACAGTATTTGTGAAGCACAGTAAAGTGAAGCCCAATAAAACTAGGTATGCCTGTACATAAATACACAAAAAAGTCTGGAGAAAATCACTAAAAGTCAAGTGTTTATATAGGTGGCAGAATGATGAATGATGTTTAGCTTCTTCTTCTTGTTTAATTGTATTTTTTTAACTTTTATTACAGTGATCAAACATTGTCTTTGCAATTTAAGTTAAAAAATGTTATAGGGCTTCCCTGGTGGCGCAGTGGTTGAGAGTCCGCCTGCCGATGCAGGGGACATGGGTTCGTGCCCCGGTTCGGGAGGATCCCACATGCCGCGGAGCGGCTGGGCCCGTGAGCCATGGCCGCTGAGCCTGCGCGTCCGGAGCCTGTGCTCTGCAACGGGAGAGGCCACAACAGTGAGAGGCCCGTGTACCGCAAAAAAAAAAAAAAGTTATAGACTGATGCTTAATCAAAGAACAATTGAGAAAATCAAATCTAAATTAAAGCCACAGGAATAAGATTAGAAGCCCCAGTGAGATACTTAGACCAAATTCACACTTAAGTAAACAACTTTGTCCAAATGTCCAAAGAAGTTTTCATCTAGCTTCAGGTTCAAACTGGATATCAGTTATAAAGAAAAATGGGGGGAAAAAAAAACAACTTTGGATGCAAATTCTTAAAATCATTCCCACTACACTTGACTATTTCAGATTTAGTTTCTGTTTTTCAAAATGTTAAAGACTGGATATCAGAATTGTAATTTAGAAAAATGAGAACATAACACCACCAACAAAGCTGTCCTCTTCCACCACGTGACAAATCAAACCTGAATCTTACCGGTCTTCTAGAACTAACCACTAACTCACAGAAGAACACACTAAATGATCCTACAGGGGGGCAGCTGGCAAAACCCCGACTGAGGGAAAATCCTACAGGACAAATAACCAAGTGTCTTCAAACAAACAAACAAAAGGCAAGGAAAAAGACAAACAGAGATGAAGGCACAAACTATGGATATAAAAGAAATTTGAGACACGTCAACTAATTACAATGTGTGAAACTTATTTGTTATTAAGAAGCTATTATTGGGGCCTCCCTGGTGGCGCAGTGGTTGAGAGTCCGCCTGCCGATGCAGGGGATGTGGGTTCGTGCCCCGGTCTGGGAGGATCCCATATGCCGCGGAGCGGCTGGGCCCGTGAGCCGTGGCCGCTGGGCCTGCGCATCCGGAGCCTGTGCTCCGCAACGGGAGAGGCCACAACAGTGAGAGGCCCGCATACAGCAAAAAGAAAAAAAAAAAAAAAAAAAAAGAAGCTATTATTAATATTGTAAGAGACTACAATGGTATGGTGGTTATTTTTTATAACTGTATTAAGGCATATTTTAAAATCATGTAACTCATCCATATCAAGCGCATAATTCAATGATTTTTTTTAGTAAATTGACCAAGTAAGTTCACTATAAATCAGTTTTAGAATAGTTTAACTTTTATTACAGTGATCCAATAAGATCCCTCATGCCCATTAACTATTAATCCTCCCGCCACATACACCAGCCCACGAATCCACTTTCTGACTCCGTAGATTTGCCTTTTCTAAACATTTCACATAAATGGAATCATATAATATGTAGTCTCTTTTGTCTGGCTTCTTTCACTTTACATGTTTTCAAGGTTCATTTAAGTCACAGCATGTATCAACAGTTTGTTTCTTTTTATTGCTGAATAGTATTCCATTGTATGGACACATTTTGTCTATTCATTTACCAGTTGATGGGCAGTTAGGTTGTTTCCAGCTTCTGTCTATTATGAATAACACTGCTGTGAACATTTGTGTGTGAAAGTTGCTGTGTGGGTAGATACACAAGAGTGGAATTGCTATGTCATTATGGCAAATTAAGAAACTTTTAAAGTGCTTTAGATATATTAGCTTATTTAATCCTTACAATAACCTTAAGAGGAAGTTACTATTATTATCCCCATTTTAGGGATGAGGAAACAGAGGTCCATCCGAAAAGCTTAAGCAATGTGGTCAAGCCAGACTAGAATCAAAGTGGTCTGGCTTTGGAGTCTGTGCACTTAACCACTATGCCATATACTTCAAGCTCACCAACAAGTTAAACATTTCTCACAGGATATAAACAAATTAAAACAAAGAAATTAAACAGAAAAATTCAGGGGGAATTCCTTGGCGGTCCAATGGTTAGGACTCTGGGTTCCACTGCAGGGGGCCTGGGTTCAATCCCTGGTCGGGGAACTAAGATCCTGCAAGCCACACACGCAACCCAAAAAAAAAATTCAGGTGACTTCTATGAACACACAAGTAGGGAATCCAATGTAAACTAAATTTAAGTGTATATCTAATAACATATATGGTAGTAACTCTTGTTATCTGAGTGGCAGAATAGGAGTAAGCTTTTTTCTTTTTATTTAATTGTGTTTTCTTTTATTACAATGATCTATATATACAAGGCAGTGTTCAAGATGAACATAACACAAAAAACTCACTAATCAGTAAACAAATGACTTGATGAACAATAAGATTTTAAGTTCCTAATTTTTTAAAGGAAATTTTAAGATGTCCTGAATGTGTACTATGCACTGACGCTAAGTTGAGTGCTGTGGACATAAATTCGATTAAAACTTAGGAACAAAGAAAGGCAACTCTGGAAGCACAGCTGTGGTAAGTGTTATTCCAGAGCTATTCCTGCAGGAGTCATCTTAGTCAGGGCAGGGGTCAGGGGAGGAAGGCTTCCTGAAAGAGGAGGCACTAAACTGATTTGAGGGAATGATGTATGTACATACTGCTACCAGTTAGAGACTACTTCATCAATAACATAGCCACTTCTTGATGATTAAAAATGGAGGCCCTGCTTCAAATGTCAAACTTTTCATTTCTTTCTTAACCTCAGATTTTGTCAATTTCAAATTTCCACTAGACAACAGGAGATTCAGAGAACAGAAAAAGCTTTGTCATGTGATGCTAGAATATAATTAGAATATAAAAAAATCTGTAAATACCTGTAACTTAAAAAGTATTTTTTTAATTCATTATATTTGAGTGTGGTTTGATCACAGTCAGTCAACACATCCTTCAAACTTCATCTTAATAGCACTTCTAAAAAGTCTACTGATGATCTAAATCAGGGGTGGGCAAACTACAGGCGCAGGTTTGCTCAGAATGGTTTTTCAGCAAAAAATGGTTTTTATAGTTTAGGAGGATGAAAGGAGAGAGAGACTGTATACAGAGACTACCTGTGGCCCAAAAAGCCTAAAATATTTTACTATCTCAACTTTCATAGAAAAAGTTGCCTACACTTGAAAAAAAGAAAAATTACTGGATGTATTTGTGCCCATACCGAAAGGCACCCTCAGAAAGGCACTATCATCAACATGGAACTCAGTCTAGACACTAGTACACTTACTTACTTACGGTGGGAGGGAGAAAAAGAGGGAAGGGTATGTAGTTAGTTCAGAAAGACATGGGTTTTGCAGGAAGTGGGGGGAATTCAGGGATAGAATACAGTTGAAGCAGACGAAAAATATGGAGCAGTCCTAGGGGTTTGACAAACTACAAAGGTGGAAGGTAGCTATTACAATATTAACGACCTGTGAAATGTGAGAGCTACGTTTATTGAGGAAACTGAGAGTCAGAGCTTAAGTTACCTGCCCAAGTTCATAGAGCAAGAGAGTGGGACACGAAGAGCTGGACTACAACCACCAAATTTCAGTCCCATTCTTTCCACTGAGTCACACTGCCCCTCATCACTGGACAGTGTTAACCTGGAAATACACCACTAATGATGTGTGACAAGGGAGCTCAACTGCATCCAGAAGGAACAAAGTCTCCTCAGGAGCTCCCCTCCCTCCTGCAATTATTAGTTACTTTTCAGGGAAGAACTGGGCAACACGTCTACAGGTCTCAAAGAGGTGAAGGAAAGAGGAGACACCAGGCCTATTTGCCAGACGTTGGGAACAACAAGGGAAGGTTGACCAAACATCATTAAAACAAGCCTGAAAGCTATCCAGTGGCTGAGAGCAATAAGAAACACCAAATTTCAATGAATTTACCTGGTTCCAATTTTATTACTTTAATTGCTGCCAATTCACCGGTGTTAACATTCCGTGCCTAAAAGAGAAGAAAAGATAATTGTGAAAAAAGCTTTCATAAAAACTTCATAAAATGCCATTTTAGCTTTTATTTATTTTCAATTATTCAGAAAAGTTTTTTAAAGCAAGAACTGCAAAAGTGATTTGTATTTACAAAACAAACAGTATATCCTTCAAAATGAATTTCAACATTAATCTATGTATAAATTTAATAATGGTGATAATAATATTGGTAACAGAAGCACAGACCTTAGTATACATCAGGCACTATTCTAAGTGTTTTTATATTAATTCTTTTAATCCTTACAACAATCTTATGAGGTAGGTACTAATATTATTCCCGTGTTGCAGATGAGGAATCTGAAGCACCAAGAAGTTAAAGAACTTGCCAAGGCCATCTAGCTAGTAAGTGACAGTGTTGGCTGGGATTCTAACCCAGGCAGTCTAACTCTAAGAGTCTGAGCTTTTTTAAGCATTACATTCTATTGCCATTCATTCAAAGGTTTGTTAAAATTTTGAATTAACTAGCTTTAAACTTGTAAATTTAAAAACTTCATAATATGAAAAGCAAGCACCATTTTTTAACTGTAAAAACAACCTCCCTGCATCTGTTTAAACACACCTGATAGTACAATGAGATAAGTGTAGTTAATACAAACCAAATATATTTTTACAAGCCACATATTAAAAATAAAAATCATTAAAAAAATCAATCCATAATATTAGATTGTTGGTGTTTACAGCTGTAATTATGTATAAATATGCAGAAATTATCTTCTCAATTTGTATAAAAATGGCAGTTATTTTTGTCAATTTAAAATGTTTTATAACTGAATCAGAATTTTCAAAATAATATTTTAAACTGTGAACTGAAACTTAATAAACTGATTTTCATATCAACCAATGAAGACCAATATATGCAATTCCCTGATCACAGAAAAATTCATTCATGTGATGAGAATAATACTTAGTTGTAACACTTCTTATTAATGGATTGGTAAAGATCAGTGAATCACCCACAAGGGGTGATAACAGCATTAACATTGGAATCCTTCTAAGAATACTGGAGCATTAAAAAAAAAAAAAATCAGTTTCTAAGAAGATATATATGGGACACAGTCACTGCTGAAATATAAAATTTAACCTTTAAACTCAAAGAAGAACAAAGGTATTAAAAAATATAAATTAAGAAAACATTAAAATAAAATTTTCAGGGAAAATTCATTCCTTTTGAAAAAAAATCCCCATGACTAATAAACACTTAGGATGCCAACTTATTACAGGCAGTTCAAAACAGATTTCAACATTTATTTCAAACTAACTTAATTTCCATTATATGAGACAGTTCAAATAGTGCCACATAAGTATTTATTCCCTTCCCTAGGATGAGAAGGTACACACACACACACACACACACACACGGAATAGAAATTCTGGGAGCATTTTCTAAGGAGGATGAGGCAGAGTATACCTGTAAAATATTCAGGATATTACATCAACGTTAGTCATAAATCTTCTCAAACACTCTCAGAACGCGTTGCCTTTCCTCACACTGAGATATCTCTTCCCTGTTAGGCTCCTCCTTGATACTCTGTCCGTTAACCCACATCTTTTTTAGCACTTCTCCAAATAAAATAAGACAAGACATACTACTCTCTCCAATTCTCAATTCTCCATTTAAAAATCTTGCTATAGTTTTGTTTTCTGTTTATTGAAAATAAACTCAAGAGTATGCACTAGCAAAAAATATGAACTCAAAGAAAGCTAGGGTGATTACTTTTACAGCTGAAACTCTGTTCCCAGCTTACCACAAGAGGGCACGATCTCTACTGACAACACAAGTTACACAAAGTGTCCAAAATGGCTGCAGTACACAATGTACTCTTCTAAAAATAGACTTATTAATGGTTACACCAGCACATATTTAACAGAAAAACTATGACAGTAAACTAGTGATAACTAGCTTACTAAAGTCAATTATTTACTATAGGCTTGACTTATGAATACAATTTTTCAAAATTTAAATCAGTCTAGGATTTTCTAAAGGATAAAAAGTTTTAAAATATTGGAATTCTCCAATATGTAACTTATTTGACAGACAAGATAATTCACAAAAAGGGAAGAAGAATAACAAAAAACCCTCAGTAAACCTGAATTTCTGAGCTTTTTCCCCATCAAAATCCTTACGTTTATTAATGGAAGGTGTTTAAAGCATTATGGCTCATCAAGAATCTTGGTCCTCTGGCTAAAATAAGTCATATTTTGCTGTCTCTAAACTAAGAGCAGCCAAAGTTACACACAGGTAAATTTAAAAATCAATATTAACTCTAATACTCTGTACCTGATATTCTTCTTTCAATCACCTAGAGAAATTGATTAGGATAAAAATGAGAGCAAGGTGAATATTATAAAATATTACCGTGTATAAAGTTAAAAATTTCTAGATCAGTATCAGTAACCTAAAATTTACAGATCTGCCCAGGGCAGAAAACTGAGGATACGTATTTCTCAGCTTCTAGACCCAGTCTTCTGCCACATCGTTGATTTGACCACCATTCTCACATGCTCTGAAAGTGATGTTCAGATCACGTTGTTCTTGAGTTTAAAACTCTTCAGGAGTACACACCATGGCTTTAAAGGCACAAATTCAAATTCCCTATCAGAGAATTTAAATTACTTACTAAATACAGCACTTTTTATAACAGCTTTATTGGGATATAATTCACACACCATAAGGTTCACCCTTTTAATATGTAAAATGCAGCGGTTTCTAGTATATTCACGTAATTATGTAACCATTATTCCTCTCTAAATTTGAAACATTTTCATCGCTCCAGAAAGAAACCCCCAGACCCATTAGCAGTCACTCCCCTACTCCTCCCCCTCCCAGACCCTGACAACTAGTACTGGTCTACTTTCTGTCTCTATTGATTTGACTATTCTGGATATTTCATATAAATGTAATCATACAAAATGTGGTCCCTTGTGACTAGCTTCTTTCACTGAGCATAAGGTTTTCAGGTTCATCCATGTTGCAGCACATATCAGTACTTTATTCCTTTTGTTGCTGAACAATATTTCATTGCATGGCAATTCCACATTTGTTTACCCTTTTATCAGTTGAAGGATATTTGGGGTGTTTCCATTTTGGGCTATTATGATCAATGCTTTTATGAACACTGTGTGGACCTATGTTTTCAATTCTGTTGGATACAGACCTAACAGTGGAATTGCTGAATCACACGGTAACTGTATGATTAGCTTTTTGAAGAACTGTCAAACTTTTTTCCAAAGTGGCTGCACCATTTTATATTATCGCCAGCAATGTATGAGGATTCCAATTTCTCTACATCCATGCCAATATTTATTATTACCTGGCTTTTTAACTTTTGTTTTCTTAGTGAATGTGAAGTACTATCTCTTTGTGGTTTGACTTAAAACTCACTAATGGCTAACCATCTTGAGCATCTTTTCATATGCTGGTTTGTCATTTGAATTTCTTTGGAAAAATGTGTATCCAATTCTTTGCTCATTTTTAATTGTCAATTTTATTGCTGACTTGTAAGAGTTCTTTATTAATCTTGATATGTCTCTTATTGGTTACATGACTTGTAAAGATTTAATCCCACTCTGAGCTGTCTTCGTTTTCTTGATGGTGTTCTTTGAAGCACAAAACTTTTAAATTTTGATGAAGTCCGACTTACCTATTTTTAGTTACTTGTGCTTTGAGTATTATAGCTGAAAAACCACTGCCTGGAACCCAAGGTCACAAAGATTTTTTTCCCTATGTTATTTTCTAAGAGTTTTACAGTTTAGGTCTTCCATTTAGGTCTCTGATCCATTTTGAGTGACTTTTTATATGGTGTCAGGCAGGGCTCAAATTTCACTCCTTTGCATGTGGATAGCCAATTGTGAAATACAACATTTTAACTGTAAAACCATTCACTACCTGGCCCCTGTCTATATTTCCAGTCATTCCTTAATTTGCACTTTATGCTCTAGCCAAACTAAACAACTGGCCATCTCCAATGCTATCCACACTTTTTGCCCTTTGGTACTTAATGCCTAGACAAACGCTTTCCCTAACTCCCTCCCCTGGCCTAACTTCTAGATGTCTTTTAAAGCTCAACTTAGGTTATTATCACTTCCCACAAGAATTTTCCTGATTCCCTCTCAAGTTTAGGCACCGCCCCCCCCCCCACACACACACTCCCACAGATCCTCAGTAAACTTTCTCAAATGGGAGTGGACCTGGTGAGAAAAATCCTGCAGATCTAGAGCTGATCTCAATTTTAGAGGAGCTCTTGGAAACTATTACATTTCAAAGCTGTCCCAAAATTCAGTTTGATTCAGTCAGCCTTTTAGAAGCCATTCATATTAGCATTAATTTGGGAAAAGGGTTTTCTGAGATGATTTCATGCAAACTGCTGAGTTATCTCCAACTATCAGAAAAGTATTCCTTGAGTGAGGGAATGGGAGTAAACAACATAATCAAGAATGGATCATTAAGCAGCCAAAAAAAAAAAAAGTGCTATGTGTTAAATAAAGTGAGTTAACTAACTATCAATAACAAATCTGATCATCTACGATATACCAAGCACCTTCTGGCATTCAAAGCTTACTATTCAGAAGGGGCTGTCCAACGTGAATATGAAGAAAGGTTCTGAAATGGGAGTGAAAAAATGCAAAGTTTAGTGCTGGCTCTGCCAGTAACAAGCAATGGGATCTGAGCAAGTACTTTCCTTGTGTCTTCTCCCCCCAATTTAAAAATAAGAAAGTGAAAAAAGACTATTTCTAAGAAGGTTCCTTCTAATTCTGAAAGCCAATGTTTACATCAAATAATTTAACTCTAAATTAACAGATTCCAAATACTGAACCAGCTGGCTGGTTATACAAGAATCATATGAGGAGTTTAAAAACAAAACAATAAAAACACTGCCACTGATTTTTGAATCAACAGATTTAGGATGAGACACAGGAATCTGTATTTAAAGCTACTGAAGTGCTGCTTCTGGTGCTCAGCCAGGTCTGGGCACCTGGTCCAAGGCACTGTGCCATGTGAATTTTATAAAATATAAGTACCAACTTTTAAGTCTGAAAGGGGTGTTACAGGGATGGCTTTATGAAGGAGATACCACTTAAGCAGAGGTTTGAGAGATGGGCTGGATTACAACAAACACAGAAGAGGGATGGGAAAGAGGGCATAGAAAGAAAAGCATGAACAAAGGCACAGCGACAGAAAACAGGCTATTTTGAGTGTACTGGGCCGGCCAAACCTCAGGGTGCCTCCCATATAAATACTCATTTCAGAGAAAAATGGCTAACCCACAGCCCCTGCTGAAGGAATAGTTTTGTTTGCTTTTCCACAGTTTCTTGGACTAGGTATGAGCCTACTACAAAGGCAACCACTTCATAGGAAGACTGATAGCCAGGGTGATGTACATTCCTGGTTTGCCCAGGACATTTGTGGGTTATGCCAACTGTCCTAGCAGAATTATTAACAATGCCCACTTTCACTCTCAAATTTATAATTAAAATTTTATTTAACTTGGATGGTAAATTATAAGGTCACTCTACCAATAAACCATGAGCTGACATGAAAAAGGAAATAGGCCAATCAGATTCTCGAAAATAGGGGTCAGCAAACGTGCCAGTTTTTGTAAATGAAGTTTTACCGAAACACAGCCATGT
The DNA here is from genome assembly GCF_964341445.2 of Mesoplodon mirus. Taxonomy (NCBI): domain Eukaryota; kingdom Metazoa; phylum Chordata; class Mammalia; order Artiodactyla; family Ziphiidae; genus Mesoplodon; species Mesoplodon mirus. Next base: position 56,199,785 of record NC_138990.1, read on the forward strand.
TCATCTGGTTAAGTATTGTCTATGGCTGCTTTCACAATACAACAGTAGAGTTGAGCAGCTGAGATAGAGACCATGTGGCCCACAAAACCTGAAGTATTTACTATCTGGCCCTTTACAGAAAAAACTGGCAGACCCCCACTCTAAAACAGCACTATCCAATAGAACCTTCTGTATTAATGGAAATGTTCTATGCCTGTGCTGTCCACTACTGTAGCCCCATGCCACATGGAGCTACTGATCAACTGAAATGTGGCTAATACAACTGAAGAACTGAACTGTATTTAATTATTTGTGTATGCAATATTTAAATTGGAAAGGCTTTAAATGTTTTTGAGATTTTATATATTTAAAAATTTGAGATATAATTGACATATAACATTGTATTAGTTTTAGGTGTACAACATAATGATTTGATATACGTGTATATTACTAAATGATTACCACAACAAGTTTAGTTAACATCCATCATCACACATAGCTACAAATTTTTTCTTGTGATGAGAACTTTTAAGATCTATTCTCTTAGCATCTTTCAAATATACAGTACAGTATTGTTAACTATAGTCACCATGCTGTACATTACATCCCCAAGACTCGTTTAGCTTTAACTGGAAAACAATCAACTTTTAAAAATATAGTTCTAGTAGTTTTAACACATGCATAGATTTGCATAAAATGAGTTAACAACCATCTGGAAACAGAAAAGTTCCATCACTGCAAAACCTCCCTTGAAAGTTACATTCTCCCTTCAGCCCAACCTCTGGCAACTACTGATTTGTTCTTTGCCCCTAGTTTCGTCTTTTCAAGAATTTCATGTAAATTAAATCATCATATATCTTTTTGAGACTATTTTCTTTCACCAAGTTGCTGCATGTATCATTAGTTTATTCCTTTTTATTGTTACACAGTATTCCATTGTATGGATATACCACAGTTTATTCACTACCATTGGAAGGACATATTGGCTGTTTTCAGTTTTAGGTAAATGTGAATTGAGCTGCTATAAACATCTATGTAGAGATTATAAAAATACCTTGGAGAGGGACTGGGCCATATAGTAGGTATATGTATAATCTTTAAAGAAACTGTCCAGTTCTTTCTAGAGTGGCTGTACCATTGTTCACTTCCAGCAGCAATGTATGAGAGCTCCAGTTCTTCCAGAACTTCCTTGCTAGAAGTTGGGATTGTACTTTTTAGCCATTTCTAACAGGTAGGTGATGGTATCTTATGGTGGTTTTAGTCTGCATTTCCCTAATGGCTAATGACATTGAACATCTATTCATGTGCTTATTTGCCATCCTTTGGTGAAGTGTCTTCTATCTTTTGTCCATGTTTTAATTGGGATGCTTATTTTCTTATTGATGAGTTTGGAGAGTTCTTTATATATTCTAGATACAAGTTCTTTTTCAGGCATATGATTTGCAAATATTTTTTCCCAGTCTGTATCTTGTCTTTTCATTCTCTTAACAGTGTCTTTTGCAGAGCATTATGGACTGAATTGTGTGCCCTGGAAATCCGTGCGTTGAAGTCCTAAGCCCCAGTACCTTAGAATGTAACTGCATTTGGAGGCATGGCCTTTAAAGAGGTAATTAAGGTTAAATGAAGCCATACGGATGGGCTCTAATCCAATAGGACCAGTGTTTTTATAAGAGGAAGGGACCAGAGTTGTGTGTGCACAGAGAAAAGGCCATGTGAGAACACAGCAAGAAGGCAACCACCTACAACCCAAGGAGAGGCCTCAGGAGACACCAACCCTAACAACACCTTAATCTTGGACTTCCAGTCTCCAGAACTGTGAGAAAATAAAATTTCAATTGTTTACGCCACCCAGTCTGTGGTATTTTGCTATGGCAGACCTAGCAAACTAACACACTGAGCAAAAGTTTTTACCTTTGATGAAGTCCAATTTATCAACTCTTTTCTTTTATGAATTATGCTTTTGGTATCATGTCCAAGACCTTACTTAACCTCAAGTCATAAAGATTTTTCCCTATGCTTTCTTCTAAAAGAAGAAGTTTTACATTTAGATTTATGATATATTTTGAGTTAATTTTTGTTTAAGTTAATTTTGTTTTGTGAAGTTTAGGTCAGTGTTCCTCCCTTTTTTTGTTTTTTGCATGTATATGTCCAACTCTTCCAATACTATTTGTTGAAAAGACTTTCTTCCATTGAATTGCCTTTCATCTTTGTTAAAATCAATTGGCCATATTTGTGTGGGTCTATTTCTGGATTCTATGTTGATCCATAGATCTTGTGTCTATTCCCTACCCATACCACACACAATCCTGATTACTACAGCTTTACAGTTAAGTCTTAAAAATGAGATATTGTGATTCCTCCAACTTTATTTTTCCTTTTCGAAGTTCCTTTAGCTATTCTAGGTCCTCTGCCTTTTCACAGAAATTTTAGAATCGCCTTGTCTATATTTAATTTTTAAAAAACCTGCTGAGATTCTGATTGTAATTACAGATCAATTTGTGGAGAGCTGACACCTTTACTATTCAGAATCTTTCAATCCATGAACACTACCCTCTATTTAGGTTTTCTCTGATATCTTTCATGAATGTTTTATAAAAACATTATCAGCATATAGATCCTACATATTATATATTTTCAGCACATAGATCCTACACATTTTGATTTTAAAAGCAGTGTGTGGCCAGTGACAACTGTATTAGACATCACAGCTCTAAGAAGTTTGAATCACCATGCAATATAACCCAGTGTGTAAATGATGCCATAAAGTTGTGCCACTGTCTTAGCAAGTAGGACCTTGGGCAAATAAAGATTTGAAGAAACAGGAAAGATACAGTGAGGAGACAGACAATAAAGAGCAGAGAACAGAACAAATGCACAGAAAAAAATAAGAGACCATGAGAAAGAAACATATCTCCAAAGCTGCCTTGAGTTCCTGACAGCTTTCCAGTTCCCTATCACATGTATCTTCACAATAGCCTCTCTTTTCTTGAATTAACTTGAATGGCTCTTTGTTTCTTAAAAACAGATGATTAAAGATCTAAATTTCTAGGACTGTATGATGCTAATTTCAAAAAAGAAAAAAAACAGATTGAGACTACCATACTAACTTTTAAAAAAGATGCACTTAACAGCTAATGATTGTATATAGACATGGAAAATAATCTATGACTGATAAAAGACAAACAGCAACAAGTTATATTTCAAAGTTTATTTTTTAAGTTGTTTGGAATTCAAGTTGGACTTGTTCCATATCAATAACACTTTTTTTTTTTTTTTGCGGTACGCAGGCCTCTCACTGTTGTGGCCTCTCCCGTTGCGGAGCACAGGCTCCGGACGCGCAGGCTCAGCAGCCATGGCTCACGGGCCCAGCCGCTCCGCGGCATGTGGGATCCTCCCAGACTGGGGCACGAACCCGTGTCCCCTGCATCGGCAGGCGGACTCTCAACCACTGCGCCACCAGGGAAGCCCCCTCAATAACACTTTTAAATGGTAATTGGCAGACCACAAATATCAAATGAACTAATAATATGGATAAAACTTAATAGTGGTATTAAGTTTGGGAAAACATAAGGGACCATGTAACCACATTCCCACTTCCCACTACAGAAGTGATGGAAGCAGCATCTCTAACCCAAAGGTGCTCAAACTCCAGTATGTACAAAAATCACCTGAGGTTTTGCTTTTGGAAATATGTAAGACTATATATAAAAGTCCTTCCCATTACAAATACCTAGATATGGCAGATAAGATAGAACAAGTACTCTTTTAAATGCACTGCTGGACACACAAGGAAAGAAATCCACAGGAAGCGAAAACAAAGAGAAAACAGTCATTCGCTCAAAAAGTATCTGTTGAATGCATTTAATGAAGGAAATCAGAGTGGTAAGCAAGAGCTAAAGCTACGACCTTAGCTTAAACTTAGAATCTAGAGACTTAAACTTTGATTTTTATTGGATGTAGTGAAAGCTGGAATTAAGACCACTGCATAAAACCAACAATGCCCCTGAACGGCCACACCTCTCAGTGAACAGAGGGGAGGAAGGGGGTGTCTGTCCATTGACAAAATGATTGAATAAAAAAACAACTGCTTGAATCACTAGAATGAAGGGGGGTTCCCTGAAAATTCAAATTCATAATTACAGCCTATTCTTAGTTGAGTATAAATTTACGCTTCTTGCAAGGACCAGGAACCTCAAGCCAAGAAATGAATTTAAGCTGTTTCTGGGTTGGTGGTAATGAAAGGCACCTGACAGAAAGAGAAGCAAATTTTCTGTAGAGAAATGCACCTTCAATCCATGCCCCAGGAGATTCCTAAATTACTTTAGCCAAATATGAAATTAAAACAAAATTATCAAACCACAAGAGCAGCAAAAGTTATAAACAACAGAATTAAATTTGCAGGAAGTTCAAATTTTGGAATTAACAAATACATAATATAAAATTACAGTTAAGTATGCTTTAAAAGTTTACAGGACTAAAGGAAAGTATTAAATACATGGACCAGAAACAAGAGGCTAACAAAAATGACTTGAAAGATAGGAAAAAAAGAACCTAACAGAATTTCTGGAAATAAAAAATATAATTCTTGAGATTAAAAACCTAATTGGAGCAGACACAAAGACAGAATTAGTAAACCAAATGACAGGTCTGAAACAGCAAAAAGAGACAAAGACAGAAGATGTGAGAGATTAAGAGACATTTTAAAATCATCTTATCTCATAAAGACATGTCATGAAAGAGAGATGAACATACATCTAATTAAAGTTTCAAAAGAAAAGAACAGAAAAAAATGGAGAGAAGCGATATTTCAAGAGACAGTGGCTGAAAATTTTCCAGAATAGATAGAAGACATAAGACCTCAGATTCAGGAGACAACAAGCCATAAAGAGGATAAATAAAAAAGAAATCTACATCCAGACACATCATATGAAGCTGCAAAACCAAAGACAAAGAGGTGATATTTAAAACCAGTCAGAGAAAAGGAGTCAGATTATCTACAAAGGAACAATAAATTAGACTTCTCGGAGAAACAATAAAAATCAGAATACTGTGCTAAGAGAAATTAAGTCAATCTAGAATTATATTCCCAGGAAAAACATCATTCCCAAAAACATATTATTTGCCAAACAAAAACCAAGCTTACCACCAAAAAGCATGCCATACATTCTTCTAAAGTATATTTCAAGATTAAAAAAAAAAAGACTCAGAAGGAAAGTCTAAAATGCAAGGAGTAAAAATCAAATAAAATGGCAATCTTGGGTCAATATAAACAAATATTGATGACTATACAGGGCAATAATAATAATAATGTCTAATTTATGTAATTTTTAAAAAGCTGGAATTCAAATATTGAACAAAACGGCATGTAAATGAGGTGTGATTGACATTAAAGTGTTCTAAGGGCCTCGTACTGCTTGGGAAGTGCAGAGTTAGTAATTTAGGGTCTTAGGTTAGATATATGTATATAATTATTAAGAGTAACTTCTAGAGTAATAAAAGTAGTATATAGCAGTGATTCTTAATTAAGGAGGATACTACCTCCATACGGTAGAAGAAGTCGTCTTTGGAAATGTGTGAAGGCATTCTGGGTCGTACCAGTACCTGGGGATGACAATGGCATTTGATAGGTGGGAGCCAAGGATTTTAAATGTCCTGCTGTGCCTGCTGTGTGCCACACAGTGACACAGTCCTGGCCAAAATGCCAAGAGCACCTACAGCTGAGAAACACTATATACACTGGCCAAAAACGGATTTCCAATTCAACATGGGAATTAATTCAATAACAATCACCTGCAGATGTACTTGAAATCACAGATTCCTGGGCTCCATATATAACAGATTCTGAATCAACAGGTTCTGAGGTGAGACCCAGGAACCTATGATTTTAATAACCACACAGGTGACTGTGATGCAACTGTCCATCAACCACACTGCTGAGAAACACTACAGCCTAGTGAGGGTGAAGTGTAAGATGAATGGGGTTTCAGAGACCCCCATATAGGAAGAGGATCTGGAGCAAGCGATATCCAGTGCTGAGGAGAAATCTAGCAGCAGGGAGTAGGTGGGGGCAGAAGTTCACATACACATACCGTTAGGTGTCCCCAAATCAGAAACTGCAGAGTAGAAGGGAAAGCATTTTTCTAAAATTAGTAACAATATAAGTGGCACAGTGCTTTCTCATTATATAAGATGCTTTTTCATTTAAATACTGGAAATGAAAATACAATAGAATGGTTCAGGACACCATCAGTAAAATAATTCAATCTACAACCTACAAATGGACCGTCCATAAACCAGATGGTGAGAAGGTCTGTCTTCAGAAATCCTGGCCACACTCTGATCTACACCCCTTGGGTAAAGGCCCTTCATACATCAATTCCTAACATCTGGGATGTGTCTGCCATGGAGCAGCAGAACATATTTCTAAAAGATGTTAGATATGTTCTGGGGAAAAAAAAAAAAAGAGTTCCTTGGTGAAGTAAGTTCTGAAAATAGTACATACTATATTTTCTTCCTAGAGCATAACAATGAACAAGAGCACATTAAAAGATTCTGAAGATCTACAGCAAGGACATCCATTTACTTTTGTTTGACTCCACATTTCCCTCCATGATCTGATTAAGGAACTCCCAATACTTCCCTGTCTTCATTTGGGAATTTAAGATTTAGAAAACTATATTCACTTAAGTAAATGCTTTTTATTCCCTGCCGTATCCTTGGTACCTAGAACAGTATCTGGAACACAAAAGGCCCTCAAACAATGTTTGCTGAATGAGTAACTGAAATCAACTGCATGTAGTATATGTTTAAAAACCAGAGTGGGGGATAGAGGCAGAGCAAGCCTTGTCTGGCAGTACATATTTCAGCACTGTAAACATTCCCACCATGGCGATCACAAGCTACCAACTTGACATCTCTGAACACTGGCTTGGGAAGAGATGCTCATAATCTCACTAACACCAAAAGGCTCTGGGACATCAATTACTAAAATGCTAAAATGTAGCTTATTTTATGCAAATACAGAATACCACCTCACTAACCAGTACCCCTAAGGAATGAAGACTGAGGTCTCCAGATAATGGGATAAACGTTAAGTGGAGAATGTTAATTTTTTAATTCAAAGAAGAAATATTGTATATTTATTAAGAGGGTGGCACAAATTTTAACATTTTCTGTAAACTTAGTATTGTCAATTATCCATAAACCGTCATACAGTGATGCTCTTAAAGGCTACGTAAAGCTATTTGCTCATTTACTAAATCATGGATTCTTACCGTGGGGCCCAAGGATGGGCTTCAGTGAACCCAAGAATCCCCTGACACTGAATGTAACCGGATACATGTTTATGCATCTTTCTGGGAAGAAAGTCCACAGCTTCCATCAGATATCTCAAAGGTGTACATAAACCAAGGTTTAAGATGCACTTCTCCAAATAAATCTGACTGCTCTGCTTGTTGAATCTGAAGGGTTTCGGTTTCCTCCTGTCTCATCAGATTGTCGAAGGTTACTTCTTACTGTCAGTGTGTTGCTTAGGGTATGCCTACCTCCTAATTTGCTCTGGGCTAAAATAAGTGAGCTTGTTAGAAAATGTGTTTTCATTAAATCACTGAGGGATTCACCTACAAATACAGTGAATAAAAAAATAAAACCATGAAAACTGACTGGTGGCAAATATTATGTCAAATAAACTGAATATTTATTTATTCAGATAATTGGTGGTACAGATTAATTATAAAAGACACAAAATATTCTACCCAATAAAATCTTTGTCTCACTAGCAGCCTTCTGTTTATTTTTAAATATGTTAAGATAATTTCTATCTTACAAAAGAATATATCCTTCAAATACATCAGTCATGAAACCTAGCACTTATCCATTTGAGAACCCCATTTTTGCCTGCAATAATCAGAATCTATCCATGAAAAAAAAAATGGAAAAGCCAACTTCATCTTTTAAATTTAAATTTAAAATTCTGTTTAGATCTGGGATGAGTAAACAAATTACTGGAAAATGTGCCTGCATTTGAGGGCTAGATTTATATCTTTCACTAAAAACAGTGCTATTAGTAAAACATACATATGCTTTTTGCCTGACACAAAATTCCAAACTTAAATATATTTATAAGACAAATAGACTAACTTAGCTTCATGAAATCTATGAATGTTACTTTCACAAAGCACTCTTATCAATGATATTAGAAACATCTTTTTCTGTTATCATATTATATAAAATTTTTTCTACTATTATTTCTCCTTTCACTAAAAATCCATCTATTATTACAGGAGAATGACCAATATGAATACACCACTTTTTTCACATTCCTCCTCTGTTCCCCGAACCCTTCAACCTCATCTCATTTGCTTCTGTTCTTGCTAGGCTTTTACTTCAATTATACTTTGGTGATCTCAGGGGATAAACTGAAAAGAGGGGCCAAGAGAAGGCAGGACAATCTCTAAGGACACGGTGTTAGAGCAGGCCTGAAACAATGACTGCCTGAACTAAAGTAATTTAACAGGAGTGGACAGAAATGGTTAAAATTCTACTTTATTCCATGTTTTCCAGTTTGTGGTTGTCCAGAGCCAAAATTAACAAGACCCACATTTTATTTGCTTAAGCAGTATTTTCAGGAATAAGTAGCTATGTTTTCTGCTGCACTGTCAATCCAGGGGTGTCTAAGACAGTCCTCCAAGAAAGGACCATAATGGAGCAGGGCTGTTCCTCTCTAACAAAGCTGGACCTGAGCTCATGCAGGCTGCCAAGTATGAAGACAGCATATCCTCAAAAAGAGCTTGGCCAGATGGACACGAAAAAGAAATGTAAGAGCAGATTACAGAAAAAAGAAGACCAGTTCAGAGACTAAGACAGGGAGAATGTAATTATGAGGCCAAAGACAAGACCAAACAGAGACAGGCATGGCAGCAGCTAGAAACCCAGATTGTTGACAATAACTGAAACTGATCTTGCCAGTACTGATGAATATTATTTTCAGGTACCACATTCTGGCGGGACAGCTTGTGGTTTCCCATGATAATCTCACACAGGTCTGCAAGGGCTAAAGTAAGGAAACTGGACAATGAGTTTCTGACACCCTTGGCCAGTTATATATCCTCCTCCCAAAGTCCAGAAAGGGACGTTCCTGAGTCAGATGGAATTTGAATCCACTAAACTGCAAACAAATATGTACAAAGGCAATACAGCATCGTGGTTCTTGGTATGTTCTACGAGGTTGGATCCAGCTCCATCATTTATTATGAATACATACATAACACATTTAGCAGCCTATATGACATCGAGCAGGTTCTTTAACCTTCTACAGTTTCCTCATCTGCAAAATGAAGATAATAAGTGAGGTAAACGACCTCATTGTAGTTGCGAGGATTAGTCAGTAGTTTTGTCTTCCACTGTCTCAACTCAGTGGATAAAATTTGGATAAACTGGGAAAATACTGAAAAATCTATATGCTTTAAATGGACTATACTAGGTGAATTTAGGAAAAACGGTTAATTCCAATTTCTTTAAGAAAGCACTTAAAATCAAGTAGGAGCTTCATAGGTGTCTAGTTAAGATAACATTTGTGCAAACCAAATAATCATTAGATAAAATATTTTAAATCTTTTAAAATTATCTGGTTTGGAAAGACAAACTTACATGAAGCTGTTATCCAACAGTAGAGACTGTGTAGTTAATCGTACCAGTTAATTACAAACTTGGTCTGATTACACTGGCCTGTTATATCCTAATATAACATTTAAGGACTTAGCTGAAAAGTTAGGGCAAGGGTAGCAAAACAAGTAAGTATGTTATCTCAAATTGTGCATGACAGAAACACGCTACCATATGACTATCTAATAATATCTCAGTTATTAGAACAGACTTCCTGCAAATCTGAGCAAATGAAATAGCTCCAAAAGCATGATTTTTTTTTAAAGAAGGTTTGTTTGGCATTTGTGAAGTGTGCTCTAAGTAGTCAGCAATAATGAAAGGGCTGAGAATTAAGAAACCTAAGATCATAACCAGATGTACTATGATGGTTTGTTTGCTGATTGGCCAGTGAGATGTAGAGAAGCTTAGATTAGATGCTCCATACAAAAGCTGAAAAGCAGAAGCAAAGAACCCAAATCGAGTGGATGTACTGGTAAGCAACTAAAAGAGAATGGAATGGTAAACAGAAAGGGTAAGAGGCAGTAACAGCCAGTGATAACAGACATGGGAAATAAGTCAGAGAATAAATATGATCAAAGCCTTGCTGTATAAGTGCAGAGTACCTGAGCCTAAAAGTCTTACATTCACAAATAGCTTAAGGGCGTGACATCCCATTACACAAACTCTAAACACATCTCGAAGTGAAAATGTGTGATTAACCAAGGAAAATTTTTCAAAGATTAGTGAAGAGGATAAACTGCTTTACCAAGTATTAAAACATAATACTAAAAGGTACAGTATTTAGAAAAGTGTATTTCTGGCACAGGAATAAGCAAACAGATCAATGGAACAAATTTACAATATGATAAAGATAGCAATTTAAATCACTGATGAAAAACATTTTTAGAACAACTGTCTATTCAGTTGGGAAAAAAAAAGTTAAACTCCTATTTCATGTTATACTCAAAAATAAATTCGGATGTTTTAAGACTTAACCATAAAAAGCAAAAGTATTGAAATAGGGGCTTCCTTGGTGGCGCAGTGGTTAAGAATCCACCTCTCAATGCAGGGCACATGGGTTCAAGCCCTGGTCCGGGAAGATCCCACATGCCGCAGAGCAACTAAGCCCGTGCACCACAACTACTGAGCCCGTGTGCCACAACTACTGAAGCCCACACGCCTGGAGCCCATGCTCTGCAACAAAGAGAAGCCACCGCAATGAGAAGCCCGCTCACCACAACAAAGAGTAGCCCCCACTTGCCGCAACTGGAGAAAGCCCGCACGCAGCAGTGAAGAACCAACGCAGCCAAAAATGAATTTAAAAAAAACTTACTGAAATACTAGAGAAGAAGAGTGCATTTTGATAATCGGGGAGTGAAGGCCTCTCAAACATAACATGAACCCAGAAGTCACAGAGAAAAATAGCAATATACTTGACCACATACAAATTAAGAACTCTACATGGTAAAATAATTAAGTAGAAAATGGACAAAAGAAGATACTAAATAGCAATTTATAGACGAAATCTAAACAATAAATATTATTAAGAAGTTATCAACCTCAGTAAATATCAAAGAATGTAAATTAACACTTTTAATACATTATTTTGGCATATCAGTTTGGAAAACTTCAAATGAATGAATGACATGAATGAAGGACATCAAAGGATGGAAAAAACGTGAGGAAAATGGACATTCCCACATATTCAGGATGGGGGTATATACTGGAGAAATAATTTTTAAAGGAACAATTTTTAATATCACCATTTAAAAACACAAACCCTTTGACCTGACAATTTCACTTCTAACAATTGTTCCACAAATATTCTAAAAAATGTACAAAGATATGTGTATATTAATGATTGCTGCAGCAATATTAATAAAACTAAAAACCTAAATGTCCATTATTAGGAAAATGATCAAATAAAATTATAGTAAATTCATACTATGAAACACCACAGAAGTAAAGCCTTATGTACTGACATAATGAGATTTCCATAACATGGTGTTGAATTAGAAGAACAAGTTGCATGATAATACAGTATTAAAAATAAAACTACATGTATGAGAATGCAGCACACACATACACAGACATACACACAGACAGTTCACATACATATAGAAAAGCTCTACAAATGTACGCATACCAGTAACCCGTGGTTACATATAGATAACAGGAAGGAGGAGGTGAAAGGAAGGGACTCTCAGTATTTTTTACTTTTTTTTTTTTTTTGCGGTACGCGGGCCTCTCACTGCTGTGGCCTCTCCTGTTGCGGAGCACAGGCTCCGGACGCGCAGGCTAAGTGGCCATGGCTCACGGGCCCAGCCGATCCGAGGCATGTGGGATCTTCCCGGACCAGGGCACGAACCCGTGTCCCCTGCATCGGCAGGCAGACTCCCAACCACTACGCCACCAGGGAAGCCCCATACTTTTAAAATTTTTTTTAAAAAATATGATTAAGAACAGAAAAAGAAAAGCAGAAGTGTAAAAAAGTTGTGCTAATAACTTTTAAAAGCACCACAACAATCTATATACAACATAAAGAATTGCACACAAGAAACTGAGGATGCAATTCAGCTACAATTTAAGCGAAATTATTCAGAGTACTGGCAGATTCTCTGTCTCTGAAGGCTTTAAGTGGTACCATATCACGCATAGAGACAAATAAAAGCACAAAGATTTTAGTTTTATGGTTTTCCATGAAAACATGAGAGAATGTCCCTAAGGCTTCTAACTGAAAAGGCAAAGATTTATATGAAGAAATGCAACTTTGCTAAACCACGTGTATTTTCCAGTTAGTAATATACGTGTATTTTCCAGTTAGTAATCTTGGCATTTCAAAGTAAGCATATTTAAAGATTAACTATTATAAGGCAAAAAACAACTCATGAGACTGACAGAAGGATTATGTTACTTTGTCAGCGTACTCATTTCAGATCATGGTCTATCTCTTCAACAGTTTTGCAATGCAGATACCAGGCTCTTAAAGCGATTTTTGCCAACTTCCACTCTAGTAACAATTGCTAGTGTGAAGCAGATGAAAACCAGTAACCTCTTTTATGTGTGTTAATAATATCAGAGGAGCTCAAAAAGGATAATCAATCTTTGATGATTATAAAATATCCTACAACCTTCAAAAAGTACATCTGCTTAGAACAAGCTAATGATGCTTGAACAAGGTGGGTTTTTTGTTCCCAAAAGGGTTTTTTTTTTTTTGGCGGAGGGGATATCTTTAATAAAATATCAACTCATACCAATGGTATATTTTTAGCATCCTAACTCAGCAGGATATTCGTTTTATGTAATTTTACACTTTTCCTACCTGGGAATGTTTTGTCCCTGATTCAACATATGAATTATGGTAGTACTGCTCAGAACATCATGAGGATGATGATACCATACCAGCAGTAAACACTAAAGAACAGCATCTTACCAGGCACTTACTATGTGCCAGGCATTGTGTCAGAGCTTTATGTGTAAAGCTCACTTATTCCACAATGACCCTATGAGGTAGTCACCATTATTAAATCTACTTTATAAATGACATAACTAGCACTCAGATAAGTTAACAAATTTGAACCCAGGCTGTCTTGATTCCAAAAAGCTATGCTTTTAATCACCAAGTTACCCATAACCAGGAATGTTACTCAGAAAAGATTCTTTGAAAATGAATATTCATTATGCAGACACCATATACACTTTCAATTGCCTGACATAAAAATTAAAGATTCAATTGTGAATGTCACTTGTGCCTAGATTTCATTTTTGAGGAAAACATTAGAGAAAGCTTAAAAATGCATCAACTGCTTCACTTAACAAATACAGAGTGTCAAGCTCTGTGCAAGACGTTCTTTACAATGAGCTCTTAGGGGAAGATAGTCTAACATGGAAGAAAAACAGATGCAGGACTGGAAATCGTGATGTGTGTGCTGTGAGAATAAATGGAAGAGAATCTTCTTTAGATACTAAGGAAGTCGGGGAGGGATTCCCTAATGATACAACTGTGATCTGATATTATGTGTAAAACATGTGTTTTGACCGAAATTTTGTACCTTTAAAGTACAAACACACAAAAATAAAAAACATTTTTATTTCCTAATTCTTAATAATCTGAAGCAAAAAACAAAGCACTGATTCCACTGTGACAGCAACCAGAATCTATCATTTGAGTCAGTGGATTTTTTGTTGTTGTTGTTTTGTTTTAAATTTTTGGCCATGCCACATGGCATGTGGGATCTTAGTTCCCCGAGCAGGGATAGAACCCGCACCCCCTGCATTGGAAGCACAGAGTCTTAACCACTGGACCACCAGGGAAGTCCAATTGAGTTAGTATTAAGAGCAGACACAATACTAGTAGTTCAGCCATACACTGTTGAAATTAATCAACTTTCAAGCATTCTGACACTCATTAAAAAAAAAAAAGCTGATGCCATTGTTGCCATTCAAGAAATAATACCAACTCATAATGAAGTACTAATATCATAATGTGCAATAAACTCATCTGCACCGGGCTCTCAACGTGTGAAAAATACTGCAGAAATTAAGAGTGGAAACTAATAACTTGCTGTTGACAAATCTAAAACAAGTACATAAAAAGTAGATTTTACCACACAACTCCCCTCACTCTTCCACACACATTTTTAACTCATAATTGTTTTAACCAGGACGTAGTAAGTAACTTTTTCCATTACTGATGATACTGGCTTTGGTTTACTTTGTCAATCATTACATACAGTCAACCATCGGGTTTTCACTAATTATACTGCACTAATTATTGAAAAATGAATAAGCAATAATTACCAAGAAAACTCTAAAAAAGATGAGCAAATGACTCTAACAGATATTAAAGCATATTTTTTAAAGCCTCAAGAGTTAAAACAGTGTAGAAGTGGCAAATGAATGGACAGACCAATGGGACAAAATAGAAAGTCCAGAAATAGACCAATATAGTTTTCAGAAACAGAGAAACAATCTGATAGAGAAATGGACAGATTACATTAAAAAAGAAATACAAATAAGGTAACATAAACATGAAATCCTTAACCTAACTCATGAAAACAGAAATGAGACAGCACTTCTTTTTTTTTTTTTTTTCTTTCTTTTTTTTTTTTTTTTTTTTTTTTGGTACGCGGGCCTCTCACTGCTGTGGCCTCCCCCATTGCGGAGCACAGGCTCCGGATGCTCAGGCCCAGCGGCCATGGCTCACGGGCCCAGCCGCTCCGCGGCATATGGGATCCCCCCAGACCGAGGCACGAACCCGTATCCCCTGCATCGGCAGGCGGACTCCCAACCACCGCGCCACCAGGGAGGCCCCGAGACAGCACGTCTTAATCAGAGGCAAAATCTGATCTAAGTCCAAGCACTTTCTCATCAAGCTGTGGAGAATCAGGTGCTCCAAGGATCTTTAGGCACTGCTGCTGTAAATGCAAACGCACAACCCTTATATGAAGGGACTATAATAATACTTACCAAAATCACCGATACATTTACCCTTTCATCTAGCAAACACATTTCTAGGAATCTAAACAAGACGCCTACACACATATGAAATAACACATGAACAAGGTTATTCACTACAAAATTGTTTGTAACAGCAAAAGATTGAACACATTCAAGGGCTCAGCAACAGAGGACTAGTTGAATAGACTATGGCATATACACAACTGAATACTATGCAGTCAAAAAAAAAAAAGGAAGATCTTATTGTATTAATATGGAGAAAGCTCCAAGGTATAAAAATGAAAAACAGAACAACAAAGTGAAAAATATCAGTATGTTACCTTTTGAGTAAAAGGAGGAGGAAAACAAGAATATATATTTGAATTAGCTGTTTGCATAAAGGAAGTTGGAAAGAATAAATAGAAATTTGTAAACATAGTTATATGTAATGGGCTAGGGAGAAGTGGTAGATAGGGAGGGGTAGGAGCAAGACTTCTCAGGGTATATCCTTTTTTTTTTTTTTTTAAAGAGAGCTGATTTTGGCCTCTGCTTTCACAGGCAATACTACAGAGCTGGAATTTAATAACACTGCTTTGTTTTCATTATATTTTAGTCTTTTTTTAAATAAATTTATTTATTTTATTTATTTATTTTTGGCTGCATTGGGTCTTCGTTGCTGCGCGCAGGCTTTCTCTAGTTGCGGCGAGCAGGGGCTACTCTTCGTTGCGGTGAGCGGGCTTCTCATTGTGGTGGCTTCTCTTGTTGCCGAGCACGGGCTCCAGGAGCGCGGGCTCAGTAGTTGTGGCACACGGGCTCAGTTGCTCCGTGGCATGTGTGATCTTCCCAGACCAGGGCTTGAACCCGTGTCCCCTGCATTGGCAGGCGGATTCTTAACCACTGCACCACCAGGGAAGCCCCTATACATTTTTTAAAATAGCATTTTGATTTTGAACCCTGTAAATAAATATATTCCCTATTCAAAATATTACAAGTTAACAATTACGTTTGAAATAAAGAGATAAAAAGAAACTGGTGACTTGGTTAATGTTTGGTCAAAAAAATTTATTGGTGTTGAATTTATTGGAGTGTGTAAGCCCTTCTTCTGAGTGATATTTAAAGGAATAACTAAAATGACAGCAGTACTAATCACCGTGTGAAACATCAGAATCACAAACACGCTCACACTTGTCTGTATGCTCATAGCAAATCTCAAAGCAATCTATTAAATTCAGAGCACGTCTTGCACTTTGAATATTCACGTTGCACTCTGTGGCCAAAAGCACACTGTTCGCCTGGTCAGAGACACAGTTGCTCTTTACATGTCAACAAGAAGTCAGCAGTAACAGCAAACGCTTGGGACAGGCAGTAAATACTTGTGACAGTGTAGATAAAGGTTTTAATAACAGCCAACTCAGTGCAGGTCAGGCAGGGATGATGCTACAACTGGCAGGGTGGAGGCGGTAAACTGTAGCCTTCAAACCAGTGAAGGAATGAAAGCATAAGGAAAGGCCACTTCCAATATCTGTCAGTCTCTTCTACCAAAGAGAACAAAAAAGAAGATGGAAACCATCTTGCTTCCATCTTTGGGGTGGTTGGGAGTTTTGTTTAGGACCAGAAAGAGAGGAAAGAAAAGTCTACACTGAGCACTTCACTAGCATAAGTGAAAGTGGCTCATTTAAAAAGTATTTTAGGGACCAATTAGTGAAATGAAAGGTAAAATGAAAGGACTATAGTCTAGTAAAGGCTGCCCCAGCTGCCTAGGATCAGGGTCAGATAAGCCTGGCAATGACTTCCAGAGAATCAGAGTCTAAATCACAGCCACATCACTTAGAGTAATCTGAGTACATACATAGAACTGTGCCAAAAATGTAAGGGCTCCTGTTACAGGCATACGTTTCAGTGTTTATTAGAAGAGACTGCTCTAAGTAGGATCTTTGTTCTTGTATCTAAGATCTAACTGGGTAAATAATACTTATATGGAGGAGGGTTTAATCTGATAAAAAAGGTATTTTATATTTCTGGGAACTTTTAAAGGCATGTTCACAAAAACAAAAACAAGCTGGTGAGTTTAGAAACAAGAACCCAATCCGGTGGCAACATAAGCAGACAATTTACCCAGACCCCTCTTCAAAGTTCAAGACCCATATAACCAACTAGACAATGCTACTTGTCCCTCATATACCTCAAATTCAACACCCCCCCAATTTTTGCTATTCCTCAGGTGTAATGATATTGTACAATACCATCCAAGACAGGATCCTATAACCCAACGCCTTAACTCTTCTCTGACACTCTCCACCTCTCCACTCACAGGATTATAAATGTCTGCTGAATCTTTCTACTGCTCCATTTCCAATCCTAGTGCCCTAGGCTTCTGGCCACCAGCATCTCTTCTCTGGAATACTGTGATTATCTCCAGCCTGGACTCTGTCTTATGCATCTAGCAGGCCTTTACTTTTATCAGCATAAATTGCTCACAGTATTTCCTTATGAGTTTTAAAACATCTGCTAGGGGCTTCCCTGGTGGTGCAGTGGTTGAGAATATGCCTGCCAATGCAGGGGACACAGGTTCGAGCCCTGGTCTGGGAGGATACCACATGCCGCGGAGCAACTAGGCCCATGAGCCACAACTACTGAGCCTGCGCATCTGGAGCTTGTGCTCCACAACAAGAGAGGCCGCGACAGTGAGAGGCCCACGCACCGCGATGGGGAGTGGCCCCCGCTTACTGCAACTGGAGAAAGCCCATGCACAGAAACGAAGACCCAGCACAGCCAAAAATAAATAAATAAAAACATCTGCTAGATTAGTAGGTATGCCCTCTTTTTTTCCTTAATAATAATCAATCAATAAATACTGTGTATGCCTTCTCTTTCATTTCTTAGGTGATCTTGTCAGAAACTTGTCGTTTTTACATGTCTTTTCAAATATCCAGCTTTAGGTTTTACTGATCAGTTGCCCCTCTCTCTCTCTCTCTCTTTTTTTTCTATTTAATTTCCGTCCCTCCTTTTTGTTTACATGTCTTCCAGCGCCTATGACTTTGCTCTTTTTCTAATTCCTGGGGTGAATGCTTATTTTTTTTGTTCTTTCTCATTTTTTAATAAATAAATTAGCAACTGCAAATTATCTATCTATCCTGCTTTATCCATCCATAGTTCTGATAATTTTTCACTGACAAGATTACTGTTAATTTTTATTGTAATTCCTCCTTTAACGAATGAGTAATGAAGTGGTTTTTTAGCTTCCAAAAGTATGGTACCTGGCCAAGACAGAGTAGCCAGGACCAGTTTACCCTTCCCTCTGAAAAAACTAAAAAAGTAAAATCTTAAACAATGGTTTTTAGACAATGAACATCAGACAGTAAACTACAGTGTTTCCTGAAAATAGAAAAACAAAACCCTACAGAGCTCTACAACTGTCCTAGCTTATAGCCTAGAGATAATTTTCATGCCTCAGTGCAGGGAGGGGGAATCCAGATGGAGTCTGATGGTCTCCCTGAGTTGAGGAGATGGAGCTGGGAACATGGGAAAACCAAGGCAGCTAGAATTCATAGGACAAGTACCCGAGAACTGCACAGAGACCACTTCAGAGATCTGTAGAGAGTCCATCTGCATCTTAAGTTTTCAGCTCAGTACTGATCCCCAGTGCATAAGGCCTAAAACAGAACCACCAGAAAGGAGGAAAAAGAACAACTCCCAAAGCTCATTAAGGGGCAGAATAGCTCATGTTCCCACTAGCAGAAAACCTCATAATTTGAGAGGCAGTGGGTAAAAGTACTCAGAAAGATATTACTCCAGTATTGGGAAAAATTAGCCCTAAGCTACAGGCTGCTGCTGTTCCCACCTAACTCAGCTTGGAAACAAACCTCAAAAGGATCTTTTTCCAAAGTAACTTCACTGCAACACACAACAAAGCTCAAGAACACTAATAAGAACACAAAAACATCTTACACACTTGAGGTAAAATTCACAATGTCTAGAATCCAGTAAAAATTAATAAGCACATAAAGAAGTAGGAAAATACAGCCTGTAAAATGAGAAGGAAAATGGATAAAAAACAGAGTCAAGAAAATAAGATAATAAAGCATAATATTATATAATAAGATAATAAATAAAAATTTATTAGGATAGTAAAGCACAAAAAGAAATAAAACAGTATAACTAAATTCCATATGTTAAAGAAAGCAAAGATAGAGCAAGATAACTACAAACATAGAATACGAAAAAGACACAAATCATGCTAAAAGATGAAAACTAACATAACTGAGGTAAAACATATACTGGCTAGAAATAACAGCAGATTAGACACCATGGACAAAAAGATTAATGAACTCGAAAAAATAGCAAATATAAACTATGCAAAATGAAATAGAGAAAAAAGACTGGAATAAAATGATCAGAGTATCAGTTAGCTGTGGGACAACTTCAAGCAGCCTAGGTCATCAGAAAAAATTTTTTAATAATGGTCAAATTTTCCCCAAATTTGATGAAAACTATAAATCCACAGATCCAAGAAACCTTAATTAACTCCCAGCACAAGAAACATGCAGAAAAACATTAAAGCACATCATAATCAAACTGAATTGAGATCAAAGGCACATAAAGAAACCTTCAGGGGCGAGGGAAGCCTTCTAAATTAGATTGTAGAGATAGCTGCACAATTGCATACACTCCTGGGCAATTTTTATGGTTTGTAAGCTATACCTCAACAAAGTTGAAAAACGATTTCAAAAAATTCTTTGGAAGAAATCATAAGAGACATGCTTAGTGACCTTGAGTTTGGCAAATATTTCTAAAATAAAATAAAAAGAGCATGAATAAGAACCATGAATGAATAAACAAACTGTCTTTTTTTTAATATCTTATTTTTTTTCAAATTTATTTATTTAATTTATTTATTTTGGGCTGTGTTTGGGTCTTCGCTGCTACGCGTGGGCTTTCTCTAGTTGAGGAGAGTGGGGGCTACTCTTCACTGTGGTGTGCGGGCTTCTCATTGCGGTGGCTTCTCTTGTTGCAGAACACGGGCTCTAGGCGCACGGGCTTCAGTAGTTGCGGGGCATGGGCTCAGTAGTTGTGGCTCACGGGCTTAGTTGCTCCACGGCATGTGGGATCTTCCCAGAGCAGGGCTCAAACCTGTGTCCCCTGCATTGGCAGGTGGATTCTTAACCACCAGGGCAGCCCCAACAAATTGTCTTCTATCCCTACAGTGAAACAATACTCAGCAATAAAAAGGAATACTGACACACTCAACAACATGGATAAATTTCACAATAATGAAGGTAAGTAAAAGAAGCTGGGGGCTTCCCTGGTGGTGCAGTGGTTCAGAGTCCACCTGCCAATGCAGGGGACATGGGTCCGTGCCCCGGTCCAGGAAGATCCTACAGGCCGAGGAGCGGCTGGGCCCGTGAGCCATGGCTGCTGAGCCTGCTCGTCTGGAGCCTGTGCTCTGCAACGGGAGAGGCCACAACAGTGATAGGCTCACGTACCGCAAAAAAAAAAAAAAAAAAAAAAAAGAAGCTGGACAAAATACTACATACTCTATGATTCCATGTATATAAAATTCTAGAAACTGCAAACTAATCTAAACTGACAGCAGATCAGTGGTTGCCTGGAGACTAGTTAGGGGCAAGAAACGTGAGGGGCAAGAAAGATTACACGGGGGCACAAAGAAACTTTCGAGGATTATGGATATGTTTATTAAATATTTTGATTGCTGTGATGGCTTCATGGGTATATACATATGTCAAAACTTACCAAATCATACAATTTAAATATGTGCAGTTTACTGTATGTCAATTACACCTCCATAAAGCATTTTTTAAAAAGGAAAAAAAAAATCCTTAAAGATCGTTTCCACACTGTAACTTTTCTTGGTATCCTTACACAGAATCTGTATTCATACCACACCACAGAACTTAAAATTTACTGCTAAAATAAAATCATACTGTTGTTATGCTTATTTGTATGTCTGTCTTCCCTGTTAAGGCTGTGAGCTCTTGGACTGTCTTAATTATATTTTTATACCCAGGACCTAGTAGGGTAGTGCTTATACATAATAAGTGCACAATACATGTACAATTAGTTGAATTTCTATTTAATTTTTAAAAACCAAATGTAGAATCTTGAGTAAACACAACTGAAGATATGAAAATAAGTACTGGATGGGAATCTCAACAAAAATCTACTTGAAGTTGTATTCGATGCTTCAGTATAAACAGCCAGTTTGTAAATTTCTCCAGAAAAAATTCAGTGTGCAGAGAGCAGAAATCAGAGGAAAAAGTAAAATATAGTAGACACTGAGATAAACTCAGAGTTAAAAACCAAGGAAGACAGTAATTTAACACTGTGGGCAGAAAGAAACAAAATCATTATCCATATTCCACATGCAATCACTGATTATGTTAGAGTCTATATAAATGCCTATTTACCTAGTACTATAATAAATGTAAAGACAGACCTCTAATTCACAGGCCCTAAGATAAGGACAGTGTGGTTAAGGGAAGAAATAGCTTTATGAGGGTCAATAATGCTTAAGCAGATAGCTTCTAAGTGCCAATTCCAACAATGCACTGAAAATAGCAGAAAGAGATTCCAACTGTTAAATGTACTTTGAAAAAACTTCTCTCCACAAAATGCTGTTTATGTCCAACATTCACCCTTTTCTTCCTGATTACATCAAGAGAAATGACTTTGGTTGATCTCTTTTTGGTTTCTATTACATCTAGGTCTGGGTGGGAGGACAGTAATTTAGAATATTGGAGGAGAGGCTGCTGATCTGTCTTAACAACAAGGCTGATTTGCCTTGTTGACAAGGGACATGTCACTGCTTTAAGGTAAGAGAAGCAGAAGAACCCTCGCTGGATTGGCAGGACATACCACAAATAGCTGGAATAAAGAATTCTGAGTGCCCTGTAATCATGCAACAACTTGCACACATTTTAATAACGGAATTTCACAGTTCTAGAAAATTAAGAGTAATATAATCATAAAGCCAAGTGGTATTATTAAAAAAAATCTTAGAAGTGTTTGTAAAACTTCGTATCTATATAAATTTTGATTCTATGCCCACACATTGTAATAACAAACTCTACTGAAAACCACTATAGCCATTTAATTGTAATAGCCAAAAATCTTATTATTTGATTTTGGAACAAACAAACAATGTGTGAAGAAAACCAGAATTTGTCTTCAAGAGGTAAACGTTAATTTCATTACTTAATAATGAAAATAATATTTAAAGGATTATTTTTTTAAGACTTTCGACTGGGTAAATATCATAAACTAGTACTTTTAATAATATAAAATACAATAACATTTTTCTAACTTTTGAAACTCTAGCTTCTCAAAAATGAAACTTTCTTATTCTAGCAATTAAACCAAAGTGTATGGAATAGCCATTTGAAATATATAAAAGGCTATATGAAATAATGACATTAAAGATATAGATATATATATATCATATATGACACTGATGTTCTGGCAATGCTTTTCTATATTATTTTTTCATTCAAATGAAATATGACCACACCATATCATTCACATAGGCATTCACCTTTTAGAAATAATAAAATGTGTTTAAAAGAACAGATTTTTATGTTTTTTATTTTTATGTTTTATGTTTTTGTTATATTTTTATGTCATTATACTGTTTTACTTAAAGTTATACAAAAATGGACAGAAGCCAACATTCTCTTAAATATAAGACAGTAATTAAACAGTAATTTTTTAAAAATTTATTTATTTTATTTATGTAGTTTTGGCTGTGTTGGGTCTTCATTGCTGTGCGCAGGCTTTCTCTAGTTGCGGTGAGCAGGGGCTACTCTTTGTTGTGGTGCGCGGGCTTCTCATTGCGGTGGCTTCTCTTATTGCAGAGCACGGGCTCTAGGCGCGCAGGCTTCAGTAGTTGTAGCACGGGGGCTCAGTAGTCGTGGCTCACGGGCTCTAGAGAGTTGTGGCGCATGGGCTAAGTTGCTCCGCAGCACGTGGGATCTTCCCGGACCAGAGGTCCAACCCGTGTCCCCTGCATTGGCAGGCAGATTCTTAACCACTGTACCACCAGGGAAGCCCCTAAACAGTAATTTTTTAAAGCAAGATATACTCCATATAATTTTATGCCTTAAATTGAGAGTAGATTTCCTAAGAGGACTGGGAAATAAATGGACATCTACATCTGAGAAGAAAATCTTCTTGACCTCTATTTTTAGCAAAGGCTGTTATTTGAGATCCAACTTGAAAGCACAGTACAGAGAGACAGTAAGTTTGACTCCCTTACTTCTGGTATAAATGCAGGTGTTTTGCTTACATTTTTCCTTCTTAAATTATACTGTAAACTTGTGATGCATATTCCAGATTGAGTGCACCAATTCATATTCCCTCTCTAACCAGTGTCTCCATTTCACTACATGAGAACAAGGAAAGAGTGGTGTATGATTTCAGTGTCTGGTTCAGTACTAAATATTTACTGGGAGCCAAATACATGCCAGGTATGGTGCTAGGTGTTGGGACACAGAGCTACTGTTAGCATATGCTTAGTGTCTTTGTTAAATGGTAAAACTATAATGTTAAAATTCTGAAAGTCCATTCCCCTGGATGACCATGTGAGATTGGTGAGAAAGTGGATGGAACCAGTGAACTTTTATCTGTCAAGGGCTCATCATTCACTTTGTTCTAGGTATGTCAGGTATCTCTGTTCTACACATGGGCACAGAAGTCTTCTCGAGTTGAAAAAACAAATCTAAAGGAAAGAACAACTGGGACTACTAGCACTGAAAAAATTTGGAGGTCTGCAGATAGGGAGACATAACACCTTCAGATTCCAACAATACTGGTTACCATATTCACATGGTGGCTAAAGAAGGTTGTTTAAATGCTTTATAACAATGAATACCTTAAGGCACTTCATTTTAATTTTCCTGGCCTTATAATTTTACATAGGAAGGAACTGAGAGAGGGTAAAGCAGGCCTTTAGAAGTAGGCTAGCCCTGCATTTCCCAGTGTGTTCTGTGGAATTGGGATATTATAGTCATTAAGTAAAAAAATTAAGAAATTAATGTGTTTACATTTAGGATCAATTAATTTAGGAAAATAATTGATCAAAGTTTAAAAGTACATCTATCATAGGACTTTTCAGAGTCTTTAATACACCAATATATAATGTGAATCTCCATGTGGAGGAAGGGAATAGCAGTGTTTCCCAAATTCATTTGATCACAGAATCTTTAATCCTTTAATTAAGGATCACTTTAAGAATCTAATGTTCCAGAAAAGAAATTTGGGGAAACTACACTTATGTACCAAATGAGGTAAGAATCATGTCAGAGGAGAACATACTTCCAGAGGCAAAGTCACCTGATGGCCAGAAGGTCAGGGACTTGGAAAAAAGATGACAAAATAGCTCTAGAGGAGGCGAAATGCCTGCAATTCCTAGCTGCAGTCACTGCCATCTCCCCGCAGCGATACACTGAACAGGTAACTGTAGCAATTAATGTCTTCCTCTGAGCTTCTACTGTTCCTGGGACTACACTAGAAGTTGGAGATATAACAATGAAGAAGACAGAGAAGGTCCCTGATCCCACAGAGCTTACATTCCAGCTGTGGGAAATAAACAAGCAAGCAAAAAAAAAAAAAAAAAAAAAAAAAAATCAGACTGATTAGTCCTATGTAGGAGGAAAAGCAAACAAACAAAACCTGGATGATGTGACAGAGAGAGTATGACTGAGACAGGCTGATACTAAAATAAAAACAAACCCAAAAAACCCCTGGAAATACTAAGAATGGCTCTGCTAAACAGACCCATGAATACAGGCTCAAATTTACATAATAAGTAATAGGAACAAATACTAAGATTTAAATGCTTTATTTAAACCTCACAATAACCTTTTGAGGTAAGTACTATTTTATCATTTTCATCTAACAAATGAAACCAGGTATAACGAAGATAAATTAAGTGTCCAAGGTCATAAAGCTAAAAAACTAGCAGAGCTTAAAATCAAATCCAACTCACCAGTTCAAGAGGCTAACTTCCTAACTATGTGGCCATCTAACCAGGCAGTATCTACTTGTCTGATACTAAACTGCTATTTCAACAGTTTTTAAGATTTCTTGGGAGTTCCCTGGTGGCCTAGTGGCTAGGATTCAGCGCAGTCGCTGCCATGGCCCAGGTTCGATCCCCCGTCAGGGAACTTGAGATCCCGCAAGTGGTGCCGCACGGCCAAAGATTCCTGAATCTTCTCGTTGTCTATCACACGTAACTAACTCCTGTCTACCTCCCTAAATTTACCAGTGGGGAGACCCAACAAAGGATTATATGGTTTTTTCTTAGCAAAAGGAGAAACTGTATCCCGATGTTCAGTTTTACCCAGGATATAAAGGAATTCATCAAAGAGCACACAGTGGCAGTGAAAGAGCCAAGGTAATGTCCTCGGACCAGAAGATAATGAATGACAGGAACGACCAAGTTCCAGCACACACTAAAGAGGACTTAGCAAGAGATGAGAAGACGACAGTCCTGAGTAGTTAAGTAACTGAACCACAATCATTTATCTAAGTATTGCAGGAGCTAGGAGCGGAACTAAGGTTCTCTTCAATGTCTCTCCACCATTATCCTCACACCTGGAGGATGGGGCCCAGGTCAGGGCAGAAATCTGATAACTCCAGAGCAGCCTGGAGGACGCACTGGGGATAGTCAGCGGTCAGATACTGGTATTGGTGATAAAAACAAGCACAACCACAAAATACATGAAACCGAAGACTAACAGCCAAAAGTGGGTCATAGCCAGTAACTACAAAGACTGAGATTAACCACAAGAATCCATTTGCTGCACATGAACAGCAAACATGGTAGATGTGCAGGTGTCAGGAACAGGGACTAAACAGAAGAGAGCACAATCAGAAAAATTCATAAGAAAGGCAAGACCAGGCAGAGGCAGGCACACTGTGCCACCAGACAAAGGAGTCTGCTCTCAACTGTCTTTCCCAGAGCTACCTGGAGAGTTCTTGGATTAAGATGTCCAGGCTGCACCACATACATGCTGACTAAGAAGTTCCTGGGAAAGCCCGGCTTTGGATCACTTTGCCACTCATGGGGGCTTTAATCTCCTGCTTCTTACAGAGTACATACAAGACTCTGATACATTCCCAAAGCACATCATTCCTTTCCCCCTCATATCAGTTTCTGCATCTTTAAATTAACAGCACACACAGTTATTCACACTTTCCCATTATACTTTCCCAAGGTGACCCCAAAAGAAGAGCAGCTCGAGGAGTATCTGCAAGCCAAACAACGCGACTCTCATGGTCAGCATTAAAACTTTCTGTCACAGTTAAATATGATTTTGTTCCTTTCTCTCTTGATACATTTACAACAAGCTACGTGTTGCTAATCTTTACAGAAACAGACAAGTCTGGAAACCAGAAACATACACCCCAACCTCTGCATCAGAAGCCAAAAACAAGAAGCAAAGAGAGGCACCAATATTCTCTAAACATTAGTGGTGCCCAGATGCAGAAAAGAAAAAGAAAAATAGAGAAAAAGAAACAGAAAAAGAAAATCCTGCTCTTAACATTAATATCTTACTGTCAAATCCCAGTGTATGGGAATTTTAGAATTTTACATTAAAATCTTCTATTAAATAGTTTTTACATATCATTCTGGGGGAAATGAGAGGCAAGCAGTAATTCAAAATCGCTACTTACAATATGAGGCAAACTTTTCAGAAGAATACGTTTTCTTACATTTCTTGTCAGTAATGTTTTTGAGAAATTGCCCCCACGCCCCACCTTCACTGCCACCTGCTTGCAGATCTCTACTTCCTACCCTGCCTACTGTGCCTCAATTCTTTTAAGAGTATGTACCAGGGCTTCCCTGGTGGCACAGTGGTTGAGAGTCTGCTTGCTGATGCAGGGGACACGGGTTCCTGCCCCGGTCCGGGAAGATCCCACATACCACGGAGCGGCTAGGCCCGTTAGCCATGGCCGCTGAGCCTGCACGTCCGGAGCCTGTACTCCGCAACGGGAGAAGCCACAACAGTGAGAGGCCCACGTACCACAAAACAACAACAACAAAAAAAGAGTATGTACTAATCTAATACTTTGAATGTTGTATGAAAACCAAATATCATGTAAATGGTAATTCATTACATAAATGGTAATTCATTTATTTGAAATGAAACCACCAAATTCATATAGAATCCTAACTAATGTCACCAACAATCTTGGGAAGAACTATGAAGTTCAAGAGTCTATAAGCAATTCTACAAGCCAGGGGCAATGGCCCACAACTTGGGTGTGGTTCACAATCAGGTTCTCTTTTCTGTGAAATGACAGCTGGTACTTGTAAAGTCCAAACTCCTTCTAGGAAGTAAGGTGCTTTTTGAAAAGATACGGTTCTCAAACAGTTCCAAATGTATGGTCGTCATTTTAAAAGCATGTTGCCCACCTGAACAAGCATCAGAATTAATGATTAAAGTTTCCTTCAGATTTGCTATGCTAACTGATCTGACTTTTCTTAAGCAACAAGAGATATTTAACATGTTCCACACTAAAGAAATGGGAATTTTCAGACCTCTTCCCTTTGCATCTACTGGTAGACAAGTAATAAACAGAATCTAGCTTCAGCTTAATTATGACTTAGCTGAAACACGTTTACAGGATTGAATGCCCTTTAAAACTGAGTGGGAGAAAAGGAGACAGCCAGTAAAGAAAGGAAAATGGAATTATGATGAAAACAAGGCAATTATGTACATTATTTCAAAGAGGACTAAACAAAGCCACATTCTGATAGCTTCTAATGGCTTTTAATGTCTCTCCAATCCTTAAAAGTTAACAAAGTTAGGCAAGAATAGTCACCTTTGGTGTGCCTTAACAGTACTTAATGTAAAAACAGAATTATGAATTATATAAAATATTATATAAAATATATAAATTCGGAAGAATTCTATCTCTATCTTGTCTCTGATTTTAAAACTCAAATTTAAGTCAGATCATTGTACAACTCACTGAATTGCACACTTTTAAGGGGTGAGTTGTATGGTATGTGAATTTAATCTCAATAAAGCCATTAAAAAATTTTAAGTCAAAAGCTGGGGTTGGGAGAAGGGAGTGAGGAGGGTGGACGGCAGTGTCTGAAAATAAAGCTCCAGAATAACTAAGCTTTTCTATATAAGCTGACCAATGAAACCGAAAGCTAAACAGGCTCTGGTGAAATAGAACAGGTTTGATGTTTCTGGTCTTTTTTTTTTCTTTTTTTTTTTTGCGGTACGTGGGCCTCTCACTGTTGTGGCCTCTCCCGTTGCGGAGCACAGGCTCCGGACGCGCAGGCTCAGTGGCCATGGCTCACGGGCCCAGCCGCTCCGCGGCATGTGGGATCTTCCCGGACCGGGGCACAAACCTGTGCCTCCTAGCATCGGCAGGCGGACTCTCAACCACTGCGCCACCAGGGAAGCCCAAATGCTTCTGGTCTTTTAATAAAGAAATCCCTTCAATTGATTGGGTTCTTGACTTGATCAGTGGCCAGCTAAACACCTTTGCTAACTGCAGTTCTGACCCACTCCTTTCCCCTCTGTGCAAGGGACATATTTGGAGAGGGTGAGAACCACAAGCTTCTACTAGAAGGAAAAAATAATACTCTGGCAACAATGGTGCAAGGTTTGGGGCGGAGAAGAGGGAGCTGTCCATGTTTCACGCCAGAACATTTTCAAAAGCGTAAACTACTTTCCTCAGAAACTCAATTTCAACTAACCAGAAGATAACAAACCTTCTCCTTTAGTAAATATACAGTCCCACTGCATGGCTGCCTTTTTAAGGAAATGTACTCTTTTCTAACCACTGTTCCCTCTCATGTCCAGTGAGATACTCTGGGGTTTTTCTGATATCACTGAATCACTTCCAATCCTCCTTCCTTGGCAAAAAAAATATTATTTTTAAAAAAGTAGAAACCAACACAACAGATGTATAGCTCTGTGTTTTCACACACCTAATTTTGGCAGTGTAGCTGAGTGCACAGACTCCACAGGCGGACTGTGGGTTCAACTGCTGCTCTGCCACTTACCAGCTGGGAACTCCAGGGCAAATCACTAAAGCTCTCTGCGTCCCTCTACTCTCATCTGTAAAATAGGGATAATTAAAGATCCCACATCATAGTATGGATTAAGGTTAAAACTGGTTATTATCGGTAAAAGTTCATAGAAAAATGCTTAGCACATGATATATAATAATTATTACTTCAAAGAGTAAATGAGCAACTTAAAGTATGAGAACAGTTTGGTTTGAAAACTTGTAAAACACAGTTGTGACAATTCCTCAAAAGCTGTACAGATATACTAAAATTGAACAAAAACAGAAATGGATGGCGGATGGTGGGAGCCAGGTTTCTTACTAATAGAGAAGAAGGCTACAGATAGCATTGGGGAAGGCTAGAATGAACCATGTGGGACTGGATTAGATTCAAAGACATCAGTACAAATTCACCTTTAGCTTAAAATGGATACAGTTATATAAATACAGAAAAAACTATAGATATGTATGTATACATGAACCAGTAATACATATACTTATATACAACATATGTTATAAATATATATTATTAATACATATTTTATATATTAACTATACATTATATATAAATATATATATTTCCTAGATCCATCTACTGAGAGGTCCTAGAAGAAGTGACACACCAGTAAGAACAAGCACACTCAGAGCCCAAATCTTGGTTTCTTATACTACTCTCCAATAAAAGGAACCTGGGGTCCTTGGAGAAATGGCTGATCATAAGGCTGGGGCAGGGAATATACATGATGAGCCTGAGATATCTTATACTGCCAGAGAGTAAGGAAGTGTTCAAAACAAAATGATGGGGACATATCAAAGGGATATAGGAGATAATGTGAAAGAGCTCTCAATGGCCAAGCTGGAACAATTTGAGCAATATGAGTATTGGATTATAACCCAGGATATAAAATAAATATTGATAAATCCATACTGATATAAAATAACTGAGGGGCAAAGATACAAATCTCCATACAGAAAAGCTCCAAGTAATTTATGAAGCTACTCCCTTTCTCAAAAAGATGAAGCTTAACTCGACACCCACTAAGTGTGGGGCTGTGTTTAGTGATTTGCTTTCAGACAGCACAACATGGAAAGGTAGGAAAAAGTAATCTTATAGTGGAGAAACCCAGAAAACATCATCACAGCCAGGTGATCAAGGTTAACATCGCCAGGGAAAGTCAAATTAATAGCGTGGATACTTCATCCTCCCCAAAATTCATACCCCAGTCTAACCATGAGAAAAACATTAGACAAACCTAAATGGAGAAACACACTACAGAATACCTGATCAGCACTCCTCAAAACTATTAAGGTCATCACAAAGTCTGTGAAACATGATGAGAAAATCTAACATGCTATTCTGAATGGGATCCTGGCACAGAGAAGAGAAGTTAGGGAAAAAACAGTGAAATCCAAATAAAAGGTGGTGTCCAGTTAATAGTGACGTACCAAAGTTGGTTCCTTAGTTGTGACAAATGTACCATGGTCATGTGAGATGTTAACAAAAGGGGAGACTGGGTGAGGAGTTTACAGAAACTCTCTACTATTTTTGTGACTTTTTATAAATCTAAAAATATTCTAAAATAAGTTTTTTAATCTCAATTATCAAAGAATTAAAAAATAAACTAAATTTTTAAAATGGTATGAATTTTAAAAGGTGAGTTTAAACCTTGGCCAGATAAACAAAAAGGTATTGTCTCCTAAAACAGTTGATCATATCAGGTAAATGAATAATTTCTGCAAACAATGTTGCTAGAAAACCCAGACCGCCTTTACTGTCGTATAAAGTAAAGTTGGTTTCCAGACTTTTCTAAAACCCACCAAAATAAGTTAAATTATACTTTTAAAGCACTTTGTCTGAAATCTTATAAAACAGATTTAAATTTCACACCTTTTATATGATCACTTATTATAAAACAATATAGGTTATGTTATAGAAATGTTCTTTAAATTTTAATTCAAATACTATATTATAATGTGATAGAAGCAGCTAAGGAAATCTCAACACAAACAATACAAACCTTTGTAAAAATAGCAACTCTGCCCAGTAATTAACAGTAACCTTCAATTTTGGTTTTTAAAAGAAAAAAGTGTGTCAAGCCTCATGTAACCACAGCTTACTGAAGAAAAAAAGTCTACGTTCCAAATCAAAACATCTTATACGATTAGCAGACTCCAGCAGTGTTAGCGAATGAACATCACAGCACTAACTAGAAACATGAGACCCCAAAGAAAAATGTCAACATAACGATTATGAAATAGAAATGACAGTGACTGACTGACCTATTACTGTTCAAACTGAATGACATACAAAAAGTAAACATAACTGTGTGTGTGGCCTGTTTCTGCAAAAAGCTTTATAGTCTCTACTCAACCCTCTTTAAAGGTTTGGGGTTTGAGTTTTCATTAAAGGGAGAAAGGGTGAAGGAGCAGGGGGTGGGGATAGACGCAGCAAGAAGCAGAGAAGGGAAAGATGAGCAAGTCTTAGTAACGACCATGTCCATCTGGGCTTCCTATCACTTGGTACCTTCAATGTTTCTCTTCCTTCCATCAACTCTGCCACCTCCTAAGGATGACATGGAGGGAGAGAAGTGTGAATCTTCCTGTGTAGGGACAGCGGGAGATCATAAGTCACCAATTCCTGAGGCACTGAAAGGAATACAGGAACCCAAAAAAGGATTTTAAGGAGGCACAGGTGTTGAAAGAAAACTCTGATAACAACAATGGTGGGTAACCTCTTACTACTCTCCATTATTCTTAACTGCTTCAACTAGAACATATTCAGTAACTTGTAATACCAGACCTTTTCCTCAAGACCATAACTTTCACATACATGTGTACTTACAGCATAGGTCTTTCATGGCATATTTCACTCACTCACTCAAATATGACACCTCAAAAGAAAGACTGAAACCATGAATCTTGAATTCTTTGAATTCCTTAGACATTAAAGGTGAGGAGGAAGTCAGCTGAGAGCTCTTCTTCATTTGAAAACTCCAGGCAAAAGACGTCCCTTCTCTTGGCTCCCATCACTGAACAATTCTTGTTCTCATGTGCACTCTTTCCTTCTTTACCATATGTCCCCACTGGTCCCTTCAGATCTGCTAGTCTACCACTGCAGGGGGTGGGGGTAGGGATGGGGATGGGGAGGGTAATGGGACAACACCTTTCTACTTAAATATATTCTCTCAATCGATCTGTCCAAAACCTAACTCTACTCAAGTTTCCCATCTCTCCAGGCCACCTATGCCCAAAACTTCCCCTGTCATTAATCTCATTCACATCATTACCATTCACCCTTGGATTGTTTAGGCACTGTTTACACAGGGGCATGCCTAGTACACAGTAAGTACTCCATAAACACTATTTGCTATTATTATAATTATTGTTGTTATTAATATTCAATGTTCTCCATTATTCTCCAATACAAATCATCTGATGCAGTCTAACCTGTTTCCTGCATGATCCCTGCTTACTTATTCCTCCCCCTAGCAGGTCTTCATTTTCCAATATTCACCTCAACTACAATGTCGTTCCACTTCACCAATTTAAATCTAAATCACATTTTAAAGACCAGCTTTCATTCTGTTTCTTCTAAAAAGACTTTTCTGTTTGGCCATGGACTGTAACCATTTTCTGATCTTCTGAACGTCTATCAAGAATCACATAACTCAATACATAAATCAAAGAATGCTTCAAGTTAATGCTGTAATTAAATTACTTAGTACTATGCCCATACCTAGTCTGCCACCTCCTTGACAAGAGGGCTCACATCATCTGCATCAGCCATGGTACAGAGCTCAGCAGAGATGCTCAACAAGTACTCCTGGGGAACACACTAAGAGAAGAATATAAATGATACGATACTAGGAGGAGGTAACAGGATCAACCTCCTCAACAAGAGACTATAGAAGATGTCACCACCTCCTCTTACCTTCTGAATCACTTGTAAACAGGATACTTTGCCAACCATTCCAACCACTCCAGAAAACAACTCTATAGACAGCAAGTACGTCCTCCTAACTAGACTCAATGGACTCCCAGTCCTTACTTCCCTTAGTTCTATGCTATATCTGACTCCAAATTACCACTCTTTAATAATAATCTCAAACTACACTTGTTTGAACACAGACAGTTCCAGGGGGAAGACCATGCAAAGACAGCAGGAGAAGACAGCCATTTATGAGGCAAGGAGAAAGACCTCAGAAGAAACTAACCCTGCTGACACCTTGATCTCAGACTTCTAGCCTCCAGAACTAGGAACTACGAGAAAATAAGTTTCTGTTGTTTAAGCCATCCAGTCTGTGATACTTTGTTTTGCCAGCCCAGCAAACTAACACAAGAACCCAGAAATAGACCCATACAAATAGAGTCAAGTGATCTTTGACAAAGGAACAGTGGCAATTAGATGGAAAAGGGATGATCTTTTCAACAAATGGTACTGGAACAACTGGATATCCACATGCAAAAAAAAAAAAAAAATCTAGACACAGATCTTAACACCTCTCACAAAAATCAACTCAAATAGATCATAGATCTAAATCTCAAATGCAAAACTAAAAAAGTTCTAGAAGAGAATACCTAGGTGACCTTGGTTTGGGTTTGGCAATGGGTTTTTAGATAACACCAAAGGCACGATCAATAAAGGAAATAATCAATAAGCTGGACTTCACTAAATTAAAAACTTCTGCTCTGCTAAAGACACTGTTAAGAGAATGAAAAGACAAGCCACAGATGGGAGAAAATAACTGCAAAATACGTATCTGATACAGGATTTGTATCTAAAATATACAAAGAACCCTTAAAACTCAACTGTAAGAAGGCAAGCAATCCAATTTTAAAAAGGACAAAAGATCTGAACAGACAACTCACCAAATGAGATAAACAGATGACAAATAAGCAAAGATGATCAACGTCACTAGGGAACTGCAAATTAAACA
Organism: Mesoplodon mirus; assembly: GCF_964341445.2. NCBI lineage: Eukaryota > Metazoa > Chordata > Mammalia > Artiodactyla > Ziphiidae > Mesoplodon > Mesoplodon mirus. The sequence continues at coordinate 56,233,831 of NC_138990.1, forward strand.
ACAAGATAATCACTACACACCTATTAAAAATAGCCAAAATCCAAAAGACAGACAACACAAATGCTGGCAGGGCTGTGGAGCAACAGGAACAGTATTCACTGCTGGTGGGAATGCAAAACAGTACAGCCACTCTGGAAGAAAGTTTGACAGGTTTTTACAAAGCTAAACATAGTCTCACCACACAGTCCAGCAACTGCACTCCTTGGTATTTACCCAAGAGCTGAAAAGTTATGTCCACACAAAAACTTCTGTACACAGATGCTTAAAGCAGGGAGGAAAGAACAAAGCCCCTTAAAGAATTCAAAACCAAGAGCCTGCTACTCGTTTGGGTCTGGGGTTCAAATCTGCATTACCCATGAGGTGTGGGGAATTCCAAACTGAGCACTTAACATAAAGATTAGTCCCAGACCAATGAGACTCATGAGGTTCCTGATAGGAGCGAAAGCAAAACTGTTTTGGAAGGACACTCCCATAATTTAAGCCACAAAAGATTCTTGGAGAAATTTCAGATGAATTCAAAATTAAAATAAAAACCCACAAGTGAGAGTCAGCAAACACAACAAACCAACACACAGAAAGATTAACATCCCCGCCAATTTGAAAAGACAGAATTGTAATTTGAAAGAGAATGCTAATAAGTATGTTAAAATAATCAAAGCTATAAAAAAGGGTCAAAACTCTAAAAACAAGAAACTATGCAAAAAGAATACAGACTTGAAAAAGAAATATAATTTCCTGAAATATAATTATTAAAATTTAAAAAGCAACTGAATCTGCTATGGACTGAACTGTGTCCCCCCCTCTCCCCAATTCATGTGTTGAAACCCTAATCCCACGGTGATGGTGTTTGGAGACAGGGCCCTGGGGAGATAGTTAGGTTTAGATGAGGTCATGGGGGTACGGACCCTCATATGGCATTAGTGCCCTAAAAGAAGAGACACAAGAGAGCTTCATTCCCTCTCTGCCATGTGAGCACACAGAAAGAAAGCAGATGAGTGCCATCTATAAACCAGAAAGAGAGCCCGCGTCAGAAACCAATCATGTTGGCACACCTTGATCCTACACTTCTAGTCTCCAGAACTGTGAGAAAGTAAATTTCTGTCGTTTAAGCCACCCAGGCTATAGAACTTTGTTTTGGCAGCCTGAGCTAAGACAGAATCTAGCTAACTAAAGCTTAAATAGTTTGACCATCAAAACAGGTGACAGTGATTAACTGGCACCCAAGGAATAAAATAAGAATCCGTAAGTCCAAAAATAAATAAATCAAGAAGTAAAAGCTCTTCATCACAACAGAATGCCAACCAATAAATATAGAAGAAATTAATGGAGTTAGAAAACCACTATTTTGCAACCATCATAGTTAATAATTCAAGTAAGACTCATCAATGGATGCTAAAACTAATAGGTGTAAGTTAGGTGAGGAAGGAGATATTATATAGTCTCAGAGTATCTCCCCACAAATTACTTATTATAATAATTACAAAAGGAAAAAAATAGCAACTTTATAGTGAAGAAATTTGGCAGATCCAAGTTAACCAAGTGATCAAAACTAACATTAATAATGGGACAAATCAACATCATGTGCCTCCTGATATGATTCACTGAGTACACATCATCACTTACATACTTTTCTGCCCAAAATGTGTCACCTGAATTTAACCAAAAGGAAACACCAGACACTCTGAAAATGAAGGACATTCTACAAAATAAATGACACATACTCATCAGAAATATCAGTGTCTAGAAAAGCAAAGAAAGGCTAAAAAACTATTCTAGATGAAAAGAGATTGAAAACTAAAAGCAATCTATGATCCTGGATTAGTTTCTGAACTAGGAGGAAAAAATGCTCTTATGGACATTATTAAGACCATTGATAGAAATCTGAATAAGGTCTATAGATTAGATAATATTATTATATTAATATTACAAGTCTCTGACTCTGATAACTGTACAGTGGTTTTATTTAAGTGAAAATATTTATTTTGAGAAATATACATTGAGTTGTGTATGGGTAAAGGAGCATGATGTCTGTAATTTACTCTCAAATGGTTCAGAGAAAAACAATGTGTGTGTGTATATATATATATATATATATATAGAGAGAGAGAGAGAGAGAGAGAGAGAGAGAGAAGAAAAAAATGATAAAGCAAATGTGGCAAAGTGTTAACCACTGGTGAATTTGGAAAAGGGTATATAAGAGTTCTTTATATTATTCTTCTATTTTTTCCTGTGAGTTCAAATTATTTTTTTAAAGCAACAGATATTTTGAATAGCAGATGAGACATAGATACAATTGAAGATGCTGAAGATATGAACCATAATACAAGACAGAATACAGAGCTGAAAAAGTCATGACATTATGAGACATGAAGAAATAGAAGGAAAAGTATACAATAGGAGTTCTAAAGAAAGAACAACAGAGGGATAGGAAAGAAATAATAGTCAAAGACATGCCAGCTTAGAATTTTCCAGGACTGATGAAACAAGTTACTCTTTAGATTAAAGAAAAACAACAAATATTTTTATTTAAATCCATATCTAGAAACATCAATGTAAAACTGAAGGACACCAGAGTCAAAGAAAAAAAATCTTAAAAGACAATTAGAAAGAAAACACTGATTAGCTAGCTACAAGGAACAATTAAATTGACAACAGACTTCTTAGCATCAACAACAGAATATCTTCAAAGTTCTGAGAGAAAATAACTGTCAACTTAGTTACACTACACTAAATTATGATTTAAAGGTTAAGACAAAAAAGACATTTTTGAAAAAAAGAGACTGAGTTTACCTTTACACAGTCAAAAGGAGGGAGGGAGGGAGGGAGGGAGGAAGAACCCTACCAAATAATGCTCACCAGGAAGAAGAAAACTGAAGCCAGAATGATGGAGCAAGATGCCAAGAAACAATGGTGAGCAAAGAAATTGAAAACACATATGGGTGACCGTAAAACAGCACTGTATGTATAAAACAATGATAATAAACACTCATCTGGGAGACAAGAAAGCAATATAGAACCAAAATAACAGACAACACCACAAAATAAGAAGGTGGTAATTGAACTGAATCATTCCCAAGTCCATGTACTGACCAGAAAGGGAAAAGAGAGAGATGTATTAGTTTATTATGCATATTGAAATTTGACACCAAAAGTATAAAAATAAAATGTATAACTTTTAACCCAACAGAGGGGAAAGGGGGGAAATAAAACTTACTTATAACATCCAAATAGTGACACAAGAAGATCAGAAAGACAAGAGTGGCCCTAATGAATTTGGAAAATATTATACTGTAAATCAAATGAGTTGCACGTTCTCCAAGCATTTGTTTGTATCTTGGATATTTGAAACATTATCTATCACATCTCAAAAATGTGGACCCTTGCTTTAGTCAGAATGTCTAGTATCTCTTTGCCCACTTCTGTCCCACAGCTGTATTTTTATCCATATCTACTCTTTTGGAATGGCTTCCCACACAAATGAAAGGTTCTCTATAAATGAAATGTTCTCTACAAATGAAAACCCAATTATTTCTTTGATTCCCAGATCAGATTCACTCTTCCAGAAAACCTTTATCAAATTAACACCAACACACCTTTCCCTTAAAATTGAATGTCTGCAGTATTTAAAACATGTGATTGCTCTTTTAATTGCTAAAATACTGCCTTATAAATGTTCTTTAGATGTTCCATTTAGGCATATTTTGTTTCCTCAAATCAGATCATAAGCTCCTCAAGATCAGAACGAAATTCTTTAGGATCTTCTAAACAATCAAGCACAATGTTGTTTATTTTTCACTTAAGGACGTAGAAAACTTTAAGTTATTTTCCTTTAATAAGCACAAAAAATATTAATTTTTGCAAAATATGCACCAATAAACAGATACATCTCATACATAAAAACAAATCAGGTTCTAAGGACTTTGTTTTAATCTTTAGATAATATAGTTGAAGTGGATACCTTTTTAAATAGTCATTTCCCCTGTTTTCATTTTGCCAACTTTAAAGAGTCCATATGCTCAGGGCTAAAAATGTTCAAGGTTAAATCAAAGGAAGTCAGACACACTAGTACAGTGAAGATTTTAATAAAAACTGAAAATGTGCCTCACATTACAATTACTGTACCACTTTGAAGAAGTAGTACATAATAGTTATCTTTTACTACAATATTAGTAGAAAAGGCGAAGGATGAAATTTATAAATTAAAAAGAAAAAAAAGGCAAAACATTAATAAGTTAAGGAGGAGCTAAATAAATGTAGAGAGATACTGTATTCACAGATCAAAGGACTCAATACTGTTAAGATCTCAATTTTCCACAAATCGAGCTACAGATCCCACATAATCCCAATAAAATCCCAGTAGGTTATATACGTGATAAAATGTCACAAAATTATGCACACAGGCATGAAAAAAATGAGTGCATGCAAAAAGTGATGAAATCTGACTAAGCTCTAGTTAACTGCACTGTGTCAATCAATCTCCTGGCTTTGATAATGCACTACAGTTAGGCAAAAATATCACCACTGGGGGAAGCTGGGTGTTGGGTCCATGTGGCCTCTTTGTACTTTTTTTGCAACTTCCTATGAGTTTTTAATTACGTTAAAATAAAAAGTAAAATCTTGGAAGGCTTTTTCATGTAACTGAAACGCTGATTCTAAAATGTGTATGGTAAAAATAAAGGACCTAGAATAGATAAAACAATTTTGAAAAAGCAGAATAAAGTTGTAGGACTCACTACCTGATTTCAAGGCTTTCTTTCTATGAAGCTACAGTAAGCAAGACTGAGGTATTGCTGAAAACATAGCCAAACAGCTCAACAGGACAAGACAGAGTGCAATATACCTACACATGTACTGTCAACTGATTTTTGTCAAAGGTGCCAAGGTAATCCATTTGTGATTCATTTATATCACGTCCTAGAAGAGCTTTTATAGTGATAGAAATCAGAACAGTGATTGCAATGGCTGGGGGGAAGAGGGTGGACAGCATGACTGGGAATGGATATAAAAGAACTTTCTGAGGTTAAGGAAATGTTCTACCTTAATAAAGGCATGGGTTGCACAGCTGTATATTTGTCAAACTAAAAGATTTAACATCTATGCATTCACTCTAAGTAAGCCATAATTTAATTTTTAAAATATGCAACAACATACAAGTGTTCTAAAATATCTGTCTACAAAGAAACATCAAAATACTAAGAGTATCCACCTCTTGGGAGTAAGATTACTCATCATTTTAATTATTTTCTTAAAGTTTTCTTATTGTCTATTTTTTCTTTTAAAAATGTACATGTTATAATCAGAATACAAAACGCTTTTCAAATTTATGCCAGAATAAAAATAGCTAGCTCATATTTTACTGTTCCGTTCACTAATCCCCTATACCAATTACCCTCCCAATCTGTAGCATTTTTCTTCAGTAGGAGGACATGTTTTGCACGTCCTCCTGGTAATCCCTCAGTAAGAGCTGGGAGAAAGGTTCTGGCTCTTATCAGCCTCTATTAGTCCTAAAGACACTGTTAAAGAATTGTTATTCTCCACAGAAAAATGAAGGGAAGTAATTATTACTACTGTTTCTTCAGAGTAACCACAGTAAGAAAATAATGAAAAAAAAAAACCCTCACAGATACCTATTTTCTAACAGAAAATCCAAACTCCATCAGAGCTCCCCCTTCTCAACTTTACTGTCTTTGTAACTGATGCCATTCTCCCACTATTAATTGATTTAAACAAGTATTTATAAAGCACCAACTACGTGCTCCTCAATCAGGCTTAAAATTGTTAAGTCCTCTCTGAATCATCTCTCTCCATCCCTGTATTTCTCCACAAAGCCTTGTCGAATTTCTCTCCAAGATGCTTCTCACCTATCTGTTCTTCCTTTCTGCTCTTCACTACTGTTTGCCTTGTCTGATCCATCACCACTTACCTTACCCTTAGCTTACTCCACATAATCTTCTAGCACAGTTCTGTGGAGGAGAACTGTGGAGGTCCCTGGGATTCCTTTCTGAGGGTCTGAAAAGTCAAAACTATTTTCATAATAATACTGAAATTTTATTGGCCCCCTTTCACTGTGTTGACATTTGTACTAATAATACAAAAGCAATGGTGGTAAAACGGCTGGCGCCTTAGCACAAATCAAGGCAGCAGACCCACAACGTATAGTAGTCAAGTGTATTCTTCACTGCCAGGCACTCGCTGGGAAAAAATAAAAGCCAGTTTCACTTAAGAATGCCCTTACTGAAGCATAAACATTATTAATTTTATTAAATCTTGACCTTTATCATTTTAATACTCTATTTGATGAAATTCATAAACACTTCTGCATACCAAGTACACTGGTTTATCTCAAAGAACAGCACTAGTGATTGAGTTGCAAACCGAACAAGCCACTTTTTCCACAGAACACTGTTTTTACTTGAGAGAAGAGCTGACAAACCATGATTATTCATGGTTAGGTATCTGACATTTTCTTGAAAATAAACTAAATGAACCTGTCAGTTCAATGAAAAACAACAGTATTTGCTGCATGTGATGCATTTAGCACTTTCAAAGAGAAATTTGAATCTTGGAAAACTTGTATCTACCATCAATACTTTAAGACTTTTCTGATGAGATGAGTGATGATTTACAATATTGTGTAATGAAACATGGCAACGTTGGGAAGATCTGGATAACATCATGAATCCATATTTTCCAAATGACCAATGCATGATGTTAAAAAATCACACGTGGGTAAAAATGATCCATTTTAAGTCAGAGACCAATAATAAGTGTTTTACCATACTGGTAGGTCTTGGATTCTACATTGCAACTAACTTTTTTTTTTTTAACATCTTTATTGGAGTATAATTGCTTTACAATGGTGTGTTAGTTTCTGCTGTATAACAAAGTGAATCAGTTATACATATACATATGTTCCCATATCTCCTCCCTCTTGCATCTCCCTCCCTCCCACCCTCCCTATCCCACCCCTTTAGGTGGTCACAAACCACCGAGCTGATCTCCCTGTGCTATGCGGCTACTTCCCACTAGCTATCTATTTTACGTTTGGTAGTGTATATATGTCCATGCCACTCTCTCACTTTGACACAGCTTATCCTTCCCCCTCCCCATATGCTCAAGTCCATTCTCTAGTATTTCTGTCTTTATTCCTGTCTTAGCCCTAGGTTCTTCATGACCTTTTTTTTTCTTTCTTTCTTACATTCCATATATATGTGTTAGCATACGGTATTTGTTTTTCTCTTTCTGACTTACTTCACTCTGTATGACAGACTCTAGGTCCATCAACCTCACTACAAATAACTCAATTTCTTTTCTCTTTATGGCTGAGTAATATTCCATTGTATATATGTGCCACATCTTCTTTATCCATTCATCTGTCAGTGGACACTTAGGTTGCTTCCATGTCCTGGCTATTGTAAATAGAGCTGCAATGAACATTTTGGTACATGACTCTTTTTGAATTATGGTTTTCTCAGGGTATATGCCCAGTAGTGGGATTGCTGGGTCATATGGTAGTTCCATCTATAGTTTTTTAAGGAACCTCCATACTGTTCTCCATAGTGGCTGTATCAATTTACATTCTCACCAACAGTGCAAGAGTGTTCCCTTTTCTCCACGCCCTCTCCAGCATTTATTGTTTCTAGATTTTTTGATTATGGCCATTTTGACCAGTGTGAGATATCATCTCATTGTAGGTTTGTTTGGTTTTTTTTTTTTTTGGCAGTACGCGGGCCTCTCACTGTTGTGGCCTCTCCCGTTGTGGAGCACAGGCTCCAGACGCACAGGCTCAGCGGCCATGGCTCATGAGCCCAGCTGCTCCGCTGCATGTGGGATCCTCCGGGACCGGGGCACGAACCCATGCCCCCTGCATCGGCAGGCGGACTGCCAACCACTGCGCCACCAGGGAAGCTCCTCATTGTAGTTTTGATTTGCATTTCTCTAATGATTAATGATATTGAGCATTCTTACACGTGTTTGTTGGCAATCTGTATATATTCTTTGGAGAAATGTCTATTTAGGTCTTCTTCCCATTTTTGGATTGGGTTGTTTGTTTTTTTGTTATTGAGCTGCAAAAGCTGCTTGTAAATTTTGGAGATTAATCCTTTGTCAGTTGTTTCATTTGCAAATATTTTCTCCCATTCTGAGGGTTGTCTTTTGGTCTTGTTTATGGTTTCCTTTCCTGTGCAAAAGCTTTGAAGTTTCATTAGGTTCCATTTGTTTACTTTTGTTTTTACTTCCATTTCTCTAGGAGGTGGGTCAAAAAGGATCTTGCTGTGATTTATGTCAAAGAATGTTCTTCCTATGTTTTCCTCTAAGAGTTTGATAGTGTCTGGCCTTACATTTAGGTCTTTAATCCATTTTGAGCTTATTTTTGTGTATGGTTTTAGGAGTGTTCCAATTTCATACTTTTACATGTACCTGTCCAGTTTTCCTAGCACCACTTATTGAAGAGGCTGTCCTTTCTCCACTGTACATTCCTGCCTCCTTTATCAAAGATAAGGTGACCATATGTGCGTGGGTTTATCTCTGGGCTTTCTATCCTGTTCCATTGATCTATATTTCTGTTTTTGTGCCAGTACCATACTGTCTTGATTACTATAGCTTTGTAGTAGAGTCTGAAGTCAGGGAGCCTGATCCCTCCAGCTCCATTTTTCGTCCTCTAGATTACTTTGGTTATTCGGGGTCTTTTGTGTTTCCATACAAATTGTGAAATTTTTTTGTTCTAGTTCTGTGAAAAGTGCCAGTGGTAGTTTGATAGGGATTGCATTGAATCTGTAGATTGCTTTGGGTAGTAGAGTCATTTTCATAATGTTGATTCTTCCAGTCCAAGAACATGGTATATCTCTCCACCTATTTGTACCACCTTTAATTTCTTTCATCAGTGTCTTATAATTTTCTGCATACAGGTCTTTTGTCTCCTTAGGTAGGTTGATTCCTAGATATTTTATTCTTTTTGCTGCAATGGTAAATGGGAGTGTTTTCTTTATTTCACTTTCAGCCTTTTCATCATTAGTGTACAGGAATGCCAGAGATTTCTGTGCATTAATTTTGCATCCTGCTACTTTACCAAATTCAATGATTAGCTCTAGTAGTTTTCTGGTAGAATCTTTAGGATTCTCTACGTATAATACCATGTCATCAACAAACAGTGACAGCTTTACTTCTTTTCCAATTTGGATTCCTTTTATTTCCTTTTCTTCTCTGATTGCTGTTGCTAAAACTTCCAAAACTATGTTGAATAAGAGTGGTGAGAATGGGCAACCTTGTCTTGTTCCTGATCTTAGTGGAAATGCTTTCAGTTTTTCACCATTGAGGACGATGCTGGCTGTGGGTTTGTCATATATGGCCTTATTATGTTGAGGAAAGTTCCCTCTATGCCCATTTTCTGCAGGGTGTTTATCATAAATGGGTGTTGAATTTTGTCGAAAGCTTTCTGTGCATCTATTGAGATGATCATATGGTTTTTCTCCTTCAATTTGTTAATATGGTGTATCACACTGATTGATTTGCATATATTGAAGAATCCTTGCATTCCTGGAATAAACCCCATTTGATCATGGTGTATGATCCTTTTAATGTGCTGTTGGATTCTGTTTGCTAGTATTTTGTTGAGGATTTTTGCATCTATGTTCATCAGTGATACTGGCCTGTAGTTTTCTTTCTTTGTGACATCTTTGTCTGGTTTTGGTATCAGAATGATAGTGGCCTCGTAGAATGAGTTTGGGAGTGTTCCTTCCTCTGGTATATTTTGGAAGAGTTTGAGAAGAATAGGTGTTAGCTCTTCTCTAAATGTTTGAAAGAATTCGCCTGTGAAGCCATCTGGTCCTGGGCTTTTGTTTGTTGGAAGATTTTTAATCACAGTTTCAATTTCAGTGCTTGTGATTGGTCTGTTCATATTTTCTGTTTCTTCCTGGTTCAGTCTCGGCAGGTTGTGCATTTCTAAGACTGTCCATTTCTTCCAGGTTGTCCATTTTATTGGCATACAGCTGCCTGTAGTAAGCTCTAATGATCCTTTGTGTTTCTGCAGTGTCAGTTGTTACTTCTCCTTTTTCATTTCTAATTCTATTGATTTGAGTCTTCTCCCTTTTTTTCTTGATGAGTCTGGCTAATGGTTTATCAATTTTGTTTATCTTCTCAAAGAACCAGCTTTTAGTTTTATTGATCTTTGCTATTGTTTCCTTCATTTCTTTTTCATTTATTTCTGATCTGATCTTTATGATTTCTTTCCTTCTGCTAACTTTGGGGTTTTTTTCTTCTTCTTTCTCTAATTGCTTTAGGTGTAAGGTTAGGTTGTTTATTTGAGATGTTTCCTGGTTCTTAAGGTAGGATTGTATTGCTATAAACTTCCCTCTTAGAAGTGCTTTTGCTGCATCCCATAGGTTTTGGGTCGTCGTATCTCCATTGTCATTTGTTTCTAAGTATTTTTTAATTTCCTCTTGACTTCTTCAGTGATCACTTCGTTATTAAGTAGTGTATTGTTTAGCCTCCATGTGTTTGTATTTTTTACAGATCTTTTCCTGTAATTGATATCTAGTCTCATGGCGTTGTGGTCGAAAAAGATACTTGATACGATTTCAATTTTCTTAAATTTACCAAGGCTTGATTTGTGACCCAAGATATGATCTATCCTGGAGAATGTTCCATGAGCACTGGAGAAAAATGTGTATTCTGTTGTTTTTGGATGGAATGTCCTATAAATATTAATTAAGTCCATCTTGTTTAATGTATCATTTAAAGCTTGTGTTTCCTTATTTATTTTCATTTTGGCTGATCTGTCCATTGGTGAAAGTGGGATGTTAAAGTCCCCTAGTATGACTTTGTTACTGTTGATTTCCCCTTTTATTTGCCTTATGTATTGAGGTACTCCTATGCTGGGTGCATAAATATTTACTATTGTTATATCTTCTTCTTGGATCGATCCCTTGATCATTATGTAGTGTCCTTGTCTCTTGTAATAGTCTTTATTTTAAACTCTATTCTGTCTGATATGAGAATTGCTACTCCAGCTTTCTTTTGATTTCCATTTGCATGGAATATCTTTTTCCATCCCCTCACTTTCAGTCTGTATGTGTCCCTAGGTCTGAAGTGGGTCTCTTTTAGACAGCATATATACGGGTCTTTTTTTGTGTGTCCATTCAGCCAATCTGTGTCTTTTGGTGGGAGCATTTAATCCACTTACATTTAAGGTAATTATCGATATGTATGTTCCTATTCCCATTTTCTTAATTGTTTTGGGTTTGTTATTGTAGGTCTTTTCCTTCTCTTGTGTTTCTTGCCTAGAGAAGTTCCTTTAGCATTTGTTGTAAAGCTGGTTTGGTGGTGCTGAGCGCTCTCAGCTTTTGCTTGTCTGTAAAGGTTTAAATTTCTCCAGCATATCTGAATGAGATCCTTGCTGGGTAGAGTAATCTTGGTTGTAGGTTTTTCTCCTTCATCACTTTAAGTATGTCCTGCCACTCCCTTCTGGTTTGCAGAGTTTCTGCTGAAAGATCAGCTGTTAACCTAGTGGGGATTCTCTTGTGTGTTATTTGTTTTTCCCTTGCTGCTTTTAATATGTTTTCTTTGTATTTAATATCTGATAGTTTGATTAATATGTGTCTTGGCATTGTTTCTCCTTGGATTTATCCAGTATGGGACTCTCTGTGCTTCCTGGACTTGATTAACTATTTCCTCTCCCATATTAGGGAAGTTTTCAACTATAATCTCTTCAAATATTTTCTCAGTCCCTTTCTTTTTCTCTTCTTCTTCTGGGACCCCTATAATTCAAATGTTCGTGCATTTAATGTTGTCCCAGAGGTCTCTGAGACTGCCCTCATTTCTTTTCATTCTTTTTTCTTTATTCTGCTCTGCAGTAGTTATTTCCATTATTTTATCTTCCACGTCACTTATCTGTTCTTCTGCCTCAGTTATTCTGCTATTGATCCCATCTAGAGTATTTTTAATTTCATTTATTGTGTTGTTCATCGTTGCTTCTTTCCTCTTTAGTTCTTCTAGGTCCTTGTTAAATGTTTCTTGCATTTTGTCTATTCTATTTCCAGGATTTTGGATCATCTTTACTATCATTATACTGAATTCTTTTTCAGGTAGACTGCCTATTTCCTCTTCATTTGTTAGGTCTGGTGGGTTTTTACCTTGCTCCTTCATCTGCTGTGTGTTTTTCTGTCTTCTCATTTTGCTTATCTTACTGTGTTTGGGGCCTCCTTTTTGCAGGCTGCAGGTTCGTAGTTCCCGTTGTTTTTGGTGTCTGTCTCCAGTGGCTAAGGTTGGTTCAGTGGGTTGTGTAGGCTTCCTGGTGGAGGGGACTAGTGCCTGTGTTCTGGTGGATGAGGCTGGATCTTGTCTTTCTGGTGGTCAGGTCCTCGTCTGGTGGTGTGTTTTGGGGTGTTTGTGGCCTTATTATGATTTTAGGCAGCCTCTCTTGGATGGGGCTGTGTTCCTGTCTTGCTAGTTGTTTGGCATAGGGTGTCCAGCACTGTAGCTTGCTGGTCGTTGAGTGGAGCTGGGTCTTGGTGTTGAGATGGAGATCTCTGGGAGATTTTCACTGTTTGATATTACGTGGAGCTGGGAAGTCTCTTGTGGACCAGTGTCCTGAAGTTGGCTCTCCCATCTCAGAGGCACAGCCTTGACGCCTGGCTGGAGCACCAAGAGCCTTTCATCCATACGGTTCAGAATAAAAGGGAGAAAAAATAGAAAGAAAGAAAGAGGATAAAATAAAATAAAATAAGATAAAATAAAATAAAGTTATTAAAATAAAAAATAATTATTAAGAAAAAAATTTTAAAAAGTAAAAAAAGAAAAAAACGGACGGACAGAACCCTAGGACAAATGGTGAAAGCAAAGCTATACAGACAAAATCTCACACAGAAGCATACACATACACACTCACAAAAAGAGGAAAAGGGGAAAAAATAATATATCTTGCTCCCAAAATCCACCTCCTCAATTTGGGATGATTTGTTATCTATTCAGGTATTCCACAGATGCAGGGTACATCACGTTGATGGTGGAGCTTTAATCTGCTGCTTCTGAGGCTGCTGGGAGAAATTTCCCTTTCTCTTCTTTGTTTGCACAGTTCCCGAGGTTCGGCTTTGGATTTGGCCCCGCCTCTGCGTGTAGGTCACCTGAAAGCGTCTGTTCTTCGCTCAGACAGGACGAGGTTAAAGGAGCAGCTGATTTGGCGGCTCTGGTTCAGTCAGGCCAGGGAGAGGGAGGGGTACGGATGCGGGGCGAGCCTGTGGTGGCAGAGGCCACCAGCCTGATGTACGCCGTGTGTTCTCCCAGGGAAGTTGTCCCTGGATCATAGGACCCTGGTAGTGGCGGGCTGCACAGGCTCCCAGGAGGGGAGGTGTGGAGAGTGACTTGTGCTTGCACACAGGCTTCTTGGTGGCAGCAGCAGCAGCCTTAGCGTCTCATGCCCATCTCTGGGGTCCGCACTGTTAGCCGTGGCTCGCGCCCGTCTCTGGAGCTCCTTTAAGCAGTGCTCTTAATCCCCTCTCCTCGCTCCCCAGGAAACAAAGAGGCAAGAAAAAGTCTCTTGCCTCTTCGGCAGGTCCAGACTTTATCCTGGACTCCCTCCCGGCTAGCCGTGGCGCACTAGCCCCCTTAAGGCTGTGTTCATGGCGTCAACCCCAGTCCTCTCCCTGCAATCTGACCGAAGGCCGAGCCTCAGCTCCCCGCCCCCGCCCGCCCTGGCTGGGGAGCAGACAAGGCTCTCGGGCTGGTGAGTGCTGGTCGGCACCGATCCTCTGTGCGGGAATCTCTCCGCTTTGCCCTCCGCACCCCTGTTGCTGCGCTCTCCTCTGCGGCTCCGAAGCTTCTTCCCTGCCACCCTGTCTCTCCCCCAGTGAAGGGGCTTCCTAGTTTGTGGAAGCCTTTCCTCCTACACGGCTCCCTCCCACTGGTGCAGGTCCCGCCCCTATTCTTTTGTCTCTATTTATTCTTTTTTCTTTTGCCCTACCCAGGTACGTGGGGGAGTTTCTTGCCTTTCGGTAGGTCTGAGGTCTTCTGCCAGCATTCAGTGGGTGTTCTATAGGAGCAGTTCCACGTGTAGATGTATTTCTGATGTATCTGTGGGGAGGAAGGTGATCTCCGCGTCTTACTCTTCCACCATCTTCTCTCTCTTACTCTTCCGCCATCTTCTCTCCGCAACTAACTTTTAATTGTCAAGTTGTGGAGATGTATAAGAGGAAAATACCCACAATTACCTGAAAAGGCTGTTAAAATATTCTCCTTTTCCAAATAAATACATGTGAGAGACCAGATTTTCTTCACATGTCAACCAAAACAAAATATCCCAATAGGATGAATGAAAAACACATCTGAGAAACAGCTGTATTCTATTTAACCAAATATTAAAGAGACTTGCAAAATGTACAACAATCCCACTCCCTTCACTCAATTTTTGTTTGGAAAACAGTTATTTTTCATGAAAATGTCATTTATGTTAACATGTAATAGGTTTATTATTCTTTTTAATAAATTAATATTTTAAAAAATTTCTCAGGTATAATTGCTAATATAGTCAATAGCAATAGATATAATTAACATAAACAACTTTGGTGTACTCAATAATTTTTAAGAGTACAAAAGGATTCTGAAACAGACTCTATTTTACAGATATTTCTGTCCTTCCACTCTCATTACAATTGCCAGAATAATCCTGGGCACTTTCAACATTATTATTTCTTGTACAAAAGCCTTAGTGTTCCCAACATCCTGTCACTTCCTATCTACACAATTTTACCTGGCTTCCAAGAACTTCGTAAATTGGCCCTGCCTTATCTAGCAAATTTTACTTCTCCATGCTCCCCAACACAAGTCTCCATGTTACTTAATCCTCCCTTTCAGTCTCTAACCCTTTACTCCTGTGGTTAAACGCTCACCTGGAAAGCACCCCCAGCCCCTATTCCCTCCTCTGCTTTCCTCCTCTCGCCCTGCCTCCTCCAATCTAAACTTTCTCATCATAAGGGCCCAGAGAGCAAATAGGACAATGCCTTGAACGTCAGGCTTAAACCACCAATGGAGTATAATCTTTAAAAATTTTGAATCACTATATTGTATACCTGTAACTAATACAATATTGTACAGAAACTATACTTCAATTTTTTAAAAAAGGTGTGCACTTTAGTTTATAGGCCATGAGGAGAAGATTCTTTGAGCAGAAGGTGGATGATTTATACAGAAAGAATTTTCTTACCACCTCAAGTTTCTAAGAAGAGTTTAAACAAACTAAATAAATGTCTTCTTTGGACATACCTAAATTTACGGTCAAACCTAAGATTTTTCCAATAGACTTTAAGGACTAAGGGAGGTGATACACTGTCACATTAGGAATCCAAACCTAAAATCTCAAGTCAAGGCAGCTGGAACTCTGAAACATGGCATCTTCCAGAACCAAAAAAACTGTAAAAAACAAAAGTAGAAAACGAACATGATTTCATCTCTCAAATCTAAGGCCTTTTGGTATTGGTGAACAAAGTCCT
Organism: Mesoplodon mirus; assembly: GCF_964341445.2. Taxonomy (NCBI): domain Eukaryota; kingdom Metazoa; phylum Chordata; class Mammalia; order Artiodactyla; family Ziphiidae; genus Mesoplodon; species Mesoplodon mirus. The sequence goes on from NC_138990.1 coordinate 56,249,310, forward strand.
CTTCCTGATTAGAAGTCCAATTTAATCATATTTTCAAAAAACAAAACCCAGTATGTAATAGCTATATATATTCACTAGTCTCTAAATGTCTTTACTTTAAAATGACAGAGTATTCTCATATGTATGTAAGTTATGAACATTGCTTATTATGCAGAAGATACATTAAACCCACTGATTTAGTTTAGGTCTAATAATAAACCACAATGTTTAATTCATTCTATACCCACTATGGCCAGAGATCTAGGTCAAGCCCAATGTCATCTCCACTTTAAAACCTGCTATGATTTCTCCCAACCAGAAATAATGATTTCCTTCCTCTAAACTTAGGTAGTAGCACACGGTTTGTTCCTCTCATGCCAGTTCATTCATTCATTCCACAAATATTTACTGAGAGTCTAAATATGTGTTAGGCACTTTTCTATGTTCTGGGGATACAGCCATGAACAAAACAAAACCACCAGCTTCCTGGACTTACACTCTAGCGGGGAAAGAAAGGCAATAAACAAATAAATATAAGGTGATACATGCCACAATGAAAATTAGGGAGAGTAAGAGGCAAAGCTGAATTTTTTATAAAGCTAATAAAACTTACAGTTCAGGCCTCCTCACTTCCCCGGGGCCTCTATGAGGGATGAAAGTTACTGGGACATGTAGAATGTTGTTGGTGGGGAAGAGAAGCCCGGTGGCTATCAGGAAGCACTACATGACAGCATTTTTGATCAAATGCCTAAAGAGACCTCAGAAGAAAGGGACCTGACTCTTAAGGTTACAGCATTTTGTTGGGACATCTTTTCTAACTCTAAATAATTATTCACTTTCACACCAACCTTTTTATTCTAATTTATTTGTTTTATCAACGAGGGTACCCAAATTACTGTATAAAGTTCAGGGCCTACAAAATCTGGATCCATCCCTGGTAAAGACAGAAGTGGGGAGGAGCTGTTTTTTATAGGATGATAAGGAACAGGCACATTAAAAGGTGACATTTGAGCTGAGACCTGAGGGAAATGAAGAAACAAACCATACAGATATGGGGGGGTGGGTTACGAGCACAGACAGCAAGTGTAAAACCACTGAGGCAGCAGCACGAGGAGCAGAGTAGGTTAGGAAGACAGGAGCAGGAAAAATACATAATAATAAACAGTATTACCGACAACTAACCAGTACTGAGTATGACGTGACAGGCACTGTCCCAAGTACTTTTTAAAAATATTCCTTTCTTTATTATTTATTTATTTATTTTGGCTGTGCCGGGTCTTAGTTGTGGCACGCGGGCTTCTTAGTTGCAGCACGCAGACTCTTAGTTGCAGCACGCATGCGGGATGTCGTTCTCTGACCAGGGATCAAATCCAGGCCCGCTGCATTGGGAGTGCAGAGTCTTACCCACTGGACCACCAGGGAAGTCCCCCAAGTACTTTTCTAAGCATCTCCATTTTACAACGGAGGAAACTGAGGCACAGAGGGAAGGATTAGGTAATTGGCTAGTGGGTGGTGAAACTAGGCAGTCTGCCTCCAGAGCCTGGTCTTAAATCACTATGCTGAATATATACTACCAAATGTAAAATAGATAGCTACTGGGAAGCAGCCGCATAGCACAGGGAGATCAGCTCCGTGCTCTGTGACCACCTTAGAGCGGTGGGATAGGGAGGGTGGGAGGGAGATTCAAGAGGGAGGAGATATGGGGATATATGTATATGTATACCTGATTCACTTTGTTATAAAGCAGAAACTAACATACCATTGTAAAGCAATTATACTCCAATAAAGATGTTAAAAAAAAAATCACTGTGCTGTGCTACAGAGAAGTCAGTTGTCTAGATTATGGAGTGTCAAGACAATCTCTCAGCCAGTAAGAGATTTAATGTGCTAGAAAAGAGGAAATCAACACAGTTTTGATCTCAAATTATGATAGCTAAAAGTAGGTTCACAATTTATGTCCCTGTAAATAAAGTACCAAGTCTTGTCATTTTTCCTACTCCACACACAGTCCCTAGAACCTTTCCTTTCATATTACAGCTATTCAGTGTAGGATGAATGTTAAATGGACTCTCATGAGAGAATGACTAACTATTCATTCTCAATACAAAATAATTAGATGTTGTTTCACAAGTAAATATACATACAAATCAAATCTTGGAGGTAAGTACCTCCTTTAGGGAATCAGATCCATATCAAAGGCAGGTAAGCTGTTTGTATCTACAGAAATTATCCCACAATCTGTTCCACTGTCCTTTTCCACCTCAAATAACTACTGATACGAGGAAACTCTACCTTAATTTACCTTAAATACTCAAACAATCATTCTGAAGTTTAGGACCACTTCCTCTGGTCCCTCTAGACTCTGTCCTCCATGAAAGTAAAAATGGGCATAATCCGGATACACGTTTCATTTTCCTTCAGCTGTTCTTTTCTAAATGCTTAAGGTCTTCACGTCCCTCATAGGAGGCGAGGTTTCAGAACTGAGTTTTCCAGAAAAGTTCTTATAAATCCTGACTATGATGAAAGAATTAGTGTTTGATGATATTAATCGGAATACCATGAGAGACGCAGAGTTACAAACAAGTCAACACATAATTCACTGAATACTTGAACATACAAATTAATTTCCTGATTTCACTGTCCAACCTTCAATTTTTCTCCTGTCAGCTTTCAGAGTCTCTCTACATAGATCACCATGTGAATGCTACCTTGGAGCTTAGCCACATTACAGCCTCTGCTTCAGAGGGAATGGCTTCCAAACACACACAGATAAAAGCAATATCAACATTTCCAAAGCATGTTCTACAAGACACCAGTTCTAAGGACAAGCAATCGGTATTACAGAGAAGAATCCCATCATCAAGTAACTTTGGAGTTTGCTGGGTTAAGCAAAGTTTACCAGGTTTCTTTACCATAGGACTTCTCGGTCTCTGATACACTCATAGTACTGCTTTCCCTGGAGCATCCTGGTCACAGTTTTTTGTTTGTTTGCTTGTTTGGCTGCATCCCACAGCATGCAGGATCTTCTTAGTTCCCCGACCAGGGATCGAACCCGTGCCCCCGGCATTGGAAGTGCAGAGTCCTAACCACTGGACTGACGGGGAAATCCCCTGGTCACAGTTTGGAAAATGCTTATGAAGTCCAGTCTGGAAGTAAAAGATGATTCCAAGGCTTCAAGCCTTAACAAACTGACCCTACTGGGGCTTTTGACATTGTCTCCATTTGTCAGCTGGAGATAATGGGCTAAAACTCAGAAGGCACAAGCTGGAGGCATCTGGGAGTCATTCACAGGGACAAAGCTAACACCACAAGACCAGATGAGATACTCCCTGAGAAACACGTGAAGACCAGTACTTCAAAACAACCCTGCCTTACCCTATCTCTAGCTTTAGTATTGTCTCTCTAGCAATAAATCTAGAAAAACATCCGTAAATGAAGACTCTAAGGGTAGGAATAATACAAATTAAACTGGAAAACTGCCTGAGAAAAAATAGCATAATGCATGTGAAAATCATACTAATGTTGATAAATGTTGATAATGTGATATGGTATACAAAGACCTAACTTCTCCAAGTAATCGCTTTCAAGTGACAAACCTATAGATCATTCATTCTCTTCTTTTTTGGGATCATGGAACTCTCTGAGAATGTAATAAATACCAAAAGCCATCTCTCCAGAAAAACACACACACATACAACATTAAGCCTATAAATTTCCAAGGGTTTCATGGGCCCCCTGAGGCTCAACCACAGAGCCCTTTCTAGCTGTCAACTCCCAAGTCCCTGAGTAACTCCTGCTACAGATACTTCACCTGACAGATAAAGCCCAGAGTTACAGGACATTTAAAAGTATGTAAGTCTTTTCTTTTTTTTTTCCTTTCTTTTTTTTTTTTTTTTTTTTGCGGGTACGTGGGCCTCTCACTGTTGTGGCCTCTCCCGTCGCGGAGCACAGGCTCCGGACGTGCAGGCTCAGCGGCCATGGCTCACAGGCCCAGCCGCTCCGCGGCATGTGGGATCCTCCCGGACGGGGGCACAAACCCGTGTCCCCTGAATCGGCAGGTGGGCTCTCAACCACTGTGCCACCGGGGAAGCCCAGCCTTTTCTTTTTAAACTATATTTTCATGTACTTTAAGACAGTGCAGAGGAAATGTATATTTGCATTTTTTTGGCCTCAAAAAAATTAAAACGTATTTGTTGAGTGAAACAAGTCAACAGCATAAACAGAAGGGCATATGATGGTAATAATACCTTCACAACAAAACAGCTCTGAGAGGCTAAGTGATTTTATAAGGCCAAAGAGCTAATAAATTCTAGATCTTCCACATCCTAGCTCAGTACTTTTTAACTAAACCATGCCACCTTAAATATAATAAGCATATTATTACACTGCATAGGATATAGTTTTCAAAATAAAAATCACTTAAAACACCAACCTTCTAAGAATGACTATAAATAATTAGGCCTCTAACTTATTTACTTAATCGGATCATTCCATTTTTAGCACCTAAATACTGACAAATTAAGGAGCAAATTATATGTACTGGCTTTTGAAAAAAATTCTTTAAGGCACTACTCTCTAATCAACACCATCTGTATAAATAATGAAAATCGAAAACAGCAAAATACAAAAAAATCTGTTATCTTTATAGCATGAACATGACTACGTACAGACAAAAATACAAATAGTTTAAGCTTTGGGTCATTCAGCAAACGGGATATGACGCCAAAAACCACAGAGTTTCTCTGCTTTGGGCCCCTGATATTAGAAGAGTCTGGCAGGCAGGGATCAAGCATCTATTATCTGATGTCCACTTGGCAGACTCTACAAAAACAGTGAGGCCTGGCTGTACAGCAGGAGTCAGGTATTCTAACTACTACTTAAAGATCCACTCTACCTCAGAGTGTGGCTGCAATTAACATGCTAAACTAAGTGTGTGCCTCCATTTCTCCACTGGAAATTCGATAATACATTATCTGCCCATATGCTGGTTAAGGACACAGTAGCTAGAGCAAACTGGTTCACATTTTGGCTTTGCCACCTACGAACTTTGGCAAGTTACTGTAACTTCCCTGTGCCTTAGTTTCTTCTGATGCAAAATGGAGTTAATAACAGCATCTCTTTCATTGGGCTATTGTAAGGATTGAGGTAATACATGGAGAAGTCTTCGAGCACTGCCTGGCAAGTAATAAGCACTCTATAAATGTTAGTTTCCATTATCATTATTTTAAACAGATGACAAGATTAATCAACTTATACCTGCACTGCACTTAGATGTCCTTAGGAAATTAACAGGCCTAATTTTTTTACGTTTTAATCATGTGGCTTAACTACCAGCTGTTTTTTCTAAATATAGTAAATACATGGCCAATTATTCTTGTAAAGAACTGAAAAAGAACTTACTGTCTACCCTGCCACCTAAGCCTGATACATAAGCAAAGGTTCAGTTAACTTTTCATCTCAATATAACCAGACTCCCTTTTTAAAAAATTTATTTATTTATTATTATTATTTTTTTTTTTTTTGGCTGTGTTGGGTCTTCGTTGCTGTGCGCAGGCTTTCTCTAGTTGTGGTGAGCGGGGGCTACTCTTTGTTGCAGTGCACAGGCTTCTCATTGCGGTGGCTTCTCTTGTTGAGGAGCACGGGCTCTAGGCACGTGGGCTTCAGTAGTTGTGGTGCGCGGGCTTCAGTAGTTGTGGCTCGTGGGCTCAGTAGCTGTGGCTCGTGGGTTCTAGAGCGGAGGCTTAGTAGTTGTGGCGCATGGGCTTAGTTGCTCCCCAGCATGTGGGATCTTCCCAGACCAGGGCTCAAACCTGCGTCCCCTGCATTGGCAGGTGGATTCTTAACCATTGTGCCATCAGAGAAGCCCTAACCAGACTCCCTTAACCAACTCTAAGCTACCTGGATTCACTCACTTCAACTTTCACAATCACTACAAATTCCAAGCACAATACCGTAATGGTTATGCTTACAATGGCCTCCTAACTGCTCTTTTACCTCTGCCCCCCATCTCCACTCCCCACACTGCAGTAGGTAAGGCTTGAAAGCTTGTAAAAATCCAAGTCTAATTTCACTCTCCTACTTAAAACCCTGCAATGGTTCCTTACTGTCCTAAAGAGAAGTCCCACCTCCTTACAAGACCAAAGAGGCCTGCATGATCTAGGGTCATCCTCCCTCTCTGGCTACTGAGGCCACATAGGCCTTCTTTCAAATCCTCACCCTGTTCCTTGGGGGCTCCAAGCCTGCACAGATCATGCTTCCTCTATCTGGCATAATTCCCTCTCCTCATTGCCTCTGACTCCCCAGAGGAGCTGAAGTCCTCCTGTTATACACTCTCCTAACCCTAATCCTAATCCTCTCCTCTCTGCAGCACGAAGAAATCAATAAAATAATTATTTAAATGGTTGTTTAATGTTGTTCTTGTCCAAAAAATATAAACAAGTAAGACTTGGGAACATGTCTCTCTTTTAGCGCTACAACCCAAGTGCTTAGATAGATGCACAGTACCTTATACACAGTAGGTGTGTCACATAGGTGACAACATAGACTCCTGTGTTGTCTATGGAGAAAAGTGGTGATATAACTGATGATGGAAAGCAAATCATCCACAAAACAAGACTAATGCAGAATACTGGCTGCACTGTATTAAATATCTAAGTTACCATATGCGTTACAAGTGAAGTAAAAGTAAAAACCTACTGCTTAAAGGTGGGCAAAATAAAGTTAAGACTCAACTTTCCAAAGTAAAGTTAAGTTTCTTTGTGCATCCTCAGGTGTTGTGTGAAACAGGCGGAGTTCCACTTCAGTTACCAGTAAGAAGATACACAACCAAATCAAGACGGCTGCCACATTTGGCACAAGCCTGCTCTTCTTGGCAGTCTCTGTGAGGCCAAGAGTTGAGCTGGCCAGAGAAGCATGATTTATCTGCCACATTTAGAAGTGGTCCCTCTACAACAGGAATGCTATGCTACTAATGGGCTTTGAATTCTAACCTTGCCAAACCAGTACCTTTCCTAAGTATTCAATTCACTTACATATAAAAAAAAAGCTGAATCCTATGTGTCCCTGACAAAAACAAGTTTAATAAGGCATCACAGTCCAATTCGAGTTGGAGAAAAAGTTGCTCTTTCGAAAGAAAAAAAGAAGGAAAGAAGGGAGGGGAAGAAAGAAAGAAAGAGAGAGAGAAAGGGAGAAAGAAAGGGAGAGAGGAAGGGAGGAACGGAGGAAGGAAGAAAGAAGTCATGCTAACCAGATCTCTTTTACAAAAGAAAGTCATTACTTGGAAAATTAAAAGAAACTGGTATGCGGATGCTAGGAGGCTAAAGGTTGAGGGGCTGTCGATGGACGCTGCCCAGTGAAATGACTATCGCCGGGTCTGGTGGGCAGCATTTGCCAACCCACCGCGAACAATCCCAGGTCCGTGGAGAGCACGCAGGTTTGACATAAGCCAAACCCCTGCTGTCCGGCTCGTCGCACTGACCCTGCCAATGCAACAAACGCGCAGACCCTCTCCGCGCGGTGAGGAGCGGAGATGCCGCCGCCGTTCAGCGCTTCCCGGGAAATGCGCGTCCGGGGGAGGCTCAGGTAAGGACCCGGAGGTCTCGGGATTAAACGTTTGGCCCTTTGTTCTCTGCACGGTCGCGGAGCCCTGGGCACCCGCCGCTCCTCCTCGCCCACCGCTCCCGGGCGCCAGCGACTCCCGCCGACAGGCAGCGCAGACTCGGGCGCCCCGACTCGCCGGCGCTCCTCGCCCTCCCCGCGGCGGGTCAGCGCCCCACAGCCTCAGCGGCGCGCGGCCCCTCGCCCTCACCTTGTAGACATCGCCGTAGGTGCCGCTGCCGATGCGCTGAATCAGCTCGAAGTCCTCCTGAGGGTTCCGGCGGGACAGATCGAAGCAGGGGTTCATGGCGGGCCCCGGGTGCCCCCCGCCTCCCTCCCGGGCAGGGGAGGGGGGGCGCTCAGGGGGCCACACGGAGAGTGGGAGCCGCGGCGGGCCCCCTGCTCCCCCGGCGGTCACAATCGCCCGGCTCCACGCTGCGGCCGCCGCCGCGGACGACGACGACCGGCCTAACCGTCCCCGCCCCCCGCAGCCCGCCGCGGCGCCGAACCCGGGTCACACCCACACGGAGCCGATGACGCTCGCAGCCCCTCGCTCCGGGTGAAACTCCAACATGGCTTCCGCCTTCGCCGCTCCTCCCCCTCCCCTTACTCCGGCTCCTCCACCCTCCTCCCCTTTCCCGGCTCCCGCCCGACTGCGCAGCCGCGAGCACGGAGGGAGCGCTCTCCGGCCCCGCGCGCGGCCCTCCCCGTGCGCGCTCCGGCTCCGCGCGCTTGCCTGGCGAGGCCCGGCCCCCGGGCCCTACTCGGCCAAAACGGCCGCGGCTTCCCCGCACGGGGAACCCGCGCGCGACCGCCGCTGTGCCGTGCCAGAAAAGGCTCGCCTGCCCCCGGGACCGCGGAGGGGGGGCAGGCAGAAAGGAGCTCCTATTCGCTTCTCATTTCCCCAGCGACAAAGTCTGACGTCGCCGCATCAGGTCCCCATCCTAAGCAGGTAGTATAGTTTTAATTTGCAAGACGGCCCGTGTCCCGAACTTTTTTTTAGAAGCAACTATACATAGGGCACAGCCGAGTCCCACAGACTTTCTGGGATTGCGGGGAAGGGGTTGTTGTCCTGAGGAAATCCCCTGAAAAAAGTGAGCTGTGCTTGCTGCGACCCCTGACACTCGGGCCCTTGGAGTTGACCTGCCAGGGTGCAAAAAAGGACAGGTCAGGAGGGCGGCCAGGGAGGCGTGCGGAGTGGGTAGGCCGTGGGAAGCTCTGGAGGAAAAACACGCCAAACGGCCGCCAGCCCTTCCGCGTGGAGGGCGTGGGAGGCAGCCAGAGGCCAGAACTAAAGCAGTGCTTGACCTTCACCAGAGGCGTCTGGATTATCACAGATGGGGGAGGGGACCAGCAAGCTGTCTAGCAACCTTGCAAAGGAGAGGTGGGGTGGGGGTGAAGGGTGGAGCGTGGACGAGATCCGTTCCCATATCTGAAATGTCAACCTGTGATGGTCCGCAAGCTCTACAGCTTAACTACCCAAAGCCCCACCCTGCTTCAGACCCAGATTGCAAGCCTTGCATCCCATGTGTGTGGACACCAGCTTCAAATCTTATTATCTGTCCAAGAAAGCCTCTGGGTATGTAGGGCTAATTTTCTGTTCTCAATAAACTGCCCACTAGGCATTTCCAAAAGCTTTAATCAAGTAGGTAGGTGATGGCCACTTCGGCAATACCGCTTTGGATTTTTGCTTCAGAAGCTGTTTTCTAGTACCCGTAGGCACCACACCTTCTGACCGATAATATTCCCTAAGGCCTCGTGGCTCCCCGAAAAACTAGGTCTTATCAAACTTGTTAAATATAAAATAAGTATAATCAAATAATAGTCAAGCGAACTATTTACAGTTAACTGCCTCGTACATTTTTATCTTTTCCATCTCTTTGCCTACAGTCAGATTGCATGTTTACTAAATTCTCAAAGAAGTTGTTTGCCCTATCTGTTGACTAAAAGATGTTGGAAAATGACCATCTCTTCACCTATACAAGTAGACCTTCAATTATCTAGTTTTTAATTATTTTAAAGCATCAGTACTAGGAGCATATTACTTACACTGCTGCCCTATGAATGCTTATCATTGGGTTTCTTCTAGATGGATCGACCTTAAAAGACTCTGGTATCTTGAGAATTAAACTCCTGACTATAAATATTATTCCATGGCTAAGGACCCTGGTTTTTGCCTGTTTAAGGCACTTGCCCAGAGGCAAGCCTTCTTACAGCCTGTCCACTTTTGGAGAATTGTTTGGCCTCCTTAAGCCAAACACGAGGATAATTAGACCAGGGTTCAGATAAGCAGACCTAATAAACTATCTCAAATAGGAACCAGTTCTGCTCTCTTTTTCTGCCTTTTTAATGCTGGAAAGCCAAATTCTCAGGATTGAATGCTGCACAAGAAAGTTCTAATGGTTTCACTGTTTTGTTTGCGAGGATTATCATCTGTGCAGATAACTTTGCATTTGCATCACTAATAGACTTCTTTCAAAGGGAAAAGACATTTCAGTAGGGCTGAAACAGTCTTTAAAGTTTTGTTTGTTCCATTTTGGCAAGGCCAAGCTAGTCCTTTTGAAAAGACATGGATTTGCATGTAAGGGCCTGATTTGCCGTATGAGTTACAACATAAAAGGGCTTTTGCAATCAACAAAGAATAAAATATTTTGTTGTTTGTAATACATACATACAGCCAAATCTGATGTCTCTTTTCTATTCTAACACTCCTCAGCTTCACTAGAAGTAACACTAATGATCACACTTTCTTTGAATCAGAGAAATAACTTCCCTCTTCTATGATTAGAAGCATCCTTAGAAGTCCTAAACTGCTTCTACAGCATCTTTCCTGGACTTACTGCTGCTTGAATACCTTCAGTAGAAGGGAACTCACTGCTTCTGAAGGACCCTGCTTCAGTATAAGATAGTGCTAGTGAATAATCATAACAATAATAAAAAATATCTAAAATTACCAGGTGCTTACAGGGTGCCAGGAACTGAGCCAAGTACTTTCCATGTATTATCTCATTTAATTCTCACAACAACTTGATGACATAGATATTATTATCTCCATTTTTTGAGGCACAGACAGATTAAGCTGCTCAAGGTAATACAGAAAGCTGAAATTTGAATAGAGGTAGTAAGACACAAAGGCCAAGCTCTTAGCCACTAGTCTGTAGTTAAAGTATACTTTAAAAAGTTTCTCTTATGCTAAGCCAAAATCTGCCTCCCTGTTACTCAATTGGAGTCAGTGATTATTAGATTCTAGTTGTGTAGAGTATAAAGAAGAAAAACCAGGGTGCCTGACCTCAAGGAATTTGCAGCCTCACAAAACAGTGTGAGAAGAACAAAGGAGGGACCTAAATGTAGACAGAAAGATGTAGGAATGATGCTAAAGTAAATTTTGAAAAATATGTCAAGAGTTTGCCAGACAAACAGTGGGGAGGTGGTACACTCCAGGCTGGCCACTTAGCCCCAGATCCTTAAAGCATCCAGCCACGTAAGCATCACACAGTAGGGAGCACATAAGGCTAAGATGGACAGTAGCAGTTGCCACCATATCCAGACCACCCTTCTGTTAGCCCATCCCTCGTGCATCTGCAGCTTAGAAATTCCTTGCTCTCCACCCCAGCTTTCAGTTTCATCCTCAGGACCTCTTGTCTAATAACCCACTGGATCCACTTCTTTGGTTTATTGACCATATAGCCACCATTCACATTTTCAGTATACCACCAGCTCTGGGAAAGGAATACTGAGCTAGACTTCACTCAGAAAAGACTCATTGCAACCAGGCCATCTGCCAGGGCAGGAGAATCAGACTCAGACATGGCGTGAAACAATATGGCAGAAAGTTCCAGGAGGTTATATAACCTAGCCTAACACAGCTCTGAGCCTGGCTACCTGGGTTCAGGTCTTGTCTCTGTCTCCTTACTGAACAACCTTGGGAAGTTATTTCAAACTGGGGCTATTATGAAGAGTCGAAAAGAAAATACCTGTAAAAGTCAGCGGTACCTGGCACCACAGTAATCCCACAAAGTATTAATTACTGTTATTTTGAGTACATTTTAGAATGTTTTAAAGGCTGACAGTCATGAGGATGGGGTTGGAGATATGATTTAGGAAGCAAATGCAATAACATAAGAGACCTTGAATTAAGGCCAGGGAGGCCTAGGATGGAGAAAAGGGAAGGAAACTAGGAAATAATTGGACGGTGAGGAAGCGGACAGTGACATGGATGACAAGCAGGTTTCTGGCTCAGACAATTGGGAAGATCCCAAAAAGGTAATAGCATTTGCCATAATAAGAGGAACTGAGGTTATTTGGGGGAGGGTTATAACACTGGGTCAAAATAGATGATTCTGTTTTGTATCTGTTAAATTGGAGGTGCTCAAATAGAAATGTGAAATAAGTGATAAATTTTACATTTATCACTAATAAAAATTAGGGTTGAAACTTAGAAAAAATTTCGGGGCTAATTTTTAAATTTGGCGAGCCATAGTTCAGAAATGTTTGTTGAGCATCTGTTAGGTGCCAAACATATATTAGGTTCTGGCAATGCAATAGGTCCCTGAACTCAAGTGGGGGCTACAGACAAGTTCTCAGATAATTTCTTGACAGTGAGATAAGTACTGAGGTGCAGAGAAGCAAAGCAAGAAGAAGATACTAGATGCCACTCGGGCTAATAATTTGGTTCTTTTTCAACCTATATATATTTTTAATTTCTTTAAATGAATTTCTTAATTTTTTTAAGATAGTAAATGGATATTTTTGAAAGCATGTACTCAACATTTATTTACAGGTGAGGTGGAACCCTGCATGGGGAGTGGGTGGAGATGGAAGTCCTCAGGTGTCAGCTCTCAGCTTCCTCTCTGTTATTCTGAGCAATTCAGCTCTGCTTCCAGACTTGCATACGTCCTAGCACAGTGTTTCTCAGTGGAGGTTTCATTAGCATTTTGGGTAGTCCTTGCTTGCATGGGACTGTCCCCAAGCATTATAACATCCCTGCCCCGCCATCAGTACTGCTCCCAGCCATACTGACATCAACAACATTTCCAAATGCCTAGGGTTGGGCTGGGGGGTGAAGGTAGTGACTAGATTGAAAATGTTTGCCTATCATGTCCCTTTGGAAAACTATCACCCACACCAAACTATTTATTATAGAATTCCTTTCTATTTCATATAGTATATTCCCTGAGAGAAGTCCTGATATATAAACATTGTCCCTTTTATTACATTTCCAATATTTAGCACCCAAGTGATACATCACTGCCCTCTGTAGATGCACAACCAAGATTCCACCTGCCCTTTATTATGTAGTTTCCAGGATCACATAAGAGGGCAACGAATCTAGTCTTTGCAGGTTATGGAAGTCTTTGCAGAGGAAGGAAACTCTAAGCTGAGACTTAAAAGACAAGTTAGAGAATTAGCCAGGCAAGAAGGTATATTCTATACTGAGGGTAGAAAGTTTACATTCAAAGAAGTGAAAGTAGTTCTGTTTGGAGTGAACAACAGATGAGGCTAGAGTGGTAAACAGGGACCAGTCCATTAAGGGGCATGTAAATTGTGTTAAATAATTTGGATTTTTGAGAACACAAGGGGGCTATTGATGGGTTATCAGCACAGGAGTGGCATGATCTTACTTGTGCCTTAGAAACGTTCTGCTAGCTGCAGGTGGAGAATGAATTGAAGGCAGATGGCAAGACTGGAGACAAGATGGGAGAATATGTAATGCAGTATCGTCTAATGAGCAGTCTTTGCTCTGAGCTCCTCATTGGCCTCACTGAGCCTTTCTCAGAGTGGCTCTGCAGTCTGAGACTCGTCCCGCTTACTCCTCCATTCCTCTTCATCCTTCCAGGTATTTCCACAGATAAGTCTCTTGCACTTCTAATTCAATTTTACCATCTGCAGAATTAGTACAATTAGTATCAATGAAGCAAAGAAGGAGGGAATTTTAAGAAGAGAATGAGCAAGTGTGTTAACTGCCAAAGAGAGACTGAGGAGGGAGATATAAAAGTATCATTAGATTTGTCATCATGGCGGTCAGTGCTGACCTAACTATTGATGTTCATAGTTCCTCTCCTGCAAGTGTGTGTCCTCTTAGTTATATTCTCCCAGATCCCCTTCAGCCTTTCTCATACATCATGATCTTCATACATTTCATCTGGACCCCCCTCATATGGACACATGTAATGTATTAATATCTTTCTAAACTCTGGCACTAAACATTGAGCTCAGTATTCCACATGCAGTCTGGTCAGTATTGACTACAGGAAGACTATAACTACCTATTATCTCAACACTATATCGTAGCCCAAACTTTGATTCAGCTTTTAATAGTTGCAACAAACTCAGGGCCACCGTGCTGCCCAACTCCAGAGGATCAGATTATAATCTATAATTATATAATCCTCAACTACAACTGGCCCCTGGGTCTCCATCAAGTAACATCTCCAAAAAACATGTTTGCTCCCCTCTGAATCAGATCATCAGAGGTGTTCTTGAACCCCCATTGCCATAAAGTGCCAGGGACAAGAACCTGATCTCATAGATCCTACTGTAAAATTCCTGCTAACAGTTTATCAGATCAAATAGCATCTTCTCATCACCAAGCAGATAAAACACACCAACAAAACAGGGCATAGTGTTGCTATCAGGTGAGATCTTGCAAAGGCAAGTTAGACAAGAACCTTGTCTCGATAGACAAGAACCTCCTATCTTCTTGAGAAGCCAGGATTTCAAGGGAGTGCCCTTGGGCCTGCACTGTAGGGAATTGTTATCTTTTTAGACCCAACTAATCCTTGATGGGTGTAGGCTCTGTGAAACATAGACAAAATGCTAAAGGACTGTAAAGAGGGGCAGGCTGAATACAGTCTGGGTGAGAGGTCAAGAGATGCTGAGATAATCTACCGATAAAAATCCTGGTTATATTCACCTTTTATCCCCTGATAGGTCAGAGCACAGTGTTTCCCTGGTTCCCTTTCATATAACATCTAGCCTAAAATTCCCCTTAGGTGCCCTCAGTTAAAGGGTATTGCCCTGTCCCCTAGTTCCCAAATACAGAGTGAGGCCACTGTTGGGCCAGATTGGATCGAGTTGACCCAGAACAAATGCAGTTACATACACTGTGTTTCCAGGGTAGATTACTGCCCAGAGTGCTATCCTACTGGCCTGTTCTTTAGAAGCTTTATTCTAGTCGCTATTACTCCCTTAGGAGGAGTCTAGCCCCTGCTCTCGACAAAACCTCTAGGAAAGCAATCTGCTCATAGATCTAAAAAGTTCATCTCTTTGGAGAAAAAAATCCGTGAATTTGGTTTAAACCTGAACTGGAGTTTTTCTTGATCAAAACAGGCAAAACAAAAACAGAAATAACAACAGAAATAAAAGCCCAGTTAAGTAATTGAAATAACATGTGCCAGGAGTTTTTCGTTATTCCTTACCCTCTGCTCATAGCTCAAGGCAGATGTGAAGGTGACTCATTTCTTAAACTGACCCAGATCTCTGCCCCAGGAAATAGGTCATCCTGGGTCTGAGCTCATGGCAAAGCCCAACTGCATCAGGGCCTCTTCTCAGCATTAGAGCCAAAGCTTCAGTCTGGAATCTGATCATCTGGGTTACTTAAGATACTTTTTTTAAAAATTATGTTTAAATTAGGACTCATCTGGTAGTATAAACTTTCCCAGCTGAGTACCCGATACCATCAGAAATAGTTTAAACGTGTTGATGGAATAATTATTCTCATTGTAAAAGGAATAAAAGGAAGGAAACTCATGAAAATTTCCCCACTGCTTTGTATTTCATTTACAAATGGCTAAGCTCTTATATGAAATTTGTGAATAGTCCTTTTCAAGCATAAATGTGGAGCTGTACAGGCATTCTCTCTCTGTCTCAACATCAGTACCATTAAGTGGGCATCAATATCTGAAAATGTTTGTATGAACTTTCAATACCTGAAAGTATAACACTCTTACACTGCTGATACCAATATTTAGGGCTTACCTCTGATCTAAAGAGAGCCCTCTTTGGTCCTTCCAAATAGATCCAAAACACCATGTCTGCAAATCTGAGTGCAGTCCGGCTTTTGCTACGGGGTACAAGCCTCTTAATTAGTCTCTCTGGCCCCATTCTCTTCTTCTGATATACCGCACCTGGCCAAGAAATATGCTTCTTAAAATGCCAGTGGAAATATGGAAGTCTCGGGGGGAAGCTAGATTTGGAATGAATGTGAGCTCACTTTTAGGCATATTACATTTGAGAAGATGAAAGGGCATTAAGGAGAAGCCATTGCAAAGATAGTGACAGAGTTAGAAAGTGCAAGAGGAAATTAGATCATCACGTGTAAATTTAAGTCATACAAATAAAGACGGTAGAATATTGAGATCTCTAAGTGACAGTCTGAGAGTGTAGAGCAATGGGGAGCAATCTTTTTTTTTTTTTAATGAAGGCCACTTAAAAGGAATAGAAAATGTTTCTGGGCCTTGTTTTTTAAACGTTTAAAGTGAAAATAATGTAACTTCCATGACAAGAATTTATGCTGTGGGATAATTTATTAAGATATGAATATGTATCCATTCTTCCCCAGGCAGTGTTTTCCAGCCTGTCTTTGCTTGCTATATTTGTGACGTGGAATTTAAGGAAAGGATAGTGGAGACGTGATGGTGGGGAAGGAGGAAGACAAGGGGAATAATTTAGCCAGAAAGGAGCTAAATCAACCTTTCAGGTGTTGGAAGAAAGAGAGAAGGGAGAAAATAACCAAGAGCCAACTGGGTCCTAGAGAAAGAGTTTGTGTTTTAGGACTGGAGAGAATAGAATGGAACTCAAGCGTGACTCTGTAACCATGAATGGGTTCCTCATAGGTGCTCTTTGAGGGCTGCCAGTAAGGATTGGAATACCTTTTTATGATTACAGTGTATCTTTATATGTGATCCTGAGCAGAGTCTGAGGTAGGTGGGATCCCAGGATTAATTAAGGTTAAAAGAAGAACGCCAATGAGAAATTTGCCAATACTTTCAAACTGCTAAAATATTATCTGGTTACATGTAAGAAGTCACGACACAGAAGCAGCTTTGAAATCTTTTATAACTTAATTTGCATTACTTTTTAGCATTTATAAATATTTTCATATTTATGTCTCATTTTATCTTTGGAAAGACTCCTTCATTTATTATCGTCCTTAGTTTACAGATGGGGAAATTGAAGCTTAGAGGAGTGAAAATCAGAAACAGATCAGGGTTTATAATTAGTTTCAGTTAGTTGAACATCTACTGAGCTTTTTTTTTTTTTTTTTTTGCTGTATGCGGGCCTCTCACTGCTGTGGCCTCTCCTGTTGCGGAGCACAGGCTCCGGACACACAGGCTCCGCGGCCATGGCTCGCGGGCCCAGCCGCTCCGCGGCATGTGGGATCCTCCGGGATCGGGGCACGAACCCGCGTCCCCTGCATCGGCAGGCGGACTCTCAACCACTGCGCCACCAGGGAAGCCCTACTGAGCTTTGATTACTGACTTTCAGGTTATATTAGATATTGGGGTTGCAAAAATAAATAAAATGTGCTCCCAGTCCTCAGCCACTCAACCAGTCCTTTCTTTGCTCTTCTCCAGTTCTCTCCCAGAGGTTTGATATCCCATCTTAGCTGGGGCTGGGCAGGTTCATGGTGTGATCCAAAGCTGAGCATCACCTACACAGAGTGCTAGTTTATAGCAAGAACTGACTCCGGGCTACTCTCCAGTTCCATGCCTATGATGTAGTCATCAGAGTTGCAAAGGTAAGGAAGAAATGGGAAATCTTGTATACTGTGGGGAGGAGAATAAATGGGTGCAACCACGTTGGAAGGCAATTTTTCATTATCAAAGCTAAAGATGCCCTTACAATCTTACAATCTAACAATTCCATTTCTACATGTATAAATGAAACTCTCCCTCAAATGCATAAGGAGACATGTAAATGACTGTTCATTGAAGCATTATCTAAAACAGGAAAATAATTGGAAACAACCTAAATGTTCATCAACCTGAGAATGGATAAATAAATTGGTGTCTGATCACACAGTGGAATACAATATTATAGTTAAATGAACTAAAACTAGAATTAGAATATGCATAAATCTCAACTAATAGAATATTGAGTGAATAAAACCAAGTGGCAGAAGATACATAAAGTATGCTACTGTTTACATAACTTTAAACACATCAAACAATACTGCATATTTCCATTTGTAATAACATTTTAAAATATTTGTGGTTATGATAAATTACCAAATTCAGGATAGTTGTTACCTCTACTGAGAAAGCAGGATAATGATAGAGTATATAGAAGTCTTTAGCCAAACCTGTATTTAAAAACAAAAACAAAGACGTGGATCTAAAGCAAATATGGCAAAAAGTAAATATGTGACAAAGCTGGGCAGGAAAGACAAAAGAAGTTGTTATATTATTTTCTATACTCTGTATGCTTGGAATATTCCATTTAAAAATATCTGTGGTCCTTGAACCCTGGAATTCTGGGATTTTCTTGTGTTTTTTACTTTGTGCAGAATTTTCTATTTTTTTCTTTTGCCCATGCTAAGATTCCATCCATTCTTTGATACCTAGCTCAAGTCTCACTACCTTACTGAGAATTTCTGTGACCATCTTGTCAGTTCAAACTATTGCTCTCCCTTTTCAAAACCATGATAGATCTATAAAGCTCTCTTGTACACTATGTGTTTATAACCAGATTCTTTCATATTGTTGTTTAAATATATATTGTCTTGCATTAATATTTGACTTTATACATAAACCTTGTTTCTCCAATTGTAAGAGCCTTAAGAGCAGGGACGATGTCTTAAATGTCTTTAATTCTTCACCAGTGCCCAGTAGAGCCTAACCAGATACTTATTAAAGAAAAGTGATATATAAACCATAACCCTTCCTACAAAACCTTTACATAGAAAGTTGAAAATGCTAGTTTGTGCTATATTTGCCTTTATTTTCCAAGAGAGAGAATACCAATGAGCTGTGAAATGACCAAAAATCAGGCAGCAGAAGGGAAAAGAAGAAATAACGGGTTTGTATATTACACATTCTGGATAATCAGCTCTTGAATGATTAAATGTGGATAATCTCTTATGGGAAAAGCAGGTTTTAAAAATTCATTTTATGACTACTGAATTGTTTTATAGTTATTTCCAGTTTTCAGACAATCCTAGGCCAAACTTACAAATTATTTTTTTTATATAAAGTTATTTATTTTTGGCTGCATTGGGTCTTCGTTACTACGTGGGTTTTCTCTAGTTGCAGCGAGTGGGGACTACTCCTTCATTGCGGTGTGTGAGCTTCTCACTGTGGTGGCTTCTCTTGTTGCAGAGCACGGGCTCTAGGTGCATGGGCTTCAGTAGTTGTGGCTCACGGGCTCAGTAGTTGTGGCTCGCAGACTCTAGAGCGCAGGCTCAGTAGTTGTGACTCACAGGCTTAGATGCTCCGTGACATGTGAGATCTTCCCGGACCAGGGCTCGAACTTGTGTCTCTTGCATTGGCAGGCAGACTCGTAACCACTGTGCCACCAGGGAAGCCCCTACAAATTATTTTGAAAAAATATTTCCTCTCATGATATGTTGCATAATCACACGCAAATGTACCTTGTTATCATTCTGCCTTCATTCCAGTATTTATTGGACTAGACATGGGAATGGTGGTCCGATGAAACTAAAAAACAAAAGGTTTTCCACCTATGGAATCAGGGAAGGATTTTGGAGAAAAAAAAATTACTTTGAGTTCAGTTTACCCTTAGTTTATCTGGTAAAAAGTGCTTGTATCTGAGGCAACCACCTCACCTGACACCTCAGAGTGAAAGGTTAGTCTATACTAGGCCCAGGATGAAAGCAGAGGAAATGGTAAGAGGTCTGGACTACATTGTCTCTCCTCAGAATGAAAAGTCGGTTATCACAGAATGAGATAAATTTAGGAATCAGTGTAGTTACTTTTAGCAGAAGCAGCAGCTCCTATGGTCTATTTCAGAACTACCCCCATTTTGTCCCTGGTGAGTTTTCCTAATGGACCTTTGTAATGTTTTATTAAACCAGGCCACTATCTCATGGTTCTTTGGCCTAAGTGCTACAATACCCAAAATACAGTTCCTTAAATTAAACCTTACCTACATCTGTATTTATGATGGTATTCTTAACTCTACAGTGTACCTCAGGGAGGTTATATCTTTAAAATTATTAACACCTCTATCTCTATGTCACTTGTGTCCTGGCGAAGAAAATATCTTGCCGTTTGGTAAGAGATAATATATTCCCTCATGTTCACATCATTTGTGGGCATTAATGTTGAAGCAAAGCCTTAAAGCAGTGACCAGAGTATTTTTATATTAATGATGAATCTTATCATTGCTCTCTGCAATTTTTCCTTTCCTTAAAGAGAAGCAAGAAAAATGCTCTTATATGGGCTTCCCTGGTGGCGCAGTTGTTGAGAGTCCGCCTGCCGATGCAGGGGACACGGGTTCGTGCCCCGGTCTGGGAAGATCCCACATGCCGCAGAGCGGCTAGGCCCGTGAGCCATGGCCGCTGGGCCTGCGCGTCCAGAGCCTGTGCTCCGCAAGGGGAGAGGCCACAACAGTGAGAGGCCTGCCTACCGCAAAAAAAAAAAAAAAGGAAAAAAAAGAAAAATGCTCTTATAAAGAGAATATATCCAATGAATATATTGGGTTCTCAAAGTTCCCTAAAAGAAAAGTGTTTATAACTTGGAATTGATTTCCCATGGAAATAGTGTGATTGATTATGGTTACATTCTAAGTCAAGGCCACAAAATCGAAATAATATTAATAGGTGTGGCAGTTGATTAAGAAATCACATCTTGTTTTCTTGTCTCTGGGCTTGCCATGAAAAGACAAGGAGTACTTTTCCCTTCTCTTCTCTAGAGGGAAGGTTAAAATGTGGTGATTTTCTAAAGTCTTTGGGAGACAGAAGACTCAGTTATCTGGAAGGAGAAGGGTTCTAAGAAAATGGGAATGGCTTGACTTCAGGAGAATTTGGATCTCCTGAGCCCAGAAGGAGGAGAGAACCAGGCAAGAGTCAGTTTCCATAAATGGTGAAGACCCATGTTCACTTCCAAATAACAGATCAGAATGGTTTAGACCTCCATGGGGATGCCAGCAATGATATGTTATCTCAGAAGTAGTAAAAGTATGGACTTCCCCCGTGGCGCAGTGGTTAAGAATCCGCCTGCCACGGCAGGGGACACAGGTTCAAGCTCTGGTCCGGGAAGATCCCACATGACGTGGAGCAACTAAGCCCCTGTGCCACAACTACTGAGCCTGCACTCTAGAGCCCACAAGCCACAACTACTGAAGCCCATGTGCCTAGAGCCCGTGCTCCTCAACAAGAGAAGCCACCACAATGAGAAGCCTGCACACTGCAACAAAGAGTAGACCCTGCTTGCCGCAACTAGAGAAAGCCCGCGTACAACAATGAAGACCCAACACAGCCCAAAATAAATAAATACATTTATTTAAAAAATAGTAGTGAGGCTTCCCTGGTGGCGCAGTGGTTGAGAGTCCGCCTGCCGATGCAGGGGACATGGGTTCGTGCCCTGGTCTGGGAAGATCCCACATACCGCGGAGCGGCTGGACCCGTGAGCCATGGCTGCTAAGCCTGTGCGTCCGGAGCCTGTGCTCCGCAACGGGAGAGGCCACAACAGTGAGAGGCCCGCGTACGGCAAAAAAAAAAGAACAAAGATTGTCATACTGGTTTTAAAAATATATGTGCTTCGTACAAAAGATATAAGAGTAATAATCTAAAATTATGACACAGAATAGTTAAAAGTAAAAGAATAGAAAGACATTTTATGCAAACACTAGCCCAAAGAAAGCTTGTATAGCTATAAATAACATATAAAGTAGACTTTAAAGATAGAAGCATTATTAGAAATAGTGTGATATTTAACAATAATAAAAATATTAACCCATCTAGAAGATAAAACAATTCTAATTTTGCACACAATTAGCAATACACTACAAAATACATAAAGCAAAAAAAAATTGCCAAAATTTCAAGGAGAAATAGACAAATCTACAATCACAGTAGGAGCTTTTAACACGTGTCTCAGGAACTGATAGAACAGGAAACAAAACATTTAAACAACGTGACTTACAAAATTGACATGATGGATATATATGGAATATTGCACCCAACAACTGCAAAATTCCCCAACACATACAACCTAAGCAATGTATTTCTAAGTAATTCATCAGTCAAAGAAAAAAAATCACAGTAGAAATTAGAAAATGTTTTGAACTAAATCATGATGAAAATATGACATAAAAATTTTTGAGATGCAGCTAAAACTGTGTTTAGTGAGAAATTTATAATTTTAAAGGCTGAAATTTATAGTGTTAAACAAGAATTACCTAAGTATCCATCTCAAAAACCTAGAAAAGAACAGTTAAACCTGAAGAAAGTATAAAGAAAGGAATAGTAAAGTGAAGAGAAAAAAATTAATGAAAAAAAATGTACAGTAGAGAAGAGTCAATGAAAAGAAATAGTAAAACTAACCAATCCCTAGCAAGACTGGTCACACATACAAAGCAGAAACAAAAAAACCCAAATAGGATACATATTCTCTATCAGGCTTGAAAAGGGGGAGGTCACTGTGAATCCTACAGATACCACAAACTTGAAGTAAAACTATTTTAGACAGCTTAAAGTCAGTAAGTTTGAAAATTTAGATGAAATGGGAAATTTCTAGACAACCCAACATATAAAAAGTGACACCAAAAAATAAAAAAAGAAAGAAAGAAAGAACACCTGAATAGTTCTATATCTACTAAAGAAATTGAATAGTGATTAAAAATCTTCACACACTAAATCTCCAGATTCTTATGACTTCATCATTAAATTCTTCCAAATATTTAAGGAAGAAATGAAAACAATAGTGCACAGACTCTTTCAGAGAATACAAAAATACCTTCATTTTATGAGGCCAATAAAATGTTGATCCCCAAACCTAAGGTCATTATAAGAAAAGAAAACTGTAGACCAGTCTCTCTCTTATCAGAGATGAAAAAAATTCTAAATATCAGCAAAACAAATCCAGTAATATATAATATATAAAATGTGTGTTTCTTTCAAGCATTAAAGGTTGGTTTAACATTGGTAGTCTTATTATTTACCAAATTAATAAAATAAAATGTAGGGACTCCCCTGGTGGTGCAGTGGTTAAGAATCCGCCTGCCAGTGCAGGATACACGGGTTCGATCCTTGGTCAGGGAAGATCCCATGTGCTGCGGAGCAACTAAGCTCATGCACCACAACTACTGAGCCTGTGTGCTGCAACTATTGAAGCCTGCACGCCTAGAGCCCGCGCTCCGCAACTAGAGAAGCCACTTCAATGAGAAGCCCGTGCACCTCAACAAAGAGTAACCCCTGCTCGCTGCAACTAGAGAAAGCCCACACAGCAACAAAGACCCAATGTGGCCAAAAATAAATAAATAAATAAATAAAATCTAAAATAATAAATAAAAATAAATAAAATAAAATGTATATGATCATCCTTATAGATATAGAAAAGGAATTTCATAAAATTCAATATCCATTCATGATTTAAAACTCTTAGCAAACTAGTAATTTCTTCTCTTTTTGGTAGTCTTTTATTTTGAAATAAGTTTAAACTTATAGAAAAGTACAGTCACTGTTATGAAAATGAAAATTCAAACCACATATTGGAAGACAATATTTATTAAACATACCTGATAAAGGACTTGTATCAAGAATACAAAAGAATGCTTACAGTTCAGTAAGAACTCATAATTAAAGTAGAAGAACTCAATTTATGACATGGGCAAAAGATTTGAATAAGTATTTTATGAACGGCAATAAGCATCTGAAAAGATGCTCAACATCATCAGTTATCGAGGAGATGGAATTAAAACCACAATGAGATGCCAGTACGCACCCACTAGAAGGGTTATCATTAACAACACTGACAGTACCAAGTATTGGCAAAGACGTGGAGCAACTGTAACGCTGATCTACTTCTGGTAGGAAGGTAAATGATATGGTCATTTTGGAAAAGTTGGATGACTGTTTTATAAAGGTAAACATATATTTACCATAGGACCCAGCAATCGCACTCTGATATATCTACCTAAGAGAAATGAAAACGTGTATTCACAAACATATATACTTGACTGTTCATCACAACTTTATTCATAATGGCCCAAATCTGGAAACAACGAAACGTCCCATCAACAGGTGAATGGATAAACAAACTGTGGCATATCTATACAATGGAATACTATTTAGCACTTTAAAAAAAACCCTGATGAACTACTGATACATAAAATGACATGGATAGAATTTCAAAAACATTATTCTCAGTGAAAGAAGCCAGACACAAAAGATTCCTTTCAGTATGATTCCATTTATATGAAATTATAGTAAAGACAAAGGTATAGTGACAGGACACATATCAGTGTTGCTAGTCATGGGGTGGGAGAAAGAAATTGACTTCAAAGGACAAAAGGGAACTATATCATGAGTATGATGATGATTACATTACAGAATACATTGTAAAATTCATAGACTTGTACTCTTAAAATTGGTGAATTTCATTGTATGAAAATCATATCTCAATAAAGTCGACCCCCCCCCAAAATTGGTCAAAGATTTGAACAGGTACTTCAAAAAAGGGAATATCCAAGTGCCCAACAAACATGTGAAAAAGCACAAAATCAGAAGATGTGAAGCAGCTGGAGCTCTCCTACACAGCTGGTGAGAATATAAACTGGTACCACTTTGGGAAACTATTTGGCAGTTTCTAAGAAAGCTGAATATGTGCATAACCCATGACCCAACAATTTTAGTCCTATTTGTAGGAACCAAAATTTGCAAACAACCCAAGTATCCATTCAACAGTAGATAAATGATGTGTATCTGCATAATGCAATACTACACAGAATGAAAATGAATGAACTACTGCTACACATGGATGAAGCTTATAAACATAATGTTGAGTGAAGGAAACCGTACACAAAAGGCTGCATTTATTTAACGTTCAAAACCAGAAGAGATTAAATTATGGTAATAGACATCAGGATTGTGGTTCTCTGACAGAAGGTTATAATTGGGTGGGAGCATAAGGGGGCTTCTAGAGTGACAGTAGCCCTTTTTGATCTCCGTACTGGTTATACATGGGTGTGTTCACTTTGTGAAAAGTCATTGAGATTCCACCCTTATGATCTGTGCCATTTTTATTTATGTATGTTATATTCAATAAAAGGTGTATTTAAATGGTTACAATCACAGGAATACTTGTATAACTGTCCTAATGTAGATTTTGAACTAAGTAAATTCTATTTATCTGAATTTGCCCAATCTAAGAATATCTTATAAATGGAAATCTAAACATTCAAAATAGAAAATTACTTGTAGTACAAAAGCACCTTTCACTTTACAAAGCAACACATCAAATGCATGAAAGGAACAAGGATAATGCCATAGCAGATCCATTTTTCAATTTTGTAAATTTATCCTAAGGAAATAAATAATTCAACAGAAGCACAAAGCTTGCTGTGAAAATGTTCATTTTAAATATATGTCTGCTAGCTAAAATCAAATATCCAACCAGTGGATCAAGATTTAATAAATTATTATATACCAGTACAAGATAATAACATACATTTAAAATGATGAATAGACTTTGTAGAAACACTAAAAATTTTTGCAGGTACCGTGTTAGGTAGAAAAATATAAGATGATAGGTACACCATGATTCTAACTATGTGAAAATGAACCAATAGGTAATATGAAAAAAAAAAAAAACTTTTCTGTTGGAGTGATAGATTTATGGATATTTGGGGGGGGAGGGGAGGGGATAACCGCCACCCTCCCCCCACCCCGCCCCAGCACAACAGAAATATTTTTTCTATTATTTGGATCAGTTAGAGTTCTTTTGTTGCAAGCAACAGAAACTAGCTTAAATAAAAAAGAGACTTACGGAGTCATACAGGAGTAACTTACAGAATCGAAGGAATTACTGAATACCCAAGAGGAAAGAAGAGGAACCAAGAAGGTTACAGAGATTTCAGAAACAGAAGTTCCCCAACAAATTCTCTAGGATTCTGCCTCCTGATGACTAGTTTTAAATACCTTCTTTCCCCCCTGTGCCTCTACTCAAGATTTAAATTATTGGGAGAGAAAATCTGATTATTCTGGCCCGAGTCAAGTATCCACCTTGTCCTTTGATTGTCAACCAAATCAGAACAACCTGGAATTGGAGAAAGGCTCTTCTTTAAGGAAGAGGAGTAGTGTTGTTACTAGAAGAACAGGGAGTAGAAGGATACTGGGTGGGCCCAAACAACAGTTCCATGAAATCATACATCATATTTTCAGTAAATCAGAATACTACTACTTTTTCTCTTATAGTAAATGAAAATATGCTTATTGTAAAAAATTTGCAAAATTCAGTAAAGTGTAAGGTAAGAGACTAATGCAAAAGCAAGCATCCTTTATCCCATTATCCATAACCCTATAGTAATTATCTACTGCTGTATAATAAATTATTCAAAAGTAGGATGTCTAGAAGCAGAAAGTAGATTAGTGGTTGCCTAGGTCTGGGGGGAGTTGGGAGACTGGGGGATGATAGCTAAAGAGTACAGGATTGCTTTTTTTCAGGATTTCTTTATAAGGTTCTAAAATTGGGTTACGGTGATGGTTGCACAACTCCAAATATACTAAAACCATTGAACTTTCAATAGGCGACTTATGGTATGTGAATTATATCTGAATAAAGTTGTATTTAAAAATACTAGTGGGGGTTTCCCTGGTGGCGCAGTGGTTGAGAGTCCGCCTGCCGATGCAGGGGACACGGGTTAGTGCCCCGGTCTGGGAAGACCCCACATGCCGTGGAGTGGCTGGGCCCCTGAGCCACGGCCCCTGAGCGATGGCCGCTGAGCCTGCACGTCGGGAGCCTGTGCTCCGCAACGGGAGAGGCCACAACAGTGAGAGGCCCGCGTACCGCAAACAAACAAACAAACAAACAAACAAACAAACAAATAAATAAAAATACTAGTGTAACCAACTGTCCCAGTTTGCCCAGGACCTCCCTGGTTTTAGCACTGAAAGTCCCATATCCCAGGAAACCCCTCAGTCCTGGTGAAACCTGGACAGTTGATCATCCTACTCAAAATTCAGCAGCTTAAAACAATACACATTTGTTATCTCATAGCTTCTCTAGACCAGGAATGCAGGTGGAGCTTAACCATGTGGTTCTGGCTCAGGGTCTCTCATAAGCTTGCAGTCAAGTGGCAGCTGGGGCTGCAGTCACCTGAAGGCTTGACTTAGGCTGGGGGGTCTGCTTCCAAGTTTACTCATGTGGTTTTATCAAGAGGCCACAATGGGGACTTCCCTGGCTGTCCAGTGGTTAGGACTCCACTTCAGGGGGCCCGGGTTCAATCCCTGGTCAGGGAACTAAGATCCCACAAACTACACAGTGCAGCCAAAAAAAAAAAAAAAAATGAGGCCTCAACATCTTGCCACGTGTGTCTCCTCATAGAGAGAGACATGGCAGCTGGCTTTCCCCAAGAGCATGTGATCTGAGAGAAAGGCTAACTTGGATGCTGTAGAGTCTTTTATAACCTTATCATGAAAGTTGCGTGGCAGAAGTGATGACACTACTTCTGAAACAATGTGAGAGGGAACCACACAGCGTGTGAATATCAGGAGGCAAGAATCATCAGGCTGTCCTGTAGGCTGGCTCCCAACTCTAACCTTGTCAGCATTTTACTAACGTTTTGCTGATCTTTAAATTGTAACAGACCCAATTTAGAATATATGGACAATTTAAGAGTGCAAGCATAATAGAAAAACATACAGTGAGGAATACCTTTGCACATAAATTTTACTTCTCTCTCTGGTTACACAGGATAGATTTCTAGATGTGCAATTATTAGGGTACATGGCTTAAGCATCTTAAGACTTGTCATATATTGCCAGAATGCTTTTCGGATATTCGCAGTGTATCAGAGTGCTCATTTCACCGTACCCTTGCTAGCCTCAAATATTATTGTTAGTAGCTCTGCCAATTCCTAAGTGAAAAATTGTATCTCCTTGTTTCAGAGCACCATTTTAATAGCGAGGTTGAACATTTTTCCATGTTCAGTGGCCCTTGCTAATAAATAAGCATGTAACAGGCCATAAATCCTTTCCAGATATATTCACACTTTCATTTAATATTTATTGAGTACCTAGTGTAAGAACAAGGAAATGTCTCTGTTCCTAAGATGCTCATATTCAAATGAGAGAGATGGACAAGGAAGCAGTTCAATACATTTTAATCTGAGGAAATATTTTAAAAGCACAGAGTCAAGAAACCATTGGGTTGCTGGTGGAGACTACAAGTACTTTTCTCTTGCTGGAGCATCAAATACAGAGCTGAGGGATAAGGGAGTGTTAAGAGAATCAGACCAGACAAGGGAGCTCAAATTAAATCTTGTTGGCCTTCTCAGCCTCATTAAGAAGGTTAGACTTTATCTCTGAAGGCAAAGGGAAAGCAGGGGTGAGCTGATCAGATTTGTGCTTTTGGAATTTCCCTTTGGCTAAAGTGTGGAGAAAGAATTGGAGAGGGGTAACAATCGAGATAGGATGGCCAGATAGCAAACAGCTGTAACCTAGGAAGGCTTTGAGACTGGCCTTATCCCAGCGAGTAGCAGAAGAGTACTGAGAATTATCTTAGGTTTAAATAGCATCCCTTGTTTCAGCCTAGGTCTCTGAGAAAATGAAGCAAGAAAACAAAAGATAGGCAGATAGAGACTCCCCTGGTGGCTCAGTGGTTAAGAATCTACCTGCCAATGCAGGCGACACGGGTTTGATCCCTGGTCCAGGAAGATCCCACATACCACGGAGCAACTAAGCCCGTGCACAACAGCAACTGAGCCTGTGCTCTAGAGCCCATGAGCCACAACTACTGAGCCTGCGCTCCACAACTGCTGAAACCTGCGCACCTAGAGCCCGTGCTCCGCAACAAGAGAAGCCACCGTAATGAGAAGCCCGTGCACCGCCACGAAGCGTAGCCCCTGCTCACCGCAACTAGAGAAAGCCCACATGCAGCAACGAAGACCCAACGCAGCCAAAAATAAATAAATAAATTTATTTAAAACAAAAAATATATATAGGCAGATGGACTCCAAAACCTGACATTTATTGCTGAAAAAACACTACCATAGAGGTCTTAGCTTAGTGTGAGAGCCAGATGAGATGCTAAGTAAACCCCCAGATGAGGGCAGGCTTCTCTGAGTTGAATGATGAGGTGTGCCACCTGGATCCCTCTTCAGAAATAAAGGACTTATTCCTCTGGCTGCCTGGAGTGCTGCTTCTGCCCTCAGCTAGCAGCTGTTTTTAGGGAGGGCCTTGGCGAAAAAAACCCACTGGCCCAGTTATGTCTCCTTGGGGTGGCCGGCATCCAATGACTGATCAGTGAGGAATACAAAGCTTTGGTTCCCCACCCCCAATTTGAGACAACTTTGAAAGGTCATCCGAGCTTTGGAGCTCCCCCAAGGTTAGCTGAGGCCTCTATTGAGACTGACTCTCAGCTAACCTTCTCCCTTTGCCCAATCTTGCTCCTTTCTCTTCCCTTCCTGTTCCTGTTCCCATCCTATCCTTTTTTTTCCCTTCCTGTTTTTTTTCTTCCCTTCCCTTTCCTTCCCCAAGTATTGATTCCAGAAGCACTACCTCCTGCACACTAATATCTATCTCAGAACCTGCTTCCCAGTGAACCCAACCTGTGACACCTCTGGAGAACGCTATACCTGGAAGATTAGAATGTCTGTCCCCTATAACTAGCAGCCAAGAGGATGAAGAGTGGCTCAGAACTAACACACCCAGATAAATCATGGGTCAGTCCACCTTCCCTGAGACAGAGTGGTTAAATGGCATGGAGAGATGCCGGAAGTTAACACCACCTATGTGTGTTCAACAAAGTAGAAAACATTAGGATACCATTGAGTGATATTAAAGAGGTAGAATCACCAGGAATTAATGTATTGGATATAGGTGAGGAAAAATAGGGCCAGTCAAGAATTACTCCTAGGTTTCTCATTCAGGTAACAGTGGATGGTAGTGCCATGTAGTGAGATGAAAGAAAAAACTTTTATTTGGAGGAAAATATGAGTTCAGTTTGAGGTGCCTTTAGGATGTCAAGGTAGAGTTTTTCATTAGGCAATTAAAGATAAATATCTGGAGTTCAGGAGTGTGACATGGAGTAGCAATGTAATGTGTATGCTCATCAGTATATGCCTAGTAATGATGAGGATCCCACAAGGCTGACAGAGAAATAATTTAGGGAACAGAAGTAAATTTATTTTTAAAAAACCCAACAGTCTCTAGTGAAACTGAAACTTGAGAAGATATTACCGACCTAAAACAAGAGCAAGGATGCGATAAAAAGAATGATCAGAAATATGAGGAAGTCTTGGGAATGAAAATATGATTGATTGACAAAATAAAAGTTTCACTGGAAGGGTTAGAAGGTAGAGCTCATAAATATCCCAAAAAGTAGAATATGAGAGAAAACGTGAGAGAAGTAAAGGATGATTTCAAAAGATCCAACAGTCAGTTAACAGTATCTTTATGTAGATCCTGTCCTGGTTCTTTTTTTTTTTTTAATTAATTAATGAATTAATTTTTGGCTGCATTGGGTCTTCGTTGCTGTGTGCGGGCTTTCTCTAGTTGCGGTGAGCAGGGGCTACTCTTCACTATGGTGTGTGGGCTTGTCATTTTGGGGACTTCTCTTGTTGCGGAGCAGGCTCCAGTAGCTGTGGCATGTGGGCTCAGTAGTTGTGGCTCGCGGGCTCTAGAGCACAGGTTCAGTAGTTGTGGCGCACGGGCTTAGTTGCTCTGCAGCATGTGGAATCTTCCCGGACCAGGGATCGAACCCATGTCCCCTGCATTGGCAGGCGGATTCTTAACCACTGTGCCACCAGGGAAGTCCCTGTCCTGGTTCTTTTTATTATTTATATTCATCCTTGGCTGGTTTCTGGATCTGCTTTTAGTTTATAGAAGCAAAGGCTAGGGGCTTTGCGTTAGGCTGGAGGAAAGGATCTGGCAGAGGGGAAGGAATGGAGGGCGAGGTGAAGAAGGGATAACTGATGGGGTGCTCTCCCTGAGAAAGTTAAATGGGGTGGTCCTAAGCTCCGGTGCAGGGGCTCACCTTAAATGGCAGGACACTGTTTCTTTGTGCAGGGGTGGAAAAAATGTGTGCAGGTGCTGATGACTTCATAGTTAGTGTCTTAGTCCTTTCAGGCTGCTGTAACAGAATACCACAGACTGGGTGGATTACAAACAACAGAATTTTATTTCTTACCATTCTAGAGGTTGGGAAGTCCAAGATCAAGGTGCCAGCACGTTCAGTGACTGGTGAAAGCCCCCTTCCTGGTCCTCACTGTGTCCTTACATGGGGAAGAGGGCAGGAGAGCTCTCTGGGACCTCTTTTAGGGCACTAATCCCAGTTATGACAGCTCCATCCTCATGACCTAATCACCTCCCGAAGACTCCACCTCCAGATACCATCACACTGGTGATTAGCTTTCAGCATATGAGTTTTGGGGGAACACAAACATTCAGTCTATAGCAGGTGACTGGAAATGGAGGGAGTTCTTTTCTGTTGGTTTCTATGTTCTCTGTGAAGTACGGGCACTGTCATCTGTTGAAGCTTACTGGGTGAGCAGGGAGGTTGGGGTGGGCTATGGGTAGGGAACTCTGAGGAGTATGGAGATTTGGGGGAAATAGTCTAAATGAAGGATGAAAACAACAACAACCAAAAAAGCTGCATAGGGAAACAAGAAATGATTGCCAGGGTACTCCGAGGGCCCCAGTGAGTGGTAGGCGAGTTGTAACACCAGTGGAAAGCTGAGAGTAGATTTTGACAATCAGAGCTGAAATGAGGAATCTCTCAAAAAGAGGAGGCAAGCTAGTTTCATAACAAAAAGCTTCTCCTGAGAAGAGAGTTGCATAAATGAGAAAGAGAAAAACATCCTCCTATGAGTCACAGGCCTCACTTTCATCAGCTCCCTGGTCCTGCTTTGATGTTTACAAAGGGACAGTGATTATCAAGGGGAAAGGTGAAGGGAATAATAAACCAAGGACGCAGCAGAAGGAAGCTGACTCCAGAACCCAAAGGAGGGAGGGGCCAGCATGCACCCAGCTGGGAGGAAACAGGGGAGAGGGCTTCCTGGAGCTCTCTTCATAGATCAGCCCCATCCCCACTCACACAGAAACTCCCTACAGGGATCAGACACTTGGTTGTCTTCACTGCTCTACTCTCAGCATCTAGAACAGAGCCTGGCACCGCATAGGTGCATGATAAACATTTGGTGAATGAATGAAGTCCATGGTGCGGGCACAGGCTTTTTGAATGGCTGAGTGCACCAAAGTCTGCTTTTTTTGTTTTTTCTTCCCCTCCTTTACAAAAAGTTTTCAAGCAGCCTTTGGGCCTGCTGGGGCCTTTTCCAAAGACACATAGTCCTACTGCTGCTCCAAAGGCCTTACCGCCTACTTCCCAATCAGAGCTGCCTCTCTCCGTCCTTGTTGGAAAGGGAGGCACAGCTTGCTTTGCAAGAACCTTGCATAGAAGATGGTGAAATCTGGGCTGTTTTTCATCTTTTTCAACCTCATTTCCTAAATTAAAGACAGAGAGATGTAAGGAATCTTAGGAATATGAAACTTCTCTGGAATGATCTTTATTGAGAGGTGCTTGGAACCAGCTGAAATCCTGAAGGGCTGTCAAGGCAGCCACGAAGAAAGGAAAATGACAGATAACTTCAACAATCCTAGCCAAACTCTGAAAAAGATATGTAGAGCAGCTGCTATTTTTTCCTTCCCAGAGTGGTTTGCCTTTCCCCTAGTTTAGTAATTGTTGTAAGATTGCTTTAGATTATTTTGGGGTAGAGGAGGAGACGGAGAAAGGAATCCAGTGTTTAGGAAGTAGCATGATGTGGTTAGTAGTACCCTGGAAGCTGTGTAATTTACACAGCTGTTTTATCATACATGCTGACTTCCTCTCCTTTTAGGATACCCCTGACCGTTAAGTAGGGTTTTTATTTATGGCATTCTCCTAAGGAGATTGTTCGCAGCATTTGGGTCCCCCTTCCCAGTTCAATCTGTCTTTGTGGTCTGTAAATCGTCTCTCCAAGGGCTTTATTCGTGGTGAAGGGCTATTTTGTCTGCCCTACAACTACCAAAAAAGTACAAGAAAAATTGCATGTAGTCGACCAAATGGGCGAGGAACACTTGACTGCACTAAAGAATTTCCAGCCATGGTAATTCTCAGCTTGCCCTTTTGCTGTGAGCAGTGCACAAAGTCCCCGGACATTTTCCGTGAAATCTCCACCTCCCCACTGCCAAGGCCAGAGACACTGAGAGAATGGGGGGAGGAAGCTTGTAGAGTGGCGAATTGCTTGCACCCTTGTTCTCACCACATTGTGAGGTACCTGCTTCCAAACTGAGCTGGTGGTGAGAAAGGAGCTGAACTGATTTACCCATGGTCGGTCTGAGTGAATGTTGACCCAGGACTGAAGCACAGAATCTCTGCACCCCGGCCTGGCTTGCGGCACACTGGGCTGAGTCACAGCTTCACCAGGAATGCAGTGCAGAGGCGCAGGTGCCTGATCTGGAGCAGGCCTTTAGAAAGGAGAGGGTCTTTTCCTAAACAGAGTGAAGACCTACATTCATAGAGCTACAAGGGATCTTAAAAAAAAAAAAAAAAATCCCACACTACAGGTAAATAAAGAATTTTTCTTTCTACCCCTCCTCTCACCTCCATTTCAGGTTTCTACTTTCTGCCAACACAGATTTCACTTTGGACTGTATTGTTTCATCTTTTCAGATATTTAAATATCTGTATTATTTATCTGTATATTATATATTTAGATACATATGTGTGTATACACACACACACAGAATTAGAAAGAGAGAGAATTTTGCTTTGACCTGAATGGTATCATACAGTGTGGATTGTTCTCCAACTTGCTTTTTTTTCTTTTTTTTTTAAATTTAGCCATGCCTCTTGGAGATTTTTCTGTGTCAGTGTGTTTTAATTCTTTTTGACTGCTGCATACTCTTACATAACTCAGATGCATCGCTATTTATCTAACTGTCCCTCTTTTGATGATTATTTAGGTTGCTCTAGGTTTTCACTACTACAGATAGTACTTCAGTGAACAACCTCTTACCCCTTTCCTTCTTGCACCCATGCAAGTATTTCTGTAGAGTAGATACCAAGGTGTGAGACTGCAGAGTGAAAGGATTGATGCATCTGCAGTTGGAAGGGCTACTGCCCAATTTGTTCTCCAAATAGGCTTGCCCAGTTTATATTCCCAGCAGTGGTTTAAGAAAGTACCTCAACTCCAATATGCTTGTCAGTGCTTGATATCAATCTTTCTTACTTATTGCCAGTTAACTGTGGAAAATGGTATCCTCATGCTTTCATTTGCATTTCCCCCTAAAACGGTGAGACTGAGCATCTTTTCAAATGTTTGCCATTCACATTTCCTCTTTTGTGAATTGCCTGTTCATATTTTTTGTCCATTTTCTATTTTGTTTGTCTTTTTTTTAAGGATCTGTAAGAGTAAGTCCTTTGCTATGTATGTTACCATGATCTCACCCAGTCTATCACTAGAATTTTAATCTCATTTATGGTTTCTTTTGTTGAACAGATTTAAAATTTTGATAAAGTGAAGTTTCTTAACCTTTTCAATACTTTTCTTTATGGCTTTTGCATTTTGTATATTGTTTCAGGAGATTTTCCTACCCCCAAGATCAGAAACATGGTCTTCTATATATTTTCTTTTAATAGTTTGATAATATCTTTGTTTTTTCACCCAAATCTATCTAGAGTTTATTTTAGTAATGTGAGGTAAAAAAAAAGTCACTTAATTGCTTTCCTAATAATAGCCAATTGTTTTAACATCACTTATTGAAGAGTCCATTCTTTCCCTTATTGTTTTGAAATACTACCTTTATAACATACTAAATTCCTATAAACATGGGCCCATTTCTGGGCTTTCTTTTTTTCTTCCATTGAGTTCTTGATCAATTTTTGTTCTGTTGGAAATCTATTGAATTTATGGATAATTTGGGGACAACTGTTATCTTGACAACATTAAGTCCTCCTATTCAGGTCTTTATCTAGGTTTCATAGCTTTTTCTTGTAGTCCTGGCACATATCTTATTCGTTTTTTTGGTGGCTATTTTCTGGTTTTTGTCGCTGTTGTGAATGGAACCTATTTTTTTCTCCTTATCACACTTTCTATTTTTAAAATAATTGGTCTACTGACTTTTTTTTGTTTGTTTTTTGCTTATTGATGTTGCATCATTGGTTCTAATAGTTTTTCAGCTAAGTTTCTTGGGTTTCTAGGTAACTGATCATATTATCTGGAAATAGAAACCACTACGTCTCTTCATTTGTTTTGTCAGGATTCTTTTAGGTAAGAATAACAGAAACCTAATTCAAATTAACTTAACCAAAAAAGGGAAACTTATGGGCTCACTTAACTAATAAGAAGCCAATGTGTCTGGATCCAGGTTATCAAATAATATCATTAGATCTTGGTCTTGCTTTCTCTGTCCCTCTAGTGTACTTCCCTCTGTCTTGGCTCCATTTTCTAGTCAGTATATCCCTGTGGTGCCAAGATGGCTTACATCATATATTCTCTCAGCAAAAGCCAGAACTTCCTTTTTAGTGTTTACCTGTTGCTACCTGCAAAAATTCTAGGATGGTTTTGATTCATTGATTTGGTCACATGCTCATCTCTGAACCAATCATTTCAGTCAGTGTGTTAGAATATGCATATAGACAGAAAGTAAGACTGGTTCTCTAAGGAAAATTGGAATGCCATTATCAAAAGAAGGGGAAATAGATGCTGGGTAGAGTGAAAACAGGAGCTGTCCACTACCATATTTAAGCCTCTTTCAATATTTTCAATATTTAAACCTCTGATTTCTTTTCTTTGGTCTTATAACCTTCCCCTCCATTTTTTGTCTGGTGTGAATTCTTCTCCATGTTGTTGCTTCTATTTTTGGCTTGCTTTCTTAGCATTAGTTTTCTCCCTCCCTCCCTTCCTTCCTGCCTCTCTTCCTTCCTATGTCCCTCCAAACTCAACCTTCCCTGTTTAGTAGTTTTTGTGTTTTTTTTGTTTTGCGGTACGCGGGCCTCTCACTGTTGTGGTCTCTCCCGTTGCGGAGCACAGGCTCCAGACGCGCAGGCTCAGCGGCCATGGCTCACGGGCCTAGCCGCTCCGCAGCATGTGGGATCTTCCCGGACTGGGGCACGAACCCGTGTCCCCTGCATCGGCAGGCGGACTCTCAACCACTGCGCCACCAGGGAAGTCCCCCTGTTTAGTAGTTTTGTGGTTTCTCCATCTAGTTCCTGGGACTCCCAGGCCAGACCTTGATCTTATCCTATAGCATTGTAGATCCAATCCCTTCTCCAGAATCAAATTCTGGCTGTGACACTATGCCTTACGCTTCCACCCTCCCTAGGTATGTCAATTTGTTCAAGCCCGTAGCCCTAGGCAGCTGCTTTCAAGGGGGTAGCCCTGTCCGGCCCTTGATTTCAGGTGCCTCACACGGGAGATGTTTAGCCCTTAATACCCTGCATGAGTCCAGTTCCTGAATGCCTCTGTTGGCTTTTGGCCGAATCCTGCAGGTCTACAGCTCTAGGCCACTTACTGTATTATTTCCATTCCATTTCTGGGCAGCAGAGGTGTTTTTGAGTGTAAACATGTCTGACATCTCTCCTATTTTATATTTCATCTGTTATCACTATCATTTTGGATTAGAGTGGTCCTCAGAGCACTGTAAGTCCACTCCCATTTGCTCTGTCTACTGTTCGGGATCTAGCTTCCTCCCATCCCACCTTTCTCTGAGAAACTGCTCTCTCTGAGGTCACCACTGTGATTACTCAGTCACCAAATTAAATGGCTTTTTCCTTCAGTCCTCATTTTTCTTCACTCCTCTGCAGCATCCAACAATGTTAATCACTCTTCCTTTTACCCCTCTCTGTCTTTGGCTAATACAGTGCTCCACTGTCCTGGTTCACTACCTCTTCTGACTCTTCCTTTTTTTTTTTAAGTTTATTTATTTATTTTACTTTTGGCTGCATTGGGTCTTCGTTGTTGGGTCTTCATTGCTGCACGCAGGTGTTCTCTAGTTGCGGCGAGTGGGGGCCACTCCTCGTTGTGGTGCGTGGGCCTCTCATCGCAGTGGCTTCTCTTGTTGCAGAGCTCAGGCTCTAGGCACGCAGGCTTCAGTAGTTGCGGCATGCAGGCTCAGTAGTTCTGGCTCGCGGGCTCTAGGGCACAGGCTCAGTAGTTGCGGCGCACGGGCTTAGTTGCTCCACGGCATGTGGGATCTTCCTGGACCAGGGCTGGAACACGTGTCCCTTGCATTGGCAGGTGGATTCTTAACCACTGCGCCACCAGGGAAGCCCTGACTCTTCCTTTTTTTAAACTGCTTTCACTTCCTCCCCTCATTTTGTAACTGTAGATGTCCCCAAGGCCTTTGACCTCTGGTTTCACTCTCACTTTTACCCTTACACATTCTCACGTCTTCAGTAATCTCTAAAATGGAGTCCCTATCTTTACCCCAGGACTTTTTCTGCCTGCGTTCTATAGCTATCCATCTGCCTGTTGTAGTTCCACTTGATGTCTTGCTGTTCCATCAAATTTCTTCCCTTTTTGAATCTTCCCAATTCCATCTCCTAGTTTCTAAGGGTCAAAGTCATACCCATCCTTGATTCCTCCTATTTTCTCTAGAGCCAGTTAATTACACATTCTATTGATCCTCTTGCCTTAAATTTCCTCTTTCTTGCCATTGCACTGTTCACACATGTGCTGTGAGCCCCTATCATTCCTCTTTTAGACCATTTCAATGTTTTCCTAACAAAGCAGGATAGTTGAAAGTGGCAGAATTTTGATGAGTTTGTGTCAAAGTTTATGATTCTGGAAACTCCCTTCCAGAAAAGACCTAACTTATAAATATTCATACCTTTCTTCCCTTCCACCTTACCCCTAATGAGGAGGAAGAATCCTTTACTGTATGGACAAAACATCAAGACTATTGTATTGTATTGATACACACACTGTGGGTTCAGTCCAGAAAGGCTAAATTTTTCTATTAGAAAGAGCAAGACACTATCAACAGAAAAAAATTCACTTGAGCTGAGACTTAAAGGATGAGTAGGACAACCTAGTTTGACAACCCGGGGAAGAGAGGCTTGTATTCCAGATAGAACGGGAAGCATAAGCAAACCAAAATATAACATGGTGCCTGTGAGTGAGTGAGTGAGTGTGTGTGTGTGTGTGTGTGTGTGTGTGTGTGTTGGGGTCTACAAAGAGTCACTGTGAGCCAGGGAGAATGGAGATAAATGAAGCTGGACAGAAAAGCTTTCCACACCAAGTTAAGGACTACGGTTTGGGGTATCATGGATGCATTGGAAGTGGGCGTGGGGTAACATGGCCGCATTTGTAGCTGTTTGGATTGCATCTTTTGCTAAGCAGGATTTAAGGGAGAGAAGGAATGGGTATGTATTAAGGGTTCTGATGAGATTGTGATTGCTGCTCTGCACTGCTTCTTTAGGGCTGCTGGTGACCAGAATTGCTGAATGGGGGAGTATCTGTGGAGAAGGAATGCAGGCGCAGCCCTCAGAAAAAAGGGGCTCCTGGGATCGTCAGAATGTGTTTGCCTGGTGGGGGACCAAATCAAGGTTTAGACCAGAGGAGCTAGCGTCATGGCTGGGAAGATGACTGCATGGGTTATCATATCTAAAAGGGGTTTCACAGATGAAACTGAGAGCATGAGTCAAATGGAGATCTCAGCCCCGTCATTTCATGGCTCTCCTACTTGTGAAATTCCTGTCGGTCTTTCAGGGTCCATTTGACATGCCAGATGCTCTCTGAAGTTTTTCCTGTAGCCCCTGGCTGGAAGGTATTTCTTTCTCTTTATAAACTCTATAACTTGTGGTTTATAAGTATTTTATAGCTTTGTATTCCCCCTGTGGGTAAAATCTCCAAAGATTGTCTTGCTTATCTTTGTATCTCCTCTATCACCTGAGACTCTGCTCTGTATACACTCTCTACTGAAGAAATAATAACTGAACTGAATGTGCACTTTCACAGGAAAAGTACATCCTACAGGATTTAATAAGTATGAACCTTAAATAATGAAATATTTCAAGGAATTTGAATATTTCAAAGCTCCATCCATACAAGGCCTGAATAATTAATGCAAATATTTGAAGAAAAGAACAAAAGCGTATCTAATAATTCAATACACTGTTCTTTATTTTGGTCCATAAAAGGAGATCTCATGCTTAGTTTTGGTAGTAAGCTCAGCTCTAGAAGCTTTGAAATGCAGATTAGATCAATTACATCACAATTATATTTGAAAATTGAAAAGAAGCATTTTCCAAAAGGGAGATTTCAAATCTATGCCTTTTCAAAGGAAGTGTCATTTGGAAAGAAACTGAATCACACCATGAAATATGTGACATTTCTTTTGGTTTCCACTCTCTTCTGTACTAGTGGTAGGCTCATGAGATATGTAGAAATGTGCTTAATCAAATTTAGCTTGACTTGCTCAAGTTAAGAAAATGTATATGAAGTGTTTCTGAGATAAGGAGAGGCATATTCTGTTTTTAGCACACATACCTCCTATGCGGCTGCATTTGTCTTATTCCCTTATTTGAAAATTTGGCTCTCTTTATAAAATCTACAAATTCCTACTCATTTAGAACGGAACTGGAATAGCCTGGAAACCTATGGAGCTGAATGGTATTTTAGAGTGCTGATTCTCATTTTCCCTTCAGTAAAGAACCCGACGCTGTTACTTGTGTTTATCTTATAGTACACACACTCAGGATTACTCACCTGGGAGTGAGACCTGAGTTCTGGTGCAAGCCTTGTATTTACTGACCTGTGTTATACAAGTCGTTTAACCTCTGAGGTAAAAAGAGAGGGCTGTTGCCTATAACTCCATGATTCTGCAGTTCAAGTATAATCAACTCGAATGTTCGATGATCTCTTTAAAAATTAAAAAAAAATCGCTAGTGGCCTTAATAAATGTGTACCATTGAGCCTTGAGTGGTATTTTTGAAATAATGTAAGACAGGGAGAGAGGGTCTGGAGGTCCCTTCCTTTATATGAGTTTTATATGGGATGTGTTAGCTTGAGGTAGCACTTGCCTAGTGTTAGGGATCTATAGATACGATTAGAATTAGGGGAGGTGGGAATAAGGATAATGGAATTTTGAGTTAACAAGTGGCAGAATTGGATGAAAAAACATTTCAATAAAGAAGGTCTCCACAAAGTTTAATCTACTAATTTAATGATAATTCATGGAATTTAGTGGAATTCAAGAGGGAAAAATTTCTACAATTATAGCATGAGGGAATGAATAGAATTTTGTTAGATAAGCCGCTATTGTTTTTTGAAGTGAAGAGTTAAGAATCAAGCAGTAAATTAGGACAATAACAATTGCCTGGTAAACAGAATCCAGTATGTGTAACTTATTCTCGCTATAGGTAGAATATTTGTTTAATTTTATTTCTGTAAGCCACTTCACAAATCCCTACCAATAATGTGAGTTGTATCTTTGGGCTCAACTTTCATTGTCTAAATAATATTCTTGGGACAGGTAATAATCTCCAGCTGGAGCTAGAAACATTTTGATTTAGAAATCCATTGATTTCTGAATGTTGTAGCATTTGATTTTACATCATCTTTTTCTTGTTCCATTGAAATTTGTTGTTTTTTTCAATGACAAGTTGATGTTCCAGTAATACTACATACACACACACACACACACACACACACACACAATCCTGTGGTTCTCACTGAACTTGGCCAAGTTTCAGAACTGTAAATGATAAACCAGATTATGGTTCTCCTCCCCAAAGGTTTAAGGGACCTAGATTAATGGGTCTCCTAGACTAATGGTTCTCCTCCCCAAAGGCTTAAGGGACTCTGAGGTTTCTAAATAAATTTACTTCAAAAGTATTCTAGAGATTTTTTTTTTTGCTTTTGTTTGACTCATTTCCTTCTTGATAAGATTCTATTTCCTTTCTCTTCCTCTTCACTCTGTTACTTAACATAGCCCTGAAATATGGTGTAGCCCTCCTGAAATACTGCTTTCAACAAATATACTCATCATGAGATAACTGAAAATTTAGGGGCGTATGTGTTACTTATGTTCCTGTTAATTCTTTGCTTCCCATCCTACTTCTGATTATAATAAACTCTCATATTTGGCACCAGATTTTCTTGCTACCATTCTGATGTTAAAACATCAGTCTGTTGCATTCTCTTTGAACCAAGATTAAACTACAATGCAGTCTTAACACAATAAGTAATGTACTTACTGTTTTTGACCTTTGGATTAGTAATGAGGAGCCTAGGAAGAAAGTAAGCCTCTTTTACGCTTTCAAGTATGTTGCAATAGACTTAGTGTTTGTGTCCCCCCAAAATTCTTATGTTGGAACCTAATCCCCAATGTGATGGTATTTGGGGGGTGAGACTTTGGGAGGTGATTAGGTCATGAAGGTGGAATTAGTGCCCTTATAAAAGAGACCCCAGAGAGCTCTCTTGCCCCTTACCCCAAGTGAGGACACAATGAGAAGACTGCCATCTGTGAACCAGGAAGTGGGCTCTCACCAGACACTGAAATGTATTGGCACCTTGTCTTGGACTTTCCAACCTCCAGAACGGTGAGAAATAAATTTCTGTTGTTTATAATCCACCCAGTCTATGGTATTCTGTTATAGCAAGTTGAATGAACTAAGACATATAGCAACCTTGTCTGGGTATCTCTAGGATGTAGTGAATCAGAGTAATTTGGATTCCCTTCTTTTCCCCACTACCCATTCCGTTCCCTCACCTGGCAGGGAGGGATATTTGTTCCTTAAATGCCATATACAAATGGGCAGGCTGAGCATGGCCTTCCACTGCCATCTTGAGTTGCAGTGTCTGGGGCAGTGCTTCCGAACATGGCCCGGCCTGCCGAGCTGAGGTGACAGTGCAGCCATTTCTCCCTAGGCACTCTGATCTGAAGTGCTGGGTGTGAGGCCTCTGCATGAAGCACCCTGTGAACAAGTGAAACTAGATGAAGCACAAAGGAAAAGAAAAGAAAAAAGGCAAGCTGCGAACCCTCTGAAAAAAATGCCTCTGCACCTCTAGCTCTTGCAGAGGTTGGCAGCATCAGTGGAGTCTCCTATTGTAGGGGGATGCAAGATGGTGGAGGAGTAAGACATAGAGATCACCTTCCTACCCACAAATACATCAAAAATACATCTACACGTGGAACAACTCCTACAGAACACCTACTGAACGCTGGCAGAAGACCTCAGACTTCCCAAAAGGCAAGAAAATCCCCACATACCTGGCCGTGTGGCTGACAGGGTCTTGGTGCTCTGCCCTGGTGTCAGGCCTGAGCCTCCGAGGCGGGAGAGCCGAGTTCAGGACACTGGACCACCAGAGGCCTCCTGGCCCCACGTAATGTCAATTGGTGAGAGACCTCCATCTAAACACTAAGACCCAGCTCCACCCAATGGCCAGCAAGCTCCAGTGCTGGATGCCCCATGCCAAACAGCTAGCAAGACAGGAACACAACCCCACCCATTAGCAGAGAGGCTACCTAAAATCATACTAAGTTCACAGACACCCCAAAACACACTGCCAGATGCGGCCCTTCCCAACAGAAAGACAAGATCCAGCCCCAACCACCAGACCACAGGCACCAGGAAGCCTACACAACCCACTGAACCAACGTCACCCACTGGGGGCAGACACCAAAAACAAAAGAAACTATGAACCTGCAGCCTGCAAAAAGGAGACCCCAAATACAGTAAGCAAAATGAGAAGGCAGAGAAATACACAGCAGATGAAGAAGCAAGGTAAAAAACACACCAGACCAAACAAATGAAGAGGAAATAGGCAGTCTACCTGAAAAAGAATTCAGAGTAATGATAGTAAAGATGATCCAAAATCTTGGAAATCGAATGGAGAAAATACAAGAAACGTTTAACACAGACCTAGAAGAACTAAAGAGCAAACAATGACGAACAACACAATAAATGAAATTAAAAATTCTCTAGAAGGAATCAATAGCAGAATAACTGACGGAGAAGAACAGATAAGTGGTGTGGAAGATAAAATAGTGGAAATAACTACCACAAAGCAGAATAAAGAAAAAAGAATGAAAAGAATTGAGGACACTGTCAGAGACCTCTGGGACAACATTAAACTCACCAACATACGAATTTTAGGGGTCCGAGAAGAAGAAGACAAAAAAAAAAAAAAAAAGGGTCTGAGAAAATATTTGAAAACATTGTAGTTGAAAATGTCCCTAACATGCGAAAGGAAATAGTCAGTCAAGTCCAGGAAGCAGAGAGAGTCCCATACAGGATAAATCCAAGGAGAAACATGCCAAGACATACATTAATCAAACTATCAAAAATTAAATACAGAGAAAAAGTATTAAAAGCAGCAAGGGAAAAGCAACAAACAACATACAAGGGAATCCCCAAAATGTTATCTGCTGATCTTTCAGCAGAAACTCTGCAAGCCAAAAAGGAGAGGCAGGACATATTTAAAGTGATGAAAGGGAAAAACCTACAACCAAGATTACCCAGCAAGGATCTCATTCAGATTTGACGGAGAAATTAAAACCTTTACAGACAAGCAAAAATTAAGAGAACTCAGCACCACCAAACCAGCTTTACAACAAATGCTAAAGGAACATCTCTAAGCAGGAAACACAAAAGAAGAAAAAGACCTACCAAAAAACCCCAAAACAATTAAGAAAATGGTAATAGGAACATACATATCGATAACTACCTTAAATATAAAGGGATTAAATGCTCCAAC
This sequence comes from Mesoplodon mirus, assembly GCF_964341445.2. Lineage (NCBI taxonomy): Eukaryota > Metazoa > Chordata > Mammalia > Artiodactyla > Ziphiidae > Mesoplodon > Mesoplodon mirus. The sequence goes on from NC_138990.1 coordinate 56,292,747, forward strand.
CAAAAGACATAGACTGGCTGGATGGATACAAAAACAAGACCCATACATATGCTGTCTACAAGAGACCCACTTCAGACCTAGGGACACATTCAGACTGACAGTGAAGGGATGGAAAAAGATATTCCATGAAAACGGAAATCAAAAGAAAGCTGGAGTAGCAATTCTCATATCAGACAAAATAGACTTTAAAATAAAGACTATTACAAGAGACAAGGACACCACATAGTGATTAAGGGATCAATCCATAAAGAAGATATAACAATTGTAAATATTCATGCACCCAACATAGGAGCACCTCAATACGTAAGGCAAATGCTGCTAACAGCCATAAAAGGGGAAATCAGCAGTAACACAGTAATAGTAGGGGACTTTAACACTCCACTTTCACCAATGGACAGATCATACAAAATGAAAATAAATAAGGAAATACAAGCTTTACATGACACATTAAACAAGATGGACTTAATTGATATTTATAGGACATTCCATTCAAAAACAGCAGATTACACTTTCTTCTCAAGTGCTCATGGAACATTATCCATGGTAGATCATATCTTGGGTAACAGATCAAGCCTTGGTAAATTTAAGAAAATTGAAATCGTATTAAGTATCTTTTCCGACCACAACGCTATGAGACTAGATATCAATTACAGGAAAAAATCTGTAAAAAGTACAAACACGTGGAGGCTACACAATACAACTAAATAACGAAGACATCACTGAAGAAATCAAAGAGGAAATTTTAAAATACCTAGAAACAAATAACAATGAAAACATGACAACCCAAAACCTATAGGATGCAGCAAATGCAGTTCTAAGAGGGAAGATTATAGCAATACAGTCCTACCTCAAGAAACAAGAAACTTCTCCAATAAAAAACCTAACCTTACACCTAAAGCAATTAGAGAAAGAAGAACAAAAAAACCCCAAAGTTAGCAGAAGGAAAGAAATCATAAAGATAACAGCAGAAATAAATGAAATAGAAACAAAGAAAACAATAGCAAAGATCAATAAAACTAAAAGCTGGTTCTTTGAGAAGATAAACAAAATTGATAAACCATTAGCCAGACTCATCAAGAAAAAAAGGGAGAAGACTCAAATAAATAGAATTACAAAAGAAAAAGGAGAACTAACAACTGACACTGCAGAAATACAAAGGATCATGAGAGATTACTACAAGCAACTCTATGCCAATAAAATGGACAACCTGGAAGAAATGGACAAATTCTTAGAAAGGTATAACCTTCCAAGACTGAACCAGGAAGAAATAGAAAATATGAACAGACCAATCACAAGTCATGATATTGAAACTGTGATGAAAAATCTTCCAACAAACAAAAGCCAAGGACCAGATGGCTTCACAGGCAAATTATATCAAACACTTAGAGAAGATCTAACACCTATGCTTCTCAAACTCTTCCAAAAAATTGCAGAGGGAGGAACACTCCCAAACTCATTCTATGAGGCCACCATCACCTTGATATCAAAACCAGACAAAGATGCCACAAAAAAAAGAAAATTACAGGCTAATACCACTGATGAACATAGATGCAAAAATCCTCAACAAAATACTAGCAAACAGAATCCAGCAGCACACTAAAGGATCATACACCATGATCAAGTGGGGTTTATCCCATGAATGCAAGGATTCTTCAATATACACAAAAGCAATCAATGTGATACATCATATTAACAATTTGAAGGATAATACTGTCAATAGATGCAGAAAAAGCTTTTTACAAAATTCAACACCCATTTATGATAAAAACTTTCCAGAAAGTAGGCATTGAGGGAACCTACATCAACATAATAAAGGCCATATATGATAAAACCACAGCCAACACTGTTGTCAATGGTGAAAAACTGACACCATTTCCTCTAAGATCAGGAAAAAGACAAGGTTGCCCACTCTCACCACTATTATTCATCATAGTTTTGGAAGTTTTAGCCACGGCAACCAGAGAAGAAAAAGAAGTAAAAGGAATCCAAATTTACTTCCAAAGAAGAAGTAAAACTGTCACTGTTTGCAGATTACATGATACTATACATAGAGAATCCTAAAGATGCTACCAGAAAAGAAGAGCTAATCAATTAATTTGGTAAAGTTGCAGGATACAAAATTAATGCACAGAAATCTCTTGCATTCCTATACACTAATGATGAAAAATCTGAAAGAGAAATAAAGGAAACACTCCCATTTACCATTGCAACAAAAAGAATCAAATACCTAGGAATAAACCTACATAGGGAGACAAAAGATCTGTATGCAGAAAACTATAAGACATTGATGAAAGAAATTAAAGATGATACCAACAGATGGAGCGATATACCATGTTCTTGGATTGGAAGAATCAACATTGTGAAAATGACTAAACTACCCAAAGCAATCTACAGATTCAATGCAATACCTGTCAAACTACCAATGACATTTTTCACAGAACTAGAACAAAAAAATCTCACAATTTGTATGGTAACACTAAAGACCTCAAATAGCAAAGCAACCTTGAGAAAGAAAAATGGAGCTGGAGGAATCAGGCTCCCTGACTTCAGACTATACTATAAAGTTACACTAATCAAGACTGTGTGGTACTGGCACTAAAACAGAAATATAGATCAATGGAACAGGATAGAAAGCCCAGAGATAAAACCATGCACCTATGGTCAACTAATCTATGACACAGGAGGCAAGGGTATACAATGCAGAAAAGACAATCTCTTCCATAAGTAGTGCTGGGAAAACTGGACAGCCCCATGTAAAAGAATGAAATTAGAACACTCCGTAACACCATACACAAAAATAAACTCAGAACGGATTAGAGACCTAAATGTAAGGCCAGACACTATAAAACTCTTAGAGGAAAACATAGGAAGAACACTCTTTGACATAAATCACAGCAAGATCTTTTTTGACCTACCTTCTGTAGAAATGGAAATAAAAACAAAAATAAACAAATGGAACCTACTGAAACTTAAAAGCTTTTGCACAACAAAGGAAAACGTAAACAAGACGAAAAGACAACCCTCAGAATGGGAGAAAATATTTGTAACTGAAGCAACTGACAAAGGATTAATCTCCAAAATATATAAGCAGCTCATTCAGCTCAATATCAAAAAAAAAACCCAACCCAATCCAAAAATGGGCAGAAGACCTAAATAGACATTTCTCCGAAGAAGATATACAGATTGCCAACAAATACATGAAAGGATGCTCAACATCACTAATCATTAGAGAAATGGAAATCAAAACTACAATGAGATATCACCTCACACTGATCAGAATGACCATCATCAAAAAATCTACAAACAATAAATGCTGGAGAGGGTGTGGAGAAAAGGGAACCTTCTTGCACTGTTGGTGGGAATGGAAATTGATACAGCCACTATGGAGAACAGTATGGATGCTCCTTAAAAAACTAAAAATAGAACTACCATATGACCCAGCAATCCCACTACTGGGCATATACCCAGGAGAAAACTATAATTCAAAAAGAGTCATGTACCACAATGTTCATTGCAGCTCTATTTACAATAGCCAGGACATGGAAGCAATCTAAATGTCCATCAACAGATGAATGGATAAAGAAGATGTGGCACATATATACAATGGAATATTACTCAGCCATAAAAAGAAACGATATTGAACTATTTGTAATGAGGTGGATGGACCTAGAGTCTGTCATACAGAGTGAAGTAAGTCAGAAAGAGAAAGACAAATACTGTATGCTGACACATATATATGGAATTTAAGGGAAAAAAATGTCATTAAGAACATAGGGGGGGGCCTCCCTGGTGGCGCAGTGGTTGAGAGTCCGCCTGCCGATGCAGGGGATACGGGTTCGTGCCCCGGTCTGGGAGGATCCCATATGCCGCGGAGCGGCTGGGCCCGTGAGCCATGGCCGCTGGGCCTGCGCATCCGGAGCCTGTGCTCCGCAACGGGGAAGGCCACAACAGTGAGAGGCCCGCATACCGCAAAAAGAAAAAAAAAAAAAAAAAAAAAAAGAACATAGGGGTAAGACAGGAATAAAGACACAGACCTACTAGAGAATGGACTTGAGGATATGGGGAGGGGGAAGGGTAAGCTGTGACAAAGTGAAAGAGCGGCATGGACATATATACACTACCAAACGTAAGGTAGATAGCTAGTGGGAAGCAGCCGCATAGCACAGGGAGATCAGCTCGGTGCTTTGTGACCACCTAGAGGGGTGGGATAGGGAGGGTGGGAGGGAGTCTCAAGAGGGAGGGGATATGGGGATATATGTATACATATAGCTGATTGACTTTGTTATACAGCAGAAACTAACACACCATTGTAAAGCAATTATACTCCAATAAAGATGTTACAAAAAACCCCCAAAAAACCAAATGGGCACCAACTGATTCCACATCTTGCTCCATCCCCCCAAAGCCAGTACTTAGCCCCTTCTCCCCGACTCTCCCAAGTTCTGTGTTAGACCATCTATATTAAAATGCTGCTTAGGAGTTGTAATGCTTAGGGTGATTTGACTGTGAACCCGGATGCATTTAGAGTCTTTTTCAAACATTCAGTCAGGCTTCCCTGACTACCTTCATTTTCTTCATTTTTCAAATGCAGCAGGTAATTGAGGATAAATGCCTTATGTGGGACAACCTGGGAAGCTGTGACACTGCCAGAGTGAGCCCAGGCATCTCTCTGCCAGGAATTTCAACAGAAAGGACTCTTTGCCCTGATATGTGTTTGATGCCCATCTCCATCAACCTTATTTGCTTTGATGACTACCGCCTCCCACCTTTATTTCACATAGGGAAATTGAAGCCATAATACATGTTAAGTGACTAAGAGCAGGACTCATATAATAAATTAGAGGAGCAGCAAGGATTTTCAGTTCTTCTCTGTTTACACTTTTCCCTAACAATTCCCACCTGCCGCCTTCCTATGTAGATACCTGGTTAACACAGGAAGAAGATTTTAACAGATTCTGGTCTTTTTGTGCCATGTACTTTCTTCATGTTAATGCTATTAATCATCTGATTACTGTCAAGTCGATTTAAGTTCTGGTGAGATCAGCATCTCCTGAAATGCAGTGCATTTAGTGAGCACCTACCGCATGTAATGCAGTGTATTAGGTTCTGTTTGGGGAAACTGAAAGAAAAAGATGCGGCCCCTGACATATAGTATCTTATACTAGTTAGGAAGCCAAGTGCACAGAAAATGACATTAAAAAGCTGTATGTTATACCATATTTCCTTTATCTCTTCAGTGAGATGCAACTGTTTTCATTTTTAATGGTCTTGCCTTTTTCATGGCATTCCCATTCCAACCAAAGTTTCTCCTAATATGACACCTCAAAATAAGCTATATTTTGCTTTCAAAGTGGAACCAAACAAGAACCCATTCCTCCCGTATTTCCTTGGCATGTCTTTGCAGTCCATTTACCAGGTTCCTTGTGTTTCTCTAACATGTCACAGTTCTTCATGAGGAGGAAAGTAGGGTTTCATTAGTAGACATCATGGGCCATTTTGAGCCAGACCTGACTATATGGTTGGCCCAGTTCCCATGGGTGAGTGTCATGGTGGGGACTCAGACACACCCTTTCTCTGGCCACTTCAGTGTGAGGGCCTCCAGGCTCTTTTCTCTTCCCACGGCTGCTTCCTCCTCCTCCTCCCAGGTGGATGGGGCAGGTCCAGAGGGAGGCCATTGCATTAGACTGTGGTGCAGAACACAGTTAGCTGGTCAAGCTGGGATTCTGCCTTTGGGGACATTCTTCCTGTCAGGAACTATAGGGAGGTAAGAGGAGTCAGTATTACTCCTGCCTGGCAGGAGACCTGGCCCACTCCCCCCACCCCAGCCCCCCTTGGCCCACTTTTGACTCTGACTTTGCTCTCTGGTGGGTGAAGAAAGATAACTCTGTTGGCTGCTTTAGTCCGGGGTTCCTTTAGCCTAGGACGATGTGGGGCAGCAGGCCAGATGGTGCTGCACTTGGTAGGGGACGCACCCTCCAAGCTTGTTGCTGTTTTTAGCTGACTAGTGTGTCTTTCCCTTTTAAAATATATTATACAAGAAAAGGAAAGAGGAGAATGAAAGAAAAAAACTGAAATAGAGATGGGGGAGGGGGAAGAAGAGGCAGTAAGAAGAATGAAAAAACTAGTTTTATTCTTACATGGACTCAACATCCTACTGTGTCTCTCCCCGCTCCCAACTTGGCTTCTGTTGTGTCCTCTCTGATTTAGTAGGTCAAGGGCAGGGCCTGAGAGTCTGCATTTCTAACAAGCTCCCAGGTGAAACCAGTGCAGTTGGTCCTCAGATCACACTCTATGAGTAACAGGGGTCTTGAGGGATAATGAATCAAATACTATACCAGTTTCTTAACCACTCTTCATATAATAATATCTGACACTCATATAGTACTTACTATGTGCCTGACACTGTCTTAAGTGCTTTGCATGTATCAACTCATTTAATCCTCGTAATTCTATGAGATGGGCACTACTATTAGCCCCACTTCACAGTTGGGGAAACCAAGGCACAAGATTATTTAATTTACCAAATATCACATAGTAAGTACTAGAGCCAGGATTCAAACTCCTGGCTCCAGAGTCTTTGTGTTTAGCTCCATTTTTATTCCAATAGCTTACAAACTTACCCTTTTCTGGACATAAGTTTTCAATCTTTACCCCTTAAAGGATGGACCCCAGCTTGAAAACAATGTTCCAGAGATGTCATTAACCAGCCGGTGAAGATCACTGTGATATTGATTCACCATTGTATTAGCCACACTGTCAACTTTGTGCCTTATGTAAATTTGATAATTAGAGGCAGTTCTCAAGGGTTAGCTGTAGGATCCCAAGGCAGCTGTGGTTTTGACTGTTTTTGTTTTTTGACAAGTAGAGGCAGCAAGGAGCAGCTGAGGTTAACGGCTCTAGCTGATCACTGAGGCAGCAAGAGAAACAGCTCCAAGACAAACACACTGTTCATTGTGTAGCCCGAGGGGAGAGAGCAAGTCTGGAAGGGCTGAGCCAGGCAGGGGTGATGGATGATACAGGATTCTCTGTGGGTGAGAAGGTTGGTGGCTGGTCAGGGCAGAAAGCAGACTGGAGAGGCTGAGGCAAAGTGGAATCTTATATAGATGAGCCCACTCTGAATCAAGGAAGCCAGAGATTCATTCATGCATTCATTCTATAAATATTAATCGATGACCTATTATGCTCCAGGCACCATGCTATATGCTGTTGATAGGGTGATGAATAAGACAGAACTGGTCCCTGTCCTCATGGAATTCTCATTCTTGTTGGGAGACGGGCAAGACCAAACCAAACCAAACCTAACAGACAAATAAATCAGTGCGGGCTGTCATGAATGTCCTAAAGGAAAACAAGGGTGAGAGATGGTGAAACCAAGGGGCACCCTACTTTCTGTAGGGTGGTCAAGGAAAGCCTTCTGCTGAGACCTAAAATCAGAGAAGTTAAGCAATTGGAAAGGGCACTCTAGGCAAGAAACAGCTGTGCAAAAGCCCAAGGGTGGGAAAGAACTTGGTATGGAAGAGAGAGCCTGGCAGGATCTGGGGAATCCACAGCTGTCCATTGGGAATCGTACAAATTGACATAAGGATTAAAGCTGAGAATAACTGATATGAAACAAAATCAATTGGCTTTGACAGGTTGGTCAATTCTCATCTGGAGTATTATGTTGAATTCTTGACACATCACGGTGTCAAGGCCCATGGGTGATTTGGCTGCCATAGCCTCTGAAATTGGAAAATATTTTTAGGCAAGGCCCAGTACCTTTTGTTTGACCTTTTTTTGGATTTAAATGCCCATCTCTGAGTTGTGAGGGTCTCACCAAGGTTGTAATAATTCTTACAAAGAAACCTTCATCTAGGTTATTGTGACAAAGGGCAAGGCCGAAAACAAAGCATGGGATGGGGCTAGTGTCCACACTCCAAGATGAACACGAGCCATCAAAACAGAGAAGTCAAGGCACATGGTCCATACCTCCTTCTCTGGTCTCTCAATCTGGCAGCCCCATCAAAAAGGAGAGGAGGTTGGTTTGGGTGAACCATTTGTTAGTTGTTCCAAGTGATCAACCATTCAACACATTTTCTAATGCTCCCCAATGACCCTTCAGGTGATTTTTTGCAGTTGTCTAGAGAGGAAAATGTAGTTGACCAATCTATAGTTTCCAGAATCTATCCTTTTCTAAAGAACCCTTTTGAGAATCAGAACATTTGTCTTAGCCGAGGCTCTTGTCAGTTGTTATCTGGATTAGTGTATTGGTGTCTTACACCTGGTCTCCCTGATTGTAGTCTCTCACACCTCCAATCTATCACCCACAGAGCTTTCAGAGAAATTTAGCTAAAATTCACCTTGTATCTGATCCCTATCCTTGGTTTTAAGTGGTTCTTCATTACTGTTGATAAAACCTGAAGTCCTTTTTTTGGCATTCAATACCTTTCATGATCTGACCTTTGCCTAAATTGCCACACTCATCTCCTGCCATATCCCCCTACTCTGAATTATAGCCATACCACATTAGTTGCTGTTTACTGAAATTACAATGCTCTCATATTACTTCTCTGCATTTTCTTTTTTTTGGCCATGTCATGCAGCTTGTGGGATTTTAGTTCCCTGACCAGGGATTGAACTCGGGCCCTTGGCGCTGAGAGCGCAGAGTCCTAACCACTGGACCTCCAGGAAATTGCCCTTCTCTGCATTTTCATATGGGGTTCCTACTTGCTTCTTCCCTCAGCTAGTTCCTATTTATCCTTTAGAATTTAGTTTAAACCTTATTTCCTCCAGGAAGGCTTCCATGATTTCCCTAGTCAGGATTAAGTGCTCTTATTTGATCCTGTAACACATTTTTATATACCTCTATTACATATAAAAATGTAGTTAGCATCCAAATCCTCTTCTACAAAATCTTAAGCTTTTGAGGGCTAGGACTGTATCCTTTAGTGCTTAACAGTGCCCTTGTACATAATAGCTTCAGAAAGGTTAATGGGACAGCTGCATTTGCATTTTCCATTTTCTGGCTTTAGTTTTCCATGATTTCTTGCAGATTACAGAGACACTATATTAATTTCTACATCATATATATTCTCCATCTCTACCTCCTCTTTTGGGGAATAAGGGGAAAAGATTTGCTTAAGCTTAGGTCTAGAGACATATTTCTACCTCATTTATTAGGCTTGTGAAAACCTCTAATGAGAATTTCTTATTACCCATGGTTTAATCTAAGTGCTCATATCTTGCTGTGATTTAGGATACCACATTACAGATTTTTAGACCTAGAAAGAACTTCAGAATGATCAGATTCAATAGTTTACTTTATGGGACAAGGACATGAAGGTTCAGAGAGAGGTTAAGCAAATACTCTAAAACCACCCTACCAGTGGGTGGCAGTTAGCCCCAGGAGCTAGATCTCCATCCTCTCAGTCCTGGGCTCTTTCCCCTACAAATGGCCACTCTTCAGATCTTCATCCTATTTTGATGTCAGAGACCCAATATGGATTTGACCTTGGTTCCTTGATTTGCCATATTGAGGCTTTAATTTGGCCTCTCGAACTAATAATTTAATTATTAGCAAATGAATTAACATTAAGCTTTTTCATTTGGAGACCTGCTGAACTGTGAAACTCTTCTTAAAAATTCTGAGGGGGCTTGAAAAAAAAAGGTATAAATAAGGGTTGAGCAAATTGTCAATCCTTCACTGGTCTTTCAGGAGCTCTTTCACAAATTGGTTCACAGCAGAGTAGTTGATAAGCACCAGCATGTCCAAGACACCCATTTCGTCTTCCTTAAGGATGCTCTAGAAGGGAAGTGGGAAAGTTACACTGTACATAGTATCTTCCCTAGAAGCAAGTATGTTTCTTTACTAGTAGAACTAGAAAATTGTATGTTCAGTTTGCTAATGTTTTACTTTAAAATTTTTGTTTGACTATTAGATTTGGTTAATAACACTGAAGATTGATGTTATAAAGATTAGGACATCTTTCATTTTACTGTAGATTATTTCAAACATACAGAAAACTATAGAGAATAATATAACAAAACGTCATGTATCAACTATCCACCTCAGTCATATAATAAAATTTTGCTGTATTTGCTCCAGATCTCTTTCTTCCTCCCCGTCTCTTCCCTCCCTCCCTTTCTTCCTTCCTTTCTTTTCTCTCTTCCTTCTTTCCAAAATAAAATCTTACACATGTAGTTAAAGCCCCTGTAACTAATCTGTCCCATTCCTCTCTTGCCATCTGTAGAGGTAACACCTATCCTGAATCTCCAGTTTTAATTTTTGTGTTTTTTTTTTAATTTTTATATATGCATCCATAAACAATAAATAGTGTTGATTTGCCTATTTTCCATCTTTATTAAATAATATATTCTATACTTTCTTCTCAAGTTCTCACTCCACATGGATTAATATACATCTTCTATTCATTTAAACTGCTTTATGGCATTCCATTGTATAAAAAGACCACATTTTATCTTTGAATTGTTTCTGTTATTTTCCTCTTAACAAATCATGCAGGAATAAACATTCTTGTACATATCTCCTTGTGAGAGTTATATACCTAGGTGAGGCATCACTGGGTTGTATCATAACTATTTTAAAAAGAATTTTCATGTTGATAGCAAAACTGATTAGTTACTTAAAAGGAAAAAATGAAGTCAAGATAAGTGCTGGAAGAAACAGAATGTCAGGAATACGAAGTAAAACAGTGTAAGAGAGTAGGTGACATAGATGTAGAATCCTATGCTTTTTTTTTAAGCAGTTCATTTTTTGATTTAAAAAAAAAGTAGATTGAACATGCAAGTAAACTGAACAACCACTGAGAGCCGCAGATTTTCATCTACATTTAAGAGACTACCTTTTGTGTCAATGCCTCCATGAAGCCTTCTAGAAATTTCTTTACTTTTTTTCTGTGAAAATTGACTACTTCCTCATTTGGGCCTCCATTCTACCTACCTCTAGTATGTGATATATTGCACATTGTGTTTGCTATGATTTGTTTACATGTCTCTGTTAATAAGCTGAATGTTGTTTGAGAGCAGAGTTCATGTCTTACTCTATCCCCAGGGCATGGTGCACAGGAGGTAGTTAATATAGTCTGAGGAGTGAATGAAAAGTCCAAATCATGGAAGGTCTTTTATATATTTATTTTATTATTTATTATTTTTTTTTTTTTGCAGTACGCGGGCCTCTCACTGTTGTGGCCTCTCCCGTTGTGGAGCACAGGCTCTGGATGCGCAGGCTCAGCAGCCATGGCTCACGGGCCCAGCCGCTGTGCGGCATGTGGGATCTTCCTGGACCGGGGCACGAACCCGTGTCCCCTGCATCGGCAGGCAGACCCTCAACCACTGCGCCACCAGGGAAGCCCGGAAGGTCTTTTAGACTTAGTAGTTGGTTTCTGATGACAGAATACTTCAGTGAAAATTAGCTTAAAGTATAGAAAAGGAGGTTTTATCTTTTGGTCTTCATTTAGACCTACAGAAAGGAAGTTTCATATAAAAGCTGATAAAAATTACTAACAAAGCAGAGAAATCACTTAGCATTTGGCTGTAGACACTGGCAATGTATGTTTGTAGTAGTGCATTAGTAAAGCTGCCAGCTCAGAAAAAGGAAAGCATCTAAAAATTTACACTGTAAAATAAAGCACATAATGGGAAATTCTTGAATATTTTGTGAATTAGGTATGAAAAATACAAGAGAATTCTGTATATATATTTAAATTGAAGTATAGTTGACTCATAATATTATATTAGTTTCAGGTGAAGAGGATCATGTATTATAAATATATTTTTCAGAATCATTAGAATATTATAAGTATGCTTACTCCTATCAGAAGAAGTACTTATTATGAATAATATATCACATGCATGAAAAAAAAGTGGTGGCTAGTTTCATTTCCCCAAAACACCTTTTCAATGGTAAGTTTGAGGCAGCTGTGGTTTACCAAAGTATAAACTAGTGAGGTCCACTATAACTAGCATGTGTTTACATTCTGACTCATGGTTCCTGTTAGGCTTTAATCACAGGGAAACAAGTAATATTACTCAGACTTCATTGTTTAATCTTCCATTCATTTGTTTTCCAAGTTTGTTTCAGTCTGTAGGAAGGTTCCTTTTTGACTACAACACGTAGTACTGATTTCTGCAATTTTTCTTCATTTACCATTTTGAGGTAGCCATGAAAATCCTATAATAAGCTTCTTATTCCTCAAATCTATGCCTGTAAGCCTCATTGAGTTGGATTCATCCTAAATACATTTTGAAATCACATCAGCACCTTCAGATCAGCAGGTTGCTTTTTTTTTTTTTTTTTGGCTGCGTTGGGTCTTTGTTGCTGCACGCGGGCTTTCTCTAGTTGCAGCAAGCGGGGGCTACTCTTCATTGCAGTGCACGGGCTTCTCATTGCGGTGGCTTCTCTTGTTGTGGAGCACAGGCTGTAGGCGCACGGGCTTCAGTAGTTGTGGCTCGTGGGCTCTAGAGTGCAGGCTCAGTAGTTGTGGCGCACGGGCTTAGTTGCTCCGCGGCATGTGGGATCTTCCCGGACCAGGGCTCGAACTCGTGTCCCCTGCATTGGCAGGTGGATTCTTAACCACTGCGCCACCAGGGAAGCCCAGCAGGTTATTTCTTAATAAATTACTGTCTTAATGTTAGATGCTATTTTAAATACGTGAAAGAGAGCAGTTCCCAAATGTGTGTAACTACTTTTAGGGAATAGTAAACCGGAGCATTTAATTAAATGAAGGCCCTAAATTTTTATTATGCCGTCACTGGATATTTGGATAACTAGTTATAATTGAGTTCTATTCGTATAAAAGTAATTTTCTAAATCCAATTGTCCTATTTCGAAATATAGTTCCAGTTTCTGGGTAAAACTGGCAATGGAATGACCATGTCTCCACAGCTAAAGCAAATTAGAGGGTTGCAGCAGTAAACTGAACCCATAGGCAGAGGGGGGTAAGGAACCTTTGAACCCCGTTTTTTTTCCTCCTGAACTGATTGGATAATTTACTCGACTAATTTTGTCTAGTCATTAGAAAGTCAGTTCTCCACTCTAGAATTTCTTCCACTCAAGTAAACAATATTGATGCATATAATTTGGATGAAAAAAAATCCCTTTAAGAAATATCTGGATATATGCCTTGAATCAGCTTCCTCATTTAGGTCACAGAAATTTATTTAAAGAGAAACCAATCTAAGATAGTAATGACAACATTAACTACCATTTATTGAGCATTTCCTATGTGACAAAACTTTAACACACTTTAATCCTTGCTGCAAATTTGTTGGATGAGGGATACTATTTGAATTTTAGCTATCAGAGAATTTCTGCACACATTGGTTAAGGAATGCAGCCAAATTTGCGCAGCTGGTAAGTATGGAGGCTGGTATTAAAATTCCAGCCCATCTGGTGGTAGCGCTTGAGAACCTTCATTCTCTCCTCTACAAAACACAGTTGATGCAGAGTGGAATCATTTTATGATCCCTTTGATAGTCTTGATTTTCAGAAAAGCTACAAGACATGGAGTAAATGGTGATAAAAATATATCCAATAAGATTGCAATTGCATCTTCCTTAATAGTTCCTTTTTCTGTCATTTGGGTTTTTTTCCCCACTTGGGATATTTGCAGAATTATACTGCTAACCTCTAACTTTCCCTCTCTTCTTACTCTCCTCCTGTTCGCACAACCATGAACACAAAATAATTTCCTTTCAAATTATGTTACTAAGTTTGTAACTCACATAGGGAATTATCACATAGAAAAATTTATTAGCCTAAATGATGGCCATAGTTTTTGCCAAGATTCATCATTTCTGAAGTTAGTTGCCCATAAAACCAATTTCTCAATGGTTTGGTGAGATCAGGTGCCAAATTACCCAGGGGATGAATAACAATTACTGCAGGTCCTATTGATCAGTCTGCCCAGCCGTTCACTGATAGTTCCAATGACTTGGGAAAATTCAGCCAGAATGGACCCCCAAAATCTGCATCATGACTTTATCTACTGATGAGCCAGACTACAAATGCTGTCAACACATACCAACAGAGGTTCAGGTAGCAACCCAAACAGGAATTCATAAAGAAGTATCAGATGCACAGTAGCTAACTTTACTACACTACTACCGCATGTGGATTGGTTTCTAAGTGCCAGACACTGCTAAGTGCTGTATGTGCGTATTTCATTTATTCTCCTTAGGCCAGGTTGCATAGTAGTTAACAACACGGTCACAGAGCCAAACTAATATGGCTCTGATTCCTTGGGCAAGCAGTGGAAACTGTGTTTCAGTTTCTCCATCTGTAAAATGGGGATGCTAATACTTCACAGAGTTGAAGTGAAAAATGAGTTAAATTAAACAAAGCCCTTAGAATAGTACTTGCATGGAGAGAGCACTCAGTATATGCTGGCCATTAATTTTCCTAATGACCCTGTGAGGTAAATGCTATTATGATCATTATTTACTGTTTAGAAGACTGTGGCTTAGAAGTGGCACATGGCAGAGGTAGGCTTTGAAAATAGGTCTGTTTGACATCAAAACCTGTCCTCCTTATCACTGTGCTGTTCTGCCTCTCAGTACAAGATACATAGAATGGGCAAAGAATGTATGCTGTCAGCTGCAAGGCCTCTTGCCACCGCGGGACACCCGCCCCTCAGATGACTTCCTGGAGGGGGGCAGTCGGTGAATCTTTGCTGAGAGGCAGGTCAATAATTCTGGGCCCTCTTCCATCCAGATGGGAATTGGAATGATGCATACCATCTCAGTGAAGGCTTAACCACAGCCAGGTGACTCCTGTGGTGGTGACAAAAGTATACAAATGAAGTATAGGAGCAGGGGAGCCTTCACACACTCCCAACCCTTCCTGACTCTCAGAACAGCTATATCCCCTGACACACATCAGCTAGAGGCATCCTTATCCACTCACCCACAGCCTCAGAGAGAACCACACAGCAGACTTTCCTATCTGTTAGCTGACAGTTAGAATTACTGAGCTTCTACTATGCATCTTCTTAAAAACCTTATGAAGTAGGTGTAATTCTCTTACTTAAGAAGTGAGGGTATAGATAGCTAGTGGGAAGCAGCCGCATAGCACAGGGAGATCAGCTCGGTGCTTTGTGACCACCTAGAGGGGTCGGATAGGGAGGGTGGGAGGGAGGGAGACACAAGAGGGAAGAGATATGGGAACATATGTATATGTATAACTGATTCATTTTGTTATAAAGCAGAAACTAACACACCATTGTAAAGCAATTATACTCTAATAAAGATGTTAAAAAAAAAAAAAAAGAAGTGAGTGGGACTTCCCTGGTGGTGCAGTAGTTAAGAATCCACCTGCCAGTGCAGGGGACACGGGTTCGAGCCCTGGTCCGGGAAGATCCCACATGCTGCGGAGCAACTAAGCCCGTGCGCCACAGCTACTGAGCCTGCGCTCTAGAGCCCTTGAGCCACAACTACTGAGCTCACGTGCCACAACTACTGAAGCCCACGCGCCTAGAGCGCATGCTCTGCGACAAGAGAAGCCACCCAATGAGAAGCCCGTGAACCACAGCGAAGAGTAGCCCCCCGTCACCGCAACTAGAGAAAAACCCACACACAGCAACAAAGACCCAAGGCAGCCAAAAATAAAAATAAATTAATTAATTAAAAAAAATTTTTTGGGGCCTCCCTGGTGGCGCAGTGGTTGAGAGTCCGCCTGCCGATGCAGGGGATACGGGTTCGTGCCCCGGTCTGGGAGGATCCCATATGCCGCGGAGCGGCTGGGCCCGTGAGCCATGGCCGCTGGGCCTGAGCATCCGGAGCCTGTGCTCCGCAATGGGGGAGGCCACAACAGTGAGAGGCCCGCATACCGCAAAAAAAAAAAAAAAAAAAAAAAAAAAAAAAAAAAATTTTGTTAAAAAAAAAAGAAATGAGGAAATTAAGGTTCAGAGGAATTAGGTGAATTGCCCAAGGTTATTCCACAGCTTGTAAATGGACACCCAGGATTCAAACCTTGGTCTATATCTTAATCCACAAACCCACCTTCCTCTCACTCTTTTTTTTTTTTTTTTTGGTACACGGGCCTCTCACTGTTGTGGCCTCTCCCGTTGCGGAGCACAGGCTCCGGACGGGACGCGCAGGCTCAGCGGCCACGGCTCATGGGCCCAGCCGCTCCGCGGCATGTGGAATCTTCCCGGACCGGGGCATGAACCCGTGTCCCCTGCATCGGCAGGCGGACTCTCAACCACTGCGCCACCAGGGAAGCCCCTCCTCCTACTCTTTGGGGATTGTTCCTTTGGCTTGGGGATATTACAAAATCATGATTTCTCCTGATTGCTTTTTGCTATTATCTTTTGACCATCTCATTTTTGTTACTGATTTTATCCAAGAGCAAGAACATGCTTTGGAATTCTTGGAGTAGCAGTTGAGATTATATATTTTAACTTGAGAGGTTGCATTACTGGATTATCTATGAATTGTTACTTCTCCATACTCTCCTTCGTCCTCCTCCTACCTCATTGTATTTGACATCTGATTATTAGAATCTTTTTAGGGGTTTTTGAACACACTTACTTGTGGGAATGTGCTAGTTAAAATTGTTACAGACAGACATTTGTGTTATAATAGAGGGAAGTCATTTTGGGGGCTCAATTGATGTACACTGCAAAGATTTTCTTAAAATTTTCTGCAAGGTGTACATAATTTCACAAGCAAAACAATTAGTCAATCCAGTAGCAAAGTTAAGAGTGGTTATTGGTTTTGTATTTTAAGCTCACAGCAAATTGTCTACTTTTATACCACAATGCCTGTGGGACAGTCAGAGAGCTTGAACTGGCTCCCTGTCACTCTCTGATGAAGGGACTGAAGCTTCATAAATCTAGTCCTTCACCCTCCTAGCTCTGACCCTCCTCTTCCTATAAGGAATGAACATGTTGCCTGCAGTAGGCGTTTGTTGAACATCTTAATACCATCTCATCACTGTGATGATCAACAAAGGCATTTGGAAAATCTTTTATAAATAGGGTACACCATGAAGTACAGCCTGTGGTTCAGATCCTGGTCCTTGTTCATATGGGAACATAAAGGGCATGCACTACATCCATATTGAAACACAAGTGGTAACCTCATCCTTTAATATTGAAATGGATTTATTGTCCTTTACTAGCAACGATGGCTAATAACTATAGTGCTTTTATTTCTGTAAATATATATAATTTATGTATATAATATGTACAATAAATATTAATATATTTACATATTAATATATATCATATATGGCATACATATATGCCATGTAAAGCAATTTTGAAATTTGAAAGCATTGATTCCCATAACCTAACTGAGGAATAAATCACATAACCACCAATCTTTCTCCAGTGACCACCCACCACCTCCAATTTCATGTATCAATAAATAGCAAATACTCTGGAATATTTCATCTACAGGAAACACTGTTGAGTTGCAGAAGTAGTAACCATATTTGCTTATTTTTTTCACTCAAGAAGTTTTAAAATGTTTTTATGCTCTGAAAACATAAAGAAAAAAATCTGGAAGAACTTATCTCTGTCGTGTCGGCATCCGTAAAAAGTGATTTTTAAGATGGAGACTTCTCCTTGAGAAATAAAGGCTTCTGGTTTTAGCATTCAGCTCTCACTTTCATTAAAAACAAGAGTTGTTGTTTTAGACCCAAGCTTTCCCTAGAGACAGTGATTCCACCAGGGGAAGCAATATGTGAAGTTATTGCAAGAAAGTTTTTGTGTGAAATTGTGCCTCTTGCCAGAGATGTTGTATGTTTTAGTTAATTTCCTTCCCAAGAGCTATGAAAATTTCCCAAGCCCCAGATATGTACAACTGGAATGCTACTGAGAAGTCTGTAGAATGAGGCTGAAGAGAGAGACTCAATTTTACACACTTCATTTGTTTCTGGAGATAAAGCCTCTATTCTATTTTCCTCAAGGTGAAAGTCCAATTCACTTTGAAAATTGCAAAGCCTTATTCCATTGAGAGAAAATGATTATGATTTCTGTCACAGTTATTACTATTTACACCATAATAAATTTACCTCAGGAAGGGGATAGCCTCTGCTGGATTCCTTCCAGAGCTCCCCAAGGAATAAAACCATACAACTAACAACCGATGGGACATTCTGTTCTGCCTTTTCCTTCTCAGCCCTTCGGTGTTTAATCTATCCACCACGACTCTGTTCATTAGCAACTCTGCACATACACAGCACAATGGTAATTAATGTTCCCCATGTTGACTCTCAGGAACTACAATACGATGAAGTACCCTTCAGGATTATCAAGGAGAAATTAAATTATGCTCAGTACAGTTTGAGAGCAATTTTGCTAGTGGTTTGGAGCACCTCTACAGGGAGGTTCTGAAGTCAGCTCCTACCAGTTTGTGGGAGCTGATTGTTCAGTACTAAAGAATTGTGTGAGCCAGATGTTAAATCTTTGGAATTGGGCCATGGTGGGAGTATTTATAGTAAAGGAGTTGGCATCTGCTAAAAATCAGGGTTTTGTTTTGTTTTGTTTTTTTCTCCAGAGTACTGGTTTATCAGCGCATCATTGTCTATACCTTTGAAACTGCATAATCCAATTAATACCTATTAGCTAGGCCTCATGCTGGACAACAGTTTACTGATAAGTTTTGCTGATAAGGTTGAAAAGCCAGTTAATACTTGTATTAGTTTTCTGTGGCTGCTGTACCACAAACCTGGTGGCTTAAAACAATCAAAGTTTATTATCTCACAGTTCTGGAGGTCAGAAGTCCAATCTCGGTATCACTGGGCCAAGTTCAGTATTGGCAGGACTGTGTGCCCTCCAGAGGCTCCAGGAGAGAATCTGTTCCCTGCATTTTCCAGCTTCTGGTGGCTGCTAGCATTCCTTGGTTTGTGGCTTCATCACTCCAATATTCAAGCCCAGTTCAAGGCCAGCATCTTTAAATTTCTCTCTGCTCTATCTTCACATTGCCACACGTGTGTGTGTGTGTGTGTGTGTGTGTGTGTGTGTGTGTGTGTGTAAACTTCCTCTCTCTTATAAGGACACTTGTGGTTGCATTTAGGGCCCACACAGGTAATCCAAAATAAACTCTTCCATCTCAAGATCTTTAACTTAATCTCATCTGCAAAGACTGATTTTTTCAAATAATGTAACATTTATAGTTTCCAGGGATTAGGACCTGGTACCTTCGGGAGGGCCATTTCAAGCCTACCACAATACCCACCTCGGCAGCCCCTTATATACACAGAAGCACTATATCTTGTATAACATCCTTAACTAGTCTTAATGATAAGGAGCAAATTTTTAATGATAATAGTAGTGGCAGCTCTTTTTTATTGAGTTCTTCCTATGTACTGGGCAAAGTGCTCAGCATATAGTAATCTCATCTCATTATTATTCCTTCCCAAACTAGGAAATGTGTGTTCAAATGTCATAAGTTCTCTTTTTGGAGTGCCAGAATCTAAGTAGACATGTCACAACATACATGTCCTGCTTCCCTCCAACCTCCACCTCAAAATCATTCCCTGGGGCTCTTCATATAATTGTTCCAAGGGCTTCCATTTTATGTAGCTTACTCTTCCTATCCTACTTCCATGGTTCCCAATTCTGTCCTTTGGTTACTTTTAATGAGCTTATCTCCAACATCAATAGAGGGCTTGATTAAAGGGACCATGGAGAGCATATTTATTGGCTGGGAATGACCTCTTAGGTGTGTAGTGTCCCTGGCCAAGTGAATGAAAGGCTGTGGCCCAAGGCCAGTTCCTGGGTGAAACCATAACTGGCAATTGTGTCTCTCAAGAGGTGATTTGGAGAGGACTGTGGACCACGCCTGTGGGTGATAAGACTGTAATTCTCTATGCTGTTGTTTTTGGATGCCTTGCTTTCCATTTGTTCTCTCCTGATCTGCCTGCACAGCTCACTGTTTCATTTCTACAACTTGTACCAGAGAAAGGGAAGGAGACAGAATAGTGTGTTAGGCTATGTGCTGGAAGCCTTACTTATTGGGCTGAGGATGGTATAAATCCAAGAACATTTTCTTGTGTTATTCTTTGTGGCTACAATTAATAACCTGGTAGACCTGTTTTAGAGATGTGATACAATAAGTTGATTGGATTTGGGTAGCACATCTATTTTTCTGTTAAAATATAATTTTCAGTTGTAAATAAAAGCTGGTTGAATCTGGCCTATGTAATAGCCAGCGTTTCATGAAGACATTTAGGTCATGTTTGCTTAGGTTTAGAAATGCTCTATGGGCCCTGTGTGATTTTGTATACAAGCAGAGATTATTAGAAATTGGACAAAGGCAACAGAAGCAGGTCAAGAGCAGAGCTGGGGAAGGTGGTGGTCTTTGCTCTATTACTCTGGCTGAGAGTTACCTAATCTCACAGAGCCTCAGTTCCTGTAGTTGTAAAATGGTGATAATAATTCTGACCTTCCAGGGTTTGGGAAAGGATTGAAATGAATTAAGGCATACAAAATGCCTAGTATGTTGTAAGTACTTAATAAGTGGCAGCTATCATTGTCAGTATCATTAGTTCAGAATGAACAAATACTCTAACAACAAGTTTCAGATAATTTTTAACTGAAGTAAAGTTGATTTACAGTGTTGTGTTAGTTTCTGGTATACAGCAAAGTGATTCAGTTATATATGTATATATATTCTTTTTCATATCTTTTTCACTATGGTTTATTACAGAATATTGAATATATTTCCCTGTACTATACAGTAGGACTTTGTTGTTTGTCTATTTTGTATAGTAGTTTGTATTTGCTAATCCCAAACTCCTAATTTATCCCTCCCCCACCCCCTTTCTGCTTTGGTAACCATAAGCTTGTTTTCTATGTCTGTGAGTCTGTTTCTGTTTTACAGATAAGTTCATTTGTATCATTTTTTAAGATTCCACATATAAGTGATATCATATGATATTTGTCTTTCTCTTCCTGACTTACTTCACTTAGTATGATCATCTCTAGGTCCATCCATGTTGAGGCAAATGGCGTTATTTCATTCTTTTTTATGGCTGAGTAGTATTCCATTGTGTGTATGTACATACGTATATATTTACGTGTGTATGTACCGCATCTTCTTTATCCATTCATCCACTGATGGACACTCAGGTTGCTTCCATGTCTTGGCTATGTTACTAGTGCTGCTATGAACATTGGGGTGCACGTATCTTTTCAAATTAGACCTTTCTCTGGATATGCCCAGAAGTGGGATTGCTGGATCATACGGTAACTCTATTTTTTAGTTTTTTAAGGAACATCCATACTGTTTTCCTTAGTGGCTGCACCAAGTTACATTCCCACCAACAGTGTAGGAGGGTTTCCTTTTCTCCACACCCTTTCCAGCATTTATTATTTGTAGACTTTTTAATGCTGGCCATTCTGACCGGTGTGAGGTGATACCTCATCGTAGTTTTGATTTGCATTTCTCCAATAATTAGTGAAGCTGAGCTTCTTTTCACGTGCCTATAGGCCATCTGTATGTCTTCTTTGGAGAAATGCCTGTTTAGGTCTTCTGCCCATTTTTTGGATTGGGTTGTTTGTTTTTTTTGTTATTGAGCTGTCTGTATATTTTGGAAATTACACCCTTGTCGGTCACATCGCAGACAAAACACCATCTTCCTCTAGTCACTTGAAAAATGCGAGTCATGCCTTCCATTTTTCCCTTTCCACTTCTGCAGGGCAATAGCAATACAAATACTACCTTTTTCTTCTCTGGGAGCGATTTTCTGACCTTGCCAGGTCCCTCTTTCTCTCCTGCAGAATCCGTGAACTTCACCTCAGTTAGAGTAACCATCACTCAAAATAACCTTTGCTTTGTTTACATGCTTATCTCTGTACCTCAAGACCTTCAGCTGCTGGAGAGCAAGGATATCTTATTTTTGAATCTTTACTAGCTAGCATAATTCCTGGAACATGGAAGAAGCACTAAATATCCTCATTGAATTGAATTTGAATAAAGTTTCAACTTTCTGAAAGGGAAACAAAAAAAGAACTGACTGAATGTTTACTCTAAACCAGTCTTCTCTTATGGGAAAAGCGATTGATTCCATTGCTCTGTTTTTTACGTTCCTTCCTAAACTTTGTTTACTTTGGCTTTTGTTTGGCTCTTGGAACAGAGAGAGGCAATGTTCAACTTTTGTGATTTTAGACCCTCTCTGAAAGACTACTTACTGACATACTGAATTTTGGTTTTTAATTTCATCATTTTGTGACTCAGAGTAGGGGGAATTTTGGTTAATTTGATGGGGAGTAACTTTAGCTTACTATCAACCCTACAAGCTGATATTTGAGGGCATTGAACTAGGTCTTTTACATGCATAATCTTATTTAATCCTTTCCACAACTCCATGAAGTAGGTATTATTATGTCTACTTTACAGCTAAAGAAACTGAGGCACAGAGAATAACTGGATCAGGGCTGTGGTAGGTTTTACCCTGGGTCTACAAGACTTCAGAGTCCAAGTTTTGAACATCACCCTATACTGCTTCTAGATTCAACTGTTTTCTTAAGCTGAATTAGAGAAATGATTCTGAAAGGGAAAAGTAATTCAGCCTTTCACTAAATGCTAATTGAGCACTGTCTTAGCTCAGGCTGCCATAGCAAAATGCCATCACTGGATGGCTGAAGCAACAGACGTTTATTTCTCATAGTTTTGGAGACTGGGAAGTCTAAGATCAAGTTGCTAATAGATTCAGTTCCTGGTGAGGACCCACTTCCTGGCCTCTATCTGTGCTCACATGGCCTTTCCTTGGCGAATGCATGTGGAGAGAGAGCTCTCTCTCTCTATCTTCCTCTTCCTATAAGGTCATTAATCCCCAAATGAGGTCCCCACCCTCATGACCTCAGCTAAACCTAATTACCTCCCAAAGACCCCGTCTCCAAATACCATCACATTGGAGGTTAGGGCTTCAATATGTGTACTGGGGGGAGGGGACACACAAACATTCAGTCGATAACAAGTACTAACTAGAATTCTCTGGAATATGTTAGACTAAGCTCTGGAAAAAAAAAAAGGAAAAGAAAAGGAAAGGAAAGGAAAGAGCACAGCAGGGCCTGGACTAGGGAGAGGCAAACCAGTGACCTAGGACCCAGCATTATAGGAGGTGCCCACCCTCAGGTGCCCACCCTGCACTTGAACAACCCTGCAAGGCCATGAACCTATGTGCCTTGCTTGCCTCACCCCAGTCCCAGCCCTGCAGCACTTCATTTGCTCTTGGGGACCTCAGTGTCTAGCAAAGGCATGGTATCAGTATGGGTCAGATCAAGAGAGAGAAACCACCCAGTGATTTGAACAGGGGAAGTTTAATATAAAGAATTATTAACTAGCAGTCTATTGTTCAGAAACCCGTGAGGACACAGAGAAAATATGACAAGTGAACCCAAGGAGTTTTGACCTTCAGGATAAGAGTGAAGACTGTTTTTCCCTCTGGGCTGTGCCTGAGTGAGCATGACTTGCTCTATTTATTAGGCAACATTAGACTCCGCAGCATTTCCTTTCAGATCATCCCAGGCATTTAGGCTATTTTAAAAATCTAAATAACATCTCAGTCAAACTAACATTCCAAGAGAGAAATGTTTTAATCTGTCTTTTCCCAGAACAGCCTTTAGGTCTGGGAGGAAGTGCAAACAGGCTGGGTGAGGGGCAATGTATCTGGAGATTTATGGGAATCCAGAAGTTTTGGCAAGGATACATATAAATCTCAAAGAAGAATTAAATATAATTTGAAATCACATAAACTGTACAGAATTTGAATGCAGGTCAAATCACAACTGCTGTTTGTTATCTCTCATTTAAACTACAATAACAGGATTGCTTAAACAAATTCCCTTCCTTTCTCAAACTTTCAAAGTATTTAATATTTGCATAATGATTAATCTCCAGTTCCAGAGGATATTCCCAAAGGGAGAGCCGACACAGAAGCACTTTAAATTTCAACCACATGGAAAAGAGAAGAGCGGAAGCTTCAGTTTTGGAGCCTACGCTCTCAGGAGAATTCTAAATATTGGTCGTCATTCTGTTGAATGTTCAG
Organism: Mesoplodon mirus; assembly: GCF_964341445.2. Taxonomy (NCBI): domain Eukaryota; kingdom Metazoa; phylum Chordata; class Mammalia; order Artiodactyla; family Ziphiidae; genus Mesoplodon; species Mesoplodon mirus. The sequence goes on from NC_138990.1 coordinate 56,316,745, forward strand.
CTGAGGATGGATGGCTGAGAGAACACAATCCCAAACATTTGGACAATATATTCTAACTAGGTCAAAGGTGCAGCTCCAATTAAGGGATGATACCAGACCCTCTATTTATAGATCTTGAATATTTCAAGAAAGTTTTGTTCTATGCTTTGCAAGGGCTAAATCCTTATTCACAGAACCCTGGAGTACATCCAACCTGCCCACCCAAGGAAGGCTTTGAGCATTTTCCTTTTCATAGAGGCTGTTTATTTGCTGTAGTTTCCAGGGATCCAGGAAGCTTTTGGCCGGGGAAAAGGCAGCAGGTTTGAAGTACACTCCCAGAACTCAGTATTTGACCTGTAAAATTAAGTTACTGGGCTCAGTCAATGGCTCCAAGCCTGGCTGCATTTTAGAATTACCTGAGGGAGCTTTAAAATAATACCCAACTCTTGATCCCACCTCAGCCTAATTAAATCAGGATGTTTGGCAGGTGGGCCCAGAATGTTAGTATTTAAAAAAAAAAAAAAACTTCCCAAGTGGTGCCAATGTCTAGCGAGTCTTGAGAGTCACTCGCAGCTCTAATACATGACGCTATTGATTCCTCTGAGATGAACATATTGTGGAGAAACCTCTGTACACACTTTAAAAATTGTTTTTATCAGGATAAACTCTCAGAGTATGTGAACATGTGGATGCATTTGGATGAAGTCTAAATGGGAATACACAAAAATGTACACACAAAAAAGCAAATGTACTAGGGTACAGGGAGAAAGGGAGTTTTTCTCTGAATTTTCTAAAATATTATAGGGTTTTCATTACAAAAAAAACACTAATTACCAAACACTCTCTCCCCACTCACCCTTTTTGAACTTTTGGGTTTGGGGCTGCTTTCAGAAGGCTGTTGAAGCCTGCCCTCTGAACATGATAAAAGCATCTGTGTTGTTATTTGGTCAGAGTTGGACTTCTCAAGTAACTTTCTGTCTCTCTGCCCTGAAAAAGTATTGCACAAAGGAAGTTGAAAGTTCTATGTGGGTTGAGGGCCTAATATAAAGTGGTCATTCAATGCATATTCAATTATGATGACTAACTGTATCTTATGACTTTGTTCTGAAATCCAGTACTCAAAGCATAGTTCATGGATCATATTCATCAACCATGGCCATCATAAATATTCATCTAATGTCTGTCTTCATTAGGCGGTTATTAACGTGTCAAAGATATTTGTGGAGAAAATGCAAGTGATAAATTCTATCTATATTTACTCTTATTTGAAAGGATAATTTATTTTTAGGGTCCTCTTTGATAAAATCCTTGAATCAAAGGAAGTTTCCTTTAGAAATACTCTTCTGTTTTTAAGCCAATAATTTTACACAAAGAAAGTTTATTAACGTTTTGCTTGCTGGATGGATATTAGCCAAATGATGGACTATGTAAATAGTCCAATTCCGAGAAGGATAATATAAAGCAGTGCTCTTAAAAGGTTAAATTGATGCCTTCTCTACTAACAGTACTTTGGAGTTGTTTTTCGAATGAAGAGAGCTGGCAGTGATTCTTCTCCACCCTTACCTGGTCCCCTTGGTGATCAATAACCCCAAGATTGTTGCATGGGGTTGGTTTACAGGCTGTGAATAGAAGAGGGCAAGGACTGGCAAACTTTTTCTTTAAAGGACCAAATAGTAAATATTTTAGTCTTTCCTATTCAACTCTGTTGTTGCTCTAAAGCAGCCATAGACAATATGTAAATGACCAGATGTGACTGGGTTCCAAAAAAACTATTAAAAAAAACAGGTGGCAGGTTGTATTTGGCTAATTAGGCCATAGTGTGCCCGTGCTAGAAAAGAGCAAACCCAACAGGGTGTCACACTGGCTCTCAGGTTGCAGTGGGCGGACACAGGTCAGAATTGGACATTTTAGCTAAACCCAAAAAAGCCAGTGAGTGTTGGAGCTCTATATGAGCAAGTAGGTCTACCATGGTAGGTAAAGTCATGAGAATGCATGAATAATAAAAGAGCGATAATAGCAATGGCTAATATTTACAGAGGACTCACTCTGAAACTTGTATTAAATACTTTACATGTAATATTTACAATCTCATGTAATCTTTATAATAATTTGGTAATCTCATGTAATTGTTATAATAACCTCAAGGTAGGTGTTATTATATTCCCATTTTATAGATGAGGAGACTGAGGCATGGAGAGGTTAAATAAAGTTCTCAATGACATACAGCTAATACGTGGCATAGCTGAGATGCGAACCCAGATGGTGTGACTTTAGAGGCTGCTCTTCTATGCATTACGACCTCCTGCTAGGGAACAGAGCCATGTGCAAAATCATCCTAGCTGGGAGAACATAGAGGGTCTCTATCTAGGTACTTTAGTCTTGGTTCAGGTTCACTGTGCTGAGGATGGACCAAGAATAGAGCCCTGGGGTGTACACTGTGGGGAGACTATTCTTCACGGGTCTTTCATGTTTCTGCACGTCTTCAAGCAAAGGCATCGGCAGCCTTTTGTTGAGACTGTCTTTTCAGGGGTATTTTTATATTGAACAGCCTTGGCAGATAGAGATAGTATCTTCCCTCTGGAGCAGAAGGAAGCTTTGTTTTCTGTACTTTATAATAAAGACAATGTCTCCCTCTGGGGCAAAGTTGGGCAAGTTCAAAGTTGGGCAGCCCATTATAAAAGACTGGGGTTCTTCAGCTGTGTTGGAAACCCACTGTGTGTGTGGTATCCACCTGGGCTACCCTGTCACCCCCTTGGGATTGGAGGAGGGCAAGGGGAAATGACATGAACATGAATCTCATGTTGCTCTGTGTGTAGAATGTAATGAAGTCCTTTGTCTTTGGCCCAGGAGTCTCGGGTCTTCTACCAGCATCCATGAATCTGTGGCAGCTAACTGGTTATTGCGTAAACAGGGTAAAATCTTAGATCTTTCACAATTCTCGACATACACAGAAGGTACAGTGGGTTAGGAAGGCTGGTCTGAGGGTGAAGGCTGTCCACTCTTGGCTTGGCTTTGTGTCTTTTAAAATTATGGATGGGGGCTTCCCTAGTGGCGCAGTGGTTGAGAGTCCGCCTGCCGATGCAGGGGACACGGGTTCGTGCCCCGGTCCGGGAGGATCCCACGTGCCGCGGAGCGGCTGGGCCCGTGAGCCATGGCCGCTGAGCCTGTGCATCTGGAGCCTGTGCTCCGCAATGGGAGAGGCCACAACAGTGAGAGGCCCGCGTACCACAAAAAAAAATAAAATAAAAAATAAATAAATTTAAAAAAAATAAAATTATGGATGAATGTGGGCCATGCTATGATCTGAATGTTTCTGTCCCCCCAGTTCATATGTTGAACTCTCACCCCACAAGGTGATGGTATTAGAAGGTGGAGGTCATTGAGAGGTGATTAGATCATGAGGGCAGAACCCTCACGGATGAGATTAGTGCCCTTATAAAAGAGGCCTCAGTGAAAAGATGGTGTATAAGAAGCGGACTCTCACCAGACACTGAATCAGCTGGTGCCTTGATCTTGGACTTCTCAGCCTCCAGAATTGTGAGAAATAAATTTCTACTGTTTATAAGCTACTCAGTCCATGGTATGTGTGTTATAGCAGGGAAACAGACTAAGGCCAGAGACCTGTACTGAAGCCAGAGAGAGGAAAGCCTCTGTAAGCACCTGTAGCTCTTGATTCCATAACTAGCAGAGTGCTATGGATCCTCCGAGTTCAGAAACTTACCACAAGGAGTTAAAGATGTACAGTTGATTCACTGGAATAATCTTCAATGAACCATAGCTGTAACATAAATACTACATTCCAGTAATCTAATATAATGGTTCTGGAACCTAGCTGCTCGTCAGAATCACATGGTAATATTTTAATTATTTATTTAGTTTTGGCTGTGTTGGGTCTCTGTTGCGGTGTGCGGGCTTCTCATTGCCGTGGCTTCTCTTGTTGCAGAGCACGGGCTCTAGGCATGCGGCCTTCAGTAGTTGTGGCACATGGGCTCAGTAGTTGTGGCTCGCAGGCTCTAGAGCGCAGGCTCAGTAGTTGTGGCACACAGGCTCAGTTGCTCTGTGGCATGTGGGATCTTCCCGGACCAGGGCTCAAACCCATGTCCCCTGCACTGGCAGGCGGATTCTTAACCACTGCGCCACCAGGAAAGTCCCCGCATGGTAATATTAAAATAACAACTTTTAAAACAACGGATTCTTGAGCACCACCTCATACATAATGAATCAGAATATCTGAGGGTGAGGCTCAGAAATCAGTATTTTAAACGTTTCCCAGATTATTTAGAGGCAGTCATTCCCTGCACTATTCTAATGATAAGGATTGAATTACATCACAGATAAATCCCACTGCTTCTCTGTACCTAAGTTTCTTCATTTGTTACAAAATAGAATAGTGTTGGCCAATATGGTGGCAATTGGCCCCATGCGTCTATTTAAAATCAAATCAATCAATGGTTAAATAAAGTTTAAAATTCAGTTCCTCAGTTGTATTAACTACATTTCAGGTAGTTAATAGCTACATGTGGCTAGTGGCTAAAGCATCATAGAATGCAGATACAGAGCATTACCATCATCACAGAAAGTTCTGTTGGATATCTTATCATACCAGAAAAGAAGGAAGCCATAAAAGACTACTGGGGTTGTATCAAAAAACTCAGGAACCAACAGGAATAAGCTTCCACTGACCAAAGATGGGATAATTTGAGCACCCATTAGAATAATAACTGCAGTGTATTGAAGTGCCCTAAATATATTTAAATCCATGAGTTCATAATCATATAAAATAGAATTTATTGGTGACTAACCATTATACTAGGGAGCCAAGTAATTATTTGAAAACTGGAAAGTAAAGGGTTATCAAGCATTTAATCAGTAATTTCATAAAGGAAAGGCCATATAAATGCTTGAGATAGTAATGAGATGCATAGTAGAAGGCCCACTGGCACATCCCACGGGACCGAGTGCCTGTTGCACTTTGCCAGGATCAGTTCAAGAACAAACACATCCTAGTACTGCTTTTTATTCCTTCCTTCTTTTGCTCCCCATATCCTGCCCTCTTATTCTATGGGATTCTCACATAAATTGCTATGTGCCAACTTCTGTCTCAGGCTCTGCTTTGTGGGGGAACCCAGGCTAGGACAGCCTTCTAGCTCAGATTCTTGAAAGAGAATCCAGCCCGCCTGGCATATAGATTTGGTTGCTGGGTTATGATCCTACTCCTGGTCCAATAGCCTGGGAGGCGCTGCCTCTTCCAGAAATGGAGGTGGAACTTCTTAAAGTAGAAACGGTAGAAGGGCGAGACAACTGTTGGAGACACGTTGATTAACGTGTCCAGCCGACAGCTCTGCTACTGAGAGAAAGATTTGCTGACCAGCAGCGTCAGTATCACCTGGGAGCTTGTTAGAAATGAGGAATCTCAGGGCCCAGCCAGACCTACTGAATGCAAATCTGCTTTTTTTTTTTTTTTTTTTTTTTTTTTTTTTGCGGTACGCGGGCCTCTCACTGTTCTGGCCTCTCCCGTTGCGGAGCACAGGCTCCGGACGCGCAGACCCAGCGGCCATGGCTCACGGGCCTAGCCTCTCTGCGGCATGTGGGATCTTCCCGGACCGGGGCACGAACCCGTGTCCCCTGCATCAGCAGGCGGACTCTCAACCACTGCGCCACCAGGGAAGCCCCGAATCTGCTTTTTAACAAGATTCTCCAGGTGATTTACATGTACAATAAAAAAACTCTCTTCTAGAGTGAGTAATAATTTTCTGGCTCAGGGATATTTTTATAATAGATAAGATGTTGCATCCAAAGGTCAGTGGGAAGCACATATAGGCGAAGGAGAGAGAGCACGTATTGTTGGAAGGGGGTGGCGGGGAAGCCAGGAGGCAGGGGAGGTTGGAAGAGGAAAAGTGGGATTGAATCTCCATGAAAACACTTTAAAATCCATAATAGAAAAAAACATTCTGTACCTAGGTTATTATACCTGCACCAGAAACCTCAGAACAAGTTCAGTGGGGAGGTAAAACACCCCCGCTCCGCCCCAGTGAACAGAAAGCAATATCTCCATGTGTCATAGACACACAGCAGGTGAAATACTGGATGCAAGGCTTGTGTTGCGGGGGGCGGTATTTGTGAGGCAGGCAGACCCAATCCTGGCAATCTACTGCTTCCCTCTGGACACTCTGGGCTTCACCATCCCTCCCCCACCCCTGGACATCCTTCCCCCTCAGTTCACTGCCCCTTCCCCCATGTAAGGACTTTTAGCAACAGGCATGGTGTACTGGTAAATGTTTAACAACTGGCTCTCCAGAAACAAACATAAAGCTCTGATTGGTAGTGTTGGCCAATTTCCATAGTATAAATACTCCCACCATGGCTGATTGTGAGCTGCCATGAGGTTAACTGAACACGGGGTTGGGAGGTGGCACGTACTGGCTCCAGCGAACCCCAGGAAATAAAGGGTTGAAAGGACAAAGTAGAGTGGTTTACAGCCTTCCTAGAAGTGAGGGGAAGAAAGTCAAGTTGATGAAGACCTGGAGCGCTTGCTTTAACTTCAGCTACTATGATTCCAAAACATAGCTATGATCTCATCCAATCTGTGGCTATTTTTTTCATTTTGTTTTTAATTTTTTTTGGCCGTGCAGCCCGACCAGGGATTGAACCCTCACCCCCTGCCGTGGAAGCGGAGTCTTAACCACTGGACCGCCAGGGAAGTCCCTGAGGCTGTTTCTTAACTTCAACTTTATTGAGAACGTCCTTATGTTGTAGCTTTAAAAGAACCAGAAGCTCAGCTGGAGAAAACCTTTGAGGACAGTCAGAATGGCTTATAGTCTATATTTACCAAAGCTTCTTTCGTAAACATTATGGAGGCTCTGGAATGCTCACACCCACCTTTCATGGGCACACCACACCCCATTCTTCCCTGCCTGAGTGTATAGTCCTAATGGCTCCCACCCCGCTCCCTCAGGCGTCACACACCCTGCTTCTCTGGCCGGAGTTCAAGCCCTCACCTGGTTTCCTTGAATGCCATCTAAGAGCTGCACACCTGTCTTTCCTGGGAGGTTTACAGCTGGCACATAACTCCCTTCCCTTGGGGATATGAGCAGATAATGTATATCTATCAAACTTGCTGTAGGTACTGGCAGGCAGCTTAGACCTCTCCTGCTGCCCACAAGCACTGCCATGGGGGTTCAATGTTGGGTCTCTCAAGGCCTGATCCAGGGACCCCATCACTGCTGGACACCCCCCAAGCTCCATAACCATTGCTTTCTGTTTGGTGCAGCTCTGGGCCAGCTGAAGCACCCTCTCCTCACCTTTACCCACAAAGTGCACACCTGAATTTCGCATAACTGCTCTGGTTGCCCACCTTTCTCCTTGTTGGAAAGCATCCAGTACTAGGAATCCAGCTAAGTACAGACAGCCCGAGTTAATGCTTCTTAACCTGCATGAAAAGGAATTTTTCGTAACCTTCTCTTTGGTGTTGGTGCCTAATCGATGGTAACTTTCAGGAAAGAAGCACTTCTCCTAGCAGGTTAAAAGTATTCATTTTTTGCAGCCCTAATATCCGTTTGAAATGTAACAGCTTGTTTGTTCCTCTCCCCAGATGAATGCACCTTCACCTTTAGATTTATGATTTAACTTTTATTTCTTCTAAAATAGAGACAGGAGTAGTGGAAGTTCCTGTATCTCTACAGGAGATACAGGTCAGAGCTTCTCTATGCTTCTCTATCTCTACAGGTCAGAGCTTCTCTATGATTTCTTTGCCAGTCACCCAAAGCAGCCTCCAGTTGGGTTTATTCCTTTTAATTCTCATTCTCTCTCCATAGTGTTTTCTCCTCTGAGCACATAAACACATCACTACCCTTTCTTCCAAAGTCAAGGCCAGCTTACATGAAGAGGAATGGTTGACTCTGACAGTAAGTAGCGCTCTAGGTGGCTCAGCTAACTCACCACAGTTCGGGTGTCTTTCCAGGTTGGCGGACACACCAGGGCCAGAGATCAGTGTGTCTTTCCTGCCAACAGAGAACCTTACTTCACCCTTTGAGTGTTCCGTTCAGAGTGGAGGTCAAAGGTCTCCAGACTAAAAAATGCCCTTAACTGAAGCCCAAGTTATGCAGGAAGGAGTCCCAGCTTCTGCTGTTAGGCCGGAGAGGCTGACCATGGAGCATCCTTGACCTTTCTCTGCCTCCCAGAGGTCCCGTGAACTGGGGTCCAGTGTGTCCTCTAACACCCCACGGAGGTTCCTCGTGAAAGGCCTCTGCTGAGTTTGCAAGGACACAAAAATGGAAATGCCTGAGGGGAGAGATTTTTCCAAAGTTCTTGGCTGTCAGAGAGATGAACATCATCAAATGGCTCTGAAAGAAAAGATGAAAGAGATCAACATTGTAAGCCATTGGGAGATTAGACTGTCCAATTGACTTGGTTCGAGATGAGGCAGAAGCCAGAGCAGAGATAATTCTGCACTGGAATTGCTAGCATTATGAGCAAGGTTTCAGGGAACTTATCAGAAAAGGTTAACTTGAATGGGCACTAATGAGTTGACTCAAATCCAGGAACAAGTAAGACCATAACAACCAAAAGCACAGAGAGGTGAGATGCTATGCAATTATAACATCCCCTAGGGACAGGAATTGGGCTGCAGGATGAGATTGGCTGACCCCTGCCCAGTGAGCAAATGATGAGGTATTTAACTAAAATGTGGACTGTGAATATGCCCAGAAGAATTCTTAATGCATGCACTTGAAAACTTTAGCTCTCTCTCTCTCGTTTTTATTAAATCCCTCTTTTGGACAAAGGACTAAACTAGATGTGGGCAGATCTTTAAGATACGTAAGATCGGGTCTACCTGAGCCTTGTGTATTGTAGGTACTCAGAAAATGGTTTATTGATTATAATGTAATAGGGCTCATCCCCTGTCATGGGGGGGGTGGCTATGGCCAGGGTCTTTAAAGAGTGAGTGATAGTGACAAATGTTCAGAATGTCCCACAGTGGTCTATAGTGCCCAGTCCACAGATGGGCTGCCCCTCTGCTAGGACAGGGCTTTATCAGTTTATTCCAAAATGGGTAAATGTTGAGTGTTCCCTTGGCCTTAGAAGAGGTAAGACATAGCACAGGGCATTAAACATAGCACAGGGCATTGATGCAAGTCTTCAGTTCAGGCTGGGGGGGTCAGATGTGTGTATTAACATATATTTCGAAATCAGGAAAGCAGTCTTTCCCTCATCCTCCTCATTTCCAAAATTATCTTTCCGAGATATTCTCTATTGTTTTCCCAGTGCAGTCAGGTCGTAGTTTGCCTTATAAGGAATTTTAGAGTTTTAAGAGCTCTCACTATAGGAAGTTTTTCCTGCTGTTCTGCCTGAGTTGCCTTCTGCTTAATTTTAGTTCATTATGTCTGTAAAGACAGGGAGGGTTTTATGGGGCAAAAGGCCCAGTCATCGTGGGAAGAATGAATCATTTCAAGAACAGTGAGATGGGCGCAAAGGCAAAGACAGCTGAGGGGCAGGAAGCTGGGGGTGGGTGGGTTATTGAGAACAGCATCAAAAGTCTGTCTTTTCTCTCTGTTACTCCCACTAGGGGGTGCCCAGCATTCCAGAATAATCACTGTCACTAGGAAGTTGAGGTTTGAGGCGGCATTTCCTCCTAATAGAAGGGCAACAGCTGATCCAGGTTTCCTGCATCTCTGCCCTGATTTGAGAAGAGATCTGGGGATGGGGTGTAGGGAGGACAGGGATTGGGATTGAGGGGAGGGGTCTCAGATCAGTAAATACACTAATGCCTCTCAAGCATTTGAGGATTCTCAATCCGTGGAAACCTCTGGCGATATCCTGGGTTCTCTAGGACCCACTGGCCTTAAAGTCATTGGCTGGAGTAATTATGGATCAGAAAAGTCCTCCTGGGCCCAGGAGAGGTGATGATATTTCACCCCTGGGGCTAAAGAATTTATGGTAATAAGAAATGAGCAGGACTGAGAGATTGGTTGCAGACCAGGGATGGAATAAAGATCAAAGATGAGGTGAGATTCTGAAATAGAATGGGTAACAGGTATGGATGAAGGTCAGGGAGAGGCGAGGGTATTTTGAGGGTGTCAAAACATCTAGGCCCTCAGAACGGTCACAGCATAACTTTTAGTTATGAATGGTTTTGTGAAAAGAAAACGGAACTTGGACTTTGGTAGACGGGAGTTCAAATTTCAGCTCAAGCATTCAATAGTCATATGACCTTGGGAATTTTTGAAAGTTATCCAATATCTTTTTTTAAAATATATTTTTTATTGAAGTATAGTTGAATCACAATGTTGTGATTTTTTAAATTTATTTTTTATTGAAGTATAGCTGAAGTACAATGTTGTGCAACATCTTTAATCCTCAATTTTCTCATCTTCAAAATGGGACTAATGATACTAGGGCTACTTGAGAATTTAACAGATATAAAGGCATATAAAGCACTGAATAAATCTATTTTCTCCCTTTTCCTTTTTCCCATTTTGAAATGGCTGAGGTCAAGGAAAGGAGATATATCTATTCCTTCAGTTCTTGTACCCCAAGATGTAGGATATCAGGACTGCAGCCCTGAGGTCAGAGGGTCCTCTTGGGCCTCTGGGGTTTTCTGCACCACAGAACTTCAGTGAGTATTCAGGACATGCTGCAGACGTCCTGCCCTCTTTGACCCTGTGGACCAATCCTCATACTTTGCAGGCTTTTGAGCCATAATTTAGAAACCAGCCTCCAACTAAATTTATAGCGGTCACCATCTGGTCCTGAGGCCTTCAATCTCCGAGAATTAAACTATCTTGCCCACACAGAGCGCCAAAGCCTGGCCTGGAATCCAGGTATTACCAGTTAGTCCATGTTAATATGACAATAATTCACAATTCTCTCAGCATAGTTTTACAAAGTATGGTCCATAGACCACCTGTACCAGCATCAGCAGGTGGGCTTGATAAAATATGCAGATCCCTGGCCTCCTGCCAGACCTGTGCAATCAAGACTCTCTAAAGTTTAAAAGCAAAGGCTTAGAAAGTTAACCAGTCCCAGGTTACACTTTTACATGGAAACACAATGCCTTAATCCTCCAGAGTGCTCTTTTGTAGAGGAAGAATGGGGCTCTTCAGCAGACTTCTCATTGCTTTGAAAATCATACCGTACAGGTGTTTCTGACGCTGCTTATTTATAGAGCCAACTCTGTCCCTAGCCACTTACTTACTTCCCCTGGAACTTCCTCAATGTTGGAAACATCACTGTGAAGGTCACAGACCATTTCTGTGGACACTGAGCCACAGTGATAACCTGGCTTCCTGTCAAGGCAGTTGGGGAGGGGAGAGTGTTCTGGTTCTTGTTTCTGGGGATGGGGGAGGGGCCACCAGGATAAAGGATGATCACCAGCTGCCCCTTCCTTTGCACTGACAGGGCACTTGCTGCCAGTTTAGCTGTGCTTAGGCTGAGGATTGGGGCAAAAATCAGCCCTTCCTCTAAAGCTGTGAACTCTGATCTCTCAGCCTAGAGGGAGATGGGCTGTGGACATGTGAACAGACTCCACGAGCTTCCTCCTGACGGCAAGGCCTGCATGAGCTGGCTTTTCAGAAGGAACTTGTGACTGTGGATCACTCTCCAGAGAGACAAACCTTTTCAGACTTAGAGAAACGGCAGTGGCAGCAGCCTCTGCATTAAGTTTTGACCAGCTCTTAACAGCCCTCTGAGTTACACGGTTCACCCTGACCTCCGGGGCGTCCCTGCACTGCAGAACTACAGCGGCTGTTCAGGGCATACTGGGAGCTGCGGAGAAATTTTGCAATAAGGATTCACATCAGCTTCAAAGTGCCCAGAATGAGCATTAAAATGCTGCCAGGAAGACAGTTGTTGCTACGTTAAATCTCTGGGGGGACAAAGTGGGAAACGAAGGTTAGTAAAATAAAACAAAACAGGTCATGGCTGGGAAGCAACCTGTCCTCAGTACCTAACCACATGGAGCTGGTGTCGGCCTCCTTCCGAGAGGGGCTGTGTCCCTCCCTGAATGGGATACCGATAGTAAAGAGCTCCCCCCCATAAGGCATCCTTTGCACCCTCCCAATCGATTCTTTCCCTTTTTGTTTTCTAGGAACAAGAGGATTCATCTGACTTAACTGGAGATGGCTCCCTTCCCCATGTATTGTTCCATTCCTAAAGCTTCCCTCCTACCGGGCTCAGTGAGAGCAGATGGGAAGAGGCACCCACCTCAGAGGTAAAAGTTCACAGATACAGAGCTACCCCTCTGCTGGGCCCCAGGCGAAGAAAACTCCCAATCTCTTTCTTGTATTCATTGGGTTCTGCTGAAGCTGGAAAGGAAATAAATTCCAAAGGCAGGAAATGACCCAGAGACCATAACAATATGTGAAAAGCCAAACCGGTGCTTCCGTCGCTTTATTTCAAACTATTCTAATCTGTGTCCCAGGAAGCCTAACCCATTACCAGATGGAGATCTGTTTTCAGATGCCTCTTGGCATCTGCCACTCCTGGCTGGTGACGTTTGCGCATTTCAAGAAGGTTGCCACTCCTGGCTGGTGACATTTACACCTTTCAAGAAGGCAAACCTCTCGCGATAGCTTCAAACTTCCAGAGAGGTGCAGCCCCAGGAAAGTCCTTGGGTCTCTGGCTGACAGCACCAGCCATCTCATGCGCTTCACTGTAGCTGTACTGTTGCTGGCCTCCAGCCTAGAATGCTAGCATACCGAGGCTGTTCTTGAAGACTTGCAGAATCTGAAATCACAAAGCCGCATGTTGCCAGAAAAGGCTGGCTCCCTTGCCTGCTTCCTAATCCCTTCTCACCAGGCTTTCCTAAAGAAACCTGATGAGTCAGGAAGGAAGAAAACGTGTCTGAGACAGAGCTGGGGTTGGACTGGTCTCTCTCATCACTTCTGAAAGTTCCTCCCGTTTCACTATGCGGGGCATGTTTGGGGATTCGGTTGTGCTTTTCCTGTTTCCTCCTCTATCAGCTCTCTCTTTGAGGACCACTTCATTTACCACTCACGAAATCAGCTCGGCAAAAGCGGGAGGCCCTCTGATGAGGAATTCATCACTGCTGCAAGGAAGTTTTTTTTTTTTAATTAATTAATTTATTTATTTTTGCTGTGCTGGGTCTTTGTTTCTGTGCGAGGGCTTTCTCTAGTTGTGGCAAGTGGGGGCCACTCTTCATCGCGGTGCGCGGGCCTCTCACTGTCTCAGCCTCTCTTGTTGCGGAGCACAGGCTCCAGACGCGCAGGCTCAGTAATTGTGGCTCAGGGGCCCAGTTGCTCTGCGGCATGTGGGATCTTCCCAGACCAGGGCTCGAACCCGTGTCCCCTGCATTGACAGGCAGATTCTCAACCACTGCGCTACCAGGGAAGCCCTGCAAGGAAGTTTTGACTTCACTTTTGTCCCCAGGAGCATGGCAGGGAAAACCTCCCACCTCGACTCCCAGGTGGAACCATCATTCAGTTGCTTTGTTCTGGCCCGGGGACCTGTGCGTTTCCTAGGCTCTTAATTTTTACTGAACGCCCTCCATCAGTCTTCCCACTGACGGCTGTGTACCAGTTAGATTTTAAACCCAGTGAGGTGGCTTCTGGGATACCTTGCTTCACACAGGTATCCTGCTAATCCCTTCCCCAGGTAATCAGAAAGTAGCTATAGTTGAAATGAATAATGTGCCCAACTCTTTCAACACTTTCGAAATGTTAAACAGATTAAAGTATAAAAAATCCAATATATTTGTTGACATCTGGTTTATAGAAAATCTCCAGCAAGAAGGAAGGAGGGAGTTCAACATCAGGCTGGGTGAAATGGGAGCAGCAGTGAAGGGCACTGCTCTCCTGCGTTCTGGCATCAGATACCTGTTCTGGAGTCCCGGTGGCTCTGTGCCGCTATCTACAATTGTGTGCTGTTTGTTATGAAACATGCTTTAAAAAGTGTGTTCTGATAAGCTTGGATTTATCCTTGGCGATGGAATGTAGTTTCCATTACAAGACAGTAGCTTAATATCAGAGGTAGGTTGTATCAACTATATGAAGGTGGTAATAGACAGTAGATAAAAGAACATAGGGGATCTTTTTTTTTTTTTTTTTTTTTGCGGTGCGTGGGCCCCTCACTGTTGTGGCCTCTCCCGTTGCGGAGCACAGGCTCTGGATACACAGGCTCAGCGGCCATGGCTCACGGGCCCAGCCGCTCCGCGGCATGCGGGATCTTCCCGGACCAGGGCATGAACCCACGTCCCCTGCATCAGCAGGCGAGCTCTCAACCACTGCGCCACCAGGGAAGCCCAACATAGGGGATCTTTATGAAAAGGAGTGGGGAGAGAGAGAGAGGCAGAGAAAGAGAAAGTCTTTTTTGTTGTTGCCAGGAAGAGACAATCTTGCAGGGAGTGTAAGATATATGAATTTTGCCGTTTTAAAAAAATATATTTATTTATGGCTGTGCTGGCTCTTCGTTTCTGTGAGAGGGCTTTCTCTAGTTGCGGCAAGTGGGGGCCACTCCTCATGGCGGTGCGCGGGCCTCTCACTATCGCGGCCTCTCTTGTGGAGCACAGGCTCCAGGCGCGCAGGCTCAGTAATTGTGGCTCACGGGGCCAGCCGCCCCGCGGCATGTGGGATCCTCCCAGACCAGGGCTTGAACCCATGGCCCCTACATTGGCAGGCAGATTCTCAACCACTGCGCCACCAGGGAAGCCCCCTAGTGTAAGATATATGAGTCTCTCTCTTTCTCCCCTTGCCTCTGCCTATGGAAAAGGAGCCAGGAAAAGCTAGAAACAGGACGCAGAGGGAAGCCATCTCTCCGAATGTTGGTACTAGCCAAATAGGATAAATTGTTCATATTATGATGATGACGACAACTGTAATGATGAAGAGAACATATTGACCCAGATGAAAAAACAAAGGCTTTGATTTCAAGCCATGCTTAAGTCCCAAAGTACTCCTGTTAGAGCCATTTACATGACCCAAGGGACAGGAATTTAGGGTGAGTGAAACAAATATAATTGGAAAGAAAAATCAGGATTAGATTAAAATGTGATTGAGAATGGTTAAAAATTAGGAGAAAGGTACCAAATTCTACCTATTTTTGTACTGCTTTCAGTCTTGATCTAATGATCTGTTAAAAGATAACATCATGAGTTAAAACCTGTACTCTCTTTTTTAAACTGAGGTATAACTGACATGTAACATTTTATTGGTTTCAGGTATACAACATAATGATTCGATATTTGTATATATTGCAAAATGATCACCATGATAAGTCTAGTTAAATCTATCACCATGCATAGTTACAACATTTTTTTTCTTATGATGAAAACTTTTAAGATCTACTCTCTTAGCAACTTTCAAATATGCAATATAGTATTATTAACTGTAGTTATCACACTGTATATTATATACCCATGACTTATTAATTTTATAACTGGAAGTTTGTACCTTTTGACCTCCTTCACCCATTTTGTCCCCCTCCCTCACTCCCCCAGGAACCACCCATCTGTTCTCTATTTTTATTTATGAGCTTGGTTAAAAACTGTATTTTTATTTAAATGTATAACAGAGCAAAAGATTTTGTTCTGTTCTCCAAGACGCATATTTGGGATGCCTGGCCATTGGGAGCCTTCTCATCCTCTACAGCCTTTACCAGAGACAAAGAACAGAGGATGGACTACACAGCTTCTTGAGTGCTAGCAGTGAAAGGTCGGAGTTATAACATGACAGTAAATGTTATATTCTGCTTAATCCCAACTTTAACAGAGGTAGTTGCTAGACACTTAAAGTGGGTGCTTATATTTTACAAATGGGAGAACAGAATCAAAAATGGAAAAAGAATAGAGCCAGGAATCCCAAACTATGCGCTAGTTGCCCAGGACTCCGCAGCAAACTCATGGACGTCCCGTGGCATAGGCTAAATGTTGAGGGAGATGTGGTGATGCTTGACATCTGTTGGCCACCAGGTGAACTACTTGGTCAAGTTCGTTCACAGTTTCAACATTAGATTGTGCTGCACTCCTTTCAAAGATGTCTTATCTTTGAGAAGCTGGATTTTCAGCAGCTGTTATAAAATGCAAGTAGTAAGTGAAAATCAGTGTGAACACGAGGTGAATAAGTGGTGGTGTCTATACAGGTTCCAAGGTTTGAGAGACGATGTTCAATGCCTGGCATACATATCCTTTTATAAATAACTGTGGTTAAGAACAAAATAAAAATATTTTTTCTTTCAATTTATGTGTATTTTATTTTCAAATGGCTAAGTTGTTGGGAACTTTCTACTGGATAAATGAGATTTATGTTAGGTTTTTTTTTCTTTTGGCCTAGGTGCTCTGTGAAAAAATTACTGAGACACTAAGATGCTGTGAATTGGGAAAGTTTGGAAACCTCAAGATTAGAGCTATACACACTGTCTCAAAGGGCAAAGGTGGATTTTAATGGCTTAAGCTCAATGGTGAGTATAGAAAAGTGATTCAGTTTTTTTCCCCCAGACCATTCAGGGCACTGCTCACAGTGGTTCCCCTGTTTCCACATAAAATGAACATTCTTAGTCTGAATGTTTTTTATTAATGGAACTATTTGGTCGACTATTAAAAGTTGTCTTGTACAATGCTTCTTAAACTGTCTTCCAATCTGTCATGGACTATGTGATAACTTGTGTTAACTTGGCTAGGCCAGGGTGCCCAGACATTTGGTCAAACATTATTCTGGATGTTTCTGTGAAAGTGGTTTTTTTAGATGAGATTAACAGCTAAATCAGTAGTTGAATAAAGCAGATTGCTTCTATAGTATGGGTGGGCCTTATCCAATCAGTTGAAGGCCTTAATAGAACAAAGACTGAACTCCCCTGAGCAAGAAGGAATTCTGTATATATAAACACACACACACACACACACACACACACACACACATCCTGTTGATTCTGTTTCTCTGGAGAACTCTGACTAATATAGATTGATACTTTTAAAAAATGCAATAAAAATAAATTTTTAGGAAAACAATCATATGCTTAAATATTGTGGAAATGTTAAATTGTTATAAAAGTTTCTAAACGCTTGCTTTCAGTTTCCATATTTAGTTTGTCTGATTAGTAATAGTCTGATTAGTAATAGTAATAATAGTCTTTTGTAAATAAGTTCATTTGTATCATTTTTTTGATTCCACATATAAGTGATATCATATGATATTTGTCTTTCTCTGTCTGACTTCATTTAGTATGATAATCTCTAGGTCCATCCATGTTGCTGCAGATGACATTATTTTATTCTGTTTTACGGTTGAATAATATTCCATTGTACGTATATACCACATCTTCTTTATTCATTCATCTGTTGATGGACATTTGGGTTGCTTCCATGTCTTGGCTGTTATATATAGTGCTGCTATGAACACTGAGGTGCATGTGTCTTTTCAAATTAGAGCTTTCACCTTTTCTGGATATATGCCCAGGAGTGAGATTGCTGGATCATATGGTAACTCTATTTTTAGTTTTTTAAGGAACCTCCATATTGTTCTCCATAATAGCTCTACCAATTTACATTCCCACCAACAGTGTAGGAGGATTCCTTTTCTCCACGCCCTCTCCAGCATTTATTATTTGTAGACTTTTTGATGATGGCCATCCTGACCGGTGTGAGGTGATAACCTTATTGTAGTTTTGATTTGCATTTCTCTAATAATTAGTGATGTTGAGCATCTTTTCATGTGCCTGTTAGCCATCTGTATGTCTTCTTTGGAGAAATGTCTGTTTAGGTCTTCTGCCCGTTCTTTGACTGGGTTGCTTGGTTTATTTTTGATATTGAGGAGGGGAGGGATAAATTAGGAGTTTGGGATTAATAGATACACACTCCTTTATATGAAATAGATAAATAACAATGTCCTACTGTATAGCACAGGGGACGATACTCAGTATCTTATTATAACCTATAATGGAAAAGTAATCTGAAAAAAATACATATTCTTATATATATAATACATATTATATATATTCTTAGATATATATAATATGTAACTGAATTACTTTGCTGTACACCTGAAACTAACATAACATTGTAAATCAACTATACTTCAATTAAAAAAAAAAAGTAGGGTTTCCCTGGTAATGCAGTGGTTAAGAATCTGCCTGCCAATGCAGGGGACACGGGTTCGAGCCCTGGTCCAGGAAGATCCCACATGCCGCGGAGCAACTAAGCCCGTGCGCCGCAAGTACTGAGCCTGTGCTCTAGAGCCCGCGAGCCACAACTCCTGAGCCCATGTGCCACAACTACTGAGCCCATGTGCCACACTACTGAAGCCTGCTTGCCTAGAGCCCGTGCTCCACAACAAGAGAAGCCACCGCAATGAGAAGCCCGCGCACCGCAACGAAGAATAGCCCCCACTTGCTGCAACTAGAGAAAGCCCACACACAGCAACGAAGACCCAACACAGCCAAAAATAAAAATAAATAAAATAAATTTATTTTTTAAAAAGTGTTTAAAAAAATGTAAAGTAAAAAAAAGTAGATATTAACAGCTGCACTTTATAAATAAGCTGCACTTTATAAATAAAATCTTCATGGAGATAAAAGAAACTGCTTGTAGAAAAGACCTCATGGGTGGGTGACTCAAAGCCCCCCACCAAAGAAAAAGAATTTGTGGAACACACTTTGTGTAGCATTGATCTCATAAAAAATGTAAATGCATCTGTACGCGCACACATGTATTATTTACTTTTTATTTTGAACTAATTTTAAATTTACTGAAAAGTTGCAGAACTGGTACAGAGCTTTCCCATATATTCCCTCACCCAATTTTAACATCTATACAACCGTAGTACAATTTTCCAAATGAAGACATTAACATTGGTACAAAACTATTAACTAAACTGCAGAGCTTATTCAAATTTCACCAGATATATTTTAAATAGTGAAGTCACTACTCTAGGATGTGCAACTTTAGTAGATACTGGGCCAGAAGATTTTTGCAGAATGGGTTGAAAGTGTTGCTTTATTTTATTTGTATATCAGCCAGCTGAGAATAGAAAAATTTGACAGCAATTGTGGATTGTTCTATAGAAGAATATACAAACCACAGACCTCAATTAAAAACATCTCACATATTGATCGAGCCAGTACCGCAGTTCCTAAGCTTGACTATCATTTCTGCCAGAAATAACAAATTCTTTTGTATTTAGAGAGATTAGTCACTTAATGACAAAATGCATTGAAACATGATGCTTGAATGTGAATCTGAAATGGTATGCATTTTTGGCCAAGCGATTGTTTTCCATCTCTTCTGTAAAGTCTTTTATGACCTTTCATAGGTAGAACCCACCTTAACGGCTTTTTGGGCCCCTACCATAACGACTTCACAGACGTCTGTTATGGCATCTGTAACAGTTGCTGTAATTTGGGTAGGTACCTGCTAAACTGTGAGCAACTTGTGGGCATAACTGTGTCTTGCTCACCCTGGTAGCTCAGTGCCTGGCCTAATGCCTGAAGCATAGCAGGCCTGCAGCACATGCTCGCTGAAGGAAGAAAAGGATGAATTCAACACACAATAAGTTCACATCAACATTTTTTTCCTACCTGATCTTGTTGGGAAAAGAGCCCGTAACTCGAAATTATTCTAGTGAAAAAGACAATGGCACATATATATTAAAAAGGAAAAGCTTTCAAGGGCCTTGTGTTTGAGAAACAGGCTTTGAATGCCAGGTGTGACTTACAGACTGAATAAAGAATATCACTGTTACGAACAGCACAAGTGTCTGGGTGCTGACTCACTTTAGGTGTATTGTACTCTGCAGGTAATTTTATCCACCTGAGTAAAACTCGATTTCCACTTAGGCTGATGTGTTATTAATAGTTATTATTATTCAGCATTTCTACAGTATGTGTTTTCAAAGAGTTATGTTCCTCATCCTTAATGAGCTATGCAGACAGAGGTAATGAAAGGTAACCTAGTCTCCCATGTAGCTGGTATTCAGTACATTGTTATTGATTAATTCATTACTGAACTCAGGGACAGGTGGGTGCAAACTTGGAGGAGGAAAGCCTCCCTCATTTTTACTCGGAGGAAGTGTGGGGAGTTGGGGGCAGGCAGACAAAGGTTGGAGAGGGAAGGAAGCAGGAATTCCTCCCAGATGGGAATGGGGCAGCCATCTGAATCCCTGACCCACTTCAGCAATCCTCAGGGCACTCTGGAATTACAGACACATCATGTTTATTTGCCCTGTGAAGGAGTATCCTTTGGGATCGGAGCTGCTGTTTCTTAGGAACAAACTGTTTAGGGATTGCTTTTATGAGTCTGGGGTCAGTGGTCAGCATTCTACGTATGCTTATATCACCTGATTATAAAACTGGGAAAAACCAGTACCAAGAAAAATTTATGGAAATTCAGAACATAAAAGCTGATTAGGGAGATATTCTCATAGGAGGTGTTGC
This sequence comes from Mesoplodon mirus, assembly GCF_964341445.2. Classification (NCBI taxonomy): domain Eukaryota; kingdom Metazoa; phylum Chordata; class Mammalia; order Artiodactyla; family Ziphiidae; genus Mesoplodon; species Mesoplodon mirus. Next base: position 56,337,100 of record NC_138990.1, read on the forward strand.
AGTTATGGTAGGGTGACTAGCGACAAGGAAAGTGTTGATCCTAAGTGTCCCTAGTGGCCAAGCACAGACGAAATGTGTCTTTGAGAAATGGAGAGGAGAAGAAGTTTGCCTTCTATTTGCTGGAAACCTCACTTCCTCCTAGAAGCCCTGCTCAGTGGCTTGCTCTGGTTCTGTCAATTGAGAGATGAAAGGATTTTGACAGTGCGGGTTGGAATTAAGCTTGGGTTGTTGGCTTAAAAAATAATGTATTAGGTCTCTGGTAAGTACTCAGAAAATCCTTCCTCCTGCCTTTTATCTTTTTTTTTTTTTTTAATTAGCACATGACATTTGTGTACTTTGGTCTCATTGGGCAATGACCACAAATATTTGTCTGGAACACAACTTGGAAGAAAGGAAAATTGAGATAAAAATACAGACCTTTCCTGGCACTTGGGTTGGCTGGGAGAATTATGGAAAAGCTCAGGGAAATGTGCTGCCATAAGCTCAAAAATCTACTTTGTCATGGGCCTGGCAGGCCAGGTTAGCCTGGAGCCATACATGAAGGCCACCAGGGAAGTAAAAGAACCAGCCTGGAGCTCTCAGAAAGGTGGCAAAGCGGATTTCTCTTTTCTTGGGTAGAAGCTCAGATCCAGAAGTCAGAGACTGTTAGGAGGATTAAATGAGATAATGCCTGCCAACGAGACTGACACACAGCCTGGCACCTAGCAGATGCTCACGACAAACTGGATTTCCTTCGCTGCTGTGACTTCATAAGGCCTGGGAGTGGGTGTCTAAAGACACTGTCTCAGACGATGGCTTCATGCCATGTTGGTATTCTATACTTTAGAAAACACTGGAAAGTTGGACTCGTGCAAACTCCAAATTCTTCCATTCTGGTTGAGATGAGCCATAGCTAGGGATGCAGCTCAGTTTCTTCATTTGCAAAATATTATGGTTCTGGGAAATAATCTTGTGACCTGAATGAGGAAACACGCCTGATATCATTTCCTCAGATAATAATTGGTCTGGATTTCAACTCAGAAGAGAACCCAAGAACTCCCACCCACAGGGACCACTGCTGTTTCTATTTGGGGCAAGGACCCAATCTCTGGGATACCTGAGCTAAGATTTCTTGGTAGTACCGTACCAATTTCTCACAAATATTTGGCTTGGAAGCCTAAACCAGGGAGAAACACAGAGCTTTGATCCCAGCTGCTTCATTCTCCACCAGCATTGTCATAACATCGAGTCCTACTATTTGTGACCACCTTGTGACCAGGCAGTTCTTCCTGCGTCATCTCCCTGGCCAAAAGGCAAGTCCCTGGCCATGTATCCTTTTTAGCCCCTTATCCCACTGTGGTGCTGCATGTTCTCTACTCATGCTTTTATTTGCAGTCTCTTCTCAACTGGATTCTTCTTGTCAGCTTTAAAGCATACTCAAGACGCCCATTGAGAGGGGAGTGGGATGAGTGGAGACAACCGTATCCCAACCGTACATTCTTCTCAAACCATCACATTCTCTTCTCCCCTTTCTAGAGACTTCTAGAAAGAATATACTTGTGGACTGCTCACTTCCCACTCACTCCTCAGGTCACTGTCTATCACAGGTCATAGGTCAATTTGCTATCTCCTTTGTAGCCTTATCTATTCTTCTCAGGTCAATAATATTAAAATACCCAAGGCTCATTCCTGGACACTCTTCTCTCCTTATTCTATATTTTATTCATGCCAAAAATGTTTTCCCAGCCTAGATCTCTCCTCTGAGCTCTAGACCCATGTATCCAACTTCCTACTTAACATTTCCACTTGGGAAGTCTCACAGACATCTAAAATGTAACACATCCAAAACCAAACTCTTTTTTTCCAATTTTACTTTTTTAAATTGAAGTATAGTTGATTTATAATGTTGTGTTAATTTCTGCTGAATAGCAAAGTGACTCAGTTATACATATATATACACATTCTTTTTTTATATTCTTTTCCATTATGGTTTATCACAGGATATTGAATATAGTTCCCCGTGCTGTACAGTAGGACCTTGTTGTTTATCCATCCTATATATAATAGTTTGCATCTGCTAGTGCCAATCCATCCCTCCCCCACACCTCCCCCTTGGCAACCACAAGTCTGTTCTCTATGTCTGTGAGTCTGTCTCTGTTTCATAGATAGCTTCATTTGTGACGTATTTTAGATTCCACATATAAGTGATATCATATGGTGTTTGTCTTTCTCTTTCTGACTTACTTCACTTAGTATGATAATCTCTAGGTCTATCCATGTTGCTGCAAATGGCATTGTTTCATTCTTTTTATGACTGAATAGTATTCCATTGTATATATAATACATACCTCATCTTCTTTATCCATTTATCTGTCAATGGACGTTTAGGTTGCTTCCATGTCTTGGCTATTGTGAATAGTGCTGCTATGAACATAGGGGTGCATGTATCTTCTTGAATTATAGTTTTGTCCCAAAACCAAGTTTTTTATCTCCCCCCGCCCCACTTCAAATCTCTTCATTGCTCCCTATCTCACTGAAGGGTTAAGCAGGCCAGAACTTGGAGGCTCCAGGACCCTTTCCTCTGCTTTACCCTTCACATTCAATTTTGCCTTCTAAACCTCTCCTGAATCCATACTCCTCTCCCTTTGTCCTTTCCCACTATCCTAAGCTACCATCATCTCTCACCTAGATTGCTGTAAAAGCCTCCTTACTGGTCTATCTGCAGCCATTTTGACCTTTGCCTCTCACAATGTATCCAGAGTGATTTCTTCACCTGATCTTCATGTCCACCCCTACGCCACCTGAAAATGGTTAAAATACTTGAATGCCTTTCCATTATTTTAGGGTACAATATTCTTAACAGGCCCTGCACCCATACAGCTCTATCTCAAACCATGCTCCACCATGCTTCCTGCACACCAGTCACTCTGGTCTTCTTTCACTTCCTTTTACTTGCTATGCTTCCCCTCCCCAATTGCTTTTTGCCCCTCTTCATCTTGTAACTTCCCCCCTTTCTTCAAATCTTAGCTTAGTCATGGCTTCCCCAGGGCTATCTTCCCTGACCTCTATACCCAGGGCAAATCTCTACCATATGACCCTGGGTACTTTTCCTTCATATGCTGATCATGGCTGTAATTTTATATTTATTGGTATGACTATTTGGTTCAAATAAACTTCCCACTGACTGTAGACTCCATTAGGGTAGGGACTTTGCCTGGTTTTCTGTGCCTAGAGCCAGCACAGTGCCTAGTACATACATAGAAGATGCTTGGTAAATGCACTTGTTGAACAAATGAATGAATGAATAAATAAGTGAACATAGACTTTTGTTTACTGTAATTCCTTTGGCTCCCTTTTCTTCTGACTGTTTCACCCATGCCCTATCTTTTATCTAGTCATTGGAACCTCAATCATGAATTTGGCTTACATGTCCAGTGCCATTGCTGGGTCTCCTTTCTATTATTGGTAAGGAAACTCATGAGATTCTGCATAACCTTTGGACGGCATCCTCCTGTGGACACTTCCTCTTCTGCAATAATTTTGTTATTATCAGGATTCTGTTCAGAACTTCAGACTTAGGTAATAAGAGAGTACCACCTGAGGGGGGCAATCTCCCACCTAGAACAATAAGATCATGGAATTGCAGGGAACCCTTGGTAATCATTTAGTTTAATTTCTCAAGCGAAGCAGACATCCTTTCTGTACCACTTCTGACAGATACTAGTAGCTAACGTTTATTGAGCATAGACCAGTTATTGTCTTAAGAACATTGATACAGATGAACCCATTGAATCCTTTGTAACCATAAGGGTACAGTTACCATCATGCATCTTTCATAGATGGAGAAATAGTGGAATGCCTGTCTAAGTCATACAAGTAATAAGGGGCACAGTCAGGATTTGAACCCATTGTCAGGCCATTGTCAGAACCAGAGCTTTTAGCCACCGTGCTATGCTATGCTACCTTTGTAGTTAGCCAACGTTTATGTGGACACTTCCAGGAGTAGGAATTCACTCCACTGTGAACTGGATACTAGCCATTTTTCCTAGTTCCAGCCTCTAAAACTATACAGAATAGCCTGCTCCAACGTCCATAGACAGTCATTCAAATATTTTCAAAGACTAAGAGTAATTTTTGTCTGTTCATAAAAATAGCATATGCTTATTGTAGAAAACTTGGAAAAGTTCAGAAGAGTATAAAGAAAATAAGAATCCTTGATAACCAAGGAGGAAATAAATGTTAACTGCCAAGAATCCATTAGCGTTTTGTTGTTGTTTTTAATATCTATATTTCATTAAGGGCCCATGTAAAACCTGTGTCCAGCCAAGACACCTAGTTCTCTGTCACATGACCTTTTCCATCAAGCCAGATTTTTTTCCTTTATATAAAATCCTAAATGTAAAATTTTACATTTATCCCTTATAAACTATATTTTGTTTGTTTTGATTCTTTCTTCCATACTACTGAAACTCTTTGAATCTAGATTCTGCTACCTAATATGTTAGCCTTCCAGCTTTGTGTACCACATGATTTTGATAAAAGGGCTTTCCAAATGTTTATTCTAGGAGTTGATAAAATGTTGAGCAGGGGGCTTCCCTGGTGGCTCAGTGGTTGAGAGTCCGCCTGCTGATGCAGGGGACACGGGTTCGAGGCCACAACAGTGAGAGGCCCGCGTACTGAAAAAAAAAAAAAAAAAAAAGTTGAGCAGGGAAGAGCCCTGTGATATTCTATTAGGGCCCTCCTTCTGGTTTCACATGAGTCTTTTCATCAATCATTTAGGATGGCTGCTCAAGAAAATACAAATCAGTGATCACTTCTCAATTTCTAAGTGCTCACAAGTCATCATTTAAATACTTCATTCTAGAACTTTCCTGGAAATCCCTGTGTGCCAATCTGTTACTTCAGACTTTTCTCTGCAGTGGAAGGGGCTGTGTGTAGAGAAACTGGCCCTGACTAACATTTAATGGGGCTGAAGAAATGATCCCACGGGTATACATTGTCTTATTCTTTCTACTTCAGGAGATCAGCTTCCTGTCAACATACAGGAAACTGGAAAGCTGCAGTCTAATAATATAGCCACTGACAGGAAGATTGTTGTTTAGATTGCTCTTCCAGATTTCTCAATTGAATAATCTTGGTGAAGAATGACTGCTTCATATTTTTTTTATGACTTGGATCAACTTCAAGCCTACCTGACTTTATATAGTATATGGGCTGCTTCCATGTTGCATATAAATTTTTTGGGTGGAAGTCAAATTCTACCTAAAATGTACTACTGTGGGAATTTCCTTTTTAAGGCCATCTTGTATTGAGACATTTTATAAAGTCAGGGATTCTTCAGTGATTTATCTCTTTGGATTTTAAAAATCAGAGTTGTTTAAAGCAAAGCAAAATGATGCTGCATATTTCTTTACTTTTAGAAATGTCAGGTAACATTTTTTGTGATTGTCAATCTGAGCAAATAGGATTGGGAAGATCTTGGGACTACCTGGCAGCCAGCTAATGAGTAAAACCCGAGCCTCTATCTTAAGTCACATTCTCACCTCACCATTCCCTGGTGCACTCCTACTGATGGAAGATTGCTTCTTTTGATTCCCCCGACTGATGTTTTTCTTGTTTTCCAACTGTCTCCATCAATAGCCCAAAGAGAATTACATTGAAGCATCTTCTCTGAGAGTCCTCCTGTCGCTCAGCTGCAGGGGGTGGGGCTGGTGGTCACGGAGAGGCGTCTGTCACACATCTGTGTTCCTCGTTCCCTTGGGTTGGAGCTGTGTGGAGGCCAGAGCCTCAGCTTGTTCACCTCTGGGTCTCCATAGAACTAGCCAGAGCCTCCCGGGAAGTGATGTCACCACATATTCATTGACTCAACGGTGACTCCCAAACTCGAACAGGAACCAGCTGCAGGGAATACCATGACGCCCACCCTGTTGTCACCAAGGGGACCATGATGGTTTAGACTGGCTTCCTGAGATTGCCCTCCCCTGAACTCCTGCAGTATTCTGAGGCTCACTGGTCCTTAACCAATCTTCTTTTTTTCTGTAGTGTGTGTATGTGTGTGCAAGCATGTATATGTTGTTTATACACATGAATAGTCTGTCTAGGTTTCTGTGTGTAGTATGTCTCCAAGGCAGGTACTGTGCCTTAATCATAATCCCAACCCCTAACCCTAATCCTAACCCCTATAACTTTAATCCCGACTTTGATCCTAACCCTAAATCTCAAATCCCAGAGCCTAACAAAGATCCCTACTCATAGTCAGTCTTTAATAAATGTTTGCTTTTTATTGTGAATATTACTATGATCTTAATATAACTAAAATCACCAGAAACTAAAACAGCCATACATTTTCTATGTAGTATTATTCAATGAGAATTATAGTTTAGAATGAGCATCCCCTGACAGCAAAAGAGCCAGGAGATTAAGATACCTTGAGTATAAATTTTCGTGTTTGGTAAGTAACTCAGCATCTTATTGCTGACAGTTAATCTATATGGAGGAGTTCAGCTAACCTTGTCAGTTAATTGGAGTAGCTTCTTGATCAAGACCACACCACTTGCCAATAAAGCTTGTTTAAAGTGTGGTCTCTTTCTAGTTCCCATCCTCTCATCACCCTGATTTCATAGGATAATTTTATAGATAGCTTAAAACAAAATAATATAAATGAATCAATTCATTTAACTAGAACCCCTTAATATCCTACTTTTAGTTCCATGACCAGCTACATAATTTGTGGGACCCAGTGCAAGATGAAAATATGGGGTCCCTTGTTATTAAGAATTTCAAGATGGTGACAGTGGAGCACTAAGCCCAGTGCATGCCCATGGAGCTGGCCCTGCGTATTTTACAGATGGGGGACCCTAGGTCTAGAAAGGCATAGCAAGACACTGCCAGGCCCCCGCTGATGGGTGCTGGAGAGATGGTTAGAACCTGGTCACTGGACAGTTGGAAACTGCTCCCACCTCTTGGTTTCCCATTCATGGGCTTCTCCCACTACCCAGCATCATCACAGTTGGGCAACTGGGATACATACCGGTGCTGTCAACTGGACATTCTGCTCTTAGCACTTTCATTAGTTGTTCCAACCCTTAGCCTGATTTCTTTCTTTTTTTAAAAAATATTTTCTATTTATCTGTTATCTATCTATCTATCTATCATCTACCTAGATATTTGGCTGTGCCAGGTCTTAGTTGCGGCACATGGGAACTTCGTTGCCGTGTGCGGGATCCTTGTTGCAGCACGCGGGATCTTTAGCTGCGGCATGTGGGATCTAGTTCCCTGACCAGGGATCGAACCGCGGGCCCCCTGCATTGGGAGCATGGAGCCTTAGCCCCTGATTTCTTGCCTAACTCCACACCTGAGCTAATTTGCCAACAGCTGCCCCTCATCGTCAGCATGACCTCTTCCACCAGTTTTCTTGAAAACTCTGAGGAAATTTTGTGAGATGCTGGTGGAAAGAAAGCTGATGAGAGACATTTTGCAGATTGGATTTCTCTCCTTGGCTCTCGGAAGCAGAAGGGATGCATTTCTTCACAGCGAGTTTCTCCTCCCTTCCCAAATCCCAACATACACTCATTCTTAAGTGCAAGCCTACATGTCTTGGCTAAAACAGCCTCAGGATAGGTTCCTGAATACATTGGATATTAATAAAGAGAGGGTAAGAAATTCCATTTTGAAAGTGTTTCAAATAGAAAATATTTTACGTCAATCCCTGGGAAATCAATTCCCAATCTCTGGCTCTATCTTAATTCAGCTCCATCTTGAATTAACCATGTCTGTTGTTTGCCAGAATTCCATGGACTTGAGAATGTGTTAAAGAATTTCATTTCCTTCTTTCTCCCCAGAGGGGCTGCAGAGTCAGTGACTGTAGGAATTCAGACCCTTTTACTGTGCCAAACTCCCCCAAGCCACAGACATTGCATTAACTTCGGAATGTGTCCAGGCCAGTCCCTTTGAGAAGGAAGCACTGCTGCCCTGAGCTGGCATCTGTGCTGACACAGCCTTGCATCTAGCCCACAGGCTGGGTTTTGAGTTGATTAGTAAAATTCAAGCAAGCCTGAAGAAACCCTCAATTCAAAAAAAAAAACAAGAATAGGGCTTCCCTGGTGGCGCAGTGGTTGAGAGTCCGCCTGCCGCTGCAGGGGACGCGGGTTCGTGCCCCGGTCCGGGAGGATCCCACATGCCGCGGAGAGGCTGGGCCCGTGAGCCGTGGCCGCTGAGCCTGTGCGTCCAGAGCCTGTGCTCCGCAAGGGGAGAGGCCACAGCAGTGAGAGGCCCGCGTAACAAAAAAAAAAAAAAAAAAAAAAAAACAAGAATAGCCAATTTAAAGAAAATCATGGTGGAGGGTAAGGGATGGAAATTTCACATTATTTCTACATAACAGATAATGAAACAGGTTCCAGGAGATTTTAAAAGAATCTAATTAAAATTATTTATTTAGGGCTTCCCTGGTGGCGCAGTGGTTGAGAGTCCGCCTGCTGATGCAGGGGACACGGGTTCGTTCCCCGGTCTGGGAAGATCCCACATGCCGCGGAGCTGCTAGGCCCGTGAGCCATGGCTGCTGAGCCTGCACGTCCGGAGCCTGTGCTCCACAACGGGAGAGGCCACAACAGTGAGAGGCCCGTGTACTGCAAAAAAAAAAAAAATTATTTATATAATTTCACATTTTCCCCCCCTCCCAACTTTTAGACAGGACTGATAGCCAAGCCAAAGCCATCAGTCTGATGCTGGCTGTGCACAGTTGATAGGCAACAGTCCTGTGAGTCCTCCTTGCTGACAGGGAGCACCCTGGGGAAATACCCAGCAAATGGAAGACACAGTGGGGTCCTTAAGGCACTTCTCTATAAGGGGGTAGATAAAATAAAGACACAAAGGCAAAGGAACACTTTAATAATGATATAAGATAAGCTACTACGGACCAAGTGCAAAAAACAGACATGCTACTTGTAGCGGTGAGGAGCAAAATGAAAGGATTAGGTCAGTGAACCAGGGAGGGCTTCCTGTAGGAGGCACCATTCAAAGCAGAGTTTTGAAGGTGATCTGGGTGAAGGGAAGAGGAGGGAGGGCCATCCCTCTGGGAACTGAGATGATACTTGGATTATCTAGATGACAAGTCTGCTTTTTCCCTTAATTATTGTATCTTATCCATCACATATTGTGTTCTAAATGATTCAGACTGCTCTGTCTGCATAGACCTGATCTCCAAGGTATCCTTGACTGGATGTGCAGGTGTTTGTAGGTAGACTATAAAGTGCCACATAGAGTGGGAATGTATAATGTGAAACCTTAATTCTGGATAAAAGTGCCAAGATGTGAACTATGCTGCTTCCTTTTACTAATTACTCATTTCTGACAAAAAAGCAGGAGGCTTAATTCACCCCTAGGGCAATTTAAAAACACTCTTGTCAGTTAATTCACTCCCACCCCTGCTCCCCAAATAGTTTTTTTGCTTTCTCATTTAAATCATTTTAAAAGTTATATCTTTCTTTCTGATTCATGACTGTGTAAATCATTTAGCTAGTTAATCTGGATAAAATTAACACTTTCCTCTAAGGCAAATATACTTTGTTCTCTCTGGGAATATCATACCTAGAAAAGAGCTACAGATGACTTGTTATAAATGTGGGCAACTTACATGTGCATTTTGTGTATGTCTCGATCAGTACCTTCCCCATAAGTGAGCAAAAGACTTTCTCTACCAAGTAACACAGGCATCAGTTAAAACAGGAATTTAGATCCTCATCCACAGGATTATAAATCATTAAGCTTCACAGATCTGATCGACGACGGGGGCTGGTGGAGACCTCCTCTCGCTTCATGGAAATCTGATTGCTCCTGCTCCGTATCATCTTTCTAAGAGGACTTAGAATTTGGTTTCAGGGCTTCCCTGGTGGCTCAGTGGTTGAGAGTCCGCCTGCCGATGCAGGGGACACGGGTTCGTGCCCTAATCCAGGAGCCACGGAGCGGCTGGGCCCGTGAGCCATGGCCGCTGAGCCTGCGCGTCCGGAGCTTGTGCTCTGCAACGGGAGAGGCCACAACAGTGAGAGGCCCGCGTACCGCAAAAAAAAAAAAAAAATTGGTTTCAAACAGCTGTCAGAATGATTCCCCCCTTTCTTAGGGCATTCATTAGAAAATAAAATCCGATACATTTAACAAACAAACCAACCTATACGCCTGCTGTTCTGACTTGTTTTAAGTGTTATTTCTACTTACAGTTTCCTGTCGGCATCCTGCTGTTTCTTTAATATGAATTCTGCATTGGAGAAGAAAAAAAACCTCGGCATTAAAATAAAGCCCTGACTTTTCGTCACTTCTCTTCCTGTTCATCTGTGTTCAGGTCCAATTTGCTTGGAGGTTGAAAGGAACTAAAATGTCAGAACCATCACTGAGAGAGAAAGGAGGGACCTCTCTGTTCCTAGAGTTGGCTGAAGGATGGGGCTGCCTTTAGACTAATGATAAACACCCTCTTCCCTCACTGCTGGGCTTGGGTGGCCCATATGGCTACCAGAGTACTGGAAAACCGGTTCAGGTTCCCGGGTTTGGTTTCCCAGCTGAGAGTCCTCCTTGGTACCAGATGATGTTCTGGTACCTTTGAGCCTGTCCCAGAGGCGCATGGGAGTGAGTGAGCGATCCGGGGAGAACTCTGATCCCAAAGCTGGCCTCTGGGTTTGGTAAGGGTGGGAGGCTGCATGAAAATAACCGGGGGGCTGCTGAGGTGGCAGCAGAGATGATGCGATGTGATCAAAATGTACAGGATTATGGTTTTTCTCCGCTGGATCTTTTAAATTAATTTTTTTAAAATTCTGGAAAATTTGAAACATACCAAAGAAGGTAAAATAAAATAATAAACTCCCGAACATCCATCACCCATTTTCAGTAATTATTTACTCATGCTTTTCACACCCCCACCAACTTCCCTTTCCTGTATTATTTTTGAAGCAAATTCAAGACATTGTATCATTTCATCTATAAATAGTTTGGTTTGTGTCTGTAAAAAATAAAGACTCCTTTAAATAACTATAACCATAATCCCATTAGCACACCTAAAAGTAATTAGTAATTAATTCCTTCATATAATCAAATAGCCAGTGTTTAAATTTTCAGTTGTCTCATAAATAAAATTTTTTAAATAGTTTCTTTGATCCAGGTTCAAATAAACTCCCACAATTTGATTGGTGGATAAGTTTATGAAGTCTTTCTTTCTCTCTTCTCTGGTGGCGCAGTGGTTTAGAATCCGCCTGCCAATGCAGGGGACGTGGGTTCAAGCCCTCGTCCGGGAAGATCCCACATGCCGCGGAGCAACTAAGCCCGTGCGCCACAACTACTGAGCCTGCGCTCTAGAGCCCGCGCTCTAGAGCCCGCGAGCCGCAACTACTGAAGCCCGCGTACCTAGAGCCCATGCTCCATAGCGAGAGAAGCCACCGCAATGAGAAGCCCGTGCACTGCAAGGAAGAGTAGCCCCCACTCACCGCAACTGGAGAAAGCCACGTGCAGCAACAAAGACCCAACACAGCCAAAAATAAATACATTAAATAAAATAAACTGTTTATTTTTGAATAAATGTAGATTTACAGAAAAGTTTCAAACACAGTATAGAGAATTCCTGTGAATCCTTCACCCAAATTCCCCTAATGTTAACATCTTACATATCGATGGTATATTTGTCAAAACTAAGATATTAACTTTGGGACATTACTATTAACGAACTTACAGGCTTTATTCAGATTTCACCAGTTTTTCCCTTAATGCCCCTTTTCTGTTCCAGGATCCAGTTCAGGACGCCACAATACGCTCAGTCACTGTGATTCCTTACATTCTCCGATTTGTGACAGCTGCTCAGTCTTGTTTGTCTTGATATGATCAGGTATTTTGTAGAAAGTCCCTTGGTTTGGATTTGTCTGATGTTTTCTCATGATCAGACTGGGATTATGGGTTTGAGGGAAGAATATCATAGACGGTAAAGTGTCCCTCTCATGGGAATTATATCAGGGGGTACATATCACTATGACCTTAAGTCTCCTTAATCTACCTCTCTCTGTCTCTCTGTCTCTCTGTCTCTGTCTTCCATTGCAAATTACTTGTGGAAGAACCTGTAGACTTTTGTTTTGTTTTTTAACAGAGAGGCCATGGGCACTTTTAGGCGGAGATACAGCGTCCTCTGCTTCAACCCCAGGCTTCTTTCCAAACAGTTGCCATCTCAACACTTCCTGTTCCTTTGTATCCCATAACGTCACAAGACAGGGTTAAATAGAAGTCTAGGTTACACTGCAGGCTGCATGGCAGGCTTTGATTTTAAGTAGATGCTGGAGAGAAGGTCTGAGAAAAAGACATCCTTCACAGGAAACAACACATTAAAAAAATTCCTTGAAGGCTGGTTCCTATGTCATTGAAATATTTAGATAAGAACACACACACACAGACACACTCACACCATGAAGAGGTACACAAATATATTATTGTTATTGTAAGGAGGAGACATACACCAAGACTTCAGAGAATCCTTATAAACGGACAGCTACTAGGCTACACTGGTGTTGATTAAAATCTTCGGGTTGACATTGGCTCCAGCTGACCGGACTCCTTAAGTTTTCACATGGCAGGATGATGCTAGCACAAGTGAACAAAGAAATAACAATCTTCTTCTTCTTGAACACAGTGCTTTACATTTTACCATGTGTCTTTTCCTGTGTTATTTAACATCATTGTTGAAATACTTGAAGGTAAAGTGTGAAGTATTGTCTTTCCCCGGATAAGGAAAGTGAGAAGGCTGAGAGAGGTCTTGTGACTTGGTCAGATGGCTGGTTATGGATGGAAATGAGATTAGAAAACAGGTGTTCTTCCCCTGTGTGCTTTTGTCAGATAGATTCAGGCAAATGGCTTCCAGGATCAACCTTTGAGGACTTTTTGCTTTGGTACCAAACATCTCAGGATGAATGATTAAAATTAGAATTTAAAGTTATAGCCCCAAGTTTCTCATAGTGAACAGTCCAAATGTTGGTTTAAAGCACCAGATTTGTGCTCTAAATCCAGTTGAATGTTGCTATATTGATAGATATGTTCAATAGTAGGCCTGGGTGGGTGGGGGAATACACCCCATTCTGCCTTGACTAATGAAGCTCAGGCAGCAGCTCTAATCCTTCCAGTGCAGGGTCATGGTCAGGAAGACCAACAGCTGACAATGCAATTGGAGGTGCTCCTAGGTTCTGAGCTTCCCAAGGGCAGGGTCACCCTTGGAGCCCACATAGCTCAGCTTCATGGGAGCAGAATGATACTTCTGCTCCATCATTAACATGAAAGGATTAATTGCAAAGCTTAGAACGCAAGGGGATGGTGAGAGAGAGGAGTGATTCACCAATGCGCTCCCAGGAAAAGAAAGCCAGCACTTAAACACATCTTAACATCTCAGATATAATTTCTATCTCTGGTAATGATGATGCTGACACCAGAGTGCTTTTGGAATGGGGTCCCCTTGTTAACAGAGGAGCAAGTATAAAGTGGATGAAAAACTCAGCCTAACGAAAGTGACTTTCATATCCCTTTAGTTTCACAAGTAGGATTCTGTGGCTCTTTTGTCTTGCTTGGTCCATGGGCAGTGAGTTTAATGATGCTTCACACTGAGTGTGCCTCAACCATGGTGAGGTATTTCAAGAAAACTCTAGTTGGGGTTCTGGATTCTTGGACCATGAATAATTTTAAGGGTGGCAATAAAAGCTGGAGGAACTCCAGTCTCAGCAGGGGTTTTCAAAAGGCGGTGTAATAATGAAGCGTGCGGAGCCCTGGGTGGTAGGGCCTCGGGACTCCTGCTCTGCCCCAGCTGGCTCTGTGTCCTTGATCTTACACTTAACCTTGCTTTCTGGGTGCCAGTGGAATGTGCAGATAAAACTCTCCCTGACCTGCCTAAGAGGTATGTTATGAGAAACAGCTGATTGGGAGTATAAAATGTTGGGGAAGTCTGAAAGGAAGAAAAAAAATTACATTTTGGAAGCAGAAATTGCTTAATAACAAGCAGTGACAATGCCTACACATTGGAATTTTGTAGTCATAATGAAGATTTATTTGGCATTTTGGATTTGTTTTTTCAGTAAGCAGAGGCTATTTGGGGGAGTTGAGAAAAAGGAGAAAAGGGAAAGAAAGTTTAAGTGTCAACAATAATCTAGGTATATAATCTACCAAAAATTCTACTGATTGACAACTCTTTCTACTTATATAAAAAAGATCTTCTGATTATGATTATTCACACCATGTCTGTTTTCCACATTGTTTCATAATTTGAGGTTCCTTTTCCTACCCCATGCTCCTAGCAATTGTCTAAAGCTAGAAAAGCAAAATCATTTCAAATGTTGGCCCTCTGAGGCCTTAGAACAATGGCTGACCTAATTTTTTCCACAAGTCCTATTACTGAGCTTGGGTGTCTCACCTTTTTAGCCTTCCAAACACAGGCTTATCTTGGGGACCTTATGAAACCCTGTGCCTAAGAATAGCCTGGTGGTTTAAAAACAAATAGACTAAGCCCTGTGTGAGCCTCCCTTGAAGGGCATTTCTAATTCCCTCTTAAAAGCCTGAGCTTGGATCAGAGTTGGTAGTATTATTTGGGGGGTCACCTGCTGATTCTAGTTTCCCCTCCGCCCCCCTTGTCAAGGTCTTGCTTCCTCTGACTTTTCTCCGAGTTCCAGGATACGCCTGGGTCATGGTGAAATGTGGACACTGGTGAATGTGGCCAGAGGATGTGGCTCTCACTTCAGATCCAGAGACTGAAGGCTCCTGGCTGGATGAGGAGAATGATTAACCTCACAGCAGCTGCGAGGCCAAAGTTGTTCCTACCTCTCATAGACCAAATCCAGATCTTGCTGGGCTCAGAGGTTAATACATCGGCAGTGTCTTAACCACTGGCCCCCCTCAGGGTTCCTTGTTCTACTGCTCTTGCACTAGATGTCTCTGCCTAGCCCTGGCTTGTCCCACTGGGGGGACAATCCGAGGACTGGAGAAACTTACTTGGTCATAATTTTGCTACTAGATAAAGGCCTGTGTCTGCTTCCACCCATCACCTTAGCAGGTATCTTTGTTCCTATTCCTCCACAGGGTTCATGCCCACTCACAGGACACTTTCCCTGGGTGGTTCAACTTTCTAGAAGATTCAATGGTGTCATCTTATTCCCATCTTGAGCAGGTCTTAATAAATTCCCTCTGGGTTACACATTTGCTAAGAGCGTGGCCTGGAGTGAGAAGAGAGACCTGGGCTAAGGCTCAGGAGACGGGTGTTCTAGGCCCAGCTCTGCCACCTGCTTCATGGCCTAGGAAATGCCCTTTATGTTCTGAGGATATTATTGTTCTTGCTTGTAAACTGAGGCGATTAGACTCAGATCATCTCTAAAAGCCTATGCTGTGATACATATAAAATAGATTTGGTAAAAGGTTCCCGGTTTGTAGCATTCTGGTCATATGCTCTATATGTATGTGTATAAGTGCCAGTAGATCGGAGGGAAAAAAATAAATTGGTAACAGAAACAACTATTCTCACCTTTTTTAAAGCACGGAGGTCAATTATTTTTAATGGAGTTTTACCTCCTCAGTATAATATAAGGAATACAAACTCTTCCGGTATTGGGTTCAGATTTCTGAAGACCACCAGTGCCCATTTTATCACCTATAAGTGATAATAAGACTAAAACTTGTATGTTCTAACCATGGTAATTTGTAAGCCATTGGCTATTATTAAATAATAGTGGTGATTTACCAAAATCCTTTCTTTCTGAAAATTAGTTATGGAAAACTGTTATTTACTTATGAGTTTAAGATAGAAAAAGAGATGGAAATACTGCCTTAAACCAGACGGAGTGTGGGCAGATGCTGGCCAAGATTTCCTTCCTTTCGTGGTTCTTTGCAGGCTAAGCATCCAGCCTCTGGGGCAAAAGCAGGCAATTGTGTTAAATCATGCAAAACAGAGTGGCAGTTGGGTGAGGCACACAAAATGGATTGAAAGCAGAGAACTACTTATTTGTCATTACAGATTCCAGACCTGAAGGCTGCAGAGATAAAGAATAAGGATTAACCCTTATAATATGCTACCCGCTTTAAAAGAGAAATTTTTGCAAAAAGCACAACACACACATTTCAGCTTTTTACAATTTTCCAATTAGTATCAACTCACTAATTAGTACAACATGAGTCAGTTTGGAATTTTCAGCCCAACAATCGTGCAGTTGCATGAGGATTTTTATAAATGTCCTGTAATCCCACCAGAACGTCCCAGATTACCGTCTCCTTTGCTTTAATTAGAAAACAGGATTGCAAGTCAGAGCAGGGATATAAAATTGACTTTGTCTCTCTTACTAATTTTGTCACCTAGAACAAGTCACTTAGTCTATTTGGACCTCAGTTTCAGTAACTCCACTGTTATAAATTTACATCTGTAAAAATGTCCACACTATATCAGTAAGTGGGGAAAACAGATAATATATGATTTATTTATGCATTAGTCAAGCTTTGCTACAGAAACAATGACCCCCAAATCTCGGTGGCTCATAATACTAATTCATTCCTCTTTCACATTGTTAATGGCTACAGTCAGCTGCATTTCAGCTCCTTGGTCCTGTTCTGGGACCTAAACTGAAGAAGCAGTCTCCTACCCACAGCAGAGGGAAAGAGTAGGACAGCTCACAGAAAAACACACTGGCTCTAAAACTTCTGCTCAGCTGTGGAGTGTATTGCATGCACTCACAGACCATTGACTAAGGAAGCAACACGATGGGGTTGATGATGGGGTAGGGATATATATTCTCTCCAAAGGCACTGCAAGTCATTTGGCAACTGATTAATTGCCTACAGGAATTATTTCTCCTACAGGAAATGGGAGTAAATAGTTGGGGACAATAATATATCACAATATATTTATCTGTAAATATAGATATGCATAGAAAAAGTCTGAAATGTTATTCATTAAAATATTCTTAGGCCAGGAGAATTGAAAACATATCTTGTACATGTATGTTCATAGCAGCATGATTCATCATAGCCCTAAAGTGGAAACAACCCAAATATTCACCAATGAAGGATGAGTGGTTTAAAAAAAATGTAGTCTATCTGTAAAATGGAAAGTTGTTCAGGCATAAAAAGGAATGAAGTACTTTTACCTGCTACAACAGGGATGAACCTTGAAAACATTATGCTAAGCGAAGGAATCCAGTCACAGAAGATCACATATTGTATGAACTCATTTAAATGCAATGTCCAGAATAGGGAAATTCAGAGAGACAGAAAATAGGTTATTGGTTGCAAGGGACTGCGGGGGTGGGGTACAGGGGATAGAAAGTGACAGCTAATAGGTACAGCGGTTTCTTTGGCATGCTGAAAAACTTCTGGAGCTAGATACTGGTGATGATTGCCCAATCTTGTGAATGTACTGAAAACCTCTTAATTGTTCACTTTAAAAGGATAAATTTTATAGTGTGTGAACTATATCTCAATTTTAAAAAATTGACAGAAGTTATTGGGTGGTGAGATTGTAGATAATTTTCATTTCTTTGTGTACACAGTCTTATACTGCTTGATTATTTTTTAAAATGAGCAAGTACTATTTTTATATGGAGAGAAAAATAATGGGGATATTCTAACGGGGGAAAACACAAAAATATCAGTTGCACAAAATAAAGTTACCTTGAACTTTCCATACGATGCAATTCATGCATCCTAATCTCAAGTACTTTGCAAGTTGAAAATTTGAACCTCCATTGAGTTAAGTCCTTAAGAAAAAATTCATCACCTTTCTTTATAATTAACATGCAATAGCAAAGATGGAACTATCTAAAATCAGGGAAAAGGGAAAATGGAGTTAATAAGGGGTATTCATAGTCAACGCCAATCTCAGGGAGAGAAATGGTTTCCCAGAGTCAGTCGGGAGCACAGTAATGTACATCTTCCTGTTTCTACACATGGGAAAAAATCAAAACCGCAGCTTCATCTCTTGGATCTACCATCAGAAACATTATAAGCTTAATTAGGTTTTTTGGTTCAAGGCCTCATTTTGCTTTTTTTAAAACATCTTTACTGGAGTATAATTGCTTTACAATGTTGTGTTAGTTTCTACTGTATAACAAGGTGAATCAGCTATACATATACATCTATCCCCATATCTCCTCCCTCTTGCATCTTCCTCCCACCCTCCCTATCCCACTCCTCTAGGTGGTCACAAAGCACCGAGCTGATCTCCCTGTGCTGCATGGCTGCTTCTCACTATCTATCTATTTTACATTTGGTAGGGTATATATGTCCATGCCACTCTCTCACTTCATCCCAGCTTACCCTTCCTCCTCCCGAGTCCTCAAGTCCATCCTCTACGTTGGCGTCTTTATTCCTGTCCTGCCCCTAGGTCCTTCAGAACCTTTTCTTTTTTTTTTTTTTTTTTAAGATTCCATATATACGTGTTAGCATACAGTATTTGTTTTTCTCTTTCTGACATACTTCACTCTGTATGACAGACTCTAGGTCTATCCACCTCACTACAAATAGTTCAATTTCGTTTCTTTTAATGGCTGAGTAATATTCCATTGTATATATGTACCACATCTTCTTATCCATTCATCTGTTGATGGACACTTAGGTTGCTTCCATGTCCTGGCTATTGTAAATAGAACTGCAATGAACATTGTGGTACATGTCTCTTTTTGAATTATGGTTTTCTCAGGGTATATGCCCAGTAGTGGGATTGCTGGGTCATATGGTAGTTTTATTTTCAGTTTTTTTGAGGAACCTCCATACTGTTCTCCATAGTGGCTGTATCAGTTTATATTCCCATCAACAGTGCAAGAAGGTTCCCTTTTCTCCACACCCTCTCCAGCATTTATTGTTCATAGATTTTTTGATGATGGCCATTCTGACCGGTGTGAGGTGATACCACATTGTAGTTTTGATTTGCATTTCTCTAATGATTAGTGACGTTGAACATCCTTTCATGTGTTTGTTGGCAATCTGTATATCTTCTTTGAAGAAATGTCTATTTAGGTCTTCTGCCCATTTTTGGATTGGGTTGTTTGTTTTCTTAATATTGAGCTACATGAGCTGTTGTAAATATTGGAGATTAATCCTTTGTCACTCGTTTCATTTGCAAATATTTTCTCCCATTCTGAGGGTTGTCTTTTTGTCTTGTTTACGGTTTCCTTTGCTATGCAGAAGCTTTTAAGTTTCATTAGGTCCCATTTGTTTATTTTTATTTTTATTTCCATTTCTCTAAGAGGTGGGTCAAAAAGGATCTCGCTGTGATTTATGTCATAGAGTGTTCTGCCTATGTTTTACTCTAAGAGTTTGATAGCTTCTGGCCTTACATTTAGGTCTTTAATCCATTTTGAGTTTATTTTTGTGTATGGTGTTAGGGAGTGTTCTAATTTCATTCTTTTACATGTAGCTGTCCAGTTTTCCCTGCACCACTTATTGAAGAGACGGTCTTTTCTCCATTGTATACTCTTGCCCCCTTTATCAAAGATAAGGTGACCATATGTGTGTGAGTTTATCTCTGGGCTTTCTATCCTGTTACATTGATCTATATTACTGTTTTTGTGCCAGTATCATACTGTCTTGATTATTGTAGCTTTGTAGTATAGTCTGAAGTCCGAGAGCCTGACTCCTCCAGCTCCGTTTTCCTTTCTCAAGGTTGCTTTGGCTATTCAGGGTCTTTTGTGTTTCCATACACATTGTGAAATTCTTTGTTCTAGTTCTGTGAAAAATGCCATTGATAGTTTGATAGGGATTCCATTGAATCTGTAGATTGCTTTGGGTAGTATAGTCATTTTCACAATGTTGATTCTTCCAATCCAAGAACATAGTATATCTCTCCGTGTGTTTGTATCATCTTTAATTTCTTTCATCAGTGTCTTATAGCTTTCTGCATACAGGTCTTTGACTCCTTAGGTAGGTTTATTCCTAGGTATTTGATTCTTTTTGTTGCAAAGGTAAATGGGAATGTTTCCTTAATTTCTCTTTCAGATTTTTCATCATTAGTGTATAGGAATGCAAGAGATTTCTGTGCATTAATTTTGTATCCTGCTACTTTACCAAATTCATTGATTAGCTCTAGTAGTTATCTGGTAGCATCTTTAGGATTCTCTGTGTATAGTATCATGTCATCTGCAAACAGTGACAGTTTTACTTCTTCTTTTCCAATTTGGATTCCTTTTATTACTTTTTCTTCTCTGATTGCTGTGGCTAAAACTTCCAAAACTATGTTGAATAATAGTTGTGAGAGTGGACAACCTTGTCTTGTTCCTGATCTTAGTGGAAATGGTTTCACCATTGAGAACGATGTTGGCTGTGGGTTTGTCATATATGGCCTTTATTATATTGAGGTAAATTCCCTCTATGCCTACTTTCTGGAGGGTTTTTATCATAAATGGGTGTTGAATTTTGTCAAAAGCTTTTTCTTCATCTATTGAGATGATCATATGCTTTTTCTCCTTCAGTTTGTTAATGTGGTATATCACATTGATTGATTTGTGTATGTTGAAGAATCCTTACATTCCTAGGATAAACCCCACTTGATCATGGTGTATGATCCTTTTAATGTGCTGTTGGATTCTGTTTGCTAGTATTTTGTTGAGGATTTTTGCATCTACATTTATCAGTGATATTGGCCTGTAGTTTTCTTTATTTGTGGCATCTTGTCTGCTTTTGGTATCAGGGTGATGGTGGCCTTATAGAAGAGTTAGGGAGTATTCCTCCTCCTGCTATATTTTGGAAGAGTTTGAGAAGGATGGGTGTTACTCTTCTGTAAATGTTTGATAGAATTTGCTTGTGAAGGGTTCTGGTCCTGGGCTTTTGTTTGTTGGAAGATTTTTAATCACAGTTTCAATTTCAGTGCTTGTGATTGGTCTGTTGATATTTTCTATCTCTTCCTGGTTTAGTCTCAGAAGGATGTGATTTTCTAAGGATTTGTCCATTTCTTCCAGGTTGTCCATTTTATTGGCATATAGTTGCTTGTAGTAATCTCTCATGATCTTTTGTATTTCTGTAGTGTCAGTTGTTACTTCTCCATTTCTTTTGTAATTCTATTGATTTGAGTCTTCTCCCTTTTTTTCTTGATGAGTCTGGCTAATGGTTTATCAATTTTGTTTATCTTCTCAAAGAACCAGCTTTTAGTTTTATTTATCTTTGCTATCATTTCCTTCATTTCTTTTTCATTTATTTCTGATCTGATCTTTATGATTTCTTTCCTTCTGCTAACTTTGGGGTTTTTTTGTTCTTCTTTCTCTCAATGCTTTAGGCGTAAGTTTAGGTTGTTTATTTGAGATATTTCTTGTTTCTTGAGGTAGGATTGTATTGCTATAAACTTCTCTCTTAGAACTGCTTTTGCTGCATCCCATAGGTTTTGGGTCGTCGTGTCTCCATTGTCATTTGTTTCTAGGTATTTTTTAATTTCCTCTTTGATTTCTTCAGTGATCTCTTGGTTATTTAGTAGTGTATTTTTTAGCCTCCATGTGTTTGTATTTTTTACAGATTTTTTCCTGTAATTGATATCTAGTCTCCTAGTGTTGTGGTCAGAAAAGATACTTGATACGATTTCAATTTTCTTAAATTTACCAAGGCTTGATTTGTGACCCAAGATATGATCTATCCTGGAGAATGTTCCATGAGCTCTTGAGAAGAAAGTGTAATATGCTGTTTTTGGATGGAATGTCCTATAAATATCAATTAAGACCATATTGTTTAATGTATCATTTAAAGCTTGTGTTTTCTTATTTATTTTCATTTTGGCTGATCTGTCCATTGGTGAAAGTGGGGTGTTAAAGTCCCTACTATGATTGTGTTACTGTCGATTTCCCCTTTTATGGCTGTTAGCATTTGCCTTATGTATTGAGGTGCTCCTATGTTGGGTGCATAAATATTTACAATTGTTATATCTTCTTTTTGGATTGATCCCTTGATCATTATGTAGTGTCCTTCTTTGTCTCTTGTAATAGTCTTTATTTTAAAGTTTATTTTGTGTGATACGAGAATTGCTATTCCAGCTTTCTTTTGATTTCCATTTGCATGGAATATCTTTTTCCATCCCCTCACTTTCAGTCTGTATGTGTCCCTAGGTCTGAAGTGGGTCTCTTGTAGACAACGTATGTATGGGTCTTGTTTTTGTATTCATTCAGCCAGTCTATGTCTTTTGGTTGGAACATTTAATCTATTTACATTTAAAGTAGTTATCAATATGTGTGTTCCTATTACCATTTTCTTAATTTTTTTGTTTCTTATTGTAAGTCTTTTCCTTCTCTTGTGTTTCCTGCCTAGAGAAGTTCCTTTAGCATTTGTTGTAGAGCTGGTTTGGTGGTGCTGAATTCTCTTAGCTTTTGCTTATCTGTAAAAGTTTTAATTTCTCTGTTGAATCTGAATGAGATCATTTCTGGGTAGAGTAATCTTGCTTGTAGCTATTTCCCTTTCATCACTTATTTTAAATATGTCCTTCCAGTCCCTTCTGGCTTGCAGAGTTCTGCTGAAAGATCGGCCGTTAACCTTATGGGGATTCCCTTGTATGTAAATTGTTGCTTTTCCCTTGCTGCTTTTAATATTTTTCTTTGTATTTAATTTTTGATAGTTTGATTAGTATGTGTCTTGACATGTTTCTCCCTGGATATTTCCTGTATGGGACTCTCTGTGCTTCCTGGACTTGACTGACTATTTCCTTCCCCATATTAGGGAAGTTTTCAACTATAATCTCTTCAAATATTTTCTCAGTCCCTTTTTTTCCCCTCTTCTTCTGGGACTCCTATAATTCGAATGTTGCTGTGTTTAGTGTTGTCCCAGAGGTCTCTGAGACTGTCCTCAATTCTTTTCATTCTTTTTTCTTTATTCTGCTCTGCGGTAGTCATTTCCACTATTTTATCTTCCAGTTCACTTATCCGTTCTTCTGCCTCAGTTATTCTGCTATTGATTCCTTCTCGAGTGTTTGTAATTTCATTTATTGTGTTGTTCATCATTGTTTGTTTGCTCTTTAGTTCTTCAAGTCCTTGTTAAACGTTTCTTGTATTTTCTCCATTCTATTTCCAAGATTTTATGTATCTTTACTATCATTACTCTGAATTCTTTTTCAGGTAGACTGCCTATTTCCTCTTCATTTGTTTGGTCTGGTGTGTTTTTTTCCTTGCTTCTTCATCTGCTGTGTATTTCTCTGTCTTCACATTTTGCTTCACTTACTATGTTTGGGGTCTCCATTTCACAGGCTGCAGGTTCGTAGTTCCCATTGTTTTTGGTGTCTGCTTCCAGTGGGTAAGGTTGGTTCAGTGCCTTGTGTACACTTCCTGGTGGAGGGGACTGGTGCCTGTGTTCTGGTGGATGAGGCTGGATCTTTTCTTTCTGGTGGGCAGGACCACGTCTGGTGGTGTTTTTGTGTGTCTGTGAACTTATTATGATTTTAGGCAGGCTCTCTGCTAATGTGTGTGTTTGTGTTCCTGTCTTGCTAGTTGTTTTGCATAGGGTGTCAAGCCTTGTAGCTTGCTGGTCATTGAGTGGAGCTGGGTCTTAGCGTTGAGATGGAGATCTCTGGGAGAGCTTTCACTGTTTGATATTACATGGGGCCGGGAGGTCTCTGGTGGACCAATGTCCTGAACCTGGCTCTCCCACCTCAGAGGCTCAGGCCTGACACCCGGCCAGAGTACCAAGACCCTGTCAGCCACATGGCTCAGAAGAAAAGAGAGAAAAAAAAGAAAGAAAGAAAGGAAGGAAGGAAAGAAAAGAAAGTTATTAAAATAGAAAAAAAATATTTAAATAAAAAAATAAAAAAGTAATAAAAAAGAGAGACAAAGAAAGAAGAGAGCAACCAAATAAAGAAACAAATCCACCCATGATAACAAGTGCTAAAAACTATACTAAAAAAAACAAGAAAAACAAACAAACAAAAAAACGGACAGTCAGAGCCTAGGACAAATGGCAAAAGCAAAGCTGTACTGACAAAAATCACACAAAGAATCATACACATACACACTCACAGAAAGACAAAAAGGAAAAAAAATAAAAAAAATATATATATATCTAAATAAAAACTGGAAGAGAGCAACCACATCAATAAACAAATCTACCAATGATAATAATCTCTAGATACTAAACTAAGATAAACATAAAACCAGAAACAAATTAGATGCAGAAAGCAAACCCCAAGTCTACAGTTGCTCCCAAACTCCACCTCCTCAATTTTTGGATGATTCATTGTCTATTCAGGTATTCCACAGATGCAGGGTACATCAAGTTGATTGTGGAGATTTAATCCGCTGCTCCTGAGGCTGCTGGCAGAAATTTCCCTTTCTCTTCTTTGTTCCTACAGCTCCTGGGGATCAGCTTTGGATTTGGCCCCGCCTTTGCGTGTAGGTCCCCTGAGGGCGTCTGTTCCCCACCCAGATGGGATGGGGTTAAAGGAGAGGCTGATTAGGGGGCTCTGGCTCACTCAGGTCGGGGGGAGGGAGGGGTCCGAATGCGGGGCAAGCCTGTGGAGGCAGAGGCCAGCATGACGTTGCTACAGCCTGAGACGGGCCATGTGTTCTCCTGGGGAAGTTGTCCCTGGATCCCGGGACCCTGGCAGTGGCGGGCTGCACAGGCTCCGGGGAGGGGAGGTGTGGATAGTGACCTGTGCTTGCACACAGGCTTCTTGGTGGCTGCCTCAGCAGCCTTAGCATTTCATGCCCATCTCTGGTGGCTGTGCTGATAGCCGGGGCTCATGCCTGTCTCTGGAGCTCGTTTAGATGGTGCTCTGGATTACCTCTCTTCACGCACCCCGAAACAATGGTCTCTTGCCTCTTTGGCAGCTCCACACTTTTTCCCGGACTCCCTCCTGGCTAGCTGTGGTGCACTAGCCCCCTTCAGGCTGTGATCACGCAGCCAACCCCAGTCCTCTCCCTGGGATCCGAGCCTCAGCTCCCAGCCCCCGCCCGCCCCAGCGGGTGAGCAGACAAGCCTCTCGGGCTGGTGAGTGCCGGTCGGCACCGATCCTCTGTGTGGGAATCTCTCCGCTCTGCCCTCTGCACCCCTGCTGCTGTGCTCTCCTCTGTGGCTCCGAAGCTTCTCCCCCACCCACCCCCCGTTTCCCCCAGTGAAGGGGTTTCCTAGTGTGTGGAAACCTTTCCTTCTTCACAGCTCCCTCCCACTGGTGCAGGTCCTGTCCATATTCTTTTGCCTCTGTTTTTCCTGTTTTCTTTTGCCCTGCCCAGGTATGTGGGGAGTTTCTTGCCTTTTGGGGAGTCTGAGCTGCCAGCGTTCAGCAGGTGTTCTGTAGGAGTTGTTCCACATGTAGATGTATTTCTGATGTATTTGTGGGGAGGAAGTGATCTCCACGTCTTACTCCTCTGCCATCTTGAAGGTGCCCCCTCATTTTACTTTCGAGTGAACCTGACTGCTAACATCCTAGTCAGGAAACAATTTTTTTCAGGAAAGAGGTGTGGGAATTAGGGGATTCAAGAGAAGTGAGCTGGAGACCCAGTCCAGGGTGTTCAAGCTGACATCAGAATGTGGGATGTCTTTCAGCAGGGGAGGGGCTGTCAAGTCTGAGAGAGTGAGCCACATTCAGAATGGAGATTTAGACCAAGTTAAGGCTGCAGAGGGACTCAAGCATCTCCCTGACGCACTCAACAGGAATTTTCCGAGGACCCAGCAAGTGCCATTGACTCCTCTGTATTCAAGGTTGACTGGAGAATCAGTAGCTAGTGTCTCTTTCATAGTCTGAACTTAACGTTAAAGGAGGTGAGTGAACAATATTCCAAGAGCCACAAAATTCCAACAGGCCAGCAGGCATGAAATATGTCCTATTGAGCAGGCAAGGATTCTGCCTGCGAGGGATTTATAGTAAAATACAGCAGATGAGAGAGACTCACATGTAATCAGCAGAAAACTAGTGCTTGGAAGAGTTATACTTATGTGTAGGTGTGTATAAGCTATTTCTATTTCTAGAAAGGCCATGGCTTAGGTTCTTTACAAATAGTGCACCATAAATGGAATTGTCCAAAACATTGCTGTTAGTCACAGTTTTGATCTGAAAGGTCAAAAAGAACTTGAAAAAAAACCCAAACAAACAAACAAAAAAAACCTGTGACATCAGAATTTTGTTCAATGTTCTTTGGCCAGGAGCAGTCATACATGACACAGTGATGTCGCTTATTACTCATGATTCATTATTTGAAGAAGAAAAGGGCAAAGAAGTTGTTCTCTCTTAAAACTCTGGCAAGAAAATACAAGGTCTTGCTATGCCCTTCCTAAAACAACTTCCTGAAGAACAGAACGAAAACCACAAACAGCACAGCACCTCAGACCATTTTCGCCCAGCATTTCTGATAATATTTTGCTAATTCTAATCTGCAACACAGATTACATTAGCAAGGTGTAACAAGAAGCAGTCAGTGTTTATAAAGTATGTTTTCTCCTTAGCCCTGCCTGACACTGTACCCCAGAGGTGGCAGGAACCTGTGGGTCTCACATCAGAGATGGCAGACAGGGACTTAATATGGTGCCTGATCGCTGAAGTTCTGCTAACGAGCACTGATACTAATCTGTATAGAATCTGTGTCTCGTATATAAGGTACAGATATTTGGAGTTTACTACTAATCTGGGAAAGAGAGGCCGCCAGAGCTGGGAGAGTGCATGCTGATTTTATTCAAGCATGTTGAACTGTGTCCAGCATATAGTAGGCTTTCAATAAATATATGTTTTTAAGTGATGAATGAATAAATGAAATACTACTAGGGCACAGATGCATGTATATGTGTATATACAGGTATACACATACATATATAAACATATATAATTCATACATATGTATACATAGGAGTTGGCTCACACACTTATGGAGACTGAGGAGTCCAGACCCAGGAGAGCCAATGGTATAGTTCCAATTCCAGTCTGAAGGCCCTGAGAAGCAGAAGAGCTGATGGTATAAGTAAATTCCAGTCCAAGTTCGAGTCTGAAGGCAAGAGAAGATCAATGTCCCAGTTCAAAGGCAGTCAGGCATAGAGAGGAAATTTGTTCTTACTCATCCTTTTATTCTATGCAGGCCTTCAATTGATTAGATGAGGCCCACCCACACTGGGGAGGACAATCTGCTTTACTCAATCTACAGATTCAAACATTAATCTCATCTGGAAACATCCTCAGAGACACACCCAGAAATAATGTTTCAACAAATATCAGGGGCACCCTGTGGTCCAGGCAAGTTGACACATATATATTCTCCAAATCCCTTACCCATCCTACTCCCATTTTAGGACAAGTTGCATGAACCAAGCAACTTTTCTATGACTTTTGTAAGGAATGAATGCATTTGTGAGGCTAAAGTGGATGGTTTAGATCAAAATTTTCTGGGCACGGAGCTAATTGGCACAAAAGTAGATTGGTGATTTCTGACAGCATTCAGTGCCTACCGGATACACTTGATTAGTTTGTACTGTGCTCCCTTAATCATCAACCACACTGTAATACTAGGATAATCAAACCAATGTCAGAGTGTGGGATGCACAGAGGACAGGTAAAGGGCAGAGTCTGAGCAGGTGGCTAGATCAGAGAGCAGAGAGGTGGGCTAAGCAGAGGCCGCAGTTAATAGGAAACATCTCAGCTAAGAGTTTTCAACTGAAATCACCTGAGGAGCTTTAAGATCTGCCCAAGCCTTCCTCCAGACCAATTAAACCTCTTGGGACGTGGGAGATGGTGGCACCAAAGTGCAAGTGTTTTTAAATGTTCCTCAAACTCTTCTAAAGTGCAGCCTGGATGGAGAGTCCCTGTTCTGGGGTCCCTGTTCAATCAGTTCTTTACTAGAAGAGAGTGAGGCGGATCCTTTGTGAAAACCAATTCAGTGGAGAATAGTGGTTCCCAAACATGACTGCACATAGGAATCACCTGGGGAAGCTTCAAAACCCACCTATGCCTGGGATCCACCCCCAGAGGTTGTGATTGAATGGATCTGGGGTGTAGCCTGAGCTTTGGAATTTTAAAGAGATCCCCCAGAAATGCACAATCTCTAGCCCCACTCCAGATCTTAGAATCAGAATTTGCATATAAATTTTTTAAAAGTTGTGGTAAAATACAGTTATCCCTCAGTATCTGAAAGGGATTGGTTCCAGGAACCCTGCTGATACCAAAATCTGCAGAGGCTCAAGTCCCTTACATAAAATGGTGTAGTATTTGCATATAACCTACACACATCCTCCAGTATACTTTAAATCATCTCTAGATTACTTATAATACCTAATACAATGTAAATGCTATATAAATAGTTGTTGGTGAGTGGCAAATTCAAGTTTTGCTTTTGGGAACTTTCTGGAATTTTTTCCCAAATATTTTCAATCCACCTTTGGTTGAATCTGTGGATATGGAATCCATGGATATGAAGGGTCAACTGTACACATAACATAAAATTTACCATCTTTTTTTTTTTTTTTTTTTTTTTTGCGGTACGTGGGCCTCTCACCGTTGTGGCCTCTCCCGTTGCGGAGCACAGGCTCCGGACGCGCAGGCTCAGCGGCCATGGCTCACGGGCCCAGCCGCTCCGCGGCATGTGGGATCTTCCCAACCGGGGCATGAACCCGTGTCCCCTG
This sequence comes from Mesoplodon mirus, assembly GCF_964341445.2. Classification (NCBI taxonomy): domain Eukaryota; kingdom Metazoa; phylum Chordata; class Mammalia; order Artiodactyla; family Ziphiidae; genus Mesoplodon; species Mesoplodon mirus. Next base: position 56,365,615 of record NC_138990.1, read on the forward strand.
CATCGGCAGGCAGACTCTCAACCACTGCGCCACCAGGGAAGCCCCTAAAATTTACCATCTTAATCATTTTTTAAGTGTACAGTTTAATACTGCTAAGTATATTCACATTATTGTGCAATCAATCTCCAGAATTGTTTTCATTTTGCAAAACTGAAACTCTATATCCATTAAACAACAACTTCCCATTCTCCGGGCTCTGTGTGGGATGCACTCTGCAGGCCTGCAAGCTTTGTAGTTGCCCAGCCTTGAAACTAAAGAAAGAGCCGGGAGACAGCAACAGAGACATCCATGATTTATTGGACAGGGCATCTTACACATCCAAAACAAGGGTCCTGGAGCGACACCTCACCATGTATGGCAGATGGCAGGTAGAACATGGCAGCAACCTTTGTTACTTGGGAGAGGAGGCTACCATTTATAGTGGGAATTGATGTCAGGTTGGCTTATCAGTTACCAGGGAAACCAGCAGCTGAGACACATCCCTCACAACCCCTCAGGTCAACAATTATCACGAGGGTGGCTGTTCTGGTCTAAGGATTAGAATCATCACTAGCTGGGCAGGGGGCGAGCACATTTCACACGAGCAGAGTGTAGGTGCTGCAGTGACTGGTTGAGTAGGGGATGTACAGGAGAGAGCGAGAGAATAGCCATCTTGAGTGGCCTGACCATACTCCACCGTTCTACTTCTCTTCTCTATGAATTCGACTATTCCAGGTACTTCATATAAGTGAAATCATACAGTGTTTGTGTTTATGTGACTGGTTTATTTCACTTAGCTTAATGCCTCAAGGTTCATCTATATTGTAGCATGTGTCAGAATTTCCTTTTTAAGGCTGAATAAAGTTCCATTGTATATATATACCACAGCTTATTTATCCATTCATCTGTCAGTGGGCATTTGAGTTGCTTCCACCTCTTGGTTATCACGAATAGTGCTACTGTGAATATGGGTGTACAGATATCTCCTCGAGACCTTGCTTTCAGTTCTTCTGGGTGTATCCAGAAGTGGAATTGCTGGATTATAGAACAGTTCTATTTTTAAAAGTTTCAGGACCCACCATACTATTTTCCACAGAAGGTGCACCACTTTACATTTCCACCAACAGTGTACAAGGGTTCCAGCATCTCTCTTTTCTTGCTAACACTTGTTATTTTCTGGGTTTTTTTTTTTGTTTGTTTGTGTTTATTTTTGATAGTAGCTATCCTAATGGATGTGAAGTGCAGAATCTGCATTTTAATCAGATCCGCAGGTGATTGTGTTTGGTTACAGATTGAGAAGCTTCTCTACTGCCCAGGCTGGTTCTCTGGCTGGCACATTGCCTCCTTACCATGCATTCTCCCATATTTGGTAGCACTGACTATGGTGTTGTGTTGTCAGTGTTCATTTGGCTTTCCAGTTTTCTACAAATGACTATTACGGCTTGATCCTGTTCAACCTCTGCTCTTTGCACTATTGTTCTTTGGCAACTTTGGTGAAAAGTGCCCTCTGGGCTCATGTATAGAGGGTTTCCATCCAGGGGGAAGCTGAGTCCTGCTCCTGAGGTCCCATGTGGTCCAATCTCTGCAAGGACACAGAATAAAAAGAAACAGCCCAAATAGGCCAAAGCAATGAAGAGGAAGTCCAACTTTACCTTAGAGTTGCCAAACCATTTAAAAAGGAATGAAGACCAGGACACCCAAAAACATTTCTTTTTTTTTTTTTTTTTTTTTTTGCGGTACACAGGCCTCTCACTGTTGTGGCCTCTTCCGTTGCGGAGCACAGGCTCCGGACGCGCAGGCTCAGCGGCCATGGCTCACGGACCCAGCCACTCCACGGCATGTGGGATCCTCCCGGACCGGGGCACGACCCCGTGTCCCCTGCATCGGCAGGCGGACTCTCAACCACTGCGCCACCAGGGAAGCCCATCTCCTTAAGTGTTTACCTTTTCTTCCTCCAAGACTGAATCCCCAGAGTTCTGGAACTGTTTGGGAAAGGTGCATACTTCTCCAAGGGCCAGGGAGGGACCAATGGGCAGAGAAAGACAGCATTTTCTATTTGTGTATGTGTGTGGAGTGAGGGTTACATGGAGACTGAAAACTCTTGTTCATGGCTGGCTTGCACATTTGTCTCCTCTACTGGATTGTGAGTTCACCAAGGGCTCCTTGTCTTACCCCATGTGTATCTTCTGTCATAGTCCAGTTTCTGATCCATGGTGCATGTTCATATATGTGTGACAGCTGACTTCTTGGTGGCCTAATCTAGGTATAGGGGAGGAACAAAATTCTTTTTCTCTCTATCCTCCTAGGTTCTTCAGCTGGGGCTCTGCAAATTAGACTGACACAAGACAGATTAACAAGAGAAAACAAACAGAAACTTATTAACCTGTGTATGCACAGGTGGGAGTCCTCAGAGATGAGTAACTCAAAGAGGTGGTTAGAACTTGGGCTTATATTGCATCTTAACAAAAGAACAATACATTTTTAGAGAAATGACAGGACAACGGAAAGGGACTTTGAGTTTCTGGTGGTGGGAGGAAAGTGGGGAATGTAACTAGATAGAGGGACTAGGAGAAGATAAGGGCTAATTAGTTAAGTTTGTTATGTAGATTCCTCTGGTGCTGTCTCTAGGCAGATAAGGGTCTAGGGTTGTCGCTGATGGTTAACTTCTGTCTTTCTTGGAAGAGAGGAGAGAGGGGGAAACTTTACAAATTTTTATCCTGCTTTTAGGCAAATAAGGGCAGGGCAGAGAACTTTTTTTGTGTCTTATTCTTCCCAACTGTCTTCAGCTCAAAATAATCAATTGTCAAAGTGGCATATTTCAGGGTGGCATATTCTGTTACTCTTCATGGATAACCTAGAGTCTATGTGTTCATTATGCTACCTCTGAAAAAGGGTCCCACAATACTCATGTTACAGCATCACCTAGGATTCACTGCCTTCCTCCCCAGTGTCATAGAAATAAAGCTTCTCAAGGGCCTCAGTGGCTCTTATATCCTCCAGCATGTAGCTGACATTCTCAACAAGACTCCTTGATGGAGATGATATTTTGAAAATTCAGAATCCAGCAGATCCCTCTGGAAGTGATATTTCATTGCTGCCTCTCATCTATTAAATCCATGCTTGTTTCTGACCCAGAGCTGGGTACAGATCTTCTTTCTTATTTATAAGCAGTATATTCTCGAAATTGATTCACCACTATATACCCCTGCTCCTAAGGACAGATGGTAACTTTTCCTTGTCTTTCCTGTTTTTGAACATGGATATTAATCTGGGGACTAAACATTAGGAGAAGTGCACTGTTTCCATAGCACATGAGTGACCTTCTCCTGTGGTCCTCAGGAAGCTGGACCTAGGAAAGAACTTCAGTATTCACCAACATACTAAGCTGTAAATATCACACTGTTCAACTTGTAACATTAATCTTTCTGTGACTCTAGGCATAAAATAAGGAAAATACCACAACTTACTACAGCAAGTCAATGGGCCAGTGAGATGGATGCTGTTATGTTTCAAAATTGTGCCAAGTTTATGTTGATAAAGTGACTTTCTTCTGGGAATCTAAAAAACAGTGCCTATGGTTCTAAGCCTGTGTGACTCTGACTTTGTTTTAGGTTTACATAAAACAGGAAACTGACCCAATGTGGCCTCATTTGTCTTCATAACTCCTCTACTGATGGAATTTATAGTGGGTATAGTGTTATTATTCTTTCCCTACTGAGGCCTAGAGAGATTAAGCTTTCAGTTAAACTAGCAAATTCTGTATTTGTTCCAGAACCAAAAGAAAACGAATAGGTCCGTGGCTATGTCTACATCAAAAAACAAAACTTTAAAAATTGCTGTTATATGGTGGAAATGAGGACATTTTGTTAATCAAAAGCAGTTGAGTCTCACAGACTGAGTCTATTCAAGGCTGGGTTAGAATTGACTTGTCAATCTCATGGAACAACTTGTCAGTTCAGCCTAACCACCACTTTGATGGATTAAAAAGCCAAACAAACTTAGAATGTTTGAATGATCTACCATCTAACTTGACTGTGTGTGGACCAGCAGCATGTGGAATGTTAAAATTAATACAGTCTTTCTAATCACCTTCAAGAAAAATAATCTGACTCTAAATTCTCATTCTTGGGCATTTATCTTATAGGAAAGGCCCAGATAGCTCCACATCCTTCCTTCCACATCCATTGAGTACAGTGTGAATTTTGACATGGTCCGTATTTCCGTTAGGAGTTTTGGGGGTGTTTTTGTTTCTGTTTTTTAAAATTTTTATTGGAGTATAGTTGCTTTACAATGTTGTGTTAGTTTCTACTGTACAGCAAAGTGAATCGGCTATATGTATACCTATATCCCCCTTTTTTTGGATTACCTTCCCATTTAGGTCACCACAGAGCATTGGATAGAGTTCCCTGTGCTATACAGTAGGTTCTCATTAGTTATCTATTTTATACATAGTATCAATAGTGTATATATGTCAATCACCATCTCCAAATTCATCCCCCCCACCCTTCCCCCTTGGTATCCATACGTTAGTTCTCTACATCTGTGTCTCTCTTTCTGCTTTGAAAATGAGATCATCTCTACCATTTTTTTTTAGATTCCGCATATATGCATTAATATACAATATTTATTTTTCTCTTTCTGACTTACTTCACTCTGCATGACAGTCTCTAGGTCCATCCACATCTCTACAAATGACCCAATTTTATTCCTTTTTATGGCTGAGAAATATTCCATTGTATATAGGTACCACATCTTCTTTATCCATTCCTCTGTCGATGGACATTTAGGTTGCTTCCATGTCCTGGCTATTGTAAAGAGTGCTGTAATGGACATTGGGGTGCATGAGTCTTTTTGAATTATGGTTTTCTCAGGGTATATGCCCAGGAGTGGGATTGCTGGGTCATATGATAGTTCTATTTTTAGTTTTTTAAGGAACCTCCATACTGCTCTCCATAGTGGCTGTATCACTCTACATTCCCACCAACAGTGCAAGAGGGTTCCCTCTTCTCCACACCCTCTCCAGCATTTATTGTTTGTAGATTTTTTGATGATGACCATTCCGACTGTGTGAGGTGATACCTCATTGTAGTTTTGATTTGCATTTCTCTAACAATTAGTGATGTTGAGCATCTTTTCATGTGCCTCTTGGTCATCTGTATGTCTTCCTTGGAGAAATGTCTATTTAGGTCTTCTGCCCATTTTTTGGCTGGGTTTTTGTTTTTTTGATATTGAGTTGCATGAGCTGTTTGTATATTTTGGAGATTAATCCTTTGTCAGTTGCTTCGTTTGCAAATATTTTCTCCCATTCTGAGGGCTGTCTTTTGGTTTTGTTAATGGTTTCCTTTGCTGTGCAAAAGCTTTTAAGTTTCATTAGGTCCCATTTGTTTATTTTTGTTTTTATTCCCATTTCTCTAAGAGGTGGGTCAAAAAGGATCTCACTGTGATTTATGTCATAGAGTGTTCTTCCTATGTTTTCCTCTAAGAGTTGTATAGTGTCTGGCCTTATATTTAGGTCTTTAATCCATTTTGAGTTTATTTTTGTGTATGGTGTTACGGAGTGTTCTAATTTCATTCTTTTACATGTAGCTGTCCAGTTTTCCCAGCACCACTTATTGAAGAGGCTGTCTTTTCTCCATTGTATATTCTGGCCTCCTTTGTCATAGATCAGGTGACCATAGGTTGTTAGGAGTTTTGTTTAGCTCTTAGTGCAGGAAACCTGAAATAATAATACTTATACAAGATAGAAGTTCCTTTTTCTCACATGTGAAAGAAGCATAGAGAATTGGTGTAGCTCAGAGGCAGGACATGAAGATTCTTTGCCTGTGGGTGAAAGCAAATTGCTTCTGGTATTTTAGGCTTATTGTGATAGAGAGAAAAGCATTGGTAGCCGTAATGACTGCATACTAGATGGCCAGAGTGCTGTCAGTTTGCTTCAGTACAGACAGCTTTAGGTAGAGTGGTAGCAACAGAGGTGACTGATTAAGCTTTTGATAATCCACTATCATGCTCTAAGATCCATCTAGTCACTACACATGTTAAGCAGGTGAGTTAAATGAGGACATAATAGAAAGCACCCGTTCCTTTAGTTTTTTTTGATGGTGGAACTCATTTCCCGACTTCTCTTAAAAATATAGCATTACTTTTGGTTTACTATTTTCTTAGGAAAAGACAGTCACAATAGTGCTCACTTTGGGTCAGGAAGCCAATGTGAGGATTCTGCTATTTACCAGATTTATCCATTCAGACTGTAATTCAGGAACTAGGGCAAATAACCAGAGGTTGGATTAACAGAAACTTTGTTCCCACCATGAGATGGACTTGGACTCAAACTTCATTTATCACTGGATCCCCATAGGTAAGTCTCTGCTCTGCGCTTGTGTGGGGGAACAGTGACATTCTGGGTCCTTGAGGGTTAGCACAAATCCAAAGCCATGTCAATAATTTGTGACAGGTATATTTCCCTTTCTCTAGTACACAGTTATGTTGGTAAATGTATGCAGTTACTTTTGGTGAAGGGATAGAGGAAGATTTTCATAGGTTCTTACAATGTGCTTCCTCAAGGTTTCTCCTTTTCATTCACTGAACTGAGAGTCTGGATATTGGAAATAGGCCAAGATTCTCTAGTGATGATTTAAGTCAGGTATGATGATTTAAGTCTAGGTTCACCAGGCTTAGAAGATTTTTCAGTTTTACAGGTCAAGTACATCCCTCATAGGCTGCCTATCTAGTTCAGTTTTAGAAACACCGTGATCAGTTAGCCACCATCAAAAGATCCCTGGAAGTCAAATCATTTTGCTATTATAATCACTGCGTCTACTCTGTTTCTGGCACTTAAATCCTACTATTTAGTGTCTGCCCCTCTGGACATCCATCAACCCTGCTGAAATAAGGGAACTAATTTTAATAGCAGTATCTCCCACCTTCATCCCCAGAGTACAGTAGAAATTCAACAAAGTACTCTCCAAGGATTCTGGTTCTCTCTTCATCAATGTTTTCTCCAACGCCTGAGAAAAGGGAGTGTCTCTAGTCTTAGTTTCAGTGTATGCTAGATGTTTTGTATGATAAATCCATTCCAATATTTTTATCTCCTTAAGTCTCTAGAGTCATAGCATTTCAACTTCCTTCAGTGCTAGGCCACAGTGGACTCCGGGTTTCAGTTGACCAACCGAGTTAACAATTGGCTCAAGCTAAGGAGAATGAATGCAGAATCTCTGGTTAGTGTATCCATGCTAATAATTTGGCCCATAAAATTATGTTTCTGGTAGAATACCCAATATATTGTCTAGGCTTTTGCCAATATTAATTTTAGCAAAATTTTGCAATTCTTTTGGCATGTGAATCTTTTCCTTCCACGTTTGGCTTTTTAAATTGGCCCCTAAGGACATGCTAGATCTTGAACTAGTTACAAGTCTGCAGGGAATGAAGGATCACAGGTGTAAGGCAGGAGAACTGGAATTCCTGTAGGTGATAACTGTCTCAGATGAGGTCACTATATGATCTTCAAGCAGGGCCACGTGAGCATCTTTAGACAGGGGAGGAGGACTGCTTCTTTTGGTAAGAGAGGTGCAGTGGAGTTTGAGCGTACTCAGAATCATCTGGATCCTCCCAAATGCCCTCATTCCAATTCTTGTGGCCCCCTTTCCCAAATAATGCCCTGACTTTCATATATGACATCTAATGAGGACATGAATTCAACCTACATTGAAATTCAGTAACCACCCAGATCTGACTCTGTGTTTGCCTTGCATTTGGCCATGACAGCCCTGTGACTATAAGAGATAAAAAAATTCTTTTAGAGGAGTCCTAAAAGCTCCCTGTTTCTCTAACAATACCTTAGTATGAGAATTTAAATTCTTTAGCCTGTCTTCATTTTTAAAAGCTCACAGAAGCTAATAGAGGCAGCCATCCCAACCCCTATTTTTATATTCCTTAGCCCCATGTAATAAGTGGGAAAACAATCAAAAGGGAAGCCAAAATTTGGCTTCAATAGACACTTGATTCCAAATGACAAAAGATAGTCATTTACATTGCTATTTTACCATCCCACATACCATGGGTTACTAGTGTCCCATCATTTAATGATATCCTAATACTTATTCCAAGCCCAAATAGGTCAGATAAGTCAATCTAATGTTCCATGTCCTTGAAATCTGTTGATTGCAACCACTTATAGTCCAATTTTTGTGTTGGTCAGAGTTCTTTATTTGTAATCAATGAATTTTCTCTGGTTACCTTAAGCAGAAAGGAATTTATTCGGGGAAACAGAGCTTAAAGAAGCATTACAAGTGTTGAAGAAACAGACTTTAGTTAGGCTTCCGGGAATAACCCCAGTGTGCTCTTCCACATTCCAAAACGACCTTCCAAAGGAGTTACAGCATCTGCTATGATCAGGAAGCCACCACACTGCTGCTTCCAGTTCATGCCAGAAATATGAATGCCTCATGCCGTGCCTCTTCCCTGTACAACTCGGGGTTTTTTGTTTTTTGGGTTTTTTTGCGGTACGCGGGCCTCTCACTGTTGTGGCCTCTCCTGTTGCGGAGCACAGGCTCCGGACGTGCAGGCTCAGCGGCCATGGCTCACGGGCCCAGCTGCTCCATGGCATGTGGGATCTTCCCGGACCGGGGCATGAACCCGTGTCCACTGCATCGGCAGGCAGACTCTCAACCACTGCGCCAGCAGGGAAGCCCTACAACTCGGTTTTGAATCAGTCTAATACGGGTGCATCTGATTGGCGGAATGTGAATTACCCTAGGTATCCTGCACAAGAACTGGGAGATACAAGTTTTTATTTGTTTATTTGTTGTTGAGAAGACAGGAGCTACAGAGTGAAGAACTATCAAAATGTTAAGAAGGTGTTCAGAATATTTTTGGACATCTGAGAAGGAGCCTGGAGAATAGAAAAGGGAAGAGCAGTGGGCATTTTTTTCTTGGATTGGGTGGTAGGCCCACAAGGATTCGTTATTTATTTATTTATTTTGGCTGCACCGTGCCACTTGCAGGATCTTAGTTCCCCGACCAGGGATCGAACCCTCACCTTTGGCAGTGAACTCGTGGAGTCCTAACCACTGAACTGCTGGGGAATTCCCAGGATTCATTATTTTTCTAATACTTTATAATGAATACATATGTGTATTAGTCTGGCTTCTCCAGAGAAACAGACCAATAAGATCGTTCTATCTATCTATCTGTGTATCTGTGTATGTATGTATCTATCTATCTATCAGGAATTATCCTATGTGAATATGGAAGCTGAAAGGTCCCAAGATCTGCAGTCGGCAAGCTGGAGACCCAGGAGAGTCAATGATAGAGTTCCAGTCTGAGTCTGAAGGCTAAAGACCAATGTCCCAGCTCAAACACCATTAGGCAGAGGGTAAGAATTCTTTCTCACTCAGCCTTTTACTCAACTCAGGCCTTCAAAAGGCCCACCCACAAGGGGGAGGGCAATTGGCTCTATTCAATCCACCAATTCAAATGCTAATCTCAACCAGAAACACCCTTGCAGACACACCCAAAAGTAATGTTTAAACCAAATATCTGGTCACTCCGTGACCCAGTCAAATGGACACACATCAATTTTATATATATATATATCAAAGAATACTATTTTCATTATGAGATATAAAGAACGATTTTGGGATAACTACAAGTGACTGATGGCCACTACAAAACGTAGTCCCTGTTCTTAAGGTTTTGACTGAGTTTAAGTGTAAATGCTTGGGGAACGAGCCGTTTTTTAAGTTGCTATTAGTCATTTGTATCTTGGTTTGAAGGCAAATGAGTGGGTTGTTGAATGGAGTTTGGAGAGAGAGACAGAATTTAATCTAGGTATTTGAGGAGTGGAAAGGTTGAGGGAACCATTGAAGGAAGAAAGGAGGAAAGAATGGGAGTCTGAGGGCTCTGAGGCAGATTTCTGCTATTTCACATTGTGGTTGGAACTGCGCTAACTCCTGGCACTTGCTTGAGGTAGTTTTCATTTTTATTTTTTCACCTTAAAGGATATTGGAATTTTCATGGGACTTCCCTGGTGGTCCAGTGGTTAAGACTCTGCGCTCCCAATGCAGGGGACCCTGGTTCGATCCCTGGTCAGGGAACTAGATCCCGCCTGCTGCAGCTAAGACCCAGTGTAGCCAAATAAATAAATAAATATTAAAAAATAAAAATAAAGAAAAAATAAAAGATATTGGCATTTTCAGGTGTCAACAGATTATTTCCAATCTGTTATGTATCTATCAGTATGCCCAGTTTTCATTTTTTCATATACATGGCGGGACTCCGAATTAAAACTTGCTCTTCCAGCCTGTCTTTCTGGTTCTCCGGGTATTAGTCCACACTATTAGAAAGCGCAGGTGGGGTCATATACTTCATTATCTGCTGCTATTTGTTTCAGTCTTGGATTGGAGGAGCCAATGAGCAGAAATTGCACAAGGGAACTTTCTTCAAACCTTCAGTTTATGAATAATGCATAACTCGCCGTGACTCATCAAAAGCAATGGTAAACAAACCCTCAACAGTTGGCCACCTCCTCAGCAATCCACAGACAGTGGTCCCACCCCTTGCAAACTGTGAACGGCAATATTTGAAGGTAGCAATGGAAATTGGTGGTGCTGGTTTATCTTTAGCATCGCCCATATGCTTATTGGCACACAGTTAAGTCAGAAAAGTGACTGAGGCAAGCAAAGAGAAAAAGGTGTCCCAACTACTAAGGTATCTGGAATCCGTAGAAATGCAAGCTGTTCCCTAGCCTACCCTACATAAGTGCTCTTTCCCTGATCTTTTTCCTGTTATAAATGGGGAGCCCCACCATTTTTATAGTCTGACAGTCCTGGCTTCAAATTCTGCCTCTGCTGCTTTTGAACTTTATGTCCTTGGGCAAGTTACTTAACTTTTTTTTTTTTTTTTTTTTGCGGTACGCGGGCCTCTCACTGCCGTGGCCTCCCCCGTTGCGGAGCACAGGCTCCGGATGCGCAGGCCCAGCGGCCATGGCTCACGGGCCCAGCCGCTCCGCAGCATGCGGGATCCCCCCGGACCGGGGCATGAACCCGCGTCCCCTGCACCGGCAGGCGGACCCCCAACCACTGCGCCACCAGGGAAGCCCTTAACTTTTTTTTTCTTTGAATTTTATTTTATTTATTCTTTTATACAGCATGTTCTTATTAGTTATCCATTTTATACATATTAGTGTATATATGTCAATCCCAAGTTACTTAACTTCTCTTCTTTTATTTAAGTTTCTTCTCATCTTTCAATCCTGGCCTCCATTCAGTAAGAAGGGATAGTAGCAATACTTAATCTCTAAACACTCAGGGCTCTTAATTATGAGCAACAGCAGCTGACTCACGCTGATTAGGCAGAAAAGATATTGGGTAGCTCACAGAGCAGTTGGCAAGGCTAGAGAAGCAGGCTTAAGGCTAAGCTTCTGGGGTCAAGGCCTGAAACTATGCTGCAGAAGTGACCCAATAAGGAAGCTGCTGACCCTGCTTTCCCCCAGAGCCCAGAATGGCTGCCGGGAATGCACACTCTGCTGGAGCTCTGCCAGCACTGATACTTCTGGGCCAGGAACTGTTCTTACAACAACTGGTACCCCAGAAGACTGGATGCCTCTGCCACCCTTGTCAGCAAATGGGTCCCAGGTATCACCTCCTTCCTCTGGTTCATCTTTTCTGATTAAACTGTTGCCTGGGAGCATCTTAGTGGCAGACCCTAGGCATCATGCCTTTTTTCTAGCTGCTGAGGTCTCTGGGGAAGCAAATTCTCTGACTTGACTTTAGGGAGGCAGACCTCATAAGGCAGGGAACTGCCCAAACATAGCAAAATGCACAAAAGGTGAGAGGCAACCCGAAAACATGACATACATTCTCTCTCAAAGTGTGGTAAAAACCAAGCAGGTATGTCCAATGTTTGGCATGCTTTTGGGGTTCATTAATTCTTGTTCCCTTTTCTTCTTTATCAGAAATATCCATCTGCTCATTGGATTCACCCCCAGGCTGGTTTCTACATAGGCAGGATTTGTAAACAAAGTGGAATGGAACCTTTGACCCAGTTTGGCCCACTTGGAAGGATCTCTACTTCCTAGGGCCATTCCTTGGATGGACTTGACCTCTTGGCTCCTGACCTTATCTGCCCTGACCCATGGGACCTACTCACTCCTTCCTCTTACACTTGACATTTTGATTCCTATACCTTTTGCTTGCTCATGACATTGCACCCCACTGACACTCTCCACACACACCCCCCATTTTTATCCTAAGCTCTTGGTCTCTTGCATTTTAGTTTATAATGAATCCTGATACCAACTGGATTCTCTCCTTGCCCTGACTTCTGAACAGTTTATGCAGCATTTTAATATTTTGCATAATCATTGAAGGAGATCTTATAAGAAATATTCGAAGACTTTTTTAGGTTTATAAAATAACTACCAAATTAACTTTTTTTTTTTTTAGATGCTGGGGGTAGGAGTTTATTAATTAATTAATTTATTTTTGCTGTGTTGGGTCTTCATTTCTGTGCGAGGGCTTTCTCCAGTTGCGGGGAGTGGGGGCCACTCTTCATCGCGGTGCGCGGGCCTCTCACTATCCCGGCCTCTCTTGCTGTGGAGCACAGGCTCCAGATGCGCAGGCTCAGTAGTTGTGGCTCACGGGCCTAGTTGCTCCGCGGCATGTGGGATCTTCCCAGAGCAGGGCTCGAACCCGTGTCCCCTGCATTGGCAGGCAGATTCTCAACCACTGCGCCACCAGGGAAGCCCCAAATTAACTATTGTTAATGAAAGAGAAGTGAAGAAAGTCTGAAATGGAGATAGACGAAGACAAAAGAAACAGTTACAGAATGGTTTCCCTATCACCCCATTCTCCTACTCCTCTTTTTAAGAAGTAATTCATTAGGACTTTGTATATAGAGGGGAAAAAAAAAAACTAAAACAACTTGCTCGAAGAAATACGCTTACTGATAAAATTTCCCCAAACTCTCTTAAGTTGGACTCTGCTTTCTCTTCCACGCAACTGCACTTGCTAAATTTCTAGAACTTCTTCCCAACTAACAAAGGGCAGCATTTTCAACATTAACAGCCTGGTATCTAGCTGTTGGGGCTCTGTGGGCTAAGAGAATGCCTTGAGGAGCTGGGGAGAAAGCAGTATGATCCTGTTCTAAAATCATGGCTCAGGGAGCCAGGAATTATTTATCTATGGTTATTTATTCAAATTTTCCTGCTATCTCTCAACTTCATTTGACCGTCTGGGAAATGTTCTGCTCAATTGACAGGAAATGTCCTCAGAAGTCCTTAGGCTTGTTTGTATCTTTGGATGTGATCTAGAGAAGTATAAACAAGCAGATATGGAAGATGATTCTTGTTCAGAGTTGTCACAGTATAGTGACTGACCCTCAGGATAAAGGCAATTGAAGTCGTGTACTATTTTACATCATGGATCTCTGTCAGAGAGCAGCGTTCTACGGGAGAAAGTTTCAAAGAGTTACCAAAACTTTCTTGCTCAATTGTATCCCTCAAAATAAGGCATTATTAGAGTAAGGCTGAGAACATCAGATCGAAAAGAGCTAACACATCTTAAGAAAAATATCTTTGAGTGTGGCTCCATCTCTATTTACAATGATGGGAGAACTATACTTAGACCACTTTGTTTAATTTAATTTAATTTATTTTTTATACAACAGGTTCTTATTGGTTATCTATTTTATACATATTAGTGTATATGCGTCAATCCCCATCTCCCAGTTCATCCCACCACCACCCCTCTCCCTGCCACTTTCCCCCCTTTCCATACGTTTTTTCTCTACATCTGTGTCTCTGTTGAGTCAGACCACTTTGAATCCCAGTTCTGCTACTTTTAGAAGAGCATCTTGGATGAGACATTTGTTCTACTATTATGTAACTTCTTTGTTTTACAAAAGTGAAGGACTTAAAGTGCAAATATACCAGAATCCTTTACTAGCATCTAAATTAACTAAGATTCATTAGCTTGGTGGCCATAAAGACCCTGAAAATAGGACAGAGAGGGGTAATTCCTGGTTCTAGAGAGGGCTAGAGCATAATACCATGGACGTGGCAGTTCTAGCTGGGGTGCCCAGGTCGTGGTGTCCTGTTGACCTTGAAGCAGCCGGAGGAGGTAAACTGGCATAGCCAAAATCATGTTCAAAGAGAAATGGAGAGAATCTCTCAGGCAGACTCCATGTACTGTTAAATTTTGCCTATACTTTGCCCCACTTAGCGTCGTTAAGCAGCAGGAGAAGCAGTAGTGGCAGATCAGAAAAAGTGCCCTATTGATGGGGGCGGGAAGGAATAACAGGTGTATTCCTAGCTGGTTGATTTTATGCCAAAGGTATCCAGATCCACAGCCCTGTTGGGGAAGGAAATCCCAGACTTCCTGCCAAATTGCATCAGGGGGACATATGAACCTTATTCTTTCTGTTTCAGTAATCTTGGTCCAGCTGCAAAAATAACTTGTGCATGAATTGCCAACAGAAACAGGTAAAGCTACTGGATGAGGACCAAGAGGATGGCAACCTCTCTGCCCCTTTATACATGTCTGGTGTTTGGAGGGTTGGTCTGGTTAATTTTGGCAAGTCTGTCTGCTGGGCTCCTAAACTCAGCTTCTAGGAGCTCAAGACACCTGTCCCATTCATCTTTCCCTGGGTCTGTTACAGACAGTAAGTTCTAAGAGCAGTCTAAGACTGGTCAGAGACTCAATGCTGTGTTAAAAACATAGGCAAAATATTTCCATTATTCCATTGTCACAGAGTAGAATGGAAGAACAGGAATGAGCTCTTTCATTCACCATGTCCAGGACAAGGCTCAGGTATGGAGGGGGGCTGTGATTTGCCCAGGATCACCTGAAGAGTGTTTGGTGGAAGTGGAAACTTTCCAAAAAAGAATTAGAAATTACCAGTGGGCATGATTATTACCTCTCACCATCAGGTGGAGTTTGTGCAGTGAACTACTATTAATAAAAAGGGAATAAATATCTTCTACATGTTTCAGTGTTTTTTTCACCGACTGAACCAAAACCATATGTTTGCTAATATGCAATTTTACATAAATTGTGGCGGGAAGGCGCTTGTTTTACCAGTTAAGGCAGCACTAGATTTTAGGGAAATACCATTTTGTTTTGGAGGGACAGTGAGGGCTGTTTATGCACAGCAAATTCTTGGGCCCTGAAATATTGCTTTGTACTTCCTGACTGTCTCGCTAGGCTGCCTGTGACTCACAGTATAAGAATCCTTTAATGATTCTGAAACCGGCTGGCTGGCTGTGTTTTTTCTTCTGTCCTTCCGTTTCTATCTCTCAGACAGTGTTAGTTCTCCAGGTTTGAAGCTTTCTTTTCTACTAGCGTCTCTTGTGCCGTGCAGCCGTTGGGGGTGCCTACGTGGCATGTCCCTGCCCTGCAGCAGTGCAGGTGTCCCTCTCCATATTGAGGGAGAGCCCTAGCCTAGTTCCCAGTCCTCAGCTAGGAGGGGGCCTCAAGAAAAAATGAACCAGAGCCAGCCAGCCCCCCTGGCTGTGGCTGTGTTTTATTGGCTAACCTTCTGCTTTTTTCTTTTAGACAAAGCCCATCATGGTTCATCTTTTCAGTTTTTCTTTTCTCACAAAGGATCCATTTTGAGAGGCTTTCCTTATAACCAAGAAGGTACAGTTTTCTGGCCAGACTTCACATTGTTGATACAAGGGGCCAAACCACCTCTCCGCTTTCTGTTTTTCTGGCATGTCTCCCTGACCCAGCATAAGCCAGCACCTTCATACAGAGAACTTAACTGGTCCTTAGACATTCATTCACCTGTTCCATAAATACTTACCAAGAGTCTGCCTTAAGTATGGTGACCAACTGCCAATTTGCCTGCCACTGTCCTGGCCTTAGAACTGAAAGTACTATGTCCCAGGAACCCCCTTCGTTTTTGTTGTTGCTGTTGTTTTGGGGGTTTTTAGTTTTATTTATTTATTTAATATTTATTGGAGTATGGTTGCTTTACAATGTTGTGTTAGCCTCCACTGCACAGCAAAATGAATCAGCCACACACATACAGATATCCCCTCCCTTTTGGACTTCCCTCCCGTTTAGGTTACCTCAGTGCACTAGGTGAGTTCCCTGTGCTATACAGCATGTTCCCATCAGTTGTCCATTTTATACATAGTATCAATAATGTATATGTGTCAATCCCAGTCTCCCAATTCCTCCCACCCCACCCCTTTCCCCCTTGGTATCCATACATTTGTTCTCTACGTCTGTGTCTCTATTTCTGCCTTGCAAATAAGATCATCTATACCATTTTTCTAGATTCCACATATATGCGTTATTATCCGATATTTGCTTTTCTCTTTCTGATTTACTTCACTCTGTATAACCCTCTCTAGGTCCATCCACGTCTCTACAAATGACCCAATTTCATTCCTTTTTATGGCTGAGTAATATTCCATTGTATATATGTACCATATCTTCTTTATCCATTCCTCTGTCAATGGACATTTAGGTTGCTTCCACATCCTGGCTATTGTAAATAGTGCTGCTATGAACGTTGGGGTGCATGTGTTTTTTTGAATTATGGTTTTCTCTGGGTATATGCCCAGTAGTGGGATTATTGGCCGTGCCGCGCGACATGTAGGATCTTAGTTCCCTGACCAGGGATCAAACCTATGCCCCCTGCATTGGAAGCGTGGAGTCTTAACCACTGGACCAACTGGGAAGTCCCCCACCTCAGTTTTGAGAAAACTCAGACAACTGGTCACCCTAGCCCTAAGCTCAGCTCTATCAAGGAGCTGAGTGTATAATGACTACCAGCTTCTCAGGAACTCAGTGACCTTCTGTGGTTGTAGTTTCTTTTCTCACAGAGCAAAGCATGACATGGTGGAAAGGGCACTTACCTAGAATGGGGGACCCTGGGCTCTGGTCCCAGATTGACCACTAAAGAGTCAGGGGCTCAAGGACAGATCACTGAACCTCAGTTTCCTTCTCTGAAGAGTTGGATTTTGTGTTCTTTGACTTTTTTAACAACCCAGATTCTACAGTTCTATTTCTAAAGCAACTTGATAAACCAATTCACACTAATTAGTATTACTAGGTAAGAAGTAGTAGGTAATAAGTTTTGGTTGACACTTGCTGATGATGCTAACATTTATAAGGTCCTTATTTGGTGTCAGACGACATCCATTATATTACTTCGTCCCCACAGTAACTCCTGGGGTGGGTGCTTTCTTTACTTCCATTTACAGATGAGAGACTCAAGGCCTAGAGAGGGTAAGTAATTTTCCCCAAATAACACAGAAAGTTGTGGATTAAAGATCAGAACCTGGGAGGTCTGACCTTCAAGTCCAAACTTGAACTGTTGCTCTCACTGGCTAGAGATAAGTCAACAGTTAAAATGAACAGGCTTATTGTTTTCCCTCAAAGGACTGGAAGAGGGAAACTGGCTGTTTGGAATGAGATCTTTGCATTCTGGGCTGCTAAAGGTTATGGTCCTGAAAAACAGAGCATGGTATTTAGGAAATTAGGGTTCTCAGCTCATAGTGAGGCCCCTCCCTGCTCTCTAAGACTAGCTAAAGCGACGGAACCAATTGAGAATTAGAGCATCCTTCATCCCCCACTGCTGCTTTCCTGTTTTGTTGGAAGCTTTAGGGTATTTCCACTCCTTGCAGGATCCTGAAGCACTTTAGGTGCTGTTAGCGAGGCTCAGAGGGTCACTGCCAACTGCTCCCACTGCCTCTCTCCCTGTTGTTGGTCTGAGAAATGATTCCGTTCCATTCTAGTTCGCCTAACAGCGTGTGTGTGGGTGTGTGTATGGGGTGGAGGGGGGCAGCGTAGGAAGATTCTTCCTAGGCACGTTTCTTCTCTTTCTTTGGAAAGGATGATTTGAAATATAAACAAAATAAGGCTGTGGGGTCACATTCACAGCAGCTGGCAGAGTTTCACTTAATTAAACTACGGTGATTGCTTTATTCACATGTTTCACTTGCCCCATTCCCTTCTTCTCTGACTCCTTATGAAGGCAACGCCATTTCACAGGGAAGGGGGGAGAAATTAAATGTTGTTAGTCTTTAAGACCAACACTAATTAGCAACTTTTATTTTATTGTGATTACCTACGTGAAAGTATGCAAAAGTAAAGTTATATTCTGAGAATGTGGCTGCTTTGGACTGAAGCGTTAAAGGGAATGAACAGTTCCTGGGAACTTACCCTCGTTTGCTCTAAATTCCCCAGAGCACAGTGAAACACCAGTGCCAGGGGCAGGAAATGGAAACAAGGGCCAAAAGGGATGGTCAGTTGAGCAGCCGGCCATCAGCATGATCATTCTAAAACCCAGGTCTGATCCACTTTCTCTCCTACTGCAAAACCTGACACAGGTCCCTGCCTGCTGGGTCAAGGAGAAGCGCCTTAGCCTGGCATGTTTCACAGCCTGACTCCATCTCTCTAGCCTGTCGCACCACATTCACCTCTACCTGCCCAAGGCTCCAGTCACATGACCCCGCCCCCCTTGCCCCACCATCATTCTTTTCACACCTCCATGAATTTTCCACAAGTGATTCCCTTTTCTTCTAATGCCTTTCACACCCACCACACCCCTGTCACCTGGTGAATTCCTCTCAGCCTTTCAGTTGAAGTTCAAAGCTTGCCTTTTCTGTGAAACCTGTCTGGACTCCCCCTGGTGGAGTTGGTCTCTCCCACTCTTGTGCATCCATATTATTTTGCATATCTTTATCCAGGAATTTATCACAATGTGTTGTCATTTTTATTGGCATGGCCGTCTCCTTCATTAGACCATGTCTTACTTATCCTTGTTATCCCCTTCCAATTTCAGAGTTTAGCACAAGCCAGGAAGTACTTATTACATAGGAAGTACTTAGGAGATGCTTATTGAA
Source organism: Mesoplodon mirus (assembly GCF_964341445.2). NCBI lineage: Eukaryota > Metazoa > Chordata > Mammalia > Artiodactyla > Ziphiidae > Mesoplodon > Mesoplodon mirus. Next base: position 56,384,447 of record NC_138990.1, read on the forward strand.
TGAGTACATTACAGCTTGTATGATCTGTCAATTATTATTTATTGTGTGTTTACTATGTGCAAAGCATCATGTAGGCGCTGTATATGCATGTGATTGAGAGAGAGAGATAAAAATCTGAAGTACATAGGTCACAGTCCTTCAAGAAACATAAAGTCCTCTATGAGATGAAGAATTAAAAAAGCTGAACAGGGCTTCCCTGGTGGCGCAGCGGTTGAGAGTCCGCCTGCCGATGCAGGGGACACGGGTTCGTGCCCCGGTCCGGGAAGATCCCACATGCCGTGGAGCGGCTGGGCCCGTGAGCCATGGCTGCTGAGCCTGCGCGTCCGGAGCCTGTGCTCCGCAACGGGAGAGGCCACAACAGTGAGAGGCCCGCGTATCACACACACAAAAAAAGCTGAACAGAATAAATATCATGCAGAGGTACAAGCACATGGCTATGAGAGCTTAGGGGAGAGGGAGGTGGATTGGGGTTGGGCGGGGGGAAGGAGGCATCACAGAATAGGTGGCATACAAAAGGATTTGGACAGATATAGAAATAATGGAGGAGTGGAGGCAACCAGCCTGAGGAAACAGTATGAATAAAGGCATGAAGATAAGCACAAAGTAATTTCCCTGGAACAAAAGGGTCTGAGAGTTCTAGTCTCACCATAACTAGGGAGACAGAACACTTAAAAAAAATCTGAAATAAATCCCATTAATATCAATAAATGCATTTCCCCTAGTTGCCTATATTTGCATACTCTAAGCAGGAGTGGTGATTAATCAACTCCAAATTGCTCAAGGATATGAAGCAGGGTGTTCATAAGTCTTTAGCAGCGGGAAATGCTTGTTGCAGATAAACTGTTTACAATTTACTTCGTAGGCATCATTTCTGTTGGGGCTGTGCGGCAGATAATGGTAACAGTAGGTGTTAGGCCAGTCTTAACACAAACACAAAGAAAATCTTCATAAGTGGCAGCCATTTCCCATTACAAACAAAGTTTTAATGGACTTGGCGACAGTTCGAGAGACTTTCAAAATATAGCCAGAAAACACAAAGTTGGTTAATCCTTTACATGACAATTGTGTTTTGAAACTAAAAAGAAAACAAGCCAAAAATTTATTTCTCCCTTAGCAATCCTTTATGAAAATTAGACTTTAAAATCAGACATAAATGCGATATATGAACCAACCAGAAACTGTGCATGATCGGTTTCTAATTTAAGGAAGGAAGGCTTTTAATTTGCCAAGTTTATGTAATGTGTGGCAGCAATGAACAGTTTACAGATAGAAATTATAGTTTATATTGAAAAGTTTGAAACTTTACTTGGGGATCCACCATTACCAACAATACTTATGAAGCCCCTTGTTGTTACAGTATGAGGCCGGTGGAAGCAGTATCATGTAGATGTGCTTCTTGCCTTCTGTGTTACCATGTTGGATGGTTGGGTTCATGCATTCAAGGACTTGCAGATGTCAGAATCAAGATAACCAGCCAGCCGTGGTCTCTTGCATTTCCTCCTCACTCTTTACAAGTCAACATACCTTCACATTCATTTTTTCAGTTTTTCATAACCTGATGCAGTAAGTAGAGCATGAAAAATGACCCTCAGTCTACCGATGAGGAAACTGAAAGGCAGAGATGGTCAACGAATTGCTCACAGACCACTGGTTATCGCCACAGAAAGAACCAGCCCTCTTGCCTTCAGTCTTCGTGTCCATTGCTACACAATGGTGCTCCTGAATAAACTTATCTCACATAGAGTGTCGTAGAGATGGGGAGCAAGAGTAAATATCTGATTGCCATGGAGATCACTGTCAGGAAGGATGACAATTCCATGATAGACCGGAATGACTCAGAGGCAGCCTTGATGGTACCTCTGAGGTTAGAGCCCCACTAAAATGGATATATCTGACGCCCATGTAACAAACATAGTCCCACAGAAATTTGGATTTAGAATCTCCACGTCCTTCATAGGAAACCAAAGAGCATCACACAGCCAAAGCAGTAGACAACAACTGTAATCATGGTGAACATCTATGGAGCGCTCGATCCACACCAGGTACTGTGCTAGGAGCTTCCTACCCACCATGTCCTTTAACAACAACCGTTTGAGGAAGGCACTGTTACTGTTGTGATACAGATGAGGAAACTGAAGCATAAGTTGTTTGTCAAGGTCTTACGACTGATAAACCACGGAGCGGAGAACTGACCCCACGCAGCCTGCCTCCAAACCTGCAGTGTTTCCCCTACATTCTTCCAACTCCTGTGTGTCAACTGTAATGTCTGTGGGGTGAGGGAATGGAAAATGTGCAGGAGTGAGGGTTGAGTCTAACCCTGAACATTGAGTTCAGGTGTCGGGTAACATCTGAGAAGGCAGAGCCCACAGGGAAAGCCCTCAGTCACGGGAACCCAGAAGCAACCCCCAGTGCTGTGTCTCAACCAACAGATCTGTTAGCAGGCAAGTAAAGGGCATCTGAATGTCAAGGACCAAACTGCTTCTAATGTTTTCCCACCTCTGTTTTCCTCTTGTTCTTCAGAACTTTCTGGATTTTTGTTGTGGTCGTTGTTGTTGCTCCATTTCAGGGGTAATTTTCTAGATCTTGACGTGGCTGCCTGTAGAATTATATTTCAATCCTCCAGAATCTTTAGCAGGTTTTCTAACTCTTACAAGACTCACTGCGCCTGATGAGACAAAGAAAATATCCCTTAAACATGGGCGCAACAGACTGAATGTTTGTGTCCTTCCAAAATTCATGTTGAAACCCTAATCCCAATGTGATGGTAGTTGAAAGTGGGGCCTTTGGGAGGTAATTAGGTCATGATGGTAGAGCCCTCATGAATGAGATTAGTGCCCTTATAAGAAGAGGCCGGAGAGCTAGCTAGCTCTCTTTTCTGCCATGTGAGGATAGAAAGAGATGTCAGCTACTTGCAACCTGGAAGATGACCCTTACCAGGGCCCTGACCTCAGACCTCCAGCCTCTAGAACTGCAAGAAACAAGTTTCTGTTGTTGATAAGCCACCCAGTCTATAGTATTTTGTCACAGCAGCCTGAACTAAGACAATGGGATATACAGAGCCTTCCTCTCGGTGGAGCATGCTTTCTGCTCAACCTCACATACTGCCTCTGTTCCCAAAGCTTAGGTGGGAAGCAAAACTGAGCTGTCCTCCTGAGAACCCATCATTCACTCTCTACAGACCTGACCCCTTCCTAGTGAATCCCAGAAGAAATGCTATGCAGCAGCCTTTTGAAATGAAATGTTTTTCTGTTGAACCAGAAAATAATCACATCCTCCCACTTACTCTTTAGGGTACAAATTAATCTGACTTGATTTGTCAGAGAGCCAGAACTGCAGGCAAATAGATGCTGGAGAAATCAACCAATCTTTTAAGGCAGCAGTAATGGTTACTCCTGTTGGCTGGCCGAGTGACTTGTATCTGGAGGAGATGCTCAGAATGACTCAGAGTGCCTGAGGTGACAGAAACACAGAGCGTTCCAGAGTGGGCTCTAACGGAGCAAGTGTTTCTTTCTGTCTTACAAGGGTTTGGTTTCATGTTTTCCCGCCTTTTCCTTCTTATCCTATCTCCTGGGGCCAGTATCCTCCGCAGAAACCAAAGGTGACGCATGTATACAACTGTGAGGAAAAATAGCTTGTGTGGGGATGAGAAGAGATGGGTATAAGTATTTAATCCACAAATGTGCCTATTTGTGCCTTGGTCATTAATAAACCCAAGAAGTGAGTAGGCACTACAGCAGAGGGGGTGAAGTCCTTTTGCTGGTGAGCTGTCCATTTTTAAATTAAAAAATACGTAAGAAAACTGTGAAAAAACATAATTGACACTCATGTATCAACTACCCAGATTGAAGAGTTGCTATTTTGCCATATTATTATTATTATTCCCTTCCCGTCTTCCCTTCCTTCTTTCCTTCCTTCCTTAGAAACAAAATGTTACGACATAGCTACATCTCTATACTTCCATCCCACTGTTTTATTCCTTTCTCTTTCTTTCCAGAGAGAAGTGCTATTACAGCATTAGACTTTATCTTTCTTGTTCATTAAAATTACTTTTACTATATAGATATATATGCAAACAGAGTATGTAGTCCTCTTTGAAGGTGGACTTTTAATATTAACCCTTGGGATATATTCTGAACGTATCTTTTAACAACTTTAAAAAATGTGTTTATAACTCAATTTAACCTTTTTAAAAATTTATTTAATTGAAGTATAGTTGATTTACAATGCTGTGTTAATTTCTGCTGTACATCAAAGTGATTCAGTTTTATATATATATGTATATTCACATTCTTTTTTATATTCTTTTCCATTATGGTTTATCACAGGATATTGAATATAGTTCTCTGTGCTGTACAGTAGGACCTTGTTGTTTATCCATTCTCTATGTAATAGTTTGCATCTGCTAATCCTGAACTCCCGATCCATCCCTCCCCCACCTCTCTCCCCCTTGGCAACAACAAGTCTGTTTTCTGTATCCATGAGTCTGTTTCTGTTTCATAGATAAGTTCATTTGTGTCATATTTTAGATTCCACATATAAGTGATATCATATGGTATTTGTCTTTCTCTTTCTGACTTACTTCACTTAGTATGATTATTTCTAGGTCCACCTTTAACCACTTTTTACATGTGACATTATGTTGCAATTTACCCATGTTAATAACAGTTGATCTAGTTCAATGATTTTTTTTTTTTTTTTTTTTTTTTGCTGTACGCGGGCCTCTCACTGTTGTGGCCTCTCCCGTTGCGGAGCACAGGCTCCGGACGCGCAGGCTCAGCGGCCATGGCTCACGGGCCCAGCCGCTCCGCGGCACATGGGATCCTCCCAGACCAGGGCACGAACCCGTATCCCCTGCATCGGCAGGCGGACTCTCAACCACTGCGCCACCAGGGAGGCCCAAGTTCAATGATTTTAACTGCTGCATTGTATTGCTTTGTATGAATAACTCCAAATTTATTTCACTCTACCCTATTGATAAACATGTTTTCCCTACTACAAAAAGTGCTGCAGTACATCTTCTTGTTGAAGTCTCCTCAGGTCCATGTATGAGGTTTTCTCATCAAGGTCTGTCTATACCTAAGAGTGGAATTGCTGGGTTATGAGGTTTCTTAAATTTTACATTTAATTACCAAATTGTTAAACTGTGCACTTAAAAATAGTTCATATAGCATTCCCCTAGTGGTTAGACTAATAGAGGAATAAGCTGTAGTAAACCAATAGCAACAAGACATAACAAAAAACTAGTTGAATCAGGCAAATTGTGTTTATTTCCTGTAACCTGGTCCATGATATTTATGGTTGTATTTCCCTTCTTGAAATCAGAGTATAATACAATCTGTATCCTCCTTGAGGTAAATACCTAGACTCTATATTATTAGAGTCTCTATAATAATACATCTCTCTATTATTCTACCATAAGTAGCTGGAGGAGAGGATCTAAGTTATCCCTCTGAACACCAAACCTTCATTTCATAGCTTTATCTTCAAACTTAGTTAAAATATATACCCAGGTTGGTCAATTAGCTTTGTTTTTCACATAACCTAAAACACCTGTAGAAAACCAGCTCTTGAAAATGAAAGAATGTACAAAGCACCTGGTTAATATCGGAACATCTGATTCAGGGTCAAGGAGACCTCTGACCATCAGAATAGAAACTGAAAAAGGTCTTTATTTCATTGTGTAACCAGCCTGTGTGTACATGTTTGAACACATTCACATTGATGCTCCACAGAGCTCTCTATCTGCCCACGCTGGACCTCCAACACCTTCCCCTCAGAGGCTCCTCTAGTTATTTCAAGAGGGTCCCTGGGGTGTTTGTACAATACATCACTTGGGCTCAGACACGAGTTTGCTCATGTGCTTTGGCTCCATTGTCAAGGGCCCTTTCCCTGTGTTGGATGACTGAGCCCTTAGTGAGAATGGGACCCCACTTAGCACATCCGTCATCTTCCCTTCTTAGAAAGCCCAAGCTGCTTTGCACGCATGGCAGAGTTGGGATAGGGTGAGTAAAGGAAGAGAGACGTGTCTCCAGCTTTGTCTCTGGGACTCTAAAGCAGCCTGGGTACCTAGATTTTCTTAAGGTCTTCCTTCAGCTTCTACCGTAATGCCTCTTTTCTTAGAGATTCAAAATTAGTGCTGTGCAGTGAGCGTGCAGTCGGGGGAAGGGGGACTGTTACTCCACCCCCACCATTGCCATCCTGCCGTCCCTTCTCTTCCCCTAGGCACCCCATATCAGCACTCTCCCAAGTCTGTTCAATCTAAATCCCAAAGCCCCCAGGCACTGCGCTCCCTGGCAGGGGGGAGATGTGACCTAACTCTAGTCCCTTAGAACATATCTGAATCCCGCAGCAGTTCACGCAAGACATCCTGCTGCAATAGTGTCACTAAAGATGTGAAGAGGCCCTTTGGGGGCATTCACTGTTTTCCTCACACGGCAGGTCGGCCACAAGCACGTGTGGAAGCCAACTGGTTGTGAATGGAGAAGAGAGCTGTAAGTAGACAGAAGAAAAAAGCTTGGTTGGGGCTTAATCACCTCTCCCCCCCCCAACATTTCTTAAAACACAGAATCGTGTTTGAAGAACCTTTAGATGTTACCTAGTTCATCATCCCATCTATTTTATTTATCTGCTTTGTATGACAAACGACCTCAAAAATTAGTGACTTAGAATGACAGTGGTGTGTTATTTCTCACAGTTCGGTGTGGTGGTTGAGTAGTTCCTCTGTTGTTTTCACCTGGACTCACTTCAGTGTCTCTGTTAAACTGGGGGTCGGGGAGGGGATCCAAGATGGCCTCATTCACTGGTCTGCCCTTCAAACGGCCCTGGCTGTCGGCTGGGGTGCCTCGTCCTCCTCCCTCAGCCTCTCATCCTAGTTGGCTAGACGGGGTTCTTTACATGGCGTTCTCAGGGCAGTGTTTCAAGAGTGAGGAAGCTGCTAGGCCTCTTGAGGGCTGGGCTCTGGAGCTCATACAGTGGCACTTCTGCCAGTATGCGATTGGTGAAAACAAATTATGGGACCAGCCCAGATTCAAGGCACAGAAACAGACACCACACTTTGATGGGAGTTGTTGCCAAATATTGCAATCATATTTTTCAACCTACTACACCATTTAATCCCTGCTATAGCATCTGTGGTATTGTTCTAATTGAATAAAGCTAGTGAAAGGGTCCTTATTCTTTCTAGAGGCAACTTTTTCATGGAGAACACCCACAGCCTTCTCCCTTTAGATGAACATCCCCTTGGTTCAAAATAAGCATTAGGGTCACATCTTTCCTTATCCAGTACTGGGGAAGGGAAATCTTTAGTGAGATAAGCAAAAGAAAATTTACATTTAGGATACACAGATGGACTAACTTATTCTGTCAAAGTTCTATTTGAGCTAGATGTGCCTTTTGCAGGAGGCCACCTCATTCTGAAGAGCTAAATCGGGCCAGTGTGGGACTGAGGGGAAATAAAACTAATGAGCTGATTGGGTCTGTATCTGGCTTAGACTTAAGGGAGAAGGATAAAGGGGGCCCTTGAGGTTTCCAAGCTGGTCAGCTTAGTTCACTAGAGCAAGAGAGCAGATAAGTTAGTTGAGGAGAAAGCCATAGTCAGGAAGAAAGTGTACCCAGGGCCATATATCTCAGGAAATTAAGTATCATCATAAGTAGCTAGATGACATAAGATTCCAGGGAGGCAAAAGGGTGCTATCGCAGTTCTGGTCTAGTGCCTTGTTATTTGTAGTGTATTCACTGGACCACAATGAGAATCTTGGGCCCACCCCAGAACATGAATCAGAATCTGCATTTTAACAAGATCAAGTGCCTCACATGCTTGTTGAAGTTTGAGGAGCACAGGTCTAGAGATGCCTTTAATTCTTGATGCCTTTAATTCACACCCCACGGGAGACCCACATAAATGTGGCCTTACTTCCAGTAAAGAACTGTGCTTGGTACCACCCAAGGCTTTCTGGGAGCAGAGAGGGCTCAGCCTCACTGTCTGTGGTCACCCACAGTCTACAGCTCTTTTCTCTAAGCAGGGGTTCTTAGCCATTTTTAAAAATAGTTTTATTGAGATATAATCCACCTATACAATTCATCCATTTAAAGTGTACAATTCAGTGGTATTTATTCACAGATATGGGCAACCACCACAGTCAGTTTTAGAACATTTTCATCACCTCAAGAAGAAATTTAGTAGCCTTTAGCGATTACTCCCTCATCCTTCTGTCCATACCCCCCTTCCATCTTGCCTTAAGGAACCACTAATCTACTTTCTATCTCTGTAGATTTACCTCTTCTGGACTTTCATATGAATGAAATCATGGAGCATGTGGTTCTTAACAGGTTTTTGGATCATGAAGACCCATCGAAACTCAAATGGAAGCAATGAACCCTCTCCCCAGAACATACATACACAAGTGTATTCACCCAGAACTTCAAAAAATTTTGTGCATCTTTTGAAGCCTTTAGGGAGCATCTTTAGGAAGCCAAGATTAAGAACTCACGCACTCTGGCCAGTCAAAATGGGTAGTTGTCGCAAGCAGGTCCTAATCTGGTTTGAGCACTGCAGGCAGAAGGGATGGGACCACACAGGGACAGGTCACACGAGGTTACTACTGCCCCAAGGTGGAAAGTGACCAAAGCAACAAGCAAAGGACAGGCACCAAGTGTTTACAGAGCTGAAGAAGCTGTGTTTATAACACACAGTTTGCCAAGGAGGGGGTGATGGTGAACAGATGTGTCATTTGCAATTAAGCCTAAAGATGTTAATTATGCAAATGGAATCTCTGATTAGGGTTCTAAAAAAAGAACCCCATATATTATGGGGTGTTGGATGTGCACAATCAAGCGTGCTTGCTGACTCTTCCTCCAGGTAATCACTGTTGGTGCCAGACTCCTCACCTGGGGGTCTTATTTTCAATGTGCCACCTTGAGAGCCAGAGAGGGGTTCTGTGGAGGCACTTTCCAACTGCAGAACACTAAAGGTGGACGTGGTCTTTGAGATCAGGGAGTATAGTCTATCCTTGTCCAGAGGCAGAAACTGAGACCCAGAGAAATTACGTGACTTGTCACTAGCAGAGTGAGGATAAGAGCTTGTACCTCTTATGTCACAGATTCACTTTCCCTTGCCTTATTGCATCAAAGATGACATAAATCAACTATCAATTTTCTTGTCAGGGTCTACTTTAAATCTATGTGGAGTAAGGGCCAGGGGAATGATGTAAACAAAATATCTCCCTAACCCACTCAGGGTGTGCTTGTGCGTCTGTGTGTGGGGAAGGGGAAAGCAAGTAACGAGAATAACACAGGGCTTATACTCCAAGCTGTGTAAGTTATTAGAGCAGCCACTAGTCACCTGTGGCTATTTAAATTAAAATGAAATAAAATTTAAAATTTAGTTGCAGTAGTCACATTTCAAATGCTCAGTAGCTACTTGTGGCTGGTGGCTACCATATTGGACAACACAGAACATTTCCATTACTGCAGGGCTTCCTAGAGTCTAGAGTCAGATTTTCTCAGTCTGAATCCCAGTTCTGCCCCTTAGAGTAAAATTTCGAGTGTATTATTTAATGTTTCCAAACCTCGATTTCCTCCTCTGTAAAATGGACATAAGCCCCATATCTGCCTCATTGGTTTGCTGTGAGAAGTATGAGTGTAAATGAGATAATGTCTGTCATGTGTTTCGCAAAAGGAGCTTGCACTTATTAAGCACTAAATAAATGTTATTATCGTTGTCATTAAGCATCTCAGTATCCTGCTTAAGACTGTGCTGATTCTTCTAATTGAAATGATGCAGTTTGTCCCCCGGAGGAGTAAGGAATTGCTTGCCGGGGGCACTAGGACGCCAAGAAGCCTAGGTCTTGGATGAGTTATAGAAGAAGGAGGTCAGGGACAGAGAGAGGGAGATGAGGAGAGGCTGGGGCTGAGGGAAGATGATCAGGGTCCTGGGAACAAGGAGAAGACACAGTGGTGTGAGCTGTGAGAAGTGCCAGAGGGCAGTCAAGATCACCCCACTTCATACATTTGTCAAGGGCTGGCAGACAAGGGCCTTACTCAGCAGAGCCGTTGCTCTGTCAGTCTGAGCATGTAGGCTCCTACCTCTCGTGTTCCTTATGCTAACTTCTTGCCTGCTTGTCCACAAGAGGGAGGCAAGGGAAAGGAGAGAAGGAAATCCTACAAGTCCAGCTGGCTCTTTGCTGGCAGCTCTGGTCAGAAGTTTGCTGTGGAGGAAGCTGAAAATTCTGATGAAAATACGACTGCCTTTCACAGAAGCTCGCAGGTCTCAGCTGTGTTTTCCTTGAACCCATTACCTCCGTAGAGAGGATGCCTCCCAAAGGCTGTGTGTTATTCAGAAAGTCATACTTCACGGCCTCTCAGGAGGGCTGGGACAATTTTCACACCTGGCTGGAGGCTGTGCCAGTCTCCTAGCAACGACCCCCACATGGGTTCAGCAGCAGAGGACACAGAAGGTGTGAGTGGAGTGGAGAGAGGTGGCCGTCATCCAGGTAATTTGGCCCCGTGGCATGCCACTCCACAATATCGATTTTGCTGCCAGGGCTCATAAAGCATTGTGTGAGGCATTGGGAGAAGGTATTAAAAAATAATTCTCTTTGCCCTTAGGGAATTTTCATGTAATTCAGGAGCTGGTGAGCCAAGGGACAAAGGGGCTTAGGGTGGCAGAGGGGAAAGAGCATTGCAGTAGGATCTGCAGATGTAGTTTATGCCTTGGTCTGCCATTAATGAGAAGTGTGACTTTGGGCCAAGCTATTGCAGCTTTCTGGGTCTCCTCACTCCCATCATGGATACATTTAAGCTGATGGACTGGGCGATTTTACAGTTCTCCATTTCTGGAACCCTGAGGTTCTAATGGAGATGTGGGGACATGACCATCTAGGCCATGGAGGAAGATTCTTCTACTAACAGTGTCAGATTTCTCAAATAAAGTGTGGGACGCCCAGTTCATTTGGATTCCAGATAAACAATGAATACATCGTTTTAGTGCATGTCCCATGCCATATTTGGGACATACCTATACTATGAGATTATCTGTTGTTTAGCTGAAATCCAGATTTACTGGGCATTCTATATTCTATCTGGTGACTTCTGCCTTCCGCCAAACATATCTGCCCCTCTCACTACGTGGGTAGGGTGTTTCTGTCTCTCTCCATCCTTTTACTGGGACCTTCTGATTACTCTGATTGGTCAGAATCTGCAAAATTCCTTGGCTGCATTTGACTGCCAAGGATAATTGTGTTTAAGGCAAGGCCTCTGACTTCCTTTGGCCTACGCTGCCTAGACACAAGCGCGGAGGTGTCTGTTCCTCTCCCTCTCTCTTGAAAGAGCTCCCGAGCAGGGCCGCTCATGGGGAAGAGGGTAGGTAACTCTCCCTTTGTCCTGCTGCTCACCACAGACCACATCCATCCCAGTGACTCAGTGGACTTGCAGTCTGTTCCGGGGGCCCATTTATCATAGATATGCCGGAGTGTTCTGGCTCCAAGGTATAGATTTGGGAGGGGAGCAAAGGCCCTGTCTATCTTAAAGTTTAATCTCTTTTTCTCCAGTTTAGCTTTCACCAGTGAACTCTGCATTTGGGGGATTATTGGGTGCTTGCTGGCCTAGTAATAAACTGATACTTTCATTCCCACTGGGCCAGTGCATTTCTGTGTTTTCCTGTCTGACCTAGAAGGGAGGCGCTTTGAGACTCAGGTCCCAAGCCTCGTACGTGGTTGTTGTCTCTACGGATCAGACTTATGGGCCTGTCTAGATCCAGCCCCAAATGAAAAAAAAAGAAAAAGAAGAAAAAAATGTGAATAACATGTGATGTCATCAGGCTAGAACAGGTGAGAATGGTCAGATACAGGTCATCCTGGGACACTTCTCATTTACTTAGAGAAATGATCTGGGAACTTTATGTTGTAAATGACTGCTTGCTATATGAAAGACAATGGGGAGGGCTCTAGTCCGGTTATCCAGCCCTGACAATTCTAGTTATAGACCTTTACAATGAGATGATTTTCGGAAGATATCTCTTGATATCCAGTGGATGCTGTCATCCTAGTCATTGGGATTTTCCTAGTACAGGTTCTTTATTTCTTGCCTGGACCTTTGCCACACACAGCATTTTAAGTCCGTGCCTCCTATACTTGGCTCTCCTAAACCCAGGTCTGATTATGTCACCACGCTGCCTAAAAGCTTACCCTTTCCTGCAGAAGCAAGTCCGAACTCCTGAGCATGGTCCACAAAGACTTACCAGGCAGGTCTGACACTCTTTGCATTTCAGTTTTTTTTCCTGCTATCACCCTCCCTGCCCCCAGGCTCCTAGGTTGTAGCCTAAATAAAGGTTTAGTTGTCCCCTAAATATTCTCCAACACATCTTTCCAACACACCTTTGCACAGTTTGGCCCTTCCACTTCTAATGCCCTTCCTCTTCTCTCTCCGGTGAACGTTTTATTTTGAGAATTAACTCAAAGGACAGCGCTCCAAAGTCTTCTTGAATTCCCCTCTCCCCGGTTGAGTGACAGTTCCCTTCCTCTGTGCTCTCAGATTCTACCCTATTGCATTGCAACAAGCGGGCCAGGCATCTGTTTCTCCCTCTTGTCTAGGAGCTCCACGAGGGCAAACATCTTGTGTCTTTCATCTTTGTAGTCCCTCTTCAATGTCACATGGCTTTCCTATTTCCCCTATTACAGCGCCCAGCACAGCAGGGGCATCCAATAAATGACAGTTGCATGCATGAGGACAATAGAATATGGCCCAGAGAGCTGATATTTGAGTTAATTGTGGGATGTGTTTGAATTGTCAGACGAAATAAATCTTTGGGGTGGAAATGACTGCATTGAAATGTTAGTATAGGTACAGGGGGCAGCCCATAAAGACCCAATAGATACTATAATTGAAATGAGGGATATTAAATCTTTATCTCAAGGCACAAATCAGAATAGAGCCACAGCATGAGACCCTTGTAATAGGATAACATCGGCATTAGTATTAGCATTAGGTAATCCTTCCTTCTTTGGGGTAGAGAATGCCTGTTTTGGTATCAAACCGCATCTCATCAACACGTGTGTTGTGACTTATAGAAAGGGTTATTTTCTTTGCCATGTAAGATTCAGCGGATCAGCAAAAAATCTCTGTTGGCAAGTACTTTGTGAGAGGCTGTGAAACTGGTCACAGGAGTAGAGGGTATTTTTTTGTCACTTTGCCTAAATGAAATCTGGAGGGATACCTCTTCTAATACTTTATTTCCTTCAGTACACATTGGGCATAAATTTAGCTCTCAAAGCCTTAAGGTCTTAATGGGAAAACCCACAAAGCTAGAAGCACTCTAGAGAAAGAGCACTGGACTTAAAGAGTCAAGAGTCCTGTCCCAGCTCTGTTACTAACCCAGTGGGTGATCCTGGGGAAGTCACACAACCTCTGAGGGCCTCAGCTTCTCCATCTTTATATCAAGAGGGTTCTACTAGGGATCCCTGAAGATAGTTCTCTGCTTTATCATTTTGATCCTACATGCTGCTCTGTAGGGACAGATTGTGAACTTAATGAAGCTTAAGCTTCAGGGGTCTTTGCTTGCACAGCTCTTTTCAGAAGCCCTGGGAAGGGCCCCATCAAGATCTTTCACATGGTCATATATTTTTGTAAAGTTCCAAAAGTAAAATATTTTAACTGAAATTGGTTACGACAGCTGTCTCTTTTTACTCCCTCTCTCCCTTCATTATAATTCCCCAGGTGTGGGGTGGCCTTGAAATGGCTGTGGGCATTTTTGGGATTCAGATAAAGGGAATTGTGTTGAGGATATTAATGATACATTTCTATGTAGTCTAGCGTTACTTTTGTGTATAGTTACCTTGTTACTAGTCATTCTAATATAGGTATGGCTTCCAAGAATATTTCATGCCATCCAGCACGCACAAGAGCAAGTCAAATACATTTCTAAATTGTGTCTATAACATTTTGAGCTACATAAGAATATAATCAAATTACTCTTCTACTACGTCTATCACCTTACTGATGGATATAGGAGTTCTGCCACTAGAAGCCTTGTTTCTTCAGGACTTTTTAATGCATTATATCAATGCATGCTCCCTCACCAGTGTGGCATGAAGGTGCAAGGTACACATGGTGCCATGGAATGAACTTATCCTACAACTCTTGGCACTGGAAGCATGTGGGGATTGGGAGAGAGACAAGTGTGAAATGTACAGAGCCAGAAGCTAGTCTGTTGAAAATTCTTCCAATTGTCTGACACATAAAGTTATAAATGGAGGTTTCAGTTCTCAATGATGCCTAAACAAAATGGAAATGTTCTTCCATCAGGAATATACTTAATAATGCAGCATATACAATTATAAACACACTCTTTTCTCTATTTTTTTATTATATGTGCTTGAAATAGAATTTTCCAGAACGCCTGTGTTTGTAGGAGCAAAAACCTTTAAGTACTATAAGCAGTAAGTACTGCTAAGTACAGTACTATAAGCAGTAAGTCTGTGATTTTGTAGGTTTTATGCATCTCAAAATAAGTCTTAGCATATCTGACACGTCTTGTCAAGATGAATTGTGCTGGTTTTAGATGAAACAGCATGCAGTATTGACAATGCATTAAAAAGTCCTCAAGAAACGAGGGTTCTAGTGACAGAACTCCTATATTCCTCAGTAAGGTGATAGATGGAGAATAAGAGTAGTTTGATTATACTATTACACAGCTTAATATATTGTAGACACAATTTAGAAATGTATTTGACTTGATCTTGGGCATGCCTTAATTTCGGATTAATTTTGTATCTATTTTCAGAATGGTTGATACACTAAAACTCAAAGAGGAAAGGAAGGATGTATCCTATTGGAAACTGATGATCTAAACTAAAAGGAGAGTAGCAGAGACTTCAAAATGTTGAAAACTCTCTTATCACAACAGAAGCTAAAAACTCTGATGGCCAGAGTCATAAAGACAAGAAACAGGATCACAACAGCAAGGAAAATATAGATAAAACAATAACAGAAGAGAGAGAAAATTTATGTAATTTGGGGCATTCCAGGAACAGAAAGAACAGAAAACAGAAGAACAGAAAACAAAGAACAGAAAAACAGAAGGAGGAGGAAAGTAATGGTCTGCATGAGGACATGGACTACAGAAAAGTTAATGAGTTGGTCATTGTGTCAAAGGGTATTTAAAATTAGCCACTGCTCAAGAAGCCTGAAATACCATGACTCTTTTAGCTCATAGGTGAAGGAAACTGGATAGAACTTAGCCCAAATTTGACAAAACTCTAAAAATGTTACATGACACTGTAATGAGTTGGAAGTTGGAAAAAACTTTTCTAAATTATCAATAATGAAAAAACAAACTTCTACTAGACTGAATTATCTTTCTCAACTCCGTATAGAAAGATTGCAGAAAAAAGTGGCTTATCATATAATGAGATGACTACAGATTTAGAAAAATATTATACATGTATTTTAGGCAGCTCATTAGGAAACATGTTTTGTCATTTTTCCCCCCTGGATTTTGTGATGTTTGTGGAATTTTTCAGTTTTAGAAATTAGTATTGTGATTTCTTACTTCATTGTAAACAAATGTTCAATCTGTGCTCAGTTCTTGTCTGTGATTTTGTATTTCTTTCGGTAAAAAGGGCCCCCAAATCGTATAAGCTTTAGACCTCACAAGAACTGGATCTGTTGGTGCTCATCGGATAGCATCCTTTATAGAGCAGTGTTTCTCAAGCCTTAATGTGCATTTGAATCCCTTGGGGATCTTGTTAAGATGCAGCTCCTGAGATTCTGTATTTCTAACAAACTCCCAGGTGGTGCCCACACGGCTGGTCTAGGGACACACTTTGAGAATCAAAGATCTAGAACAATGGTTCCTGTCTGGCTGTGCATTGGAATCACTTGTGATGCTCTTAGAAAACACAGATGCCTGGGCCCTACCCTTGAAGATTCTTACTTAGGAGGTCTAGATTGGGGCCCTTTAGCTATATTTTTTTCTTGTTTAAAAATTCCTTAAGTAGGGAAAGAGACCCTTTGATATAATGTTGGTGGGAATTCAAACTGATGCAACCATTTTGGAGGCTGATTTAGCAATATCTTCCTGGAAACCCAAAAGAAGCCAGCTTGTAAGGCAGTCTGGGAAAGGGAATTTACGGATTCCTACCCCAGGGTGGGAAAAAAAAAAGTGTGGGAGGATGGGGTTTGGCTGAGAGACAATAGATATATAATTGGTACAGGGTACATACTCTGTGACCCAGAACTTCCACTTCTAGGAATTTATCCTAGTAACATTTATACGTATCAAGACGTATGTATAAGATTGTTTAATTCCACATTATTTGTAGTTGGTGAAAACTAACAGTAACCTGCCCATCAATAAATTATTCAAATCATGAAACATCTTTACAATGAAATAAAAATAGCTGATCTTAGTTAAACAATTACTATGTGCCAGACATTGCTCTAAGTTATTTATAAATATTAACTAAATTTGTCTTCAAAATTATCATGTTTCCATTTACAGATGATGTAATTTATATGTATTGACGTGGAAAGCTGTCCAGGGATATAACAGTCAAAAAGCAACCAGCAGAACAGTATATATTAGTATATCATGCATTACCATTATAATACAATAGCAAAAAATAATATATTAAAATCTGAGACACAGTCCCACTAGATAACTACTGATCTAGAATAGGAATGAAAGGACATTCAGTTATATCCAAACATGCTGTTTTCATGCAATTTGATTAACTGGTAACACTTTCAGAAGAAGAGAAAGTAAAAATGATTAGGTTGATTTGTTGCTTTAGAGTATTCTGTCAATGGTCAGACGGATAGTCATTCTGAATGACCTCAACATTAGGGATGATGGGAAGAACTGACCCATAGATGTTCCTATATCTCATTTCTTTTAGGACACACTCTTGGGAGAAATACTCCAATGCAATTTGTCTGGGCTTCTCAGTTGGTCCAGCTCTTTGCCTTATGCTGTTTCACCTTAGTAAGCTCATTCCACTCTTACTTTTAGTCCATGGCAAGGTTTAAAAAAATTTCCAACACTTTATTATGGGAATTTTTAAACATACAGAACAGATAAAAGAAATCTACAGGGAACACGTGTATCTATCATCGGATTGTACAGTTAACATTTTACTATACTTGCTTTATTACAAATCTACTTATTTCTCTATGCATCCATTGATCCACTTCATTTTGGGGGATGCATTTCAAAGTAATTTGCTGACATCAATCAGTACATTTTCCCCTAAATGCTTCAGTATACATATGAACAACTATAGTTTAATATTTATTTATAGTTCATTTTCCTTCCCTGTGAGGTAAAATTTACACACACGAAACACACAAATCTTAGGTGAACCATTTGATGAGTTTTAACTAATGTGTGCATCTGCATAACTCAAACTTCTGTCCAGAGAGAACTTTACTGTACCTGCGTGTTCCCTCATGCCTCCGCCCTGGGGTACTTCCTTGCCTCCGCACCACTCCCCCACCAGACAATCACTGCTCTGATTTTTTTCCATCATAGATATCCATTTTAGAACTTCATGTAGATAGAATAATACAATATGTCTTCTGTGTAACAATGCTTTCACTCAGCATAACGTTTTTGTGATTCATCCATGTTATTGTACGTCCCCATTGTTTGTTAAGCATTTCCTTATTTTCTGGCATAAGATGATGTTTCAGGTTCAACTTGTACTTTCCCTGTTCTAGGCCTGGAATCAGCCATTTTCCCAAGGATCTCTGGTTTCCTTTAAAAAAGGGTATATTCAGAGACCAAGATTTGGGCACTCAATGTTTTAATTGCTACTGGAGTGTCATTGCTTTTGGGCTCATTCACTCTGTGGACAGACAGGAAATACACACACACACACACACACATACGTACACACACACATATATATGAGATATATATGTGCGTTAATATATGTATATATACATATGTAACTATTTCTGTATTTATCTGTGTGTATGTGTATATTTACACACACCAACACACATAATAAAAGCTAAGTTCATACTGATACTCTGGTTTCAATCCAAACCCTCATGGTTTTCTAGACTTCCTGTTTCAATGTTTGTAAATACCTTCTCTGGCAATGAGAATTTTGGCTCCTATTATCCTAGTATATTTACTTACTGGCTCAATCTCCCAACCACGCCCGCTGTCTCTTCTGCCCACCACCTCCACATCCCAGCTCTTTACCCTGTGTCTCACCCCCTCCTGCCCTGCATCCATGCCTCCGCATGGCTTCCTCAACCCTCTCACCATCCTGTGATTTCAGTCGCTGTGCTGAGTTCTCCATGCTGGGAAGGGAAGTAGAGGGAGCAGGCAACACATTTTGAAGGGATAAAACCCAAGTGAACAAAACCATTTGCTCCATTTGCAGTAGTTCTATTTCTTAATTCCTGTTCCTAAATTTTTTTTTTTTTTTGGCTGCGTTGGGTCTTCGTTGCTGTGCATGGGCTTTCTCTAGTTGTGGTGAGCAGGGGCTACTCTTCATTGCAGTGTGAGGGCTTCTCATTGCGGTGGCTTCTCTTGTTGTGGAGCACGGGCTCTATCATGTATCTATCAATGGTCAGACGGATAGTCTGCTCTAGGAACGTGGGCTTCAGTAGTTGCAACACGCGGGCTCAGTAGTTGTGGCTCGTGGGCCCTGGAGTGCGTGGGCTTCAGTAGTTGCAGCGCCCGGGCTTAGTTGCTCTGTAGCATGTGGGATCTTCCCGAACCAGGGATTGAACCTGTGTCCCTGCATTGGCAGGTGGATTCTTCACCACTGCGTCACCAGGGAAGTCCTGTTCCTAAATTTTTACAAAGAAAAGCACCGAGTCTTTAAAAAAAGAGAAAGGGAACGATGGAGTGGAGCAAGTTACAATTTTATTTAAAGTCCCAAGCAGAAGACTTTTTAAAAAGGATTTAATTAATTAATTAATTATAACATCTTTATTGGAGTATAATTGCTTTACAATGTTGTGTTAGTTTCTGCTGTATAGCAAAGTGAATCAGCTATATGTATACATATATCCCCATATCCCCTCCCTCTTGCATCTCCCACCCTCCCTATCCCACCCCTCTAGGTCATCACAAAGCACCAAGCTGATCTCCCTGTGCTATGCAGCCCAAGCAGAAGAATCTTCTGGAAAGATTTTAAAAACATTTGAAATTTTTGATGACTGCATCTTGTCAATTACATCAGAACCTCTGGGGTAGGGGAGACTCAGGCATAGGAATGGGTTAAAATTTTTCCAGTTGATTCTAATCTGCAGTCACTGGGCCAAGGAGTAGGGAGCAGGATAATTTATATTTATAGAATGCCCATTCTGAGCCTAGCTCCCTGCCCTGCCATATTCTATCTAATTTAATTCTCATGTAATTCCTCAAAGAAAAAACTGTTAGCCTCTTTTTATCTATGAGGAAAATGGAGGCTCATAAAACAAAGAAATTCCTGAAGATCTTGCAGTAGAGCTGGGATATGAATGCAAGTCTGTTTGCTTCCAAAGTACTTGCTCTTTCCATGGCACCATGCTTTATTTTGGTTGTTTCTGAACCAAGGCTCCACCCTTAACCTTAGTTTTGAGCAAATCTGGATTCTGCCTAGTTTCCATATCTGACCCCAACTTGTCATTCCCTTCCTTGACTTGGTTCCAGCTTCAGATGGAAGCACCATTCTGAGCATTTGGTTTCATGGTCGAGAAATGCAAGAGGCACTCCCTAAAGTTAACTACCACCTTCTATCCTGTGAGCTTTGGACAGCTCAGAGTAAGGCTGTTTCTAGAGCCAGGGATCGTGCACAGTGACCTCAACTGCAGGATCTCTGTGTCCAGTCCAGATAAGTGTGGAGTCCCTTCTTGGACACCAGGCAGTTCAAAGAGATACAGAAGAGTTGTGGCCTGAGGGCCTAACCCTGTTAATTGAGGGCACCTGTGTGCCTGCTTGGCCGTTTTAATGTCACATTGACTTCAGCTCCTTAGGTCAGAATCATGAGTCTCCATGAGATAGCTGAGTAAACAGGAGAACCTCAGAGCTGGATTGGACCTCCAGCTTGATTTAGTTCCACACCTGCCTAAGGCCAAAAAGCCCTGTCGAGCACCATTGTCAGAAACAACTGAGACTGTTTAAATATTTCCTGGGGAAGGAATGGCACAATTTCTCCCATTAATTGATACATTGTTAGGCAGCTCAGAAACACTTTTAAAATTAAGCCTGTATATTGCTCTCTATAATTTTCAAGTTCTTCAGCTGATTGATTTTCCTCAGTCTTATCAAAGACTAATTTCTATAAAGTTGATCCATCATCCAAGTAGTTGGTGCAAATTAGGTTGGACTAAGCAAGGTCAGTTCCAGGCCAAATTATGAATAAGGTTCTCCAGCGGAGTTTACTTTCATGTCCTTAATCATGTGTTTTCCTTTAGGGACAGCCCCTTCTCACCCTCTCCAGTCTAACTTTTCTTCCCCCATCAGAATTCCTGCTGTCAGAAAAAATTTGGAAACTTAGCCACCAGGGGTAAATGAATGATAAAACATGATTATCTCCTCCTAAGAACATTTATACTTTTTTTTTTTTTTTAAGGATGAAGGCTTGAAAGGTTTGGCATAAAGGAATAAAATGAATCTTAGTCATCAGGCAGTTTAAGGGAGGGTGGGGTAAGAGAACATAGCTTGCCAGCAATTCTGATATTGAAACAGCACGTAAAACATTGATCAGCTTCAGCTAGTTTTGCCTCCTTAAACAGAGCGTTGATTAATCAAATTGAAACAGCACCAGCTTAAACTGGTTTTGCCTCTGTAACTAGGTTGATTAATCAAACCTTGAGTTACTTTACAGAGGCAGCACTGTGCATGTGTAAGACGCGAACCCACCTCTCCAGGATGACCCCAGAACCAAGGATCTTCAGTCCACAGAACTCGAAGAATAGAAGTGTTGCCACCGGAGCCCTTTACGAAGCAAGAAGTCCTTCAATAAGGAAAATCTGGCCTCCTGCACCGTAAGTAGCTTATATGGACTAATTCAAGACTAGCCAATCAGCTTCCAAGTTTGAAATTCCCCTAACTCCTTAAATTTTGCCCTGAAGCCTGGATGGAGAGACAGATTGAGAACTTTGTCTCCAGTTTCCTTGCGGTCGATCTCACAACAAAGCTCTTCTTTTTCTCAAAAGCTAATGCCGTAGTATTGGCTTCTGCGCCTGGGGCAGCCAGCCCTTGCTCGGTAGCAATATTGCATCATGTAGGACACCTGACTCACCAACGTGAGCCTGGTCCTACGTCTCCATGCTGGGCTGCTGCCTGGTCAGATGACGATCTCCGCTCTGTGAACACCGGTGGTCTCATGGGAAGATGGAATAGACGAGCATAGGGAGGTCAGGGACCTGTGTTACTTGAGGTCTAAGTGAAATAGAAAGTGGCTGGTTGGCTCAAAGTAAAGCCCAGTAGGATTCGAATAGCCACCCTGGGTTTGGCTGATGATCTGTTTTCATTCCCTTCTCAAAGATGGCAACGCCCACAGTGCAGTCTCCACTCCACCCTTCCCGCTGCCAAAACAGGAGTCAGCGATCATTTGGAGAGGAGTTTTCCTCAGAAAAAACAGCCGTGTCTTTTGATGCAGGGCATACACATTTCTTGAAAGGTTTTCTGTCGAAACAGACAAGGTCCCAGCCTGCCTTCCTTTCAGAGAGATGAAAATATCACAGCCTGCGGTGGTTGAGGGCGCCGTGGAAACTAAACTCCTTAGCCTTGAGGTGTAGGGATGGGCGTGTGTGTTTTATTTATTATTTACTGAGAAGGCTGCCCAAACACTGCATTTTAGGAACTGGTAAGAAATACCGATGAAAATATGAGCACCCGGGGCATGAAAGAGCCTTTGAAACTAGGACAGACTTTCATTAGAGCCCTACCTGGAGTCTGTGGGCGAGGCAGTTTGTATGCACTACCCTCTCATCCTCACAAATCAAGCTTTTAAACTTGGTTTAGGCTCCGGGAAGCAGTGAAATTGGGAATTTCAAATGAGCCTCTCATTTCAGATGTGTCCATAATAGAAACCACTGGGCAGTGGGGCATAATTAACAATCTCTCCTTCACTGAGACCGCAGAATGGCATTCATTTCACCAACTGGGCTTGACAAGAATTGGCTAGAATGTCTGAGTAGCTTTCCAGCTGCTGCTCGTGTAGCTCTGGCTTCCAGCAGTATTTGCATTCCAAATAAAACGAGGCCTGAAATAGATGTGCAATACATGTTTAAAGCTATTTTTAATCAATGATCACTTGGTTCGCTGTGAAAGATTATCAGCAGGTCACAATCCATTTCGGATTTTGCTGTGTCCTGCAGAACTGATCTAAACACGCAGCGACTTCAGCTTCCTTGTGCTTCGTCAGCTCTGTGGATGAAGGGGAGGAGGGGCTTGAGTGGACGGGGGCGGCACAGACATGTTTACAGTTACAAGTACCAGAGCTGGAGGGCCGTTTACTTGAACTGTTTAAGTTTGTCCTGGTCCCACAGAGAAACTTTGGGGGGCAATCATAAGCCCGGAGGCTTCTGTCCTCTGAACCTCCTTCCTGAAACTCACCATGTTACTGTCCAGGAAGCCAGTCAATTTCAATTCAAGGGAGAACTCAAAAAGAAATGTTTCTCATTTCTAAGCCCCTTCTAGCTGTGGGGATGCTGTGAGCCCTGCATATTTCTTTATAGATAGTATCTTCCTGGAAGATTGAGCTTTCGGTAGGGACTGCTGCCAATATTATCCACTAGTTATTGTTGTTGTTGTTTTAAATAATAGCACCTTACATTTATTTAGCACGATTACTGTTTGCAAGCAAGTCTATAATCTCATTTGCAAAAAACATTTGCATAGTATGAATATTTAAATAGTTATAATTGCATATTAATTTTGTTTAACAGAATATGCTCCTATTACTTTCCCCACCCCTGTTTCTCTCTTTTCTTTTTCTATAATGTGTTTTCCTTTTTGATCCAGCTCTTCTGACTTTTTTTTTTTTTTGACTTTTTTTTTTTTACACATCCATTGGCAACTATATTTCAATTGATCCCCAGGACTATTAGTCTTAGTGGTTTATCTTACAACTTAAAAAAAACCCCTCTGTCTTTTACCCATAATATTCATTTTGCCCTCATTTTCCATCCTCCCCAAATGCTAGTTTATAGTTTCCAAAAACATTTTGCTGTGATTTACTTAAGAGTTTAGGTGTGGCTTTGTCTTTTTTCAAATTATAATAGTTGATACCAACTCATGCACATATGAACTCTGCACAAGGTTTCTAACCTCTCTGTGCCTCAGTTTCCTCATTAGTTAATTTGAGTTCATTAGCTATTGTGAGGGGTAAGTGAGTTATAACACGTAAAGTGCTCAGAGTGCATCTGGCACGTGGTCAGCATTCACTGAATGTTTGCTGTTACTATGTTGTTTGTCTTTCTCCACAAGAATGTGTGCTTTGTGAGGGCAAGCTCTGTGCTGAGCGGCTTCCATTTGGCCCTCCAGGTCCATGCTCTGCCTTCTCCACCCTGTGCATTGACCCAGCAGACAGGTGTTGTATGGACCACATCAACAGTCCTTACCTGTGGCTCCAGGTTGGGTTTTGCTCCTTGTGGAGCGCTGCCAGGAGACTGGAGGGAGCCGGGAGAGTGAGTTTGGGGAATTTGTTCCTCTAGATCCCTCCCTGGGGGAGTCACATCAGGATGGCTGTGTCCTTGACTGAAAGTCACAGGTCCTGTCGGATGGCCTCTCCGCAAGCTTTCTATCCAGGCGCCACTGACTACGTCCTCCCTTTGCCTGCTCAAGCCCGGTGCTGGCCACTGTGACCATCCTTTGTTATTCCCCTACACTCTGCTGACACCTTAAATTACCCCTGTTTAAAGTCCCCTCAAATTATTCAATGTGAACATGGCTTTCTTTGTCTTCCATGACTTTGATATTTTTGAAGAGTCTGATCAGATATTTTGTAGAATGTTGCTCAATTTGGTTTTGCCTGGTGTTTTTTCACGGTGAGCTTGCAATTTTGCGTTTTGGGAAGGATACTTTAGGGGTCATGTACCCTTCTCAGTGCATCGTATTGGTGGATACATGATTCAATATGTTTTATTACTAGTGATGTTAACCTTGATCACTTGGGTAAGGTGATGTCTGCTTTACTTTATTATACCGTTACTCTTTTCCTATTGTAATTAATAAGTAATTTTTGGACTATATATATATATATATTTTTTTTTTTTTTTGCGGTACGTGGGCCTCTCACTGTTGTGGCCTCTCCCGTTGCGGAGCATAGGCTCCGGACGCGCAGGCTCAGCGGCCATGGCTCATGGGTCCAGCCACTCTGCGGCATGTGGGATCTTCCTGGACCGGGGCACGAACCTGTGTCCCCTGCATCGGCAAGCAGACTCTCAACCACTGTGCCACCAGGGAAGCCCAAGGACAATATTTTGAGACTATGCAAATAGCCTGTTTCTCTTCAAGCTTTCACTCATTAGTTTGAGCATTCATCAGTAGATCTTGCCTGCAACAGTTAACACGGTAGTGTTCTAATGCCTATTTTCTATTCCCCTCATTCCTTCCATATTTCTTTTTTTTAAATTATTTTATTTATTTGTTTGTTTGTTTATTTATTTTTAGCTGCGTTGGGTCTTCATTGCTGTGCACGGGCTTTCTCTAGCTGCGGCGAGCAGGGGCTAGTCTTTGTTGCGGTGCGCGGGCTTCTCATTGTGGTGGCTTCTCTTGTTGCGGAGCACGGGCTTTAGGTGCGCCGGTTTCAGTAGATGTGGCTCGTGGGCTCTAGAGCGCAGGCTCAGTAGTTGTGGCACACAGACTGAGTTGTTCCGCGGCATGTGGGATCTTACCAGACCAGGGCTCGAACCCCTATCCCCTGCATTGGCAGGCAGATTCTTAACCACTGTGCCACCAGGGAAGTCCCCCATATTTCTTAATTGGAATTCATCTTCCATAAGGAAGAGTTGTATCTTTTTTATTTATTTCAGTATGGACTTGTGGATATTTATTTTATTATTAGGATTATATACAGCCGCATGCTGTCATTATTTATTTTGTTATGAAGTTGATCCAGCTTTGGCTACTGGGAGCTCTTTTAGATTGGATCCTATGTCCTTTTCACATACACACATTTCTGAGCACTTCCTTATTTCTGGCACCAAAAGATGCTTCTATTTGTATTTTTCTTTTTTTAAATGAGTAGACTTTATTTTTTAGAGCAGTTTTAGGTTTACAAAGAAAGTGAGCAAAAAGTACAGGGAGTTTCCATATACACCCCTCGGTTTCCCCTACTATTAATATCTTGCATTGATATGGTGTATTTATTACAATTGATGAACCAGTGTTGATATATTACTATTAACCAAAGTCCATAGTTTAAATTAGGGTTCACTCTTTGCGCTATCTAGTTCTGTGGGTTTTGACAAATGCATAATGTCATGTGTCCACAATAACAGTAGCATATAGAAGAGTTCCACTAGCCTAAAAATTCCCTGTGTTCCATCTATTCTTCCCTCCTTCCCCCCAACCCAAACTGCTGGAAACCACTGATCTTCTCACCATCTCTGTAGATTTGCCTTTTCCAGAATGTCATATAGTTGGAATCATACACTATGATGTGTCTTCTTTCACTTAGCAATAGGCATGTAAGTTTCTTCTATGTCTTTTCATGGCTTCATAGCTCATTTCTTATTATTACTGTATAATATTTCATTGTATGGATGTACCACCATTTATCCACTCACTGACTGAAGGACATCTTGGGTGCTTCCGAGTTTTGGCAATTATGAATAAAGCTTCTGTAAACATTTATGTGCAGGTTTTTGTAGGACATACGTTTTCAACTCATTGGCGTAAATACCTAGGAGTGTGATTGTTGCATCATATGGTGAGACTATGTTTAACTTTGTAAGAAACTGCCAAATTGTCTCCCAAAGTGGCTGTACCATTTTGCATTCTCATCAGCAATGAATTCTTGTTGTCTTACATCCTTCAGCATTTGGTGTTGTCAGTATTTTGGATGTTATCCATGCTAGTAGTTATGTACCAACTGTGTTGTTTAACTGGTTAAATCCAATAAAAGGTGCTGTCTGAAATGTTAGATGAAGGATGTGACTTGAGAATCAGATTTCTTGGAATTGGGAAAGGAGCCAAAGCAGAAGCTAAGTTGAAAACAAAAAAGAGGGACGAAGTCTCAGCCCAGTATGGCAACATCTACCTGAAAGCACAAATAAAACTTAATTCCCAAGTCTAGAGTCAAACTGAGGAAAGGAAGTACATTGGTACTTTTTAGTATGTGGACATCTCCTGTCTTAGTGTCTTAATTTTGGTTAGCTGGAATTTCTTCTTCAAGTACATTTATCAGAAAAGATAAATGGGTAATGTATTTTCTGACCCCATGAATCTTGGGAATGTTGGGAATGCCTTCAGGCATAGAAGACAAGTAAGTTGGAGTAGTGGAACATCTGTTGTGCTTTTCTGCTCAGCTTTTCCTGTTTGTCTTTTGTTGTTGTCGTTTTTGTTTTGTTTTGTTTTCAATTGAGGAACGTTTACTCCCTCAACCCATGTATTTTTGGTATAATTATCACTTCAGAGTCGGTATGTACCTAGACCTGGTTACCTGTGATAACCTGTCCTTAATGACTTATACAAGGGGTGGGGATATAATCCAAATAGGGCCAGTCAGGGCCTTTGAATTAAATTACATGCATGGCTTGTGAGCTGTATGGATGTAGAGCTGGGCTGCGAGGGGCCATCTTCTCTGCCATGTGAACAGAGTTCATCTGTGGCAAGAGAGAATGAGGCCAACATAAGCAAAATGAAACACACAGATCTTAGAGATGGAGAGAGAGAGAACGTGAGTCCTGAGATGGAGAGAGAGAGAACGCGAGTGCTGGAGGGAAGAGAATGAGACAATGAGAGTGGGGCTAGCTGAATTGTTTGAGATCTTTGATCAGCTGTGCTGGAAGTCTTACTCTTGGACTTTCCAGTCAGACAAGCCAATAAATTTCCTTTGTTTTTCTTAAGATAGTTTGAGTTGGTTTTCTGTCCTTTACAACTAAAAAAAAGTAAGTATAGAATTGCTATTAGGAAAAGGCCATTGCTAGGAATAAACTCTACAGTAAAGATTTGGTTGAGTCTAAGTGTATCACAGGATGGAGAGGACCCCCATACCAAGGGCAAGAAAATCGTCCATCTTTGTTATGCTGTTCCAAAACATATGGTTAAAGGGTGACCTCTTCTTTCTTTGGACTCAGACCATGTGCCTGCTGAGACTGGAGCTTTAGAGGAATTGTCAAGATTTCAGGATGTTGCCTGCTTCTTGCATGTCTTTCAAGAAAAGAAAAAGCTTCAGTATAAATTGGTCCCTGTGAAAGCAGGAAGGAAATAGTATATAACTTCGTTAAGAGGTGCCTTTCCTCCATTTGGATGTGGGCAGTTATCTAAGACTGCTGGGGATCAGATAATCATGCACCTCATGGAACTACAAAAGCCATAATCCCTGACCCAAGCTGAAGTTAGTGTTGGCAGAGGTTGGGAGGTGTGAGATGGAGAGGGGTTGTGATTGGGACTCAGGAGGAATTTGAGAGATCCGGAAACCTGATCCTTTAAGCCCCTCCCCAAACTATCCTGCTGAGCACTGGCTGGTGGGGAAGGTAACAATTCATTTCCTAGTAAACAGCCAACCAACCGGTTCAGGCTGGGCACAGCACTGATCAGTTCTGCCTCAATACCTCAGCCTGAGTCATTTAGGACTCTGCTGCTAAGAAACAGGTATGCACAAGAGTCTGGTCTATAATCAAGGACAAGACAAGATTTCGGATTTTCACCTACAGAAGTAGACCCAATCAGTAGATGACTAGGGGTTTAAAAGTATTGAACTTCCCGAGAAATATCAACCGGAAAGCACTTGGGATTGTTGGATTTCTAAGGCAATCCCCAGGTCCTTGTAATAACACCAAATGCAAGAGAGATGTTAAGGGGCAGGACCTCCAGAAGGATTTTTTCCTACATTCATTTTAGGCACAGCCTTGAAGAATAATGAATGTGGGCGATCTGTGCACAGGGAGAAGCCTGGGGTTGTCAGACTGGTTTCACTGTCAAGATGTAAATTCTTGCTGTGTTATTCTGTAGGGTCTGGTACATACTGTGGCATACATCATGGAACCCTTTCTGAATGGAGTTTTTGTTTTTTAATTTTTTTGGCCGCACCGCGAGGCATGTGGAATCTTAGTTCCCGGACCAGGGATTGAACTGCGCCCCCTGCAGTGGAAGCATGGAGTCTTAACCACTGGACCACCAGGAAAGTCCCCTGAATGGAGTTTTATTGGAAGATATGCTATTTTTCCTCCTCTACTGTGTAAGGGAGCTGTAAGGGATCATTACATTGATCATTTAAACTGCAGGTTATTTTTTTTTATTATAACTATTATTATTGTACCTTTATAGTGAAAAATTTCAAACAACCACTATAAATATCAATAGAATAATGAACCCTGATGTATCCAACCTCAACAATTGTGAACTTATAGTCAATCTGGTTTCATGCATATCTCCACTCACTAGATTATTTTGAAGCAAACCCTACACATCGTATCATTACATCTGTTAATAAGTCGTAAGTATTATTTTTAAAAACCCGTAATACAATAACACCCAAAAAATTAACAATGATGCATTATTATTATTAAATATCCAGTCAGTGTTCAAACTTCCAGTTGTTTCTTTTTTTTTTTTTTTTGCTGTACACAGGCCTCTCACTGTTGTGGTCTCTCCCGTTGCGGAGCACAGGCTCTGGACGCGCAGGCTCAGCAGCCATGGCTCACGGGCCCAGCCGCTCCACGGCATGTGGGATCTTCCCGGACCGGGGCACGAACCCGTATCCCCTGCATTGGCAGGCGGACTCTCAACCACTGCGCCACCAGGGAAGCCCCCAGTTGTTTCTTGAATGTAATTTTTAAAATATATATTGCAGGTTATTGAATCAGGAGAAACCATATATGGATATCAGAGATGTGTACATCACCCAGAGATCCTGGGCATGAAGATGGGGTAGTAACTGGTTGTGATTCTGTGTTGTCTCTCTTTGGAGTAAGTGTGACTTTAGTTATACATTAGTTGGACAAACATTAGGTGGAGGGACTTTTGAAATTGTTTGAGTTTGTGTTAAGTAGGCATGGGGGAAATGTAGTTGATATTTGCTCTTATTGTCTACCCACTCTTTATTTCTATGAAGGAACTGTCTCCCTCCCATCTCATTAGGTTCTTGTGAGACTGTTAATCACAGTGTATGCGCTGGCTGCAGGACCAGTGTGTGACTCAGGCCTGACCAATAATGGACCAACTTCTCATCCATGGTGATTAGACATGGTCTGAATACGAGCAACCAAAGTATTTTCATGAGATTGAAAATCTCACAGATGCAGGGAGTCTGTCATCCATTTGAATCATGAGCTAAAACAATGTGGGTATGGAATTGTTTCCTTGGCCACACCTCCTGGGATAGGGAAAGAATGTACATAACAGTGGGAGAGAATGAGGCCAATATAGAGAGAAAAGCAGAGAAAGGATGAAGCAAGAGTTGGCGGGGTTGATGGCAGGGAGGAAGAGAGAGAGGGGCAATGACAATATTTGAGCCCTTGAGTTTAGCTGTACCTAAAGTTACCTTGGAAGTTTTGTGAAACAATATATTCATTTATTTCCCCTTAAGCTAGTTAGAACTGGGTTTCCTCTCGGTTGCAACTAAAAGAGTCATAAAAGAGTCATAAAAACTGGGTATAAAAATCTTGAATTACAACTTTTGCCCCTCAAAATTCTATACACTCTGCTTAATTTCCTTCTAACATTTAATAATACAAAAGAGTGGAATTCCTCGTGGTCCAGTGGTTAGGATTCTGAGCTTCCAATGCCGGGGCGGGGGTTCCATCCCTGGTTGGGGAACTAAGATCCTGCAAGCCATGTGGCACAGCCAAAATAATAATAATAATAATAATAATACGAAGGAGAAGTTTGTGATCAGCCTGACTTCCCTCCCTTTATTATGCAATTCATTATTCCTGTCTGGATGCTTGGAGAGTTTTTTCTTTATATATATTTTCCCTCTGAAACATTATGGGCTCCTTACACCTGCATAATTGAGGCTTTTTCCAATTTGTGATTTTTTTTCAACTGTGTCTTTGATTATAATTTCTATTCCACTTGCTTTGGTTTCTTTTGCCTCTAATTCATAGGTTGGATGTTTATAAGATGGGGATGGTGGGAAATAACAATATTCTGACAGCCTCCAAAAGCAGCAGCTAGTCAGTAAAGGTCAGCTATCCAGTTTCTGGGTTGGGACAGGTCTTGCATTCTTATTCCAGGGAGCCAGACCATTTGGGAGAATTGAATGGACTTTGTACCTTTTTTTCAGATGGGTAGTCTTTCTATTAAGGCAGCATAACACAAGGATTTACCAACTGCACTCTTCAGCACAGTTCCATCATGGTTAATGAAAATGTTAGTTTTTAATTCCCTCCCTCCCTTCTGATTCATGGTTATTTTAAGGGAAATTTTAAAGAGACTGTGTCAGATGCCATTTAAAGTTGAAAGTCTTTTCTGTTGACTTAAGAGCCAGTTTCTATCATGTACTTTGTGTTTTCAGCATTTACTTAATTAATTCAATTCTCAAACCAGCATTATTGAGCAACTTTTATATGGCAGACTCTGTGGTTGGCTAGGCTATAAAATTGAATAAGATGCTATTCTAATTCTTAAGGACCTAGCAATCTAGTGGGTAGATAGATGTACAAAACAACCAACTACAAAGGACTGTTAAGCCTATGATATACACAGTGCTCTGGGAGCAAATTGGGAGGTGACAGACATTTGTATCCAGCTTTGTAGAATCAGTAGGAGCTTACCAAATAAATGGAGAAGAAGCATTGCTGTATTATTCTGCTATCATTGACCTGTATCCTTTGAATGGGATGTGATGGGGGCTCTGCCTGTATATGGATATTTCTTTTCAAAATTTCACTCCACTGCCTTTAAATTTCACCAGTGTTTTCTTACAACTGACCGATCTGCACGCCACACACAGTATATGGGATGAGACGGGCAGCTTTGCCTCTCTCCTTGTCAGTTTAATTTCGCATTTTCTCTACCCACTGGGTATGGAGGTGCTGGGTTCTTACACATTTTAATTGCTTATCTATTGCAAAATATATTTATGTAATTTTGAAGGGAAGCAGTGATTTATATTAGCAGAGAATGGGAGAGTTTAAAGGGATAATCTCATCTCACCTCCTCATTTCCAGTTCCATTTTCTAGTTGTTAAGGTCATACAGCTAAGTAGGATCAGAGCAGGAATTATAATCACGATGATGAAGATTGCACAGCACTGGCAATTTTCACAAACATTGTTGCATTTAATGTTCACAAAGATCCTCTGAGCCTTGTATTATTATTATACCCCATTTACCAGGGAGGAAATTAAACTTAGCAATACCAAGGTATTTGTTTTAAAATGTTGTATTAAATCTCTGGACTTCCAGTCTAGTACTTTCTTTGTTACTCAGTGAAACCTCATTGGTTTTTGTTTGTTTAATTGAATTCTAATTAAAAATACTTTTCAAACTAGGATCTAGGATTATCTTTTCTTTTTGTGTTTTTTTTTCTTTTAGGATTATCTTTAAAAAATAATAAAATGCATAAATGGTATCTAGCCCAATATCTGATTTCCTATATTTCTTATAGTCCATATCACAGGTAATATTTCCCATACTCTTTGATATTATACTGCTTTGTATTATTGTCTAGTTTGTGTTTATATGATTTGTGTTGTCTGAGCAAAAAGCCTTTTCCCTGTTCAAAATCTAGTAATTTTCTATTACACCCCCTCTTTGTGACTTCTCTTAAGTTCACCAACTGTCAGCTCTTTCCCGCCTCTCCATGGCAGATTGCCAGATTGTATAAATCATGCCTTTGGCTGTTCTTGTCAACAACTGAAGCAGAATTTTTGCAAAAATCTTGTAAACAGTGTGTTGCAATGTTAGTGGCCCCTGCTACTAATGCCTCCCTTTTCTTTCTTTTAATATGATACTCAGTCCCCTTGTTTTATGAAGTGGACCATTTCATCTTTCTTCCATGTGCAGCTAGCTAGGCTTTTCTCATGGATTTAGTAGAAGCTGATCTTGAAATTTTCACAAAGGTGCTTCTTCTCTTGCTCCTTTAGTTTCCATTAGGATCCCTAATGGGAGTGATGTTGAACACCCATCATCTCAGAGAGTCCTATTTTCGAATCCTGACCCTGCCACTTTCTGGTTGAGTCATCTGGGACAAACTTTTCCAACCTCGTCTGTAAAACGGGATCACATTGCACATACCTAATGGCAGAATTGAGAAGATGGAATTACCATTGTTTTTTTCGGCCACACCACATGGCATGTGGGATCTTAGTTCCCTGACCAGGGATCGAACCCACGCCCCCTGCATTGGAAGCGCAGAGTCTTAACCACCGGACTGCCAGGGAAGTCCCAAGAAGATGGAATTAGATGAGAATAGTTCCAGATACATAATGTTTACTAAAAAGAATGTTGATTGCCACTTTTATTATTCTTGTAAATAATTCTTTCTTTGGTTGAAGTTTCCCTTTGTTGTCAAGCTAACCATTCAGTCATATATCACAAACTTACCACTGCCTTCTCTCGTTTGAAACATTGTAAGTCAGTTGTTTTGTTTTTGCCTAAACTCTATTTCTTGAGCATCTTGACCCAACTCTCTTTTTAATTATTTTGCTTCATTCTTTTCCTATGAGTTTTAGGGCCTACTACTCTCTGGCATCTTTAGATTGGAGCAAATGGTCCCTTCGAGTCATTCCTCTGACATTTTTAGCCACTTTATATTCTCTCAGTAGTTTGCTAACTCCACATATAACGTGATAAACCCGTTCCCGAGAAGTCAGTTTTAAGATAGTGGAAAAATAGGTATCTATCACTTTACAGTGATATGCTGTGGTAGTTCTATTGGCTCATTTCCTCTTTCCCCCCCAAGCTTTTAGAAAGTGCATTCACATACATATTCAATTCTGTATTATTCATATTAATTTCATAGGCTGTGATTGATTATTTCCAATCCTGTCCCTTTTAGTTGAAGGGCAGTCAAGATCCTCTTCCAGTTCTTCTAGAATTGGAAGATATTTTTATATTCAGGAAGCTCACCATTTAACAGATATAACAACAACCATAAATGCTAGGATACAGGGACACAGAGGGATAAAAAACATGGTCCATCCTTCAAGGAACCCATAATAAGTAAGTTGTCCCTTCCTTATTTCTTTAAAAGACATTCATATCGTTTTATTCAGGAAACTCACCATTTAACAGATATAACAACAACCATAAATGTTAGGATACAGGGACACAGAGGGATAAAAAACATGGTCCATCCTTCAAGGAACCCATAATAAGTAAGTTGTCCCTTCCTTATTTCTTTAAAAGACATTCACATCGTTTTATTTTCATAATCGTTAAACTTGGCTTCTTACATAAATGAGTATCTAGTCCTACATCCTTGGAATAATTCTTACCATCAGGACTATCCTAAAGCTTATATTAAGGTGAAAAAAATATTAGATGGCTCCCAAAAGAAGTGGTTTGTGGTTTGGGTATAATTTGCTTAGTATTTGCATATGCCTATTTTGAAAAGACCTAGTGTTTCAAGTCAAAACACTAAGGCTATAAATGAGAGCAGATTTCTTGCTTCATGTTTGGCTGCCATAATTGATACCAATTCCAGAAACGTATAGCCAGAAGTGAGTCAACAGTTAAATGGAACAGAGAAGAGGAAAAAAAAAAAAGTCTCAAGAAATCTTCTAAGACAGTAATAGCCCCCATCTGGAATTTTCCTCTCCTCTGTAAGAGCTTTTGCAGTTGGAGTGCAGTGTGGCTGGATGGAGCTCTGGTTTGCATGCTGCCGGCTGAGGCTTACTCCAAGTCCACCCCATACTCAGCTATTTCCTTTACTGGCCTTTGAGTTAGAGCATGGAAGACCCCCTGTCAAAATAGAAATGTTTAGACACAGAATTTTATTGCTGAAAGGGATCTTACAGATCATTATACCACAGAGATTCCCAAGCCTTTTCAAGTGTGAGAACCCCTTTTCAATCTCAACGTTTTTTGGATTCCCATTTAGTAGGACTTAAACTTGTAGTATGCATGGATTGAGCAGGTATATAATGACAATATGCCACTATGAGTTCAATAATCATTTGCATGAATTTTAACTTCATTAATCAGAACAGCAATTACATATATTTGAAACAAATAGCTATACCTGTATGAGTGAGACATATCATTTATTTCATCTATAGCCTACTAGGTGTACACATGCATTTGGAGATCCCATGAATTTGGAGGGCCCCGGGGACCTGCACCTTGGAAACCATTGATCTAATCCAGTCTCCTATTTTAACAGATGAAGATAAATGTGGTTTATGGATATTAAGTGACTTTCTAAGGATACAGCTAGTTAGTGGCAGAGTCCAGTTCATTGACACCTTTTCCACTGTGCCTCAGCTGTCTTAAACTTATCTGAAATTATTATTCATCCAGATCAGCAGAGAGAGGTACTGTAAATGAACTAGCTCAGAGGAAACTATGATTGTGTACCACACACAGGAAAATAGGCTCCTGTATATAACAATAACAAAACAGATTAATTAGATTAATTAATTAGTTTGTATATAGAATTAATTAGATTGTATATAGAATTCTTGCATAACTTGTCTCACTTGACAATTACATATTTCTTGAGGATTGCAAGGAAGTAGAGACCTGTGTTAGGTACTTTATAAACTGTGGAGTAAATATGAAAAATGTTGACTTTCTGGCCACAAATAATAACCCCTCTCAAAAAAAATGCAGAGGAAGAATTAAAAACCTTAAATATTATGGGTTTTTGGCAATGAACGGGCACAAAAGTCAGCAAGAATGGACATCCTCAACTTCTGCCAAGTCAGGAGGAGCAGTTCTGGCTGCTGAGTTGAGAAGAGAAATGAGAAAAATCACCAGCCAAATAATACATTATAATATTGGCAGACACAGGAGGGGGAGTGTGTCAAAGATATTAAAAAGCCATTCAGTGTTAGAATGATGCGATTCAGCTGGGGAAAGAAGAAAAGAACAATTGATATTTCCTGGATATTTATTAATGTTTAGATACAAGAGGTTTATTGAGAGTAGCCAAGTCTTCAGCCCATTTTCTCTGAGTGCTTGATGTGACGTGAAAGATGCTGGACAGAGTGCTGTTCAGATCCGTGCTTTCCCTGGGTGACCCATTTCTGCCAGTACTGCACTGGGTTAGAAAACTTCAGGGGGTTCCTAGACTAGCTTTAGGTCTCTTTTGATCTGGATGACCCTTGGGAGTCTGAGTTGATTTTGATTCCTGTGAAAATTTGGGTCATTTGGGGGTAGATCTTGCCTGGTCCAATCATATCTTTTGTGTGGATATGGTAATAATGAGAGTCCATTCAGTTAGATCCAATAGTGTCTCAAGAAGGTCAAGGCTACTTATCTAGTTATGCTGTGTATCTATTTTCCATAGATAGAGGATCTATTTCATGAGCAAAGTTTGCCATCTTCATTCCAACCAAATGATTTGAAATTATGAGCTTCAAAAGGAATCTTAAGGGAAGATAGGGCTGAACGTGAGCAAATCCATTCTCACCACCGGAAGCTGTAACTCCACCTGCATTGTCTTTGGGGGACAGCCCATCTGACTGAGTCTTAGAGAAACAGAGTAGATATAACTGGTATTGACAGAAAAGTTGTACAAACAGATCGTGATTAATTCTGTAGTCCTTATATAACAAAACTGAATATAACAATATAACAAAACTGAATACAACAAGCTGAATATAACAAAACTGGGGTCCAGGGACTGTTGCTCTGCCTCCATGTTCTCTACCCGCTCGTTGCCGAGACTCTAGGTGTCAGAGGGAGGGAATGGCGTTTGCCATAGAGCAGAACCCTTCCTCTTCTGAGTAACTCGCCTGTTAGAGCTGCAGTGCTGGCAGCGGTCCTGAGAAGGGCTCTGCAACGTGGGCTGGTTAGCAGGAGCATTTTCACTGCAGGCAGGTTCGGTTGCCTTGGTGAAGTCCCCACGCATCTGAAGAGTGGCTCATCTGTTTCCGGCTGGGGATCGCTTGTGCTCACCCAGGCACCCATGAGAAACCTGGGAGACTGGTGAGCAGGTGCTGGCTGAACCGGGAACCTTTAAGAATCAGCCAACAAAACAGATAATTTTACTCAGTACAATTCCAGGAGGACTCAGTTTTGGAGGAAATGCTGTCAGAGAAGCGTTTTCAGTGTCAGGGGCCTAGGGCAGGAATGGTGAGTGGAGAAGGAGGAGGGAAGAGGAAGAACAGAACGAAGCAGTGAGGGGGTGAGTTGGGGGGTGAACGGGCTGAGAGATTCTTAGCAGTCGGGTGGAGAGAGTTGTCTAAGAAAGATTTTAAGGATGTAGCCTTTATGATATGCTTGTAAAACCTCTCACCCTGCTGCTTCGTGAAAATCACAGTAAACATCTACATTATGCTGTTTCCAGTGTAGGCGTCAGGACCCACCTTTGGCTGTTGAGCCGTCGAAGTGTGGCTGGTCCGAACTGAGATGCGCAGCGAGTGTAACATACGCACTGGATCTTGATGACTTAGCGTAGATAAAAGAATGTAAAATATCTATTGCATTGATAATTTTTTACATTGAATACTTGTTGAAACGATAATATTTTTAATATATTGGGTTAAAGTATATCATTAACGTTAATTTTACCTGTTTCTTTTTACTTTAAAAATATGTGTCTATTAGAACGTTTAAAACATAATGTGACGGATGTTATATTTCTACTGGATAGCACTAATCTACATGATTCTTCAAAGCTACTGGAGTTAGATTTGTGTTTATTTTGGGTTGGTATTGGTGGTGCTGCAGGGTTGTACAAGCAGACACTCACACCCATGTCTGTTGACGGCCAAAATGGAAGGGAGGGTCAGACTTGATAAATCTCAGGCTCCAGAAGGAGCATTGGTCAGCAGGCTTTGGTAAGAACGTCTGTGTGTGCCGAGACCTGCAGACATTTGGAAAGATTCAGAGTCAGAGAAATAGCTGGGAGAAATGGGACCTGACTTAAATATATCGAAAGGAGACCAAGTTTTCCTACAAGAACAGAACTGGTATTCACAGAGAAACCTCAGAGGGCAAAGATGGGGAACAGCGGGGATGGGAGAGAAGGTGCAGCCTTCTCTGCGAGTGTGTCATGCCTCAGTAAGACGGGAATAAAGACACAGACCTACTAGAGAATGGACTTGAGGACACGGGGAGGGGGAAGGGTAAGCTGGGACGAAGTGAGAGAGTGGCATGGACATATATACACTACCAAATGTAAAACAGATAGCTAGTGGGAAGCAGCCACGTAGCACAGGGAGATCAGCTCGGTGCTTTGTGACCACCTAGAGGGGTGGGATAGGGAGGGTGGGAGGGAGATGCAAGAGGGAGGAGATATGGGGATATATGTATATGTATAGCTGATTCACTTTGTTATACAGCAGAAACTAACACACCATTGTAAAGCAATTATACTCCAATAAATATGTTTTTAAAAAAAACAAACAAGAATGCCTGATGCCTGAGAGGGAGGAGAAAGAGGAAAAGAAGAAAGGATGGAGGGGGAGGGAGGAGAAGGAAGGAAATAGAACTGAATTGAGAAAAATAGCCACGCAAGGCTAGACATGGTTCATGTGGTCCCTAATAGATCTTGTGAGTTTGAAACAGCTTGAGAAATGACCACGGAGCAGAAATCCTCTGTAAAACCCCCACAAGTAAAGAAAAAACAGGTTTCCTGAATGTTCAGTAGCAGCAGTCGTGAATCTATTTATTTGAGAAACGGCTTTGAAGCTGCACCAATTCTTTGTTAAGACAAGACTGGGCAGAAAGGAGTATTTGCATAAGTGATGAGGTGAAAGGGCTCCTGGCATCCTCAAGGTTGAACGCTTCCCAGGGATATGTCCTTTAGCGCCCTCCATAGGAGGGCAGGGAGTCCCTGGCTGCCTCCCTGGCACAGTGTTATTCTGTAGCGGTGTGTATATATATATCGCTCAACTATTTGGAGCGCAACTGGACCCTTCAAGTAACCAGAATAGCATCCTTCATTTCACTTTACGGCCAGCGAAGACACTCATTCCAAAGAGTTAGTAGAAACACGTAAAACCCTTCAGTGGAGTACAGCCTATGCTCTGGGTCTGAACAAGTTCAGTCCAATTTCTTATCCCATAACTCCTGTGTCTGTGGAGCCAGGCAGTTAAAATGAATGACCCGAGGCGCTGCAAGGGTCTGAAGTGCCTCACAAATCATCAAAGAAAGACTAAATTATGTCCTGAACTTACCAAAACCAAAAAGTGAACTAATAATATATTTTAGAAACAGTTGCTCCAAGAGCTGAAACTGAAAACATGGTGATGTTTAACTCCAATTTAATGAGAACATCTAAGTAATTAAAAGGCCCCACTCTTAAAGCTTTCTGGTTGATTGAAGGTGCTTTGCATATTGGAAACAGGTATGAAAAGCTTTTATGTGTTAGGGGTTCTCTGAGGCAGAATTGTTAACACTACCCACCTGCATCGGTTTACCTAGAACTAGTTAGAAATGCAAATTCTCAGGGCCAACCCCAAAATCTGCATGTTATCAACATCTTTGGGGGATTCTAGGTGCGCTGAAGTTTGAGAAGCACAGGCCTAGGGGACTAGTGTGTCTCTTGGAAATAAAGGAACACCCTTTCCTTGAACAGGGCCTCTGGGGACCACAGCTAATCCTTATTTTATGTTCTAGGCACTGGGCTAAGAACTTTACACAACTTACCTCTTTTTAATCCTTCAGCAGTTCTAAGGAGGCAGTATTAGAATTAATGCCACTTTACAGATAAGGAAACTGAGATATAAAATCATTAAGCAATTTGCCCAAACCCACATGCCCTAAGTAGGAGAGCCAGGATTCACATCTAGGCTGCCACTCTTTGGCAGGATGTGATTCAGTCTTTTTCACTTGGGTTTTGAGCCATCTACAAGATGGGCAGATAGGGAGTTCTGTGGGTCCTACCCCCATGGGTTTGCTTTGTCCTTTCCAAAAAGCCTGGGATTTCCTGCTTAGAAGTCCCACAGAATCTAGATGGTGGAGTGACTTCCCCAAATCACATAGCTAATGGCATAATCCTGGCTGGAGTGCAGGCTTTCTGACCTTTCATCTCATATGTTACAATACAAAAAAATACCAAAAAGCAAAACTGAGACCATAAAATTGATCTGAAATACCATCTTTTAGGAATAATGTCTGTTAAATTTGGAGGTTTACTCTTATATGACTCAAGATAGCTCAAGGAAAGGGGACTTATTTAAAAGTGGGGGGGAGGGAGTCAGTGACACCCCTCCTTTCACCCATCGCAGTCTCTTGAAGCACACGTTCTGTTTCTCTGTTCTCTTCCTCTCCCTTCTGCAGGCAAGGCTGTCTCCACTACTCCTCTGCTTGTGGGTGAATGAAAATGGCCACCCCAGCCCTGATTGGACAACATCCTTCATTTCACACATCAGCAATCATGTGAGCATGGTTTTGTGTCTCTTATTTCTAATTCTCCAGTCAGAGAATTCTAGGCTGTTCACTGATCTCTCATATTAATCAGCCAAAGTCAAGTTGTTATTAAAACAAAGGCAAGAAGGCTAGCCCTTTCAGTAGGGGCATGGGGGTAATTCCAAACAATGGATTATAGAGTAGGCAACCCTGCCCAAATGTTCTACTACATTTTTTAAAAAATAAAAATGAGATCATATCTCTTGTAGCTTTTTTTTTTTTTTTTACTATTTTGCAAAAATACTTTCCTGCCTATAAATAATATTGTACCTCCTCAGTTTTTGTGATGCTGATACAATCAGCATATCCATTGGATGGCTCTGCCTAGGTTTGCTCAACCAGTTTCTGTTGGGGGGTTTTCTTTCCTCCAGGTATTTGCCAATATAATCAATGTTGTAATGAACAACTTTGTCATAAATCTTTGTGCCCAGTCTTAGTTCTTTTTTTAGGATAAATTCTTAAAAGGCAAAACTGCTATGTTAAGAAGTGTGGCCATTTTTAAGGCTTTAGAAATACATACCCCAATTACCTTCTGGAAAAGCTGTCCCAGTTGAGACTCCTACCGGCAAGGGAGTAAACCTTCCCACAGCCTCACCAGCACTGGGGATCATTCTTTTTTACCTTTGCCAATTTTATAGGTAAAAATTGAGCTCATTGTTCTTTTAATTTGTGTTCTGGCTGAGGTGGAGCAATTTTTTCACATGTTCACTGGCCTTTTGTATTTCTGGTTTTGCAACATATGTCTTTTGAAAACCTCAACTGTGCTTTACACAGGAAAAAGATTTTGGCAGTTGTCATTAAATGTCTGCTTGTTCCTTATTCTAGTAGCATCCTTTAGTTGATTACCCCAACCTGAAGGTAAACCAGCATCGCATTATTAGGATAATAGTATTTGAGTCTTCAAACAACATGTAAAGCTAAGCCTTTAGTTTGTTATACTGTCCTTTATGAAGATGTT
The DNA here is from genome assembly GCF_964341445.2 of Mesoplodon mirus. Lineage (NCBI taxonomy): Eukaryota > Metazoa > Chordata > Mammalia > Artiodactyla > Ziphiidae > Mesoplodon > Mesoplodon mirus. The sequence continues at coordinate 56,425,047 of NC_138990.1, forward strand.
CTAGGAGAGGCGAATCAGTCTTCCAAGCTATGTGATGAAATGTCTGAGACCAGAATACCTAGTTGGCTGAAATGGTGGGATAGGGGTGAAGTGAGAATATGAAAGATGTCAAAGCAGGTGGAGTTCTTAAGGGAAGAGAGTTTTCATACTATCCTGATCTCTAAGGAGGGGGAGAGGAATCTGTATGGGAAGTTGACTTTCTTTTTAATCCTTGCTTTACATCCAGCATTGAAAGGATGGACCCCTATCTCCTGTTCAAGTTGAAGTGTGGGTAGTTTTGAGTCTCCTCACAGTTACTTCCTGGGACTTTGAAAATGATTCAGGATAGAAGACTCCCAAGAGATCAGATTGAGGTGACAGTAGGCTCATTGAGAATCACAGGTCAAGACATTCTGAGGAATGCAGGATGGTGGAGCTTGGCTACACGGGTCAGAGATGTCCTACTGTGTAGGCAGTCGCCTCTGGTTTGATTCCACAGGTTTCCCAAGCTTCCCTCATGATAATGATCACCTGATGTATTCACTAAAAACAAACATTCCAGGCCCACTGATTCAGACTCTTCAGGCAAGGGCCTGATGATTCTACCATCAGAGAAATTTGGAAAACACAGATTCAGAGGTTCTGCGGGAAGGCCTTTTATAGCAGATAGCTTTTAGGATGTCCAGTCAGCCTATACGATAGCCACCAATACAATACAATACAATTCCCTACCCCTAGGTCGGACCTTAGTATTCATGGTTAGGCTTTGTCATACCCATGTCCCTGGCTGCAAAGGAAACCAGGCTGTGCCAGTCAGATTTTCTCTCTGTAAATTAAAAATGGTACTTAGAGGTAGCCAGTCTGTCTCTAGAATTGCAATATGGAATCTCAAGAGCATGGGGCAGCTATATTCTGCCATGTGGATGAAGAAGCTGTTAAAATGGTATACAGGAAGACAGAAGAATGAAACACAGATTTCCTCTTGGTTTGCAGTAGTTTGACTTGCTTTCAATAACTTGTGTCTCTACTAAAACACTCTAATATAAAAAAACTCATCTGCATGTAACTAAAACCTTTACCTTAAACATCAAGTGAAGTTAATGGGTCTTCTATTTTATTTATTTTATTTTCTAAATTAATTAATTAATTAATTTTTAAAATTTTGCATTTTATTTTATTTATTTGTTTATACAGCAGGTTCTTATTAGTCATCAATTTTATACACATCAGTGTATACATGTCAATCCCAATCGCCCAATTCATCAAACCCCCACCCCCACCCCACTGCCGCTTCCCCCCTTGGTGTCCATACGTTTGTTCTCTACATCTGTGTCTCTATTTCTGCCTTGCAAACCGGTTCATCTGTACCATTTTTCTAGGTTCCACATATATGCGTTAATATACGATATTTGTTTTTCTCTCTCTGACTTACTTCACTCTGTATGACAGTCTCTAGATCCATCCACGTCTCTACACATGACCCAATTTCGTGCCTTTTTATGGCTGAGTAATATTCCATTGTATATAAGTACCACATCTTCTTTATCCATTCGTCTGTCGATGGGTGTTTGGGTTGCTTCCATGACCTGGCTATTGCAAATAGTGCTGCAGTGAACACTGGGGTGCATGTGTCTTTTTGAATTACAGTTTTCTCTGGGTATATTCCCAGTAGTGGGATTGCTGGATCATATGGTAATTCTATTTTTAGTTTTTTAAGGAACCTCCACACTGTTCTCTGTAGTGGCTGTATCAATTTACGTTCCCACCAACAGTGCAAGAGGGTTCCCTTTTCTCCACACCCTGTCCAGCATTTGTTGTTTGTAGATTTTCTGATGATGCCCATTCTAACTGGTGTGAGGTGATACCTCATTGTAGTTTTGATTTGCATTTCTCTAATAATTAGTGATGTTGAGCATCTTTTCATGTGCTTCTTAGCCATCTGTATGTCTTCTTTGGAGAAATATCTATTTAGGTCTTCTGCCCATTTTTGGATTGGGTTGTTTGTTTTCTAAATATTGACCTGCATGAGCTGTTTATATATTTTGGAGATTAATCCTTTGTCCGTGGATTCGTTTGCAAATATTTTCTCCCATTCTGAGGGTTGTCTTTTCGTCTTGTTTATGGTTTCCTTTGCTGTGCAAAAGCTTTTAAGTTTCATTAGGTCCCATTTGTTTATTTTTGTTTTTATTTCCATTACTCTAAGAGGTGGATCAAAAAAGATCTTGCTGTGATTTATGTCAAAGAGTGTTCTTCCTATGTTTTCCTCTAAGAGTTTTATAGTGTCCGGTCTTACATTTAGGCCTCTAATCCATTTTGAGTTTATTTTTGTGTATGGTGTTAGAGAGTGTTCTAATTTCATTCTTTTACATGTAGCTGTCCGGTTTTCCCAGCGCCACTTATTGAAGAGACTATCTTTTCTCCATTGTATATCCTTGCCTCCTTTGTCATAGATTAGTTGACAGTGGGTGCGTGGGTTTACCTCTGGGCTTTCTATCTTGTTCCATTGATCTATGTTTCTGTTTTTGTTCCAGTACCATATTGTCTTGATTACTGTAGCTTTGTAGTGTAGTCTGAAGTCAGGGAGTCTGATTCCTCCAGCTCCGTTTTTTTCCCTCAAGACTGCTTTGGCTATTCGGGGTCTTTTGTGTCTCTATACAGATTTTAAGATTTTTTGTTCTAGTTCTGTAAAAAATGCCATTGATAGTTTGATAGGGATTGCATTGAATCTGTAGATTGCTTTGGGTAGTATAGTCATTTTCACAATATTGATTCTTCCAATCCAAGAATATGGTATATCTCTCCATCTGCTGGTGTCATCTTTAATTTCTTTCCTCAGTGTCTTATAGTTTTCTGCATACAGGTCTTTTGTCTCCCTAGGTAGGTTTATTCCTAGGTATTTTATTCTTTTTGTTGCAGTGGTAAATGGGAGTGTTTCCTTAATTTCTCTTTCAGATTTTTCATCATTAGTCTATAGGAATGCAAGAGATTTCTGTGCATTCATTTTGTATCCAGCAACTTTACCAAATTCATTGATTAACTCTAGTAGTTTTCTGGTGGCATCTTTAGGATTCTCTATGTATCCTAAATATATGTATGTATGTATTCTCTATGTATCTATGTCATCTGCAAACAGTGACAGTTTTACTTGTTCTTTTCCAATTTGTATTCCTTTGATTTCTTTTTCTTTGATTGCCATGGCTAGACTTCTAAAACTATGTTGAATAATAGTGGTGAGAGTGGACATCCTTGTCTTGTTCCTGATCTTAGAGGAAATGCTTTCAGTTTTTCACCATTGAGAATGATGTTTGCTGTGGGTTTGTCATATATGGCCTTTATTATGTTGAGGTAGGTTCCCTCTATGCCCACTTTCTGGAGAGTTTTTATCATAAATGGGTGTTGAATTTTGTCAGAAGCTTTTTCTGCATCTATTACGATGATCATATGGTTTTTATTCTTCAATTTGTTAATAATGGTGTATCACATTGATTGATTTGCATATGTTGAAGAATCCTTGCATCCCTGGGATAAATCCCACTTGATCACGGCGTATGATCCTTTTAATGTGTCGTTGGATTCTGTTTGCTAGTATCTTGTTGAGGATTTTTGCATCTATATTCATCAGTGATATTGGTCTGTAATTTTCTCTTTTTGTAGTATCTTTGTCTGGTTTAGGTATCAGGGTGATGGTGGCCTCATAGAATGAGTTTGGGAGTGTTCCTTCCTCTGCAATTTTTTGGAAGAGTTTGAGAAGGATGGGTGTTAGCTCTTCTGTAAATATTTGATAGAATCCACCTGTGAAGCCATCTGGTCCTGGACTTTTGTTTGTTGGAAGATTTCTAATCACAGTTTCAATATCATGACTTGTGATTGGTCTGTTCATATTTTCTATTTCTTCCTGGTTCAGTCTTGGAAGGTTATACCTTTCTAAGAATTTGTCCATTTCTTCCAGGTTGTCCATTTTATTGGCATAGAGTTGCTTGTAGTAGTCTCTTAGGATGCTTTTTATTTCTGTGGTGTCTGTTGTAACTTCTCCTTTTTCATTTTTAATTTTATTGATTTGAGTCCTCTCCCTCTTTTTCTTGATGAGTCTGGCTAATGGTTTATCAATTTTGTTTATCTTCTCAAAGAACTAGTTTTTAGTTTTATTGATCTTTGCTATTGTTTTCTTTATTTCCATTTCATTTATTTCCGCTCTGATCTTTATGATTTCTTTCCTTCTGCTAATTTTGGGGGTTTTTTGTTCTTCTTTCTCTAGATCCTTTAGGTGTAAGGTTAGATTGTTTATTTGAGATTTTTCTTGTTTCTTGATGTAGGCTTGTATAGCTATAAACTTCCCTCTTAGAACTGCTTTTCCTGCATCCCATAGGTTTTGGATTGTCGTGTTTTCATTTGTCTCTAGGTATTTTTTGATTTCCTCTTTGATTTCTTCAGTGATCTCTTGGTTATTTAGTAACGTATTGTTTAGCCTCCATGTGTTTGTGTTATTTACGTTTTTTCCCCTCTAATTCATTTCTAATCTCATAGCGTGTGGTCAGAAAAGATGCTTGATATGATTTCAATTTTCTTAAATTTACTGAGGCTTGATTTGTGACCCAAGATATGATCTATCCTGGAGAATGTTCCATGCGCACTTGAGAAGAAAGTGTAAACTGCTGTTTTGGGATGGAATGTCCTATAAATACCAATTAAATCTGTCTGGTCTATTGTGTCATTTAAAGCTTCTGTTTCCTTATTTATTTTCATTTTGGATGATCTGTCCATTGGTGTAAGTGAGGTGTTAAAGTCCCCCACTATTATTGTGTTACTGTCGATTTCCTCTTTTATAGCTGTTAGCAGTTGCTTTATGTTGAGGTGCTCCTATGTTGGGCGCATATATATTTATAATTGTTATATCTTCTTCTTGGATTGATCCCTTGATCATTATGGAGTGTCCTTCCTTGTCTCTTGTAACATTCTTTATTTTAAAGTCTATTTTATCTGATATGAGTATTGCTACTCCAGTTTTCTTTTGATTTCCATTTGCATGTAATATCTTTTTCCATCCTGTCACTTTCAGTCTGTATGTGTCCCTAGGTCTGAAGTGGGTCTCTTGTAGACAGCATATATATGGGTCTTGTTTTTGTATCCATTCATCAAGCCTGTGTCTTTTGTTTGGAGCATTTAATCCATTCAAGTTTAAGGTGATTATCGATATGTATGTTCCTATGACCATTTTCTTAATTGTTTTGGGTTTGTTTTTGTAGGTCCTTTTCTTCTCTTGTGTTTCCCACTTAGAGAAGTTCCTTTAGCATTTGTTTAGAGCTGGTTTGGTGGTGCTGAATTCTCTTAGCTTTTGCTTGTCTGTAAAGCTTTTGATTTCTCCATCTAATCTGAATGAGATCCTTGCTGGGTAGAGTAATCTTGGTTGTAGGTTCTTCCCTTTCATCACTTTAAGTATATCATGCTACTCCCTTCTGGCTTGTAGAGTTTCTACTGAGAAATTAGCTGTTAACCTTATGGGAGTTCCCTTGTATGTTATTTGTCATTTTTCCCTTGCTGCTTTCAATAATTTTTCTTTGTCTTTAATTTTTGCCAATTTGATTACTATGCACCTCAGCGTGTTTCTCCTTGGGTTTATCCTGAATGGGACTCTCTGTGCTTCCTGGACTTGGGTGGCTATTTCCTTTCCCATGTTAGGGAAGTTTTCGACTATAATCTCTTCAAATATTTTCTCAGGTCCTTTCTCTCTCTCCTCTCCTTCTGGGACCCCTATAATGCGAATGTTGTTGCGTTTAACGTTGTCCCAGAGGTCTCTTAGGCTGTCTTCATTTCTTTTCATTCTTTTTTCTTTATTCTCTTCCACAGCAGTGAATTCCACCATTCTGTCTTCCAGGTCACTTATCTGTTCTTCTGCCTCAGTTATTCTGCTATTGATTCCTTCTAGTGTAGTTTTCATTTCAGTTATTGTGTTGTACATCTCTGTTTGCTTGTTCTTTAATTCTTCTAGGTCTTTGTTAAACATTTCTTGAATCTTCTCGATCTTTGCCTCCATTCTTTTTCTGAGGTCCTGGATCATCTTCACTATCATTATTCTGTATTCTTTTTCTGGAAGGTTGCCTATCTCCACTTCATTTAATTGTTTTTCTTGGGTTTTATCTTGTTCCTTCATCTGGTACATAGCCCTTTACCTTTTCATCTTGTCTGTCTTTCTGTGAATATGGTTTTTGTCCCACAGGCTGCAGGATTGTAGTTCTTCTTGCTTCTGCTATCTTCCCTCTGGTGGATGAGGCTGTCTAAGAGGCTTGTGCAAGTTTCCTGATGGGACGGACTCTGGGTCTTCTATTTTAAAAATGAAAATTATTCTGGAAAGATGAGGGCTATCAAAAATACATAATTTAATGTAAGTTACTTTAACCAGATTACTGCAAACTCTGGGAACAGGAGTGTTATTTGTAGGGAAGAGGGTGGGGAGTGGGCCATGAAGGTGATGTGAGGAGAGGCAAAATAGGTGAAGAGTCACAGCAACGGTTTTAGAGATGAACAAGGGAGCATGGAGCCAGGATATGGTCATTTCTATGTGGTGTTTACACATTTTCTCCTTGTGCTGGAGAGTGTGCACGTATTTCCAATCTAGGCCGATCTAACCACCAGTGTGAATGTCAGGTGGCATTTAGGATCTGTCAGTTTCAGTTTTTGCTGTTGTAAATAATACCTGGTTAGGATTCTCGAACTGAAGATTAAAAACATGAGTGGGTGGGCTTCCCTGGTGGCGCAGTGGTTGAGAGTCCGCCTGCCGATGCAGGGGACACGGGTTCGGCCCCGGTCTGGGAGGATCCCACATGCTGCAGAGCGGCTTGGCCCGTGAGCCATGGCCGCTGAGCCTGCGCGTCCGGAGCCTGTGCTCCGCAAAGGGAGAGGCCACAGCGGTGAGAGGCCCGCGTACCGCAAAAAAAAAAAAACAAAAAAAAAAAACAAAAAAAAAAACATGAGTGGGTTATTTGAAGACAACACAGTGTGCTTAGCAGAATTGATCTAGTGTTCATTCAACTAGTCAACTCATTACACAAGTAGTTATGTTTAGCTCTTGCTCATCACACAAGGGCAAGACAAATTTTTCCTCCCAACTCTCAGGGCTGGGTGCATATCTCTTCCGGGTGTCTTGATCCATTTTCCCCTTTTGTTCATGATTAAAGGGCTATGGACTCTTTCAGGAAGTTGTCTCAGAATTCCATTAGCATCACAGTTTCTAGACTTTCCTACCATGTCAGTAACTTGTTAAAAGCTCACCTTCTGGTTCCTGAGATTTCTCTTTTGCTTTCTGCACATTTGGTCCTCATCCATTCTACTATCTCCTGTTTTTCCCACTATTTTCCTATTTTTATTGCATGTGTGTAGCTGGAAGGGGAGCTCCATATCTCCCAGGAAGGCTTGCTGTTGAAGAGGGAAATATCTGACTTCCCAGGAGCTTAAGGTTCTTCATATTCTTTTAAAACCAGCCCCAACATGGGACTTCCCGTGTGGTCCAGTGGTTAAGACTATGCGCTTCCACTGCGGGGGCTGGGGGGGTGGGGTGTGGGTTCAATCCCTGGTCAGGGAATTAAGATCCTGCATGCCGACGGTGCGGCTGAAAAGAAAAGGAAAAAAACAAAAAACAAAAAAACGCAACCCATGGAAGGAGGTAAAGCCACTGAGCTTTGAAGACATTGGCAAACCTTTCAGGATCTGAGGCACTGCTGCCTTTAACCCTTTATTGCCACATCAATGATTCATTTTGTTATTTTAAGAACCTCCCTTCCTTTGCTAGGGAGGTAATTTTGAATTTCACTCTAAGTTCCCCAGAAAGCTACAAATGTGAGCTTAATCTAGGTTGTTTGATGCAATTATAATTTTATCTGATGGTCTGGGTGATACGTTTAGAAAAGGAGTATCTGAGGGCTGGTCCTGGAAGTCCAGTTCTAGGTCCTTGGCTGAGTTCACAAGGAAAACACATCGCAAGGAGGACGTATCTGATCTCTGGGAGCCATAAGGACCCTAAGGTTACATTCTGCCTGAGAATGGCTGGCTGTGGCTCCCTGATGCTCTTCAGCTGTGGGCTGGGAAGGCATACTAGAATGAAGCTAAGAAAATCTGTGCTTTCTTGAGAGCTTCTTTTTGAAAAAATTTTTTTTAATTAAAAAAAATTTTTTAATTGAAGTATAGCTGGTTTACAATGTTGTGTTAGTTTCTGGTGTACAGTAAGGTGATTCAGTTTTATATATGTGTGTGTGTGTGTGTGTGTATGTATATATATATATATATATATATATATATATATATATATATATTCCCTGTGCTATACAGTAGGACCTTTTTGTTTATCTTTTTTATATACAGTAATGTGTATCTGTTAATCCCAAGCTCCTAATTTATCCCTCCCCCACTTCCCCTTTGGTAACCATAAGCTTGTTTTCTATGTCTGTGAGTCTGTTTCTGTTTTGTAAATAAGGTCATTTGTATCTTTTTTAGATTCCACATATAAGAGATATCATATGACCTATGTCTTGACACCTTCTTAAGGAAGGGGTGTAACAATATGGAGATTTGCATGTGTAATAAATTTTTATGAACTCTTATGTCGGTTTTCAGAGTACTTTGCAAATGCAAACTCCCAACTCTCACTGTGCATGATTTTTCTCATTTATGGCTGGGCAAACAGAAGCATAAAGAACAGCAATGACTGGTCTGAGATCACCAAGTTAGTGAAATAGGCAGAGCTCACAGACTGATTATCTCTTACTGCACCTCTTGCCCAGCCAGTCACCCTCACCTTTAGTCTTCCCTGACAGCTGCCATCCACAGCTCCTTAGGAAAAGGGAAATTCAAGCACAGATGAAGGAAAAGGAAATTGTTTCAGTCCAGTGTTCTCTTAACATTTCATTCAAACCTGTGCTGTTGGACTAGCAGCCCCCATGTGATTTAATATAGTAATGGTTAAATCTAAAGAGAAAAGTATATGTACAGTAAACTAACACTAATGCATTTTGGGGGAGAGAACTGCTGACTCAAGCGAAATATACATTTATTTCCACCATGTGAACTATAGTGACTGCTATTTGTTTCTCTCTGTTCACTCAGGGATTAAATTGAGTTTAAGCAGCCTGGAACAGTTTGATGCCTCCTCCTTTCAGCCATGGAAAGTGCCAGGTGGCTTGCCTCTAGAATCTGACATCCTGTTGGCAAGGATAACAATCCACAACTGAGATCCTTTGGCTTTCTTTAGGCCCATCTATGAGAAATAAATCAGAATGATGCAGAGCTAAGAGCATGAACTTTGGCCACAAATGGTCTTAGGTTCGAATTCTGTCACTTAGTAATGGTGTGACTGGGTCCTCTGTGAGAATTGTCTTTCAGGTCATGATTAAATAGCATATGATAGGTGGGTAATAATAATGATAGTAGTAATAATAATTGTTATTAAAGCAGCCACCATTAAATGAGTACTCACTACACACCAACCACTGTGCTAAGTGGTCTCAGTCTTGACAACAACAATAGGAAATGTGTACTGCTAATAAATGTATACTTAATGTCAGTTGCTCTTTTCCTTGACTGAGTAGGTATTTACTGAGCATTGGATACATGCAGACGTCATACTGGGTGTTGGTGATTTAGCATTAAATGGGTCATGATACCACCTCTCAAAGAGTTCTTGTACTCCTGGGGGAATGGGGAAGAAGACAAAGGAAATACGAAATGATAAGGACTATCGGGGGTATGATGGGAGCAAATGGAGGGGAGAATATGAAACAAAGTAGGAGTTAGGGAAGGTTGAACCCTCAGGGTTCTGTGGCTCAGGAGATTGCTGGACTGCTAAGGTCATGGACTTCTGAGTTCAAGTCCAGTGCCCTCTACTAATCCTTCCCTCCTAGATGAGTGTCATCACTAAGACAAGACTCTGGGAAGCTTCTTCCCAAGGAAAGGATTACTTTAAGGAAAAAAACCTTTATTGTGAAAGTTTTCAAATTCACAAAAACAGAACAGAATAATAGACTCTTTTACTCATCCTCCACATTCAGTAATCATCAACATTTTGCCACATAAGCTACATGCAGAGGACACTTTTACTGGGGGGCTCTGCGGGTGATTCCGAAGAGACTGTATAAATCCCTTGTCCATTTCCCCTTGTCCTATATCCATAAACTGGATCTTCTCTCCTCCCTCCGTTGTGAAGACACCCCTTGATTCTAACAGGAGAGTGAGCGTCGGGCCTGTGATCCAACCTCCATCACTGCTGGAGTAGAACAGCCCCACATATATGCTGGAATAGCATCTCCTTTTAAACAAAGACAGGATTATTATTGCGGTAGTCACATTTGCATTTTGCACATACGCACTTTTTTTTTAAACATCGGTCATAATGCCTGGTTTGGTGAACAATGCCTTAATCATCACATGGTCGGTGTAGTAAGACCATCTTTAGCAAATGGATTGGACACAATAGACATCTTGGTTAAGATGCTAGACCTCACTGGGTGACTATTGTCACCCACATCTATTATGTGGCAATCATCTGGTGAATGCTAGGTCTGACTGTGAAAATAGATTTTCACTTTGTCTTTTTTTTTTCCTCCTTTTTCTCCATCAGTCCCAGCCCCTGGAAAGGAGTCTGTCTCAGGCAGCATGCTCTGAGTGGCGATTTTGAAGGCAGGGGAAAGACAAAACCAAAAACCAAAAACGAGTGCTTAGACTACTAACCCATGGAATTTATTTTGTGGTGCATATTTTCGATTACAAAAGAACTGATTGAGCTTATGAAACAAGAGTAAGTCATTTCTGGAAGGGAAATTCTCTCTAGCATTCAGTAAAGAGATTGATTGGGTTTACCAAAGTTAGAATAAGGCTGCTTTTGTTAAAAAGGAAGTGATTAGGTACAGGGGAAATCATTTTGGATTGTCAGATAAGAGTCTTAAGTTCAACTCCTAGGCTCTGCTTTGATGAACCAGGCTATATTTGGCAAGGCACCTCACACCTCTGGTCTCAGTTTCCTTACCTGTAAAATACATAAGATCCTCTTAGTCTCTGATATTTTGTGACTTTAAGGGGATTTAATGCAATGCAGTGGTTAAAAGCAGGTCTTTAGGAGTTGGATAAAGCTGGGTTTCAGGCCTATGTCAACTGCCTGTTAGCTGTGTGATCTTAAAAAATTCACTTAACCTTTCTGTTCTCCATCTTCACAGTTTGTAAACCTAGTACAGTAGTAATAGTTCAGCCAAGAACTATTAGATCAAATGTATTGTGCTTCACATAGTTCCTGGCACATTTAAACTCAATAAATGGGATTTCTTCCTATTATGTGCTCTTGTTGCCTAAATAATCAGAGATCCAGGAAGAAAAACAAAGCCCTCAACAAAATTTTACTGGAAAACGAAGCAAGATCCCTGTCCCCAGCTAGCAATATTTTCACAAGTACTTTGCTCTGATCCAGTGCTAGCATGCATGAAGATGCATTATGAGCTCAGTGCCATGTCTGTGGTTCATTTCTAATTTCATTCATTTAAACAACCAGCCAGCATTCACCCAGGACCTTCTAGGTTCTTGAGATTCTACTGGCCTTGAGGACGAAAAGGGAAATGTGCCATCTTTCCTGCTATCACGGGGCTTACAGTAGAGAGGGCAGAGGTAGACCTAAGCAATATTATCGCATTACTTTCTTCACCAGCTCTTTCTTTCTCTGTGCTTTCTGGAAATTCTTTCAGATTTGGAACTCAGAGGCCGATGCCCATTTTTAAGTTTGCCTTAAAGTCAGATTTCTCTGTGATCTGAGGTTCAGATGCCTCACTGGGTACCTTCTCAAACCACATAACTTCAGATTCTCTGTGTTGAAGTCTGTTATCGGTTCAATTCTTCTCTTTCTAAAAAGAGTTAAGAATATTTGACACAAACTGGGAAAGTGAGCAGATGTTTGTACAGCTATTTGAAACAAACAAGCAAACAAACAAAACGAGAAGAGTGAATAGCCTGGTTCCACTTTAAAAAATTATAACCTTAGTTAACTTCTGCTGAGTCCTCTTTATAATATAAACAGGCAGTGCTCGAAGCAATTTGTATATAATCATTTCTTAATCCTCACAACATCCGTGGTAAATAGATTCGAGGATAATTCCTGTTTTGCTGGTGAGAAAAACTGAGGTACAGACAGGTTGAGTCAGTTGCTAGTCAGACAACTAGTATGTGGCTAAATTGGGATTTAATCTCTTACCGTCTGACCCCAGAACGAGGCTCATATCCAGTGGTTTCTGAATGGCACAAGATACTTGTAATAATTTTCTATTGTTTTATTAAATGTTGAGCTCAAGAAAATTAAATCACAGGGGACTGCAAATATAATTCAAACTTTTATTAAATGTCAGAATATCAGATATTTGGATGCACTTTACTTCTGGGCAATGATCCAAGTTTGAAGCATATATTTAAGTATTTGCTGCTGTGATTATTGTATTGACTTATAGTGGCAAATCAGATTACACAGTGAGGAGGATTAAGTTACTGACACACACTTTGGGGAGGACACCTTTTGATCTTGGTTTGGGAGTTCAGATGTTCCCTTACAAGGAGCAGGCCTTCTCCTTGTCTCTTTCCTTTGAACTACCTGCTCTATGGAGAGAGTTGTCATTTAACTTGAACTTGTGAGTTCTGAAAGGGACCTTTATTCTTTTTCCTTCTGCAAGATGCATGCCACCAGAAATAAAAGCTCTTGGTTTGTAAGTTTAGAGCTGCTATCATAACCATTTTTTGTTTAGTTTGGAAAACTCCGAACTGCTACCTACTCCATCTTTTTTTTTTCTTCCTAGAAGTTCTTTCAAACATAATTCTTTTAGTGGAATAAAAGATTTTTTCTGTCTTAATATACTATAAATAGTCATCTTTTTTTTTAAATTGGGGTATAGTTGCTTTACAATGTTGTATTTCTGCTGTACAATGAGGTGAATCAGCTCTATGTATATATATATCCCCTCCCTCTTGGACCTCCCTCCCCACCCCCCATCCCACCCATCTAGGTCACCACAGAGCACCGAGCTGAGCTCCCTGTGCTATACAGCAGGTTCCCACCAGCTATCTATTTTACACATGGTAATGTATATATGTCAGTCCCAATCTCCCAATTCATCTCCCCCCCTCCTCCCCACCACCCGTGTCCACATGTCTGTTCTCTACATCTGTGTCTCTATTCCTGTAAATAGGTTCATCTGTACCATTTTTCTAGATTCCACATATATGCGTTAATATACGATATTTGTTTTTCTCTTTCTGACTCACTTCACTCTGTATGACAGACTTTAGGTCCATCGTCTCTACAAATGACCCAGTTTCGTTCCTTTTTATGGCTAATATTCCATTTTATATATATGTACCACATCTTCTTTATCCATTCATCTGTCAGAGGACACTTAGTTTGCTTTCATGTCCTGGCTATTGTAAAGCCAGTGCTGCCGTGAACATTGGGGTGCATGTGTCTTTTTTTTTTGCTGATTCACTTTTTTTTTAACCTCTTTATTGGAGTATAATTGCTTTACAATGGTGTGTTAGTTTCTGCTTTATAAGAAAGTGAATCACCTATACATATACATATATCCCCATATCTCTTCCCTCTTGCGACTCCCTCCCTCCCACCCTCCCTATCCCACCCCTCTAGGTGGTCACAAAGCACCGAGCTGATCTCCCTGTGTTATGCGGCTGCTTCCCACTAGCTATTGATTTTACATTTGGTAGCGTATATATGTCCATGGCACTCTCTTACTTTGTCCCAGCTTACCCTTCTCCCTCTCCATGTCCTTAAGTCCATTCTCTATGTCTGCATCTTTATTCCTGTCCTGCTCCTAGGTTCATCAGAACCATTTTTTTGTTAGATTCCATATATATGTGTTAGCATACTGTATTTGTCTTTCTCTTTCTGACTTACTTCACTCTGTATGACACACTCTCGGTTCATCCACCTCACTACAAATAACTCAATTTCATTTCTTTCTATGGCTGAGTAATATTCCACTGTATATATGTGCCACATCTTCTTTATCCATTCATCTGTTGATGGACACTTAGGTTGCTTCCATGACCTGGCTATTGTAAATAGAGCTGCAATGAACATTGTGGTACATGACTCTTTTTGAATTATGGTTTTCTCAGGGTATATGCCCAGTAGTGGGATTGCTGGGTCGTATGGTAGTTCTACTTTTAGTTTTTTAAGGAACCTCCATACTGTTCTCCATAGTGGCTGTATCAATTTCCATTCCCACCAACAGTGCAAGAGGGTTCCCTTTTCTCCTCACCCTCTCCAGCATTTATTGTTTGTAGATTTTTTGATGATGGCCATTCTGACCGGTATGAGGTGATACTTCGTTGTAGTTTTGATTTGCATTTCTCTAATAATTAGTGATGTTGAGCATCTTTTCATGTGCCTCTTGGTCATCTGTATGTCTTCTTTGGAGAAATGTCTATTTAGGTCTTCTGCCCATTTTTTGATTGGGCTGTTGGGGTTTTTTTGATACTGAGCTGCATGAGCTGTTTGTATATTTTGGAGATTAATCCTTTGTCAGTTACTTCGTTTGCAAATATTTTCTCCCATTCTGAGGGTTGTCTTTTACAGCTACATGTAAAAGAATGAAATTAGAACACTCCCTAACCCCATACACAAAAATAAACTCAAAATGGATTAAAGACCTAAATGTAAGGCCAGACACTATAAAACTCTTAGAGGAAAACATAGGAAGAACACTCTTTGACATAAATCCCAGCAAGATCTTTTTTGACCCACCTCCTAGAGTAATGGAAATAAAAACAAAAATAAACAAATGGGACCTAATGAAACTTAAATAGTCATCTTTTAAGTCTGCTCTCCTCCACGAGGCATCTAGATCACTTGCTTCTTGGACCATCTTTATTCTTCTGACTTTACCCTCCATAACTCCTGAAAGCTGGACTTAAAAATGGCCCTAATTCCAACTTCCTTTCCACCTCAGTTCCAGAATCAATCCTGGCAGGAAGTGCATCAGTCTCACCTCTGGAATTAGTTCACATTCCCGGCCTGGGCGCCCAGTGACATGGCCACAAATGCTGGGCCGCATGCTCTTCCTCATCACCCAATCCTGATAGCAGCCTCTTACCTGACATTGCAGTTGAGCCTGCCCTAAGACTCTCTTGCTACTCTGTTCCTCCCTTTGGACTGAAACTCTGCATATCCACAAACTCTGAACTGCACCTGACCTCATTATGCCCTTGAGTGATTATGCCTCGAGACGGAGTCTGACTCTCTCCGCCCAGAGCCAAGGGCAAAGCAGAAGCTGGAAATGCTGGGCTGAATGCTCTGGTTGCCTATGGGGGCAGTTATAGGAGTGAGTGCCAAGGATAGGCTCAAGGGGCCGTGATGCCTGAGATTCTAGAAAAGGAGTTCAAGCATCACTGAACGAGGAAGGAGAAATGTCATGAGCTTAGAGGTGAAGGGGTACATTATTGTACTAAAGAACAGGTGGGGCTTCCCTGGTGGCACAGTAGTTGAGAGTCCGCCTGCCGATGCAGGGGACGCGGGTTTGTGCCCCGGTACGGGAAGATCCCACATGCCATGGAGCGGCTGGACCCGTGAGCCATGGCCGCTGAGCCTGCGCATCCGGAGCCTGTGCTCCGGAACGGGAGAGGCCACAAAAGTGAGAGGCCCGCTTACCACACACAAAAAAAAACAGGTGGACAGAGGTGCCCAGACTGAAACTGGGGCTGAAATGAATGGTTGGCTAGCACAGAGGCCAGGCAGGGCACTAGGTGAGGGATGGTGGCAGAAAGGACAAGTCCTGTGGGCCCTGTGACCCTTTTGTATGCCAGGGAGTGTCCCTGTCAGGATGGGCTCAGGACCTTCCATTTTGCAGCTGGCCCGGCTTGTACTCTGGTTCAGGATGCCCATTCCTGCCTGCTCTTGGCTGCCAAGGCCTCAGCAAGCCTCCTGCCTGCCCGAGTCTGGGCTCTGTCCCATTTTCAGTTTAATAGAATTGATGTGACTCAGCGCTCCCAGGACACATGGCATTGCCCTGTTTGGCTCTGGTCCTGATTTCAACAGAAGGGAAAAAGAAAAGAGGGCTGCCAACAAGGCCATTTCCTTCAACTCGTAAGTCCCACTGTGCCCCCGGCTTCTTATGAGTGACAAACCTGAAGGATTCTGAGTAGCATTTTTCAATGAAAGTGTTTCATTTTATGTTTGTCTATCATAGAACATAAATAGTGGAGGGAAGAGATCATCTCTAATTAAAGTCAGCAAGTGTTTATCAAATGTCTATTATTTATTGGTTTTACTTATATCCCTAACCTTGTTATAAAAGTCACAGAGGCAAAAATGATATAAAATGTGGTTCCAGACTTCAGGGGCTTACCCAGAAATCATTATGAATTAAAGTCTTTAATGTATATTGAAATATAACTACTATCACCATATGATTTATGGGTTTAGCTATACCATGACTCAGATTATACCAACCAAAAAGAAACCAGACAGAGAAACTTTGTTGTAATCTTGCTTTCCAGCACCAGTCTAAAGGAATTCTAACTTTAAGCCCCAAAGTTTCAAGAGTCCTTTTGTTATAACTAGTAATAAAATCTCTCCCCCCTCTCTTTCACACACACACACACACACACACACACACAGACACACACAGACACACACACTTCTACCTTGCAATGTTACTAGCAAGTCAGATCAGCCATAAAGCTGGCCAATGAGTAGCTCCTGACTGGCTGGATGATCAGCCCATACATTGTTTGGCAAATTGGATCAAGCCACAGAAAAGTAGCCTCAGATAAAGTGAGCGATTTAACATACTTTACTTTCTCATAGTGAGAGGCTCTATTTAATTTTCACACCCCTGTGTCTGATGTCTTTTCATGAAATATAGTAGTCTACTTCTCAAAACTTCCCTGCTGGTGAAAAAGCATGCATTTATTTTTAAAATACGTTCTTAATTTCTGGTCCATAGGAATAAACCATGCCTCTGGGAAAGAAATGCGTTGTATGGATACACTTTGTGAAGGTAAACACACAGAGGCATCCTACTTTCTGTTAATTAATGATAGTGATGCCAAGTTTTTATAGGAAACTAATTTTGCTTTTAAACACCAGGGAGATCTTTGAGCGTAAGAAACATTTCAATTTAGGAAAACTGTAGCATGGCCAAAAGTCCAAATGTAGCAGATGAATTACAGTTGGTATAGAAAATAAGTGCATCAGGAATTGTTCCATGAATGTTCAGTAAATACAACTGGACCACTGAAGGCATTTTCTCAAAGCTGAAGACAACTCCAAAAGTTGGGATTTGTTCCAGCATTTTCCCAAGAGTTGGAGTTCACATGCATGGACTGGGATTGTGGGAGGTGAGAAAGGCCATAGTAGTGAACAGCCCACTGGGTAGAACCATGCCTTGGGCAGGCCAGGGCTTTGCCAGATTGATGAAGGGTGGATATTCCTTGTCTACAAATGGAGACCAAGTCTGACCTTTTCGGAGGATGGGAGTTTCAGCTTCCTCTTGTTTCTATTCATTAGGAAGTTATTTATGAATGTTCACTAACTGTGACATGACCTCCTTGGTGTATTTAAAGCAACCCTAGGCTGGTGTTGTCAAAAGTTTCATTGTACGCACAGATGCTACAAGTCAGCAGGAACGCAGAGTTTGACAGGGTGAGTGGCAAACGATGCGAGGGCTGAGTCACTGCAGAGCACGCCACACAACCCCTCTTGTGTAACGGGTTCTATTCTCGTGCCCTTACTGACTCTGCCCCATCTAGACTCGTCTGCCTTGGACTCTGCACCATTGTCTGCCTGGAAGCATAGCTGGTGATAAAGAATGATGAAAGTGAGGACAGTTACTTAAAGTGGAAACCCCCAAGTCTAGGTCCTCTGAGCCCCCATAAAGGTGTCTGCGCTTTGATTTCCAGGAGTCAGTTCTACAGAAATACTCAAACAAGTGTCTACAAGTCCATCCGCAATGAAGACACGTACAAGAATGACAAATTGGAAACAACCTAAATGGGAGAGGGGCCATCAATTATGGTATTATTTATGCAATGGAATATTATGTAGCTGTGAAAACAGCCAAGCAGCTTTATGTGAATAAAGCTGCCCACTGTAGATTGCTGAGGGAAAAAACTATCTGTCTAATCTATCTATCTATCTATCTATCTATCTATCTATCTATCATGATCCCATTTCTGTGTTTAAAAAATTATGTGTGTGTAGCAGTGCTGCCCTGGGGGACTGGAATTGGGAAAGCTGAGGGAAGGATCATCACTTTGTCTTTCTACATTTCTGTTTTACTGGGAATTTTGCAGTTCACATGTATTACTTTTGTAACTAAATATATATTTGCAAAAAGGAGATAAAATAATTTAAAAGCTTTTCAGTCAAGATGCCCATAGTAATCCTGGGATTACACAGTAGCCAAAAAGAATAAATCCATAATTACAAACAGAGGTGCCATCATTGCTCCAGGCTCTTGAATGAAGCATTTCATCCGAGTGTATTTCTAGGAATATGTGTTCTGTCTTTTAAGAGAAGGTGCAACTATGAGTCCAAGTTGTTGATTGGCCTGACCCCTTTGTTCTAACAGCTTAGTGATACTATTAATAACATTCGTTATTCATTTCCTATTTTATGGTTTACAAAGCACTTTTCACATCTTGAATAATACAACAAAGCTGTGAAGGGGTACTAGTATCCTTGTTTTCAGAAAAAGTAATTGGGGTTCAGGGAAGTTTGGAGATATGCTCTAAATCACACAATTAAGGCAGAACTGCAGTAGGAGTCAAATAGGGATTCTATCCCCAGTTAGCCATTAATTCTAGAAAAGTCACTGTTTTTCTAGGTCTCAGATCCCTCAACTATGCAACTGGGATGGTGAAGTTCTCCAAGTATAAAAGTATACAATTGTTTAAGTGAAACCAAGTAGATCTCCCTATCTAACACCCTGCAATTAACTTTGGGACAATTCTATGGATGTGTTTAAAGATACATTGTAAAGACAGGGCAGTCATTCTTTCTATTAGCATATTTAAGTGTGAAGTTAAAGCCTGTATATTTGTGAAGTGATTCAAAGGACAAATTATTGCAGATTGGTTGGAAGGAACCCAAGGTGATATGGTCACATCCCTGCTATGGCCTTCCCTCCATCCCAGGTGGCACAGATGGTCATGGCCCACCGGAGGTGAATTGTGGTTCTTCTTTCCTGGCCTTGGTAATTCCAGCTACTTATATAAGCATTCCACGTGAATTAGAGTCAAGAGATGGTTTTATACAGGTCTAGTTGGTACATGGTAGTTCTAAATAAATGTTTGCTAATAACTGGATTTGCAGTGTAAATATTTGGCAATGGGTCGTAAAAGAAATGGACTTTTCCTATGACTGAACTATTGGTCTTATTAGTACCGTCTCCCAAGCAACCGATGCCTAATCTTTTCACTAATCAACACAATTTTCATGAACCTACCCCTGTAGGGCTGTGTTTTTTGGTTTTTTGTGTTTTGTGTTTTTTGCAGTACGCGAGCCTTTCACTGTTGTGGCCTCTCCTGTTGTGGAGCACAGGCTCCGGACGCGCAGGCTCAGCGGCCATGGCTCACGGGCCCAGTGCTCCGCGGCATGTGAGATCTTCCCGAACCAGGACACGAACCCGAGTGCCCTGCATCGGCAGGCAGACTCTCAACCACTGCGCCACCAGGGAAGCCTGGGCTGTATTTTAAGACATAGCTTTTTGTTTTTATTCAGGAATGGTGAGGACAATAGATCAAGAGTTGACTGTCACTGAAAAATTAGTTTGTTACTCACAGTTCCCAAGGGGAGGGGCTCCGCCATGCCTGGGGGAGGGGGAGGAGAACGCAAGGAAGCGGCAAAATCAGTCAGGAGGCGGAAGGACCAAGGGGAAAATAAGGGCAAGAGCCCTCTTTGTGGTTTCTGCGGGGAGAAACAGGTGAGGCAGGGTAAACAAGTTTAGCATTGACTAGTTTGAATAATTCCAGTGGGTTCTGGGATATAAGGGCTGTCTCTGGCTCTTTGGTACCCTGGCCCTGGCGTGATTAGGGCAGGAGGACAGTGGCTCAGCGTGCAGAAGCCCAATAAAGGAGGTGGTTAGGCTCCCATGGCTCTGAGTGGGTTGGTTTGCATATGAAAGGCGTGCTCCTGGCCCGGTCCTTCATTCTCTCTGGAATTGGCTGGCCCTGGGAGAGGCAGTGTCTCCAGGGTCAACAAGACCCCAGGTGTCCAAGCTTCAGAATAAAAAGGCATGCTACAGGCTGATCTAAATTAGGGTGGCCTTAGAAGGTAGCAAAGAATTGTCAAGCAGCGGTGCTAATAAAAATTGGGTATATAACCTATCATTCTGTATAATATTATGTGTACTGAGATAGCACACTTTCATCGTGGATCACTGGTTTGGCATTAGTAAGTCTGGGAAAGGCTTGTACGTGTTTTGTTCCAAGACCACTAGATCACTTCGTCCTTTGAGATAGTTTATTTGTTCAGTTCTCCTGCAATGAAGCTATACAATTAACAGGTGGCAGTGGGTTCTTAGTGGTGGGGTTTTCTAGCCCCTCCCACCTCACCCCCCTATACATACACACATTATTAACTTATATATATTGAGAGGTAGTACATACTTACAAATATGTGTGAGTGCAAGCTGATATATACACATACCTTTAATCAAGGTATAGGAAGACAAAACATAAACCTTAATTTAAGTATCATGGACTTGCAACAAAAATGCATCTTAAAGTTGAACAGGATTTAACACATTATCGCCCCCCCACTCCCAACACCTGTCCCTTCCCTTGTCTAGTTTGAGATCTCTGAACAACGTACAAATGAGCACACATCCTTCACTTTTTCAGGAATGACTTATGTAAAGACATCATCAGGATCAATAGATTTGTGTGCTGTAATGTATGATACCCTTAAGCAAGTCTACTTAAAAAATTAGCCCACATGTATTACTGAACACTGGTCTTATTTTTACAGTGAATGATGAGTGCCACTTGACTCTATCCTCTTCTGCACACACCCACGGGGCGGGCACACCCTCTTGAACACCAGTGAGACGGGGCGAGCCACTGGCTTCTACAGAGCACCCCCGGCCTGTGTTCTGAGAATTTTCTCCCCTGTAGGTCTGGCAAGACAATGCTTATACACAAACATGTTTTATACCCATTTGCTGGTCCAGCCAGAGAAGTGACGGGGCCGGGGTGGGGTGGTTTCTGAGCCAGAAGCTTTCTCTATTGGAAGAGTCCAGCTTATTAACCTCTTAGAGGTAACTAATTCCTTTCTTTCATGACCTCGCTCATGGCTGCACAGCCACCTTCCTCTAAACCCTTGCTCAAATCTCAAGATGGTTCCAATTAGACACATGTAACCCAGTTTCTAATAACCAACCTAATGCGCTTTTCCTCTTGTCATAACATCATTAACAAGGGAAATAAGCCCCAATGCAGCAGTGACTGGGGCAGACCTTCTGTGCTTTATGTCTACACCCCAACTGTATTCGTCACACCCTTCACTGTTACGGTGCTAAGAATAGAAACATTCTTCAGTGTCTCCTTCCTTTTCTTTTGTTTGTTTGCTTATCGCTGTTTCTCCATGAAGTATTCATGACCTGTCCACATTCCCCTGGATTTATTAACTTAGCTCCTTTTACATCTACTAGTTAACCTTGATGTCTTTCCTTCCTCCTGTACAATAAATTCCTCCTCTGGATCAACACTCCTCATTCAGTACACGCCTGCCTTATAAGTAACTCTCAAGATACTTGGGTCCTTTTTCAGAGTCCATGTTCACAGTTCAAAGCAACCTCTAGGGCTTTGATAACTTCGTTCAGGTAATCAGGGCAATAGCTACATATGCTCCATTCTTTTAAATTCTTTTCAGGTGGAAATCCATTCTGACTGCTTTCAAAGTGAAGGTGAAAAAAAAATCTTTCCAGCTGTTTGATACAGGAAAGAGCTCATTGCTCTGCACAAATCTGAAGAGCTCACCCTATGCATCTTTCCTGTGACTGTAGTGGACACATCGTTGGCGCTCAGGCTTCTCTGTTGCTTCCTGGAGTGTCCACCCACAGTCATCCTCCAGCCTTTCCCATTCCTGGATGGCAGGCAGAGTAGCACCTTGGGTGAAGGAATGAGTGCTCAGCTGAAATAAATGCCTGGAGAAGACGGATGCCTGCGGTGCAGGAGGATTGGCCAAGGCATTCACTCTCCAGCTGTTAGGAACTTTAATTGTCGTGTCTGCTGGAATTCAGTAGAACCTTGGAGCATGATCGAAGGGGGAACAGGGTCAAGGAGGAGGAGAAATAGTGGAGAACTGTGGGCTACCGTCCTACAAAGAAAGCAATTTAACTAAAGTATTAGTTTCCAATTGCTGTTATAACGAATTACCACCACCTTAAGGACTTAAGACAATTTATTACCTAACAGTTCTGTAGGTCAGAAGTCCAAAGTTAGTCTCACCTGGCTAAAGCCAAGGCATCAGTGGG
Source organism: Mesoplodon mirus (assembly GCF_964341445.2). Classification (NCBI taxonomy): domain Eukaryota; kingdom Metazoa; phylum Chordata; class Mammalia; order Artiodactyla; family Ziphiidae; genus Mesoplodon; species Mesoplodon mirus. The sequence goes on from NC_138990.1 coordinate 56,447,528, forward strand.
GCTGCATTCCTATCTAAAAGCTCTAGGGGAGAATCTGTTTCCTTGCCTTTTCCAACTTCAAGAGGTTTCCTGCATTCCTTGACTTGCAGTCTACTTCCTCTATCTTCCAAGGCGGCAACAATGCATCTCTCTAACACTTTTTCCATTTTACACGTCTCTCTGATGGTACCCAGGAAATGTTCTCTGGTTTTAGGAATGCATGTGATTAGAGTGGACCCACTGGAGTAATCCAAGATAAACTCCCCATTTCAAGACGCTTAATCACATCTGCCAAGTCCCTTTTGCCACGTAAGGTAACACATTCATAGGTCCCAGGGGTGGAGTGGGCAGATTATTCTATCCTACCACACCACAAAGTCGATATCCTCACTGAGACACAAAAAAGAAGTTTCTACCTTTAGACCTACCTTTTTTGTCTCCCTCGATCTAATGGGACAGGCATAGATCTTTAAAAATGCTCTATTTGACATCAAATCAGTCTGTGATAAGTGAAATTTTATTATAGGCAAGCAATAATAATATTATCAGTTCCATCACAATTTTTCTTTATTCAAATTACCACTTTAAGGTTTAGGAGTAACTTTCTTTTCTCCTTCTCCACGTCTCTCCTTCAAACATCCAGGAGCTTCCTCTGCCTTCAAGAAACTTTATTCTTCCTGACCTCCCTAGCTGTAGAATGATTCCCTCCTGCCTTTGACTGCCAGAGTTCTCTGAAAATTAATCAACGTGTTACCGTTTTTTCCTTCACCTTCTATCCATCCCTCAGACCTCAGAAGTGTGGCTCCTGCCTTAACTCCTCTATTGATGATGACCTGCTGAAGGCCCCAGGTATTATGTCACTGAGACACTTTCTCACTTTTCTATCTGCTATTGGATATTCCCATGATTCTCAACACCGTTGACCAGGCCTTTCTTGAAACTCCCCATCCCTGGCTTGTGTGGCTCTCCTGAGTCACTCACACCATGCTGCCAGACCCTGGTCCCTCGTCCTCCACCCAGCCCCCACCTCCAGACACGACCTCTGCTCTTCTTTTCTACCCAGACTCCCACAGACTTCTGAACATGTTTGCCTCTGCATAGATACCCGCCGAATCTACTTTTCTACCTATTTGGTGGACATTTCTACACAGGTATCCTTCTGTCCTCTCAAACCCAAATGGCCAGAGCTTAAATCTCCAAATCTCTTCTCCTTCCTGATTTATGTACCAACTTGCTTCTATAAAGGTTTTTTATTCATTTTAGCCAACAGATCCATCATGATCCTAATCGTCTTGGCCTGAATTCCAGCATTGGTGTCTGACTTCTTTTATCCCGTTTGGTTGACTTATTCACTATTTTCACTGTTGTGGCCTCTCCCGTTGTGGAGCACAGGCTCTGGACACGCAGGCTCAGCGGCCGTGGCTCACGGGCCCAGCCGCTCCGCGGCATGTGGGATCTTCCCGGACCGGGGCACGAACCCGTGTCCCCTGCATCGGCAGGCGGACTCTCAACCACTGCGCCACCAGGAAAGCCCAGACTTATTCACTATTTGTATTCATAATGTTTCTGGCATCTCTTCCTTTGCTTCCAATGCTGCCCTCGTGATTCTCATCACCCTGGCCTGGGTGATCTGAAGTCCTTCTCAGCACTTACTTTACCACCACTGCTAGATTAATTCCTAATCTCTCTTCTTCCATCATGTCATTCTTCCTTTCTTCATTTCCTAAGATCTTAGTGTTGTTTAAACCCTCTGCTGTCTGAATCTAATCAATATTTCAAAGTTTATCAAACTTTTCCTGACAAAAATTCTAGGAGGACCAGGGTGTTCACTATCCCATGAACATACCTTGTTCATTACTATCTCTGGGTTCACATGGTTTTCCATTCCCGACACACTATCTCCTTCGCCACCTATTTACTCTCATAGATCTTTTGAAGCTCAAGTCCCAATCTCCCCATCAGTACTTCTTTGGCCGTCTCCATTTTTAAGATTTCTCCTTCCTCTGAACACATTAACATTTGCAGAGCACATGGCAAATCAGCAGAGAACTTCCATAAGGTTCAATCATCCACCCACTCATCTTCCTGCACCTGTCACCATGTCCTTCTTTCTTTCCACTGTTACTATGGATGAACTCTGCAGGCACCTACCTAAGACAACCTCTCCATTTATCTACCAGATCCCACTCCAGCATTTCTGCTTCTCTTTTCTGTATCAATTTCTCCATCCCTCCTGGATCATTTCCATCAGTACATAAGCATGCTGTTATCTTCTTATCTTCAAACAAACAAACAAACCTCTCTTAATCCCACTCCTGCCTCTAGCTATTCATTTTTTCTCCTTCCCTTTACAGCAAAACTCCTTTGAAGAAGTGATCTATCTGCACTGCTCTAACTTCTCTCTTCCTATTCTGTCTTGAACGCATTCCAGTTGAGCTTACATCCCCAACAGTCTGCTGAAAATGCTCTTATTAAGGTCACCAAGGACCTCCTCTTTGCTAAATCCAGTGGTCAGTTCTCACTTCTCATCTTGCTTGACCAATCAGAAACGTTGTGACCTTGACGACTCTCTTCTATTTGAAGCACCTTCTTCACTTGGTGTCCCAGACCCCACCCTCTCCTGTCTCTGTGTCCATGCCCCCCCAGTCTCCTTTGCTAGTTCCTACTCAACTCGTCATGCTTCTCAACTTGTAGCAGATTTCCATGTCTCAGTCCTTGGCCCTTTTTTCTTTTCTATCAACACTCACTCCCTGGGTGACATCATCCAGTCTCATGGTTTAAAGTCCCATCTATATGTGGCTTCTGTTGGCCCTCAAATTTATCTCTTTGCCTGAACCCCTTCCCCAAGCCCTAGATGTGTGTTTCCAATTGCTCACTCAGCATCTCCACTTAGAGATCTAATCGGCATCTCAATTTAGTGCATCCCAAACCTAGCTCTTGAGAGTGTCACTGCTCCAACCTGCACGTCCCATAGTCTCCCCGTGTCCACTGATGACAACTCCACCCAGTCCCTTTCTTTCTCTCTCACCATCAGCAAATCCTGTGGGCACTACTTTCAATATCTATCTGGAATCCAACCACTCATTGTCATTCTACTATTATCAGCTGGTCTAAAACACTGTCCTCTCTCTGTAATGATACAAATAACAGGTAAGAGTGCAGGCCCTGGAGTCATAGCATGCAGGGTTCAGTCCTGGCTCTGCCACTTACTAAGGGTATGGCCTTGGGCAAGTTATTTACCCTTTCTGTACTTCAGTTTCCTCATTTAGAAAATAAGGATGATGAGGATGATGATGATGATGATGATGATAACTGTTACAAGGATTAAGTGCAAAACCATATAAAGTGCTTAGAACAATGCCTGGTATGTGATCAACAAATGTCAGCTCCATACTATTATTCTATAAATCCATAAAAGCTCCATGACTGTAGGTGGGAAGTAGTAGGCAGGAAGATCAGGGAAACCGTGGAAGCCGCCATTCTCCTAAGCATAAGCCATCTAGATCTTTAAATACCCAAACCCATGCTGAACCAGGCTGGGGGATAATTGTTCCCACCAACTCTGACCTGTGCCTACCACTTGATATGCTGCTTATTTTGTGCAGTTTTTACCTACTGATTTATAGAATAATAGTACACAGCTAGCATTTCTTTTTTATTTAATTTATGCTAACCATCTTTTTTAAAATTAATTAATTTATTTTTGACTGTCGGGTCTTTGTTGCTGTGTGTGGGCTTTCTCTAGTTGTGGCGAGTGGGGGCTTCTCATTGCCATGGCTTCTCTTGTTGCGGAGCATGGGCTCTAGGCACACGGGCTTCAGTAGTTGTGGCACACGGGCTCAGTAGTTGTGGCTCGTGAGCTCTAGAGCACAGGCTCAGTAGTTGTGGCGCACGGGCTTAGTTGCTCCGCGGTGTGTGGGATCTTCCTGGACCAGGGCTCAAACCAGTGTCCCCTACATTGGCAGGCAGATTCTTAACCACTGCACCACCAGGAAAGTCCCTCTAAAATTTCTTTCTTTTTTAAAAAAATTTATTTATTTTTGGCTGCGTTGGGTCTTCGTTGCAGTGTGTGGGCTTTCTCTAGTTGTGACAAGCGGGGTCTACTCTTCATTGTGGTGCCTGGGCTTCTCCTTGTGGTGGCTTCTCTTGTTGTGGAGCACGGGCTCTAGGCGTGTGGGCTTCAGTGGTTGTGGCTCATGGATGCTAGAGCACAGGCTCCAGTAGTTTTGGCAAATGGGCTTAGTTGCTCCGCGGCATGTGGGATCTTCCTGGATCAGGGCTCAAACCCGTGTCCCCTGCGTTGGCAGGCGGATTCTTAACCACTGCGCCACCAGGGCAGCCCCCTCTAACGTTTCTTGATCACACACTGTTTGTATTGTCACCTCTTTTCCTTTGTCTCTAGAGTACTTCCGATAGCTCCTCCTCTCCAAAGCTCCTTAGTCCTGATCCTGGCTCTAGTCTGTGTTGACCTCCCCCTTTCAGGATTCTGGGTCTAGAGTGTGCTGTCATTGCTACCAAATATAACATTTAAAAGAGTGTTCTATAAACCCAGTTAACAATACTGCCGTGAGAGCCATTTTCAATTGTCATTTTATTGACACAAAGAACCTGGTCTTCTTTGCAAAAGTGGTTGATATGGAAAAGGGTAAACTGCTGAGTGAGGATGGAAAAAGGAAGTAATTCAAACTATGTCCACATTATTCAGGACCAAAAAAGCCAGGCAGCGTTCAGAAAAGGAAACTGAGAAATGGAAGCATTTCCCTAAATATTCAGAAAGTCCTGAAGTGGGGATTAAACTTCACTGTGAAACTTCAGGGATTTCTTTTGGCTAAATTCCATGATTCTTTGGAGAGAATCCCTTTCTGTTGTGTTTTTGTCTCAGCGGGGCTCATAAGGGCACATGGTGGCCTGGCTGGAAAACACTAAGTGACATCTCCCCCACTGTCAGCCCCCTCCCTGACTTGCCACTCACCTAGTCCAGGGCTCTTGATCACATGCAGACTACAGACACCAAATAAATTAGGCAGATGGAACTCATACATCAAAGCCACCTACTTGGACTCCTTTTTGGCCATTGGTACATTTTCTCTCTTTTTTAATCGGCCTCATAAATCTGACCCTGACAAGGTCCTGCCTCTCTATACCAGTAGTCAGAGGTGAGATAGTAATTTGTCCTCAAGCTTTCATCTGCTTCTCCACTTGAGTGACCATCAGTGCCATGTGGCACCCATTCATTACAGGGGCTCAGGTGTGGCTGTGGGGAGGTGTGTACCAAGTCCTGCCAAACTGGTGACTCCTTCCAAAAGAACAGGATGGTTCTCCAAGCACTGTGCACAGCAGATGATTACACGCCACAGTGCCTGATAAAATACTGGCATGCCGAGAGCTGTAAAGAACACGACACATTGTTCTGTGTTCTTCGGAGTATCTGATTCATAATAGCTGTTCACATACTGGCTAATGATTACCTGGACTCAAATAATTTTTCAAGAGGCTTATCCAAATCGAGAACTGAAGAAAAAAACAGAGTTGTCCGGGGTGGTGATGTTGCTCTCTGAAGTGGGGGGAAACGCCTCCAGACCTGGGTTGAATTCACATATTCAGGGTCATTTGACTCAATCTTCATCCCCTGGTGACATTCCAGATGTGAATGTTGACTTCAGTCACGTGGGCAAAGTTTGGATCTCTCATCACTTGTGGAGAGCTGCCTTCTGGCTTCTAGGAGCCGCATCTTGGCTGGGTCTTGGGTCCTTCCTGAGTCTGCCTTTTTCTGCCTGCCCCTTTTTAGAGGAGGCTGTCTCTTTTTCTCCTCTCATCCAGATGCTGTTTACAGCTGGCTTAATGTCCCCCTGTCCTCTCTGGGCTTTCCCAGCCCCTTGCACGGGGAGGGGACATCCAGGTTCTACCTAGGTTCCCCTAACGTGTTTTGTTTTCATAAAAATGGGCAGTCATTTTCTACAGAGGCCTTTCTCTCTAGTCCATTTAGAGACCTTGAGGACTGGAGATACCTTGTCGTACTCTAGCAGTTCATTTTGGTTATTTACAAAACACCATTGAACCCCTTTATGGGCTCATAACAATATAGCCTATTGAAAGAGCATAATGGTTTCTTGCACTTTTGAACGCCCATCATTCCACCAATGCTATAGATGACTTATGTTTGCAGGAGCCTTATGGTAAGCCTCCAGGCTTTTCACTGGGGTACAACCCTTGGGAGAGTAACGTTCTGTACCTCATGAGGATCATGACCTGCAGATGTGAGCAGCCACCAGATATTATTGTTGGAGATGATAAGTAACAACAATCACAACAGCTGCCATATACACAGGGCCCTTATTACATGTCAGCCTTTACACTCACTATGTTGCTAATGCTTTATTTTCATTGTGTGTTTGATTCTCATAGCAGCTCTATTATTACTCTGGTCCCCATTTTATAGATGAGGAAACAGAGGCTTGGAGAGGCTAGGCAAATCCTGCTCCCCACAACATAATCACATAGAATTTGAGCCCAAGTCCCTCCGACCCCACAGCCCAGACTCTATTGTCTTGTTGCTGTGTCATCAAAGCATATTGTTAGACTCCCCTGCCTTGGCTTTGAGGACATGCATTTTCTTGGCTTCCTACCTACCTTCCTTCCTGGTCTTCTTTGTGGCTCTTCCTCCCCCCATGGAGGTTTTAATGCTCCAGTGTCTTCGAGCCTGCCTTGACCCGAACCTACTAGCTTTTCTAGCCACACTCTCCCCTAAGCAATCTCACCTAGTCCTGTGAATTTAAATATCAACATGCATTTAACACCTATCTGCTAACATTCTACAATCGAAATCTTCCCTTCCAGACTGCTGCCCTTACTCTCAGATTCATACATCCAGTTGAGATTTCTAAATGGCATCTCAAACTTAACAGGCCCCAAACAGATTTTTTTTTTTTTTTTTTTTTTTGCAGTACGTGGGCCTCTCACTGCTGTGGCCTCTCCTGTTGCGGAGCACAGGCTCCGGACGCGCAGGCTCAGCAGCCATGGCTCACGGGCCCAGCCGCTCCGCGGCACGTGGGATCTTCCCGGACCAGGACATGAACCCGCGTCCCCTGCATCAGCAGGCGGACTCTCAACCACTGCGCCACCAGGGAAGCCCGCAAACAGAATTTTTTACTTTGTTCTCAAGAATGTTCCACGCCTCACTTCGTGATACCGCCATTCAAACACTCAAACCAGACATGTGGGTCTGGTTCTTGATTTTTCCTTTTCCTCGTCTGGACTCCCAGTAATTCCATGAGTTCCACCTCGACCCACCTCCCTTCCTCCACTGCTGTGTCTTTAGTCTGAGCTACTCGCATCCCCTGTCTGAACTGTTGCAACAGCCTCCCGACTGGTTTCCCTGCTTTCATACTTCCCATCCCCAGCCCCAGTTCATTTTTCACTTAGTCGTCTGTGACGTTTAATATATGGATCAACTCGTGCCCCTCCCCTCCTTAAAACTCTGCAAGGGTTTTCTTATGACCGAAGTCCAAACGTCATAGGATGCCCTTCTAGGCCATGTGTGAACTGGCTACTGACCAACTTTGCAACTGAATCTCATACTGCTCACTGGCTCATCCACTACTCTGTAGCTACAGTGGTGTCCTTCCAGTTCCTCAGTGATACAAAGCTCTTTCATGCCTCAGGACCTTTGCACTGGCAGTTCCCTCTGCTGGGAATGTGCTCCCCCTGGCCCACAGGTGCTCACTACATGTTAACAAACAAGAATAGTAGGTTGCCTCTCCTACAAGAATAAGATGAATAATAAGTCACATGAAAAAAATCATGTCATCAATAACTTATTTAGCTATTTGTATTTATGACATTTAAATGACGTGGGCTTAATATGATTAGGCTGTGGGTTTTCTGAAGCATGTTTCTGTGTTTACGTGGATGGAGTAGGGAAGGGTGGGAGGAAACATATTTAGCATGTGGTAATGATGACTCATTAATCCTGAGAGGTAGATGTTGATATCCCTGTTTTTCAGAACTTGCTCAGAGAGGTTAGGTAACTAGCTAAGGATGAGCAGGTAAGAAGTATTAGGTCTGGAATTTATAGGTGGTCTGACTCCAATGCACGTGTATCCCCCAGATCCTGGTGCCTCTGAGTAGATACAACTCAGAGATGAGGTTCAAGGGTAAGAAAAAGGAGAGATACCTGGAAACAATAGATTTTGTTCACCTGGGCAGCGTCATAGGCTGCTGTGAATCAGAGAGAGTAGGTACCTATCTTACTTATGTCCAGCTCTGCCTTGGTTGTCAAACATGGCCTGAAAGAGCTGAACTAGCCCTCAACTTAGAAAGCCAGTATCCAGACACACAGATAAGGCGGGGAATACAGTTAGGTATGGCAATTAATGAGCCACCATCTGCTAAAACATCACACTCTGAGTGGGACTTAACATGGTTTTGGGTGAACGTGTTTTTTTTTTTTTTTTTTTTTTCACCATATGTGCTTAAAGACTCCAAAAAGGAAACAGCTTAATCCAGGAATGTGAAAAAGAATGGTGACATTCCGTGGTGTGTCAGTGAAATGAGAAACTTATCAGGCACCATCTATTTCAGGGCTTTGTGGTATTTTCTGGTTCCAGGCTTCCAGTTAGTGACAAAATGGCAAGATGAATTACCACATGTGTGGGGTAGAGAGGAGGACCATGGTAGGTGCTACTTCTAAAATTTACTTTTGGCTTTGCCCCGGACTAAATTGACACATATACAGAAAATGCCTTGTTTCCTCCAAGGCCTCCCTGAGATAGCGTCTATCTACTTGGCTTAACCATATTCTTCCCACTGGAAATTGATCTCCCTGCACTAGGTTTCCCTGTTGAATGTTGTCTGCACCTCTGCGACAGCACTCAGTCCAGGCATCCCTCTTTATAGCCTCTTGCATTTCTATCTTTCTCCTCCACTAACCTAAAGCTCCCTGAGGGCACAGGCCATGGGTTTTGTTTCATCTTTGTATAATGCAGTGGGACCCAGCACAATAACTTACCCTGGAGGTGCTCAATAAATGTTATTGAATTAAAATAAAATTGTTACAGGGGAACAGTTTAGAATGATCATGTTAAAATAAGATATCTCAATTATTTGCAGAAATGACATACTGTAGATCAATAACATAATTGACTCTATCCTTACATTAAATGCTGGAAAAATGTCTGATAGTACTATGAATAAACCCCTCCTCTTTTTGAAAGCCAGTGTGTGGTTTTGTTTTGTTTTTTAAATTAATTAATTAATTAAGTTTATTTATGGTTGCGTTGGGTCTTCGTTGCTGTGGGCGGACTTTCTCTAGTTGCAGCCAGCAGGGCTACTCTCTCATTGTGGTGTGCGGGCTTCTCATTGCGGTGGCTTCTCTTGTTGCAGAGCACGGGCTCTAGGCGCATGGGCTTCAGTAGTTGTGGCACGCAGGCTCAGTAGTTGTGGTTCGCGGGCCCTAGAGTGCAGGCTCAGTAGTTGTGGCGCACGGGCTTAGTTGTTCCACGGCATGTGGGATCTTCCTGGACCAGGGCTTGAACCTATGTCCCCTGCACTGGCAGGTGGATTCTTTTTTTTTTTTTTTTTCTTTTTGCGGTATGCGGGCCTCTCACTGTTGTGGCCTCCCCCGTTGCGGAGCACAGGCTCCGGATGCGCAGGCCCAGCGGCCATGGCTCACGGGCCCAGCCGCTCCGCGGCATATGGGATCCTCCCAGACCGGGGCACGAACCCGTATCCCCTGCATCGGCAGGCGGACTCTCAACCACTGCGCCACCAGGGAGGCCCTGGCAGGTGGATTCTTAACCACTGAGGCACCAGGGAAGTCCAGTGTGTGGTTTTGGTTAAACTTCGTAATCTAAATTCTATGGAATCTAAATGTTTGAGATGAGGAAAGATATTGATTTTGGTCTCAGCACTGGGGCAAAAGGGTGAAAGCCTTTTAGAATATTCATGGGTAGCATGGTTAGCTTAGCATAGGTATGTCAATAAATCATTGCCATAGCTCTGTGATAATTGGAGATCTTTCTCTCTCTCTCTCCCTGTGTGTGTGTGTACCTTTTTGTAAGAAAATATTTATTTAAGAACTTTCTGTGTAGAGAAATACAATGAATGTCATAAAGCATCTAGATATTATGATAAGTGTGTTTGGAGAAGGCAAAAGTGTTTTGTTTTCTCAATATTTAAACATGGCCAACACATAAATTGGGATGTTTAAATGCTGCGGGAATACTGACAGTAACAAAGAGGGACTGTAGTGTAATATAGAGGATAATTCTCTCTAACCTAGAAAGGACAGTTGGGTGCTGAAGGATGACATCATCAAAACAACATTGGAGGAAGATGCATTTGGCATCAGTGTCCAGGATAACTTCAGGATGACCTGCCCATGAACCCAGCTGTCCTGGAATCACTGGGGCCAAGGAGGGAGCTGGAATAATAATCCAGATGTGAGGTGATAGAGGCATAGTGATAGCAAGTGGTAGAAATGAAGAGGAAAGATTGGCTATAAAGACATTTAAAAGGAAGAATCCCTACCACTTTGTGAATGCGATAGAAAATTCTAAAATATTGGGTCTGAGTGTCTTGACTGACATGTCAACACCAGAAAGAGAGAGAAGTGAGGAGGGGCAGTTGGACCACAGGGAAATATGAGTTGACCTTTAGACATACTGAGTTCTACAACACAGTGAAATGCCCAGGTGGGAATTCTCCAGCTCTATCCCTGTCGTTTTAGGACACTGTTATTCTCCAAGGGAGATATTGGTGATATCAGATCTGGAGATGGCAAAGGGAAATTTAAGACAAGTGAAGAACAAGCTAAGTTTGAAAACGTTGAGGGCACGGCACCGCCCTCAGCACTGCTGAGACATGCCTCCGTGTTCTGCTTGGATATGTGATCTCCCATCATCTTGACTACCTGCCAGGCTAAATGCCCTCATACATCGACTGTGCTCTGGCTTAGACTCCTGCTTCTCCTCGCCTGCAAGTATTTAGCTTGTGGTCAGGGATCAGAAGATGTCAAGTTTATGACTTAAAAACACAGAAGAGCATTCTTCTTTTATAGTGGGCTCAAATATGGAAGCCTCCAAATCTGTCTGGTAGATACGTAAGTCAGACTTATATTGAGTGGAATGCCAGTGTCTCTGATCTAGTCCTCTTGGTAAAGTTTAACTCATCCTTTGAGAGTTAACTCAAAAGTTACTGTCTCTAAGTAGCCTTCCTGACTTCCCCAGGTGGTTAGTCTTTTCATTGTCCACATTGCCACACACTTTGTTCTGCTTTGTGCACTAGAGTGCACAGAAATATCTATGTGTCTGTCTTTCACCACTAGACTGGGAGCATCCAGAAGATGGGAACCATTGATTCATCTTATTTATTTATTTTTGGCTGTGTTGGGTCTTCGTTTCTGTGCGAGAGCTTTCTCCAGTTGCGGCGAGCGGGGACCACTCTTCATCGCGGTGTGCAGGCCTCTCACTGTCGTGGCCTCTTCCATTGCGGAGCACAGGCCCCAGACGCGCAGGCTCAGTAGTTGTGGCTCACGGGCTTAGTTGCTCCGCAGCATGTGGGATCCTCCCAGACCAGGGCTCGAACCCGTGTCCCCTGCATTGGCAGGCAGATTCCCAACCACCGCGCCACCAGGGAAGCCCCGATTCATGTTTATATTTCCCACTCCCTTAACAGAGTGGGGCTCGGGGGTGATAGTTCATTGTTGGAAATATCCAAAGAGAAAATTTAAGAACGTGGATGGAACGATACGCAGTTGCTGTAGCAAAACCTGTGTACACATCATATGTCACGTCCCCGCTGATGCTGTTAATGCTGAACCAGCAGAGGCAGCGCTCTCATTACATGCTGCTGGCCCATATTTGTAACGTGTGACATTTTTTACGAAATACTGTCAAGGGTAATCCATCACATAGTAACCTTTGGATTATATGCTGAGACGGGTCTTCAACATAGACATAAATGAACTTCAAGGATAGTGCTGTTTTCTGAGAAGGGTATGATCAAGGGTTCTGGCTAGGAAAATGAAGCAGAACATTATTTTCTTTTAAGTTAAACATGAGTGCCTGAAAAAGAGGTTTCCTTCTGTCAGCCCCAGTCGGGGCATGGTTATTGTGTGAAGATAATTGGATGACTCTGAAATGTGGCAGAATATTTTTTTCTTTTCTTTTTTTTAAAGCATTGACTAATTTAATCCTCACATCCACAGTGGCATTGGTACTTTTGTTTTGTTTTTTTTTAAATTTATTTATTTTTGCTGTGTTGGGTCTTCGTTTCTGTGCGAGGGCTTTCTCTAGTTGTGGCAAACAAGGGCCACTCTTCATCGTGGTGCGCGGGCCTCTCACTATCGCGGCTATCGTGGCCTCTCTTGTTGCGGAGCACAGGCTCCAGACGCGCAGGCTCAGTAGTTGTGGCTCACGGGCCTAGTTGCTCCGCGGCATGTGGGATCCTCCCAGACCAGGGCTCGAACCTGTGTCCCCTGCATTAGCAGGCAGATTCTCAACCACTGCACCACCAGGGAAGCCCCAGAATATTTTTTTCTTAGAGTACATCAGGGTTTGAAAAGGGGGTGAAGAGTTGCTAAAGGTTGGACCACCCTTGGAACTTGCAAGGTTTGTAATATCTTTATCTAATATCTTTATCTCAAGAGGTGTTTTAAAAAATAACAGGACACATGACAACTTGAGCGAATTTCAGATATCAGCCATGGGCTCACAGTTAAAGATATTCTCTCTATATCCGTAAAGATTTAGGAATTTACACATAGTATAGAGAGAGTATAAATAAAAGAGAGCTTCTAAGTCTCATCATTTTTGTGTAAATCCAGATAAGGCTCCTTTGATGAGCTTAGCGGTTCCTGTTAAGGAAAAGCTTATAGGTGAGAGGAACACTAAAATTATAATTCTTTGTCTTCCTTAATTAGGCTGAAGCTCACCATAGATCTTGCTGAAGCTGTGATAAAATTCAAGCAATAATTCACATTGTCAGGTCAGCAGAAATGCGCACGGGGCATCTAGTATGACTGAAGGATTTGCTTAGGTGATCTATCTGTGAACGGCAGTGCTCAGGAGAGGTCCACAGTCTTCATGGGAAATAAACCCTCTGAAGATGCTGAGTACAAACAGCAATGAAAATAAATCCCAGCAAGTTTCTTATATCACCCTTACAGATGTCATTTCAGAGGAAATATATAAATCACATTCATACCAATTGATGTGGGGCACTAATTAGTAAGTCCCATTAAATCGTGGAGTAATGACACTCAGCATCTAATGAATGCCTCATCATCTTTTGATCATTAATATTTCACAGCATAAGAACACAAGAATTGGCATCCCTGGGCTCACGCAGCATGGTTTTCTGTCTGTGATGTGGCCCCAGGGGCATTAAGTGGCACGAGGGTATTGCTCCTTTGTCGTGAGGCTGCACAACACAATTAACTCAGGACCCTGAGTCCTAACGTTTCCTCATCTTAGAAAATGTGAATCTGCCTGCCATTCTCCGAATTAACATCTGTGACTGCCCAGTGCCCTGGAAAACAGAAGCAAGCTGAGATGTTGACTTTGGTGTGTAGTATTGCTTCGCTTCTGACCCTCACAGTCCACGCAAGAAACTTGCACAGGAGAAAAAAAAATCATTCCTCTGATTTATTACTAAGGGCTTTCTTTATTCAAAGGCAGTAAATCACCTCACAGAGCAGGTGCCATTGCAAGGGCTTATTGATCCTGTGCGCTTCTAGAAATGCCAGGAGGCCGTCACTCCGGCGGGAGATGGAGGTGGTCAACGAAAAAGAAGTCCATCTCCGAGCAGGCCGGAGTGGGAGAAAATCTCTGGCCCTAGAGACCTATGGCTCCAGTGATGCTCGGTGCCTTTCTTTCAGAAGAGGGGCTGGAGCGGAGAGAGCGCGGAGAGGCTGCCGTGGGCAAGTGAGAGAGAAAGGGAGGATGGCAGGGAGACAGAGCTGCCGAGGGGTCTCCGAGGCTGCATCCTTCAGGAGGAGGGAGAAAGGGTCTTCGTCTCCAGATCGAGATTCCTAAGAGTTAAATATCTCCACGCAGCCCGACCCGGATGGGATTTGCTTCTGGGTAGAAAACGCGACACTGATCAACATCAACTTGGACAAGTGACAAGACTAGGTCTGATGTTGGTGGATGTCTTTTCAGGTCGTTGGAGGGGAGAGGACGGCCGGCAGTGTGCTCGGGGGTAGCTGGAGAGAAACATCGCGTCCAGGGCAGCAATAGAAAGCGACAAGGAGGGGGCCAACAGAGGGACGAAAAGAGAGGGAGGAAGAGTTGAAGAAAACTAGGGGGAAAGTAGGGACAGGGTGAAGAGGAGAGAGGAAGGGACGAGGGAGAAGTGAGGGCGGCGAGGAGGGATCCACAAGGGAAGGGGGATCGCGGGAGAGCAGGGAGGACGGGTTGGTCGCGAGGTGCGGAGCGGGCGCAGGGGTGCGCGGGGGTGGCGGCGCCGGGAGGGAGGCGAGGGGGCTGCGGGAGAGGCGGGGGGCGAGGGAGCGCTCGAGGCTCGGGGAGGCGCGGAGCGGCGGACCGGGGAGGGGGCGGGCGCGCGGTCGAAAGGGAGCCGAGGAGGGAGCGCGCCGGGCCGGGAGCCGAGGGCGGGCGGGAGGTGGGGGGCAGGTGGGGGAGCGCGGAGCGAGCGGAGGCCAAGTGCATTGTGTCTGGCGGCGGCGCGCGAGCCCACCGGCGGCCGCGGCGGGGCGGGCAGCCATGGAGCCGCGGGCGCTCGTCACGGCGCTCAGCCTCGGCCTCAGCCTCTGCTCCCTGGGGCTGCTGGTCACGGCCATCTTCACCGACCACTGGTACGAGACCGACCCCCGGCGCCACAAGGAGAGCTGCGAGCGCAGCCGCGTGGGCGCCGACCCCCCTGACCAGAAGAACCGCCTGATGCCGCTGTCTCACCTGCCGCTGCGGGACTCGCCCCCCCTCGGGCGCCGGCTGCTCCCGGGCGGCCCCGGGCGCGCCGACCCCGAGTCCTGGCGCTCGCTGCTGGGGCTCGGCGGGCTGGACGCCGAGTGCGGCCGGCCGCTCTTCGCCACCTATTCGGGCCTCTGGAGGAAGTGCTACTTCCTGGGCATCGACCGGGACATCGACACCCTCATCCTGAAAGGTGAGCGGCGGGCGGGCGCCGGCGCGTGGAGCGCAGCCCGCGGCTCCCCAGGGGCGCGCCGGTCCCCGCGGCCGCCTCCCCGCCGCGTCCTCGGCACATTCTTTCGTCTCCCCCGCCGCCTCCTTTCTTTACCCCTCCCCGCTCTCTTTCTTTCCCCGACTCTCTTCTTTCCTCTCCATTCTCTTTTTCCTTTTCCCCTCTTCCCTCCAGTCTGGGCTTCAGCCCCCCGCCTCTATCTCCTTTGCTTCCTTGGCCTCCTTTCCCCCCTCTTCTCCTCGCCTCTCGTCCTTCGCTGTCTTTGTACACGTGCCTGACCTGGAACGCACGGGTCTGTTTTCTGGACGCTGCTCCCCGGGAAGGTAAACATCAAAAAGACCCGACCTTTCCCAGTTGGGCTCCTTCCCTTAAGTTGTACTTTCCTTTTAGAAATACCTTTGGAGGAGAAGTGGTGCAAACCTCAGAAGAGGAGGGAAAGGGCTTTTTCTTGTATTGTGCTGATGTTGGTAGCAGACGGGACTGATGTGGTATGCCAGCCTGGCAGGCTAGTGGGGAGCTCAGGAGGCCGGAGGAACCTTCCTCTAAACCCCCGAAGTGCAGGGTTCCTTTGGGTTAGACCTCAGATAACATGAATGCATTGGTGGAGGCAGCCGAATGCCGATAGGACATCTACTTTTTTCCAACCTTCTGATGACTGGGCACACCATCCTTAGGCTAGTCACACCAGGGCGAGGAGAGTGGAAAACCGGTCCAAGCCTTTGAAAGAAGAGCTTTCCGTATTTGCACATGGAGTCTCTACAGAATCACTCTCTCTTAAATTTGTGATACCTTGTAAGGCTGTTTTTGTTGTTGTTTTGTTATTTGACACTGAGTTGTAGAGCATCAAGTTGCTCTTCTGAGGCCTAGGTGACACCTGCCTCCCATGCGTGTAATCGGATCGTTTGAATTTTTTTGGTAATGTCATTCATGTAAAAATATTCAATGTGACAGTCCTACTGCTGAGGCTTCCTTCTAACTTTCTGAGCCTGACCCTTATTACAAATTCTTTTTCTCTGAGATGGAAAAAATAAAACAACCCACCTTCTTCCCTTGGACTCATTATCGCAAAAAAAAGAAGACGTCTAAAATCAGTACATTTAAAGATTTAGTAGCCATTCAGGAAAGCAAAGAAACAGATTTGTGTTGAATTCCGGTTTGGATTGGAATTACATGGAAAGGAGGGGGTTAATAACATGTTGGCCTCAGAGTCTTGTTCGTTGGCGTATTCCTCATTTCTCAAACATGTCAACTTCTTCCTTCCCATGGCTAGCTCAGCTGGGGACTGCCATCTGAAATCTGTCTGTGTGGAAGGACTCCAGTGCTTTTGGGGGGAAGCAGATACAGTAACCTTCCTTTGGGAAGGGTGCTATATTCTTTCCTCTCCTAACTCACATCCAAATCTGATTTCTTCTCATGAAGATGCTGCATAATTAATTTTGATAGTAGCATAGTACATGAACAAACTGTAAAAGCTGAATTTGGAGGTTCGGTTATGGAATGCTCGTTTAGGCAAGGCAATTTTGAAAGCTAAGTAGTGTAGTCTGTCTTTGGAAATGACAGAGCTGCATTTCCTTACGCTCTTCCTCTGCCGAGAGTATTTGATTGCATGTAAACTGGATATAGAATAATGCCTGAAACAGCAGGGTAGAGCTCATTCAATCCAATGGCAGGCAGGAGAGGGTGTCCCACAGGGCACTTGCACATTCCCCACCTCCCCACCTGGGCCGGCTAGCTGAGGTGCCGAGCTCCAGGGAAGTTAAGAATCGAATAATCCTAGAGGCTGAAGGGACTTCAGCGGTCATTCAGTCCAACCTCCCCCCCATTGTTCAGACTCCCTTCTTCTACATCTTTCTGACAAACGGTTGTCCAGCCTAGCACTTCCCTAAGACAGAACTTGGGTGCTAAATGCAAATTTGGATTAAAACGATCTCAGATTTGTAATACTGATGGTGTTTAACTAATCCTTTTTGTAGGACACTAAAGAGTTCTAGGTTGTCATCAGAAGACCTGGGCTCCATTGCTGGCTCTACTGCTAAATCGCAGGGCTTCCTCCAACAAGTGTCCAGGCCTCCTTGGCCTTCAGTTTTCTAGTTCATAGTAGGAAGACTCACTGTTCTTTAGGGGATTTTCTAGTTCTAAAATCTGTCATTGTTGTACTAATAGCAATGTAAATTTAGCTTCCTGGGAAGTTAATGCGCTGACATTATTGACATGAGGAGTTTGGAGGAAATGAAAGATGTTCAGTACGTTATAGGATCATAATTTGTTGTTTGGGAGATGGCCAAAAGGGCCTCAAATACTTTCAATATTGCTACTCATCTACCTTGGGCTACCTACATAACTCTTCTGGATCTCAGTTTCATCATCTGTGAGATGAATGGGTGAAATGAACAGCTTTAAAATTCTGTGATTCTAAGAATAATTTCAACAGATGATTTTGACACCCATGTTAGGTAAACATTATTACCTTTGTTTTGGCATCTGTGATATGAATTTGGCATTTGTGGTGTGTTTTCACATCTGTGGCTGTGGTATGAATTTCTTAAATGAGCCCTGTATAACTAGAAATCAACATGACATCTAATTTAAAAATTTGGACAACTAGGGTCCCACATTTCATTCTTACTTTCTTCTCTGAACTACCTTATGAGTCCTAAGATTTAGAAATGCTAACGCTAGGAAATGAAGAAAAGTAGACTCAGGTGGGAGAGTGGGGAGGGGTAGAAAGGGCCACAAGAAGTGCCTGACATACTTAATGAGCTTTTGAGGGAAAAAGAGGTCAGCCTTTCTTCGTGTGGACTTAGAGCACAAAGCCAGGAGGTGGGTGAAAGTTACAGAGGGGAAAATGTAGAGTTGATAATATGGAAGACCTCTCACAATTGGAGTTGCTTGCATTTCCTGGGGGCTGGGAAAATATTTCTGAGAGATGTAGAGGAAAAAGAAACAGACAATGTGGGGAATAAGAGATTGGCTTAGAAGTGCAACACATAGGCTCTGTAGTGTTCATCTACTTAAGAGAAATCACATGAGCCAGAAGAGCAGCGGTCTCATTGGGACAAGTATTTGGGAAAATCATCAAACTCTGATTGTCACCCTTTCGTTACGATTCTGTTTACTTCTGGCCCACAGTGACCGTAGAAGGTCTCCCCTAGATTGGACCTCCAAGCAGGACCTTCAGTAAGAATGGAGGTAAAGTTATAGATAAATCCATTAAGGACCAAGACTAGAACTCGATGCTACTCTCCCAGGCTAACGAAAGACCAGTCACCAGCACAGTTTGCATACTGTTGTTTTTCCTCTTACTGTATTGACTAATCCACATTTCACTATCTTGCCCACTGGGATAACATGGGAACTTACAAATGCTGCAGAGATATTAAGTTCACACTATATTATCATAGTTTACTATCCAATAAAACAAATGCCCATCGAAAGGCTGTTATGTGCAAGGTCATATCAGGGAGATTTCGGCTACACATGTGGGGATTCTTTTGTGTTTGAGCTGGTCAATTGACTAACTTATTCTTCCATACATAGACCCTTCTTGCAGTTAACTTTTTTTTTTTTTTTTGCGGTAAACGGGCCTCTCTCTGTTGTGGCCTCTCCCGTTGCGAAGCACAGGCTCCGGACGCGCAGGCTCAGCGGTCATGGCTCACGGGCCCAGCCGCTCCGCGGCATGTGGGATCTTCCCGGACTGGGGCACGAACCTGTGTCCCCTGCATCGGCAGACGGACTCTCAACCACTGCGCCACCAGGGAAGCCCTGCAGTTAACTTTTGTTGCTAAGGAAGCTTTGCTTGTCACAGTAAAGACAGTCTCTGGATAAGTATGCAAATGAAGTCATCCTCCACCCAGCAACAGGGGGGCTAGAATAGTTGAAGGAGCCTTGTGGTAGGAACTTAAGAGAATGGGTTTAAAGAGTAGGTTCTTTATTCCTTCATTCATCCAGTTTATTCCCTCAATAAATATATGTTGAAAACCAGGTATTGTTTTAGGTATAGAAGATACAGGATTGAACAAAATGGATAAAAACGCCTGCCCTAATAGAGTTTATATCAAGTGGTGGAGTTATTTTCTAGTGGATTGTACAGTCATTACTCATAGTAGGCTGTGGGAAGAACACTGTGCAAGCTGCCAGAGCTGGTAAGTTCGTGACAGAAAATACGGTGCAGAGTGATGGAGAGCTGTACCCTTTGGGGGACGCCCGGCCATTCTGTTCCAAGTGCAGTTCTTATGTTTAAACTACTGGTTGAAGAGTAAAATAGGAGGACAGATGGAAGGAGACTCAGTTGGAAACATTCTATAATGCTTCTTTCAGTTACTGAAAACACTGAGTTTAATAAATAAACATTGATGAGTCTTGTGAATACATTATGTAGAACTTTGGAGAAATTAATTTTGAATAGGAGTTAGTCATTGAAATGATATCAAAAGTGCCAACTGTTCTTACTAGCCTTAACTTTAATTGAAAAAAAATTTTTAATTAAAAATTTTCATTAAAAACAATTAACACTATTTTTCAAATATATGTACTTTGTGTATGTAAACCAAATCCTAATATTATATATTGCCTGCAATAAACAAAAGGAAAATGAATGTTATAGTGTTTCATTTTTATGAAATTAAAAGTGATAGAATTTCAGCAATGTGAAGATTATAATTCTGTAGGCATACTGTTAACTTGGATAAGTCATTTGGGATTGAATTCTGGAAACTTGAAATAACAGCGTGTCCTTGTGGTTTCAGAAGCATTTTTCCTTTAATGAGATAAACAGAGATATCAAAGACAGTAGGACATAAATACTTTGTCATTTTGCTCTCTGCAAGTGAAAGAAAGTAGGAGGATTGGTAGGAATTCACTGGGTCTCTTCTCCACTCTGCTAATGATATATCTGTTTCCCCTGTTGGCTTATTTTCCATGAAATTAATAGTCTGTACAGGACCCACTACGTTCTACCTGACACAGAAATAGATTGATGATTTTCTCCAGCCCATTTGTAGACCAAAGTATCATTTGTGTTAGAATAATTATCTCCCAAGAGCAGATGTATCTGGGAAATCTGAGAAGCAAGCACTGTTTCTCTTCCCTGACCCATTTGTTCACATACTGTTCTCAGACCTTCCCTTGCACCAGAAGATGCTGCTGGCGAAGGGATTCCTCAGTTTTGGGGGTGCTGGGGATATCATTAAGACTTCCTTTTTCTTTCTTTACTTCTCAAGGCAGTGGTCTCCAAACTTGTCTTCAGCCTCACTCTGTGTAATTTATATTTATTCATTTTAAAATTAGGTGCATGGACTGTCCTGACATATACATCATGAAACACAGACAAAAGCAAACCTTGAAGGGATGGGGCAATAAACAGAAAAAGAAGTTCAACTATCTTCACCCACACTTTCCAAAGGACTGCTTGTGTACCCCCTGGCATGTATACTCTCCCCTTGGAAGACTGCTGTTCTCACGGCCCATCAGCAAAGCTGAGTTTCTCATCTGGGCAGAAGAAGAAGGATTGTTTGTTTACTATCATGGCTGACCTCTGTGGTGGGTTTCCCAGGCCACCGTTGTATCACACATATTCATCTTGCACAGGGGAGAGAAGAAGATGCATTTTATTGCTGTATCATTTCTGACATTAGGCACAGCATTCCCCAAGTGTGATACCCCGTGTTTCAACACATCCTGTTACTAACACTCCTGAAGGTTATCTCGCATAGCAATTAGATTCTTACTCGCCTCTCTGCTATCAAAAAAAAAAAGATACTTGCTTCCATTCTTTCCATCTGCACAGGGAAGTCACCTTTGAAAAGTGATTCATAAACACAGAAGTGATTGGTGCTTTAAGTGGTTTGTGATCAAAATTGCCAGAGTCAGTGACATTTGTATCCACCATGTCTCATGGATAACATTTAGCAGTGGCCTTGAGGGGAAAAACAGAAGAGTTTTTTGCTATGCCATAGAAAGTTCACATCCAGTTATACCCGAGTGGCTGTGATTTTTTCCTTAGCTCCTGATTTTTCTTTATCAAAGCTCAAAAAGAGCCGTTAAACCCCATCAGGCAAACTGCTCATAATTGCAAGTGTTCTTGATTACCATAGAAGATATGCTTTTGTTTGGGGAGCATCTGGAAGTTACATTCCACTGAGGGAGTAACCGAGTCTCCCAGTGTCAATGCTAAATGGGAGACCATGGGGAGTGGCCACATTGAAGGAATTTAGGCAGGTCCTAGGGTTTTCCCAGGAGTTACCAAGGGTGAACGCTCCTTTCCTCTTGGAGCCCACCTGCAGTGTGGTATACCCCAGGTTACTGACCTGTGACCTCTGCCAAGCAAACTGTGACCTCGGGTTGACTGTGTCCTTATTCCTGAGCCCATCTTTCTTGTGTCCGTCCACCTTGTCTTTCAGAGAGATTCCACTGTCCTTCTTTGACACTCAATTGTGTGACCATCTGAGGCCCATTTTCCTGTATTATTTGCTGGTTAAAAGAATAAAAATAATCAGATTTGGCCATCCCCTTCACTTCCCTCTCCCTTGCAAAAGCAACTGGTGAAATGAAGGAAAAAGTTGAAAACAACCAAACTGGAGGTTTGGCAAATAATACAAATAGAAAAATGTATCTCCTTTGGTGTAAAATATGAGTTCAGTAGTTTGGGGCAATTCAGATAAGATCATTCTAACCCTGTAGACTCACTTTAAGTTTAACAAATTAGTTTTTTCTACAATTAATATTTTTTTAAAAACACTACACTAGGGCTTCCCTGGTGGCGCAGTGGTTGCGAGTCTGCCTGCTGATGCAGGGAACACGGGTTCGTGCCCAGGTCCGGGAAGACCCCACATGCCGTGGAGTGGCTGGGCCCATGAGCCATGGCTGCTGAGCCTGTGCGTCCGGAGCCTGTGCTCCGCAACGGGAGAGGCCACAACAGTGAGAGGCCCGCGTACCGCAACCCCCACCCCAAAAAAAACCATTAAAAAACCCCACTACACCATTGCTATTGTCTAAAGCTTTGCACAACTGGTTGTAAAGATTTTTATCAAAATAAAGGCGTTTGTCAGTAGAAAATGGACTTGATCTTCAAAACCTGGTAAAATGTATGATGGTTTATTTTTTCACTTTCTTACAGTGTTTCCCTGTGGTTAAAAGTGATTGCAGTGATTAATCTGTTTTATTGCAAGTTTTAACTAAAAGGATGTAGCTGAACTTCTTGGAGCCTGAGAGGGCCCGCATCGGCCCTCATGAAGCTGGCAGCCTTTGTTTGCTTCAGAGTACGGGGAAACTACAGGCTGCACTCCATCTTTCTTGTAACTCAGCCAGATAAGCTGATTGCAGACCAAATAATAATGTCATGGGGACACCCATCAGGGAATGCATTAGCAAGTGAAAAAAGGGGAACAATACAAACCATATTTCAGTTTCCGTTATCTTGACTGACTGAGGACACACTGAATTATTTTCTGTAATTTGCTGGATGTCCCCCAGTGTTCAGACTTTTAAGTATTTTGTTCATGGGAAAAAATCAATCAACTCATTTCTCCTTCAAGGACCAAAAGGTTGTAATATGTTCCCTTTTGGTTTCTCCAGGTTATTTGATACCATATAGGTAGACAGGGAAGCGATTCCAGAAGTATGTGGGAAATTCTGGATGTATAGATAATTCCAGAAGGCTTCATTGTCCCTTTATGACAGGTACCTCAACTGTAAATCAACATTGATGCCTCCATCTGCCATGCCAGTAAGCACTGACTTGTATCCGTAGTGTCTATAGCAGGCAAGATTGGGAGAGTGGGGCGTGAGGGTAGGGGTGGGAGGCTGTATGTGACTTGGATCTCTCTTGTCTACATTTTAAGGAGTTTTTGTGTGGTGCGGGGGATGTAAACATTTGCTTCACTCAGAAATCAGTCAACAAATGTTACTAATGAGTGTTGAAATGTAATTGCTTTTGCAAAGAAGAGGCTGCTCAGTGAAAAACTCGGGTGCGGTATCCTCCTTGCCCTGTGAGGTTGTGCTTTCTCTAAGGACCCCCAGAGTAGTGAGGAAGAGGGTCTGAGCAGGCGGATGGGGCAGTTGGTTAATTTGAGTTCGAATGCCATTTCTTATGTTCTCACAATTTTGAAAACTGCTTATAGTCATGTTTACAGTTGTCATGGAATTTTTCAGCATGGGCATCCTGTTAAATGGTACTCAAGGAGGTTAGCCTGAAAAGCAACAGAATCGATCACTTGTCATGGGTTTGAAAAATTACGGAACTCATCATCAGAGAGACAGTTTGACCTAGCGGAAGACAAACTGTAGGGGGGGAAGAGACTAAAAATACAATGGTCAATGATAATAATTGAGTCTGGGCCAATTGAAGCTCAGTATGTTTGTTTTATGCCGCTGATACTTAATCACTTATTCCAGGTGATTTAATCCTTAGCATCTAGCATATTTTAGGGAGAGCTTGTTTGGTGTTCAGACAATGGAAGTGTTGGTTGAAAGAAGCTAAAATGAACAAATACTAGACAAATAAAGAGCTAGGCTGAACTAGAGTGGCAGGAGAAGCGACAGTGACTGCTGACAGGAATGTTTCTGAAAAATACTGTCTTTCTGTTCAGGTATTTGAAACAAACAAAACAAAAAGGGCACAAGGAAACTGTTTACTATTCAGCAGTAAAAGATAAAATCCAGCCAGAAGATGTCTGCTGAAGAAGCCTCAAAGTCATGTATTTCTTTCCTTTTTTCCTCAAGTGTTACCTTTTCTTTTTGATAGAAACTCAAATTGGTTGGAGGAAAATGGGTAAGCACATGTAGAATCAAAGATTCACAGAGTTGAAAGGAACTTTGAGCCATGATCCTCACCTAATTTTTTTTTACTGTGATGCCGTAATAGAGGATTTTAGTGTGCCCTACAGACTTCTGTCAATTACATGCAATTCCTAGCATACCAGCTCTGACTCCCTCTTCTCTCTGAGCGTGTGTTTTCAGAATGCCTGTGATGGAGGGCATGTTGTTATCAGCATAATCTCGATCAGTTTTAATTTATAAAACGGAGTCTAGCTTTTGGATAGGGGAGGCCCTTTGATCTTGTATAGAGGAGGCTTAGAGACAGCCATCTGATTGGCTGTGGGAGTGGGGGCTTTATCCAGGTTGTGTCTTTTTCAGGGGTGAGGCTGGTACAGGGAGCTGGTGGACACTGTGAGCATGCGTACTTCAGTCTCCCAAAGCCGTCCCCAGGCACCACCACTGATTTGGAAATTGGGAGCTGTATTAATAACTCATTACCTGTTAGCCTTATGAACAGGTCCCAACATACTTGATTTGAGAAAGTTAAAAAAAATGACAGGAGAAATCATGAAAGGTCACAGTTTTGTTTGCCCTCCAAGTGTGACAGAGTTCTTGAAATAAATCTGTCTGAGAGCCCCTGAAAGGCATTAAACAGAGTAGCTCACTATTCAGTAAACCACACATACAAGATGATTCTGCAGTCATATTTGATTATGCCATGGGAGAAATTGATGCTTCTTACTAATATGCCCCAGATTTTCATTTCAGAAATTTGTGGCATAGGTATTTTCGACAGCATGTTTTTATTTCCTAAATTATCACACAGTTCTTATTTTAGCACTCTTCCAGTTCTATTTGCAGGTTAAAATGGCAGACCTAATTTCCCCCCCCCCCCGCCCCCCGGCTAAGTATTCTCCCATATATCTAGCTTTCCGGAGTTGTCTTTATTCCTGAAAAGGTCAGGTATGAAACATTATAATTTGGGTTGTCAGTCTAATTTTTTTAAATGCAATTAATAAAGTGCTTGATAAACATTCATCCACTCACATACGTGGGTTTATCAGTTAAGGATCTTTTAGTGCCGAATAGTAGAAATCCCAAATAAAAATAGCTTAACCTACAAGGAAAGTGCATCATCTCCCATAACAAGAACTCTGGAGGAAGCCTGTACCTAGGCAGGTTAATTAAAGATTGAATTCTGTTGGGCTTTAGTTGTCACAACAGGGGCGATTTTGCCTTCAGGCTTGTCTCTTGCTGGTCGTCAGCAGGAGTGTCGGTCACTTCATCACATAGCAATAGTTCAAAGGCTAATAAAGCAGGAGAGAGAGGCCATGCCCCTTTTTCCTAAACCATTCCTAAAATGAGTGTAGAGCTTCCCTGGTGGCGCAGTGGTTGAGAGTCTGCCTGCCGATGCAGGGGACACGGGTTCGTGCCCCGGTCCGGGAAGATCCCACATGCCGCAGAGCGGCTGGGCCCGTGAGCCATGGCCGCTGAGCCTGCGCATCCGGAGCCTGTACACCGCAACGGGAGAGGCCACAACAGCGAGAGGCCCGCGAACCGCAAAAAAAAAAAAAAAAAAAAAAAAGGGGGGTAATGTCCCAGAAGTCTCCCAGATTTCCCACAGGCCTCATTGGTTAGAATTATGTCACATGACCATTCCTAAACCAATCCTTGGCGAGTAGAATGGGATTATGGTGATTCCCTTAGACCGATGAAGCTTCCCCTGACAGTGGCTAAGGGTTCAGTCTTCCCAGGAAGCACTTGCCTGCCTGACACCTGAACAAAGGCTGGCTACTGTTAGCTCAGGAGACGTGGCTGTTGTGTCCACAGCCATAGTGCCTGCCACAGCAGGAAAGTCCAAATGGCAGTCCCGTCCTACCTGTGATCATGCCATAGGGAGAAAAGGACTGAGAGGAGAACCCCGATTTCTTGCTAGCTCTTCCAGATTTACCGTATTCTCTCTCCACATCCTGCCCTCATGGGCATAGGGGAGGAAAAACCTCTTTTTCCACTATATTCCTAAATTCTCAAGTTGGGTCCTATAAATTGACTGATAAAAGACAGATTAACAGGAGAAAAACAGAAGTTATTAACGTGCGTCATGCATATGGAGCCCTCAGAGATGGGTAACTCAAAGTGGTGGTTAGAACTTGGGTTTATATGGCATCTTAACGAAAGAACAATACATTTTCTTAAAATTTATTTTTTATTTATTTATTTTTAAGAACAGTACATTTTTAGGGAAGTGATAAGACAAAGGAAAAGGACCTTGAGTTTCTAGGGCTGACAAATTGTGGGAAGGCAAATATAAGGAGAAACTAATGGTAGATCAGGGCTAGTATTAGCAAGGATCGTTATGTGGATTCCTCTGGTACCAGCTCTGGCTGATAAAGGTCTAGACTTATCTCCGGTAATTCACTTCTATCCTTCCTGGTACAGAGAAGAAGGAGGGGGCACCTTTATAAATTTATGTCCTGCTTTTAGGAGCAGGGCAGAAAGTTTTTCTTGTATCTGCTTCTTCTCGATTGCTTCAGCTCAAAATAATTCTTATGTCAAAGGGGCATATTTGGGGGCAGCATATTTTGCTCTTCTTCATGGGCATATCGGAGCACCCCGAAAGCCCTGTGCTTTGCTTGCCAAAGAGCTGTTTGGGACTCTTTAATCTCTGGTAACCCAGGGACTGCATGGTTGTTTTTAAGGAGGCTTATTCATAATTGCACTTTAAAAAATGGGATGTAAAATGTTCAAAACTGTGCATTTTAGGGGATTTTGATGTACTCCAAGATCTGATAGTGCAGTTGTTATTAATTTAATACACACTGTATTGATGAGGTCGGTGTTGTTACACAGCTGGAAGGCCACCTGAGGAAGTGGTTATTTAGCAACATATGATTCTGTGTTTGGAGGAGTGGGTTGGAGGGAGAGTGTGTTCTGATGAAGCTCAGGCATCTCGGCAGGAATGTTCAAGTCAGACCACTCCAGGGCCCTTCGCCTTTCCTGATGGAATTTCTATGCTCTTCTTGGACCTCTCATTTGAAACTGAGAGGCCTATTTATTAAAGCTTGATACCTCTTTAGAGCAGGAATTACAAAGCAAGAAAACAATCTGAACTACTGCAGATGGGCTGAGCTAGCAGGGTGTTAGCATAGAAGACTCAAAAGATGGTGAAGAGCCACAAGGTATGTGGGAGGACATATATTTGGACCACCAGATTGCATGCCAATTTGTAGGTTCAAAAAGAAAAAAAGCAAGTGAGGAGGAAGGAAAGAGAGGAAAGCAGGAAGGAGCAAATGAACAACTATTTGGTGGATCTTTGGGGAACCAGCTCTCTGGGATCTTGTTTCTTTAAATATCTATCAGGTTTATCTTTCTAAAATAAAATCTTATCACGTCTTTCCTTTGATTAAAAATCACGGTCTGATGGATTCCCCAATAAGTTAAAAATAGACTGACTCAATGATCCAGCAGTTCCACTCCTAGGAATATACCCTAGAATGGAATATACCCTAGAATGGAAAATAGGGACTCACAGAAAAACTTATACATGAATGTTCATAGCAGCATTGTTCATAATAGCCAAAAGGTGGATACAACCCAAATGTCCATGAGTTGAAGAATGGATAAACAAAATGTGCTATGTCTATATAATGGAACATTACTCAGCTATAAAAAGGAACGATGTACTGATACATGCCACAACACGGATGAACCGTGAAAACACTGTGCTCAGTGAAACAAGCCAGACACAAAAGGCAAAGTATTGTATGATTCCATTTATATGAAATACCCAGAATAAGCCAATCCATAGAGACAGAAAACAAGGAAGGAGGAATGTGGAGTGACCGCTTCATGGGTATAGCATTTTCTTTTGGGTTGATACCTATGTTCTGGAGATAGAGAGTAGGGATGGTTGTACAACGTACTAAAGGACAAGGAATTACACACTTTGAAAAATGATCAAAACAAAACCCAAACCCAAACCAAAATCTCTCATGGTTTTGCACTGTCCACATCTACAAGTCTATAAACTTCTTCAAAGGTCATAAAATAGCCTTTGCCATGTGGCTCCAATTCCCTTTCTGGTTGTGTAGCCAGACACTCCTCCATGAAATCTAGGGTCAGGCTCCACCAGACCATTTGCTTTTCCCTCAATACATGTTCCCTTCACTCTGTGTCATGGTGGAACTTGCTTCCTCTGCCTGAAATGCCACCTTCTCTTGTCCATCTGGTCGCTCTTCCTTGAAAGCTTCCTAGTGCCATTGTTATTTCCTCTCTGGACTTCCTTGACTCTCCCCTTGGCCTCTCATTACCTGCAGAATTAATGGCTTTATTAGTTGGGACCCCAGTGTGCTTTGTACTATTATAGTGCTTTCTACATTGTATTGTGGTTTATTTCCTTGTCCACTTTACCCCCTACCTTAAGGTTGGCGATGGATGCCACCCAGCTCAGTATCTGGCACATGGCGATCTTCCCATAGAATAGCTGTTGAAAAAATTCCACTGGATTGATTCAAATCACCGTCATATCTGGTCCATTCTTTTTCACCCACTCCAGAGTTTCTCATTCAATTCAAGGACAAGGAGAAGAGAGACTTATTCTAATCTTTCAGAGACTAGGACACTAATAATTAACTCAAAAAAGATGAAATAATTGGCATTAAAAAAAAGCAGTAGTAGTATATGTAAAAAAAGAAGCATTTATGGTGGCTTTTATATTGAAAGTATTCCAGAAATCAGCATAAGACTAACAGGGTGCTTTTTATGGAGGATTTGCCTCATAAAATGTTCTTAATCCTTAACAAAAGGATTACATTATTATTGCAATTTTCTTGTCTTTCTGCTTATACCCCATTGGAAGTCCCTACCTTCAAGGAACTGTTCCTTTGTTCTCTCACAGGACCTAGCTGGGTGGTTTTCAGATACTAGGAACTCAATAGATGGGTAGTGTTTTCCTAGGTTTATTCTAAGTATTTTCTTGTACAGTTTTGACTTATTAAATATTCTGTTTTTCAGTAAAACTATTGCAAGTCCAGTTACATACATGCTTTCACCAGAAAGCACAATAGCTAGAATGAATCTCTGAAAAACTCTTGGTGGCTGCGCTTCATCAGGCTCTTTACTGAGCTATTCTGCTGCTGTGTCAGACGTCTTAAGAGGGAGGCTCCTGTATGCTGAAAGAAAGCCTGGAGGAGCATCTGGGGTTCAAGTGTGCTCTTCGGACTCTTTAAGCTGAGATCGCTCTCCAAGAGACTGGTGGCTTTTCTGGTGTGCTGAAATGATCTCCCTCTCAGCAAGTTTATTTTGAAGGTTATTGAGGTGACAGCAGGCAGAGATTTGGGGCATCTTCTTCCCTCTGCTATTAACTAGCTATGTGACCTTGAGCAAGTCACCTCACCTCTGCAGATCTTCATTTTCTCATTTGTACATACAGAGGTTGGATCAGTGTAACCTGCTGGGTCTCTTGGAGCATTAACTGGCTTTCATTATAGGATGCCCAGCAAACAGCAGCTTAATTAACTCCACAAAGTGTAAGGGTAGAAAAAGGTCGGTTCTCCCTAGAAGCAGGTAAGTGTTAGGACAATCCAAATCTAAGAGCCTTTCTCTCTTTTCAGTTGTTCACCCACATGCCTCTCCTTTGCTCCTTTGAATGTGACATGCTTTCTTACTGCTAATTTTCTTTTTCATTTCCTGAGGGTTTCAAAGGAGAAAACAGGACTTTCTATATTGTTCCAGGAATTCTCTTCTGTAGGAGCAGTGTTTGCCATTTGGTTGGAAGGACTGAACTGTATAATTTTTTCCTTGTTAGATGATTTCACAGGGAATTGGTAATAATAAGCTATATCTGGTTTTAGGAACTGAAGTTAGAGTTCATAATAGAGAACAAAAAAGGAGTGCCCTTTAGAAAATTGCATTGTATAATTTAAATTTTGCCTTACTTGCTCATTTTTAATTTTTTTGAAGAAGTTTGAGAAATTTTGATGGAAGAAAAATCATATACTTTCTTTTTGTTACTACAGGTAAAAAATCCTAGGTTTATTCCTTTTTTGCTTCTTGAGAGTATTTAATACTCATAAGCCACGTGAAGTTAAATAGAAATCCCCAATTATCTATTACGATTCATTTTGTTCAAAAGTTTTAGAGATGTGCTTTCTGAATTTAATAATCTGCTGTGTTAAATACCTGGAAGTTATATTTGACCACTTTAATTCATACTATGAATCTTGATTATTCGCTTGTTTCTTTTTTCCTCTCAGATGATATTTTAGGTGGCTTGCCACACATTGTAATTGGCATAATAGTTAATTGCACTGAAAGCCCTATTCAAAAAATTTGAACATGATATGACTTTCCTTGACCCCCCATTTTTTCCTTTATGTA
Organism: Mesoplodon mirus; assembly: GCF_964341445.2. Taxonomy (NCBI): domain Eukaryota; kingdom Metazoa; phylum Chordata; class Mammalia; order Artiodactyla; family Ziphiidae; genus Mesoplodon; species Mesoplodon mirus. Next base: position 56,477,798 of record NC_138990.1, read on the forward strand.
GATGAAAGGATATGCCCAGGTAAACCTCTTTAGGCATCCATGGCAATGATTATAATGGAAGATCTGCTGCTCCACTTCTGATGCTTGGTTGGACCAGTTTTTACTTAAATCCTTCCACACAGAGCAGAGATGAGGTAGACGAGACAATCATCTGTATCATCCCCATCACAGTCAGGCTGATTGTTATTGAGAGAGAGTGTGAGTTCCAGAAGACAAGAGTGGATATGGTCCAAGGTAGCAAGCATACTACCTCACCTTTGCCCCATCATAAGCATTTTGGTCATTTGGAAGACTTAGAAGTTTATCTAAGAGGAACAAAAAAAGAACCTGTTTGGGCTTCCCTGGTGGTGCAGTGGTTGAGAGTCCGCCTGCCGATGCAGGGGACACGGGTTCGTGCCCCAGTCCGGGAAGATCCTACATGCCGCAGAGCGGCTGGGCCTGTGAGCCACGGCCGCTGAGCCTACGCGTCCGGAGCCTGTGCTCCGCAACGGGAGAGGCCACAACAGTGAGAGGCCCGCGTACCGCAAAAAAAAAAAAAAAAAAGAACCTGTTCAAAACAGGTTAACAACACTGCACTGAATGGTGATGGGGAAGATAGGGGAAGAGGCAACCCCATGGAGAATGAGAGTCATCACATAACCATCTTAACTTTGGTCTCTTGATTCTTAGAAAATCTCTTCATTCTTTTGGAATTTTGTTTGTTTGTTTCCTTTTACAAACAGTAACACTAGAAAGAGTCTTACAAAGTCTGTGGGAGATTATGAACTAGGGAACTGAAATTACTCTGTAGAAGCCATATGACGAGGAGTGTGATATTCATGGAATTCATGAGAAAAAGCACTTTAAATTTACACAGCAGATTCCTTCCTCATAACCCAAAGCAGTTTTTACAAAGAGAAAAAGGAGACACGTTCTCTGACTAAGCATATGTGATTGAGGAGAATAACATTGGGAGTGCTGTTAATTACTGCTTGTATACGGAGGGGAATGTGGCCCCGTGGAGGGGGCGGGGGGATGAGCAACCCTGGGAACTGGGAGCTGTGGCCCTGATCCTGGCTTTTCTGCCACCCGTGGGACCTTGGCAAGTCATTTAAACCTCTCTAGATCTCAGCTTCTCATTTTTAAAGTTGAACTTCATGATTTCAAAGAGTTTTCCAGGTTATTACCTTTTATGATTTATTTAGAGCATCAGGAAGGAAAGGGTGAGTTTTCCAGAGAGCCAAAACCTACCTTTCTGTGCCTCAAAAACTTGTTTTTATCTGACTGGATGGATATATTATTCAATGCATTATGCACATCTCTGCTTTCTGAAACAGAGAGCACTAAATTTAACTTTTGCTGAATGACTCAAGGTTGTTGCTATGAACTATGATGTAATAGCCAGGTCCCCTTGGGGACTATAGAGGTGTGTAGAACTGTGTGCCTCAGAACCAAATGACGCAGCACACTGTCCTTTACACAAAAATGATTGTGAGGTTCTGATTTTTTGTGTGTGTGTGCTTGCTGCTTTTCTAAATATCACTCCTTTCTGTTTCCATTGTTTGTCTTGAGCTGTCCCTTTTTGTATTCCACTTTGCTGCTTCTAGTGGGCTAGGAACAGGGGGTCATAGATGAAGCAAGCTGGAATTAGGTCTGAAGTTAGGGCAAATGGTCACCAGGTGAGGTTTCAGGAGGCACCCCTGAGTGTGGAGATTTGGTGACTTCCTCAGGTCACTGCCTGAGGCCTTTGGGGTGTTCTGTGTCGCAGTAAGCGGCCCTTGGATAATTACAGTATCGAGGTGCCTGGCTCTTCCTATTTATGGAATGATGTAATGTTTGTGACCATCCTTCCTAGAGGAGAAAATAAGAACGAGAGCTGGGCAGGAATGACATAGCCCAAGGGACTACAAGAGGGCTCAGAAATAGAAGAGTGGCAACAAGAGAGCAGGTGTGCAGATCTGTGACAGTGTCCAGGTGATTGACAGGCAGGGCCAAGTCTCATTTGTAGGGCGTCCCACAAGGTCATCCTGTTCACAGCCTTGGCTTGCAGCCATTCTCCACCATGACAGCCCATTACTGCCTTCTTTAGATGAAGCAGATACAGGGGGATTGGCAGTGGCAATGTTGAATTAGGACCCATGGATGCTGAACTTCTGGTTAATTGTTATTCTTTTGATCCTCCGGACAGTAGCTTAAGAAAATGTAAATTGGTTATTCATTTCTGTGTATTTACATGTACATGCCGCTTTATTAGCTTGCAAACTACAGTGTCATCCATTTCAGCATAAACTTGGACACTGACTAATTTGCACTTCTTTAATCTGCAAGCTTGGCAATTTGGGGCAGCCTCCTCCCTCCTCCATCCTCCCTCCCCACGATCTCCCCTCTCCCACCCAGCAAAGCCAAGAATGTTATTTTAGGCTGTAGGGGCCATATTAAAAAAATACCACTGGGTTTCTCTAAGCTTTTCTGAAGTTTATAAATAAATAAAAAATGAATGAATGAATGAATGAATGAATGAATGTCACATGGGCCAGTCTCCCGTGGGCCTCTCTTTGCTGTGTTTTCTGGGCACTCATGGGAGAAAAGCAGTCAGGCCTGGTGCTATCCTGGGGCTACAGCTCCCCTGCCCAAGAGGGGGATAGGAGCTCATCCTGGGCAGGAGGAAGCCAGGAGGGTCCAATATATGTAGCTGTGGCTTCATCCAGGATTGTGTTTATGTAACTCCTGGGGGTGTGGGGAAAAGCCAGAAGATGATCGGTAATTAGAGAAACAGGACTCTGCCACCCATTTTGGCATGGGAGTTAAGTGAGCCACCGTTGTGTCCCACTGATGCTAGAATTTTCCTCTCTTTTAACACCATCAGGAAGGATGAGGATGGGTACAGTGTGGAAGCAACATCTGCTTTCTTCCCTTCTAACCCTGGCCCCTCCTGACTTGTAGAAAATTACTGTCGTAATCGCTCTCAGGATTCTGGAATTACAATCCTTGTAGCAGTGCCGCCTGAGGCCTTATTTATCCGGCTTTGACGTCTTCTTTATTGATTTGGGCTGATAATCATGCGGTCTGTTGGGCTGGTTCTAATTATTTTGGCTATCTTAATTATTGGATTGCGCATGACCTGTTCTGTTAAAATAATTTCTCAGCAAAAAAGAGTTGAACCAGGTCAAGAGTACATGCATCTACCTAGTTCCTATCTGCTTCTGCCTCTAGCCCTTTGTGTCATGTTAAATGAATCATTTTGCTTCCTTGTTTTTCACTTTTCTCTCTGTGAACACAGAGAGAATGATGTTTATCTTGTGGCTTAAGATTTAGGGTCACTAAATATCACACACTCTTGAAATGTAACTTGTTGCTCTCGGTTTGATAGGACCATTCATGCTGTCTCCATGTAGTTTACATCTTTCTTTCTAATTATGAACTTTCATAAACACACACTCATTATAGAAACTGTGGAAAATGGCAAAGAAGAAAACAAAAATCAACTGTAGCCCTCCAACTTAGTTATATAATTGTGTTCAAAGTTTGATTTCTTTTCATCCAGTCTTCATGCAAATATATATACAAAGACATGTTTCTATAATATGATATATACTGCTTTGTATCCAGCATTGAACCATAAGAATTTTCCAATTTTAATCATTTTTAATATCTGCAAAGTATTTTAATATGTGGGTGCATCACCTTCTAGCTAACTAATCTCTCCTACTCGAGTCTCTCCTATATCCTTTTTTGTCTACCTGACGGAATCATCTCCCAGAAATAAAACTTGATCCTATCACTTCCCTGCTTAAATCCTTCTGCAGCTCCTGATGACTTGCTGGATGAGGTCTCGCTGTGTGGGGGAAGGAGCTTTTCCTGCCTGGTCTCTGCCAACCTCTCCTCTTACCTCTTTACTGCGCGTCACGCTCTATCTCACACAGCACCGAACCTCCTGTCCGTCAGCTCCTCTCAACACTCCTTACCTCTGCACCGTCCCTTTTGCTCTTCTTCCACCTGGGATGCCCACTCCTGCCTCTGATGCCACCACCCCTGTGACCTGGCTGTCTCTGGCTCCTTTTTAAGGTTCCCTGCAGGAGGCCTTCTCTGCCTTTCCCTCGTCGGGAACCTGTTTCTCTGGACAGTTCGGTAGTGACCTGCTTGGATCTCCATCACTCAAATGACTCTGGGCCCCCTCCAGTGCATTCTCCATGCTAGGGCAAGAGGGAAGTGTTTTCTGGCCGGTTTGTTTTCAAAAATCAATTCTGATCATCGATTCTGGTCAGTTACAATCTGGGGTGGCTTCCACTGAGGCTCACAATGGAGGCCAAGTCTTGATCCACGTTCAGGCTCTCCGCGATCCAGCCCCCGTCCTCTTCTCCAGCTCCATCTTCCCTGATATCTCCTCAGCCCAGTCTCGCAGGCCTTCCTCTTCAAAACCCTCATACGTGCCCTTCCTTCTGTTCCACGAGGATAATCCTGCTGATCCTTGGGACCTCAGCCTTCTTGGACGGCCTCCACCTTTCCCTCAGCACTCAGCCGCCCTCTTCTGTGCTCTCCGAGCACTGTGTGCTTCTCCCTTATGTCGGAGTTGTGGTTTGGCATCTGTCTGTGCTATTATTTCAATAATGCCACTGTCCTTCACTAGACTTTAAACTCTCTGAGGGTGAGGCTTGTGTTCGTTTTCATTTATAGGTAGGATTGGCTTTGGGGAAAATCACAAGGTCCAGTAGCTGACGTTAGAAAAGCTACCAATAAATCAAGCTAGATGAGACCAGGTCCGTCCCCAGTCACCAAGTGGGGCAATGCCAGACGCATGGATTAGAGGTGATCTCCTATAGTTCTTGGAATAGCCTATGAAATCAACATTATCAGCCTCATTTTAACTCAGACTCAGAGATTTTCATGAAGGTAGCAGGGGGTAGGGCCATAATTTAATGTTAAATTAACCCCGAGGAGAGGGGGCTGTGTGGAATGAAGAACATGCTGGTCCAGGCTGTCTATTCGGAGGTGACAGACCTCCTCGTGTGCGGTGGTGGAGCCCCAGGTGTTCGTTTGCGTGTCTCAGGATGCAGATGCATTTGGGCAGCTGGCTGGCTCGTTGTAGGGCCTTAAACCAGCCAGGCAGAGAGAAGCGTTGGGGCCAGAAGCAGGGAGCCCTGCAGGGGCTGATTTTATCTCTGCACATTGGTGCTCCTGGGAATTCGTGGTGTTCTCTGAGTCCTTTTGCATTTGCCTGATAGAAGTGGGGGCAGCTGTTGGCCAGGGTATCAGGGTCCTCGGAAGGCACAGTGCTAAATCCCGAGGAAGAAGTCACCAGGTGCTCAGACCTGAGCAAGCTCGGGTGCTTCTGAGCCCTGCAGGGCAACGGAGGTGGCCTTTCTGCTTCTAGTCCCGGGCTTTTAAAGTTACCCCAGAGGGCTTCCCTGGTGGCGCAGTGGTTGAGAGTCCACCTGCCGATGCAGGGAACTCGGGTTCGTGCCCCGGTCCGGGAAGATCCCACGTGCCGTGGAGCGGCTGGGCCCGTGAGCCATGGCCGCTGAGCCTACGCGTCCGGAGCCTGTGCTCCACAACAGGAGAGGCCACAGCAGTGAGAGGCCCGCGTACCGCAAAAAAAAAAAAAAAAAAAGTTACCCCCAGAAGAGGCTGGGGGTTGTGGATGCCCTGGAACACCGGTGATCTAGCCTCAGGCTTTGAAAACCAGACAAAGGCAAAACAGAAGTCTCTGTAAAAGAGAATAATCCATAAAGGATGCTGCCAGAGAGTTTTAAAACATTTCTTCCGTATTTTCTTAAATTAGGTTTTTCTTTTAATTACGTAGTTATCCTTCAGAAGCTTGGAACAGTCCCACTCCTTATCAACATATTCCTTGTCAATTATGCACAGGCTCAGGCTTATGGTGCTGAGGGTGATGCTTAAGTACGAGGCAGCTGGAAGTTTTTCCCCTTGGGTTGAGGGGAGTGATAGGAATGCTAATGGGCTATAGCTCTGGGCTGAGCTGGCAGCTGAAGGAGAGGCCTCCCTGAGCACAGGGCTGGGGGACCGCGTGGGGAGCAGAGAGGCTCATTGCCTGGCTGCTGACCCAGCTGGAGGAATGGGGGCTGGGGGTTAACCTGTAATTTTTGTGATTCTGATCAACTCTGCCTGCTTCCTGGGTTCTTAGCACGGTATTCTCAAATAGCTGATTGAAGTGATGCTTAGCAAAACTGCCTATTGGCACTTTTTTTTTTTCCTGCCCAGTTGTCTATGCCATTCACGCTGCTTGATATAAAATTAGGGTCGGAAACATTTTGTGGGCATGTTTGGATGAGATGTGGGCTGAAATGTGGTGTGTGTGTATATGTGTGTGTGTGTGGGGGTGTATGGGCACGAGCACCCGCGTGTGCATTATAAGGTGCGTGAGCACTGAAGTAAATAAGGTACAGCTCTGGACTGTATGCAAGTTATCTCGTCCTGTCCTCATCCTCGGACAAGGACTCGTGACGACTAGATGTGATAAGCACAGGTGGAAAACAGAAGGAGAATTAAAGCTCTCCTTCACGCTGTCACTGGAACTGGACCAGAGGTACATTTGTGTTTCAGGCTCAAGCACCTGACGGTTTTCTTGGCTGCTTGAACTATGTGGGTAGGTGGGTAGTTCTGGTAGGAGAAAGGATGGGGACTTCAGTTTGGAGTGTGCATCTGTGGGCTGGGCTCTCTCTGCCTTCCCTCCAACAGAGATTCCCTTCGGAGGTGGGTTCCACTTGGCCAAGGAGGAGGTTCACCCCTCCAATCCTCGCTTTAGGTATTGAATCCCAACACCGCTCCCCCAATTTGGGACCCATGTGGGTCCGGGGCTCTGGGGTGGAATCTGTGCCCCAAATGGCCCTCCTTCCCGCCGCATGATTCCCACACCTTCCTCTGTCTTCCCAGCCACTCCCGGTGCCCCTTTTGTTTTTCCTCTGCCTCGGTCAGGGGTTTAGGCACCTGAAAACCTGCTCGGCAAGCAGGGAAAGAAGTCTTTGCCTGCAGCGCTTTGGACAGTGGTTTCCTCCAGTCTTTGTGCTTCCTTGTGGGTAGAGGGCAGTGTGAGAGCAAAGGGGATGGAAATACACAAATTAATATTATGAGAAATGCAATGCCACGCGTCAATCCGTGCCTGCCTGCTCTGTCCTTGTTCACTTAAGAGGACTAATTAGGCATGATCAGATGTAGTCATAGTGACTCTCATCTGACAAAGTCTGTTAAGATATCTAAGAACTGGTTTTGGAAGCAGATGCAAATTCAGTGCCAGCTCTTGTCACTTGTTAGCTGTGGGATTTCAGGCAGATTATTTAACCTCTCTCAGCCTCCGTTTCCTCTTCTGTAAAATAGAACCTATCTCATGGGGGAAATGTGGGTAAAGCTCTCGGCATAGAACCTGGCACATAACAAGCCCTCAGTAAATTATCATTGTCACTATTTAGCTGTGTGCCTTAGTTAGTGCCTTATTTGTGAGAGGGACAGGATATCTGCCTTATGTAACTAACAAGGATGTGTAAGAAGGCACTTTCAATACAGCATCACAGGCTGTATAATAAATAAGAGCATGATTATCATTTTCCTATAACTACACTAAAGCAATTCTGGGGGTCTCAAAAGTGTGCTTATCTGGCTGCAGATTTATGTCCTGATTTAGAGATGCCTGGAGCTGTTGCAGGAGCCGGAACACATGGGAAATAGTGTAAAAGCTGCTAGAAACAATGGTCCTGTCCTGACTGTCATCTTCCTGCTGCTGCTGCAAATGGCTTTAAGATTTGGCTTCTTCTGCTGTAAGGTTCTTGCACTGGAAGGTGGTGAGTGCCATCCTCAGCTCTTGTTGGAGTGAATCCTTGATAATTCATCCAATCTGGAGATTTTATTGCTCCTTTGCTTCTTGTCTCTGGCACCCACCAGGCCACCTAGCTCTGAGAGGGTGGACTGAAGTATCGATAGTAAAAAAGGGAGTGAAGTTCAAACTTGTCAGTTTTGCTTAATCATTGCTTAGCCTTGATCATGACTTAGAAAAAGTTGAAAATATAGTTTAAAAACAGTTTGTACTGTTTTTGGAAATTGATTTCAATCATCTGTCAAAGCCCAGGAGTACAATTCTATTAGTGATCCAGCAATAGAATAGGCTTTCCCTTTAGGTCCTGAAGGCTGGCTTTAAAGGGGCTCCTACTTTCCATTTATCTTGATGTGTATCTGTGACACCTCCCAGCATAAATCCAGCAGCTCATCTGGTGAAGAGGATACAAGAACATTGTTCACGGCAGCAAATATGTTTAAATTTTTTCACAGTCTGAGCAAAGCTATTGCCCTTGTCTATATTTTCATAAATGAGCTCCACCAGACGTTGCTTTCTTCATCTCCAGGTACAGTAGCAATTAGTCAATTCAGTTCTATCCAGGACTTATCTTCATGAAGGAAACAAACTTTTGAAAGTGTAAATCAATTTGAAGGATTCCACCAAGGCACCTGGAAGGGGCCAAGAGTGCATTGGTTTAAAAAAAATTTTTTTTGCGGTACGCGGGCCTCTCACTATCGCAGCCTCTCCCGTTGCGGAGCACAGGCTCCGGACGCGCAGGCTCAGCGGCTGTGGCTCATGGGCCCAGCCGCTCCGCGGGTTGTGGGATCTTCCCGGACCGGGGCACGAACCTGTGTCCCCTGCATCAGCAGGCGGACTCTCAACCACTGCGCCACTACGGAAGCCCCGAGTGCATTGTTTTTAAGGACCATTTGCCCTGGGACACTGCCAACACCCTCTAAAGTGGGCAGCCTTTCTCCAGTAAGCTGCTCTTTTCTGAGTACTTGGGAAATTGCTAAAGGCATCAGTATTTATAGGTCATTGTGTGGCAGGTGGCAGATAGCTTTCTCCCTCCCTCTCTCTCTCTCTCCCTCCCTCCCCCTCTCCCCATTTCAGAGTTGTTGTTTAGTTGCACTTTGCTACTTTTCAGTTTTAGTGGAACCATATTCTAGATTCAGAAAGTAGGTCCTCCGTCTAAAAGGCACTTGCTGAGTAAATGTTTGTTGGGCAGATGAGTAAGTGAAAGAAAGAATGGTGAGATGATTGACTGTTGTTGGCAAAAGGCAGTGACTGACCCTTGGCCACTAATTTTTTTTCGCCAGTGCTGAAGATGAGGAGAAAATTACTGCCATCCTTCAGGTCAGGACTCATGCTTCACTGGTCCTGCTTATGAAGGGGGCTGGGAGGGGAAGGGGCGGATAGACACTGTCCTTTATTAAGCATCAACTATGGACTTGGCAGTGTTAGGACAGTCTATGTATGTTACCTCATTTGATCCTCATGACAATTCTGTGAGGTTTTATTACCTCTATGTTACAGATGAGGAAACGGAGGCTCAGAGTGGTCCAGTGTATTGTTCTAAATCACACAGCTGGTTCCAAAGCCAACATTCTAGTTTGCACTCTTGCATGCTGCTTCTTATACGCACATGTTAAATGCACAAAAAGCCCCATATTCCCAAGTTTCTCCCAATATTTAGAGTGTAAATGTTTAACCTTCCGATTAAAAAATATATACATTCATTCATATTCACACGAATTGAAAAAGTCATGGGGACGGGAGAGGGAAGACAGCTTAGGTTTGCTTCCCACACTGACTATTTGGATGTCTCCCGGAATCCAGGAGATATTAACTTCAAGTGTGTATTAACAACAGCTTGAGACCCAGGTGCTATTAAGACAGCTTTTGTCCAGACTTTATTGATCTCTCTGAGGTCAGCATGTTGTGACCAGAGCAAGAGTAACTAGAAGTGACTGTTGGCCTGTCCCTGTAACACAGTATCCCCTGTGGGAGGGAAGATACCACAGTGTGTGAGACTTCTGCATCCACTGAGTCGATGGCTGTATTTGGTTTCACATGAGATGGGGCTCAGGGCACAAGGCATGGGATGGGGTGTCGGTGACTGATGTGTCTGCCTTCTCTCCAGTGGCATGATCATGTCCCCCTTTCCCACATTGGCAACTCTGAGATGGAAAAAAGAGGCCAGGGCCTGTCTCCACATTTCGATTCTCTGGTCTCCTGCTAGAGAGAGAAGGTGCCGGGGAGGATAAGAGAATGGGGAGGGAGAGAGAGGCAGGCAGTACCCAGCTGGGCTGAGATCCCCCATTAAGCCACATAGAATCACATCCTCTCTTCAGCCTCTAGTTGTAAATCCCCAGCCCACCAGATACATCACTGACTCTATGCCATGATGGTTCTGAGAAACTGAGAATCCCTGGCTTGAAAGTTTTAAATATTGTATTAGCTTTTATTGTAGACACAGCAACATAACTAAATTAAAGGACATTTAAATTTTAATTCAGCAAACCAGTCATCATCCACTAATTGTAACCCAGTGAGAATTTCCACCTTTGTACAGGTTCAGGCCTGCTTGAACAGTTATTTCTGGTTTTCTCCACTGTTACTTTTTTAAAAAAAAACTTCCTGTGATGATATTCACTCTTTCTGCAATAGGTTGAATCCCTCAGACTTGGCATTGAAACTTCCCTCTTTGGCCCCTAGAGATCATGTGTTTACAGTTCAAGGAACTCACTTCAGTCTTGCCTTTAAGGAATAGTCCAGTTGTCTGGGTTTGTTCAGGTAAATAAAGTAGCAGCAGCAGAAAGAGTGACAGTAATAGTCGTAGTCGTAGTCGTAGTAATAATAAGAATAATGGAAGCTCACACTAATAGTATTATATAAGTATTATATCATGTAAGTATTGTATATTGACTCCTCCTATGAGATAGACGGACTATCACTGTCTATATATTACAACTGAGGAAACTGATGCCCAGAGAGGTTAAAGAACTAGCCAAAAGGCACACAGCTAGTGAGCGGTGGAACCAGAATGCAAATCCATGCTGTCTTGCTCCAAAGAGAGTACAGAGTGAACACAGATATAATCATATGCTTCTGAGAAGTTGATTCTCCATGAGTAATAAGAAGTAATTATAGCAGAACATGCTAGTGTGTTGTGGAGAAAGAAGCTAAGCAAAGAATAACATTCACACCTTTCAGACACTTGCAGTATCAAAGCCTCTTGCTCTTAGTTGCTTTTACTTTAATTGGAGTCTTATTCACCTTCATCTGGAAATCTCCTCTCTCCAGTACAGAAGCCACCAGCCACATGAGACTACTGAGAGCTTGACATGAGACTCATCCAAGGGGAGATGTGCCGTAAGGGGAAAACCAACACTGGGTTTCAAAGACTTGGTGTGAAAAAAAGCGTGTCAGATACCTCATTAATAATTTTCAAAATCTTGATTGCATGTTAAAATATATTAAAATTAATATCACCTGTTTATTTTTGTAGCGTGACTAAAAGAAAATTTAAAATTGTATATGTGACTTGCATTCTATTTCTACTGGACGTCAACACTCTAGATTTACTGATTTTATATCTTTCTCCTTTCAATTCTGGAGACTTCATGATGGGTTTGCCCTTCAGGACTGGTTTTGGTCATCTGGGGCTTAAAAGTCAGCTTTAAGCTACTAAGCTTACTGTACTTAGTTTATTTATCTAAGTGAGGGCTGTTCATACTCATTCAAGGAGGTGATGAGGAAAACCTTTCCTTTTGTCTGTTTAGCACCTGATTCCCTCAGAAATTAAGTCTCATGGACAAGAACATGGTAGCCACCCTGCCCTGTGAGCCCACAGTTGATCTTTCCTTTTATTATTTATTTATTTGTTTGTTTATTTATTTTGCAGTACACGGGCCTCTCACTGTTGTGGCCTCTCCCGTTGCGGAGCACAGGCTCCAGACGCGCAGGCTCAGTAGTTGTGGCTCACGGGCCCAGCCACTCCGCGGCATGTGGGATCTTCCCGGTCCGGGGCACGAACCCGTGTCCCCTGCATCGGCAGGTGGACTCTCAACCACTGCGCCACCAAGGAAGCTCCCAGGCACCTTATTTTTAAATAAACACATAATTCTAAAATAAATACAACGTTACATGATGGCAAGTAAAGCTGTGTCCCACTTATACTTATCAATTTAAAGAAACATATTAAACTCATGATACTGTGAAAGGCAGTTGGATATAACAAAAATCTTAAAGGTTTTCATGTTCTGCATTACAGATGGGCAACTGAGGCTCCAGAGGCCCCAGGTCTTCACCCAGCAGGTTTATCTAAGAGTGGTGTGCAGGGTAGGATGGAAAATGGGGAGAGAGTGGCAAAGAGGCCAGTTAGCCAGCTGTTTAGGAGTGAAGACTCTTCAGGAGTCTTGAGAAGTGGTGAGAATGGAGAGGAAACATGAGAGCCACTGGTTAGACCGTTGTTCAGGCAGCTGTTTCATGTGTCTGTTTATCTCTCTGTGTACTTGGTTGACCTGTGATGCTCATTTAGGGTTCAGACTCCTAGTGCATCTGATTGTTCTGTTGGTGAGCATCAGCAGATGCCGAGAGGTAACTCATAATCCAGTGCTGACATTTATTGAGCCTTAGAGCGGGCTACATCCTGTGCGATGTCTCTTTATTTCCTCACAATAACTCCATAATATATCTGCTGTTATTCCCCCTCTTTTACAGATGAGGGAACCAAGGCTCAGAGAGGTAAAGGTAATTTACCATAAGTCACACAGCTGGGAGTCAAATCCGAGTCTGGCTGACCTCAAAGCCTTTAGCCACTGCATATACTGCCTCATCATTGATTGACTAATGACTTTTTTTTTTTTTTTTTTGTGGTACACGGGCCTCTCACTGTTGTGGTCTCTCCCGTTGCGGAGCACAGGCTCCGGACGCGCAGGCTCAGCGGCCATGGCTCACGGGCCCAGCCGCTCCGCGGCATGTGGGATCTTCCCGGACCGGGGCACGAACCTGTGTCCCCTGCATTGGCAGGCGGACTGTCAACCACTGCACCACCAGGGAAGCCCTCTAATGACTTTTAACAGCATCTTCTGCTGTTTCTCACTTTTCTCCCTCATTTAACCTAGAGTGTGAGTTTCTGTACATTAGCTTAGAATTTGATTCCTTTCTCTAAGCATCAGAAACAACAGAAATTCACCAGCCCCTAAGCCCCATTTTTAAGCCCTGTGCAGCATATTTTATATATCTTATTCTATGGTTTATATCATCATTAAAGTGGCTCTACTTGGCCCTTTAAAAAGCTAATTAATCACTAAATATAGACCATAAGTTGTTCTTTTCAACCCCCTGCGTGTCTCTTTCCCCCCATTGTGAGATGCCATCTGGTGCTCTGAGCTCATGCTTTTTATGTTCCTTTTCAGAGAGCCAGATTCATGGCTCCCTAAACCCGGAAAGCCAGTTCATTTCAAAGTTCGCATGCATGGCTTTGAAAAAATTTGCATCTAATGCCTCCTTGTGGATTTTCACAGTATCACTCTTCAACATATCGCATGGCATTTCTGTCTTTACCACCGTCTATGTATATATGTATACTGGTCTTTTTACCAAAAGGACTAAATTTGTCTTTGGCAAATTAAGCAACTAGAGGTCTTTTCTGGTGTGATTTTTGTCAAGTTTCATTTTGTCAGTTTTACATGTGTGCTGTAGGAAGCCAAAACTTAATAGTATACTTTACTCTTCGAATCTATTTGACTTTCTGCTTTAACAGTGGAACAAGTGTTTAAGAATAAGGAAATAAAAGAGCTAATCGCAGGCCTCTGACACTACTGCTGATCTGTCCTTTCCTCCGTCTTTCTCTGAAGTCTCTAATCATCTTCCAAGGGAGTACAGCACCAGGGCTGCAGAGCATTTTCTTGCAAACTCAAGAGAGACGCTCTGGGTTCCCCACCACACTCCCAGTCTTTGGGACCTTTGGGTTACCGCTTGTTACTCTCCAGTCCAGACCGTGTCACTCTTCCCACTTCCTTTTTCTTCTCATTTCAAGTTCTTGGCAGTTTAAATTTAACCTGGGAGCCTACTGGGGAAGGAAAGATCATTTGGTGATGTGTGCACTGCTTACCTCATTCCTGGCACACGTGTGGCGCTCTCCTGGGGGAACCGGAGAGCACTGGGCTGGCCGGCTGCCCGCCTCCTTTCTGCTACTCTCTCTGTCCACTGGATTCACGCCTGTTCCCAGCAAGGGGCGGAGGAGGAGATGGGCTCTGAGAGTATTAGCAATGATGTCAAGGGACCACATATTTCCCTAGCACAGGAGTTGGTGGAAGGCCAGCCCCGCTGAGTCCGAGAGGAGAATTTCTCCCCAATCCAAACCCTGTCTGTAGCATTAAGTAGCTTCCGTGAGATGCAGGAAGGATGGAGCCACTAAGTCAGCCACGAGCCAGTCCAGTCTCCAAATAATGTGTGTTGAAAGGTATGGATAATATACACACAGAAGGCTCAGTTAGGTATCAGCTTTGTTTCCAAAAGAGCATATGTTTGTACTAAACTGAAAAAATTTGTTTTTCACTTCAAACTGACAGTTCATTTACTAACTGCGGTTCTCAAACTTATGGTTACCGGGGGGGAAGGGCGGGGGGAGAGGGATAGATGGGGAGTTTGGGACTGACATGTACACCCTGCTATGTTTAAAATAAAATGCCTTTCCATGAAAAAAAAAAAAGCTGCAGTTCTCACTACCCACAGAAGTAAGATGCATTTCTAAAAGCGTAAGGATTTCTAACTTTCCTGAGGGAGCAGTATACAAAGTTTGGGTAACACCATATATGTTAAAAGCTTGGTTATTGCTTTGCACTGTGGCCTTGGGCTAGTTACTTAACCTCTCTGAGCTTCAGATTTTTCTACCTGCCTAATGGAGCTAATAATACCTATTTCATATTTAGCTCATAGGGGATTTTGGTGAGTATCAAATGGATTTTGTCAATGCTTTTTTTTTTTTTGCATCTATGAGGTAATTTCTGTGCTTTATTCTATCGATAAGGTATATTACATTAATTCATCTTCATATGTTGAACCAACCTTACATTCCTGGCATAAATCCCATTTGGTCGTGATGTACAATCCTTTTTATATGTTGCTGAATTCACTTTGCTAGTACCTTGTTGAGGACTTCTGAATACATATTCATAAGAAATATTTTGTAATATTCTTTCCTTGTGATACCTTTGTTTTTTGTATCAGGGCAATACTGGCCTCATACAATGATTTGGGAATTGTTCCCTCCTTTTCTGTTTTTGTTTTTGTTTTTGGTTTTTTTGAAGAGTTTATGAAACATTGTTAACTTGTCTCTAAACATTTGGTAAAATTCACCAGTGAAGCTCTCTGGTCCTGGACTTTTCTTTGTGGGAATTTTTTTACAAAGTTAATTACTAACTCGTTCTCTTTACTTGATATAGATTTGTTTAAATATTCTATTTCTTCTTGAGTCAGTCTTGATAATTTGTGTCTTTCTAGGAAGTTGTCATTTAATCTGTATTATCTAATTTGTTGGCATATAATTTTTTCACAGTATTCTCTTATACCACTTTTTATTTCTGTAAGACGGTTAGTAATGTCTTCCGTTTCATTCCTGATTTTAGTAACTTGAGTCTTCTCTCTTTATCTTAAATGGTCTAGGTAAAGATTTGTCAATTTTATTAATGTTTTCAAAGAACCAAGTTTTGTTTTTTTAATTTTCCTTATTTTTCTAGTCCCTACTTCATTTATTTCCACTCTAATTATGTAATCTCTCTCCTTCTGCTTTGGGTTTAGTTTGTTCTTCTCTTTTTAATTTCTTCAGGTGGAAAGTTAGGCAATTGATTTGAGACTTTCTCTTTTAATGTACGCATTTGCAGGTATAAATTTCCCCGTAAGCACTTCTTTAGCTGCATCCTATAAATTTTCATATATTGTGATTTTTTTTTCATTAATCTCAAAGTGTTTTTAAATTTCCCTTTTGATTTGTTTTTGATGCATTGTTTGTTTAGAAGTGTGTTACTTAATTTCCACAAATTTCTGAATTTCCAAAATTTCCTTCTGTTATTGATTTCTAATTTCATTGTATTGTGGTCAGAGAACATACTTTGTATGACTTTCTTTTAAATTTATTGAGATTTGTTTTATTGCCTAAAATATGGGGTATGCTGGGGAGTGTTCTATTTGCACTTGAAAATTATGTATAATGCTGTTTGGTGGAGTGGTCTATAGATGTGTGTTTTGTCTAGTTGGTTTATAGTGTTGTTCAAATCTTCTGTTTCCTTGTTGACCTTCTGTCTAGTTGTTCCACCATTATTGAAAGTGGAGTACTGAAGTCTCCAACTATTATTGTTGAATTGTCTATTTCTTCCTTTAATTCTGTCAGTTTTTTCAAGCATTTTGGGGCTTTGTTGGTAAGCGGATAAAATATGTTTATAGTTGTAATATCTTCTTAATGGATTGACCTTTATATCACTATAAAATGTCTTTCTTTGTCTCTAATAACACTTTTGGTCTTAAAGTCTATTTTGCCTGATGTTGGTATAGCTATTCCGTCTCTCTTTTGGTGACTGTTTTCATGGTATATCTTTTTCCATCCTTTTGCTTCCAACCTACTTGTGTCTTTGAATCTAAAGTGTGTCTCTAGTGGACATCACATAGTTGGATCATGTTGTGTTGTCTATAACGCCAATCTCTGCTTTTGGTTGGAGTGTTTGGTCTATTTATATTTTAGTCCATTTATGTTTACCTGTGTTGTAACATTACAAATGTTCTTTGTTTCTTCATGTGGATTCAGTTACTGTCCTTTCATTCAGCCTGAAGGACTCCCTTTAGTATTTCTTGTAGGGTAGGTCTACTAGTGACACATTCTCTCAGTTTTTGTTTAACTGGAAATGTCTTCATTTTCCCTTCATTTCTGAAGGATAGCTTTGCTGAATATAGAATTCTTGGTTGATAATCTTTCTTTCAGTGCTTTGAATGTGTCATTCCACTCCCTTTGACCTCCATGTTTTCTGATGAGAAATCAGTTTCTAATCTTCTGAGGAGCTCTTATACATGATACATTACTTTTTTTCTTGCCGTTTTCAAGATTCTCTGTCTTTGGCTTTCAACAGTCTGGGTATGGATCCCTTTGAGTTTATTCTATTTGTACTTCATCAGACTTCTTAGATGTGTAGATTCATGTTTTTCATCAGATTTGGGAAGTTTTTGATGACTATTTCTTTAAATATTCTTTTTGTCCCCTTTTCCCTCTCCTCCTTTTTGGGACTTCCATTATACTCCTCAGACTGGATAATCTCAATTGATCTATCTTCAAATTTGCTGATTCTTTTTTCTACCTGCTCAAAATTTTGTTGAGCCCCTCTAGTAAATTTTTTTTTTTTTTTTTTTTTTGCTGTACGCGGGCCTCTCACTGCTGTGGCCTCTCCCGCTGCGGAGCACAGGCTCCGGACGCACAGGCTCAGCGGCCATGGCTCACGGGCCCAGCCGCTCCGCGGCATATGGGATCCTCCCAGACCGGGGCACGAACCCGTATCCCCTGCATCGGCAGGCGGACTCTCAACCACCGCGCCACCAGGGAGGCCCCCTCTAGTAAATTTTAAAATTTCCATTATTATACTTTTCAACTTCAGAATTTCCATTTGGTTTTTTTTCTGTCTCTTTTCATACTTTCTATCACTTTACTGATATTCTCTATTTGGTGAGACATCATTCTCACACTTGTCTTTAGTTCCTTGGACATGGTTTCCTTTAGTTCTTTGAACATATTTAAAACAGTTGATATAAAGTCTTGGGTCGGGACTTCTCTGGTGGTCTGTAGTTGAGACTCCATGCTTCCACTGCAGGGGGTGCAGGTTCGATCCCTGGTCGGGGAACTAAGATTCCACATGCCACACGGAAAGTCTTGGTTAGGTAAATCCAATGTCTGGGCTTCTTCAGTGACAGTTTCTATGGACTGACATTTTTCTTCTATGTAGGAGCCTTTTTCTGTATATGTTTTATACTTTTTAACTGAAACTGGACATTTAAAATAATATAGCAACTCTGGATATTAGATTCTCCCTCCTCCTCAGGGTTTGTTATTGTTTTTGTGTTGTTGTTTGTTCCTTTAGTGACTCTACTGAACTAATTCTGTAAAGTCTGTATCCTTTGTCATATGTGGGCCCTGAAGTCTCTGCTTGGCTAGCTTAGTGGGATGCTAATGATTGGACAGAAGTGTTCTTAACTGCCTGGAACCAATAAGTCCCCCAGTCCTTGCCAATGGGCTCTGTGTGCGTGTTGGGGCATGTGTTCAACTCTACTTTAGCCTTCACTTCCTGCTTACACAGAGCCTCAAGGTTAGCCCGAGGATGAGTATCAAGTGGAATGACAGTTTTGAAAAACACAAATGAGAGCTATTAATGCAGTCTGTTATCTTTTATTATTCTCAGACCAGATAATTTGCTCTTTGTAAGCACAGGCACTTTCTGACTTATAAACACATAACTTATATGTAAACACGGAACTTATATGCCTTAGACCTCACAACCACTGCCAGGGGCCTATGTTGAAACAACAAAGAGAAAAATAAAAAGAGCTGTGAGCTTTTAGAGAATCTGTGGTTTCATAAGGGAAAAAAAAAAGCTTCCAAAAAAGCAGAGATAGTCTTGGGTAGTGTTTCTCAGCTGCCTGCATCAGCATTACTTGGGATATTTTGTTAAAAATCAGGTTCCTGGCTCCATCCCAAATCTTTTGAGTCAGAATATCTTGGGTTGGGTCCAGGAGTCTACATTTTAAACTAGCTCCCCAGGTGATTCTTATGCATACTGATGATTGAGAAACAAGGGAGATGATCCTGTAGGTGCCTTCACATCAGGGACTAAGTGGCTCATGATGTTAACTGTGCTCAAATACTAATCTCCCCTTTCAATGCCTGATTTTTAAAAAATTTCACTTTATTAATTACATTTACTCAAATTCCACCAATTACAGATTTATTTGCATCTATGAGAATGTTTTTTAACAGCTGTTGGAGTTAAAAGATTAACATTTACTCACAGCTCTTTTAAAATTAATCTAATCAGATTGCATTTATCCAAACAGTGGGCCAAGGTGATTTACAAGGAAAGAAGGAAGTTTTGTTTCATTTTAATTTGACAGGAAGATAGATACTTTCATGGGATTCAGAAGACTTTAGGGGAAAAATAGGCGTGTGCTAATTTATGCAATAAAAGCATGGATTGAGAGGGAAGGTAGGAGAAGATACTAGATAAAGCGGTGGGTACTTGCCCATTTCAAAATATTGTGCATACAACCAGAAAAGGGAGGAAAAAATTTCTTTCTCCTTTCTACTTTTAATATTACCCATTGTCTTAGAACCTAGAATTCAGATCAGTAAAATGTGTATTAAGGAATTATATCAGCTGCTGTAGGGCTACTTAGGCTCTCGTGGGCTGTCTAGAGACCTAATCACTATTTAAACCACCATGTAGAAGGCTCTTTATTGAAAAATGTCTTCCAGTTTCCAAATAACACACTTCCTGATATACTTTTTGATTTAGCCCATTTGAGAGTTTGAGGTTGGATCAAATTTGGATGCGTGAAATTTATCTGTGTTCAAATTCCAAGCTGATTTCTCCCAATCATCTGTATACTTTTAGGCCATTTCTCCTTGAGGAGTTTTGTGTTTAGTTAATACAGATTCAACATTGAAAAAACAATTAGGGGAGTTTAGATTCTTATCAAATTCAATACATTCAAAAATGAAACATGATTTAAAAAATTATTTCATGTTTTGGGTCTTACTACTCTGACTTGTCTCTATTAATGAGAATAATCAAGAGATTCCTATCCCCTGCCCCTTCAACCCAGTTTAGGATGCATTATCCTGCCTTCAGTTTCCAGAATTCTATTACAAGTGCACAGACTAGTAAATCACATTTCTTATTTCCTTCAAGGTATTGCACAGCGATGTACAGCTATCAAGTACCACTTTTCTCAGCCGATTCGCTTACGAAACATTCCTTTCAATTTGACCAAGACAATCCAGCAAGATGAATGGCACCTGCTTCGTGAGTATTTCTGGGAAAGGGTCAGAGAGGGTCAGAGAGGAAATGGTGTCTTTCTGAACAAAAAGCATTCCCACCAGCCCCTTCAGATTTGGACTGAAAGATGCTGTGCTATCCTACGTGGGCCTCTGGACCCCATCCAACTTGGTCAGAGACTCAGAGAGTCATTTCACTGTGCCATGGTCACAACTTGTTTGCCGATCAGATGTGTGAGAGTCAGGTGTGGGGCTTTGTGAGACAGTGCAGTGAGTGTGTCTGTCCTTGTGGCATCGGTATACAAGCCACCTTCCGAGTGCATTCTTTACCAAGCCGTGTGGTACAAGGCCCTGATCTGGCGCTTGTCTTAGTAAACCAAGGAGACTATACCTTAGGTGTGTTATTTTAGTTTTCTTTATCCAATATTCATTTTAGTTACTGTGTCTATCTCAGACCTTGGTATTTCTGCTAAAATATCTTTATGAGTGTATGCTGTAATTTTCTCAGAAGGTGTCTGTTATCTCCACATCCCGAAGGCAGGAGCTATCTTTTTTTACTGTCAGGAAAATGTGAAACTGTAGAAAGGATTGTGCAGTGTGACACCAAAGAGGACTGATATTTACCTGAAAACTGTCAATTCATGTTGCCTAGGGATAGATAATTCAGGAAAGAAAAAAACTAGGCCTAATCCTTTTTAGTGTTTACCCTAATCAGAGGTTGACATTGTCATTTCCAGTACAATCAACGCAAGGACTTCAGTGATCTTGTTTGGTGAGCAAAGTCATTACAGGAAGCCAAATAGAGTTTCCTTTTGTAAAGTCAAGTCTCTCTACACATCAAAGGGCTCTATTTTGAATCTCAAACATGTAAATGGAAGCTCTTAAGATATTGCCCACAGCAGTGGTATAATATTATAAATATTATGGTTGGCAAATTTGGGACTTGGAAGTCATTGGCTAAAATGTGGTTTATTTCTGAGTAGTATGACTTCCTGAAAATTATTTCTTGCTGGCTGATCTTAATGGTCATTTCTCAGCAGATCTTAGTTAGAGCCTTATCTAAGTGTTCTTACATCTTAATTCTTTATGAGCGTGTTTGGAGTTCTTTGCCTTAATCATCTATGCAGAAAGCCACATAGTCACTGGTTTTAGGCAAGAAAAGATCATCACAGGGTCCTGAAAAAGAACCTTATCTCTTTACTCTAAGAGTTTGTACCCTGTTACTGCCCAGCGAGACAGTACTGAGCATTCACCTCTTAATCCTTTCTCAGGTTCTCATGGAAAGATGCTTTCAGCAGCCTCAGGCATGGCTTTTTCCAAGAAAGTCACACTTGGTGATCTGTACCATGTTTACCAGATAAGCTTAGCATATCCGGTACTAAGGCAAATTCCATGTGGATTATATCTGAACCTTGTGCCTTTTAATGGCCATAGAAAATAAAACTCGAACCACAGGGAGTTTAGGAGGTTGTGAGAGAATGGTGACTGAGCTGTGATCACACTGGATGTCTCAAAACGACTTACACCTTAATATTAAATAGCCCCTTTAAATGATCAGTGCCCGTGACCCCTAGCTCTGTGGTGGTCTACACTGCCCCTTCTAGGCTGCAATGCCCTGCTTCAGTGTAGATGCTCTGAGCTAGAAATGAGAAATCCCTTTAAAAGAAAGGGAAGGACCACGTGTGACAAGGGCAAGACTGAAAGCTGCCATGATCCACCCTGTATACATCATCCTGAGTTGCCAGAGGCCACAGGAACACACAGTGAGGTGGTGGCTGCCTGGGCACCTTCGCAGAGCAGCCCACGCTCACAGAGCGGGGTGTGCCTCTGGTCTTGGCTCTATGTGTGTGCGGGTGTGCACAGTCCACCTTGCCTAGGCCTGTTCACTGGCTTCAGCAGCAGACTTATGTTTGGAATCTGTTGCTCTAAGAAGGATCAGAGAAATTTAGTTCACGAGTTTTAAAATTAGCTTCATTCAAAAAAAAAAAAAAAAAAGAGGGAGGGAAAAGTCAAAATAGCAGGAGGGTGGGCAACTGGAGTGGAAGTGTACCCATACGTCCAGCCAGTCCACCTCTTGGTTTGGCCTAGAAGGTGGGCGAGGGCCTGGGTTCCTGGCCCAGTGATCACAGTCGTGTTTTTGTGATAGACAAAACTTCTTGTGTGTACAGTGGCGCTTGGCCCACGGGAACAGCCTTTTCTTAACCTGGGTACTTGGGAGCTTGGGTTGTAGGGCCTTTGTTTAAGGGAAGAGGGCCTTAATGAGTAGGTGTCCTATATGTGCATCTTGGGCCCTATTTCAGTTACAATTGCCTTCACTTTCTCAAATCCTTTTTGAAAATAGGCAGGAGGAAGTATAACTTAAAAATAAAGTAATTGGCATCCTTGGTGCGCAGGTAAAACCATATTTCACTATATCTCAGTTTTTAGGCTCTTTCCCCAAAGTCAGATTAATTACAGCCACTACAGTGGTGGTGACCTATGATTCTGTTGCTCCTTGGAGGATAATACAGACCTTTTGCAAACCTTCCTCACTCTCAGTTTACTAAGTAACTTGTTACCTATTACCCTTGTTTACCCTGGTGTCCGCTGGTCTATTTTCTACTTGATACGGACTTCTCCATGGACTCAGGGAGGGTAGATGCTGACCCCTCAACTTGTTACACCCCATCTGTCCTCTTATGAAATACCTAGGAAGTTTATTTCCTAAATCACCGTGGCCCTGAAGACCCTACACCTGTCCATGTAACGTATTAGTTTTCACAATATATACAAAGCTCTTCTCTCTCGAATTTTCAATAACTCTCCTTCTTCTGCTTATTATTTTGAATGTTTGTGTTTTGAGATTAGATTTAAGAAGAATCACTGCTGGCTTCCTGGGCATGGCTGTGGCCGTCCTGCTCTGTGGCTGCATTGTGGCCATGGTCAGCTTCTTCTGGGAGGAAAGCCTGACCCAGCATGTGGCCGGACTCCTTTTCCTCATGACAGGTACGCAGAACACCTCTGACACCTCTCCCAGCAAAAGCAAAGGCCTCTCTGCAGGCAACTAGCTTCACTTTGTTATCTCTCCATTAATTTTGTTTTTACTTGTGAGAAAAGCAACCAGAAGGTCATTTGGCTTTGGTGGGCAATATAGAATTTAAAGAAAACAACAGTGTTAAAAACGCAGCCCTGATTTCCCCATTGTGGCCCATTACAAGGTTAGATGGAAATGTCTTGGGTTTAATCTCCATATGAGGCAGGTCTGATTTTTCTGTCCCATTCTTTCCTATTGTGCCCCTAACCCTGGCGTGGACCCTTGGCAAACATGGGCCATTGCTTCTCAGGAGCCCTCCAGGAGAGGGTGGTAACTTAGCACAGCCCACACCTCTGGGCTGAAGGTTAACTCAAAGTCTATTTCTTAGTGATGGAGTCATTGGTGTCATTTTTACACAAAAACATTCATTCATTTCACTCCATAGATATTTTGTGAGGACTTACTATGGACCAGGCACTTCTCTACATACTAAAGACACATAATGATTAAGGCAGACAAAATCCTTCTCCCTTTCTGTTGTGGGGAGACACAAATAATAATCTGTGATAGAGATAAAAGCTGTGAGGAAGATAAACGAGGTGGCTAGGGGACCCTCTTCCACATAGGGAGTGCGCTGCGGGCAGAGGAAGGAACAGTGCCAAGGCCTAAGGCAGGGATGGCTTGACGTATGTGTTTCGAGCCACAGAGAGACCAGTGTGGCCGGAGGGCAGGGAAGGAGAGGACAGCATACCATGAGGTGGAGAAGCAGGCAGGGGCTTGGATTTTAATCTAAGGGTGGTGGAAGCCACCAGAAGGTTTTATGCCGAGGAGTGACTTGCTGTTAAATCAGGAGATTGGAAGGGGGTGTGTGGAGACACGACTATGGTCTTTTCGATTGTCGGGTGAAGAACATTTTTGTCTAAGAAGGAGTCAGCAGCTGAGTTGATGGCTGAAATTGACTGAAGGTGGCTGCAGGGAAGAAATCTTTACTCCTGCTTTTCCCAGAAAATTGTGTCTGATTAGTGAATGCCAAGTTAACAGTTTCACAGAGTACGCTGAGCATCAGAGTAATAGTACTCTAGATGTGTAGCCTTTTTTTTTTTTTTTTTTTTTCGGTACGCGGGTCTCTCACTGTTGTGGCCTCTCCCGTTGCGGAGCACAGGCTCCGGACGTGCAGGCTCAGCGGCCATGGCTCACGGGCCTAGCCGCTCTGCGGCACGTGGGATCTTCCCAGACCGGGGCACGAACCCGTGTCCCCTGCATCGGCAGGCGGACTCTCAATCACTGCGCCACCAGGGAAGCCCATGTGTAGCCGTTTTGAATAAGCTTATTTCTGCTTCTCTGGAGTTCTGTTACTCAAGTGACCATGACTGGGGTTTCTAGCACTGCTCGCTGTCATGGTCACTCACTCAAGCCCGTGTTCCCCGGAGGCTGCAGCGCCCCTCGGTGCCTGGCACCATTTCTCTGTCTTTCAGGGCTGACAGGTAGGTGGTGCTTTGCCTTCTGGTTGGTCAACCAGTCAGCTTCTGTAACCCAGTTCACAGACAGAGGTCCTTCCTTCCTTCTAAGTCCTGTCGGCCCCTTTCCGACCCCATGAGATGGCGCTGTAACCAGCAGTGACCTGGAATAACGGATGATCATTGTAAGCATCCCGATAGAGCATTCAAAAGTCACTGGGCCTTTGAATAATTCTTAGCAGAAAAACAACTGAAGTTTTCCGGACTTGGGTGAATACAGAGAGGCTGCAGGACTGTGGCCCAGGGAGGCTAAAATTCTAGTTTCTGAGGTTTTGGAGGAGGATTTGAACCTTCAAGACCAGCCATTGGGAGGGTGCCTGCCTAAAGGATTCATTAAAATCCTAAGTGTAGGGCTTCCCTGGTGGCGCAGTGGTTGGGAGTCCGCCTGCCGATGCAGGGGACACGGGTTCATGCCCCGGTCCGGGAGGATCCCACATGCCGCGGAGCGGCTGGGCCCGTGAACCATGGCCGCAGGGGGTCCAGGTTCGATCTCTGGTCAGGGAACTAGATCCTGCATGCCGCAAGCAACTAAGAGCCTGGATGCAGCAGCGAAGACCCGGCACAGCCAAATAAATAAATGAATAAATATTAAAAAAAAAAAATCCAGGGTGTAGAATGAACAGGTGAGGGTGTCAAAGAATCAGAGAGGCCTGTGCTGCCCAGGGGATTTCTTTAAGCTTAATGGTCATGAAATCTCTCTCCCCATTTTCTTCCCTTCCTTTATTAGTTGGGCCCCCATTTTTCTAACTCTTGTCCTCATATACATCAAAGAAGTATTCACGGGCTTCCCTGGCGGCGCAGTGGTTGAGAGTCCGCCTGCCGATGCAGGGGACACGGGTTCATGCCCCGGTCCGGGAAGATTCCACGTGCCGCAGAGCGGCTGGGCCCGTGAGCCATGGCCTCTAAGCCTGTGCGTCCGGAGCCTGTGCTCTGCAACGGGAGAGGCCACAACAGTGAGAGGCCCGCGTACCGCAAAAAAAAAAAAAAAAAAAAAGAAGTATTCACGACCCCCCAGCCCTGGAAAGGCCCCACATAGCATCCTCAGGAAAATGAAAGGAGCTGAGGGCCAGACAAAAGCCTCAGTAGCAGTAGTTTTTAAAGGACCCTTGTAATGGGCGTAATGCATGAATAATTTAGGATGCTCTTAGATATCAAACAATTGTTGGCACGAAAATAAATCACAGGACCATAAAAGTCAGGCTCAGTGAGCATTTCTTGGGAGGCAGAGGGACTAGTTTGGTTTTAAATGAAAGGAGGGTGGGAGTTCAGTCTTGCACTGGCTCAGAGGAGAGCTAGGAGCTGAGTTTCCTAAGCCAGCCCCACCTTCCCCTGCTCAGCCCTCATTCCTGAGCCATCTGTGTAACTCTGGGCCAGACTGGCTCAGGGCTCAGCAGGATTTATCATCAAAAGCCCCTGTGCAACTGTTAAAAACAAAACAAGCAGAACAATAGCCGTAGTAGCAAAAACCCATTGCAACCCCAAAACACCCTAAACTTATAAACTTGAAGTTTGATGACCAGTCCGGAAGGGTGGACAGACCTACCACAGAACACTGGCTTTTTTTTTTTTTTTTTTTTTTTAACTTTTGATTGCCCAAACAACATTTTTTTTTTTTTGGAATAAAGGGAAAACTCACTTATAGATCTCACCATCTGAAAAATTAGTTGTTAAACTATTTTCCTTATCCTGGACCAAATCTTGCCCAAGCCTTTGTCTCACTAAAAACAACAACAAAAGGGAGAGAAGTGGCTGTGGTTCTAAAAGGGTAGCTCAGGGCATCCTTGTGATGGAAATGGTCCGTGTCTGGACTGTGATGGTGGCCACATAATCTGCACACGTGGTGACATTCCGTGGAACTAAGTACACACACAAGTGAGTGAGTGCTTGTAAAAGTGGTGAAATCGGAGTAAGGTGGATGGATTGTATCATCGTAAGTTTCCTGGTTGTGCTATTATACTAGAGTTGTGCAGGACGTTACTATTCGGGGAAATTGGGTGAAGGGTATACAGGATCTCACTGTGTTATCTCTTTCAACTGCGTGTGAGTCTACAATTATTTCAAAATAAAAATAACAACAAAAAAAGGAAAGTAAAAATGTTTGCCACCATCATCACATGGAAAGTATTGAATATTGTGTTTTCTGGGCTTCCATTTATCATCATACCGTAAGCATTCCCAGTGGCCTTATATTGTTCTGTGTTCGGTTTTTAATAGCTTTTAATAGCTGCATGTTCTTCCATGGAGTAGATTTGCCGCGTTGTGTTCCCTTACTGTGGGATTTAGGGAGGTTTGTTTCATTTTTGCTACTACAAATAATCCCTTTCCATTTCCTTTGTAAACACCGAGATAATGATGTTAATCCATTGCATGAGATAAATTAGCTGTAGGACCTTCCCACGCAGCAGCAGGAGATGAGAGCAAATAAGGGTTAAAAGAATTGATTTTAATGAAGCAGAAGTGTCTTCAGCAGTCTTAGTCGGCATCACCCCACAGATTTCTGTTGCTAAACTTGGCCTCTTCTGAGGCGCTGGCATCTTCATTCTCTACCTGAATTTATTAGCCAAACCTTCAATGAAGATCATCAGTGATGTGACAGTTTGAGATGTTAAAATGGAAACTTGGAAACAATCTCTCTCCTTATGCCTTATTGCATACTGACAGCTCTTGATTACCCACACGTGGAGCAGCAGGGCTGCTGACTGTCACTTCCCATCCCTAATTCCCTGGGGCCTCTCAAGGGGGTTCTCCAGCAGGGCCAGAGGCACAGAGCCTCAAATGTAGCCTTTTGACCTCATGTCCTCTGAAGTTACACACACACCGTCACGGAGGCATATCCAGAGGACTAAGACTCATGATCCAACAGTGAGGGGCTGCCCTTTACCAGACCACACTGCCTCCAGGCACTGCGAGTATTTCCATCAGCTTTAAATGATGCATTCTATTAGACTGCTGTTGTGCCAGTATGATGATTATCATTTGTTAGAAATATAAATATTTTAAAAGGTTAATTTATTCAGTGCAAATGTTTTTAAATACAATTTTTATGTCTCTGTAGTAGGGTTTTAATTACCTTTTAATATACTGGGAGTCTCAAAAATTGGATAAAGCTTGGTCCTCCCTTGATGGGGGCCTCCATTCCCCTTCATAGGCTGTGCCCGGAGTGGCCACTGCCGACGAGGCAGGGCCTTCGGGTCAGTAGAGAAAGAAGAGACAGCCCAGGCTGCCCCAGCAAAGCTCAGGGACCAGTAACACGCTAGGCCACCCATTGTTTTGCTTCAATACATTCAAATTAAAACAAAGACTCCTCTGTAGGTGTATTGAATTCTCTAGGGTATCCACTGATTATGACCTAAAACTACAGGTCCTTGATGCCGTATCTGAAGCCCTTGGGACCAGGTGCATTTTGGAATTCAGGATTTTTTTTTTTAATTTATTTATTTTTGGCTGCCTTGGGTCTTTGTTGTTGAGTGCGGGCTTTCTCTAGTTGTGGCGAGCGGGGGCTACTCTTTGTTGTGGTGCGTGGGCTTCTCATTGCGGTGGCTTCTCTTGTTGCAGAGCACGGGCCCTAGGCGCATGGGCTCAGTAGTTGTGGCTCACGGGCTCTAGAGCACAGGCTCAGTAGTTGTGGCGCACGGGCCTAGTTGCTCCACAGCATGTGGGATCTTCCCGGACCAGGGCTTGAACCCCAGTCCCCTGCACTGGTAGGTGGACTCTTAACCACGGCACCACCAGGGAAGTCCCTGGAATTCAGGATTTTTAAGTTTTATTTTAGAAAGGTAATATAGTGCATATATTCTATATTATCTAACACCCTGAGCAGGGTCTGAAATCAAGTATACATTAACATTTCTGCAGCCAAACACATGAATATTCACACTAGGTGGGGTCAATAAGGACTATAAATAGCCTATGTCACGTCAGGCCAGATTTGCCGGTCAGTGAGATTGCTGCTATCTTTCGGAAAAAGATCAGATGTTTTTCGGATTTAATTAATTGCAGATTGTGGGTCTTGTATTTGATTTTTTAAAAAAGTGTTGTCTGTCTCTATTAGTCCTGCCCAGGCATTTAGTTAAGGCAACGTAGCAATGGCTTTTTGAGCAATCTGTGTGAAAAGTAGCTTGAGGCGGTTTTTTTCTGGAATTGCAAAGAGGCCAGAATGATGGGCAGGCCATCTTTTTGAAGGAGTGGAAAAAAAAATCAATGTTTATGTCTTTGGGTGTTGCAGCTATGTTATTTATCAAGCAGCTAACCAGGGTGAAGCAACTTCCACTCCTTTCCACCTTTCAAGCACATCAAAAGAGGATGGTCAAAAGAGTGGGCCGTTACCCTAACTACACCATACCAGCTGGCCACAGGCACCATGAGGTTTAGGGAAGGAAATTAGGTTGATGATCGGGGATGGCAGCATAAATTTATTTCTCTTCTGATCCAAAAATATCCTTTCCGGTCTTGTAATTCTGTGATATCACTGTATCTTCTAATGAAGAACTTTGGCGGAACACCTTTTAATATTTTATAAGAAAAGTTGCTGCATACAGCACTCTTCAGAACAAGTAATTACTCACCCTTTTGAAGATGCTACCAGCAGTAGCCAGGACTGAGCTTGGGACATAAACCCCTCTCTCCTGGTGCCACCAGCTGAGCTGAAGAGTATCAGTGGTGGTAGCCCAAGGGAACTCCTGGCTGGTCAGGGGAGAAGGGAAAGGGAAGGAAATGTCTAAGAGAAGAAGGGAGGAGAGGTGACCTCTCTCCTCGTGGCTTTTCAGGAATGACCATTAGATTTTGAACTTTTGAAATGCAAGGCTGGTACCTTATCTTTCCATGCCCTCATCCCATGTCTTGCATTAACTAGATTGCTACTGACAAGAAAGCAACATTCTCTGAAATAACTTGCCATCTAGGTAAATCCTACAGGAGGTAATTTAGGATGAGCTGGTTCTTAGGTGTGTAGAACTCACTGTATTGCAGAACTCAGTTTTCTTTTCTTTTTTTTTTTTTTTTTGCGGTACGCGGGCCTCTCACTGTTGTGGCCTCTCCCGTTGCGGAGCACAGGCTCCGGACGTGCAGGCTCAGCGGCCATGGCTCACGGGCCCAGCCGCTCCGCGGCATGTGGGATCCTCCCGGACCGGGGCACGAACCCACGTCCCCTGCATCAGCAGGCGGACTCTCAACCACTGAGCCACCAGGGCAGCCCAGAACTCAGTTTTCTTAAGCAGATTTTGCACACTCCATGTCCTCGGTGCTATTAGGCTCCGTGTGGAACTTATAGGAAGTCCAGGGGTCTCTACTCCTTTTCCCTGATATGCATGCTGGGAAGTGAGTGGAAAGAACACTTGGGGCTCCTGATCACATCAGCGTCAAAGCAATGACGGCTGTGACCGTCAAGAGCTCATTCAACTTAACTACCTCTAAGGTAATCAGAACTGGGTCTGGAACATAGTAGATGCTTATAAATAATTCTTGAATCACTGATTAAATAACACTTAATATAGTAAAATCTTGCTTAGGCCTGTAAAAGGGATGGAAACATACTTCATACATTGACCATACACACAAACTCTCTCTCTCTCTCTCTCTCTCTCTCTCTCTCTCACACACACACACACACACAATGTTATCGGCTGAATTGTGTGCCCGCCCTGCCCTGCCATTCATATGTTGAAGTTCTAGCCCCGAGAACCTCAGAATGTGACTGTATTTGGAGACAGGGTCTTTAAAGAGGTGATTAAACTAAATAAGGTCATTAGGGTGGGCCATAATCCAGTATGATTGGTGTCCTTATAAAGAAGAGGAAACTTGGGCACAGATAATTACAGAGGGAAGACTGTGAAGGGAGGCCTTGGAAGAAACCAACCCTGCTAGGACCTTGATCTCAGAGTTTTAGCCTCCAGAATTGTGATAAAGTAAATTTCTGTTGTTTCAGCCTCCAGTCTGCTGCTACTTTGTTAAGGCAGCCCGAGCAAACTAATGCACGAGGACTGTAAGACATGCATATGGAACTAAAATAGAATTCCGCAGGATCAAAATTGACCTATGACTGCTAATCTAGTTACAACAAAGATGTCTTCATCCTTTAGACACTTTTCCTTAGTGTCTTCAAAGTTAGAAGGGTTTTTCTTTCCCCTTATTAAGAGATCTTGAATGGGTTAGGCCTCTTTTACAAAAGCTAGTTGTATACATTGGAAACACTGCTTTGTCTCCTCTCCCTACATTTCTCTGTAATAATCAAACAGTCCTGCCCATCCCACAGATAACAGCTATGGCAGCTATGTATTTGCAAACTTCCTTAGATATGTGAGGGTCCAGAAAGGGGAAATTCTTAGATATGCTCTTTGGTTCATCTTGGCTTTTGTCTCACTCAGAACTACTTCAAGAGCATCTTGGAGGGAGAAAAAATGTCCTTAGAGAGCAGTCTCTGGGGACATTTGTGGGACGGGGAGGGGCAGACATCAGGCATATTTATGGTCTCCCGTAACCTCCCCCCACCTCCATCTCAGCTGAGTAAAGGCAGAAGGAAATAAAGCAGGTTTTCATCAAAGTTTGGCGATGCCCTAGCCTTAAAAGAACTTAAGTGGCACAGAGATGTATATAATATTTCAAGATAAAATAAATACAAATAAGGGATACAAATAAGACAAAGGAGCCATCAGGTTTGCAGGGCAAGATGGATCCAAGGGTGAGATTGGTAGCCAAAAAGCATGCCATGAAGTCCCCAATTTTTGCCCCTGGGGGGCCACTAATTTAGCTTTAGGGGAGTTTCAGCTCTCTGGCAACTCAGTCAAAAAAAGACATTCTATTAGTGACATCATTCACAGTGTCCATGAGGTAAGCACAACCTAAGTGCCCTGGGAAAGCACAACTACTCATGACACTCAGGGCATAGAAAGTCATCCTGAAGTTAAATCCTCAGGTTAGGTTTTTCTTATCTTTTTCTATTCCGTATGAACTGGTGTTGTTATGCTAAAATTCATTTCACCAAAAGCAACTTTATGGAGTTGGCAGGGAAGAGGTGCTAATAAAATCAATGTTTAGTATAAAATCAAAAAGAGTACGTGCAGAAAGAAAAATCCGACATTCAGTTTTTTATTTAGCTGCATAATACCAAGTACTAGATTCACTAGGAAAATTGGGGAAATGTCCTTGCTCAATGCCATATTATGGAATAACAGAGTCACAGAAATTTGACACTGCAAGGGACTTGAGGAACCAAATCCCCCATTTTTTTTCCCCTAGATGAAGCTCAGAGAGATTAGGTAATTTCAAGGTCACACAGTGATTAGATGTAGTGCTGGGGACCGGAATACATATTCCCTGCATCCCAGCCCAAGGCATTTGGACACGAAAATATGCTTAAGAGTCTTAGTTTGAATTCAAGCTTTCAGAGGTCATTAAAACTACGTTACTTGTAAAACAGCTTCACTTTTAGGTATTCAGCTGTGTGCAGACAGTTAAATACAGAAGAGTTGTTTTTCCTGTGAACAGGTTATTGTTCTATTTTACCTCTTGATGCTCCAGAGATCAGATTTTTCTAACTGCCTTATTGTGCTATTACCAGCATTCATTATAAGGACCTTGTTATATATAAACACCGTCTTTGTTTTGGCCAGTGAAAGCATTCATGTAAATGTAAGAACATTTGCTGTTCACAAGGTTTGAAAAAAGCAGAGTATTCTGTTTTTGACTGTGCTATTCCTTTATGAAAGAATTATTTCCATCATGATCTTCCTTTGGAGAACTCAAAAAATGATGTGTTTACCATAACAATTTGGAGCAAGAAGTCAGAAAACAAGATTTTATCCTTTTTAGAAAAACAGAATCACTTTAGAGTCTAAAAGTAGAATTCGGCAAAGAGTAGGAGAGATCAAATCACCTCAGACCAAGTGTCCTTTTAATTTAAAACATTTCTAAATGCACACTTGGAAAAGGATTCAGGCAATGTGTTCTTAGGTGATTTGAGTGCAGGCAGAATTCTAGCACTTAAAAATGACGTTAAGGAAAAAAACATGGCATTAAGGTGATCTTTATTTCCTCTCAATTGCTGCCCGCTCTCAGTTTGTTTTTCTGCTAGTGTTTCTGATCCCCAAAGCTCTATTAAAAAGGGGTGTGGACCTAGAGGGGTGGGATAGGGAGGGTGGGAGGGAGGGAGATGCAGGAGGGAAGAGATATGGGAACATATGTATATGTATAACTGATTCACTTTGTTATAAAGCAGAAACTAACACACCATTGTAAAGCAATTATACTCCAATAAAGATGTAAAAAAAATTAAAAAAAACAAAACAAAACGGGGGGTGTGGAGATCTGTTACTTTAGCCCTCTCCTTTCAGTTCCCAATTCTGTGTCTCTGTTTCCTATGGAGATGCTGCATAGGTCCCTAAGGCTACCAAAGCAATTTTTCAGCAAATGGTTGCAACCTCCATTGTACACAGGGATGAACCAAAGTATGAAAAAGACATGTGTAGAACTCGGAACCGACTGGAACATTCTGATACTTGACTGGGTGCCAGTTTTTGTATTTATTACCCACCTTCAGCTCAGCAACTGCCTCATTGTGATCCCATGTCCCCCCAAAAGGAGCAGCCTTGGGGGTCGTGATGAAATAGAAGCATCTACATCCTTGAGTAGTAAAAATCCTGTGTTTTGGGCTTTTGAAGCATTTTTATCAGAATGCTGATTTTAGTGTTCTGAAAGGACAATTATATATAACGTGTTGGTATAAAAAAGTAAAATTTTGGGTCTGTTCATTTTCCTTAGGCTACCTAAATTACCTGCATTCTGAGTGGTTGAATTATAGATCCCCTATATATGATGTCAGCTATTTTACAACAATTCCAACATCCTGGATTTAATTTATATTATTTAAAATCTTTTTATCCATTCATTAAAAAAATTTTTTTTGAGGCCCAAGAATGTGCCAGGCTCTGTGCCTTAAAAAAAACTTGTAAAATTTCATTTAAGATATTATCAGGCAACATGATAAATACTAATGATAATGGTAATTGAAAAAGAAAGACTTGGTATGATGATTGCAACTATCTAAAACTGTGTCAACTCAGGTATAGAACAAAGGGAAATGAAAATTGTTTGTATTAGGTTTGAGTGATTATAGATTTTTTTCCTTAAAAATAATTAAAATTTCTACTATGTTGTTTTTAAGAATAAAAAAATAAATTCAAATATACATATGAATTTAATTGAGATAATTCTCAATAATTCAAGTTATCAGAACTTTTCCATCTTTTTCACTCCTGTATCTCCAGAACCTAGCATACAGTCTGGCACATAAAGGTTTTGCCAATGTTTGTTGAATGAAGTAACTCAAGTGAAAGAATTGTCAGTCC
Source organism: Mesoplodon mirus (assembly GCF_964341445.2). Classification (NCBI taxonomy): domain Eukaryota; kingdom Metazoa; phylum Chordata; class Mammalia; order Artiodactyla; family Ziphiidae; genus Mesoplodon; species Mesoplodon mirus. Next base: position 56,511,471 of record NC_138990.1, read on the forward strand.
TTTATTAATTTGGATTCATCATCTCATCTGTTGATCTGATGTTTACGAAGGCCTGTCTGGCATTTGCCTTGTAGCAGGCAAAACTGTAACCCATCACCCTGCTCTCTTTGTATTATTTATAGGAATATTTTGCACCATTTCCCTCTGCACTTATGCCGCCAGCATCTCCTATGATTTGAACCGGCTCCCGAAGCTAATTTATAGCCTGCCTGATGATGTGGAACACGGCTACAGCTGGTCTATCTTTTGTGCCTGGTGCAGTTTAGGCTTTATTGTGGCAGCAGGAGGTCTCTGCATCGCTTACCCATTTATTAGCCGGACCAAGATTGCACATCTAAAGTCTGGCAGGGACTCCACGGTATGACTGTCCACACTCAAATCCACTGCTTGGTGGCCCGTCCACAGTGCGGACGAACCTTGAAGGGGACGGAGCAGAGTTTGAGTCAGGATCCCAAGCACAAAATCGGTCTTGTACATTCCAGCCTGTTGCCTGCCAGCCCCTTCTGGATGACTGATGTCAAATCATGCAGAACCTCCATACCTTTCTAAGGACAAGACTACTGTGGATTCAAGTGCTTTAATGACTATTTATGCTTTGACGGCGAGGAGTAGGGAGCAGAACCGTGGAACATTTCTGGGTTCAGAAAAAGAGGAAACCGCAATGGAAAAATTTGTATGATTGCCATTTATTTCAGAACGTTTGTACATAAGAATTACCCGAGAGTCATTTCTATTTGCAAAAGGATTCATGACAAAGCGAGTATAATTTTCTTGTCATTGTACCATGCTTGTTAAATTTAATGCAGCACCTTCAGAACTTGTCCTAATGGTGTCTTGTTGTGTCAGCACCAAACATTTGTGCATTATTTGTGGATGTTTTTTGTCACAGGGAGATTCTTCTGTTGCCTTATTTATTTTTAATTGAAGTCTCTTCTTCATCTTTGTACTGGAATCAAAATCATAAGAGAAACAGATCAACCATGGAAGAGCTAACCTGTAATGCTATGCAGTATTGTTAGAAGTCCTATCTGTCGTTTGACCTGTCTCTTTACGTAAACTGGATTTCTGCATTAAATGACTGCCCCCTTGTTAATCTGGGTGTGTTTTCCTGTCTTTCAGCCGCGGCAGTAGGTCTCCCTAGCCATTCGGACAGGTGAGAACTCTTTGTTTTTAAGAGACTTGCTTCATCTCAGTTAGGTTGGTCATTTTTATTTATCTTTTGTAGCAATCACACACATGCTCTTGACAATAGAGGTCATTTTCCAAGCTTCTTTTAAAACCTTACCATAGTATTTTGAGTTTTCTTCTCTCCCTCTTCGTCTCTGTTTACCACCTGCCTGGTATTTAGCCACTGATAAGGATTCACAGTCTCTGGCCTTATCCTTGGACCTCCTACCCCAGTGGGTTTCAGCCTTGGCTGCACATCCAATCACCTGGTTAATCATCTTCAACTGTACCTGAACTGGGCCCCACCCCAGACCAATTGACTTAGAGTGTCTGCAGCTGGGCCTGGGCTTGAGTATTTTTCAAAAAACAATCTCATAATTCTGATGTTCATTTGGGATTTAGAGCCACTGTACTGGGTCAGAGCTACAGTTATCTCCTTGGTAGCTAATATTTATTTAGCACTTACTGTGTGCCAGTAACTGGGCTCTGATTTTTCCAGGTATAATTTCATTTAATCCTCTCAAAAGCTCTATGAGGTAGTGTTGGGCTGCACCCTGCAGGCCTGCAAGCCTTGTGGATGCCCGGCCTCAAGACCAAAGAAAGAGCCCAGAGACAGCGACAGAGACATCAGTTGTTTACTGGATAGGGGATCTTACACATCTGAAGCAAAAGGTCCTGGAGGGACACCCCACCATAGATAGCAGGCAGGACATGGCAGCAGTCTGCTACTTGGGGGAGAAGGAGGAATTCCCCCATTTATAGGGGGAATTGATGTCAGGTGGGCTCATCAGTTACCAAGGAAACCAGCAGCCTAGGCAAGTCCCTCACAGCCCCTCACGTTAAGACTATCACGAGGGCATTTGTTTCCCTTTAATAAACTAGCAGGTGGAGCCCTTCTGGCCTAAGGGTCAGGAGGCGAGCACATTCCTGTGAAAAGCGTGTAGGTGAAGCAGGGACTGGTTGAGTTGAGCGGAGAACGTACAAAGAGCAAGAGAAGAACCATCCGGGCTGGCCTGACCATACAGGTAGGTAACCCGTATTCCATTTTACTGATAATGAAGCTGAAGGGCGGACTCAGAACATTTGCTTCATTTTTTTCTATGCGTGGGTATAGGACAAAATTAAAACCCTTCCATGGTATTTATCTTTAAATGGAAGGGTGGGCACTAGCTAACTTCTACGCTTTTCTTTTTAACTCCATCATTATCCTGTATTCTACGCACAACGTGTGAGAAAGATGGTCTGTAAAAGAGGGAAGGTGGGGCTTCCCTGGTGGCACAGTGGTTGAGAGTCCGCCTGCTGATGCAGGGGACGTGGGTTCGTGCCCCGGTCCAGGAAGATCCCACATGCCGCGGAGAGGCTGGGCCCGTGAGCCATGGCCGCTGAGCCTGCGCGTCCGGAGCCTGTGCTCCGCAACGGGAGAAGCCACAACAGTGAGAGGCCCACGTACCGCAAAAAAAAAAAAAAAAGAGGGAAGGTGCTATACCAGAAGTACAACAGTGCTTCAGACTTTTCCCCCCTTCATTATAAAACCTGATTTGGTACTTGTAAAAGGATAATGATAATCTACCTACCCCCACCCAAAAATCAAGCCTGATTTCCAAGTGACGGTGTCCACATATTGTTACGTAAGCCTTTTGGAAGAGGTTAGGCGATCCCGGTGACCACACAAGCTCTCACCAAGGCCTGTGGCTGAATTCCCTGGCAATCTCACAGGCCTGTTTAATAAACCCATCCCTCTGGATGAGATCAGAGGCATATAGAAAGGAGCAATTATTTTCATTTATTACTTTCATTTATTACTTACGTTTCAAAGCAGGAGAGCTGTTTCTTTGAAGTTTTTTTTAAAGATTCCCCATAGAAGATGTCAAGACTCTTGAGCATTTATATTCCAACCACCAAAGCAGCGTCTGAGTGAGTGACTTTTGAAGTTTCTGAGAAGCTTCCCAGGGGTTTGAGGTGTGAGTGGAAGAGAGCCTCGGAATGACAGAAGGTTGAAGGGTTCACACACCAGAAAGATTTGCCCAGGAGCCAGGGGAGTTCACTTCAGATTCAAGTGTGTGTTGGCAAGACAGAGCTTCCCTGCCTTTCAGCCAAAGTGAGCTCAGAGCAAGTTTCCTTGCTTTCTATTTACATTTCACAGAGTGTAAATGTTGCCAGTCTCGCATTTGGTTCCCAGTCCTTAGGCTTCTCTTAGGGGTGTTTTCTTAATTGGCTTGCAAATGAGGAGTGATTGAAATGGCTGCACAGTACTGCATGAGCAGATGAATTAGTTGAGATAATTTGTTTGTTCTTCCTATGTTTTCTCTGTCCCAATTCTAGTTGCATGCCTGTAGCCAGGCTGTGGTTTTTTTTTCTTGTTTGTTTTTGTTTTTTTGCCTTGGGCATTCTTTGCAGGGCAGAAGGCAGAGGTAGCTGATCTCCTTGAAGTGAGGATGCAGTGGGTCCAGAAGGGAGGATAGGCCAGAGGGCTGACTTTGTGGGCTAGAAGTGCTTAAGGGCATCCTGGAGACTGGAAAGAGAAAAAGGATGGCAGTCCTGTGATTAGCTGGGTCCATGCATTTCTTGAGGTTATTAGGACCTCGGCAAGGATGGCTATATGGGGTGTCCAGAGATACTGGGGCCCTTGGTACAGTGGCTCTCATGACCCAACCATGGTTTCAGAGCAACAGAATCAATGGGCTTGGAAGGACCAAGCCTTGGAATAATGGGCTTCTCAGTGGCAGCCAGTCTGACCCTTGGAAGGTCCAGGGACATTGGTACAGCTGTGTGTGTGTCCGCAGTAATGAATGAGGGCTAATTCCCCCTAAACCTACAAGAAAGGACTTTGAATAGAAAGTAAATGGATTTACAGGACACCTGAGATTATAGACTAAGACTCATGTCCATCTGCCATATATAGACAACATTTACCAAAAAAGAGAGCTCTACCCAAATCCTTGATGAGGCAACCATAGGCCCCATAGGCCCCTCCTTTTACCAATGTCATTTTTGGTTTATTTGCAATGTTAGAACATTGCTGCCCACTCCAAGGGAACCCTACCCCCTCCTTCTTTACAGCACCATGGACCCTTGATAATCAAGGGTCCAGGATGTAGGAAACTTACCCAGAATGTAATTTCTCCATAAAAGTCCTTGTATCTTTCAACAAATATTTATTGAATTCCTACTGTGTGCCAAGTGGTATTCTAGGCACTTGGGAAACATCCATGAAGCAAAACAGACCAAGGTTCTTGCCCCTGTGAAGCTTATTCTAGTAAAATTCAGTACAATACAAGTAAAAAATTCAAGTCACCCTTTCAAGCCCCACATGGTTTCATAAATCCCAGATTAAAGTAGTTCAACCCAGTTATTAAAATAAGTTTCGGGCTTCCCTGGTGGCACAGTGGTTGGGAGTCCGCCTGCCGATGCAGGGGATATGAGTTCGTGCCCTGGTCTGGGGAGATCCCACATGCCGCGGAGAGGCTGGTCCCGTGAGCCATGGCTGCTGAGCCTGCACATCCAGAGCCTGTGCTCCGCAATGGGAGAGGCCACAACAGTGAGAGGCCCGCGTACCGCAAAAAAAAAAAAAAAAAAAAAGTTTCTTTTGAATTATGTTTTCATTGGCTGTATATTTCACTTCATATCATTTTATTTGAATCTATCCTCAGTAACATAAAAAGTACATTATTAACTTTTTTTGTGATGGTGGGGGATGAGTTTGCCTCTTGAAGATTTCCCAGTTGAAACTGAAATCTGAGAACACAAAGGTGTACTGCACAAGTACGCCTCAGTCACCCGAGCTAAGGAACCTGGTTCCTAAGGTTACCTGAGCTAAGAATGAAGAGGGACCTGGGATCCTGGAGACTCAGGCCACAAGGTCAAGGTAACCTACCCAGTGGAGGCCAGTGCGTGTGGGATGCTAATGCCGCCAGGTCTTTCTCAGGCTGTTTCCTCTGAGCTGGGACATGTGCTCTTACTCTTCCTGGCTCCTGCTGACTTTTCCTTGTGTCTCAGCTTCAACACAACACTCTTAGAAGCCAGGCTTGAGCATACTACCCTGCTCTAGCCCCTTTCCTGCCCAGTTACACTCTGCATGCTAATCACCTGCTCACCCCTAACTGGATCATAGACTCTGGCAAGGTGTAAACTGTGTCTTGTTTGAGTTTTGTCTCCAGGGTTTAGTTCTGGAACCCAACAGGTGCTCATAAACTTTTGTGGAAGAAATGTGTGAATTCAGAGTCACAGAGACAAACTATCCGCTGCCCTGGACAGAACTGACTCCCTTACCACCAATTTTAGGGAACCCATGAAAAAATAAATGGTAGCATAACAGGCTAAATGGAATGAGAATCTAGCTTGGCAAGCAAGGAAGTCTCATTAGAATCATTAAAAGGACTATTAGCACACACTGACACAGATATAACTTGAAATGTGTTATGAACTAAATACTGTGGAACGTTTATTTGATGGCTCAAACAGTATTGTGTTAGTAACCTCAATATTGTTCTACAATTTAAAGCTCCTCCATTTATGCTCCGATATGTCTCAAGTCTCTAATTGGAATTCTGAAAGGAGTGCTTCAAAAAGGATTTCCTTTGAAAGCAAATAGCTTTACTGACCAAGAACCCTTTTATTTTATTATTTTTAAAAATTAATTTATGTTTTAATTTTTGGCTGCATTGGGTCTTTGTTGCTACGCGTGGGCTTTAGTTGCAGTGAGCAGGGGCTGCTCTTCGTTTAGGTGTGTGGGCTTCTCTTGTTGCGGAGCACCTGCTCTAGGCATGCGGGCTTCAGTAGCTGTGGTGCACGGGCTCAGTAGTTGTGGCTCACGGGCTCTAGAGTGCAGACTCAGTAGTTGTAGCTCACGGTCTTAGTTGCTCCGTGGCATGTGGGGTCTTCCCGGACCAGGGCTCGAACCTGTGTCCCCTGCATTGGCAGGCGGATTCTTAACCACTGCGCCACCAGGGAAGTCCTAACCCTTTGAAATTGCATTATTTGAATTTCCCCAGGGCCCTGTCCTTTGACCGGAAGTTCTCCTTGCTGTAGGACAACCACAAATGCTTGAAGACAGGGCACCCCACTGCATACTGGGAACATGGCTATGCAACATATTTCCTCTTTGTATACAACCTATATTTTGTCATGCTTCAAAGCAAGATTCCTAATTGTTCTAAAACCTCATAGAACATGTCTTCTTATAGCAACCTTAAGAGGAAAACAAATTGGTTGGCTAAAAAGTAAGATACTTTTCTGTCTTTATTTCCTATTTTATTCTCTTGTCAGCATGTACTGTAACATATTGCCTGCTATGTGTAAGACCTTGGGCTACACATGGACTTTTGTCAGGGCCTCTCTGCAGACAGGAAATGAGAGAAGCCATGGGCTGGAGTGGCAAAAGCCAAGGCGGGCAGTGGTGTAGGCAAGATTTCCAAGATAGCCAGAGCCTTGCTGGCCTCCATAAGGAGACTGGGTTTTATTCTGGCAATGGAAAGCAATGAGAGTCTTTAAAGAAGGACAACAGTGGGATCTGATTTCTACTTTAACGATGTCAGTGTTGTCGCTGGATGGAGAACAGATTAGAAGAAGGCAAGACCGGAGGTGGAGAAGCCCGTTGAGGAGGGGGTTGTTGCTGGAGTTCAGGAGACGTGATGGTGGCCACGACTGTGGCGAGGAAGATAGAAGCGGGCGGATATATTTGAGAGATGGAATTGATGAGGTGTGCTGGTAAAGTGGACGGAGCGGGGAAAGAAGGGATATTATCAAGGATGACAACTAAATAATTTTGAGAGTTAGGTTATTTACTAAGGAAGTTATGTCTCTTGTATCAAAAAGGGGATACCATAATTTGAAAAAAGAAAAAAACAAAGTTTTATGGCAAACCCAGTGTCACCTAGGATGGCACCTAGGTTAGGATAAATCCTTAACTGAGTGGAGCCCAGGATTGAAAAGCCATAGTTGAGAATATGGTCCAGTGACCCCAATGTGCCTTTTCTCTAACTGATCCAATGGCCAGCCTCTTCCTCTTTGGTTTCTAGTTGTTCTCCAGAAGCTGCCTATACCAGGGTTGGCAAATAGGATTCAGTCTGAGTGTGAACTTGATCCATTAGTGGTGATTGGGAAGATTTCAGTCCAGCCACAGAGGAAAGGATATAGTGATTGTGAGTGAACGGTAAGGCAGATGTCACGCCCTGGCCACCCCCAGGTTAAATCCTACCTCAGAGACTATTGGCCTGCTTTCGTTAAGTTTCCATCATGTCTTAGGGCTGGCATTACTGACATTCACCACAATCACAGACGGATGTCACGCTCAGGATGTTTAGTTCTTGAATTATAAAACACCATTTATTTATTTATTTATTTATTTACTTATTTTGGTACGCGGGCCTCTCACTGTTGTGGCCTCTCCCGTTGCGGAGCACAGGCTCCGGATGCCAGGCTCAGTGGCCATGGCCCACGGGCCGAGCCGCTCCGCGGCATGTGGGATCTTCCTGGACCGGGACACGAACCCGTGTCCCCTGCACCGGCAGGCGGACTCTCAACCACTGCGCCAGCAGGGAAGCCCAACACCATTTATTTTTATCCTCCTGGCTTTGCCTGTCAATCAAGTTGACTGTGATGAGCACGTCAATACTTGCTTTAGGGATTTGGCCACACCAGAACTGAAATTCACCCAGCTGTGGCATCAGTGGGCTTCAAGCTCTTTCCCCACACGTGAAACACGTCACAGCTCATCACACTGATTGCAGCTGTTAAGCATAGGAGGACAAAAGGGACCCAGACACCTGCATAGATTGTTGAGGTTTTCTCCTCTCTCCCTAAGCCCTGGTTTCCATTTGTTAGTTCTGGACTCTCTCAGGTGCTCAAAAAACCACTTCCCACTTTCAAAGCACTTGATTCTAAGAGGCTGGTGCTGGAGTCCCGTTCCTATCAATTCCTAGGTCTCCTTCAGTCTTGTAAATGTTAGATATAAATGAGAAGTGGAAAAGAAAGCTCCGATTCTCAAGTCCTCTCCAGTCCTTTCTCTCAACATTGATGAGATGCTGAAGGGACGGACTGAGTTTCCTCAGGGACTGTTCCAGGCCATGTTCCTTACAAACCTTATCTTGGTTTTATAGCCTCTACTTTATAGATGGAGAAACTAAGGCTCCTAGAGGTTAAATCACCTTCCCTAAGTTACCAGGTAGCCGAGCCAAGGTTTGGATTCTGGCCTGTTCCCTCCAAAGTCATCTCTCTTTCCACTCTTCCACATGACATCCACATCACCTACCCGAAACCCAGCACAAACACCTATAGTGCACTTTTAACCACATCTGAGCTTATTTTTCAAAATTTTATACGTCTAGATAAGTTCACCGGCCCCCACATTTTTCATGGTTCCCTTGGAAATTATTGCTCTGCAGTTTTTAATCAAGCTGCTGCATTTCTTTTTTCTTTTTTTTTTTTGTGGTACGCGGGCCTCTCACTGTTGTGGCCTCTCCCGTTGTGGAGCACAGGCTCTGGATGCTCAGGCCCAGCGGCCATGGCTCACGGGCCCAGCCGCTCCGCAGCATGTGGGATCCTCCCGGACCGGGGCACGAACCCGTGTCCCCTGCATCGGCAGGCAGACTCTCAACCAGTACGCCACCAGGGAAGCCCTCAAGCTGCTGCATTTCTAAACCGGAGCACACACTGCCCTTTGTAATTCTGTAAAGAATGTCAGACTTTTATAAGCATGGAACCTCTCCTTACATGAGTGACCTTCAGCAGACCCTGTCCCCTGCAGTAGCCTAAAGGTATGACAGCAATTTTAATTACCTTCTTGGCACTCCCCCGACAGAACATTTTGAGAAATTCCCATATCAGGGTGGCTCAAGGATTAATATTTAAGTGGGCAGGTCCTCCTTCCTTTGTCCTGTGAAAGCATTCCTGAGAACAGGGCTTCCCTGGTGGTGCAGTGGTTGAGAGTCCTCATGCCAATGCAGGGGACACGGATTCGTGCACCGGTCCGGGAAGATCCCACATGCCGCAGAGCGGCTGGGCCTGTGAGCCATGGCCGCTGAGCCTGCATGTCTGGAGCCTGTGCTCTGCAACGGGAGAGGCCACAACAGTGAGAGGCCCCCATACTGCAGTAAATAAATAAATAAATAAATAAAAGCAACTACTCAAAAAGGAGGCTATATGGTTAGAGATAGTATAGGAACTCAGAGACTCTTGAACCTTAGTCCTTGTTTTGTGACTGTCTTCATGTGCCAGAGGAGTGAAGAATGTCATGGGTTAAGGTGAAATATAGTACAATTTCATTATTTTTAAAAGCAATCCGCCTGTGGGGCTGTGATACGCCTACATAATCAAGAAGGGTATCACAGAAAATGTCAGGCTTTTACCTAGTAACGATTGAGGAGCTTGTTCTGTGCTGCATGATTCCAGACATTCGAATGTCACAAAGGAAAAATGGGGAAAAAAATTTCCCCACAGGGAATAACAGTTGAACATTTCTTTCTTTTTTGGAGGGCATGGATTTGGTTAGAGTGAGGGGGAACTTGCTCTAGCATCCGGGGCCTTTCTGGCTCTGTTCATCTGGTTGGCAGATGACTATGGAAGGGAATCTTCACGTGGGCCTTCATTTACCAAATCTATACTGAGTGCCTAGTATGTGTCAGAGACTGACTTCAGTACAGGGGATAAACTGTGAGCAAATCAAAGAGGCCACTGCCTTTATGGAGTGGCCATTGTAATGGCTGAGAGACAGCCAACAGGTAAGCATGTCAGCCACATGAAGAGAACTGGAGGAGTGGCTATGAGACTAGGCGTGAAGGGTGCCGTGGTGGCTGGCTTAGGTTGGGAGGCCAGGGGTGGCCATGCTCATAAGCGGGCATTTGAGCAGAGAGCCTGAGCAGTGTAGGCGTACGGGGAAATCTCCAGGGAGAGGGCCAGCAAGTCCAAAGGCCTGAAATGGGACAGAGCTTTGCAACATTCCAGCGTCAGCAAGGGGCCAGAATGAAAGGGGGTGTGTTAGAGATGAAGTTAGAGGGGTGCCAGGGGCCAGGTCAAAACTTTGGGTTTTATTCTGAGGAAAATGGAAAATCACTGGACGGTTTTGAGCAAGAGAGTGATATCATCTGACTTACATAAAAACAAAACCAAAAAACCTCTGGCCCAGTGAATCATGTTAGTACCCAGAGGCCAGGACTGGGCATTTGGGGACCCCTGGCAGAATACGTGGTTAATATGCGCACTCTTCCAAGGTGTCCAACCTCAAATAGTGTAGACATATCAAGGGCAGGAGCCACAGAGGGCAGCTAGAAGGATGGCCACTCAATGGCAGGAAAAAATGTGTAAGAGGAGGAGGATGGGCAGGGGGTGGACCCGTTGTAATTGCTCTCATTTGTTACACAGTTGAGAAGGCAGTTACTTGCTGAAGGAACTTGATGAAAACTGACAATATGAAATGATTGTGGCATTCAGGTGGCAAAATGACACTTCAAATTCTTGATTTTCTTGAACATGTTAAATTCATAGGATGTAACTAAAAGACGAAGCTAACCACACCTAGGCATGTTTTCAGTTTTTTTTTTTTTTTTTTTTTTTTTTTTTGCAGTACGTGGGCCTCTCACTGTCGTGGCCTCTCCCGTTGCGGAGCACAGGCTCCGGATGTGCAGGCTCAGCGGCCATGGCTCACGGGCCCAGCCGCTCTGCGGCATGTGGGATCTTCCCAGACCAGGGCACGAACCCGTGTCCCCTGCATCGGCAGGCGGACTCTCAACCACTGCGCCACCAGGGAAGCCCTTCAGTTTTTTTTTTTTTTTAACTCTCCACAAATCCATTCTTCTTCACTCTCAAATACTTTCCTGGACTCTGTTCATCTTTCTCTCCTTGTTGAGCTTTTTCAGAGAGTGCTTTCATCCCTCTATTTCCAGAGGTCGGGGATAACCCTATCTGTCATACACTGGGACCTCTGGCAATCACTCTTCTGCTCGCTGCCTGCCTCTCTACCTAGAGAGCTGTCACAGCAGCATTTCAGACAAGGCCGCTTTACCATCGAGCATCCCCAGAGCCTGACATGCAGCAAGTTCCCAGAGATGCTTGGCAGTCGAATGAATGAAGGAGCAAATGAATGATTGAAAGAATAAGAGAATTGAAAAGGCTATAAACACTCTGAAAATATGTAGTGTTTGTATAACATGCATGAAAATACTCAAGATTTATTACCAAGATTTTTCTGTGAAGACCTTGCATCTCACCTAATTTTTGCCCAAAAGCTTTCTTGCATAGCTCCTTGCAAATCATATTTACCTAATATCCAAGTGAGTGTTTCCTCTTGAAAAATCAATATATTTTGAATCTCTGATGAGGCTTAGTTTTCCAGGTTATGTAGAGAGTAGGTGTCTCCCCTGACAGCTGTCTGTCTCTCGCATGGCTTTCTGGGCGTCCCTTTGGTTCACTGTCCTCAGATCCACAGGCATCTATTTGTTATCTTCTAATAGGAGCCAGTTTAATTTAGTCCAAGAAATACTAACTGTTCTTGGTGGCCACACCCTGTGCCAAAGGGGAAAAAGTCCTGTAGAATACTCCAACTAGAAGATATCCTCAAACTTTGGAAAATTCTCAAAAAGCTTTATCGTCTTGTGCATTTGATATTAAAGCTATTTTAGCAGACACTGAAACCATGATTTAATTCTGCCAAGTACGCAAAGGTAATTAGAACCACCGCCTTTAATATGTCTACCAGTGTCATTCAAGTCCACGAAGAAACACATTTTCTACCTGCCATTTGCTGCATCTTGGTTACACACACAAAGATGTCCACCTTCACACGTTTTTTTCTCCTAAAGATTCAAGTAAGGCTTAGGCACAGAATGAAAAAGACTGTATCGTTCAACATCTTTGAGAGGCCAAAACATTAAAAGCAATTTTGGGTGGGAGGTGGCAAAGAATATAAAACAGACCTGGAAAATTCGGCAAAAGGATAAATGCAAAACAGATGTGAACATCCTACTGAGAATGAGATGGGCAGTGCCTGGAGGACAGGAGTGGGCTTTAGTAACCCAGGTGTGTGGGGCAGGGTCTCCAGCTGCGATCGACAGAATATACTCTAGGTAGTTTAGCAGAAAAGGAGTTCATTGAAAAAATATATTAAGGTGTTCAAGAGGGCAGGAAGCTAGTCTAGGTGGCCACTCAACCAGGAACACCATCCAACTGACATGACAGGGCTGTTGTCACAATGACCCACTGCAGCCTCTGCTGGGTACCCAGAGCACAGCTTGTACCATTGCTTTTGGGCCCTGGATGCTGTGCTCTGTCCCTGCTGACTCCTGAGGCTAGATGCTTCTGACACCCTTCCAGAAAGTAGATTCCATCATGGTGCCTGCTTCTTTAGAAGGGACATGGTAACAGGCGTCCCTCCCACTTTCACCCCTTGGTCCCTTTTTTTCTGACTTTTGGAGAAAGATCGCCATCTACTGGTCGCTGGGTCATAGCACACACAGCATCCTGCAGGGAGGCGGCTCAGCCTCTCAAGGACATCTCTGCTGGCACAGTTAACTGAGTGTTGAGTAGCCCATTCCACCCTGCCCTCAGGCCTTACGTTTCAGGTGATGGGTAGATGTTATAAGACTAGAAATTCTGTGAGCCTAGGTCTATTGCCTCACACACACCACTGTAATTGAACTCTGGTGAAAAGCATTGTTGCCGGGAAACAAATGATAGTGAATTAAGGCAATTTGGGAAGTTCATGAAAGGTGTGTCGCGTCTGGAGAATCCAAGTCCAGAGTGAGCAGTTAGTCCGGTGAGGACAAATCACTGCCCTCTCTGCAAGGGAAGGGTCTCCACTCTAACCCCCCTCCTCGATGGGGTATTATAACAAGTCTCGGGGTTGGTCACTGCTGCTGAAAATTCATCAGCAGGGGCAGTAGGCAGTTAGCCTTGATGAGAAGCCCTTGTTGGGCCAACGCATTATCTCTGTCCCTGAAACCATGGCCACTTTGTCCGTGAGGCCTTTGAGCGAGGGTGGCTGAGGAAAGGGGCACAAGGCGCAGGGCAGGCCATCTGCCGCTTGAACACTTAGCACCTCATGCATGGTGGGAATTCTTGACTTTTCCAGTGGTTAAGACCCAAAGACTCTCCCACACTGGGGCCCACTGAGATGTCCAGCCACACTCCTCTTCCCCAGACCTCCTTTCATGTCGCCGACCATCCTTTCGAAGCGGTAGCCACTGCCCATGACATGGTGGGTTATCTCCCTCCCAGGTCACCTCTCCTTCTAGGTAAAGTGTACAATGCAGACCACTCCAAGTTCTGGTCCCTGAGACCATCTCCTTTCCCCATTGTCCCTCGGCCCCAAGTGGGGCTGAAATGCCTCAGCAGGTGCCAGCAAAACTGGCAGAGCCATGTCCAAACCAGATTTGACTTTTTTCTCCTCTGGCAAACTGCTCATTGGGAATTCCCCACTGGACCATGGTTGTGAGGAAGGGGAGGGGCAGGCAGGAGGCGCCTCGCAGGATAAGGTCCCTGCAGCTCCCGGGCACCATCCGCCACGTGGCCCCCAGTGCTGATATATACCACTCCCACCTGACGAGGGCGTGCTGCCGGGCTGGGCCCACTGAACTCTTGGCTTGGTGGATCAAATTGCAAGATGGGCAGTGTAGGTCACGTGGTCACCTAGTCTCCTGTGGTGAAGCCCTCCATAGCAAGAGTTATTTCTAAGAGGAAAATAATTACTGGCATAAGAAAGCCTGGCTTTGCTCCAAAAGCTAAGAGGCTGCAGCTGCCCTTTCCCTATTGGGATCTGCTGCTGGCTCCACGCAGCATCCAGGCCGGTCACAGACACTCTGAGCGTAATTAGATCTCCTGGGTCCTCCTGGCAAAATGCAGAGCTGCTTACAGTGTGCCTGGACCAGCTAGAGAGCCCTCCCCTGCTCAGGCCTCCATTAAAAGTAAATGGGTCAAAGCAGCAGACCCCAGGCTGACATAGCTTGCCTTCAGATGCCAAAGGACTCCACTGAGCATCTGTGCCTCTTTCTTCTTGGTGGCACTAAGAGCTGTGGTTCATACAAAGAGACAGTATTGCTTTTGTCTGTCCATTTTGGTAGGAAGGAGGAGCCTAGGGAGTATGTGACCTTGGTCCTCCAATAATAGACACCCTTGGCCCATGGTTCGGAAGCCATTGCGCAGATTCTTTCATTGCTGAGGGGAACCGTTCCAACTACAGGCTCAGGAACTGGGGAAATTACCACATACTTTTTCACTGACAAAATTAAAACAGTCAGAAGTGAACTTCCACAGTCTTCCACCACCACATCCGCCTACCTTCCAGCATCTGCTCCCACTTACAGTCTGTTCTACACTGCGTGTTTCTGTAATGGACATTAAATATTATTGCTAAGTAGGGGGATGATGTCACTGTAATGTGGAAATTGGGTTGGATCACAAGTGATTTTTTCCCCCACCGCATTATTTTATTCCACCAGATAAAAGCAGCCGAACGTGAAGGACACCAACAGGATGAGCTGAATGGAGGAGCTGCAGAAGAACAAGGTACTTTACATAACGCGTGCTCACTGCTCCTTCCAGGTCTTGGTGGTTTGGCCACAGATTCTGTCTTGGAAGTTCTTGTTGTGTAACTCAGCAGCTTCTACCCTCCTACCAAATTCTAGCAAGCTGTCTTTGCCCTTTTCTTGGAAAGGTGGAATCCTTTATTTTCTGATGCATTTATTTGTTAGGTGTATAAAGTTTTTAAAAACTGTGTTGGTTGGTGCTTTTGCTAGTGTGCAGTTTGCAAAGTTGGATAGGTTTGGAATGGTCTGCCCCAATCCTATTTTTTCCATAAATTGTCATTTTTAGTGCATGAGTTTGGGAATGAAAATATGTTCAGGGGCACATTTATCCTGTTATGGCAGAAATGACTGCATGCTTCTTCCCACTTGTAAACATGGAGAAATTATTCACGCTGTTATCAAAAGCTAATTCCTCCTTCTGTGGACTCATCCCCTTTTTCAAGGACATGGCTCTGGCGTTTATCTCCCTTTTCCTAGCTCATCAGCTTTTTGCTTTCCCTGCAACGTTCTCTTCAACATAAAAAAAACATGCTGCTACTTCTCCCATCTTAAAAAAAAGTCATTCCCTCGACTCCATGTCCCCTGCCACAACCTACTACCTCCCTTTTCAGCAAAACTAGTTGAAAGAGTTGCCTATACTCACTAGCTCTGGCTCTTTTCCCATTTTCTCTGAAGCCCAACCCAGTGTGGTTTTGCTTCTTCTCCGCGCCATCAAACTTCCCGTTGTCAAGATCACTCATGACCTCCTCATTGCTAAATCCAACGGTCAATTTCCAGTCCTTCTCTTACTAGGCTGGTTAGCAGCGTTTAACAGTTGGTCACTCCCTCCACCATATTCTTTGTTCATTTGCCTCCCAGGCCACCGCTCTTGTTTTCCTCCTGCCTCACTGGTTGTTCCTTCTCAGTCTCCCTTGCAGATCCCTCTTCTGTTGGAGGAGCCTAGGGCTTGGCCCGGCTCCTCTTCCTTTCTTTCCTCCACTCCATCCTTTGGTGATCCCATCCAGATTCATGGCACCTTTATGCTGCAAATTCCCAAATTCCTGTCTCCAGAACAGACGTCTGGCTTAAACTGCAGACTATATATTCAACTGCCTACTCAGCACCTCCACTTGGATGTTTAATGCCCATCTCAAAGCGAGCAAGTCTGAAGCTAAACTTCTGGTATTTCCCACCAAGCCTGGCCCTCCGGTAGTCTTTCCTTTATCAGTTGACTAGGAAACTCCACTGTTTCAGGTGCTCGGCCAAAAATCTTATAGTCATTCCCGCCTCTTCTCCACTGATCACGCCACACATGGAACACATCAGCAGATCCTGCTGGTTCTACTTGCAAAATATACCCAGAATCCAGCTGCCTCTTACCACCTCTACTGCTACTGCCCTGGGGCAAGATTATTGCAAAAAACTGGATTATTGCAAAACACTCCCAACTGGCCTCTCTGCTTCCCACCTTGCCTCCCTCCAATTGATTCACATCACAGTGGTCACAGTGTTCCTGTAAAATGTATGTTAGATTGTGACTTGTTCAAAACTCTACAGTGGTTTTGAGTCAAAGCCTTCTAACAGTCTTCAAGGCCCTATGCGATCTAACCTGCCCCCCTTCCCCCCACCACTCACTTCCTCTTTAACCCCCTCTTTCTCCCCTCCACTCACTCTACTCCAGCCACTGGTGCTTCTCTGCTGTTCCTCGAACACATCAGCCACCCTCTTGCCACAGGGCCTTTGCAATGGCTGTTCCATATGCCTGGACACTCTTCCATGCCCTTCACATATTTCCTCAAATCTCACATTCTCTATTAAGAATGCAAGGGAGCTTCCCTGGTGGCGCAGTGGTTGAGAGTCCGCCTGCCGATGCAGGGGATGAGAGTTCGTGCCCCGGTCCGGGAGGATCCCACATGCGGAGTGGCTGGGCCCGTGAGCCATGGCTGCTGAGCCTGCGCGTCCGGAGCCTGTGCTCCGCAACGGGAGAGGCCACAACAGGGAGAGGCCCGCGTACTGCAAAAAAAAAAAAAAAAGAATGCAAAACACTTGTCCCCATCCTCCTGTGCACCCCTAATCACTGCACTGCGCCCCTAATCACTGCTCCCCCTGCAAGGCCCCTCATCTTTTTTTTTTTTTTTTTGCGGTACACAGCCCTCTCACTGTTGTGGCCTCTCCCATTGCGGAGCACAGGCTCCAGACGGACAGGCTCAGCGGCCATGGCTCACGGGCCCAGCCGCTCCGTGGCATGTGGAATCTTCCTGGACCGGGGCACGAACCCGTGTCCCCTGCATCGGCAGGCGGACTCTCAACCACTGCACCACCAGGGAAGCCCATGCCCCTCATCTTTTAACCTATCAAATAAATTACCTGTTATGTCTATAATTTCTTATCTGTCTCCCCCACTAGATTTAAGTCCTATGAGGGCAGGGATCTGTCTGGTTCACTGATATGCTCCAAGGGCCTAGAACAGTGCCTTGGCAGATAGTAGGTTTGCAATAAATATTTACTGTATAAATATGTGATAGGCTACAGTCCCACTGGGCCCACTGTGAGGTGCTCCCAGGTAAAAATTCCACGTATCACCTGTGCTGCACTCGCCCCACACTGACCAGTGGACCTTGACACTGGGCCTAGGTTACATGCCACACCCTAGCTGGAAAACAAGTGTTTGCTTCTATTTTGGAGAGGTGGGATTCACAAGGTGAGAATTTTCTCCAGTGTGGAAAGGTTGTTCAGATGGTACTAAAGCAGCCACAAAGCTAAGTCACTACATTGGGCTACTGAAAAAAACGAAATCATATTTTTCTTCAATTTCCTGTTTAAGTACTGAACACAAAGAATGCATTCAATTTAAATGAGGTGACAATTTATTAATACTTTCACCAAAAAAACAAAGTTTATCTTCCGTCATGTTGGAGGATATTGGCTTAATTCATATTATTATTCCCACTGATGTTTTACATAATATGGGACATATAAAATGTACTGCAAATAAAAGTTATTTTCATTCCAACAGAGAAGAAAATGACAGGTTCATAAAATCAAGTTTAATATCAAAAGAAGTTGATATCAAAACATAAAAGTTTTTACATTTCAAAAAATGTGATAGTGAAAATATTACTAAACTTGTGATGAGATATATATGCTGAGCCTCTGAAACTTTTGAAGTTGAATCTTCTGCTCATAAATAGTGCAAGCAGAGCAGACCTTTTCATATTCTGACAGGAGGCGAAGTTTAAGAGTCCTTTAGTTCAAATATCCATTTGAGCATATCAGTGAACCAGTGTTTCTTTGTCAGAAACACTCTTTAGAGTGTAAAACAGAAGCTCTTATTAAGAACAGGTGTCCAGCAGCCACGGCCCTGTCTTAGGGGAGTCTGTTTACTTGGAAGCCTCTGGCACTGTCAAGATTCCAGAGACAACCATCTTCTACTCTGTACAGCTGACGTATAAGGACTTGAACCTGGTTTACAGTAGCAAGCCTGCTATTGCCCAGGGGAGTGCGACTTCTTATATTTGTATATGAGCGCATCTGTTTTTCCAAGGCTAACTCTGTAGCATTCCACTGGCACCAAAGAGCCGAACGGCGGCATTCCGTCCAAGCACTCCTGGTTACTGGCTGCAAATGAGGATGACGCTGGCTCTGATATGACAGCTTTTTCTTCAGGATTCAAGCACTCCATGCTTCCAGGTTTATCTGTGCGGCTGCCCGTGGAATTCAAAGGGACGCTGCTCTCTTCACAACCTTTAAGGCGCCTGTGGTGATCTTCGCTAAGCAACAACACAATGGTCCCGCCAGCACGAAGCACTCTGTGACAAAAAAAAATGGTAATTGGTAGGAGTATTTCCCCCTTTGTAGACAGCACACAATCCCACTTTGTTTAAAATACTTGGTGTTTTTGATCTGAAATTTAATTTTATCTATTTAAATGTGAGGATTTTGATAATTAGGTGGTATCTTCCATAATGCATATTCATTATAGTAATTATGAAATCACCAGTACAAATCTGCTTTAATTATCTATTTTTACTCTATTTAAAAGGCAAGCCTCAAAGTAATGTGTAGTCACAGTTTAACAAATGATGGTACAAAGGAAAAGGCAAATGAAAGAATCCCGAGGAATCGGCGCATGTGAAAGGCAGCAGGCTGATGGCAGGAGAGAGTCACCAGGAAGGAGTGAGGACATGAACAAAGACAGGGCAAAAGGGAAGATCAGAAAAAGAAGGGAAGACCTTGAGATGTCAGCTTGTGGAGGAGAATTCATTTTCTCAATCATCTGACCGAAGTCTGCATGGCACTTCTGTGGAAAAAGTGATGAAGGACATACTATCCCCCGAGTTGCTGAAGAGAGGACTGAACAGTGGGAGAGAGAGGCAAGGGAAGAGTTGAAGAGTGAGGCGCTGTGGGAGCACCTTAGCTGGGGCCCACACCCAGCACTGAGAGTGGGGAAGAGCCCCAGGGGATGAGAATACCTGCAGCGGGTGTGAAGGACACCCAGGCGTGGGCCGGGCTGAGGGACAGGGCGGGACTAGAGCAAGGGGGGTGCTGGAGGCCGAGAAGGGAGCCAAGACAAAGAGCAGCGGAGAGCAGGAGGCCCTGGAAGTGCTTCAGCTCAACGGCAGGTCAGAGGGGGGCGGGAGGAGGGGCAGGGCAAGAGCTCCGTTTGTGACGTGCCGAGTTTGGGGGCCGACGGACAGCTGGACGTCCAGCCTGCTGGTGATGAGAAAGACCAGCGCTCGAGGTGGAGATTTCACAGTTTCCAGTAGTAAATGGCAGATGGAGCCATAATGGGGCACGAGATCATCTGGGGTGCAGAACAGAGAGAGGACAGACAAGGGGCCAAGGAACAGACTTAACATTCAAGGAAGGAGGGAGAGCCCATGAAACAGCCTCAGAGAAAGTCTGGACCACGGTGATGTCATGGAAGCCAGAAGAGTAGAGTTTCAGGAAAGGAGTGAATAGTCTCAACAGCGTCAAATGCTACAGGACTAACAAGCGACGCAGCAATCTTAGTCGAGGGCAGGAGCCAGTGCTGGTCTGCTGGAGTCAATGGGGGGCGGGAAGGTGAGGAAGCAGGGATGGCGAGTGTAGACTTCTCTTTGAAGAAGCTTGGCTGCAGAGGTAAGGAAACCGGGCGGCAGCTAGAGGACCAAGACTTAAAGGGAACCCCCTGCCACGCCCAGCAAAGACGTCAGGAGCTTAAGCAGCTTTCCCTTATCTAAACAGTCAGACCCTCTAGATGAGTCCGCCTCCAAACGACATCACAGATTCATCCACTTCAGCCTATGCTCGTGCTTCTCCGGCACTAGCGCCACCTGACAGGCCTGGTTCCCATTCCTGTCACCATCTCCCCACCTCCCCTTCCCGGTTTCCACACAGGACACAACTGCAAATCCCTGAGACCTCTCTCTCTTCCGTTATACTTCCAAGAAACTCTCATCTCCCACTTGCTTGCTTCCCTTTGCCCACTCTGCTTTACACACACCAACCTCCCTTCTCGCCTCAGGACGTGCATCCCTGTTGTTCGTGTGGCAATGACACCCACTCCTTTGTCCCAGAGGTCAAACACCATCTCCTTGGAGAGGCCTTTCCTGAGCATATATCTAAGGTAGCCACTGCTTCTCTCTTAGTCACTCTCTGGCGAAAATGTCCTTTTTAGTTTCCTTCTTGGTATCAATCATGATGTGAAATTATCCTGCTGATTTACTCATGATCTGTCTTCCCACGCTGGAGTGCCAGCCCCACGTGGGCAGAGGCTCTGTCCTGTTCACAGCCAAAGCCCCAGTGCCTAGTACAGCGGGCGGATATGCAAGGCCACAGAAGTGTCCTGGGAAGGGATGGCTGGATCTGGGAAGAACGAGGAGATGAACAGGTTGAAGATAAGGATGAGAAGTGGGCAGAGAACGGTCCTTGAGGAGGTAGGAACCAAGGGGATAAACCCAGGCTACTGGGAGAGGAGGGGGCGAGATGAGGACAGATGTGGCCGTCCCAGGGTACAGACACAAAAACCATACAAGTATCTCTAAACACAGGAGAAAACGTCATTAAGATAATAAATGAGATACAACTTTTTACCTACCACATTAACAAAAATAAAAAGACGACCATACGTAGGATGGCCAGATTTAGGAGAAAATGAGTACTTCCAAAGACAAAAACTCGTATAACTTTCTTGACAGTAGTTTAGCAATAATGTATCAAAAATATGGAATGTACATAACCTTTGACCCAGCAATCTCACTTCTAGGAAATTATTCTAAGATATAAGAGTAGAAGCAGAAGCAGTAGTATAATAACAGTGACAATAATGGCAGCGACAGCTAATATTTATTGAGTACTTACTATGTGCCAGCCACTGTGTTAAATGCTTTGTATTATATATCATTCAGTCCTCAGAATTCAAGTATATTCTGTTAGCACAGCCATTTTGCAGATGAAGAAACTGAGGCACCGTGGTTTTTTTTTTTTTTTTTTCTTTTTGCGGTATGCGGGCCTCTCACTGTTGTGGCCTCCCCCGTTGCGGAGCACAGGCTCCGGACGCGCAGGCCCAGCGGCCATGGCTCACGGGCCCAGCCGCTCCGCGGCATATGGGATCCTCCCAGACCGGGGCACGAACCCGCATCCCCTGCATCGGCAGGCGGACTCTCAACCACTGCGCCACCAGGGAGGCCCCATAGGCACCGTGGTTTTAAGTAACTTGGTTATTACAGTAAGTTTGAAAAACTGTTTGGTGCAAAGATGTTCAGAGCGTTGTTCTTTATAAAAATGAAAAAGTGGGAGTCACCTAAATGCTCATCCCTATTATGTATACAGGCTACATAATGGTGTATCAGGTACATTATAACAACTGATCAGAAAGGAGATTCATGACATATTTTTTGAGTGGAAAAAAAAAAGGTTATATAGTGCAGTAAATTAAGGATGATCCTATTTATGTATGGCTAGAATTGAAGACATGTTATCTATTTGTGTGTATGTCCATGGAACAGTGTCTCGCAGGACATTCACCAATTAATTTATTGTAAATTTTTTCACATAATGGAGAAAATAAGAAAGTAAAAATCACCTGAAATCCTGCCACTCAGAGATGAACATTTTTGATAAATGTTCTTCTAGGCAACTTTCCATGATCATATACACATAATTTCTTACTAAGAAAGCTATTCAGAAGTTATAAAGCAACATTTCCCCAACTGTATTCCTCTGAACACTAGTGTAGTATGAGAGATTATTTCTTGCTAAAAAAACCCAACAAGAATTATGTGGTCAATAAGTTGGGGGAAACTCTGTATCAAACAACACAAAAGAGATTTCTCTTTTGCATGTGAACCTGCAAGACTAGGGGTAGGTGATACAAATACCCAAATTATTTGAACTTGGAAAGCATTAGGCCTTAACCTTCTACCACTAATCTCTGCTCCAAGCAGTCTGGTATATTCATTTTCTTTTTAAATGAGGTGTTTTTTTATAACCTTAATTTATTTATTTTTTGGCTGTGTTGGGTCTTCATTGCTGCACGCGGGCTTTCTCTAATTGCGGTGAGCAGGGGCTACTCTTCGTTGCGGTGTGAGGGCTTCTCATTGCGGTGGCTTCTCTTGTCGCGGAGCACGGGCTCTAGGTGCGCGGACTTCGGTAGTTGTGGTGGGCTCTAGAGCGCAGGCTCAGTAGTTGTGGCGCACAGGCTTAGTTGCTCCGTGGCATGTGGGATCTTCCCGGACCAGGGCTCAAACCTGTGTCCCCTGCATTGGCAGGGGGATTCTCAACCGGTGCGCCGCCAGGGAAGTCCTACTCACTGTTTTTTGAACACGCTTTTTGCTTCACTATTTACTCGAGAAATACTTGTTGAATATCTGTATGTATAAAACATGGTGTGGTCTCCGTTTTTATTCTTTGCAAATTTCTAAATTTCATTGAAATCATGTTTCTTCCATGAATCCACCTCAAGTCTTTTGGGGATGTAGTGACTTCTTCCTTCAAGCTTAGCAAGTTTAATTTCTAATTTTGCTCATGTGTTTTACATGGTTGTATTTGAGAGGAAAGCGCAAATATTATACTTCTCTGAAGCACTTTACATACATGAAATTGTTACTGCTGAAGTAAATTGAAGGAGGAAATAATTGACCAGAGCAATTATCTGTCTGGAATTTAAAATTCTGATTGCATGTTCTTTCTTGAAGAATCCAGTGCTGTTTGACATTCAGGGCCAACTATTTCCATTGCCTATTGTAAACAGGTTTACTGACCTCTTGTATTTTTTCTTGTTTTTACTAACACAATTCCCCCTCCACTCCCTTCCATTTTCTATCTAGAGTCTTAAACTATTGGTAAACCACTGGGAAAAAAAAGGTATGTGTACTTATATATATTTACATATAGCCCCATCTACTTTCCCAAAGCATTGGAAGTGGTTTACACTAACAAAGAGCTCACAGCATTTCTAGGTGCCTAGCACTGTTCTAAGAGCTTTAAATCCACTGACTCCTCAGGACAATGCTATGAAGTAGGTACTGTTATTTAAAGATGAGGCACAGGGTGGTTAAGCAACGTGCCTGTGACAGAAGAACTACTGAGTACTAGAGCCAAGATTACAGCCCAGGTATTCTGGCTCCAAAGCCAGTGATCTTCACCACTACATTACACTACACAGCCTGTATAAAACCTCAAACCAGAAAAGTCAAAGGCCAAACGATAAAGGCTGAGGGCAGGTGGCAAGGAAGCTTGGTCACAGGAGCAGGGAAAGTTCCTTATGTACAAATACATAAACTTTGATTCTATGGAGGCACCTGAATTATGTGGGAAATCTTGAACGTCTTCCTGATTCTCAGGTAAAAATTTAAATTTCCTGAAACAATGTGAGGGCAGTCATATCTATTACTGCCTCATTTTCAGTTACCTAGAACAAAAACCAAAACTGGTCTAGAGAAAGTGAGGCTGGTCTAATTTTACTAAAGCTGAAGAGACTGTCTACTCCAAACACTGCCCTCCACTGACTTGTGGAAATGTTTAAAATATACAGCACTAGATCGTCAGGTAAGCTAAGCCACCATCTCTGGTGGAAAGTTCAGGTTAACTGTAAATTTCCATATTAAGTGTAACATGCTCCCAGAGTAGTATCTCACAACGAGCTGGCTTCATAGTATACCTGGTGAGTTACCTCGCCAGCAAAGGCTGTGGTTATTAACCCTGGCGGCACAACAGAATCACCTCGGGGGCCATTAAGAAATACCAACGCCCAGATTCTACCCCGGACCAGTTAAGTTAGCCTTCGTGGGGAGGAGTGGAGGATGGGCATCAGTATTTTTCAGAAGCTCCTGAAGTGATGTTAAAATGAAGTCAGAGTTACAACATCTCGAGGGGAATGTGCTGTCAGGCACATATAAGGGGATATAGGAGCTCAGGAAATGTCTGAATTACAGGTGCTGAGATCCCAGGTGATGTCATGAGTTAGGTAACTGCGTAACAGGATTACATACAGGCTCTTGACCGTGTATGTTATCCTGCACCATCAAATGCTCAGTTGAGACAATTTAATGTGAACTGACTCCTTATCCATGTCCTTTCTTTCCTCTGTGAAAGGTTCTCCCTTTTATCAACTGAAATGATCAGGAAAATACATATTCAGGCCTCACTGTTTGAACCTCTCCAAGAAATACTTTCCCTGAGGTTGACCTTAGAATCACTACATGAAGAGCACCTTTGCATTTTCATTTAACAATCAACAATGAAGGTGTCCATTCTATGTGACTGAATGTTCTGTATGTAAATTCTGTTCTGCTGCTTAGTAGTTCTGTGATCTTGAGAAAGATAATCTTTCTGGGTCCCAGGTTCTCTCCAGTAAAGTGTGGGGGATTAACACAAAGGAGGCAGGGTTTTGGGGAGAATTAGAAGTAAGTATGTAAATTAACTAGCTCAGAAACTGAAATATGTCATTGTTTTACATATTCAAATTTCAGGCAGTAATGAAAAATTAATATCTTTTCCTGAATAAACTTACAGTATGATGATATAGAATAACTATTTCAAATATAAAGTTCTGATTTGAAACCTTAGAAAATTAAGCTATAAAAATTGGGAAATTACTAAAATGCAATCAAATCTTAAGAGCTACGATACATTTTGGTTAAATGCCCAATAGCTCAAAAATTATGGAAATAAATTCAACAACTTACCTTTCCATTTCTTGTATAATGTGTTTGATGTCTTTTTCTAATTTAAACTTTTTCCCAAATGGAATATCGGAAATAATAATATCGACACTTTCTGAAGGCAATGGTAATTCTGAAACACAAAAATGAGAGAATCTTGTTGCAGTAAGTTCAAACATTTGCAACCTAAATATGAGAAAACTGAAGTACACTGGATTATTTTTGCATATTAAATAAAATTTAGGGTTGCTAATATTGTTTCTAAGGAATTACAAGATCCTGAAAGGCTTTCATAATCACTAAAGATAGATGGCATAGTTGTTGTATTCCGTTCTTTGAAAAGTGTTTTTTTAGGTATTGTTGTAATAAAATATGACATAAGCAGAATTTTAAATTAACCAGAAAATTCAACTCTTTAAACATATTACATGAATAGATACTAGATCCAAGAAGAAATATATTAGGATGTCTAGAAAGACCTTTTACAAAATTACGTCCTATAACTTTCATTTTTCTTTTCATGATCATATATAAAATTTTGCATGATCTATTTGTTTTTAAGAGAGGTGGCCCATAGCTTTCATTGTGTTTTTAAAGGAGACTCAAAGGGTTAAGAACATCTACTTAAGTCCTAAGACTAGAGAAAAGGCTAAATAATCAATAATCAACAAAATGAATATCATCTCTAAAACAAAATACAGTGTTTGATTATCAAATCTAAATTTCCTTCTCAACTTTACATCTTATTCTCAGAAATTAGATTACCATAAGGTAATCTTACCTACACCCAATCTTAACTTCCACATTTTCTGAGTATACTTTTCACTTTCCAATTATTTTACTTCCACCACCATCTAAACTAAGTTAGATAATCATTTTTATTTTGGAAAGCATCTAATTCTATAGAAGCGCAATAGAATTTAAATAGTCTTTACTATCTGAATACAATACAAATTTTTGTTGGCAGGAAATTTAAAAACAAAATAAAAAATCCTGTTATCTGGGAAAATCTAATGAACACTTGCTAATCTTTCCTAGTTCTGACCTTACCTGAGATTAGAAGAGCAGGCTGTTAGAAAACAAGTAACGGGCTAATATTCTGTTCGGACTAGGCAGGAAATCTTTTCTCCAGGTCACGTTTTGACTTCATGCCTTTGGTTTTAGGTTACTGATATAGGACACATCCATTTGAACACTGTTAACTATACTTTTTGTGAAACTACTGAAGACAATGAACAGACATGGTTATCAAACGTTTCTACATGAGGAACCAGGCAGTAACTTACTCCTGAGATTAAGCCCAAGTCTTTTGTCTACTTAAACACACACTCATACATGAGTTGCCCATCTTCAGATTTGGTAACATTTTTTCCCCTTCTGGTTGGTGTCTATTTTTATTTGTAACTTTTCTTTTTTTTTTTTTTTTTTTTTTTTTTGCAGTACGTGGGCCTCTCACTGTTGTGGCCTCTCCGGCCGCGGAGCACAGACTCCGGACGCGCAGGCTCAACGGCCATGGCTCACGGGCCCAGCCGCTCCGCGGCACGCGGGATCCTCCCGGACCGGGGCACGAACCCGTGTCCCCTGCATCGGCAGGCGGACTCTCAACCACTGCGCCACCAGGGAAGCCCTATTTGTAACTTTTCTACTCTGTATCATATAATTTGCTGAACTGCTTTAAATCATTTTAGAAGCTGAAGGAATAAACTTCACTGATATAGAAGAGAGTAACTTTTTTTTTTTTTTTCTTTTTGCGGTATGCGGGCCTCTCACTGTTGTGGCCTCTCCCGTTGCGGAGCACAGGCTCCGGATGCGCAGGCCCAGCGGCCATGGCTCACGGGCCCAGCCGCTCCGCGGCATATGGGATCCTCCCAGACCGGGGCACGAACCCGTATCCCCTGCATCGGCAGGCGGACTCTCAACCACTGCGCCACCAGGGAGGCCCCGAGAGTAACTTTTTTACGAAGTTCTAGAACTGAGTGGTGTCATCTTCCAATAGAACATAAAATAATATGAACTTCTGTTGATGTGGCTTTTGTTGTGTAGTCTCTGGCATCAGACAGCTTGCATTTGGCCCTGCCACTTACTGGCTATGTGACTTTGGGAAATTATTGCTTCGGTTTTCTCATCTGTAAAATGGGATAAGACTACCCATCTCAGAAGTTAACAAGCGAGGAACTCACGGAAAGTATTTAAACCTGGCATGTAATGAGCACTCAGTAACTGTCAGCTATTGTCATTATTTACAATGTCCTCTCTGAGGTGTATAAGGAGATGACAGCCAGGTGGAGACCAGTGGGTCAGCATCCTTCAGGGAAGCTCTGCAGAACTTAGCAATTCCTTGTCACAGCGCCTCAAAGGCCTAAGTGGGGCAACTACTTCCAGATGGGCCTCTTTCCAACTCACCTTCCCTTTAGCAGTGGTTCTTAAAGTGTGTCCCCAGAGAAGCAGCATCAGTATCACCTGGGAACTACAAATGCAAACTCTCAGGGCCCCCAGCCAAACCTATTTAGTGCGTATCAGAATCGACTGAAGGGCTTTGGTGGAACACAGACTGTTGGCCCCGCCTCCAGAGTTTCTGATGCAGAAACTCCGAAAATCACGAGCACTTGACCCGTAAGATTAAACATGCAGTAAAATCTTTTAAATTATTAAATGTTTAAACTGCCTGTGAACAAAGAGTTTGTAATTAAGGAGATAAAATTCTGAAATAGAAACAACTCAAAACAAACAAGTAAAAAAATCATCTCTTTTTTACATCTCTGTAGGATGATTCAAGAACATGAAAAAATTTTTAAAAGGCTGGTATGTCTTGAACAAAAACTGTCCTATTTACTCCCTCCTTCTGGGAGAAAAATGAGTAAGAACTGCTTAAAACCAGGATTATGGCCCTAAGATGTTTTCTTCCAAAAGGTTTTAAGAGCCTTTAAGATATCTTTCCATGTGTCTACTTAGACAAGAGACAAGGTAAATTGAGCACTTTTATAAAATTGGGCACACCCTTCTTCTATTTTCTTTCATTGTACTTTGTTTGTTGTTCTTTGCATCGTCCAGGTTTATAACAATCGCATTCTGTCTTGTAATTCTCAGTTGTTCAAAATTGGTTGTATATTTGATTCAATCCTCATGACCATTTTACTTTGGCTTTCTCTATTCCTCAGCTGGTTCATCTCTTAATATCTGGATTTTATTAATTTTTTCCCCCCTCAAAAGTGCTTCTTAGTGAAATGTTGACTGAACTTTTTTATATTTGAAAATATCTCTATAGTAAAATGACATCTTGGTTGGGCGTGATATTTCTGGGTCCCACGTTGCCTCAGTAACCTTGTAAGTAGCCACTATTCCACTGGCTGTTGCTCTACCACTTTCTGTTTCTTTCCATCATGGCCAGATTTTGAAGTTTATTGCATTAGATTATGCGCTTTACTTATCTGGTTGCTTCTGGTGAAATTTTTCCCTTTTATTTATACTATTCTTTTTCTGATTTCATTAAATACAAGAGAATACAAATACTTCAATGAAGTTGAAGTTTCAATCTGTCTTCTTAATCCATAATGAGTCCTGAATATGCAAAATGTAGTTTGGCATCTGGATCTGGTCACCATTTAATTTATAGTCCAAACAGAAATCTATATTTATTTATTTATTTATTTATTTATTTATTTATTTATTTATTTATTTATTTATTTATTGAAGTATAGTTGATTTACAGTGATTCAGGTATACAGCACAGTGATTCAGTTTATATATATATATAAAAGAATATATATATATATATATATATATTCGTTTCCAGATTCTTTTCCATTATAGCAAACAGAAACATTTTTGAGAACAAAGAGGTTAGAAATAAAATTATATACTTTTTGAGATATTTATTGTCTAACAAATTGGTTTATTATTATGGTGAACCTAAAAAAATAACATATCTGGCATAGTGAAGTTTTTTTAAATTAATTTTTTTATTGGAGTATAGTTGATTTACAATGTTGTGTTAGTGAAGTTTTTTTTTTTTTTTCTTTGCGGTACGCGGGCCTCTCACTGTTGTGGCCTCTCCCATTGCGGAGCACAGGCTCCGGACGCGCAGGCTCAGTGGCCATGGCTCATGGGCCCAGCTGCTCCGCGGCATGTGGGATCTTCCCAGACCGGGGCACAAACCCGCGTCCCCTGCATTGGCAGGCAGACTCTCAACCACTGCACCACCAGGAAAGCCCTGAAGTTTTTTCTTTTAAATAAAAACTTAAAATATTATTTAACATTAAAAATAAGTGAAATACTTATTTATGGTCTGTACTCAAATGCTGAGCAGTTTCTTAGATGCATCAGCTCTAATACCATGTCATCACTGGCATTTTTCAGAAGAAGGTAGTATTTTTTTTAAAATATGGACTTCTAATATTTTTTGTACAGTTGCTTGCAACATTCTTCAAAGTTTCATTTTTGTGGTTGATAGTATGGTAGAGCTCAGAGTAAATTTCGCTAAATGGAGGAGACTCTCAATTCTATTTTTTTTCATAGGGAAAGTTTAAATATATCGGCCCTCTAGTTCACAGTCTCTCCATTCAGAGTGCCTTTGACAAATATTTTCACAACACAAAAAGCAAATAAGTTGTCTCTATTATTCTTTTAATTGTTATGCCAAATTTAGAGGCTATAAAATCTAAGCCTTCTCAATTTCATTCCATTCCATTCTAGAATATACATTTATCCAATTAAAATTAAGGAAGCCATTAGAAGATTCTTCCTATAATATACCCAAGGTGTATTTACAAATTTCAGAATAAATACTGTGCATAATTGAGCTCTCACTGTTTTAATTTGTTTATTTCTTCCTTGGTGTTTGTAGGGATAGATTTTAATGTCCAGTTGCCAGTTTTGTTTTTAATAACTGCGATTCATCAAAACTTTCAAAAACTTAAGGTTTTTGGCACTCCATTTGTTGAATCCTTTGATTACAGATTTCCAATGAATTTTGAAAAAAATGCAACTGCAGTTAGGCAACTTGTTTATTTTATAAAGTTTATAGCACAATTATAAGATACCCTGGCTGATTTACAAAGTAATTCTTCAAAGGCTTCAACATTTTAAAAAACATTTAAGTATAGTTGATTTACAGTATTGTGCCAATCTCACTGTACAGCAAAGTAACTCAGTTATACACATATATACATTCTTTTTTATGTTCTTTTCCATTATGGTTTATCCCAGGAGATTGGATATAGTTCCTCGTGCTATACAGTAGGACCTTGTTGTTTATCCATTCTAAATGTAATAGTTTGCATCTACCAACCCCAAACTCCCAGTCCATCCTGCTCCCTCTCCCCTCCCCCTTGGCAACCACAAGTCTGATCTCTATGTCTGTGAGTCTGTTTTGTAGATAGGTTAATTTGTGCCATATTTTAGAGTCCACATATAAGTGATATCATATGGTATTTGTCTTTTTTAAAAAATAAATTTATTTTACTTTTGGCTGCATTGGGTCTTTGTTGCTGAGCGTGGGCTTTCTCTAATTGCAGCAAGTGAGGGCTACTCTTCGTTGTGGTGTGTGGGCTTCTCATTGTGGTGGCTTCTCTTGTTGTGGAGCACAGGCTCTAGGTGCGCGGGCTTCAGTAGTTGTGGCCTGTGGGCTCTAGAGCACAGGCTCAGTAGTTGTGGTGCACAGGCTTAGTTGCTCCATGGCATGTGGGATCTTCCTGGACCAGGGCTTGAACCCATGTCCCCTGCATTGGCAGGCAGATTCTTAACCACTGCACCACCAGGGAAGTCCCTGTCTTTCTCTTTCTGACTTACTTTACTTAGTATGGTAATCTCTAGTTGCATCCATGTTGCTGCAAATGGCATTATTTCATTCTTTTACAGCTGAGTAATATTCCATTGTATATACATGTACCACATCTTTAGCCATTCATCTGTCGTTGGACATTTAGGTTGTCTTCATGTTTTGGCTATTGTGAATAGTGCTATGAACACAGGGGTGCATGTATCTCTTTGAATTATACTTTTGTCCAAGTATATGTCCAGGAGTGGGATTGCTGGATCACATGGTAATTCTATTTTTAGTTTTCTGAGGACCCTCCATACTGTTTTCCATGGTTGCTGCACCAACTTACATTCCCACCAACAGTGTAGGAGGGTTCCCTTTTCTCCACATCTTCTCCAGCACTTGTTGTTTGCAGACTTTTTTTTTTTGGCGGTACGTGGGTCTCTCACAGTTGCGGCCTCTCCCATTGTGGAGCACAGGCTCCGGACGCACAGGCTCAGCGGCCATGGCTCATGGGCCCAGCTGCTTCATGGCATGTGGGATCTTCCCAGACCGGGGCACGAACCCGTGTCCCCTGCATCGGCAGGCAGACTCTCAACCACTGGGCCACCAGGGAAGCCCTGCAGACTTTTTAATGATGGTCATTCTGACCAGTGTGGGGTGGTACCTCATTGTAGTTTTGATTTGCATTTCTCTAATAATTAGTGATGTTGGGCACCTTTTCATGTGCCTACTGGCCTTCTGTATGTCTTCTCTGGAGAAATGTCTATTAAGGTCTTCTGCCCACTTTTTTGATTGGGTTTTTTTTTGTTGTTGAGTTGTATGAGCTGTTTGTATATTTTGGAGATTAAGTCCTTGTCAGATGCATCATTTGCAAATATCTTCTCCCATTCCGTAGGTTGTCTTTTTTTTTTTTTTTTATGGTTTCCTTTGCTGTTCAAAAACTTGCAAGTTTGATTAGGTCCCATTTGTTATTGTTTTTATTTCTATTGCCTTGGGAGACTGACCTAAGAAAACACTGGTACAATTTATGTCAGGGAATGATTTGCCTATGCTCTCTTCTAGGAATTTTATAGTGTCGTGTCTTATGTTTAAGTCTTTAAGCCATTTTGAGTTTATTTTTGGGCATGCTCTGAGGGTGTGTTTTAACTATTGATTTACATGCAGCTGTCAAACTTTCCCAACACCACTTGCTGAAGAGACTTTTTCCCATTTTATATTCTTGAAAGGCTTAAACATTTTTAAACCTACCTAATGATGGGCAAGCAAATAAAGCATGTACTGTCATGCTGAGTTACTTTTTGTGCATTCAACCGTCTTTATCACAGATAGCCTGCAGTTCAGTTACTCTGCGTATATTAAAATTTTTTTTAAAAGCCTGTTATTTTGATAACTTAAGTTTCTATTTCAATTCAGGACATCACAGCTTGTTTGGAGGTAATTATGAATTATGTAGGTACCATGTCGAATTCCAAGTACATTTCTGCTTCACAGGTTACTTTATTTAATAAGAACATTAATTTTCACCATGATGCTGTGGTTCACCAAATAATGCATTAAACAGACACACATGCAGTGCTGAGCTGAATTTATAGTAGTATTCAAAATAATGAAAGATGTTTCATTTCTGACAGAAAAACTTCCTAAATTTCTAAGAATTGGGGTAAAAAAAAAGCTAAACCACTACTGGAATTGACTTAGCTGATCTTCTTTTTGAAGCATCTGATAACACTGATACAAAAATGGCAATATCTACCTTTCTGCAGAGGTCTTCTGCTAATGGAATCAACATATTAATAGCTATAGCTTCATTTTATTTATGTACATAAGAAAATTTGGAATTGAAAATGAGCAAAATTAATTTAGAAGAGTGGTCATTTGATCTAAATGAAAAGTCATGCTTCACAGGGTGATATTTAAATGCAGTTATTTCAGCTGCATGTGATAAATACTTAACTTTGGCTCAGTCTCCTTAAAATAATGACTAAGTTTTGAAGTAAATGCTAGATGCTTCTACGAACAGACTTCATTTGATTAGTGCTATCATCATGGCTCTCACAGTGGATGATAAATGGTAATAAACATTTTACTCAAGTTATCTGTTCATCAACAGATTTCTTGAGAAATATAAACTTTTTCATTAAATATGCGCTTTTAAAACCTAACTACTGCTGAAAGAGTCTTACTTTTTCATTAAATATGCACTTTTAAAACCTAACTGCTGCTGAAAGAGTTTGTTACAGAATAGTAGCATTACCAAATGATAAAAAGGGATTTATACCATATGATAAACCATAAAGCCATTGTAGCAAAAACACTCAAACTCTGTGGTGAGCTTCTTACCCCCTATTTCCCACACACCTAACCCATCACTTCCTACATTTCCCCCTGACTCCCCAAATGCCAGGGCATCCTGGCAGCTTCATGAATCTTGCAGGATATGGTGTGAGTCACAACACACCTGAATAGAATACCGAGGGCCAGGTGAGCAGGGGCAGGACTGGTATTAGAGGAAAACTAACACTAATAAGAAACAAAATGCAACCACCACATTATGGGGAGCTTATGGGTGTAGAAAAAAGCATGTCTTATATCTACAAGTGTAGAGACGAAGGCAGAGATGTGACTGAGAACAAAGCACAGTTATTACCAATAATATTATACACTCTTTCACTGAATGTGACAGGCTATAGAATGTCTAGTTAGAAGGAGTGAAAACATTCCCCTTTTTTCACCTGCCTATAATTTTGTCATTTTAGTTAATCATTCGTGTGTTTCTTTTGCTCAAATCTGTATATATATTATACTGAGAATGTAAGTATTTCTGTGGATTTAAAAAAAGCCTAATCAATGACTAATTATTTCCTAAGATAGCCTGCAACATAATATTCATTTGGTTCCAAATTTTCATGATGATTAAAACTTAGGAATAAACATGTGCAAAATTTCTGCATGTTAAAGGATTATCTCATCTTATATTAGTAGAGGGTTATAAGATAAAGTGAATGTTACTAAAAAAGTAGAAAAAAATAAGGCCATTAATGCATACAGAGAATGAAGACAGTGATTCTGCAAAAGCACAAATCACAGTAGGAGTTTCATTGAATACTAATGTTCCTAGATGTATCCATGCTTACAGAAGTCTTTAATTCATGCTGTGTGTCAGACACTGGGCTCCATGTAGTTACATGATAAATTCTCACTACGGCCCTATGAAGTAGGTACCAGCTTCTTATTATAGATGAGAAAATACAGAGAGGTCCAGTGTTTTGCTGAAGGCCCCATAGTGAAGAAATAACAGTGGATCCAGGATTTATACTCAGTTTGATTCTGAAGTTCATATGTACTCTCATTATAGTAAGAGGTGTGAGATCCTTGTGTAGAAATACAATTCTAAATTGTAGTTATGGTTAGAGCTCTAAAAGGTAAAACCAAATTAATGAAGAAAATATACAAAGAATAAATGTGGAGAGGGTGTGGAGAAGAGGGAACCCTCTTGCACTGTTGGTAGGAATATAAATTGATACAGCCACTATGGAGAACAGTATGGAGGTTCCTTAAAGCACTAAAAATAGAATTAGCATACAACCCAGCAGTCCCACTACTGGGCATATACCCTGAGAAAACCATAATTCAAACAGACTCATGTACCACAATGTTCATTGCAGCTCTATTTACAACAGCCAGGAAGGACATGGAAGCAACCTAAGTGTCCATCGACAGATGAATGGATAAAGAAGATGTGGTACATATATACAATGGAATATTACTCAGCCGTAAAAAGAAAAGAAATTGAGTTATTTGTAGTGAGGTGTATGGACCTAGAGTCTGTCATACAGAGTGAAGTAAGTCAGAAACATAAAAACAAATACCATATGCTAACACATATATATGGAATCTAAAAGAAAAAAAAATGGTTCTGATGAACCTAGGGGCAGGACAGGAATAAAGATGCAGACGTAGAGAACGGACTTGAGGACACGGGGAGGGGGAAGGGTAAGCTGGGACGAAGTGAGAGAGTAGCATGGACATATATACACTACCAAATGTAAAATAGATAGCTAGTGGGAAGCAGCCACATAGCACAGCGAGATCAGCTCGGTGCTTTGTCACCACCTAGAGGGGTGGGATAGGGAGGGCGGGAGGGAGACGCAAGAGGGAGGGGATATGGGGATATATGTATACATATAGCTGATTCACTTTGTTATACAGCAGAAACTAACACACCATTGTAAAGCATTATACTTGAATAAAGTTGTTAAAGAGAAAAGAAAATAAACACTTGTATCTAGCTAGAATGTCCACCTCTAAAGTAGAGGCATGCAACGAAGGGGTACTTATTAAATAGTTAATATTGGCCCCTATGTACACAAGATATATAATCCCCCCAGACTGACTTTTAATATTAAAAGGCTGTGATGTTAAAATAATTTAAAACAGATGTTTTATTCTTTCCACCAGAAAGTTATCTTGAAAACTAGTAATTCACAAAAGAAAAATCTACAAATGACATAAAGTGAAAAAGGTTTTATCTCACTAGTAATTAAAGGTAAATTTTACAAATTTTTACCAGATTTGTAAAGAGTTTAAAAAACCGTAATAGAATGATAATATCCGGCCTCAACAGAGGCTGAGGGAATGTGCACTATAATGGCCACACCTGGTCTGGTGTGACCTGTTACAACTTCCATCCTCATGCGCTCTGCCTTCCCGTCAGCAGGAGTGCCCGTCCCGCCACTTGTGCACCGCGTCCCATCCTTTCTTGGGGGCTGTGAGTGTATCAGATGAGCAAGTCTCTCTCTCTTATGCTGTCGAGTTTCTCCTGTTTATCTGTTCATTCTCTTTAGCATAAGAACATGTTGTACTTTTTTAAAAAAGTGAATTCTATCTTCAAAAAAATCCCTGCTTGATCCCTAATCTCCCCACTTTCTATTACTGCCCCATCTCTCTGCTCCCCTTACCTGTCAAACTGCCCAAAAGAATGACCAGGACCAGCCGTCTGCAGGTTACCTTCCCCCATTCTCTCCAGAACCCACTCAGGCGGGCAGGTCTATGTTCCTGCTGCTCTACGCAAACAGCCAGGCCATATTTTGCTTCAACGCCCAGCAGCATCTGCCACAGCTGATGGTTCTTCCTCAGATTCTCTCTTACCTTCTCATCACTGGTTGTTCCTTTACTAGATTCTCACCCTCCAGAACTCTAAGCATCTCATCCTCAAAGAAAGCCTCTGTTTTCTCTATTTGTACTTATTTCCCAGGTGATCTCATGGATTTAAATGTTATCTATACTAGTGATGTCCATCTTCTCCCCTCAACTCCAGGTCTGTATACTGACCTACTACACTGACATCTTCTCCATGTGGTGTCTAATCATCATGTGGAACTGAACAGGCCCTAAACTCTAACTTGTTCCGCCTGCAGTTTTCCCCAACTCAGTAAATGGCAACACCACCCTCTAGCTGCTCAAGCCAGAAAGCTCAGTCATCCTTGTTCTTTTGCTCATATTTAATCCACCAGCAAATCCTGTTGGTTCTACCTTCAGAAAATATACATACATATCTCTGACCTCTACTTAACACCTCCACCTATATCACTTTGCCCCAAGCCGCCACCATTTCTTACCTGGATTATTGCAATAGTCTTGTAACTAGTCTCTTTGTTCCAATCCTTGCCCTACTATTGTCTCTTCTTAACACAGCAGTTAAGAGTGATCTTTTAAAAAGGTAGGATTTATTTGGCTATTTGGTGTCATAGAGAACTTTTTTCTTAAAATTTTTTTTTTTTTAGTAACAGTTGAGCACTTATACTTGATTTTAAAGTGAAATCTTATGGGAAATGCCCCAGACATGAGAACTGATGAAAGTGGAGTTGGGAGCGCAGCAACGTTCTGATGGGCAAATCAGTACTTCCTTCGTCATGCTGTTAAGGCACTTTGGAGATTGTACAGGGTATGAAAAACCACTGCTCTGGAACAACTTATAGAGCTATTCCATTTTTCTTGATGTCTCAAAAAAATAGCTTTCTTAAAGAAATTAGAGTATATGAAAACTTGATTTCAGTCTAATCACCCCTTGGCTTCCTCTAGAAAATTGTGTCTTACGCACAGAGTCCCGTTAAAAACCTTGACAGAAAGGTTGAAAAGATAGTCATTGATAGCAAACAACTATGAGATCTCAATCAATAGTACAATTTCTTCTTTGACGCTGCTTTATTATGCATTTATATAAAAGTTATCCTCATATTTTCTTCTTGTTAATAACTCATCTCTACTACTTTTCTACTATAATAAAAATTTGTTTAAACAATATTCTGTTCCTCTAGACTACAGATTCAATACTGGGACTTACCTACCACCTATTCTCATTCTCATGTCAAGAGAATACGAGTTTCTTAGCTGGGAATTAAATGTGGTCACTTTTAAGGGAGAAAGGTGCACTAAGGGAAAAAAAGAAGGAATGTGAGGCTTCTCTCAAACAGTCTAAATACCTTGGGCCTTAGGGAAATATTATTTTGGACTCCACAGACTTGATTCCTCATCATGTTTCTTGCTGCTGATTCACCATCAGTAAACTGGGAGTTATGGTTTCCCTCTACCTCACAGGGTGACCAATTGTCCTGGTTTGCCCCAGACTTTCCCAGTTTTAGCCCTGAAAGTAGTACTGGTTTAGCAAACTGGGATAGTTGGTCACCTCACTCCCTATATCACAGGAATACTGTCCAATGAGGCAAGGAGAAGGTAAGATAATTCAAAACATTTCATATACTTTATCTGAAAGAAGCCACAGAGCTATTATTATTATTATTCTGTTTATTTTATGCCTATACTAAGTGATCCCTGGTTATGATGTGAGAAATGGTTCAGATGCAACAAACACATCTTAAGAAGGCATGCTTTTACTTACATGCTTAGGGAAACTACATAAATACCGTTCCTGATCATGAATCATTTGAAGAATTAAAAAGTCACAATTATCATATTGGAAATAAACTGAGTATTGGCGCCACAGATATATTACAGGGTATAAACAATTCAACCTTTATATATGAAAAGTGAGTTTCGTTTTATATTATGATTCTAAACGTATTTGCAAATGTTCATTTACCCCAAATGTTTGCATTTTTAATATCTTACCTATCACAGAGACTTTAAGTAACTCAATTTTATCCTTAAGGCCTGCAGCTTTCAGATTGTCACATGCACCTAGTAACTGTGAGTCACGGACATCAGCACCCACGTAATACACATCCTATGAGGGAAGAAATTCATATTATAAGTATAAATAAACCCATATTTTATGTAGTTAAGAAAATCTACTTGCATTTTCAATGATGAAAATGAAATTAATAGATTTGTTAATTCAGGTTAAAACAAATTTAGAATATTTAAAATGACATTCATGGGCAAAAAATTGAGAAGTTTTTGTTAAAATTTTTAAAACTGTTAATAATATTTTACAATTACAAACGTCTAAGGAATTTAGGGATTTATATAATCTAGGTCATGACTAATTATTGTATTTCTATCATATTTTCCTAAATTTATCACAGTATTTAAAGAAATAACACAGCAATTTAATTAACCCTTCATAGTCTATTTTTATTACAGTTATATAGCAACTTGTATAATTAAAAAATAATCCCTAAATAGACAGTCTACCTGTAAATAATCGGTAAGTGAAGACACACACACACTGATTAACGTAAAACATTGCCTGGTTTACCAAACTTTAGAACTTACTGGCCATTCTTTAGCAGCTTCCAAAAGTATTGTTCCAAGTCCACACATTGGATCTAAAACAACTGCACCAGCCTATAGACAGAAATGTTGATTTGCTATCATTAAATCTATTATAATAGGTATTACAAAAGAAACCTAACACTTGAGGAATCAATATTTCAGAGTAAAGACTCCTTTCTATATTTTATTAGGAATTTCAGGTAGTTAAAGCCCTAGTGCAGGTATGCTTGACACATTTAAAGATGAGGAAGGAGACCAGTGTGGCCACAGCACAGTGAGCGAGAGGGGAAAGGTGGTAATTACGTCAGAGAGGTGGCCAGACTACTCCACCAAGATGGGCTGCATAA
Source organism: Mesoplodon mirus (assembly GCF_964341445.2). Classification (NCBI taxonomy): domain Eukaryota; kingdom Metazoa; phylum Chordata; class Mammalia; order Artiodactyla; family Ziphiidae; genus Mesoplodon; species Mesoplodon mirus. The sequence continues at coordinate 56,550,118 of NC_138990.1, forward strand.
CACCGTGTGCAGTCACAGCCACCAAGTCCTACAGGTTTAAAACACCGTGTGGCTCAGGCTCCAAGCCCACAGAATGACACCGGGGGCTTCTGCTCCTCATTCAGCAAGTCAAACAGTGAAGTGGTCACCACCTGGAGCACGGCCACCGCTGTGGCAGAGGGAAAGAAAGCAAGACGAATCGGGCACTGGCTTTTAAAGGTGCCATCTGGAAGTGATATACATCATTTCCACCAAAATTTAATTGCGGAAAGCGTGTCAGTCACATGACACACACAATTTGAAGGGGCCAGGAAAGTGTCATCCTATCTGTACCTGAGAGGAGAACAGGAAATGTGGAGAAAAAACTAAGAACTCTCCCATCTGGGCAGTGGGGCTGGGGTGGGGTCGCACCACGTCAGATCTCGTAGGTGTTACAAGGGGTCTGGTTCTATGCTGAAGGGTGGGAAGCTGTCGGAGGGAAACTGAGCAGGAGTAACACGATGTTACATTTCAAAGGCATCATTCTGGCTGCTCTGCTGAGAACGGATCACAGAAGGGCAAGAGTGTTACAGGGAGGCTAGTTAGGGAATCCAGGTAGAGATAACGGTGGCTTGAATAAAGTGACGCTGGTGGAAATGGGGAGAAGTAGTTGGATTCTGGGTATATTTTAAAGGTAGAACCAACAGGATGGATGGCATGCGGCATGTTAAAGAATGACAACGGTCTGAAGTGACTGAAGTTTTTGACCTGAGCATCAGGAAGACGAGCTGCCTGTTACTGAACTGGGAAGTGTTGGGGAGGAAAAGCTACAAAGGAGACAAGAGTGTAGTCTGGACATGTTCATTTTGAGATGCCTCTTAGACCAAGCATGGATGTCAAGTGGACTTAAGCATCTGGAGTTCAGAGGAGAGGTTCAGGCCACAGATATAAATTTGGGAACCGTGGTTGTTAGTTTGCAAATGGTATTTAAAGCATCAAAACTGGATAAGCCATCTAGGAAGCAAGAGAAGTTAGAAAAGAACAGTCTGTGGGCTGGACGCCGGTGACCTCCTAAGTACAGACATTTGGTAGATGGAGATTCAGCAGTGCACACCGACAGCAGCCCATCCTGACGTAGAACCTGGAGTGGTCCTGGAACACAGTGGAAACACCCATTTCAGGGAGTGAGGACAGTGTCCACATGCTTGTAGATTAAGCAAGATGAGCTGTTTCAGTGGAGTGCTGGCGAAGAGAACCTGAGGGAAGTGGGCACAAGAGAGAGTGGGAAGAGAAGAAGCAGACACCAAATATGGACAACTAGTTTTAAGTTTTTCTGTAAAGGGAAGCAGAGAAGGGGGTGGTAGCTGAGGGAGTGTGTGGGTTCAGGAGAGGGTTGATTCTTTTTTAAGTTGCAAGATATTACAGCATGTGTACATGCTGATGGGAATGACCTAGTAGAGAAAAAAGTCCTCAAGTAGGCAAGAGGGAATGGAATCCAGTACACAAGTAATGGAGTGAAACAAGGACAGTTCATTTATTATAATGACGACAAGGCAAAGTATGAGGGCGTAGCTTCCAATATGTCGGTAAACTTGGTGGGAAGAACATGTTACAGTTCTCTTCTGATTCCAATATTTAAGTCAATTAAGAAGTAAGAGAATTAAAAGTATGGTCAAGAAATGGCTGTAGTGATAGAACATAAAATTCAAGCTGTGAAAGAGGGCTGAGGACAGGTGGTGAGTAGGGTCACCTACTAGAGGTCCCACGGAGTTAAAGAACTGCTTTAGGGCACAAGAGGAAGCGAAAGGGAAAGAGAAGGTTAACAGCAGGATTCTTGAATCTGAGATTTTGGAAGGCATACCCTTCTGGGTATGATAAAGTCTAGGATATGACTAAGGCAGATCATTAGAGGTAGGGAAGCCAAGGGATCAGACTACAGAGTGGACACTGAGGTCATAAAGAATTATGACAGGAGTAATGGTCTATACCATTACCGAAAAGATAGGAAGAGATCTGTAGACACCGGGATAATCTGATGGCACGTGCTTCTAAGGCAGTGAGAGACCTGGGGCAGAAGGGGTGACGAGGCCAAGCAGGACACCTACCCCACCTCCAGGCCCAGAGGTCCCTTGGTCTGTCTACAGAGGAGGCAGAACGCTCAGAGGACAGCCAGGTTTCAGTCAGAGCCAGGGGGTACCTGATGGAAAGAAACAAAATGTCCTTCAAGAAAGAGACTTTCCCCTGGCACGAAATTACGGAGAGTAGCACATGGGTCCCCCATGAAGGGGCAGAGAGTGACAAAAAGAATAATGATTTAAATGGCAACTTTAAGATTAATAGTGGTATGAGAACTAGCTTTTATGAAGATCTTAAAATGTGCCAAACACTGTGTTCTTTCTCCCCCATGGTCCCTGTTCAATGAGGTAGTTTGACCTTAAGCATCTTTCAATGTCTGTTTTACCATAGGACCTTTTCTATCCATGACATTTGGGTACACAGGCAGAAGCAGAGAAGTATTTCCATGTGCTTAAAAGAATAACTGAGATGTATAGAGCTTGGTTTTCCTTACTTGTTATGATATATAGGAAGAACAGCTTATAGGAAACATGAAAAATATCTCACGACCCCAGACTTAAGTTTCATTTTTCGTGGCACTGGCCTACCTGAGGTTGAGCTGCTTGCGCACTGCTCTGGGTACCAAGCTCCAAAGAGGGGCCTGGATCAACGCTGGATACTGGGATCACTTACACGGTGGGTCATCACTGCATTCCCCCCAAAAGAACCCTGCTGTGCTGTTTCTCACCTACTTTAACAGACCTTCTTTGTTGGTGGTCACATTAGAGAAACAATTTTTACTTTCGGTCCTAGCAGGACAAACTGACAAAAGGGAAAAATTTCATTGAGTAGTATCTGTGGATATTTTCGATCATTTACTTTCTATATTTCTGAAAATTGTATGTTTGTATCAGATAAAGGCAACATTTCAAATTTGTAGGTGGTTATATAAATTTATATGTAAATATAAACTGTGGTGACATCACTGGAAGTTTGGGGAAAAATAAACTGTTACCATACCCCTCTCTCCTTACTAAAAGAAATTTAGGCTAAAGATTTAAATCAAATAAAAAAGAAAAATGGATTCTGGGAACGTGGTAACATGGAAATAGCTCTCTCCTTTTTCTCTCAACTCTGAGCTACTTACTTCTGAGGCAAGTGAGGCTCAGAACTAGAGGCAACCGGCGCTAAGAGACGCCCTGGGCTCTGCTGACGTCCTGGGAGAAGGAACCATGTGAGGTCTCCTTGCCATGGGCTGGGTGGGTGATTAGAGACCAGCACTGGAACCCAGAGGGGAAATCACTGGAATCAGGGAAATACCTGGTCTTCAGAGATCTGTGGCCCTGCAGGGAGCCCGGTGCACAGAAAAGTTTTCACCGAGCGCTTCAGCATGGCTGACAGTCTCCTTACACTACCAAAGCCAGGGGTGCCAGAGATCCACTTGCCTTTTACCACTTACAGGATTCCAGCCATTTAAAATACTTTACCAACCACACTTGAGCCCCAGTGAGCCAACAAAGAAAGATAATGACACATCTAAGGGGAGGAGGTCCCTCAAAACCTAGAAAGAACATAGAGCAAACAGAACACACATCTAGTGAAATGAAACTTTTGGAGGGAACAGATAAATATGTGAAAAAAAGTAAGACCTTCTAGAGATAGCAAATACAACACACACACACACACACACACACACACACACACACACACACACACACCATTTTCCAAAGCTAAAAAAGACCATGATTTTAAAGCTAAACATTTCAATAAATAAAGTAGAGCACATCTTTGTGACTCTCGTTATAGTTTCTAAGATAATATCCAAGAATAACTCAAAATGCAGAGCCAAAATATAAAGAGATGGAGAGCATGTGCGAAAGGAAGCTTAACATGCTTATCACAGGAATTGCAGAAGCAGAAAAAAGGAAGTGGTTTAAGGTTAAAGACACTAAAGCAAAATAATTGAGGAAATAATAATTAAGTAAATAATGCACGAAAGAGTACCTGAGGTGGAGGAAAAAAATGGTTTTTTTATAATTATACATTCCAAATAATAACCATTATAACTATGATTATTATTACTGTTGGGGTCCAGGGCAGGCCACCCCAAAATATGCTTCAATGGCATATTGATTATCTTGAATTAAAGTTACTTGAGAAACAGCCAGTAAAAAGAAATGATATTCACAAAGAAGGAAAGAAAGAAAAAGACACTCTGATCACCTCCTTTCCCCCTGAAAGCAGCAACTAAATCTCCCTTGTGAGGTATCCTCCCACTACTGGGAGGAGATAGAAAGCATCCTTATCACCAGAGTTAGGGAACTGAAGGCCAAGAAAACTGTATAAACAAACTTTGTTAGTTCTTCATTTGTCTGCTACTACAAGCACAGGCCCCTTTGTTTCATTAAATCTTCACAAATAATTGTTTCTTTGTCTAAAAATAATACATAAACAGCCTGCTTTGGTCACTTCAGGGGTCCCATTTCTATTAGACTTCCATGCATACAAATTAAATTTTTTTCTCCCTCCTATTAATCTGTCTTGTGTCAGTTTAATTATTAGACCAGCCAAAAGAACTCAAGAGGGGTAGGGGGAAAGTCTTCACCTCCCCAACATTACTATAGCAGAAGTCAACACTTACATACTTTCTATATGCTAGGCATTGTTCTAATCACTTGATAAATGCTAATTCACTTAGTCCTCACATGACCCTGTGAGATTATTATTTTCATCTTGCAAATGAGAAACTTAGGCACAGAGATGTTAAGTTATCTTACCTAAAGTTTCCCAGCCAGTGTGTGGTAGAGCCAGAATTAGAACTCAGACAGTCAGACTCACCGAGTTCTGGGTTGAATAGAAAAGACTCTTACATAAGTATTTACATCCTGGTGATATTCCTGAACTTTAGAGGATTAAAGAAAAAACTCTCATAAGCTTGCAAGCAGAAAGGACAAGCAAGACAGGCATAATGGAAAAGAAAAATCACACTGGCGTGAACTGCTCACCTAGAACACCAGAAGTGAAAAGACAATGGAATAGCATCTACAGACCTCTGAGAGAAAAGGACTGCAACTCAAGAATCTTATACCTAGCCAGAGTGGCGATACCCAGGTTGACAGGAAGAAGTTTGAGGATATACAGAATCCAGACAGTATATTCCTCAATACCACATTTGAGGAAAGTAGCTAAGAAAAGACTAACCAAGCAACAAATAAACCTGAGCCAAGGCCTCAAAGTGAAGAACAAAGGCGAGGAGCACTGCACCTCACAATATACCTTTGTGTGTTTATACAGAAACGTGCATGTTACACACATGACATCTTAATGATTCAGGATAGGCTGTGTAATATACGTGCAGAATAAGAACTTTTGAAACAGAGGGTCATGCTTTAAGGGAAAGTCTGATACATAATAAATAATTTAGTTCAATCTAGTAGTTGGGAGTTGGGAGTGGAAGGGGGGGAATGTTTCAAAGGTCTCATTGTAGGGAGGAGTAATTCTGTGGGGCAGAAGAGAAAGAAGTACCCCGGAGGTCTCATCTTATGATAGGGGAGAGGGGACGGGGCGGGGGAAGATGAGAGTGTCTTGGTGGTGAAAACAGTTTCTTGGCAAAGAAAAGAGTCGATGTCTTGTAAAGTTAGAATCGAGTCCCATGTGTTTAATTACGAGAGCTGGGAGAGGGAGCCACTAATGGAATAGAACATAAAGTAAAATCCAACCTCAGGGAGAACAGTGAAATGATTAAGTTGCTTAAACTAGCAAAAATAAAGAGTAAACTGTAAGAAGTTACAAACAATAAAACAGGAAGAATGCAATCAGGTGTATCTATCATAATACTGAATTCTCTCACTGAAAGACAGAACCTATCAGAGTGGGATAAAAACAGAGTTCTGTGTTTATAATAAAAAACACACTGAAAACAAAGTTGAAAATAAAGCAGTGTCAAAGAACTACTACAAAGGAAAATGCAAAGAGAAAGAAAACAGTGAAAATATTAATAAGACATGGTGAAATTTAAATTTCCAAATCAAAATAATGAAAACTTTAATAACAAGAAAGAGGCACACTGCATAATGAAGCAGTAACATTCATAAAAGAGTATAAACCAAACTACACAGCAGTTGAATGAGGTAACAATAATAATGCAAAATCTTAAAAAAAATGTAATCACCTAATAAATTTCAAAATACCTCTTTCAGAACTGAGCAGATAGTAAGACAGTAAGTAAAGACATAAAGGCCATCTCTTGACTAGAAAATAAAATTATTTTCTTATGTCCATGGAATATTTACAAAAACTGATCAAGGTCTTGGTTAAATTTTAAGAAGTAGAGGTTGTACAGGCCATGTGATTGTGACAAAAAATTAGGAATAATAAAATGTAGCTATCTTTTGACTCAGCTTTTTCATAGCCAAAATACTCTCAGAAGTTCAACAGTATATAAAAACACATCACTGCAGTTCGTAAGAGTAATGGCAAGAAAAGAAAAAGAAAAAAAAAGGTTAGAAGAACTAAAGAGAAAAGATGACTATCAATAAGAGACTGTGTAAGTTAATTATGGAAAGGACCTTGCTATTACATTAATAAGAATGAGAACAGTTTCCTTACCTTAATTTCTGCGAGAGAGGCCATTGCCCACGCTATGGTAGATCTCAGTCCTGCTGTCTTGATGTAAGCTCTGCTGGCTAAAGGAACCCTAAAAGAAAAGAACACCCAATATTACTGTATGTTAAAGAATATGATGTAAACAAAAATAATTAACCCATTCATATCTGTACCTCATTTTAACAAGTTCATACAACATGCACTAAAGTATTTCCTGTTAGAGAATATTTAACCTTATTACAAAATTACCTTCTCTAATTGGCGTCTTGTCTAACCAGACAGTGTGGTATTTCAGAAAGGTAAATTTTTTAGATAAGTGAAATTTAAACCCTTATGTGTTTAACTTATAAAGAGTTAATCACATGAGGGAAATCTTCCTAAAGAGTTTATATACTTCCCTGACTTCCCACATGGACTAGACCTTTCCTTGCTGATCTGGAGTCATCAAGAGGAACAGACTGCATTGTGATATAGATGTAGTATAGGAAGCAGGGCTGAATGGATGCTAACCCTTGAAATATGTTTTCTAAAAGGTCCCTCTTGTAAGTTTGCTTTTTGCTCATTTGCATCTTTCTCAAAAGATGGAATGAAGCATGACATTGCATTGCCTAAGATAATTTATCGAAAGAAGGGCTGAAGCAGACATCTCCCCAATGAGTTCACCGGTCTCCATTATGTATCACTTTATACTTTATCCTTTACCTAATCATTGCTACTATCAGTGTTTCCAGATTTGATACAAATTTTCAGAATATTATTTTTATGTTTCTAATGCAATGAACAAGCCTTTCCTTGGAAATATCAATGCACTTTTCTATTTCATGTATACAGTTTGTTGGTAAGACATTACGATGATTTCAAGAATCAGTGCCTGGTTGTTTTGGGGGTAGGCTTGTTCCAAAGCCACTAAGGGGCTCTTCTACTAACATTACACAAAGCCACAGTGTTTTCCAAACCCTATTTCCTTTCATTATTTTATTTCTGCTCTTTCTCTGACTTTAAGTTATCCTGTTTTGTGCATATTTACTGCAAGCCTCTTAAGATCTTAGAATGAAATGAGGTAATTATAAATACCTTGTCAAATTAAACAGTATAATTGCATATTTACTATTATAATGAGGAAGCCCTGAATGGTAAACCCATGAGAGCTGTGTCTTTTTTCTCTTAAAAGGTTTATCGGGAAATAAAAATTTACATTGTAAATAGTACTATATCCATAGATTTGGAATCTGGGATATAAACTTTGCAGGTAGAAAGACTACAAAATATTTCGATCAATGAATCTTGCTTCTGCAGGCTAAGTGCAGCAATTATCTTGCTACAAAACACATTAGTTAAAACCAAAATGGAGAGATTATTTTCACTCTAGACACAAACACGCACAAAGAGAGAGAGAGAGAGAATTGGTATGGAAAACTGTCTTTGCCCATATATATTACAAAGTGCTTTTCTAAGCATCAGAGATTTATGTAGAACCTTTTAAATTCTTAGCCATTATGTGCATATTTTTACTAATAGAGGTTTTATTTTATGGAAGCCAATTCTATTAATATGTGAAAAAAGTGAACGCATTCTTATTTTGCTTAAACTTGGGCAAAACTAATCTATTACTTCAACAAAACGGCCTCATTATGTCAGTAAAGATAAAATTATTCAGGGGAAAGAAGTGTTCAGAAATAAACTCCTTGAAAATAAAAATAATTCCCTACTTTCGTAAAATCCACTGATGTGTTTAATCAGAGTTTAGCTGACTTTTACCCTAGTACAAAAATAAAGGTGTTTTTTCCTCCAGAAAGTAGGCATAGAGGGAACTTACCTCAACATAATAAAGGCCATATATGACAAACCCACGGCCAACATTGTTCTCAATGGTGAAAAACAGAAACCATTTCCTCTAAGATCAGGAACAAGACAAGGTTGTCCACTCTCACCACTATTATTCAACATAGTTTTGGAAGTTTTAGCCACAGCAATGAGAGAAGAAAAAGAAATAAAAGGAATCCAAATCGGAAAAGAAGAAGTAAAACTGTCACTGTTTGCAGATGACATGAAACTATACATACAGAATCCTAAAGATGCTACCAGAAAACTACTAGAGCCAATCAATGAATTTGGTAAAGTAGCAGGATACAAAATTAATGCACAGAAATCGCTTGCATTCCTATACACTAATGATGAAAAATCTGAAAGAGAAATTAAGGAAATACCCCCATTTACCACTGCAACAAAAAGAATAAAATACCTAGGAATAAACCTATCTAAGGAGACAAAAGACCTGTATGCAGAAAACTGTAAGACAATGATGAAAGAAATTAAAGAGGATACAAACAGATGGAGAGATATACCATGTCCTTGGACTGGAAGACTCAACATTGTGAAAATGACTATACTACCCAAAGCAATCTACAGATTCAACACAATCCCTATCAAACTACCAATGGCATTTTTCACAGAACTAGAACAAAAAATTTCACAATTTGTATGGAAACACAAAAGACCCTGAATAGCCAAAGCAATCTTGAGAAAGAAAAACGGAGCTGGAGGAATCAGGCTTCTGGACTTCAGACTATACTACAAAGCTACAGTAATCAAGACAGTATGGTACTGGCACAAAAACAGAAATATAGATCAATGGAACAGGATAGAAAGCCCAGAGATAAACCCACACACGCATGGTTACCTTATCTTTGATAAAGGAGGCAAGAATATACAATGGAGAAGAGACAGCCTCTTCAATAAGTGGTGCTGGAAAAATAGGACAGCTACATGTAAAGAATGAAATTAGAACACTCCCTAACACCATACACAAAAATAAACTCAAAATGAATTAAAGACCTAAATGTAAGGCCAGACACTATCAAACTGTTAGAGGAAACCATAGGCAGAACACTCTATGACATAAATCACAGCAAGATCCTTTCTGACCCACCTCCTAGAGAAATGGAAATAAAAACAAAGATAAACAAATGGGACCTAATGAAACTTAAAAGCTTTTGCACAGCAAAGGAAACCATAAACAAGACGAAAAGACAACCCTCAGAATGGGAGAAAATATTTGCAAACGAAGCAACTGACAAAGGATTAATCTCCAAAATTTACAAGCAGCTCATGCAACTCAATATCAAAAAAACAAACAACCCAATCCAAAAATGGGCAGAAGACCTAAATAGACATTTTTCCAAAGAAGACATACAGATTGCTAACAAACACATGAAGGGTGCTCAACATCACTAATCATTAGAGAAATGCAAGTCAAAACTACAATGAGGTATCACCTCACACTGGTCAGAATGGCCATCATCAAAAAATCTACAAACAATAAATGCTGGAGAGGGTGTGGAGAAAAGGGAACCCTCTTGCACTGTTGGTGGGAATGTAAATTGATACAGCCACTATGGAGAACAGTGTGGAGGTTCGTTAAAAACCTAAAAATAGAACTACCATACAACCCAGCAATCCCACTACTGGGCATACACCCTGAGAAAACCATAATTCAAAAAGAGTCATGTACCACAATGTTCATTACAGCTCTATTTACAATAGCCAGGACATGGAAGCAACCCAAGTGTCCATCGACAGATGAATGGATAAAGAAGATGTGGCACATATATACAATGGAATATTACTCAGCCATAAAAATAAATGAAATTGAGTTATTTGTAGTGAGGTGGATGGACTAGAGTCTGTCATACAGAGTGAAGTAAATCAGAAATTCTCACCTACATCTCTCTAGCCTAGATTTGTCCCCTGAATCCCAGATCTTTATCTTCAAAGGTGTGTTTGGACACCTTTTACCTGGAGGTTCTTTAACTACTGCAAAATTTACAGATATAAACTAAGTACACTCTCCTTTCCCTGTATTTACTATCTTGATATACGTCTTCATTTTCTTAGGCCACTTACCATCTATGTACTGGGTAATCTCATCTACACCTCCATTTGAGACTTGTCACCTGAACTCCAGAGCTGCAACTTTAAATATCTACTTGGACATGTTTCACTGAACACACAACTACTTCCTTTTCCCATATTTTATATCTCAGTGACTGACACCAGTGTCTCTTGGTTGCCAAAATCAGATATCTGGAAGTTATTCTAGACTCCCTAACATTTTCTTGAATGCATGGCCTCCTTTTTATTACCCCCAACTTTGCCTTAGTTCATTTCTTCATCATTCATTGCCTGAACCAGTATAAGAGTTTAACCCCCCGCTTTTTTATTTCCCTTCCACTTTAAAATATAATTTCCTTGGTAATTTTTTAAAAATCACAAACCTAATCACAACACTCTTCTGCTTCAAATTCTTACTGCTTTTAGAATAAAATTCAAGTTATTTAACCCAGCTTATAAGACACTTCGTGACTCGTTCCCAATCCTCAGTCTCCTTTTCTACCACTCTCCCTATGCACTCCCTGTCCCATCTATACCGAAACTACCTGCTGTCCACCATGTACCTCAAGCCTCCTCACACCTCCATGCCTCTGCACATGCAGTTCCTTGCTTGTAAGATCCTTTCCTTCTCTTGTCCACATGAGATATCCTTGCTTATTATTCTCCATTTAAGTGATACACTGAGTGATACTCTTCTGTGTTCTTTTGCTCACCTGTCCTCCATCCGTTAGGTCCTCTTTTCTAATTCCAATCAAGCACTGACCACATATCTGTTCTCCCACTAGAGTGAATTCCTTGTGTTTAATAACCATCTTACTCATCTTTGAACACTGGATATGTAGCACAATGCTTAGCACAAAGTACTCATTAGATAATTTCACTTGAAATTAATTGAATGAATTAAACTTACTCTGGCAAATGCTTCTCCCCTTCCCTCCCTAGTTGCTGATCTGTTTAAAGATAGAATAGTTGAAATTTATTCACCACTTACTGTATCATAAAAGCAGCTATCTCATTTTCATATGTGTTATCTCATTTAATCCCAACTATAAAGCTAGGAAGTAGATACCATCCTTTTCCTGATTTTATAGCAGAGGAATGTGATAATATACCCCAACTCACAGAGTTATTTTGTGGAGAAGGGGGAACTGAAGTCCATGGTTCTTATCCACTATGTTTACTGTACCAGGTGATGTGCTACTAAGATACACATTTTTGTGTGTCCCTCAAACTCGATGGCTGCTCTGTCCTCTGTTGCATCACTTCTGACTTTCTTCTCGTCAGGGTGACCAGGTTACAGTTTCTGACCTCCACCATCACTTCTCTTGTCCACCGCTATCTGCTTTTCAGTTTTTCATATGCCTCCCTTGCCTCACACAATGGCGAACTGTTTTAATCAACACACTTCGTGATTGCTTCCTTCCTTTGCTGAGGTAGTGAAACAGACTAATCACAGAGCGTCTAATGCAATCTTATTTTCGGCCACTGCTCATTCAGGGTCTGAGCCTTAATTTTCAGATACATACCTTTTATTTGTCAACTTTTAGGTTAAATTACCAGTTATTACTTGAGATGCCATAAGCATGACTTCTTGAGGGTGTCTAGCAAGCATTAAATAAAATTGTACACCTTTTAAAAACACATATAAAAACTTATATATGTATATTTGTTACGTTAATAATAAAAGAGCATGAAAGTTAGCATTTTTATATATGATTACAAATTAAAAATGAGTTCTTTTATTTGGTGCCAAAAATCTAAATACATTCATACTGCATCAGTCAGCCCTGCTGGGGATGAAATGTTCCTTGTAAATCAATATTCTAGACACTTAAGCTCACCCTTTTACGGGCCAAAGTGTTAAAGAATATTTAGCTGCTTTATGAATCCTTCTAAAAATATATTTCATATTTTACTGTCTTACTAGTCTTCCTTACCCTTGTCTTGGTGACTATCAATAATTACACTAGGTTGAAATGTGGACATCTTTCAGTTTTTCCCACCTTTCCTGTTGACTATTATAAAATTTAAAAAACCCATGGTAGGCAAAATTGGTAAAAAAAAAAAAAAGATTAACAAATATTCTGCAGGGGTTAGGGCCTGGGACTTCAGAAGGCACTGGAGTAGGGCAGCCTGGACACCTTGTAGGTGTAGCTATAAAATAGTGGGGTTAGGTTTCGTCTGGGAGAGTTGGTAGGCTACTGGGGTAGGTGGGGGCCAAGGGAAAACAACAGAGCATTGAGGCATGTGATGACCTCGTGTGTGTTGAGTTGACAAGAAATATTATTTGGTGCATGATTTTTGTAATCTAGAGGCTAGTGGGGCCTACCCTATAACTAGCACACAGTGGAACTCAATCATTCAACACTTCTTGAACATCTACAGTGTTCTCAGCATTACACTAATCAACTGCTATGGTGCACCATTTGATAAAAGCTATTACAGTGACCTTCAGCATTCCTTTTTACATCCTGATTCAGGCTTACACATGCACAAATGTGAGCTTAGGGTAAGTGAGGTATTTCCATAGCACTTTTAGGATTTTAAAAACATTCCATGCCTAGAATCACCTAGAGAAAGGGTATCTAAATCACTTTATACTGTGTAAACAGGGCTTTGCATATAAAATGTTTTGAAGATGCCAACAATATTCACATGTTCTCAACAAACTGCAAATCCCTATTTCCATCATCCAACCAGCTCTTTCTTCCCAAAGCATCTAGAAAAAGGACCTGTCGTATGATAAGCGTTCAATAAGTATTTCTGAATAAGAAAAGGAATCAACTGCATTTATTATTACATAGTACCCAACATAACTAGGGAGAAAACCTGAAGAAGATTTTAAAAACTGGAATTGCTCTCCCACAAAAAAAGAACTGCAATAAAATTTGAAGAATGTTTAAGGTGACTTTTAAGAACTGTGTTATATTTTCTACTTTAATAAAAAAATCCAAGAGGCCAACAGACCAAAAATTTTAGCTAAAATATGGGCCTGTGAGAATCATTTAATAATAGAAATAATTAGATATAATTTTCAGTATGAATCATGTAATCAGTGGGTTATTGTGATCAAATCTTTCACAGCTCTAGTCCGATCAGATCATATCTACTAAGCTCTGTGAAAACACTTTACTGGCTCAAGCAAAGAACTCAAATGCTTTGCTTTTAGCCCCCTCTGATATATCAATGTTTCTTTCATACTATAAATAAAAGCACAAAGTTCTTAATTTTACAAACTCTACTAAGGAACAAACCTGAAACTTAGAAACAATATCTACCTGAACACAGGAATTCCCACCACAGAGTAAATGTCACTTAGATGTATAAAGATCTGAAAGAACAAATACAGAAGTTAAAATGGAACAGGAAATGCATTACCAAATGATTGACAATTTGAAAACTTCCATTTTGAACCTATACAACCTATATTTTAATAAGAAATTCCAAGGCTTTGTCATATCCAGAAAAATGTTCCATAATATTTTTTACTGAGCAGAGGCAAAGTAAATTTTAAGTACGTCTCATAGAAAAATTCTGAGGTCAAATTGTATACAAGTTATATTGAGAATCATATTACGAAGAACACAAGGTCACCATTCTTCCCAGCGATTCTTTGAATTACCTTAACTAAATTAGGTTTTTCATCATTTTAGGTTAGAGACAACTACCTAAATCTACCCTAATTCTAGCCTCAAATAAGACTTGATGCCGTGGTTAACAGAAAACTTTCTTTAAGCCAAATATACTGTAGCAAGGGTGACCTTTCCCCTCCCTACTATTTATAGGGGAGCTTCTTCCTTCTATTACCTTGTTATTTTTTCCCCAGTTTTATTGAAACATAATTGGCATATATCTCTCTATATGTTTAAGGCATATAGCATGAAGGTTTCATTCACGTATGCTGTGAAATGATTACCACAATAGATCCAACTAACATCCATCTTCTCATATAGATGAAAGGAAAAGAAGGGGAAAAAGGAAAAACTTCTTCCTTGTCATAAGGACTCCTAGGATTTACTCTCTTAACTGCCTTCCTTTAAGTTGTATAGCAGTGTCAGCTGTAGTCGTCATGATAGGCCATGATGACGATTTAAATGTCTCAAGTTATAATTAGTAGCCCACATAGATTTTAAAGAACCCTCCTTCTGTAGCCTGATGAGGCTTATGGAATTCTCTAATTCTGCTGTTTGACCTCAAGAACATTTGATTCCTGATACTTTTACCCCAAAGGTATTTTAATATAGTTTAATCAGAATTATTCCAATATTGATAAACTTTTATTAAGAAAAGAATAATCTGGAGTGAACTCCGTTTAGTCAGTTTAATTCCTTGATTACTGAAGCTAAACTTTCCAATTTTTTATATTTTTCATTTAAGCAAAACTACTAATTGGGATTCTTTTCTATTTAATAGTTATATTAAAGATATGATATACTGATATTTTTATATATCAAATGTTATCAGGTATAGCTTTCCCCACTATGAAGGTTTTTCTCTTAACTGTACAGAACAAAATTTGTTAAGATTTGATCCTTCTGTCAATTTTGGTCACGGATTTTACTATGTGTGATTCTATTGTTGTCAATTTTGTTTTGTGTTGATTATTTCTACCAATAGATATTATTATTATTATTATTTTTTAAAGAGCTTCAAATGCTTGGCTACCTATCTATCTATCTATTTATTTATTTATTTTTGGCTGTGTTGGGTCTCCATTTCTGTGCGAGGGCTTTCTCTAGTTGTGGCAAGCCGGGGCCACTCTTCATCGCAGTGCGCAGGCCTCTCACTATCGCGGCCTCTCTTGTTGCGGAGCACAGGCTCCAGACGCGCAGGCTCAGTAGTTGTGGCTCACAGGCCTAGATGCTCCGCGGCATGTGGGATCTTCCCAGACCAGGGCTCGAACCCGTATCCCCTGCATTAGCAGGCAGATTCTCAACCACTGCGCCACCAGGGAAGCCCCCAATAGCTATTATTAATTGCATTAAATGGATGATAGATATTAAATTAGATATATTTAGTTATGAGCTAAACTATGAGAAAACTATAATTCTGAGACAGTGAGGTAGAGTCGGGGAGAGATGGAGAGGAGGAAACCAGGAGAGCAGAAGATAAGAAAAGTGGAAAGGGGCAGATGAAGGAAGACACCCTTGTGTCAAAACATTCTTGAGGTCAAAATATTTTGCATAACAGCAATAAAGAATATAAAAGAGGCATGACTTTTTAAAAGCAAAAAATATCAAATAACAAAACTGAAAAACAACACAAAATCTTCTGATTTGGCCAGCCATTACTCCATTTAAAGCTATATAACAATAAATTTACGATTAACGAATCATAAAAGTGACTAAACTGGTCAAATTTATGAGATGGTTTTCAAAAAATAGTGAAGAATATTTTTTATAGCTAGAATTTGTTTTCCCATGTAAGTGTTTACTTTGTTCTAATTAAAAATTGTGTAACCTCCTTAAATTGATTTTGAAAATAGAGAAAAAGAAAAACAATCCCCAAACCCTAACAAAGCCATGATTAACACACTATTTAACTTTGTATTGGCCTTTTTGTTTTCCGATTTTTTTTTACCATTAGCTAGAATTTCTTATTATACAGACTTGTTATTTATTATAGTGATTATAGAGAGCATCTCTGCAACCTTGTATTAAATGTTCAGTTTAACTGTGACTAAACAATTCCATTCCAAAAGTCCTATTTGGATGAGACATTTTCACAGTGAAAACTGCTAGCAAAATTATCTGTAGTATTCTATTGCTAAAGAGGAGAGAGACTGCTGGATCCATGTAGACATGATTTTTAAAACTCTAAAGCAAAATTGGAAAGCACAATAAAAGTTGTTGACATTGCAATAATATTGTAATAACTGCATGGGGACAGATGTCTACTAGACTTATCATGGTGATTATTTTGTAATATATGCAAATGTTGAATCACTGTGTAGTTCATCTGAAACATACTATTTTATGTCAACTATATTTCAATTTAAAAAAAGAATAGTTGGCATTGTCTTTAAAGAATTAGGTTATAAGCATATAAAATAAAATGAACATTCATTACCTCTAAATTTGGATTCCTCAAATCTGCTTTCCATCCAAACTGTTTCATGAGAGCAATTCCAATTACTCTTCCTACCTCCTGGAAAAGCAGCAGGTTACAGAAAAGAATATACTAAAAATGAAAATTTTAAGTTTAAATGTAAGCAAAAACTAACAGAGTCTGCAGGAAAATCAATCAGACTATCTGATGGTAATTTAAGGTTACAATATTAAAATATCACACAAAAGCATTTTCTACTCGAGGCAAAAAGGGTACATTTTACCTCTTCCACCCCCAACACATCCTATGGCATTAACGTCTACTCGTATGTAATCTTTATTCTTGTAATTTTAGATACATGAAATAACCAGATCATGGCCTGATAAATATGGTCATTCTGGGTTTTAGGAAACAGATGCAAGCTGAAAGATTAACTATTTTAGCTATGGCAATCCTATATGTTTAAAAATTACCAGCAATAGCATTAGGCTCAAACTTAAGGGTCTGACTTTAAGACTGGCCAAAGGACCTAGGCTTATGCCCTTTATATTACTGAACTTTGTAGGGTCTGTTCATGGTCTTTGCTCTCCTTTTACGTCCATCTGTGTATTTGCATCTGGGTCCTGGGACAATCCCACATGCAGGACCTGGTGCAGAGCAACAATTCAATAAACACAGAACCGAACTACAGAGAAAGCCAAAAAGCTTCAGACCATGATATTAGGATTTCCAAATGTAAAGGATATCTATTTGTTTAACAAAACTTTTAGGGAGAAAGTAAAAGGAGGTCTTTACAAAGAATGGCATACTATTCCTCTTAAGCATCTGAGGTACAGTTAAGAAGGAAAATGCATTTTTAGAAGAGATTTAGTTATATGAGATTAGGCCTAGTTATCTGTCTGGGCCTGGTTTGTGTATTCTGAGAAAGGTTTTCACCTCTTTTTAGATCTAAAGAGTAATAAATTCTTTTAGAAAATGGTAACCCACTCTGGAGGGGGAAAGTGTACCTGTGCAGTAAAGGTCTTTGTAATGGCTCCACTACAGCGACAGGACACTCTGAAAGTTAAGTCATTCTGGTTATGAGTATCAACTGCTTCTGCTACATCGTTCTGAAGTTCTTCTTGAGATTTGTCTCTTTTAGTGGTAAAATTTCCTTGCTCCAGTGTTTCTTCTTCTATTTGTTTTTCCATTTGGCATTCCTTATTCTCTTGTATCTCTTGCATTTGATCTGTTTTCAATTTTTTAGCAATGATGTCATTTTCTCCCACTTTTCTTTTTAGTGGGTTAGCATTTTTTTGAGAAAGTTTTACCTTTTTTGCATCAAGTTCAAGAAGATTTTTCCAAATTGAAATGGCATTCAACCAACTTTCAGGATCATCATTTGTAAGTCTCTGCATTTCATTAAATATTTTTCCTAAATAAATAAAATCTTAGTTTACCCTTTATTGAAGCTATTCATCACCCCCAAATCCCATTACCTTTATTTCTTTAAAATAAGAAATTTTATTAAATTGCTACATGAATAGTGACTTCCCTTTCAGCTGGAATTTATATAATTTAACATAAGAATATTGTACAGAATAAAGTTCATTCATATATTCCATACTTAATGTCAAAACTGTTTTAAAATTCCTACAAAGTTATCATTTTCTTTAGCAAGATCATTTATCCTATGATAACATATGCATCTCTTCAATATACTTATAGACCTAGAGCATGTGTTGATCTTTAAAATAATGCTGATCTTGCCTACAAAAATTAAGTTTAAAAAAACAGAATAAATTGCAAAACACAGAGCTCAAAAACAGAGCAACTGAATCCTGGGACTATTTTAGACCATACAATATTAGCACAGATCGTAAAATGATTTTCCACAAAGTAACACTTCAGATATACAACCCATTCATAACTTAGGGACTGCCAGCCATGCTCGATAAAATGTAACCTTTCCTTGATGAACAAGGGACATCAAAATGACCCAAGAATAATTACTGTAGTTCTCTAAAGATGAAAGCGTGTGGAATATTGGGATGAAATTTTATTCACCCCACAATAAAATACCTTAGGATTTGCTTTAAAACAATTTTTCTGCCCTGTCTTGGTTTCTTGCCATTTGTATCTTTCTTGACACATTTTATTATAGACTATATGATGACATGGTCTCTTGTGCACAAGCAGCAATCAAAATGAGGTTTAAGGCAATGTTTTATCCAGATGTATCTGATCCTTTTTTGTTGCTTTTATCAAGATCTTTACATTATTTCAGCAGCGTATTTATAAAATTAGGGAGTGGACAAGAAATCTCTTAAGCCCTCTTTAACTCTAATGCTTTATAAATGGGTATACATTTTTTCAAAACATTTAAAGTTCCCCAAACAGGAAATTTTACTATGTAGTATTTTTCCAATTATATCACTCATCGGTTAAAATTTAGATGGTGACAGTTTTGACCAATTAATTAAATCAATGCATTTTGGGTTATTACATGCTCCTAAATCTAAATAAATGCACTGACCATACATAGCTCTAGAGAAGGTGTCTGATCATAATTCTTAAGGAAGAAATGTGACTTAGGACACTAAAATCTCAGAAGACAGGCAGCAGATTACAAAGAGAAGAGACATAATTAGGTGATAATGTTCAGGAAATACAGAAAAATAACTAATTAATGATCCCACAGGTCTGAATGAATCTTAAAAATGTGAAATGGCTACATATTAATTACCAAGCAGAAAACTTTGGAGTACAATATATCATGGGGGGTAAAAGCAATAGGTATACACTGTACCTTTACTTACAGAAGAAACCTTAAATGGAAGTTGCTTTTTAATCAGCAAAAATAACCTTTCTGCAGATTTTAATTTTTTCAGCATATTCAGGTCAGAACAGGTGGTGAAAAAAACTTTTCCTGAAATATATTCAACCTAGAGATAGAAAAAATAGATATTAATTAAAACATAGCACATAGACTAACAATAATAAAAATGACCATTTCTGAAGTATCTACTATTTATCAGACACTGTACTAGGCACTCTGAATACATTTTTTCCCCCCTCATCCTTATAACAACCCTCTAAGATAGATTTTATCATCCCCATTTTATAGATTAGGAAACTGAGGCTTAGAGAGGTTAAATAATTTGTATGAAGTCACATAGTCAGTGACCAAGATGATAATCTTTCTATGTTACCTTTTGGAAAGTGTGTGTGCACACACTACTAAAAAAATAGAACACAAAATACTCATTAATTATCAAATCTCACACAACTGTTAAGAGTGGGCAAAGGACAGGTATAATGGAGAGGACAAATGAGGTGTCTAGCCCAAGGTTAAAATAATCAGTAGGTATTTCTTAAACATCTACCTCGTGGTCTACAAGGAAGCATACAGTATAAATCTTAAAGATGAATAATAATGTAATAGGCATACACTGACATACAAATTAAAATGTAAAATTTATAAGACAACAACCTGCATTAAACCCAGAAGAAAACTAACAACTTAACATAATAAACGCACTGATAAGTTGTAGGTACAATAAGTAGCACCGACGATGGAAGCCATCGTTAGTAAGTCTCAGGGAAGAATCCTATAAGACTTAGGAAGAGGGATTCTAACAAAAGAAAAAAGGGCACGAACACACAGATGGGAGTGACAACCTGGCTGAAGTAAACTGTAAGTCAGCATGGCAACATTTGCTGTGTGATGCTGACTGATGGTGTCAGGTGGATGGATGGTGTAGCTCAGGCCGCCTTGATAACGGTCACGAAATTTCGAGAACCACAGATGCTAACGGTCAAGCATTATAAGCTTCTGATGAACACTATGACGGCACTAAATTAGCTGGCAGAAAAAATTACTGTGGAAGAGGCATAAAGGACTGAGTGCTGACTGTGATGCTGGAGGGAGAAGTAGATTACTGAGGAAGAAATAATGAACCACTTGGCTGTGGGAACTGGAAAATGGACAGAAGCAAGAAGTATGCATCAAACAGAAAGAGGTTTTGGAGACAGGACGGCTATGTGGTCAAAGTCAGGGAAGAAAGGAGAATGAAGAGAGCACTGACTCACAGAGAGTCGAACGAGGTACAGCAAATGGTGCTTAATGCCAATGGAACCCTAAACCTTGTGGGTCATTCCAATGCCCTCAGGTTCAGGATGGATGTGGATAGTCCTAGCATTCTCCCTTTAGCAGTGGCCATGGGCTGACGGACATGGTTTTATGTCATTTCCTAGGACTGAGGCAACCATGGAATTTGGGGGATCCCATGTGTGTAGGTAGCTCCCATTCAATGGGAATTTGAGCTCCAAATGTTGTATGTTTGATCTGACCTGGTCTAATTAAGCTTTGGGGATGGTAATTTCTGAGGTTACCACTCTAGCTTGATGAAGAAGAATCTCCACTGGGGAAGTCCTAGGTTGATAACAATTAAAACCCCAATACTTCCAGTTACAAGAGTAACAAGTTCTGGGGCTCTGACATATAGCATGGTGATTACAGCTAGTAATACTGTATTATATAGCTGAAAGTTGCTAAGAGAGTCGATCTTAAATGTTTTCACCACAAAAAAGTAATGGTGCTTATATGACGGGATGGAGGTGTTAGCTAATGCTATGGTGGTCATCATTTTGCAATATATAAATGTATCAAATCACCTTAAACTTACATAATGTTGTTATGTCAATTATACCTCAATAGAGCTGGAAAAACAAATAAATTAAAAAAAAAAACCCAAATAGCTTAGGTACCAGCAATGTAGCTAACTAAGAGAGATGGAGGAAGGAGGGAATGAGAAGAATGTTTAGGAATCAGTATTTAAGGGGATAATGAAGTAACTAAAATAAGAACTTCTGGTTTCTACAATTTACTTCTTTCTCATTACAAAGGTGACATTTTCCCTCTAAAGTCAAAACTAAATATATGCCTCAAAAGTGCTTAGAATTTGGAGAGACAGTTTTAAAAAGTAAATTTTTAGAAGTTTAGATTTTATGTTACTTGACCGAAAAATATAGCTGATGTTAAGCCATCACAAAACAGGTTAACAGACATGAAATACCTTGTCAAGATTCTGGGGGAGCTGAAATAAATATTTTACTGAAAATGTATGGTTTTAAGATCCAAGTCTTATAAACAAACTGATGCAAACATCTAGACCCGTGATTTTAACCTAAGTAGTCTAGACATTAAATTTGTTATTTAATTGTACAAAGATCTTATCTTTTCTCATTCACTTGAGTATCAAGAGAAACAGTTTATATAATGAACTTCCTCCAAAAATATATTTTTTTGAGGAGGGTGTGGAGAACAAAAAAACGTTGACTGAAAATAAAGTTAATTAAGAGGACCTAAAAGGTCATTTAATTTATTTGGGGTATCCAATCATAAGAATAATATGTGTTGAGGCACTAAATACATTCTCAAAACCAAAAGCAACATTATTCTCTTTATTTAAAAAATTAACATTAGGCCTACATTCCTTTTACAAGAAATGAACATGTAATCAGAAGTAGTTTACGAAGTTGTAAAACAGCCACTGTGAGAATCAGTCATATATATGAAAGCACTTTAACTGTTCACCCTTTGTAAAGACATTGTATCTCAAAGTAGTAGAGAAATGAATTTTGCTGTTTATGATTTCAAACACTGAAGCTACCCGTTACTCGTTTTTTTTTAGTTTGTAACTGATCATACTCAATTACAATAATTAGGGAGAACTGTGGCATTTTAGAATATTTTATCCCAGTATTTGTTACTTGAAAATTTATTTATATATCCAATCTGTTCTTTCCATTTGGAATTAAATCATTAAAAACTGCCTAAAACCAGCTGGTTTTATGTCTAACACTTCAGAAGATGAAATAACAGCCTTTATTAAAGAAAAAAATAGCTCTGTTATCGGCTAGCATTATCTAAGCAGTTAGCAGTTTTACCTTTCTTTTAAAATTCAGGGATTCAAGTCTGACACAAAGATGAAAAGCTTAAGCCTATGCAAAAAAGTCAGGTACAGTAATACAGGGAGACACCAAAGTTTTCCTAATTCTATAGATGCCATTTCATTTCAGAATTAATTTTTAAGTGCTAAGTGAAGGACTGAGGTGGGGTGTG
This sequence comes from Mesoplodon mirus, assembly GCF_964341445.2. Taxonomy (NCBI): domain Eukaryota; kingdom Metazoa; phylum Chordata; class Mammalia; order Artiodactyla; family Ziphiidae; genus Mesoplodon; species Mesoplodon mirus. Next base: position 56,572,781 of record NC_138990.1, read on the forward strand.
AGCTTTTTTGGGATCATTTTAGAAGAGAGAATTTAAAATATATACTTTACTACATTAAATGAAAAACTATGAAACAACTCAACTATCTCCTTAGCTGTACCCCACTACCCTCTATCATCATGACCCCACTAAAAAAGTAAAAACAAAAAGACCTGGGTTAATTGTCTTTGCTATGTGGATTTATAAAGGCTGATTAATCAACTGACAGGGCCTCCTGGCCAGCTGGCATTGGAGACACCTCTACTACCTTCAAAATTACTGTTCCTGCTTTTATTGTTATAATAAATAACAGTATTTAACACATTAAACATTATTACAAAGTAAAGCTTAATTTTACCCAACACATTTCTTTAAAGTACTCTACACACTACATACTATAGTATATATTTATATGCTATAAACTAAATATTTAAAAATACACAGGAACCTATAGAGAGGCTTGCCCCACCACCAGGAGAAAAAAATCAAACCTGAATATGACCAAGTGCTAGCTATAACTTACAGGACTCCGATTTACAGGAAACATAGAGGATAGAAGAACATATGAAACCACACCATGGAGAAGCAAATGGCAAAGACTGAGAACAAGCAGAGACCATCTTTTTTCTAATAACGCAGCATATGCAGTCTGGGTCAAGCCATCTGTTTTTCATACCAAGAACTCTACGTTAACATTTTAAAAAATCAGTGCAGCAAGACGTCATGGCCACACAGTGTTTAAGGAACTGGACCCAGGTCCCAGCCTGCCTAGGTTGAACATGATAACATGCTCATGCTTGATTTCACAGACAGCTTGGGTGTGAATCCCAGCTCTGCTATTTTCTGGTTCCACGACTTGAATATTTTATTGGACTTTACCTGTGCTTCATTTTCCGTTTCTGTTAAATGTGGAGCCTACCTCATAACACAGGGCAGTTGTGAAAATTGTCTGACACATATTAAATGCTTAATCCATGTCAGCAGTTGCTACTGTTGCTTTTTTAGATTAGCTACATTCAATACTCTATGACATTCTGTGACCAAAACCACAAATGGCAGGTAGTCTGATAAAGATTGATGCCATTCTTCATGACCCCTCTATACTCCTCCCCCCAACCCCTCATCACTGAAAACTCCTTTTGTAGACCTTCAACACTGCATGAGTCCTGGGAGTGGAGTGGTCAATTTCTTTCAGTAAGCTTTCATTTTCCAAAAACACATCATTCACGCTGTCATATATATCCCAAGATACTGGAGCACTTTTCTATTACATCCTTTTCCTGTTTTCAAGAACCAGGCTCAGCTTGTCCTAGAACCTAAACTGATGTTTAAAACCTTCTTCGTTTCATTGAAATTAACAGCGTATAAATGCCAGCAACTGTTAACTTCCTCCTCTGAGGCTTCCAAGAGAGTTTTTCTAGCTACTATTTACTGCGTGTTTAAGGTGTACTTTACACACCCTTTATCATTTAATCCTCCCGAAAGTCCTATGAGATAAACATAATCATTGTCGGGAAACTGACAAAAACAGCTGAACCTGAAGATTGTATTTGCATTTAAAGGATGGAGAAAGGATTCTGACAGGTCTAATTCTAATTATAGGCACTATCAAACACTTTTCTTTTAAAGAATCCAAGAAGTAACTTGCGTCAACCTCTCTTTTTAACAAAACTTCACGCGTGACAGATACGCGGTAACAGATGTGCAGGGAAAAACGGCTGGCGGGTCTTTCCGGCAGTAATTAGAGGACCTGCCAGCAGAACTCCGAGGGCCGGGACGTCGCCTCCGTGGGTTCGCGGGCCGAGAGCGCGGGGCTCACGTCGCTTTCCCGGGTCTGGGACGGACCCCGGCGGAGAGGCACAACGGCCAGGGGCGGGGACTGGGCCGCCCTGCTTCCCGCCCGGGCGCGCGACCAAGCCGACTCACCTGCGTGGCCGCCAGCCGCGACCGCACCTCCCGCATCAGGAAGGGCTCCAGGCCGCGGCCCGCGGTGCAGAAGAAGCGGGCGCCCGCTGCAGGACCGGAGCAGAGACCGCCCGTCACCGCCGCCATGGCGGCTCGGGGTCATGTGGCCTCGCGTGCGCGCGCCGCGGCGCAGCGGCCCCGGAGGCGGCGCTCACTGGGTGAAGGGCCGGGTGTTGCCAAAGGCGAGCCGGGCAGGGAGGTCCCGGGAGGGTGCGATCGGCTGGGAAGGACCCTGTGGGTCTCCTAGGTTAACTACTTGGAACCCCCTTGATTAGGCATCTGGAATTATTTACAATCACAGGTGGAAGGGATATGATTGGGATCTATAACGCGGATGTATAAGAGGGATATGATTGGGATATATAAAAAGGAGATATATATATATATATATATATATACACATAGAGGGTGGCAGAGTTTATTTCAGAGAGAATAAAGCCTGCCATCGATCTGTTAGATCTTTAGCAGATGATATCATGACACATCTTTGCCTCTGATACTCATGGCCTCGCGGTGCTAAAGAAATGAATGATGATTATAGGGAAGCAACGTAAAATGTGAAAGACTATAGGGACTAACTGATGTGTTGCTTGAAATATCTATTAGATTTCAACCCAATTCTCTTCCCGAAGTAGGATAGTGGATAAGATTACTGGTTTGTGCTAGTAGCGAGATGTGTGAATGAGAAATCCTATTCCAACTGATAAATTGTTGGTGAATAAAACAGATGAGTAACTTGTTAAAAATATTTTCAAATCAAATATTTTTTTAAGATGGGAAAATAAAGCCTTAAAAAATGATTTCTCTGTAACATCTGTAACTGCTACGCTTTAAATGTCTATAACAAAGGAAGCTAATAGGTCCTTCTCTTGTACCTCGGAGAAGACGGTTCATCAGAAGTCCGTTGGAACTTAGATAAGAAGGCAAATAAGAGTACAGCAACGTGTACTCTTATTTTTAATCTTTGACTATAAGCATAATAAAAATAGGCAATAAAAATCAAGCATGATATGCATTAGCATAGTTTTAAAACAAATTTTATCTCTGACATAACTTTTAAAAATAAAGGCGTGAAATTTTTTTTTAGAAAGGAGATATCATATCATCTCATCCATCTGCCTTGTTTTTCAGATTGAGGAAGTTGATGCCCAGAGAGGCCAAGGGACAGTGAGTTAGTGGTGCAGCTGAGGCTGGAACCTAGCCGGCTTGGCATCTACTATACTGAGCTCTGTTCCATTCCTCCCAACTCCCTCCCCTCCTCCCCATCTCTCCCCACTACTCTTCTCATGTAAGGAGCCCGGTTCTGTCTTCACCAAGCATTGGGCTCAAACTGGGAATTCCTAGGCCCAAGAGCAGAACTTCCCATGCTCCCACAAGATGTCTTTATGTTCATGAAACAGGTCACATTTCTTGCACTAAGTTAATCATCAGGGTAATGAATACACCAGCCAGTTTGGCCCACCTGATTTGATTGACTCAACAGTATTTGAAGGGATTTGTTTTTAAACTATGAATTAAATTAACAATGAATATATTGCTTGAGAAGCATAGAAGCCTTATTATAGTATGAACAGCATTAAATTAGCTCTGTAGTTCTATGAATCAGATATATAGGAACTATTAAATGTGTATCTGTCTAGCCAGTACGTCTCACGCGCTTCACAATGCGACACCAAGGTGAATAATGGACTTCCCTTCCCTCTGTCCCACCCCCTCCCCAGCTCATGGTCCACTAGGACAGTATTATGAAAAAAATTTAAAATTATCTATTTGTTTATTTATTTTGGCTGTGTTGGGACTTCGTTGCTATGCGTGGGCTTTCTCTAGTTGCGGTGAGTGGGGGCTACTCTTCGTTGTGGTGCGTGGGCTTCTCATTGCGGTGGCTTCTCTTGTTGCAGAGCATGGGCTCTAGGCGCACAGGCTTTAGTAGCAGCATGTGGGCTCAGTAGTTGTGGCGCATGGGCTTAGTTGCTCTGCAGCATGTGGAATTTTCCCGGACCAGGGATTGAACCTGTGTTCCCTGCATTGGCAGGTGGATTCTTAACCACTGCGCCACCAGGGAAGTCCATGAAAATTGTTATGGAGTCAGGTAACGTGGGCTTTTCAAAGCTTCAGTCCTAAAACTTCTTCTCAGACCCATGCATTTTGGTGAAATCTTTTTTTTTCCCTCCAGACTTATGTTCTTGTTCTCTTGGCAGTTGCCGTAGCTATTCCAACTCCGCTATACTTTGAGGCTGCTGACTCTCAAGTCTGTCTGGGGAAACCCACGAAACCTCCATAGTACTTCCTACATTGTGGACCCAAGATGGTAAGCACCCAGACATACGGTATCCCATTCAGTTCAACACGTACCAGACCCACTCCCTACCAGATGCCACACTAAGCCTTGAGGATACAAAGATGAGTAAGTAAGGGTCTGGACTTCAAGGGGCTCAGAGGATGGTGAGATTGAATTAGTGAGGACTACCCAGGATGCTGTGGCAGCACAAACAGGCAGCAGGGAGAGCTTCCTGGAGAAAGTCACTTCTACGCCAAGCCATGAAGGTTGTGTAAGAGTTAAATGACTCACTGGGGATGGGGGAGAGGGTGAGGGGTGGTAATAGTTGTGTAGAGTTTTGGGTAGAAGGAGCAGCAGATGCGAGTGTGTGTGTGTGTCTGTCTGTCTGTGTGTGTGTGAGAGAGTGAGTGACAGAAGGCCACAACGGCAGTTAGGTATTATCAGAGCATAAATTGTATGAGTTGAGGTCGATAGAGGTAGAGGTAGAAAGGTTGGTAGGGACCAGGTCACAGCAGTGCTGCCCAAGGCAGAAGAAGAAATAACTTCTCCAGCCTCAGGCTGGCCAGCAATATGCTCTCCTGGACAAAACCATGCCTGCACAGCCCATCTTCCTCTTATCTCCCCCGCTTTTCCCTTCTTCTGTTGTCTTTGCCTCTCCAGGAGCCTTTGGTCAGCAAGGTCAGGGGCTACTCTTGTTCCGGTTGGGGGGTCAAGTGCATTTACACACCCTTGGACCCTGCTGCAGCACAGCCCTTCCAACAAGGCCTTTCACACAGTGCTTGAGATGAGATGAAACAGATGGAGAGCTGCCTCTTTAGGGAGAAAACAATTGGTTTTTTGAGAGGAGACTTGCCCGGAATTCTTTCCCTATTATGCAAATGATTTTCCTCCATCATTTCTGTTTCTCATTCAAAAATGTCTCTACTGAAGAAGAGCCACTGATCCCTATAGATGTTTAGCTTAGCCAGCTGTTTTGCTGATTGAATATTGCATATTTAACATATAGGAAGTTGGCAGTTGACACGAGCAATTTTAGAACAGATACACTTTTAATTGGGGGTATTTTAGGAATTTAGGGCAAGGTTATTTGCTTCAAGATCTCTCCCTATTTTGGTGCGATTGGCAGTTCCTTTAGTTCTTAAAAGCATTTGATGTATGAACTTAGATATTAAAATGCAAATGCTTTAGACTGTGAGATCCTTGAGGATGGGATGACATCATTCATCTGGGCATCCGAGGAGAGTATGCTGGCTTGTGTATGGTGGGCTCTTGGTCAATGAATGCTGAATTGGATGGAATCGTGACTATCACTAAAGAAATCCCCCTCAGCTAGAAGGGATTGCTATCACCACCATATCAGTGGGGGCCTTTGTGAGTGAGACATGGGGATAAGAGTAGAGTACTGAGACCACTGAAGGGAATTCAGGGGACAGGAGGACCCCAAAGATAAACTTCTTTGCAACTTGGCCTGCTACTTCTCCCTGCCTCATCATTTCTCTAGCCTCCCCCCAACACTTTACAAATAACGTTTCCTTACCAGAAATCCTCAGAATGACTTGGGGAGTCATTTCAATATGTCGGGCTTGCCATCCCCCTCTCTCCTGTATTCTGGTACAGTTGAGTGGGGTTGGTGACAAGCCAGGGCCCTTCTCCCCAGGAAGGAACCATTGCTATATACCAACCAATTCAACTGCTGACTTCCCCCAAATGCCTGCTCTTTCCCCACTCCCAGGCCTTCGCATATACTGTTCCCTTTGTTTAGAACCCTCTTCTCTTCCCTTTCTTCTCTTTAAGGCTAAGCTAGAATGCCACATCTTCCATGAAGCTCTTTCCCTGCCTTTACAGCATAACATTTTATACATTTACCATTTATTTATTCATTCATAAATATTTATTGAGTCCATGGCAATGTATCAGTTGATATGACAAGGTCCCAGCCTTTGAGAATCTTTCAGTTTAATGGGAGGTCACGCGATGGTGCTGGATTGCCCAGAGAGACATATAAAGGATGACAGTACAGTGTGATATATGGGAAGGAAATGAGAGCAATTGGGCCTGGCATATAGTAAGCACTTTATAAACAAGATTGAACAAATGAATTTATTCTGAAGTTCAGTGAACCCTTGTCACATCTGTGGCTTCTCAGCTCACTTTGAACATCTTTGCCAAGTCAGGACATTCTCTGCCTTCAGAAACCCACCTCCCCAAGGTGGATATGTAGTTAGTAAGCCCCATGGAGGTATGATGAACTCTGTTCACATAGCCCAGCATAGTAATTTAAAAAGAGTAGGATTTTATAAATTTTTTAGAATTCAATTGAATTGTAGCATTGTGGTAAAACCTTAGATACAGACGCAGAAGTCTGTTGCATACACACATTCCAACCAAGTCCGTGCAGGCTGTGAAAGAATCAATATATTTGTATGTCTGGAATGGCAAAAGCAGTTTGGGGAAAAGCTCTTGGTCACATACTGATCATTTAAACCACTTACATGCACACAGTAATCATCATGAGGGGTGCTTCTTTGAATGTACAGTCAAAAAAGAAAATTTAGCAGAAAATTATTGCATTGTGTATGTAAATACTGCTTTAAAGCATTATTTATTCATTAGTGTTCATACCACTGTAGTTTTAATTGTAGCATCAAAATTCAAAAGATGCAACTGCCATGCTTTGATCTAGAGAGACAATTCTTTTATAGATATTATCTTCCTTTAGTTATGCAGTGCATGAAATTATTTTGATGTACAAATAAAACCTAGTATATCCAGTGCTTTTTCAGAAAAGCGTGCTGAGTGTTTAATGCATATTTCAAGACACTAGGGTATTTGATGTGATTTTATTTGTTTAAATGTATTTTGAGCCCATAAAACTGGATTTATATCTGATAGACTTTTATAATGTCCCAGTTAGAAGAGAGTATGAAAATTACTTCTTGGATATATTTGCTGACTGAACGAATGACTGAATCTACAATTTTCTTCAATTTGCTTGAGTGAACTATATTGCCTAAATAAAATAAAGCCATTTTCTTCTTGCAGTTATATTCACCTTACTCCGACTGCTGTTTTAATATTCCTTTTCTTGTGCTGCATTTATGTGTATGTTTCCTATGAATTATTTTCCTTGAGAGGTTTGCTATTACCTACCTTTCTATTTCCTAGTCCAAAGAAAGCCCCAGAAATGTCCCAAACTACCATATTTTAATATTTTCCCCCTTTCATTTTCTTGTAAGTCTTACTGCTTTCTAGTAGACGGTCGCTTTATTTTGCCTGTTTATCAGTGGTCACTGAAGAAAAAAATCACCTTAAAACTCAAGCAGGTGTGATCTGCACATAAACAAAAACAACCAGATTTTATTTCCTCGAAAATACAGAAAGAACGCCCTGTTTTACCGTGAATGGTATTTGGCAGAACAGAATCTGGAGATTTTATTAGAATGTTAGCTTGATTCAGTCAATTTTCTCCCATTGCTGGCATGAAGAGTTGAGAGTGGATTGTGGCGCAAGCAGACTTACTTTATTATGTATTCATATCTTTCTATTTTTTTTTTTTTGTTGAAGGGTGATAATACTTTGCTGTCCGTGGACATTTTGTGCTGCTTTGAAAAATAACTTCTTTAACACTCTTGGAAAATTCTTTCTGATCTATATCCACACATAATCAGGCTTGTCTCCCAACAATTTAAAAAAAATTTTTTTAGATTTAATAATGAAGGATATTCTATTTCCATTTAATGCTATAATTTTTTAAAATAAATTTATTTATTTCATTATTTTATTTTATTTGTTTATTTTGGCTGTGTTGGGTCTTTGCTGCTTTGTGCGGGCTTTTCTCTGGTTGCGGCGAGTGGGGGCTATACTCTTTGTTGCGGTGCACGGGCTTCTCATTGTGGTGGCTTCTCTTGTTGCGGAGCACGGGCTCTAGGCTCACCGGCTTCAGTAGTTGTGGCTTGCGGGCTCAGTAGTTGTGGCACACGGGCTTAGTTACTCCGCGGCATATGCGATCTTCCCAGACCAGGGATCGAACCCATGTCCCCTGCATTGGCAGGTGGATTCTTAACCACTGCGCCACCAGGGAAGCCCCTATAATTTTTAATAATGGTATTAATTACTTGGCTTAACAGAAAAACAATATAGATACAAAATGAAAGATGAAATCTGTAGCACCAGCTTAGGCAATCATTTGGGTCTTTCATAAAATACCTTCAGAATAGGACATAATGCTGCAATTATTTGGTACTGGGTGAGCTTCTAGATCCCAGACAGATAATAATATTTGTATCTTTAATCACTATATGTATCTTGCTTTATTGCCCCGTCACTCTGATCAACTTAGATGACACAGGTCTTCTGCACTAGCACATGGATTAATCACAATAATCAGAATTGCTCAAATTTGTTATCTGGACATTGTATGTGGTTTGTACTGGATGTTGTATCAGCTTTCTACATTGGATGTAGATTATAGTGCAGATTTTCCAGACTTTTTAGACTTTCGGGGTACATATACTCTTTAAATTGGAAGCACTTTTCTTAACTGTGGCAGTGGACTTGGATTCTTTAAAAAACAAATTCCTGAAGTTGTGAAAGACTGCGTGTTAGGGGGGGGCGGGGAATGAGGCTATTGAATGCATATTGAGGCTCTTCGTGGGGTGAGAACAGCAGTCACAGTTTTGAGAGTTGGATTTCCTTGAAGGCAACTTTGATACTGAGCACCCAGTGAGGGCAGCTGGAAGACATAGGCTCTGGAAACCACTGTTAATCCAAACAATTCCAGATAAACTTGACACCCATATGTTTTAAATGTATGGCCCAGATGTGGTAAGTAATAGTATTTGTTATTTCAAAATGGGTATACATAGAATTTAAAACATTCACATATATAACTTGTTGAAAACAGTGTTAGGTGGTAACTTGATTTGGAAATTCCTTGCTCTTCTTTGAATTACAGTTGGCTCTTTACCCAGATTCTGTCAAAGAGATGTTCAAAAACTTGAAAACAAAATTTCAATAATAAGATAAATCTGATGGGGGCAAATGCAAGGAAAAAAATTGGGAAGGACTGACTAGACACAAGTTTAATCCAAAGTTAGCTGTTATAAGCCTAAATACTAAAAGTGGACCTCAAACTGACCACAAACTGCATATTTGTTAACAATTACTTAATATAGTATTTTAGGGCATTTATTAGAATAATTTTACTTTTGACATGGATATGAAAGCAGAGAAGGTTAGGGAAAAAATAACTGAGGAAAATAAATCTTACATGGAAGGTTAGAAGGAATTGAAATTGTTTAGCTTGCTGAAATGAAGGAAGGTTAAGAAAAAGCCTTAAATATCTTCAAATACATGAATGGGATCATTAGTGGGATACTGGTCTGTTATAAAGAAAACTGGAAAAAAAAATGCATGGGTTCAACTCTTAAAGCCCTTTGGGACTTCAAGTCCCAGAGTCTGAAGTTCTGGCTTTCTGACCTGCTGGTCCCTTTCCCATTAAGGTGTCTTCTTGGTGGCCCAGAGTGTAGCCTTTGCTCTTTACCATTTGTTGATCACAATCTAAGCAAGGTAGGTGTCCCAAGATCAGGTCATAAAGGGTGAAATTGATGCATAGAGACAGATGTTTACTGAAGAGGCTAGTTGGGTAATTATTCACTTCCAAAGACTTTGATAAGTGAAAAAAAATTCTTTGTTCTCCCATAAGCTCTTTAGTCTTATTCCTCTATTAGGATTTACCATATTATTTTTTGTTTTGTTTTGCTTTTGTTTTTTAAATTGTGGTAGAAACCACATAGCATAAAATTTACCATCTTAACCATTTTTAAGTATACAGTTCAGTAGTAACTATATTCACATTGTTGTGCAAGTGATCTCTAGAACTTTTTATCTTATAAAACTGAACAACCTCGCCCCCCATCTCTCCCTCTCCCCAGCCCCTGGCATATTGGATTTTGATGGATTTTTTTTTCCTACATGTTTATCTCCCTCATTAGTTTCTAAGTTAAGAACTTATTCATCTTTTGTCCTCAGCGCCTTACACTTAGAGGGTACTTAATAAATGTCTTCTGACTGAATGCAAGAATGAACAGCAGAGTGAGTCTCTTTAAAGGGATTGAACTCGGGCCCCCTGCATTGGGAGCCAGGAGTCTTAGCCACTGGACCACCAGGGAAGTCCCACCTGTTTTGCTTTTAAAAATACAGATTCCCATTTGAAAAAGAATAGATACATGTATATGTATAACTGAATCACTTTGCTGTACACCTGAAACAAACACAGCATTGTTAATCAACTATAATATAAAATAAAAATTAAAAAAAAGACAGAATTGGACAGAATGGCATAAAAAAAAAAAGAAAAAAATTCTTAAAAAAACAATACAGATTCCTGCTCCCCCTCCACAATTCTGATTTAATTGGTTTGAAGTGGGGCATTAGCATTTAAAAAAATCTCTCACTAGGGTAGAGAACCATTGTCAGGCAATCCTGTTCTTTGCCAGATCTTTGCTATTCCTGGCTTTTTAATCTCTGGGGTTGGCCACGTGACCTAGTTCTGGCCAATGAATCTCTGCTGTGTCTTCTGGCACTCCTTTTGCTTTCCTGATAAAAGAGACAGATACCAGAGAACTTAATGCTATGGCATCTTCCTCTTTTTTTCTGTTTTGAACGCAGGTGTGATACCGTATGCTATGGTAGCCGTCTTGCAACAATGAGGCAACAAGCATTAAGATAAAAAACCCAACAAGTTAATGGGGAAGCAGAAAGTTGGAAAGAACCTGGGTCTTTAATAACATTGTTGAACTATGGGACTACCTACTTTTTCTTGTTTAGTAAACAATAAGTGTCCTTATGGTTTAATCCTCCTAACAGTGGCTCTTCTCTCATTACCTGCTTACAAAAGCATTCTGAGCTGAAACAAAGGGTATCATAGACCAAACTCAAACTGGATGCAGATAAATCCCATGATGAAACGTTTTTCAGAAAACCTGGCTAAAACTCTAAAACTATTTGCCTACATGTATAACTGCTATGACAAAGGTTTGTGGTATTTCCCGTAAAACTCCCTGATGTGACTATCAAAAACAGACCAAAGTTGCGTATAAGTTTTACTCAGTTTTGCATTTATGTTTTTATATTTCCAGTAATAAATGTCAGCATGGTAGAATGACTTATCTAATGAAAAATAACATTTATTCATTGAACAAATATTTATTGAACATCAGCTCTGTGCCAGACATGAGTTTGGCTAAGCATATGGGAACATTAGTGAACAAAGCAAATAACTCTGTCTTTAAAAATACCCCTGTGTCACTGATAACTCTAGTTGGGGGCTGCAGGAGGCAAGCACAGAAGCCATCATGATAATAAATAAGATGTGGGGTGTGTTAGAATGTCAAAAGTGCTATTGAGAAATAGAACAGGTTAAGGAGAGCTAGGAGCACAGGAAAGAGCAAGACTCACAGTTTTAAATCAGGTAGAGGAGGCAGACCTCACTGATTTTACTTTTGACATGATATGTCTTTAAATACTCAGGTAAGAGGATCATTATAGAGAATGAAGTTAACTTTAAGTACTAGATTTGTTTTCTGAATATGTACTGTAACAAAAGTGTGCTCCCCAAAGGGCTGGTGAAGTTTATACCTGCTAGCCACAGATTAGGGGAAAAGAATTGATCCTCGATTTTGTGGAGATTGTGTGTCCTCCTGCCTATCATATATTCTTATTAGACATCTTATGGTGGATAATTTTTGGAATCCAAAAGCTGGTGTTACTTTCTGCAGTTTGAATGTACAGAATTAAAAACAGTGGTTCTCAAAAATCATAATGATGCCTATTCTAGATGCTGGGAATATGGTCGTGAACCAGTCTGAAAAGGTCCGAGCTCATGGACCTCACTTTCTAAAACAGGGAGAAAGTTCCTCTGTCTGTTCATAAGCATGTGATTTCCCCGTGCCCTTTGGGTTCTGGTTTATTTTAGTAAGATTGGACATAGAAGGACATTATGATGGTGGCATTTTGCTCTGTTTGAGAATAGGGAAGGGATACAATCAGTAGTGGGCATTCCTTTCTTACTTGTGACAGGTGCCACTCTTGTCACTCTCCACTGTCCAGCTCGCTTTGGTTGATTTAATAGCAGTTTTGTGAGTTCCCAGGGACACCCCACCAATCAGGAATGCAAGGAGGGGGAAAGAGACAGCTATAAGAATTAGTCTCTCCTAAGGATCTTCCTCAGATTTTACCTCAATTAATTGCTTGAGATATTGATAAAAGTCATATACATAAATTATTAAATTTTTTTTTTTTTTTTTTTTTTTGCGGTACGCGGGCCTCTCACTGCTGTGGCCTCTCCCGTTGTGGAGCACAGGCTCCGGACGCGCAGGCTCAGCGGCCATGGCTCACGGGCCCAGCCGCTCCGCGGCATGTGGGACCTTCCCGGACCGGGGCACGAACCCGTGTCCCCTGCATCGGCAGGCGGACTCTCAACCACTGCGCCGCCAGGGAAGCCCTAAATTATTAAATTTTATGTAAGCTTTTGGAAAGGTTTTTAAAAATTACTTTTGAGACAATGGTAGAAAACTAGTCATTTAAAAACATTTTACTAAAATATAGTTGATTTACAATGTTGTATCTAATTTCTGCTGTATAGCAAAGTGACTCAGTTATACATTTATATATTCTTTTCATATTCTTTTACATTATGGTTTATCCCAGGATATTGAATATAGTTCCCTGTGCTATACAGTAGGACCTTGTTGTTTATCCATCCTATATATAATAGTTTGCATCTGCTCATCCCAATCTCCCAGTGCTTCCCTCCCCCACCCCCCCTTGGCAACCACAAGTCTGTTCTCTGTGTCTGTAGTAAGTCTGTTTTTGTTTTGTAGATATGCTCATTTGTGTTGTATTTTAGATTCCACATATAAGTGACATCATATGGTATTTGTCTTTCTCTTTCTGATTTACTTTGATTAGTATGATAATCTCTAGGTCCATCCATGTTGCTGCGAATGACATTATTTCATTCTTTTTATGGCTGAGTAATATTCCATTATATATATATATATATATATATACACACACACACACACCACATCTTCTTTATCCATTCAGCTGGTGATGTACATTTAGGTTGCTATTGTAAATAGCATGTATTGGCTCTTGTAAATAGTGCTGCTATGAACATAGAGGTGCATGTATAATTTCAAATTATAGCTTTGTCTGGGTATATGCACAGGAGTGGGATTGCTGGACCACATGGCAACTCTATTTTTAGAAAACTAGTTATTTAAAGAAATACCAAGACCTCTATAGACTAGGGCTTGAATATTATTGATATTTAATTCTTATCAACTAAATATAAGGGTTATTATAGGGAGCCCAGTGGGGAAAATTCTTCACTAACTACCCCTTGGCTTATATTTCTAAAGAAAAGTCTTTTTAAATGTACTTGGGCAGGGTGTGGGAGGTGGTGCACGTCTAGGGAATGGAGAAAACACTGAAAATCAAGGAGAAGGCTGTTCTTTTGTAAAAATATCCATGAAAAGGGACACAGCTTCACCTTTAGCCAAACTACAGCAATGTATGGGGATTCTCATGGTCTCTTTTAAGGCAACTGATAATCACAAGATTTTGCATATTAAAAGTTTTTCACAGAGCAAACAGAAGTCTCTGGAGGTCAGGGCCTTTGAGAGAGGTGATCTAGAGAGGTGATGTTTTATGGCTGCATGGTTTTAACCCAGTTTGGTTTTATGAAATGAGAGGAGAAAAAAAAAATTCTGTTTGGAGTGCTCTGTGTTTTATTTACCTTCCTGAGTTATTGTGATGGCCTTCCAGGCTGAAGTTTAATGACATCAAATGAAAACTGTTTATTTTACCCAGGCTTCAACATCTGACAGAGGCAAATCATCCAATCTTACATCCTGGATTAAGTGTAAACAGAAGTGTGATAAGATACAACCTGAGGAACAAATTTTAAAAATAGTAGTCATCACTCAGATACAATTTTTATAAGCTTTTTCCTGTTTATTCCGCTTGATTTCATTAACACTAGCATTGCCTACAGAATTGAGGTTTTGTGATGTGTGTGACATTATTCCCTCTTTTTTCCTTCCTTCCTTTCTTTTGAAATCAAAAACAAATATTTCAGTATTGTTTCTATGATTTTGAAAATAAACACAGCTATATATTTTGTGCGTGGTTAGGCCTAATTCAATAAAAATATTTGGAAATCAAAGAAAATCTTGTTCTTATATATACTAGGAATTGACAGATCAGTAGATGGAGTGTTAATGAATTTATTCTAATTATTTTCCCTTTGGAGTTGATAGTATAATTTATTTAAATATAAGTTTTAATTCATCCAGTCTAACATTTGACAAGAACACTGATACAACTCAAGCTATTAATTTTTCAGAGTTTATTTTGGGGCTATTTCTCAATAATAGTCTAAATGAAAATGACCAATTGTGATAATTATTGATGAGGCTTGAAGAGATAATAGGGTAAGCTGCCCGATAAGGACTTACAGGCAGAAGAAAAAAAAGGTCTTTAGAAAAGAAACTGGTTTGAAGGTTTCCAATTATCACTTAAGAGATTCTCACATTTATGGAAAGGGACTCAGGTCACCTGAAGCCCATGATACACAATTAGCCATGAGTCCAACAGTCCTATTTATATAAATGATAATATTCTCAATGAGAGATTTCCCAAAAAAGAGACTTACAATCTTGTAAGAAACTTCACCCAAAATGATGAATGTACTCTAGTCTTCCTCTCTAGGCTTCCTTTGTTGCAGAGATTGTGGTTCTGCTTTGAGCTGTCAATGTTAATAATATCATAGCCAGTTATTTTACCAGCAAAAGCAAGTTTATTCAGAAATAGCCAGAGGAGGGCTTCCCTGGTGGCGCAGTGGTTGGGAGTCTGCCTGCTGATGCAGGGGACACGGGTTCGTGCCCCGGTCTGGGAAGATGCCACATGCCGCGGAGCGGCTGGGCCCGTGAGCCATGGCCGCTGAGCCTGCGCGTCCGGAGCCTGTGCTCCGCAACAGGAGAGGCCACAACAGTGAGAGGCCCGCGTACCGCAAAAAAAAAAAAAAAAAAAGAAAGAAAAAGAAATAGCCAGAGGAATTGCAGTTTGGGATACATGAGCTATTCTGGACCACAGGCAATCCAGAGAACAAGGAAGGCAAACTGGCTTTTATAGGGAAAAGGGAGGAGTAGGGAAGGGCTGTGATAACCAAAGGGACCACTGAAAGAAGCTGCAAGTCCGAAGTATGGAGGCTTCTTATCTGTAGGGCTGCTATCAGATTGGCTGGATTGTCAGTGGGCTGAGAGTTTTCTTCTTCCTGCTGGGCAGTAAAGTAGGCGACATCTTCCTGTCAGAGATGTAGGCTTATGTCTCCTCCTGTTTGGAGTAATTGATGATGCAAGGCAGGGCAAAGAGAGCTCCTCCCACAGGCTTGTCCTGGCTTCAAATTTAGCTGAGGTTTGTTTAATTCTACAAAGTAAGTATTCAAATTAAAAGGTTTATCCAGAGATATGCAAAGTTAAACTTTCCCCTAGAGCATCATTAATGACATATTCTGTATCCAAGTTCTGCTATTAAACCAGATCTTTGAGTCATGAGCTTTGCCAGTTTCTCTTGCTGTGCTTTAATTTCTGATGACTCTACAATAAGAAATTAATCCACCTAGGTTTTGGTGAACCTTTATTTCTCTTGAAGTCTGATAACACTGTCTTCTGTATCTTTTCAGCCCTGATCAGAATGAGATAGAGCTTTTTGACCTACAGCATCATGATTATAGGTAGATTTAAGAGAAAATATCCTTTGGACTTCTTTTCTTTTTAAAAAAAAATTTTTGTACTATTTATTTATTTATTTTTGGCTGTGTTGGGTCTTCGTTGTTGCACGGGCTTTCTCGAGTTGCGGCGAGTGGGGGCTGCTTTTCATTGCGGTGCGCGGGCTTCTCACTGCGGTGGCTTCTCTTGTTGCGGAGCACGGGGTCTAGGCGCGTGGGCTTCAGTCGTTGTGGCACATGGGCTCTAGAGCACAGGCTCAGTAGTTGTGGCGCACAGGCTTAGTTGCTCTGCGGCATGTGGAATCTTCCCAGACCTGGGCTTGAACCCATGTCCTGGACGTCTGTTCTTAAAATTGATTTTCTATCAGAGAGGACCTTGGTGCTAACATCTTGCTTTCTAGGGTACTGATCATAAAAACATCTCTGGCTTGACCATTTTTTATGACAGTCATTATTAGGAGATACTCATAGAACTAAACAAAACATAGGGTTCTAAACTTGGATTTCCTTACCACTTGGATCTATTCCCCCTCAGTACATATATCAGACTCTTTCCCTGCCCACTCCTCACAATGTTCTTGCTTCTAAACTTGGATATTCTTAGTGAATGAAAGAACAGAGGATAGCAGCAACCTGTGTTCTCAAAATATTACTGCTTCAACAGATGGTACAACAGGAAAAAATTTTTTTTAACTTAAAAGAAAGTAATTTCATAATACACTGTTTCTGGAGTCATGGTGGTTTCTCAATTATCAATTGGGTGATAACCCCGATTATCAAAAGATTGAAAGCTTCCTGTATGCTAGGGACTATGCTAAGCCCTTTTCATTTACTTCATTTCACTTATTACTCTCAGTAACTCTATGGTTAGATGGGTACTATTATTAGCCTCATCTTACAGATCAGGAAATCAAGGCACAGATGGTTAAGTGACTTTCCATAACCACACAGTGCTCAGGGACAGAGCTGAGAATGGAATTTGTGCTGCTAGACCTCAATGCCCAGGCTCTTATCTGCTATACTCACTCTTTCTCCTTCAAGGGATGTGCAGTAGATGATTCAATAACTGTAGGGTAATGCTTATTTTAAATTTGTTGACAAATGTCCACAGTTGCATTGAGACATTTTACTAATGTATTCCTCTTCACTCATTTAAATAAGCACTAAAGGTTTGTGCATTTGACTGTCACATTCAAATGCCTTTTCTTAAGGCATTGATTTTCATCTTATTTACCTGGTCCTTATGTTTGTTTTATTCTCTAATATTGTGATTAAGGTTATATATTGGGTATCTTTGTTTTTGTGCAAGGAGGGTGGAATTAGAGCTTTAAGGTAATGAATTTGATATACTGTTAGGGAGATGTGTAGACTTTTCTGGCTATGAAACGCTCTATATATCACTGGCCGAGCTGGTTAACTTTGTTTAAATCTTCTATAGCAGGTGCTGGCGATCTTTCCTTAAAGGACAGATAGTAAATATTTTAGGCTTTGCAGACCATACAGTCTCTGTCATAACTACTTAACTCTGCTGTGATAATGCAAAAGCAGCTATAGACTGTATGTAAATGAATGAGTATAGCTGTGTTCCAATTAAATTGTATTTTCAAAAATTGGCTGTCAGGGGCTTCCCTGGTGGCGCAGTGGTTGAGAGTCTGCCTGCTGATGCAGGGGACATCGTTTCTTGCCCCGGTCTGGGAAGATCCCACATGCCGCGGAGCGGCTGGGCCCGTGAGCCATGGCCGCTGAGCCTGCGCGCGCAACGGGAGAGGCCACAGCAGTGAGAGGCCCGCGTACTGCAAAAAAAAAAAAAAAAAAAAAAAAAAATTGGCTGTCAGCCTGCAGGCCAGAATTTGCTGATCCATGTTCCATTGCTTTATTTACTTGTTATCTACCTGATCTATCATTTTCTGTAGGGTGTGTTAACCTTTCCAAGTAAATTCATAATTTGTTCTTGATGTATCTCCTTAAAAACCTGTCAGTTGTTACTTTATAATTTAGGATAGTAGCAGAAAATAGAGGTTGAGAAAGTGAACTCTGAGTCAGGTAGTCTGAGCATGTCCTTGTGTAAGCCTCTTAACCCTCTGTGTCTCAGTTCCCTCCTCTGTAAAATGGGAGGTAATATTTACCCCAGAGGGTTACTGAGGATTAAATGAGTTAATACATGTAAAGCTCTTAGAACAGTGCTTGGAATATGATAAGCACTAAATGCACATGAACTATTATTATTTGAGGTGCTGTTAAGTGCATTTAGGGATGTAATCATAATACCTTTTTGATTTATATTCTTTTTTTTTTTTTTTTTTTTTTTGCTGTACGCGGGCCTCTCACTGTTGTGGCCTCTCCCGTTGCGGAGCACAGGCTCCGGACGCACAGGCTCAGCGGCCATGGCTCACGGGCCCAGCCGCTCCGCGGCATATGGGATCCTCCCAGACCGGGGCACGAACCCGTATCCCCTGCATCGGCAGGCGGACTCTCAACCACTGCGCCACCAGGGAGGCCCTGATTTATATTCTTTTAACCTATATATAGTATTCATATTTTCACTGCTGTTTTTGGCCTGGCATTCACGTTCAGCTGAAGTTAAAATTGCTTCTCTGGCTTTTTTTTTGGTTCACGCTTGCCTATTACATCTCTTTCCTTCCCTTCCTTTTCAGCTTTTCTGTATCTGAGCAGGTCTCTGTAGACAACTTATTTTTGCATCTAATTTTTTGTTTGTTGTTAAGCCGATCTGATACCCTATTTCTTTTTTGTTGGTTAGTTTAATGATTTACACTTATTTTAGTTATTGTCATATTTAGAATTATTGAGACCATCTAATTCATCTTATCTCTTTATCATACTTTCATTTGGTTAATTTATTTTTCCTTTCCTTCCTTCCAATCAATAAATCAAATATTCTTATGCTGGTTAGACAGGTATACATTTTAAATTTTTATTTGTCTGGTGGTTACCTCAAACTTAAGACCCACTTTTATGTTTTTTTTCCCTTTCATAGTTCTCGATTTTATCAATAGCTATATCTTCCCCTTGAAGACTGAACTCTGAATCATACTGCCTGAATTTGAACCTTGGTACTGCCTCTTACTGGCTGTGTGTCCTTGTATAGGTTTCTTAATCGCTCTATGCCTCAGTTTCCTCATCTGTAAAATGGTATCTTACTTCTGATGGCAACCTCTGCTTTCCTCTTTTCTGGAGAAAGTCCATTTAGTATCATCCTCTTTCAGCTCTGGATTATTATGTGTATTAATTTTTTTCTCTTCTGCTTTTTTCAGGCAAAATAAAACTTTCTGAATTATTTACTTACCCTAACTTCCTTTATATCAGGGTTAGTTTGTTTTCTTTCTGTTAGTGTACTTTTTCTGAGTGTTTTCACAGCAGGTCTTTGTGTGGTAAACATTCTGAGGCTTTGCATACAAAGAATATTCTTATTGACTTCTTACAGTTAAATGAGAATTACTGGACATAAAATTTTTTTTTTTTTTTTTTTTTTTCCGTACGCGGGCCTCTCACTGTTGTGGCCTCTCCCGTTGCGGAGCACAGGCTCCGGATGCGCAGGCTCAGCGGCCATGGCTCACGGGCCCAGCCGCTCCGCGGCATATGGGATCCTCCCAGACCGGGGCACGAACCCATATCCCCTGCATCGGCAGGCGGACTCTCAACCACTGCGCCACCAGGGAGGCCCTGGACATAAAATTTTAACTTTATATATTCTTGAAACACTTTAAAGATATTTTTTCATTGCCTCTAGTGTAGCTGTTGAGAAGACTAATTGTCTGAATTTTATCCTTTGTAGTTGAATTGCTCTTTGTTTCTAGAAGCTTTCAGAGTTTTCTCTTAGACTTTGGAGTCCTTTAGTTTTCCTCCATTGATGTCTAGATTTTGGATTTTCTTTTCCTTCTCCTCCTTTTGTTTGTCCCTTGGTACTCTATGTGCCTTCTTAAAATGAGGGCTTTCATCTTTAATTCTGGGAAACTGTCAGTCATTAATTCTTCAAATATTTACTTCCTTTTATTTACTCTCCCATTACAGCTGACCCTTGAACAACATGGGTTTGAACAGCATGGATCCACTCATATGTGGATATTTTAAAGTAAATATGTACTACAGTGCTACATGATCTGTCATTGGTGAATCTGCAGATGCAGAACTGCAGATATGGAAGCAGACTAAAGTTATATGCAGATTTTTGACTGTGTGGAGGGTAAGCGCCCCTACCCTCCATGTGTTTAAGGGTCAACTGTATACTATTACGCAGATGGTAACACTCTACTTTCATATCTTTTAAATATATTTGTAATATCCCACATATATTCCATCTGTTAATTCATCCCTGAATCCTTTGTTCTTTGCCTTGATCTTCCAGCTCACTAAGTTTTCCACTCTATCCATATTGTCCTTCATGGTTCTTCATTGGTTCTTTAAAATTCTTGTTTCTTCTTCATGTAACCAGTACTTGATCTTATGCTTACTTTACATTCTTAATCTGCTTCTTCCAATAATTCAGCTTTATTTGCTATATGTTACTGTTTGTTGTCTTTTGTTTTATAGCACTTATGTTCTTCAAATGCCATTTTTCCTTCTGAACTTATATTCCCCTGTGGGTATTTGCTACCTTGACTTTTTAAATTTTTAATTTAATTTTATATTTATTTTTTGTTTTTAATCGAAGTTAGGTTGATTTACAGTATCATGTTAGTTTCAGGTATACAGCAAAGTGATTCATATATATATATATATATATATATATATATATATATATATATATATATATAAAAAACTGAATTCTTTTCCCTTCAGGTTATTACAAAATACTGAGTATAGTTCCCTGTGCTATAGACTACACCCTTGTTGGTTATCTATTTTATATATACTAGTGTGTATATGTTAATCCAGAACTCCTAATTTATCCCTTCCCTTTGGTAGCCATAAGTTTATTTTCTATGTCTGTGAGTCTGTTTCTGTTTGGAAATAAGTTCATTTGTATCTTTTTTTTTTGATTCCACATATAAGCAATATCATATGACATTTATCTTTGTCTGGCTTACTTCACTTAGTATGATAATCTCTCCATTCATGTTGCTGCAAAATGGCATTACTTCATTCTTTTTTTATGTCTGAGTAATATTCCATTGTGTATATTGGGTTGGCCCAAAAGTTTGTTTCAGTTTTTCTGTAAGATGTTATGGACAAACTGGAACGAACTTTTTGGCCAACCCAATATATACCACATCTTCTTTATCCATTCCTCTGTCGATGGACATTTAGGTTGCTTCCATGTCTTGGCTATTGTAAACAGTGCTTCAATGAACATTGGGGTGCATATATCTCTCTGAATTATGGTTTTCTCTGGATATAAGCCCAGGAGTGGGATTGCAGGATCATATGGTAGTTCTATTTTTAGTTTTTAAAGGAAACTCCATACCGTTCTCCATAGTGGCTGTACCAATTTACATTCCCACCAACAGTGCAAGAGGATTCCCTTTTCTCAAAACCCTCTCCAGCATTTATTATTTGTAGACGTTTTGATGATGGCCCTTCCGACTGGTGTGAGGTGATACTTCGTTGTAGTTTTGATTTGCATTTCTCTAATAATTAGCTGTGTTGAGTGTCTTTCATGTGTTTTTTGGCCATCTTTATGTCTTCTTTGGAAAAATGTATATATAGATCTTCTGCCCAAATTTTGATTGGGTTTTTCATTTTTTTGCTATTGAGCTGTATGTGTTGTTTGTATATTTTGGAGATTAATCTGTTGTTGGTTGCAGTGTTTGCAAATATTTTCTCCCATTCTGCAGGTTGCATTTTTGTTTTGTTTACAGTTTCCTTTGCTGTACAAAAGATTTTAAGTTTAATTAGGTCTCATTTGTTTATTTTTCTTTTTATTCCCATTACTGTAGGAGACGGATCTAAAAAGACATTGCTGTGATTTATGTCAGAGTGTCCTGCCTATGTTTTCCTCTAGGAGTTTTATAGTATCAGGTCTTACATTTAGGTCTTTAATCCATTTTGAGTTTATTTTTGTGTATGGCGTTAGAGAAGGTTTTAATTTCATTCTTTTACATGTAGCTGTCCAGTTTTCCCAGCACCACTTATTGAAGAGACTATTTTTTTTCTCCATTGTATGATCTTGCCTCCTTTGTTGTAGATTAATTGGCCATAGGTGTGTGTACCTTGACTTTTAATGAGTATCCAGGGAGAGGAGTCTGAAGCTCAGGTCCTGGTATGTAAACCTCCTGGGGAGACTGCTATTTCCTCCTCACTTAAGATCCTAACCAACTTCTAGATCTTCAGGAGTCTCTTATGGGTTTTATGTTAGTGTTTAAAATGCATGTGATTCCTTCCTGGTTTTTGGTTTGTTTTGCTTGCTTTTTCTTTGTTTTGGTGTTTGCTTCTTTGGGTTTGGGTTCAGGAGAAGGAGCTAGTTATCTGGGCTAGTTCATTGTCATGCCACAAGAGTACATTCTTTATAATATTACCAGTTCTCAAGTTGTATAACTGTGTTTAAAAAGGACAGTGTATACCACTGTTTCTTCCCAAATTTCAGTAATTTTAATAATCGTTGCATATTACTGTATAATTACCTTGGCCATATCGATCCCTATCTCTGGAGCTTGCTGACATGAATAGAATGGTATGCCTGTAGTATATAGACTTGGCTCAACTTTTCTTTTCTTTTCTTTTTTTTTTTTTGGCTGTGTTGGGTCTTCGTTTCTATGCGAGAGCTTTCTCTAGTTGTGGCAAGCGGGGGCCACTCTTCATGCAGTGCACGGGCTTTTCACTGTCGCTTCCTCTCTTGTTGTGGGGCACAGGCTCCAGACGCTCAGGCTCAGTAGTTATGGCTCATGGGCCTAGTTGCTCTGCGGCATGTGGGATCTTCCCAGACCAGGGCTCGAACCTGTGTCCCCTGCATTGGTAGGCGGGTTCTCAACCACTGCGCCACCAGGGAAGCCCAACTTTTCTTTTCTTGATGAGGCTGAAAGGGCCAATACTCTACTTTCAAAGATATAATTTATGTACTTGAATGATGATTTTCTGGGTCTACGTTTCATAGTTTTTAACAATCTTGATGATTTACTACAACAGCAAAGTCACATCTTAAAATTTGTTATTTTCATAAAAAGTTTAAATTAAATTTTACTCTCATTGATTTCCACAAAGTCAAGCCATTCGCTTCAGCATTATAAGTTCTGCACCTACACCAGATGTGTCCAGCCATCATGATGAAGACTGATGCTCTTTCTGTTGTTTTCATTTTCATGCAACTTCCTGCTTTGGTAAGTCTTCTTGTGGGGAGGTTTGCTTGAGAGTTCAACAGAGCATCTTACCACCAGTCTTGTGGAGCTCATATGATATTTATTTTCCTGGAGGAAAAAAAATTTAGATTTAACCTGTAGGTTAGATTAATTTAGTGTTTTAAAGGAGATATTCCTATCAAGGTTCTGAATGATAGTTAATTTAGTTGATAAAAACAGTTTGTGTCAGGTGCTGAAATTAGTTACTGAGATGGCATGTAAAATCTTTCTCTGGAGGTCTTTAAATATAGGATATATTTTTATCTTTCTGAGGTGGCTAGTTTAGGAGTATTTTTAAAGATGGAAGGATTGAGATGTTTCTATTTGAGCCCTTTGATGGAAATTGCTCTCCAATTTTAGCTGAAAAATGCAACTTTTAAAAAGTACTTCTCTGAGGACTTCCCTGGTGGCACAGTAGTTAAGAATCCACCTGCCATGGCAGGGGACATGGGTTTGAGCCCTGGTCCGGGAAGATCCTATATGCCGCGGAGCAACAAAGCCCGTGCACCATGACTACTGAGCCTGCGCTCTAGAGCCCGCGAGCCACAGCTACTGAGCCCGCGTGCCACAACTTCTGAAGCCCGCGCACCTAGAGCCTGTGCTCTGCAACAAGAGAAGCCACCGCAGTGAGAAGCCCGTGCACCTCAACAAAGAGTAGCCCCCGCTCATCACAGGTAGAGAAAGCCCGCGCACAGCAGCGGAGACCCAATGCAGCCAAAAAAAATAAGTAAAATAAATAAATTTTAAAAATAAATAAAAAGTGCTTTTGTGCAACTGATATTCTTCAAGGTAAAGCTGTGAAGAAATTATATTTTATCTGTAATTTTGTATTAACCAATTCTTCTTCCCTGTCTCTCCCAATCATTTCTATCTTCTGCTATTGCTCTTTATTTTTTAAGATTTGCCTTAGTTGTACACTTATCTTCTCCCTCCTTAACCTATCCTTCTTACACCCCTCAAACAAATATGTCTCAGTGGCCTAGACTAGAACAATAAATATTACTATGAGGGTGGCCTGAATTTTCCCTAGTTTTATCAATCATTATAATATTCTTGACCCCTCTCTGCCCCCTCATACATCCTTTCAGGGGAAAAGTGAATTATTTGCCTGGAAAACTTGGAAACATGAAGTGGGCACGCAGAGTCCAGAGCCTTCCTTTCCTCTTTTCTCATGGAACCCAGCTGACCCAAGGAAGAATGAATTTTTTTCTGCTTTTCCATGCCACAAAACTTATGGGGAGGCTTGCCTTTATCTGTGTCTGGGAGAGGCCTGTGATCGTTCCAGAACTTCCTGTGACTAGGTGAGGAAGGCTTTCTAATTCTGAGATTCTATCCACTTACTGAAACTCCTGAGTGTTTGGACTTAAATCTACCATCTTATTATGTGTCTTCTGTTTGTTCCACTCATTCTTTGTTTCTTTTTCTTTCCTTTATTGCCTTCTTTTGGATTTAGTTATGATTCCATCTTTTAAAAATCTATTATTTTTTAAATTATACATCTTTTTTTATTCTTTTTGAGATTACCTTCAAGATTAGAAGACATTTTCAGTATCAAAAATATTCATTAATAATTTGTGAAAGTCTAAGTTAATGAAGATTTTCACCTAGAAAATATAAGAACCTTGGAATATTTTATCTCTATTAATTATCCTCATAACTAATATGCTATTGTTTCCAGATAATTTTGTCATTAACATTTTAAATGTCATAAGACATTATTTTATACAGTTAATATTATTTCATATTTACACGTATTTTTACCACCTATTCATCCTTTATTCTTTGCTATATTTCGGAGCTTCCATCGTGGATAATTTTTCTTTTTCATGAAGTATATTCTTTAGAATTTCCTTTAACATGGGTCTTCTGGTGATAACTAAGTATTTTTTCTAAGTTGAAAGTATTACTATTTTATCCTCATTAAAAAAACATTTTATTGTAGTTGATTTACAATGTTGTGTTAATTTCTGCTGTACAGCAAAGTGACTCAGTTATAAGTATATATATTCTTTTTCATGTTCTTTTCCATTATAGTTTGTCACAGGATATTGAATATAGTTCCCTGTGCTATACAGTAGGACCTTGTTGTTTATCTATCTTATATATAATAGTTTGCCTCTGTTAATCCCAAACTCCCAATCCTTTCCATCCCAACCCTCCTCCCCTCTGGCAACCACAAGTCTGTTCTCTATATCCATGAGTCTGTTTTTGTTTTGTAGCTATGTTCATTTGTGTTATATTTTAGATTCTACATATAAGTGATATCATATGGTATTTGTTGTTCTCTTTCTGACTTACTTTGCTTAGTATGATAATCTCTAGATCCATCCATGTTTTTGCAAATGGCATTATTTCACTCTTTTTTATGGCTGAGTAATATTCCATTGTATAAATAGACATACACATATATTGCATATATTGCATATATATATATATATATATATATATATATATATATATATATATACCAGATCTTCTTTATCCATTTATCTGTTGATGGACATTTAGATTGTTTCCATGTCTTGGCCATTGTAAATAATGCTTCTATGAACATAGGGGTTCATGTAACTTTTTCAATTATAGTTTTGTCTGGGTATATGCCCAAGAGTGGGATTGCTAGATCATATGGCAACTCTATTTTTAGTTTTTTGAGGAAGCTCCATACTGTTTTCCATAATGGCTGCACCATTTTACATTCCCACTAACAGTGTGAGAGGGTTCCCTTTTCTCTATACCCTCTCCAGCTTTTGCTATTTGTAGACTTTTTAATGATGAGGTGGTACCTCATTGTAGTTTTGATCAGCATTTCTCTAATAATTAGCGATGCTGAGCATCTTTTCATTATCTTTAGTTTTGAATAATATTTTCACTGGATATAGAATTCTAGAGTCGTATTCCCTCCCTCACCTCTCTCTGCTTTCACCCTCCTCACACACTGAAGATATTCCAATGTTTCCTGGCTTTCACTGTTGCTATTGTGAAGTCAGCTCCAAAGTCAGTTTTGATCCTTTGTAGCTTTTTTTATTCTGGCTGCTTTTAAGATTTCCTTTGTGTGTGTGTGTGTTTTTCTGTCCTTTTGGGTATGATGTATCTAGATGTGGTTTTCTTTGTATGTTTCCTGCTTAGCATTTATTTGTCTTCTTGAATCTGTGGATTAATGTCTTTGATCGGTCTTCAACTATTCTCAGCTACTCTCTTTTTAAGATATTGTCTCCAGCACATTCTCTCTCTCCTCTTCTTCTGAAGCTCCGACAAAACATTCATTATACCTTCTCAACATATCCTCTAAATATCATTCCTTCTTTTCTGAATTTTCTGTGCTATATTCTGGATAGTTTCTTTTGACCTGTCTTTCAATAGACTGATTTTTTTCTATCTATGTCTAATATATTATTCAAACCATATATTGAGTTCTTAATTTTAGGAATTATGTATTTCATTTCTAGACTTTCTCTTGTTTTTCTTTTAGTCTTCTGCCTAAAATTTGAATCTTGGTC
Source organism: Mesoplodon mirus (assembly GCF_964341445.2). Taxonomy (NCBI): domain Eukaryota; kingdom Metazoa; phylum Chordata; class Mammalia; order Artiodactyla; family Ziphiidae; genus Mesoplodon; species Mesoplodon mirus. The sequence goes on from NC_138990.1 coordinate 56,599,583, forward strand.
TTTATTTCTTTCAACATAATAAACACAATTGTTTTTTGTTGTTTTGCTTTTCTTAGTAGTCTTTGATAATTTCAATACATCATATATTTGTGGGTCATTTCTGTTACTTATTGTTTATATTGTTTTTTTTCCTTTGGGTATTTGTTTCCTTGTGTGTTTGGTTATCTTTAAGTCTATGCTTCACATTGTATTTAAAAGATATTTGGATAAATATTTGGATGCCTTGGATGATGGTGCTTTTCCCAGAGAGGACTTTCATTTGGTTCTGCTCGTTGTTTGGGATCCCATTCTGGGACCTATTTCATGTTGGTTCAAAGCTTGAGATTCCTCGATATCTAGCTGATTGGAGGTTAGAGTACAAATCCATACTATTGATGATTTATTTTCAGTACACACCTATCCTGATGACATGATTTTCATAATTTTAGTTGAAAATGGGAATAAATTTATTAGAATCCCATCCCTTGGCAGCACCCAGGCATTAATTTCTGTCTCCTTGTATTCAAGAGGTCTCCAAAATACAGATGAACTTCATAGTTTGTTTTACATCATAAGCAAATGTCTTTGGAAAAAATGCAGCTTTGAGTGCCTCAGCTTACATTTCTCAGCTCTTGTCTTCTAATCTTGGCCTCACAATACTTCATTATTTTGTAAAGTTTTTGGTTTGTTTTTGTCTTTTTTTTTCATTTTGGTTTGTTTGTTTGGTTTGTTTTTGTTCAGCTTTCTTAGTTGTTCACAGTGAGAGGGTTAGTTCAAGTCACCTAGTTTGCTATTGCTTTTTTCCATGAGAACTCCCTGCCTACAGAGATCAGGAACTTTGGTTTGCTCCTGACCATGACTTTAGCTTGGAAATAAAGATGCTGGTGAGGCTATTACTTTTGCCACATGCTTCTTATATTGTATATGTCAATTGACTATCTGATTAAGTATGATGAACTTTTTTGGACTTCTCTGTGATGTGTCCTAATCTATTTTCCTGTAGGCGTTTTTTTTTTTTTTTTTTCCTGAAATGAAATTTTTTTTCAAACTAGGTAAGTCCTTACATGCCATGCTGCTGGCATGGATTTTTATAATAAAGTCAATGGAAAGTCATTGAAAGATTTGAGAAGCCAAGGAAGGAGAAAAAGAGATCGAGTAAGATACAGTAAAGTATTAAATAAATTTTCCAGGCAAGAGATCATTGTCCACTTGGGCAAGAGTCATTATTGGTGAGGTGGCAGGAAGAATGAATGGGAGCTGAGAGAGCAGAGATAGCATATGTAGCATGTTTTATTAAAAGGCTGTGAAGGAAAGAAGAGAAGTAGGACAATAGTTAGAATGCTTATTTCTATGTTGAAAAAGAAGAACTAGTGTGAAATGAGAGGTTGAAGATAGAAGAGAGATAACTGATAGAATTATTAAGTTAATCAATTTTCAGATGGTGATGGGCTTAAGAGCAGGGGTGAGTTGATTCTTTGACCAGATTTTGAGGATATCTTCCAATGAGTTTTGTTACTTTAGGGTTAAGAGCCTTTAGGATTCAGTCTGAGTGTCAACTCTCAGAGTAAGTCTTCTTATATACTCCTAAAATAAGCTAGACACTCTCCTGGGTTTCCATTGCACTGTGTGCATTCTGCATTGAGTCCTATCATAGGTATATACATCCTTTACCCTTACCAGAACTTTTGTCAGGACTTTTGTCTTTCTAGTCCCATGATAATAGCCACTAAGTAGTTTACTGAGTGAATTACTATCATCCCTTTTGAATATATATACACAGCTCAAAACTAGAATGGGAATGGCATTTTTCAATTTCCCTGTGGTTCAAAGCTTTTAAATGTCTTTTTGGACTCAACTAGTAAGGACATAAATGGCAGCCCAGGAATGACTTATCAACTGATTTGTACTTTCATTTACGTTTTACTTGTGGTGTTGGATCCTTTGAGGTCTCTTTGCTCTGAAGGTAACTGCTTGCATAAAGCAGTGGATCTAGCTACTTCTTATGCAAACGTATTTTATATAGCATTGAAAACTTGCTTTAACTTGTGATAAAACTAAAATGCCACCTCACTTCTAATTTTATTTTTAAAACAGCAAAAGCAAATCTACAAATTTTAAAAGGTATTAATTTTTTGAATTGATACAACATTCCCATTGTTTAAAATTCAAGAGACGCAAAGTCTATACAATGAAGTTCTCCTTCCTGTGCCATCTCTAGCAGCACAGTACGCATCCACCAGACAACAGTTATGTGCGTGTGTCTTCTTCTAGGGATATTTTATGTATCCATAATCATATGTATGTATGCTTTAACCCCTTTTAAAGCAAATGATGGCTTTGTTTCTACACATTGTTTTGCCTCTTGCTCCTTTCACTTTATAATGTATTTCAACAATAAGATGACACGTTTTTTTTTCATATTTTAGTGCCTTAAATTAACCTGAGGCTTGTATTCAGTGATATTTTAGAACCATCATCAGTAGGTAGCAGTTGTGTTGCAATCATCGCTGTCTATGAATTCACGGACTGGGCAACTGCAGTGCCTTGATGTTTCAGTCAACAGACCACTGGGAAAGACCACTTTGGAAGAACCAAAAACCTTCCAATTCCTCCTTCTAGTAAAAGTTTAAAAGGTCCAAAGGTGATATAACATGTGTCAGCATTTTTGAAGATGATCTTGAAGATAATAATGGAGCCCAGAGGATGACATTTCATGGCAAAATATGGATTTCTATAATTCTGAGCCTAGAGGGAGTTGAACTCCAAATGTGAAAAAGTTTTAGGAATCCCTAAATTGATTTCACTTACATGTTCCTTTTTATGCATGTACAGTAGTGATAAATAATAATATTCTATAAATAAGTCTGAAAGAGGGCTCTCGGGTTAAAATGAGAATTATAACTGATAAGAAAACATGTCATAGTTTGAGAGCTTTGTAATATTTTGTTTTTTCTTACCTGCACAGTATTTCACTGGATAAATATGCAATAATTTATTTAACTGGTCTATTGATGATCACTTAGGTTGTTTGCGGTTTTGCTTTTACAAACAGTGCCACAGTGAATGACATGGATCATGGCATTAGTAGGTTTTCTTTTTTTTTTTTTTTTTGGTAGGATAAATTCCTAGAAGTAAGATTTAAATGTACATTTAAAGTTTGATAAATCTTCCTAATTGGCTTCCAAAGATGTGGTTGGTGGTTTTGTTGTTGTCGTTAGTTTGTCTCAGATTTGTAGGTTAACTTGGGGGAGAATTACCATCATTACTGATGTGATTGTTCATATTTTCAACTTATCTTTTGGTTATTTTAGGAGTAGTTTTTTCCTTAACATATATATTGCATATTATATTTATCTTTTTGTTGCTATTGAAAATGGAGTCTTCTAGTATAACTGCTAACTGGTTGAAGTTAATAAAAGCAATTCTTAAATAATTCAAATCAGCCTCTTTCAAACGTCATTGAAAAAAAGGGTGCATTAGGTTCATTAAAAATTTTTCCACAATTATAAAATCCCCTAAGGGAAAAAGCGTTAGTTAACAATGGAGGAACACCCTTCAAATTTTTTAGAGGAAAACAATGTTTTCTTGGTGCCATGAAAAATATATAAGATAGTAAGGTAACAGTGTATAAGGTAATAGTGTATCATGTCTTGTGCTGATCTTGCACCTGAATTCATGTTTCATAATGTTGTACCTGAGTGCAATGCTCATAACACTCCTACTTGGGAACCACTGACCATAATAACTCTGTTGACCATGCAAACTACCTAGACATCGGGTATCATCCAGATCATTTGGTAGCATTTCTACTTTACATCTAATTTTCCCGAGAAGTCTTTGGCAAGTAAAATGTTCAATTCCATTAAATGGATTTGCAAAGAATTCTTACTCTAGATCCCTCTGCTCTTTTCCTTCATATTATCATTAGGAGACGGTGTTTTTCAGCTCTAATGTAAATCCATTTGAAAGGCCACATGCTGTCATATTGGAGATATGCCATCTATATCTTGCTATTTCATTTGGCTAGAGATGCAAGCTTTTTATGAAGAGAAGCTACTTTTCTTCTCCATGAAGATTACATTCTGTACGATTGTATTCTGTAATGTGCTTCATTAACAATGTCAGACATAGAGTGAAAATTTCAATTATGAAAGCATCAGTGATTCATGCCATCAATGGATTTAAGGTAATTTTATATATTTGTTCAAATTGTGTTTATTACTTTTTTTAGTACAAAAAAGATAAGAACAGAGCAAAAATGGCCTACAATCTCATCATTCTGGTAACTATAATTGTTTAAAAAAACAAAGTAATGTGTGTGTGGTTAGAATATTTAAGCAATCCCAAGAGGAAAAATGAAAAGTAAAAAATTTTTTTCTTTTCCAGACTCTTTTTCCAACTTAAACTACTGTGAACATATTCCTAGGCATTATTTCCCCCCAAATTTTTTTGCATATATACATACTCACAATTTTGCACATGTGTGTACACACACACACACACACACACACACTCATTTCTTCTGAAAAAGGAAATTACACAAAATAAATTACATTATACACAGTATTTTGTTCCTTACATATTTCACTTATGTCTTTAGGTATCTTCATGTGACTACATGCAAGTTCTATCTAGTTCATATGCCAAGCAGATGGGCATATGGACAGCTATTAACGGAAATTTAGATTAACAGCAGACTTTTTTTTTCTGTTTTAAATCATGCAACAATAGACATTCTTATTAGAATTTGGAACACTTCCGAGAGTATATCTCAGAGCAGGCTGTGTAGCATAGTGACTAATAGCATGGATTCTGGTGCCAGATTGCCTGGAGTTTGAATTCATTATTTGCTCCTTATTGGCTATGTGCACTTGGGCAAGTTATTTGACCTCTCCATGCTTTACTTTCCTAAGGATAGTACATACCTGAGTTGGTGTGAGGATAAACATATTGAAAGAGCTGGGAAAGATGCTTGGCATATAGTAAGCAGTCAATAAATGCCAGCAATTGTTATTATTATTGTGGTAAATTTTGTGATATAAACATGATGTACATGGAATCCTTTGTTTTATTTATTTATTTATTATTTTATTATTTATTTATTGGCTGTGTTGGGTCTTTGTTACTGCGTGTGGGCTTTCTTTCTAGTTGAGGGAAGCAGGGGCTACTCTTCGTTGCAGTGTGTGGGCTTCTCTTTGTGGTGGCTTCTCTCGTTGCAGAGCACAGGCTCTAGGTGCGTGGGCTTCAGCAGTTGTGGCATGTGGGCTCAGTAGTGGTTTGTGGGCTCTAGAACGCAGGCTCAGTAGTTGTGGCACACGGGCTTAGTTGTTCCGCGGCACGTGGGATCTTCCTGGACCAGGGATCGAACCCATGTCCCCTTCACTGGCAGGCGAATTCTTAACCACTGTGCCACCAGGGAAGTCCTACATGGAGTCCTTTGAATCAAATTCTTGCATGGACTCCATGGTGTGCATCCTCCACCTTTTGCTCATTCATTCTCCCAAGTTGCCCCCAACTCCTCTCATCATCAGATAATGCTCAATGACTAGCATTTTAGGTGTTCTTGAATAGACCTATGTGAGAATTTCTTTGGAATATATAGCCAGGAGAAAAACTGCTGCTCCACAGACTATGCATATACTAATTCGACTAAGCACTGCCAGGTTGCTTTTGGGAATGGCTACTCCCTTCTACTTCCACCAGCAGTGCATGTGGAGCCTTTCGTAGCTGCACCCCTGCCAGCATTCAACATGGTCTAGCATCCTTCCTTTTTCATTTAACGTAATGTATTTCACTATTGCTCTCATTTACATTTCCCTGATTACTAATGAATTTGAATATTTTTTATGTTTGTCATCTTTTTTTTTCTTCTCTAAATTGCCCGTTCATATTCTTTCCCATTTTTCTGTTGAGAATCACTCGTTTTCCCCCCAATTTGATTTGTGGTAGTTCCTTTCCTATTCTAGCTATTAATCTCTTATTGGTGTTAAAAGTTGCAGTTACCTCCTTCCATTTTGTCATTTGACTGCTAAGTTTGTCCATGCAACAAATGACTGAGTGGATTGCTTCCCTCATGGCCTGTGTGTTGCCTCTTGGTCACAAAGATATTCTACTACCCTTACCTTCCCCCACCACTCCCCCTCCCTGCCTTTATTTACTGTTTGTTTTTTCCTTTCACATGAAGTCTTTAATTCATCTGGTACTCACATTTGTATGTGATGTCAGGTGGTGATCCAGTCTCTTTTTCGTTCATTGTGGACTACTCTCCCCAATACCCACGATTAAGCAATTTATTCCTCCACCATTGAATTGTGGTATTATCTTTACGATGTATTAGGTTCCTGAGGGAGGGAGGAAGCGGGGGGGGAGAGAGAGAGAGAGAGAGAATAGAGATAGGTGATGCCCTTAACCTCAGCACATGAAGAAAAAATGATGGAACTGAGCAGAACTAGAGACCCAGTCTAGGGCTTCAAGAAGAAAGGACCAGATGTCCAGTAACTATCATGTTCACAGAGCAGTGATTTACTTAAGATGCATCTCATTCTCATCTGAGGGTTAGCTCTGCATAAGTGAAGCATGGCAGTAGTAGTTTTCTGCTTTTCATTATCTATTGATTGTACTATTACAACTCTTATTTTTCTTATATTAAAGAACTCTTAATTGACTTTCCAATTCCAGAGTTTTTCCCTTTGAGGCTATTCTAAAACAGTTCTTCTCAAACTTTAATGTGCTACACATTCCCTGGGGGATCTTGTCCACGTGCAGATTCTGATTCTGTATGTCTAAAGTGGAGTCTGAGAGTCTGTATTTCCAATAAGCTAAGGTTAGATGCTGATGCTGCTGGTCTGGGAACGACACTTGCAGGAGCAAAGTCTATGCAATATTGTTAAGTTAATCTTCTCACTACCAAAATTCCTGTTGTCTTATTTCCCTGCTCAAAATCTTTCTATGACTCTCAAATACCCACCCTTACTAATTAAAAAAGTTTTCATTTTGGTGTGTGTGCCTTCCATAATATGGCTCCTACCCATCTTTCCATTTACGTCTCTCATTAATCTCTGACTTATTCCTATGCTTTGGCTCACGTGTAAAGTTCCCTGATCTTTCCTTTACATTGGACTCCTTCCATGAATCTCATCTTTCTTTATTTTTTAAAAAATTTTATTCAAGTATAGTTGATTTACAATGTTGTATTAGTTTCAGGTGTACAGCAACGTGGTTCAGTTATACATATATGTATATACATATAAATCTATACTTTCTCATATTCTTTTCCACTATAGGTTATTAAAAGATATCGAATATAGTTCCCTGTGCTATACGGTAGGCCCTTGTTGTTTATCTATTTTGTATATAGTAGTGTGTATATGTTAATCCCAAACTCCTAATTTATCCCTCCCCTACTTCTTCCCCTTTGGTGGCCAGAATTTTGTCTTCTATGTCTGTGAGTCTATTTCTGTTTTGTAAATAAGTTCATTTGTATCATTTTTTTCAGATTCCACATATAAGTGGTATCATATGATAGTTGTCTTTCTCTGTCTTCACTTAGTATAATAATCTCTAGTTCCATTCATGTTGCTACAAATGGCATTATTTCATTCTTTTTTACGGCTGAGTAATAGTCCACTGTATATATGTACCACACCTTCTTTATCCATTCATCTATCAATGGACATTCAGGTTGCTTCCATGTCTTGGCTATTGTAAATAGTGCTGCTATGAACACTGGGGTGCACGTGTCCTTTCAAATTAGTGTTTTCTCCAGATATATGCCCAGGATTGGGATTGCTGGATCATATGGTAACTCTGATTTTAGTTTTTCAAGGAACCTCCATACAATTCTCCATAGTGGCTGTACCAATTTACATTTCCACCAACAATGTAGGGGGATTCCTTTTTCTCCACACCCTCTGAATCACATCTTTCTTATTTCTCTTTCTTTTGCATTCTCAATGTTGTGTAAACTTCATAGTCTGCCTTTACTTATACTTGTATACTTTTCTTATCTCTGCCTTGGGACTTTTAGGTCTTTGGCAGCTAAGTCTCTGTCTTACTCACTTTTGAATCCCTGTAGCATCTGATTATGTGTTATCTACCAAAACATTTATGGAACTGAATCTTTTCACATGATGCACATCAATTATGACACTTTGCTGTAAGAGAAAAATGCCACCAGTGGTCAATATATTATTTACATTGTTTACTTTATAATTGGTATCCTGGGACTTCCCTGGTGGTGCAGTGGTTAAGACTCCACACTCCCAATGCAGGGGCCCCGGATTTGATCCCTGGTCAGGGAACTAGATCCCACATGCGTGCCGCAACCAAGGAGCTCGCGAGCTGCAACAAGGGAGCCTGCCTGCTGCAACTAAGACCTGGAGCAACCAAATAAATAAATATAATTGGTATCCTGTTCTCTCTCCTTCATTTGTTATCATTTACTGGTACATTTCAGTTAAAACAACTGTATCTGTTGCTTCTAATTTACTGTTAAGTTATTAGACCAATAAATTTTAATTTACCTGTAATTCTAAGTTCTTCTCTGGCCTAAAGATGACTTCTCTTCAATAGTAAAGTACAGGTGGGTTTTTTTTTTTTTTTTTTTTTTGCGGTATGTGGGCCTCTCACTGTTGTGACCTCTCCCGTTGCGGAGCACAGGCTCCGGACGCGCAGGCTCAGTGGCCATGGCTCACAGGCCCAGCCGCTCCGCGGCATGTGGGATCCTCCTGGACCGGGACACGAACCCGTGTCCCCTGTATCAGCAGGCGGATTCTTAACCACTGCGCCACCAGGGAAGCCCCCAGGTGGTTTTATGGTAGTTAGTTCTTTTTCACTTATTTTCTCAGTTACTATCTGTGTCGTGGATAATTGAAGTTGCCAGAAGTCAAGCTGTTTTTTTTAACATTCCATAATAAATGCTTGTGCAAATGTATTGAATAATGACCGTGACATTATTCTTTGCAGCTCAATAGGCTTTGATGAAATTCCACAAATGTTAATTGGACGCCTACTACACACAAGCCGCTGTGGGTGATACAAAAATGAATAACACACAGTCCCTGCCAAATGAGAACTTTCACTCTATGCATCTACTTGGAGAAGCTCCTATAACTCTTCCCTTTTATATTTCCTTCACGTAGGGGTGAAAGGTAGCGAGTAACAGATGGAACTTCTCATTTTATTCAGCTTGCAGTTTTGATAATCACCAAATGTGATAATTCTATTTTACATTACAAATTGTTTCACTGTATCCAAGTCTTATTAAACTATGATTGACTCATTTTACGCAGGTGGTAGCATTGTATAATAAGCGACCATATTAAAATGCAAATTTGGCTAAAAAGATTGTAATTACATATGGTGTTCATTTTTTTAATGTTGAAAAAATTTTTTAATCCATACAGTTAAAGTTATTGAATCCTTTGAAAAAAATGGATTGATCTAACCTCAAGTCATGAGACAGTGAGTTAAAATGAATGGTTTTTCATCGCTGCATATGCACTATAGATGTCAACTATACATCTGAGATTTAACAGGACCAGAAGTCACCTCTTGATTCCTGCATGTCCCAACCTGTTCCTCTAATCACTTTTCCGATCTCAGGAAATACCCTCTCCAATCTTCCCTTTCCACAGATCACAAACACTAGTGTCATCTTTCTCTCGAATCCCATATTCAACTCAATTGTATATACTATTGGCACTAACTTCAGAATATATCCAGAATCTGCCAGTTTTTACCACCTGCACCCAAGATAGTGATCTTGATCTGTTACACATACCTCTGGCCAATACATCTACATCTCTCTTATAAAACAAATAATTGCACGTTATAAAAAGCACGGATATATTATTGTTTATTTAACCATTCTGTTTTCTAGAAGGTTGTTTCTAGTTTTCATTATTAAAAATAAATTGCATTGAAATAAGCCAATCACAAAAGGCAAATATCAATACTATATGATTCCACTTATGTGAAGTTTCTAAAGTCATTAAATTCATAGAGAAAGAAAGTAGAATGATGGTTGATGGGGACTTGTTTACTGGGTACAGAGTTTCAGATTTACAAGATGAAATAATTTTGGAGATTGGATGCATCAGAACTGTGAATATACTTAACATTGCTGAACTGTACATGTTAAAATGGTGAAGATAGTAAATTTTATATTATGTGTATTTTACCACAATTTTTAAAAAGTGAAAAAATTAAATAGCATTAGGAAAAATTTCTAAAACTCAGAAGCTATTAGAGAGAAGGTGTACAAGTTCAACAGCATTTAGATTGAAAACCTGTCTAGTATCTAAGGAAATACACATTGTTTAACTGAGATATTATCTTCTTACCCATTGTTTGGTTAAAGTTGACAATACCTAAGGTTGGCAAAAGAACAGGAAAATAGGCACTCTCAAACTCTGTTGGTAAGAGAGCATGTTAAGACCATTTTGGTGGGTAATTAGTCCACTGATATAAAAACTTAAATGTGTATACTCTTGACTCAGCAAATTCTATTCTATAGAAATACATGTTTACATACGCACAAACAATTTTACAAAAACATTAATTGAAACTTTGCCTGTAAAACTGAAAAGTTGGAAAATAATGCTGAAAAAAAATTCTTTACCACATTTGTACTTAGGTGTAAATTTTTTCCAGAAAGACACCCTTGGATTTCTGAGACAAAGAGCTTATACATTTAAAACATGAGTCAGTACTGCCAAACTGCCTTCCAAAAGGGCTGTGCCAGTTTACACTCATATGAGGGTTTTTGTCAGTTTTCCCAAGGTTGGATATTATCAAGTTATTAATTTTGGCAATTTTGTAGATGAAATTATAACATCTAATTGTTGTTTGAATTTGCATTTCCCTTACTACTTAATGAGTCTGAGATCTTTTCACATGTATATTCACCATTTGTGTATCTTTTCTGTGAATTTTCTTTTTATATACTTCACCCATTTTTATTGTCTTTTTATGGTTTTGGAGGAGTTTTAAAGTATCTATAATCTAGATTTTGATCTCTTCTTTATTTTTCCTATCTGTCTATCTATCTATCTATCATCTATCAGATATGAGTCTGTGACCCCAATCAGGCATGTAAGAACTGCTACATTACCTTATGTTTTTAAAATGCGATTATATGCATCTCTCCTAACACTCTGCCAGTCATGAGAAACTCAAGGTCAGTAATCACAGGGATTCTTCTCCTAAACCTTCATGGATGTGGGAAGGTTCTCTTATGCAGAGCAGTGTGTTTGGCCCTTGGACACTACAATCCACATGGATATTGTCCACATGCCCATTATTTAAGTCCTCAGTGTCTCTGCTTCCTTACCGGACTTCGCAGAAGATTGTTTTGCTGAGACTAATAGCCTTTATTTCTTTTCATTCCTTTTTCTAATTCATTATTTTATTATTTATTTTATTTTCACTTATTATTTATTTTATCTTTTGATCTTGAACTCATCTGGAATTTGTGTATGCCTGTGTGTATGTCTGAGGTATGTGGTAAGAATCTAAGTTTTATATCCTTTTAGACATCCAGTTGTTTGATCATCATTTATTAAATAATCGATCCATTCTTTTTAGACATGAAACACAACCTGTTGCAAATGCTAGACTGATAAAGGAAGAAAGTCAACTTCTGGTAGGAATAAAAGCTATGAATCTTAGGCAAGTTAAAGTGTGCTAGAAAAAGAAAAGAAGAGGCTACTGGCAGACTTAAGAGATATAAACAGACTGAACCAGAATTTTAAAAAATTGGAATTAAGGTAAAATTGAAAAATTGGGGGCAATATTTTTTACTTAAATGATAAAGAGTTGACTTTGTACAGAAAAAGTTTATTCCAATTACTATAAAAAGGTATACAATTTTTTTATTTTTTATTTTTTTTAATTTTTGGCTCCATTGGGTCTTCGTTGCTGTACGCGGGCTTTCTCTAGTTGCAGCGAGCGGGGGCTACTCTTCGTTGCAGTGCACAGGCTTCTCATTGCGGTGGCTTCTCTTGTTGCGGAGCATGGGCTCTAGGCGTGTGGGCTTCAGTAGTTGTGGCACGTGGGCTCAGTAGTTGTGGCTCGCGGGCTCTAGAGCGCAGGCTCAGTAGTTGTGGCTCGTGGGCCTAGCCACTCCGCGGTATGTGGGATCCTCCTGGACTGGGGCATGAACCCGTATGCCCTGCATCGGCAGGTGGACTCTCAACTACTGCGCCACCAGGGAAGCCCCAATGATATTTTTATAAAAAAGAGTAGGGAGAAATTAGAAACTACCAGCACAAGTAATCATGGTTTAAAACATCTTTGCAAGCCTTCAATGCTGCTTCAAAAGTGATAGGTTGTGATCCAAGCTACGGAAGAAATGAATGGATGGAGGGCAGTGCTGTGTGCATGTGTGTCTGCCACACCCAGTGGCGTGATTTCAGCTAGAGGAGAAAACACAGTTAGACCTCAGTCTTATGTGTCACTGACAAGTGAAAGAAGACATCCCTCCAGGCAAGTCAAATCTGTGAAGCGAAAAGTTTACAATGAAAGTTAACTCCCACGAAAGTCATTATCATGTCAGGGTTCCTGCCTTCATTCAGTATGAAATAGAATAAACCGTTCTAGAACATTTTTGCTTCTTTCCCTCCTGGTCCCAACTGTGCTGGGCTTTCCTCCTTCCCGGCACTGTGATTAAAACTCTAACACTGAATTGCTGTAAACCCATAGCCACCATTCTCTATCCCAGAAATAGGCCAAGTGCTTTTAGAAACAAAATTCCCGAGACTGTAATTATAGGAAGGGTTAATTGCTTAGGCTAAGTAAGCAAGGAGAAAAACATCTCAGGAAATTTGAAAATCAAGGTCCCCCGCCCCAGGGGAATAGGGTGGGAGAGGGGTGAGTACAGCTGTTCCAGAAGCATCTTGTTTTGGTGGTTTGGCTGTCAGACTGTGTTTAATAAACCAAGCACCTTCCACCCACTGCCCTCGGTCTCTTGACAGTAACTGCAGCCACCAAAGGGCAGGAGAGGGCCTGGTCCCATAGGGAGAAGAAATTTAAAAATTTGCGTAGTTGCTCAGAACCAGATGCCATTTTCCAAACTGTTCTGCTCACAGGGGAAGTAAGCTTATTGAAGCAAGTTGTGTTTGTACCACAAGATGCCACCCTTCCCTTGAAAAGAAGAGAGTAAGTTAACTAAATAAAATTCAAGTGTTTTATGAGTCCATCTCGCTCAGTTTTATATCAACGAGCTTCATCTTGGATGAAGGAAAAGCCATTGTATTTTGTTCTGTAGCATTTGGTGTAAGGAAAGAAACTAGTTCCTTGTTAGCAATTTCTAAAACTCTTTTAAACTGCTATGTAAGCATTACTTTTCCATCTTATATGACAGTGGATTACAATTTTGTGTGCAAGCTTTATTACTTTGAATTCTTGTTGTTAGCCTAGCTTTTCTCACTGTTGTGGCCTCTCCCATTGTGGAGCACAGGCTCTGGACGCTCAGGCTCAGCTGCCATGGCTCATGGGCCCAGCCGCTCCGCGGCATGTGGGATCCTCCCGGACTGGGGCACGAACCCGTGTCCCCCGCATCGGCAGGCAGGCTCTCAACCATTGCGCCACCAGGGAAGCCCTAGCTTTTGATATATAGTCAAGCTGTTACAAAGGACACTAAGTAACATATGGTCACTCTCCACAATTTTAAGCTAACAATTCCTTCAAGAGAGAGGTATAGATCTCTTGTCTGTAGAAGCAAAAACTGGACATGGGATTTGTTTTTAATTATTTGTTTGATGGGTTACTTCTCCTAACCCCGACAATCCTCTCTGCATCCATCAATACACAGTCACTTAAATGCAGAGTTGAAGGCTGCCATGATGAGAATGTATTGACTTGTAAAAAGGAAATTTATGTAATTAATAATCAAGAATTCTTTATATTCTTAGGATAAATCAAATACATATTTATTTAATCATAATCCTTGAATTCATCTTTGAGTTATGCTGAAAGCAAACTGTCAAGAATTATCTCTGTTGCCCTATTTTTTGCCTTTTGTTTACTTGAAACTCCTAGTCCTAGTAAATCAATCTGCTGCTGTTAATGGTCAGTCCTCAATCACCTTTCTGTACTGGGGAAAATAATGGAAATATTTCAGTCATTCTTCCTAAAGGGAAGTCATGACATAGATGTGACCTTGAACAGCTTATTTAACCTGTCTCCATCTCCATTTTTATTTGTAAAATGAGGCATTTTACTGGCTACTCTGTAAGACGTCTTCTACACTTTTGAGGAGATTTTTATGATACTCTCTCATTAAAAATTCAGGTAGCCAGACTATTGTTATGGTTGGTAAAGGAAAATATTGGGAATTTGAAATCCTATTTCCACAAACCATTCTGCCTACTATTAGCAGTATGCTAACAGTATCACTATAAAAATCTTGTTTGCATGTGGATATACTAATTTTCAAGGTTGACATGATGGAAGCATTTTATATTTTATTTTTTTCCACTTGAACTTTTGTCATGGAGAAGATTCCAGAAAGTCTAAGTGCCTGTTACTCCCCATTAGAGAAGAGCAGTTGAAAATATTATTTCTGCATGAAATTTCTGTGGTTTGTGCCATATTTGTAGAAATGGTGCACCATTTCTGGCCGTACTAAGGATTAATGTTTAAGTCAAAGGCATCCTGGGATTAGTTGGTCATTGGAGAAGCTTGGTGGGAAACTCTACCCAATATGGGGAACTCCACATTGATAGTGACAAACCAAGTCCAACATAGCCTTTCTCTTTTGGGACATACATGAGAAGTTGGGTCACTAGAGTTTAAATGATCTTTTCCTCCCAAACACTGACCTCTTTTTTCAGTTCTCCATTTGACTTGGTATCTTAGAAGAAACTGGAGTAGGGTTGCCTGATAAAATACGGGACATCCAGTTAAATCTGAATTTTCAGCTAACAAATAAAATTTGAGGGGTATAAATATGTCCCCAAATTGCATGCATACTATATTAAAAAGTTAAAGTATTAAATTATATTTTATATTAATTATACTAAAATTTAGTTGTCTTTTAAATCTGAAATTAAAATTTACCTGGTCTACTGTATTTTTAGTGGCTAAGTGTAAACTTAATTAGGATGCAAAGGAAATGTGAAGCTGATGAGATGGTTTCTGATATAAATTTTTATAAGGTAAAGTTACCCAGTGCATTAATTTGCTTTTCTCAGTATATCCGTATGTGTGTATGTTTCTTTCAGAGTTTAAGATTTATATATTTTGCCTTTCTATTTAACATATACAATATTTCTATGTCTACATTTTGAAAGGGCTATCAAATTTTATGTTGTAGATAAATTATTGAAATTTTCCCTCTTATTAAGTACTTATGTTATATCCTTTTCTTTCTGCTATAAATTACAGCAACTTATTGATGCACATAATGTTTTTTGTTAAACTGTTTTTCTAGAATACACTCCTAGGATTGAGATGAGTGGGTCGTTGGGAATCAAGTGACCAAATTATGCCTGAATAATCATATTCAGGTTTCCCTTTTCATCCCATGTTAGAAGGGGTACAGTGTGGGAAAGGAGAAGAGAGGAGAAATGCATGTGGATACAGTTTTATGTCTTACTAGTTCTGCAAGGGGACAACCCTTTACAAGAATATTTCAAGTTTCTGAGAGGAAGCCATTTCTATTTTTAACAGCGGTAGTAAAATAACAGGCTTGGAAGTGGTTTTTGAAAAATTCAGCAGAACATGAAATAATTTAGAGACCTATAACTTTCCTCTGTCATCCATGTCTTACTAGCATGCCACCAGGCTTCTCTGATCATCACAAGTGGCTTCATAACTGCTTCTGGACTGATGGGATTGCTTCTTTACCTTTTTTTTTTTGCGGTACGCGGGCCTCTCACTGTTGTGGAGCACAGGCTCTGGACACGCAGGCTCAGCGGCCATGGCTCACGGGCCCAGCCGCTCCGCGGCATGTGGGATCTTCGCAGACCGGGGCACGAACCCGTGTCCCCTGTATCGGCAGGCGGACTCTCAACCACTGCGCCACCAGGGAAGCCCTGGACTGATGGGATTGCTTCTTAAACATGTTTCCTATGGTTTCATTATCGGAGGAAGCTGCAGTGTGCATCTGTTCATAAACTAATCCTGCAGTCTCCCTCAGTGTGTTAGAGATGAGAAATAGGCTTGAAAAAATTGCTTCTACAACAAGCTGGTCCAGGTGATAAACCAATAACCAACTGATTTAATAACCTTACCCAGAGAAGAAAAAGAAACATATAGCAAACCAGGCAGGACTATTTTCTTTTAAGGAAAAAACAGACAAGGGAGAGGTTGGGGAGAGGCAAATAAATATAAGGTAAGGAACCGGGGGGTAGAATTGTAATTTACTCTCCTTTTGGACCCTGAATATCATTTAGAGTGATTTCAAACCAAACGTACAAGATAAAATGAAATAATAATATAGAGAAGTATAAAGACTACAGACTAGGTTTTCTTCAGTTGCTGTGGCTGTTTAACTTCAGATTTATCCAATTAGAATCAAGCCACCATCAAGTGTTATGTTAGACCTCACAGCTCCCCTGGCAAGCTCACAGGCAGATAGCCTAGTCCTTGCTGGGAATACTGTGCTGTAAGAATTTCAGCTTTCGTGCGAACGCTGAGTTCAAGCTGACAGTGCAATAGTATTTCAGTAGAGAGCAGTAAAGAGAGGAAGACAGTTCAACTGGGTGTTCAACATCTTCTTTAGAGCCCTAGCTGGAGTTGGGAGTTCTATCAGCATTTACTAAACTGTTTTCAGAGGGAACACTGGTGGTCCATCAAGACACTAATAGCTGATCTCCAAAAGTGAGGCAAAATGAACTTGGGAAGGTAACTTGCTGTGTATCCACCCATCCCTCCCAGATCCACGGTGCCCATTAGAACAGTGAAGGCTCTGAGAAACTTGCAGTGGAAAAACCTATTTTACTTATAACTTCCCATACTTATCACTAAGGAAGTCATTTCTATACAACCTGATAAGCATTTCAAGGAAGACCCATGTTGTAAAGGACAATTTATGCAAAACTCTGAGTTAAATATGTCTCAGTGATAAAAAAGGGGTGTAGAAAGAGTTGGTTTGGGGACCTTTTCAGATGAAGTTTTGATGTGTATTGTAGCCTTGTAGTTTGTCCTGCCCATCCCAAAACTTCTCTACATCTGCTGAGTCACCTAGAGGAGTCATCTATACTGTTCTTTAGAGATTTGAGTCTCTGAACAGGAAAATAAAGGAGAAACGTTGCTCAGGTTTTATTTTCATTTATGTTTCTAGTTAAATCCTATGTCTTTAGACTAGAGGGGAGAGTGGGGAAGTGGGCTGGCTGGCTCTTACTGTAGTTTAGCAGAGCAGGATTTATCTGATAAATCATGACTTCTGAGCCAAAGGGCAAGACAAATAACAACACATCTCATGAACACTGAGAAGGATGTGGTCGGAAGGAGGAATGTTTAATTGACTAAGAGGGCTCCAAATTGAACTGGCCAGTGGGAGTAAGAGACTGGGACGGAGGATAAAACTGGGGTCTATGGGGGGATGATGCATGGCATTGAGGGAAGCAGCCCATGGGAGGTGGTGGTGAATTATTTTCAAGTGAAATTGCAGTGAAATGAGTTGGAAATAATATGTATCATTTCAGATGCCTAACATTAACGTTCAGACGATAGAGTAAAAAAGAACATCTTATGTCTTCTAACAATGAATAAATTTGTTATTCAATTACATGAATAAACATTGATTATGTATCACCTATCATATGTAGCATAGTAAAAAGGAACTTTAGAATATGATGGACAAATCCTGCTTTCAAAAAGGAATACTATAAATATTTTAGTAAGAAAATGAAATAAGTTCATACAAATAACTCATATAAGGCAGAACACTGTGTGATTAGTGATGTGATTAGACCTGAGTTTTGGAATATTAACCTACCAGAGATATCCAGATTAGGTTGGAATACAGATAAAGGAGGTAAGAATCAATACAAGACTTGATTTTCAAAATCAGGGCATCAGCAAAGTTTTTCTGTAAAGGGTCAGATAGTAAATATTTTTGGCTTTGTGTGCCATGTGGTCTCTGTAGTGTACACGCAGCCATAGGCAATATGCAAATGGGTATGGCTATTGTTTTCCAATAAAGCTTTATTTAGAGAAACAGGAGACAGGCCTGACAGTCCATGGGCTGTAGTTCTCTAATCCTTGAATTAAATAAAGAAACCATAGTCAACTGCTGATGAAAGTATGAAATCTATGACTGTATTTTAAGGATCTGACAAATGGGATCTTTAGAAACATTAGCAGATAAATCATGGTTTACTAATCCCATTTAAGATAGAGTTATTTGGATTTCCATATCCAAGAGTGAGAGACTAGCTGGTTACTGACCAATTCTTCCATTGGAAAAAAACTCCCAGAAAAGCTGAGTGTGTGTGTGCGTGTGTGTGTGTAGGTGTGTACGTATGCAGATCAGAGAGCTACCAAGGCAGTAAGGACTTGTGGGGTTTAAAATATAGAGAGAAATAAAATACATGATACCAATAGTACAAAAGACAGAAGGGGTAAATGACATTAATATGTTAAAAGATCCTTGCATTGTTCAACAATGGATAAAACCACAACTTTAAATTAGATTTTAATGAAACAAGAGTGCATTTGTAATTTCTATGGTTACCATTACAAGGATAGTAAAAGAATTGTATTGTCTAGCTGGGAAGCTAATAGAGGGGAAAATAGAATAATAAAATACTACTTAATACAGAATAAGGCAAGAAGATGAGAAAGAAGAAATGTAGAATAGGTGGGACCAAAAAATCCACAATAGTAATTTGTAGATTTTTTTTTTTTTTTTTTTTTTTTTGCAGTACGCGGGCCTCTCATGGTTGTGGCCTCTCCCGTTGCGGAGCACAGGCTCTGGATGCGCAGGCTCAGTGGCCATGGCTCACGGGCCCAGCCGCTCCGTGGCATGTGGGATCTTCCCAGACCGGGGCACGAACCCGTGTCCCCTGCATCGGCAGGCGGACTCTCAACCACTGCGCCGCCAGGGAAGCCCCCAGTAATTTGTAGATTTAAACCCAGATATATCAGTAATTATACCTAATGCAACTGGATTAAAAACACTAGAAGATAAAGGTTGTTTGACTGGATTAAAAAACAAAATTCACCTCTATGTAGGCTGTTTACAAGAGATACACCTTGAATATGGGGCTACAGAAACATTCTAAGTGAAAGAATATAACAAGTATATTTTAAGCAGAGACTAGATGGGTGGTTGCTGGGGGCAGGGGTTGGGTGGGGGGAATGGGTGAAGGTGATCAAAGGGTACAAACTTCCAGGTATGAGATGAGTAAGTTCTGGGATGTAATGTACAGCGTGGTGACTATAGTTTCTTAAAGTCACACAAAAAAACGAGAAGGGCCATCTTTGGTGACTCTCCCAACCTGTAAAAAGTCGGTCCCTTAAATCATCATAATCCAAGTAGTTAGGCCCACCTGTAGTGACAACATCAAATGAACTTGGGCTTTTGAGTAAATCTGTAGAAACCTAGCCAGACTTTTGAGTATATAGGGCTTTGAATTGTAGGCAGCCTCAAGCTCTTTACCCTCTTCTGTTAATGTTTTCCTTTAATTTTTCCATAAAAAGGTGGAGGGAGCTGCATCCATTCATGGTCTTTTTTGCAAAAGTCATACTTCACACCTTATTACTTGCCGTGCCCACTGAGGTTGGCCACAGGAGCAAGATGGGCAGCTGGGCTCACATGTGCTGTCCCAGTTTCAGGCTTATGCTGTAAAGAACCTGAGTTTGCTTATCCTTGACCATTGTTAACACAAATATTATGGTGTATGTGTAGGAACATGAATGTGTACACTTTTGAGAAAGGACAGAGGAAAAGCAGTGAAGACTACAGGGACCCACCCCATTAAAGGATTATGGCTGAAGCCCCGATACCTCAGGGTACTTGATGGGGTGCTGCTGCAGCTGCCCAGACATTAAGGAAATACCTGAACACCATTCCGTGTGCGGAGAATAAGGTGAACCCGAAGGAGCCAGAAATGGGCCTATGTGACGTGCGGGCTTCAGACAGTCTGTAAACTTCTGGAAACAACTAAGGAGATTGTGGTCAAAGGGCAAGAATGCCTGCATATGTCATGAGGGGTGGGGACTTGGGTAAGGAGGTAAATTTTTCTTTTGAGTTTGTTGATTTTCTTCTCTCACTTGGACATAGAATGGATCCTCTTCTGCAGTAATGGAAAAATTTTAAATTGACATTACTTTTTTTTTTTTTTTTTTTGCGGTACGCGGGTTGCGGAGCACAGGCTCTGGATGCGCAGGCTCAGCGGCCATGGCTCACGGGCCCAGCCGCTCCGCGGCGTGTGGTATCTTCCCGGACCAGGGCACGAACCCGTGTCTCCTGCATCGGCAGGCGGACTCTCAACCACTGCGCCACCAGGGAAGCTCTTGACATTACTTTTAACTAGAATCTGAGCCTCCTATCCTTTATCTGGAGCCATGGAGCCAATAGGCTGAGCTGCCATCAGGGTGTGAGTAACTAACATTTCGTGGGGAACTATGTCCTGTATACATCGTCTGTATGTATAATTTCATGGACTGGGTAGGTAGGGTCATTTAGTTTCTTAACAACTTGATTCTTTTTCTACTGTAGAAAGCACTGGAAAAGAATTATACTCACATGTTCAGAGGCTACTTAAGAAGCTGTTAAGTACACAGTAATCATTGTGAGTTTTTAAGAACTTTCTTCATTCAGAGCAGAAACATGGAAGATGAGGTACTGAACGTTTCTCTAGTTTGAACAGTCATTTCATATGCTTCTCGATGTCATTATTTGATATTAGGGAAAAAAAAATGAAAGAACTCTGCAGTGATTTACCTCTTAAGAAACCATAATTGAGTGAATCATATCCTAAACTTGGTGTGGCATTCATACATAGTTTATATAGTTAAAGGTATAAATCTAGGATCACAAGATAAACAATCAGTATATTATTTCTACTTTTGGGGAAATTTTTTCAAACAGTTTAGAAGATTTTAAGATGGTTTTTGAGGGCATGAAAATAAATCATAGGGATGATGCCTTGCTTCTTAGCATTATATTGGGAACTTTTAGAGTCAGGCAACATTCCCTCTGCCTTCTGTTCCTTTTATTGTCTTCTCATGGTCCAGGTCATGCTTTCATGAAATAGAAATATAATAGCTTCTCCTCTCAATGTAAACTAGGACTGGATGTAAAATTTGTATTAATAACCAAGCTTAGAAGTTACTGAATGTGTACCAAGTCTCTTTGGTTTATTTTGTATGGTTAATGTTCCCATTATTTTGTAATCGGGTTTGTTAGGCAACTTTTATAGCTGTCTTAAATCTAACATATATATTGTTCTCAATCACTGGAAAGGTTTGGTGGGTCACTTAAAAATAGAGGCAATTCTGTATTCTGAAGGTCCCCTTTACATCCATATTTTCTTGATTTTTCCCAAGGATGAAAATTAGCCAGGTACTAAAGACTAAACACAGTACCTTGCCAGAGATTCATCTGGGTACTAAAAGTAATTTATATTCTTCCTATTTCCTCTGCTCAAACATTTTTTCTGAGATAATGTTTCCTTCGTGGTATGTGGTTGGAGAGACATGATTTTCATCTTATATCTATGACTCCTTAAAAAAAATAATGGCATCTTCTCTATATTTTTGGAGATTAGCTTGAATGGCAATATTAGGAAACTGTTTTCCTGATCCTAATTCTCAGATGCATCCCAATGTCTTATTGGAAGAACATACGGGAGAGATTTGGGGATAAGCTCCCCAAAAGACCTGAGTTTGAATTTGCCAGGAGAGAATTATGGGTTCTTTTCTGAACTGCTAATAGAGATTCTCTTGATATGGAAACCAGCTGGAGCTGAGGAAAAGTTTGCACACCTGTGTCTTCCCCCAAGCCCCAAAGACTTGAAGGACATGAACTGTTTCAGAAACTAGGGTCCCTAATCCAACCCTAAGAGATCAAGACCAAGTTCCCTTCAAGAGTTGTGTCTTGGATGACATAGTTGTTAAGGAGAAGGCTCAGCAGAAGCCTTCTGGGGCTCTGATACACCAAAACTGTGGAATCCCACCTCTCGGCAAAAGGCCGGGAGCCAAGAAGGCTGGAGGGAATGGGTGACAGGGTACTGCCCTGAGTCTGCTGCTCGGTCCACCCGCCAGGTTGGGAACTCCCTTGAGAAAGGTCTAGGTCCCAATTGTCAGCTTAAGAGCTTAAAACTTATGGGAAGGCCACAAATTTGGGGGCTTATTGTACTTGTCACCAAGGAGGGGGAATAGCAACTATCCCCTAAAATATTTGGAGGATTGGAGATGTAAAAACTTGAGTGGGGTCTTGAGCCAATCACAGAGCCCCTTAGAGTTTTGGCTGTGTAGATGCAGTGTTGGGAAAGGGTTTTCCACAAAAGGTGCCTATTCTTGTAAAGGGTGACATGTTTCTTCTTTTTAGTCCAGTGAAAAAGCCCCATAGACATTACCTCTGTGTTGTGCTTAAGAGGTCCCTGTGTGTGTGTGTGTGTATGTGTGTGTGTGTGTGTGTGTATTAGGCTCTCTTGGGAGCTTCTGAAGTACCTCTGATGCTGTCCTTTCCCAGAATCTGTCCATAGAACCTGCAGCGAGGGTTTTAATGCAGGTAATCAAGAAACTCGTTTACAGCCAGAAGCAAACTGTTTTGCCATCAGCACAGCCAACAAAATAGCACACTGTTGGCAGGAGATGATCATTGCTCTAATATCTTTCAGGCTGCCAACGATGAAAACACTGCAGTAAAACTGCTGTCCCAAGCAAAAAAATTCAATTTTTAGAACTGAACTATTTTACAGGGCACCTGGCCAATCAGATCCTGTGTGAGGTGAGGTTGTTCATGGTGATACATGACTCAGCTCTATTATTTCATAATTTCTGACGTCTTTTTTCCTTCTGTGGCTCATGCTTCTTGGGTACTCCATACCATATTCCCCTTGCCCTTTTCCACTCAGATATTTTTTTATCTAGGCTGTTCTCTTTGTGAGCATTTGTCTGGACCAGTCTTTCTTCCCTGTTTTCAACTTCTCCATCAAAACATTCCCTTCCTGTATAACTTTCCTGCAGTGTCTTGATAGATGGTTTGCTTTCTTGTCAAGGATTAGGTATATAGGAACTTTTTCAAGACCTATTTATTTATGCTAGCAGTAAAATCTGACATTAGGCCAACTTTGGACTTATAGTTATACGGCTTTCCTTCATTTTAATGAAGCTAGTGATTGCACAGAGAAGTTAAATAATAGATGTAGGTTTTCGTGTTCAGAGCTTTATTAATTTCATAGCTTTATTAATTTATTTATATTCATTGATGCATTCAATTGCTCATCAAGTAATTATTGTGCACATGTCACGTGAGAAAAGTGAGATTTGGTTTCTGCCCTTATGGAGCTTCTGGTCTAATGGGAAAGCTGGCAATATTCAAATGATCACAAAACAGATGAAAAATTACAACTGTAAGAATAGTATAAGCATGAATTATTAGAAAAATTGACATAATATGGAGGTGAGAGTAGCTTCTCTGAGGAGAATTGTGATGAGGTCTGATGGAAGACTAGACGTTGGCTGGAGAAGAGGCAGTATGGCAGGCAGGGGAATAGCATGTGCAAAGGCCCTGTGGTGTGGGGGGCAAGCAACTGAGAGAAGGACTGTGTGATAAGAGTTCAGAGACTGTTGCTGGATTTCCAAATAGCTAGACTAAGTCACTGAAGTATTTTAGGTGGAGGGGTGACATTATCAGATTTGCATTTTAAAAAGAATGCCGATAAGATGGACAAATGATTAGAGGATAAAGAGTAGATGGAGGTAGACTGGTGAGGAAGTCTCTCAGTAGTCCTGATGAGAGTCAAGATGGCTTAAATGGGAGTGGTGCTGTGCTGGAAATGGACAGAGGTGGGCAGAAATGAAAGGTCTAAATTTAACCAAACTTGGTCATAGATTGGACATCAGAGGAGAGGGTGATGTCAGGCATGGGTTTCAGATTCCTGGCTGGCTCAGGTGGATGCATGAGGAATGATGGAAGAGAACCAATTTCATGGTGGGAGATCACAGGTTAGTTTCTTGTTAGATTGAGATGCTTTGGGATTGTCAAGGTGGAGATATCAGAAAGACAGTTTGCATTTACATATCTGGAACTCAAGAAAGGGTCTGGGGGCCTCCCTGGTGGCGCAGTGGTTGAGAGTCCGCCTGCCGATGCAGGGGATACGGGTTCGTGCCCCAGTCTGGGAGGATCCCATATGCCGCGGAGCGGCTGGGCCCGTGAGCCATGGCCGCTGGGCCTGCGCATCCGGAGCCTGTGCTCCGCAACGGGAGAGGCCACAACAGTGAGAGGCCCGCATACCGCAAAAAGAAAAAAAAAAAAAAAAAAAGAAAGGGTCTGGGATAGAGTTATAAATGGGGGAACCAAAGCTCCAAGAATTTCTTGCTCAAAGCCATGCAGCTCTTCAGTGGTACAGCCATGATTAAATGTGCATCTTTTTGCTGCTTGACCAAGCATGTCCTTAATGCTACAAAGAGAAAAAGACAAATGAGGTAAGTTGAGCCTGCGAGGCAGGCATACGCCCTTTCCCCTGCCTCGGTGATTCTGCTGGTGATGAAAATTCAAAGCAAAAATATTAGAAGAATATAGCTATCCATGCCTTCTTTTTAATGTTACATGCACTGTGAGATTTGAGAGTTCTGTTTACATTTTGATTTGATATTTTCCTTATATCTAAATATTAACAACTCACTAACAGATTGGATTTGATTGCCCCTGAGGACCAAAGGTATAACTCAATGGAGTAATGTAAACAGATTGAAATTGATTGCAATGTCTTGTTATGTTCTTAAAAGAGAAAAAAATGTGGGTATCTCTGAAAGATTTCATATTTAAGTCCTGCTGTGGTCTTTGTTTTAGAAGACATAGGAGGAAGTAGTGTGGGAGGAAAACTGGGGGAGGACCACAGTTACCATTAAGGTTGTATAGGGGATATTGGAAAAAGCCTATTGATTGTGGCTGTCATAATGACAAAGGGCCAATGTGCCCATTCTTCAGTTTGGAGTGTTTCTTCTGAGAGCAGGGGGTATAGAAGCAGTGAACTGTTAAATACAGGAGCTTCACGTTGTTATAATTTCCTAGTGCATGTGCTCAGGACAGCATTTTTAAATGTTAATGGTACTATTAATTCCCAAACTCTATTTTGCAATTTAAAATCACCTATTCTTGGGCCTCCCTGGTGGCGCAGTGGTTGGGAGTCCGCCTGCCGATGCAGGGGATACGGGTTCGTGCCCCGGTCTGGGAGGATCCCATATGCCGCGGAGCGGCTGGGCCCGTGAGCCATGGCCGCTGAGCCTGCGCATCCGGAGCCTGTGCTCCGCAACGGGAGAGGCCGCGACAGTGAGAGGCCCGCGTACGGAAAAAAACAAAACAAAACAAAAACAATAAAATCACCTATTCTTCTGCAAGGTTGAAACCTGACTTTCCATTATGTGGCATAAAAACCTCTCAACTCTTTGGTTTGTTTTGCAAGGGAGAGATGATTTAAATGTTCTTCAGTGTCCTTTATTGTTTCAACGATGCTCAAGGGGTTTTTAGTCCTAAACTTTCCATTTCAATTAAGTCTGAAGCTGCACATCCAAGATTGCTGGCAAAGTCTCCCTTCCCTCATCCTTTACCTCACTCTTCACTTCCATACCCCTTACTCCGAATGTCTATGGGACTAACCAGGCAAAGTCATGTGTGATAGTCTCATGGCGTTTTTTTTTTTTTTTTCTGGATCCATTTTCTTCTGTGTTCTCATTGTTTGGTTAGGGTTTGCTTTGTCCACCACTTGTTGAAGTGAACTTTTAAATGGAAAGACAGTGATGTCGTTTGGAGGACACCCATACAGGATGTTTTGAGGACCATAAGAACTTCCTCTAATCACTACACCCAAATAGCCTCCTTTTGGGCTCTAGCATGATGCTCCAAACTCCCACATTAATTACTGAGTCAGAGCATTGAAGTGTGAGCCTAAGATGTGACTGACTGCCTTCCAGGTAGGACTCAGATGTAGGAAAAGCTGAGTGAAGTGGAGAAAGAAACCATAAATACGTGAAAAATGAAATTAAATTACACGAATTCATGTAACATTGAGCAGTTATCTAGTTAATACCTGTTTTGATACTCACCCTTCTAGGCCCTGGGGAATAAAACAAAACAACACAAACGAGATCCTTTTCTTTATAGAGTTTACTTTTTTTTTTTAACATCTTTATTGGAGTATAATTGCTTTACAGTGGTGTGTTAGTTTCTGCTTTATAACAAAGTGGATCAGTTATACATATACATATGTTCCCATATCTCTTCCCTCTTGCATCTCCCTCCCTCCCACCCTCCCTATCCCACCCCTCTAGGTGGTCACAAACCACCGAGCTGATCTCCCTGTGCTACGCGGCTGCTTCCCACTAGCTATCTATTTTACGTTTGGTAGTGTATATATGTCCATGCCACTTATAGAGTTTACTTTTAAGTGAATTAATATAGCAACTCAAGACAATTCCCATTTATGGCCAATACTTCCTTGTCAACTGAGTCGTGTCATTCTCAAGATGGACCATACATCTTAGGGGCTGAGAAATATATAGGATTCACAAGTGACTTTATACATGTACCAAGCATTGTCTGCAGACTGAATGAATAAATCGAGATCTAATTGTTGCGTTAGAGTCTGCATTCTGGTTTAATTTTACGTAGAT
The DNA here is from genome assembly GCF_964341445.2 of Mesoplodon mirus. Classification (NCBI taxonomy): domain Eukaryota; kingdom Metazoa; phylum Chordata; class Mammalia; order Artiodactyla; family Ziphiidae; genus Mesoplodon; species Mesoplodon mirus. The sequence continues at coordinate 56,626,355 of NC_138990.1, forward strand.
GTTACTTGGATAGTGTAAGGGCGTTGTTATAGAGAGAAGGAGCTATAGATTCATTGAAGAGGGGGATTCTATATACTAATGGCATTTGGTTTGGGGGTTAGAACTAGCAGTTGGTTTACTTTTGCTCTAGGGTTATGTAGGAAAAAAATGAAGTGACTCTCATTTCGTGCTTCATTGGCACAGCAGATCACACAAGTCTCTCTTCCTCTCTGTTAGGGTCACAGATCTAATAGCGTTCTATCACAATTGGCCTCACAACTCAGTTCTTTTTCAGAAGTTGCAAAATAATCTATGAAAGAGAGAAACTGATCTAGAGTCAGCCCTTCTTCACCCCAAAGCAGAACACTGGGTGATCTGCCTTGAACATCCACCATGAAGCAGACTCCTGATTAGGGCTCATGGCATGACTTGAGGGAAGGCAAGGATGAGGCAAGGTGTTGGCATTCTAATGTGGAGATTGGCAGTGATGATGTGATATCCACTGTGACGGTGTCATACAGATCTGCTCTGCACTTAGACCAGTACTGACTTATAACAGTACCAACAGATGCAGAGCAGGTCTTAACTAGCAGTGGGATCAGAGGAGCAGGCTGCTGGTTACTGTCCCACTTTCATCCCATACCTACTCCATTTCAAGAAGAAGTGCATGACAGTGGCTCTGGTTTTGTGGCATGTTAGCTCTTATTTTGGGAAGGCTGCTATACCAAGAATATCCTAGTGAGTCATGTCCTTAGTGAATCTTGACTGCTCTGTTATTAAACAGTAGTATTTATGGAGCATGTGACATGTGCCTAGAAATAGGGTAGAGGCTGAGAGGGACTCACATATATTGGGGAGAACTTGCTCTCAAATATAGATTGCAGAGTCAAGCCTAAGACATGGACCAATGGCCGAGTATACAGTTTAGCGTATAGCCATGTGATAATACATGGTAGAGATGAAATGCAGCAGGAGTTCAAAGAAGGAAGACATTAACTAGTAGGGTGAGAGATTCAGGGTTTGTGAAAGAAGTAGAATTGAAATATAGATAGGATTTGACCATAATATCTCCGTTTCCTTTTCTACTATTTGAGTCAGTGAATCTCCATTTCTGCTGCTGTCCCTTTCTTGTAGCTAGAGAGGGCCATGAAGATACTCTTATATGGTATTGATGATTTTCAGCTCATTTTTGTGGCCAAGATTCTGCTCTACAAGTCAAGATATTTTAGGACAAGAAGGTCAAAACAGATCAATCGTTTCTGATGGTCCCCTATGACTGTCAAAGGACACCTTAAGTCCAATGACTGGGCAAGAAGGTACTTCAGTCATAATGCCCTGGTTACTTCTAGATTACTTTTATGAAGAGGTTGGAGAATATCTACTGATGTTGCACAGAATGTATCGCAGTACGATGCAAATGTAGGATCCATTTGTAGCTCCATTACTACGGAAGGCACTGCTTCCAATCCCCCTCCAATGGCCCCGTGCTCAGATGTATCTCAGAGCTGCAGAGAAGCTGCCCAGCAGACACCAGGCTCTGGGTACAGAGGCAGAGAGGGAGAGGGGCGGCATTTGGCAGTCTCCCAGGGGAAATGATAGAAGGCTGCAAATCATCTGTGAGAGCAAGAATGGTTCGGATTTAAGACCATCCAGGGAAAGAGTAATGATGGAGAGCCCCACAGAGGTGGAATAATGACCACCACAACTGTTCCCTTAGCTGTGGCTGTCAAAGTTTATTACCAGTTGCCAAACCCTAAGTGTTGTTACATATAAATATGCATAGTAACTTGTTTATAAAATTTCATAGCAAATGTGAATTCAGTCATTCTGACAATTCCTTTTGTCTCCATAAAGTTCTGAAGTTAAAGATACTCCATCTTGGTATTATTATATATAAAAACATGGGGAATTTGATAGCAGGCCAAGACCCTGGTCCCCAGTGAAGGCAAAACCAGATGGTCAGCACCCCTACGTATTTCTGTTTGGTTGTGTTACATATTTCACACCTCTAGCCAGGAAGATTTGATTCCAAAATTCTTGCTCAGGTTATGATGAAAACAATTTGAACCAAGAGGCAACATAAGATTTTCAAAGTTTATTCTATTATAATACTTTCAAAAGTTATCTCAGAAAGGAAATGAATGAAGAGAGATTTTGTGATTCATTTGATAAAAAATAGAGGTGATGAAAATAGCTCTAAGACGGTAGAGCCTTCAGGAAGTGCAGCTCCAAAGATGGGGAGCTGCAGCCCAAAAGTTTAGTGACACTGAGTTGCCAGTATCAGCAAAGGGCTGCAGACTGATTTGAAATGCTGCTGTCGTTTTCAGAAATCCCACTGGTTGATGATGGAAACTGCTAATATGAGCTTGAACATTCTGGATAATGAATACTACATAAGGGACGGGGGAAGTATTGCGAAGAAAGCTGTTAGAACAAAAGAAATTAGGCAGTATTGAGTCCCTTGGCTAAGACGGCTGTGCCTGGAGAAAAAAAAAATTATCCCAGACTGAAAAGAATGCCATCATATTTAACAGACACTGACTTGTTTTCATTTTGAAAGTTGATTTTTTCCCCACACCGGGGTAGATTTTAAGCAGGTCTATGTGGGCTGTAAAGTAAAATAAACAAGCAAAAGCAACACATGCTGTCTTTGACTATTCTCACCAGGTACTTTTTATATTATTTGAGAACTATCAGCATGAATTCTAATATTATTAGAATATGCACTAATCTCAGGATTGCAATTACTTCTGAGTAGGAAGAAAGGAAATGGGATTGGAGAGGAGTTCATAGAGGACTTCAACACTTTCTGCAATATTTTATTCATTAAAATAAAATAAAACAAAAGAAAGAAACAAACGCAATATTTGAAACACATTGGGCAGTATGTTAACATTGGTTCACATGGGTTCATATGTGCTTATTATTCTTTACACTTTTCCATATGTTCGAAATATTTCAGACTTAAAAATTATTGGAAGAGAATAAAAATGCAATCTCTGAATTCTCATGTTAGCTATGGAATGGAGTTTGATGGACATCTGTTTCCTAGGATACTGCATGATAATTTTCCAGGGACTGTCATGAATCTATTATCCTTTTTAATTGAAAAGAATCAGCCCAGGGCAGGTATTGGCAAATTACCCAGGTCTTTCAGGACATAGTTCTCTTTACCCTACCACCTCTTCCATGTAGATAAAGGTGACTCTCAATTGTATTTGTAACCCCAGAAAAAGTACATCACACAGCTTGAAATTTTGTGTGTGTGTGTGTGTGTGCGTGCGTTTTTACCTTTGGCACTTCATGACTATTCAGATATTTTTTTGTATCAGTATCCATCCACCCCATCAAGTTATACGCATCTTCCTTATATTTTTTGTCACTTCCTAAAACACATTTCATATCTTATTGGTGACTAAGGATATAATTTTTGCCATTTTGGGGGAAAGTATTTGCTAAAATCTTCATGATTAATATTAATGCTAATTTTCCCACAAATATTCCTAGATTTATGTGTATAAAGAGAATTGTAAATACTTTTAGAAGCGTGCTTTTCTCATATTCTAAGGGTGCAGGGTCCGTTAAAAGTATTTTCTTTAAATATTTTTAAAAGAAATCAATACTTTTTTTTTTACACATTTAATATATATTAAGCGGATAACTAAAATCAGCTTTCTCACTTTAATATACCTCAATGTGTAGTGTACCTTTTAGAAGCCAGTATAAGATTGTGTAAGTGTCTCAGAAACGTGGGGAAACAGCAATGACCACACTGGTTGTAGAGGCTTGGGGTGCACGTGCTTCCCAACTCACTAGGTGGCGCTGCGGAGAGTCGACTCTTGCTACTGACCCTGCTGAATAGGGCTACATGTAATATCAAGAAAATTATATCTTCGCTCAGTAAATAGTATTGGGATGTAAATGTACAAAAATGAAACTAAAGAGATACAAGAACTTCATCTTACTATTTCAGGGAAGAATATGTGGGAACTGAAAGGTTTGATCCCCATCAAAAAGCATTATACACTTGATCGGGTGGGTTAGATATTTTCTTTCTTTAGAAACAACACGGATATATAACACTTATTTTTTAAATAAAAATTAACTTTATCAAAAGCTAACTTGGTGTTTTCTCTGATGCGTGGTCGATTCAGGGATGCTGATGTATTGAATGTAATGTAATAATTACTATGCATGTATAGAACTTTCATATACTTTGTCTCCCATATTTTTACCATAGGCTTGTGATGTAGGTAAATGCATAATTTTCAAGATAAGGAAATGAAGTTCAGAGAGAACAAGTCTGTTTAATGTTGCTCAAAACGTGTGTGGAGAAACTATGTGCAGATCCAGGATTTCTGACTCCAAAACGTGTCTTCTGTCTTTCACTAGGCCATACTTCCTGGGTCCAATATACAAACAAAACAAAATAAAACAAAAATCTCCATTCTCTAGAAATTTATGTCCATAGACATCTGAGACAGATTTCTTTCAGAGTGTTATGCTCACCTGTACCTAAGGAAGAAAGCACTTGCTTTCTAATATGAGTATTGGTTTATTCAATTCCTAGGGATCAATTTGGTTACAGATGTCTTAGCATCCAAAAAGAACACTTTATCTTCTTTTGCACAGTCTTCCAACTTACAAAGCATTTTGCATAGCATAAAATTTATAATTCATCTTCACAACTCCTTAAGGTATGTGGGATATCACAAATGTGTAAATGAAGATGCCAACTCCCAAGAGGTCGAAACTTGAATTTCAGATATCTTATTCTAAGGTGATTGTGTCTATAAACTTCATGACTCTTTACATTGTTTAGAAATTTCCTCCACTTTCTTTTCAATTATTTTTCTTTGGTTGATGTTATTTTAATCCTTTAAGGCACAATAGCAATGGTGAGGGAAATGGTGTATCATTATAACCTGCGGAGAAGTTGGGATGCATGTGCATTTGGGAAGAATAAATACAACCATACAATAATTCTATATTTGACAATTAAATATAATAACTCATATTTGGAAAGTAAAAAGAGTGCCTATTATTTTTGTGATATAAGCTACCAAAGGGAATGCTTAGCAAAGCTTTGGGGGTAGGACATGGCTAAAAAGGGCTGAAAAATACCCATGTACTAGGAACCACAAGGGCTATGGAATCAGAGATTTAAGTCCAAACCCCAGCTCCATAGCTCAGTAGTTGTGTCCCTGAAGCAAATTACTTAATAGTGGAAAATGGAGAGAGTGAGAATTGTTTGATAGATTTGGTGTGAGGATTTATCAAGTAAAACATAGAGTGCCTAGAATGGCATCTGGTCTATGGAAGACATTCAAAAAAAAATTTTTTTTCCTTTTTTAAAAAAAATTCACTCTTCTTTTTCCCCTTTTTAAAAAGAAATTTTATTAGCTAATTCTATTCTGGCTAAAGAATTTAGTGCCTTCTGCTGGGAGGCTATAGCTTGAACTCTCTTATTTGCCATCCATATAGTAAGAAAAGGGGACTTCCCTGGTGGCACAGTGGTTAAGAATCCACCTGCCAATGCAGGGGACACGGGTTCGATCCCTGGTCCAGGAAGATCCCATATGCCTCGGAGCAACTAAACCCATGCGCCACAACTACTGAGCCTGTACTCTAGAGCCCATGTGCCACAACTACTGAGCCCACGTGCCACAACTACTGAAGCCCATGCGCCTAGAGCCTGTGCTCTGCAACAAGAGAAGCCACCACAATGAGAAGCCTGCTCACCGCACAGGAGAGTAGCCCCCGCTCGCCACAACTAGAGAAAGCCCACGTGCAGCAGCAAAGACCCAACGCAGCCAAAAGTAAAATTTAAAAAATAAGAAAAGGGCCTCCCTGGTGGCGCAGTGGTTGAGAGTCCGCCTGCCGATGCAGGGGATACGGGTTCGTGCCCCGGTCTGGGAGGATCCCATATGCCGCGGAGCGGCTGGGCCCGTGAGCCATGGCCGCTGGGCCTGCGCATCCGGAGCCTGTGCTCCGCAACGGGGGAGGCCACAACAGTGAGAGGCCCGCATACCGCCAAAAAAGAAAAAAAAAAAAAAAAAAAAAAAGAAAAAAATTTCATGGTTACAAGAGGAGACATTGAAAGCATAAAGTTGCAGCTGGCAGGTGCTAGCAGGTATTTTGAGAATGACAGATGGTGTCCTTAAGTCTTTTATACAGTTTAGAAAACGCAAGTTCTCAGTAATAAAGGAACATGCCTGAACCCATGTCCACAATGGCCATCCAGCTGTATCTTGGATGCCTGAACCACAGTTACTCTAAAAAACTTCACCCTTGTATTCAAATAACTGGTTGGTTGTGTTGACTTGGTCCCATCTGGTTTGCAGCCCATCTAACCTAAAGGCAGGCAGATACAGACTGATTAAAATCAAGGTGATTTTGGAAGCAGGGAATCATTGCAACCTTTTTAATATTTTGGCCTCAGAATTAGGAGAAGGAAGTGTTTCATTTTGCCTGGGTTGGACTGGGGTAGCTTCTCTCCCTGCCAAGTCCTCACTCAGTGTGCCAGATGGAAATGCCAAGGGTTGGGCAGATCCAAGTGGTGAGAGGCCAGCAAATGACAGCTCTTGGGAAGTGCTTTACCTCTTGCAGCCTGCTGACGGGCAACTTAGCACCGTCTGTCCTCTCTCAGGCTTGGGAAAGATACCCCCAAAGTCTGAGACCAGGAGGAAGTCAGCCCATCATCCCCTGCTCTGGTCATACCTTTAATGGGTAGTAATCTTTGAAGGTTCTCCTTGTCACCAGTGAAATATTTCAAAGCTCCCAGGACAAAGTTGGTTCTTTAGCACAAAGGATTGGCTTTACCATTGGACAGAGCAGGTGCTTTCCTTTATGGGCTATTTGCTGGCTGACTGAGAGGCTCTCTTGAATATGTACACTTTCAAAAACTCCTCTTTTAGAGACTCACTTTTTTTCTGTTAAGAAGGATGGGGTAGGGCTTCCCTGGTGGCACAGTGGTTGAGAGTCCGCCTGCCAATGCAGGGGACACGGGTTCGTGCCCCAGTCTGGGAAGATCCCACATGCCGCGGAGCGGCTGGGCCCGTGAGCCATGGTTGCTGAGCCTGCGCGTCCGGAGCCTGTGCTCTGCAACAGGAGAGGCCACAACAGTGCGAGGCCCGTGTACCGCAAAAAAAAAAAAAAAAAGGATGGGGTAGTAGGAACTGTGTCTCTCAACATCTGTTTCAGCCTTTTTTGTGTGCCTTGTTGTACTGCAGCTGGAAAACTATCAACTTTCTTTCCCGGTCTTCCTTGCAGTAGGGATTTGGATATGATTTGGTTTCCATCAATTGGGTGCACTTCAAGGAGACTTAAATTCAGGCATCAGCTCCGTGGGGAGAACGGTGGTGATACAGGAGGCATCTATTTTGCTCATGAGAGCCCAGCAGGCATGGCTTTGCTCTGGGCCAACCATCCTAAAGGGGCCTCTGATGTGCAGGTCACACAGGCGTGGTGGGACCCGGCAGCCAGCAGCAGATCACCACCGTCCTCATTCCAGATTCCTGCCTGGGACAGAGGTAGGAGTTGCACGGGCAGGCCCATTCTGCGGTGGTATTTGGAGGTGAGGCCCTGCCCAGGTGCCAGGCCTTTGGTAATTTTGTAAGCATCCAACCACCTGTATGAAACTTCTTTCTCCCTAACATGGCCACAGTGATTTTTATTATTTGCAACTGAATCCAGCAATTATATTTCAAACATCTTAAAATCTTTTGGCTCACTAGATTTCATCCTTCACAATTTCTGTGATCTGTGCGTGGAAATGGTAGGAAGTTTTATGGAATGAAAAGAGATAAGCAGGGTGATACAGGGAAGACAGCATGAGATTTGGAGCCAGAACGCTTGGTTTTCACTCCTGCTCTGCTATTTACTAGTTGCAGGTCCTTGAGCAAACTTCTTTCTCTCTGTGCTTTAGTTTCTTCTTATAAAATAGGAACAATACTAAATAACTTTCAGGGATGCTATGGGAATTAAATAGTATAGAAATATAGGAAAAGCATCTTCTATATATTAGGCACTCTATAAATGTTAGATATAATTATAAATAACTACACTTAATATATGTGTGGATATATAAGGTGAAGATCTGGAAGACTGCCAAAATGAGTGTGTGTGTGTGTTTGTGTGTGTGTGTGTGTGTGTGTAGGAGGGTAGAGGTGAGGATGGTAAGGGAAGATGTGGATACAGAGAAAGCATCAGGAAAGGAAGAAAACATTTTCAAAGGGCTGGTGAGAGGCCATTGCAGTCTAACTTTATGGGCTTACAGACATTATCACATATCATTTTTTACTAAGATAACATACTTCTCTCCACAGAAATGCTCCCTAATATCTTAAATATAACTGATCAGCTTTCATATAGCTGTGAGTATGGACCCTATTGAAACCATGGTTCTGATTCTTACTTGCTCTATGAACATAGGTAAGTTACTAAAACTTCCTTCGCTGCAGTTGGTTCATGTAAAATGGGGATAAAAATAAGAGCCCATTGAGTTATGTGAGGTTTAAATGAGTTAACACATGTGAACCATTTTGAAAGGTGCCTGGCACATAAAACGTAATCAATAAAGTTACTATTGTTCTCATAGATTAATTATAATGTATCATGGAATCAGTGTGTGTATGTATGTACAGAGGCATAACTTTGTATATATGTTTGTATATGTGCTTGTGGTACATACATGTGTATGCATATACATGCTTATTGTGAATGTATATGTTTGAGCATATATGTGTGTGCACATGTGTGGATGCACATATACTTTTATGCATGTGAATATGTATATGTTAGGTATATGTGTATTGTTTATATGCTGTATTATGTATTTGCATGTATGCATCAACCTTCATGTATGGGTATATTATTGTTTGTACTGTGTGTATAAGTGCCTGGATATGTGTGTATATGCTTAGTGTATGTATATGGATATGTGTATATGTTGGTTATGTCCATATATATGTTCCACATATATGTATATGAATGTGTGTATGTTAGGTATACACATATTGTACATGTGATGTATGCTGTACTTGTGTTTGCATGCATGCATTACTGTTTGTATAGGTATATTTGTAGTATGTATGATGTGTATGTGTACCTTGGTATATGTGTCTATGTTTAGTGTACTTGTACGGATATGTGTATATGTTGGCTATGTCCATACATATGTTCACATGTGTATGTACAGATTTGTTGTGTATGGTTGTCTAGGATGTGCAACATATAATCTGGAGAATGCCATTCACATTAAAGTCTGTAGGAATGCACAGCCCTATGAGGTAGTCCTGTGCTGTTTTATAGAAATAGGAGACACAGTAAAGGCACCATTAGAGGGTGCAATGTCCCCCCTTCAGGGCGAAATACAAGAGCTCTAGATTTTCTCTCCCCTTCCCACTCTGCTGGAAAGAAAGAAAAAAATAAGGTAACACTATTTTGTGCAATACACATTTGCCTAAACTACTTTATGCCTGCTTTGGTTTAATGGGTTTTACGTTTATCATTTCTCATTGTTTGAATCCAGCACAACTGGTTTGGCAACGTAAGGAACATTACCACTTTGGAAAGCACACACCAGCCCTAAAGCAACCTTGGGCTAGGCCATTCCAGAGATCTTGGCAAGAGCATTTCCGGGCAGTTCAGGGAAGTTATGGGACTTCAGGATGTAGGACCAAGTATCACCCAGAACTTCACTTTCTCATTGGCCAAATTTGGTTTTCATAAAACCGCAGGGTTTTAGACCTGGCTGCACTTTGGGCAGAGATCTCAGGGTTGTCAGTTGTTTATCTGCCTCCACACACATCATGTATGTGGTACCGTCCTATTAGTAACATCTTTTCTACTTGACAACCTCTCATTGAGAGCAGCAACTCTTTAAATGAATGAGTGACCCCAAGGCTTAGAGTCAAGGAATTTCCCCCAAGTTCTACAGGCAGATAGGAACAGAGCTAGGCCCAGAGTCTAGAGATCTTAGCTCACCCTTGAACCTTTACATTTATATTTGTTGTTATTTTGAGTTTGATTACCAATCAGTTTTCAGGCATAGATCCTAGTCTGGTGCTCCTGGAATCATCCTTTCAAGGGTGGGCTGGACAAACGCTGAAGGGTTAGAGTCTGTATTCATGCGTCATAGTTTCTCCATTTGACAGGTGTTGAGATGTGTAAACCCGGGAGGAGTGGACTGCACTCTTCCAGCCCGCACATTCCCTATTCTGCTCTCTTCTTGGCTTTGGAGTTAATTCTTTTTTTTTTTTTAAATGATTATTGAGATTTATTTTTTCTTTTTTGTGGTATTATTTACATACAATAAAACAAACATATTTTAAAAATACAGTTCAAAGGGCTTAACAATTGTATATACAGTTTCCCCTTGGTATCCATTGGAATTGTGTTCCAGGACCCACGTGGATACCAAAATCCAAGGATGCTCAAGTCCCTTATAAAAACGGCTTAGTATCTGCATATAACCTACACAGCATCCTCCCTTATACTTACTTTTTTTAAAAAATTTGACCGCATATTTATCTTTATTGGAGATCTTTACATTCCTCATATGGGTTCGAGTTACTATCTAGGATCCTTTCATTTCAACCTGTAGGACTAAGGAAGGTAATGAACTCCCTCATTTCAGGTAATAAAATCCCTTTTATTTAGCTAGGAATGTCTAAATTTCTGCCTTATTTTTGAGGGAAAGTTTTGATGGATATAGAATTCTCCATTGACGTTCTTTTTTGTTTCAGCACTTTTTTTTGTTTTATTTTTTATTTATTTATTTTTGTTGTTGAGGTATAGTTGTTTTACAATGTTGTGTTAGTTTCTACTGTACAGTGAAGTGGAGTTCCTTGTGCTATACAGCAGGTTCTTATTAGTTATCTATTTTATACATATTAGTGTATACATGTCAATCCCAATCTTCCAATTCATCCCACCCCCCCACCCCCACCCCCCACTTTCCCCCCTTTGTGTCCATACATTTTTTCTCTACAACTGTGTCTCTATTTTTGCCTTGCAAACTGGTTCATCTGTACCATTTTTCTAGATTCCATATATATGTTTTAATATACAATTTTTTTTCTCTTTCTGACTTACTTCATTCTGTATGACAGTCTCTAGGTCCATCCAGGTCTCTACAAATGACCCAATTTCATTCCTTTTTATGGATGAGTAATATTCCATTGTATAAATGTACCTCATCTTCTTTATCCATTCGTCCGTCGATTGGCATTTAGATTGCTTCCATGACCTGGCTATTGTAAATAGTGCTGCAATGAACATTGGGGTGCATGTGTCTTTTTGAATTATGGTTTTCTCAGGGTATATGCCCACTAGTGGGATTGGTGGGTCATATGGTAATTCTATTTTTAGTTTTTTAAGGAACGTCCAAACTGTTCTCCATAGTGGCTGTATCAATTTACATTCCCACCAACAGTGCAAGAATGTTCCCTTTTCTCCACACTTTCTCCAGCATTTGTTGTTTGTAGATTTTCTGAATGCCCATTCTAACCACTGTGAGGTGATACCTCATTGTAGTTTTGATTTGCATTTCTCTAACAATTAGTGATGTTGAGCATCTTTTCATGTGCCTCTTGGTCATCTGTATGTCTTCTTTGGAGAAATGTCTAGTTAGGTCTTCTGCCCATTTTTTGATTAGGTTGTTTGTTTTCTTAATATTGAGCTGCATGAGCTGTTTATGTATTTTGGAGATTAATCCTTTGTCTGTTGATTCATTTGCAAATATTTTCTCCCATCCTGAGAGTTGTCTTTTCATCTTGTTTATAGTTTCATTTGCTGTGCAAAAGCGTTTAAGTTTCAATAGGTCCCATTTATTTATTTTTGTTTTTATTTCCATTACTCTAGGAGGTGGGTTAAAAAAGATCTTGCTGTGATTTATGTCAGAGTGTTCTTCCTGTGTTTTCCTCTAAGAGTTTTATAGTGTCTGGTCTTACATTTAGGTCTTTTTCTTTTTCTAAATTTATTTTTGGCTGCGTTGGGTTTTCACTGCTGCGGGTGGGATTTCTCTAGTTGTGGTGAGTGGGGGCTACTCTACGTTGTGGTGCACGGGCTTCTCATTGTAGTGGCTTCTCTTGTTGCGGAGCACTGGTTGTAGGCACATGGGCTTCAGTAGTTGTGGCACACAGGCTCAGTAGTTGTGGCTTGTGGGCTCTAGAGCACAGGCTCAGTAGTTATGACACACGGGCTTAGTTGCTCCACGACATGTGGGATCTTCCCAGACCAGGGCTTGAACCCATGTCCCCTGCATTGGCAGGCATATTTTTAACCACTGCACCACCAGGGAAATCCCTGGAGTTAATTCTTGCAGTTGAGTCCGGATACTAAAGAGAAGCCTCTATTAAAAATAACGCGTGTTGAGTAGGGTTTGAATGGTCCCTACATAACCTCTCTAAGCTTCTGAATAAAATACCCCGAGAGACACTGAAAAAAATATGGGAAATATGACTGACAGTCCATTGCCCAAACTTGAGAGAAATTTCCACAAACTACACAGCTGAAAAACTGAATTGAAAAACACAACCAGTAGCCCACCTGTGTTTAGAAATGAATTAAGATTGCCTTCTGAAGAGTAGGTTCTGAGCACCCTTTGTAACCACTCTGCTGGTCCACCTGCATGTGAAATGCAAGATGGGTATCAGCCAGAAAACTAGGCATCCATCTGCATTCCTGCATGGCTAATAATTTAGTGTTACCACAGTCTCATCTCCCCTCTCACTTTCATTGTGACACTTCCATTGAGAGGTTGGGACTGCCATGGGCAGGGAGTGGTGCTGGTGGGAGAACTCGTGGGGCTCACAAGCCCGCCTTGGTGCTGGCCCATGAGTAATGGGCTGAAGGCAGGTGCTAAGAGAGGTTTTTATTTACTCTAACTGTTCAAGACACTGGGAAGCAGCCAGTCAGAGTTGGGAAAGATGCCACAGAAGCCTGGCAGAGCTGCTCTTGAGGAAAAATCCATTCAAGACTGGAAATTGGTCTGAGCTGCACACAACCACTTGTGGACTTGAGAAAGGATTTTCAACAAAGTCGAGATGGAACAGAGAGTCAGGCTAAGGACTTTTCCAACTCCTTGTCTCTTGGCAAATGCAGGCCTGAATAGATATCTCCTCCTTTGTGTTTTAATAAAAATAAAACAAAAAACAACAAGAATATATTTCCTGTGAGACAGAACTTTCTGCAAAATAAGTGAGATGGTACATCATCCTGAAAATTCAGAGGAGGAGCAGATTTATTAAAATTATTTACTGGAGGGACCACCAGGGAAAATGTAATCATTATTTAGCTGCCTCAATAAAAAGCTAGAAGACATGGTATCTATGAAATAAAAGCAGAAAACTGTAAGGAGAGAACAACCAGGGATGTAATCAGGGCAACTGATGTAATAAGATGAAAGAAATTAAAAATGAAGTAGCATTTGAATTCTCATTAGTGGCAGTAACATGAAGAATGGACTTACAGGACATCAGATCAATGGTGTGGAAGGCAAACAGAGTAGCTCAGAATTCAGAGGAAAAGGACAAAGATAATAAATGTGAAAGATAAGATGTTATTCTATACACATGCATATCAGATGATATATACTTGTACATTCATACATATGTGTATGTAAGTGTATGTGCATATGTGCTTATGTACAGATATATGTATAAACGTATATATGTTTATACACACACACACACACATATATATATAGGAGAATAGAGAACCAACTTAATCATTTTATATGATCTGACAATGTACCAGAACATTCCAATAGAAGCATTAACTAACAATATATTCAAAGAAAACTTTCATAAGTTGAAAAAAGATTCAAATAGGCTGATTGAAAGCAATCTATATTTTCAGCAAAATCACTGAAAAGTGACCTGACTCAGAGTCAAATTTTGAATTGCAAAGATACAGGAATAAAGCTTACGTATGTCTGAAAAGTGAAAAGAGAGATTGCATAAAACAGAATGAATCAGCATGGCCTGACTTCTGTGCAGTAATAAACATCAGGAAACCATGAAAACCAAGTGTTCAAAATCTTGAGGAAAGACAGCTCAGTCATTCTGTGATTATTTCCTTTCCCTTTATCAAGAGGTAGTCATCACTCCTCACATTGTTCTCGAGCTCTCTGTCTGCATGGCTCCTCTCCTAGAGCAGAGTCTGTGTCTGAGACATCATTGGAGTGGTCCAGCCCAGAACCTTACATGGGGGGCTCTCTAGAGATGTTTGATTGGATGGAAAGAGGAAGGGATAATGGCCTAATGCCAAATGCAGATCTCTCAGATCTGCACAGCAGTGGCTAGTGGCAGGGCTATGGCTTCCCACTGCCCACTGTAGATGTTCAGTTTAGTTGGACATATTTCCAAGTGGGAACATGATGCCATTGTCCACAAGAATGTTTTTCAATTATGGATACTTCTCAGACTCATCCTCCTGCTAATCTAGCTCCCACCTACCTCCCCAAACTATCCACAACCTTGCTCTCTGCCTGCTGCCCTGCTGGCATTCTTAGAATTTCTGGAATGCACAGGCTGGCTCTAGGCCAATTCTCCTATTATCACCACTATTCCTCTTATCACAGCTGTAATGCTACATTTATTTCTATTATTAGTTGAACACTTGTCCCCTTAATTAGCTCCAAGGTCCCTAAGGACAGTCCGCATGAGTTTTTCACATAATTTTATCCCCAGCACATGGCATAAGTCTGGCCGGGAGTAAGTCTTTCATCATTATTGCTGAGTACATATGACCAAGCTAGAGACCTGAGTCAACCTGTGATATCTTGAGGTCCTCACTTTGCCTCCATGAGGCTTGGTTTCTTTTTACCAGTCAAGTGGGAACTATGTCTAAGTCACAGAATTGTTCTGGAAAACAAATTAGGCAAAGACGATGAAGGTATTTTGTAGACTACAGTCCATATGAGTAAATTGCGATTTTTGATTCTGTTGATTTTTTATTATTCTAGAACAGATGTGATCAGGGCTAAAAAAAAAAAAACGAAAAAATTCATTGTTGGCCCAAAAGGGAGACTTTTGCTCCTTTTCTATTCTCTTCTTCATTCAGTGACTCTCCTTTTATTTTTTTGCGGTCAAAGCCTGTATTAAGTAAAGGATCTGACACAAACCATTTACATCTTAATGTCAATTTAAACACTGGGGATATTTGCATTTTAAACATGATCTCTGATTGAAGAACAAAAGGCTTTGTCTAGTTTTTTTTTTTTTTTTTTTGCGGTACGCGGGTCTCTCACTGTTGTGGTCTCTCCCGTTGCGGAGCACAGGCTCCGGACGCGCAGGCTCAGCGGCCATGGCTCATGGGCCCAGCTGCTGTGCGGCATGTGGGATCTTCCCGGACCGGGGCACGAACCCGTGTCCCCTGCATTGGCAGGCGGACTCTCAACCACTGCGCCACCAGGGAAGCCCTAGTTTTAAATAAATGGGAGACAGTAGTGATGAGACAGGGATTGAGCCCCTAGGGGTCCCTGGAGACAACAGTAGAGAAGCCCACCCCTCCATCTCCTCTGCCTGCCGCCGAGCCCTGCCATTCACACTGGAGTCCCCTCTGTTACTGAGGGAGCTTCCTCCTGGTCAGTGATTCCCCATTCTTCCGCAATCCCACCATCCTTACTCATTTTAGTTCAGAATTCCCCCTAGAATACAGTGTTCTGATTTTGAGAACTTTGGAGAACGTTGCGCTTGTTTCTGAAGAAACTGGAGGCAGTTTGGAATTTTGCCGAAAACGTATCACCTATGGGATATTTTAGCAGCAACCCCACCCTGCCCTCTCCTGGTCCAGCAATCTCCAGAGTTTTTGGAGAACTAGAGAACAGCCAGGGGATTGGGTCCTGGGATGTAGAGAACTAGGAAGCAGGGGGACAGTGATAAGTGAGGGAAGGACAGACTCTCACTGCTCTTTCAGGCTCTGTTGGGAGAAAAGAAACTTTGGAGCGGTTATTACTGTTGACATAATGGTTGCCACTCACCAATCATAAGTGCCTGTGATAATTTTCTTAAGATAAATGCTGTGATGGGAGGCATCACAGGACATGCGTGGCGGCATTCCTCATAATCTCTGACTTTAAGGAGTTTACAATTTAGTGGTAGAGATGAGACATATACACGAAAAATTGAAGGATAATACAAGTAAGTATAAGCCCCCAGGGATCAGGAGGGACAGTGAGTGTTCCAGGGGACTTGGGAAGGAAGAACCCACTGTGAGCTGCAGACTGGGCTGTCAGAGAGAGCTCAGTAGCCGGCTGAGGGGGGCTTGATGTGACTTGGAAGGATGTCGAAGGGTAAATAGTATCAAGTAGGTGGAGAAAGAGGGGATGGTGGGAAGAGACCATTTCAAGGGGCAAAACAAGGCCCACATAAATTTTAAAATTCTGACATAATTAATGCCTCGTTATATCAGAGTGTGTCCCTAAAAGCTGAAGGTGAGAGTGGAGCGTGGGGGGCAGTTCATAAGTGATAGGGGTTGCGGGCTCAGCCTAAGAGCCCACATATGAGAGATAAGGACAGCGGACATGCTTACCTGTTTACAGGCGAGGCCACTGAGGAATCAGAGGAGAGGGAGGACCCAAGGCCTTGGTGATGTCCACCTCCATGTGGTTCTCGGCCACCTGCTTCCCTAGATCCGTGCTGCTTTCCTCCATGTATATTTCAGCGTCTGCCATAACTGGAGAAAAAGAAAACACAGCAGATCGAGTGATAACCCAGAGGAAGGAGAAACCCAGATTCCCTCCAGCCCGTGTGAGCTGAATAACGGCCCGGTGGACATGCTGGGCATCCAGGGACCAGAGGGGTGAGCTCTGCTCAGTTTTATTTTGCCATTCATTTCCTCCCCAGCTGGTGCATTGGAGCCGGCTCTGCAGCTTTCAGCCAAATGACTGCAGCGCTGCAACCAGGGACCTCGCTGTGCTGAACTGACAGGTGGATTTTCCCTGCTTGCCCAACACGGGCCCAGAGCTCGTAATCCCAGCGCTCCAGGGTTCTGAAGTGCCTTCCGCTAAGAGATGGCTTCTTGGACGGCTGAGGTCTGCCTGCATCAGTGCTGAGAGCACAGGAACACCGTTCCCTCCAGAGTGGCTTTGCTTCCACACAATGCACATTGATTAAAGCTCCGTTCAGTCCTGGGGGAAGGGAAGAAAAGGGCCTCTGGAGGATTCCAGATATTGGAAAGGATCTGAACTTCAGCGAGTGAAGAGCATCAGGAACGTGGGGGAAAATTCTCCCTTATGCTTCAGCAAATTTTTAAGTCATAATACAGTATTGCTGATTAGGGGCATGTTGTTGAACAGTAGGTTTCTAGAACTCATTCGTCTTGCCTAACTGAAACTTTACAACCATTGAACAGTAGCTGCCCAGTTCTCCAACCCCCAGCCCAGGCAACCACCGCTGTACTCTCTGCTTCTCTAAGTTTCACTCTGGTTACAGGTTTTATGTGTGAGTACAAAGAACATCAGAACCCAGCAGATTATACTTAGACATGAAGCTGAGGGCACTTTTTTTTTTTTTTTACTGCGGTAAAAACCACATAACATAAAGTTTATCATCTTAACCATTTTTAAGTGTACAGTTCAGTAGTATTAAGTGTATTCACAGTGCTGTGAAACAGATCACAAGAACTTTTTCATCTTGCACAACTTGCAAAACTCTCTACCCATTCAACAACTGTCCTTTCCCCTCTCCTTGCAGGCCCTGGCAACCACAATTCTATTTTCTGTTTCTGTGAATTTGACTACTTTAGATCCCTCATAAGTGGAATCATATTGTATTTGACTTTTTGCGACTGGCTTATTTCACTTAGCATCATGTCCTCAAGCTCCATCCATGTTGTAGCGTGTGATGGGATTTCCTTCCTTTTTAAGGCTGAATAATACTCCATTCCAGGTGTTTTCCACATCTTGTTAAGCCATTCATCTGTCAATGGACATTTGGGCTGCTTCTACGTTTTTGGCTGTTGTGAATAAGGCTGCTATGGACATGGGTGTGCAAACATCTCTTTGAGACCCTGCTTTTAATTCTTTAGGATCTATAGCCAGAGTGGGATTGCTGGATAACTGGTACTGGTGAGGAGGTGGAGAAATTGAAACCCTTGTGCACTGTTTGTGGGAAAATAAAGTGGTGCAGCTGCTATGGAAAACAGTATGGAGGTTCTTAAAAACATTAAAAATAGAACTATCATAGGATCTCAGTTCTCTTTAACATGGCAGCATGCAGACCAATCCATGTGTTTTCTTACTGAGTTTTTTGTTGAGCTAGATGCTTCTGTGATAAAGATAGATAAAGCCTACTATATTTAATTGAGCAAGCATAAATAGGTAAGATAGGAAGATTTCAAAATATAGAGATTAGTGCTTGCTACCCAGAAGAATAGAATTATAACACTACAAATAATGACAAGCCTTATTCTTAACTTCTCTGCTTAGACTATAACCATAAAAGAATAACCATAGGTGTGCACAAAGAGACAGCTGTAAGTTGTTTATTGTAATATTTATAAGGGTTCCAAACTGTAAATACACAAATTATTAAAAATATAGGATTTCTTAAATTATGGTAAACCCACAAAAAGTACCACTGAGCTGATATAGAGAACAAATTAATGGTTACCAGTGGGGAGAGGGAAGGAGGGAGGGGTAAGATAGGGGTAGGGAATTAAGAGGTACAAACTATAATGTATAAAATAAGCTACAAGAAAAAAAAAAGCTACAAGGATATATTGTACAACATGGGGGATAGAACCAATATTTTATAATAACTATAAATGGAATATAACCTTTAAAAATGGTAAATCACTATACTGTGCACCTGCAACTTACATAATATTGTATATCAACTATACTTCAATTAAAACAATAACTTATATTCATAAAAGGACTACTGTGCTGCCATTAAAAGTAAGATGATTATATCTTTCAGTGAAAAAAGCAGTTTCTAAAATAGTATGTACCATCGATTCCATTTGGAGGATATATGTATTTGAAAGATATTCACAAAAATATGAATTGTGGTCAAGACTGCCGTGTTACATAACTCAGGTTGTATTGTGTGAAACAGCCCAGGAGCTGTGCAAAGCAGTAGTCTTAAGTGGTTATTTCTGGGTTGTGGGATCACAGGTGTGTTCTATTTGTCCTGCATGGCCTACTTTATTTCCCTTTTTTTCTTTTTTTCAAAATACATTGTTACTAAACTAGGTGCGTTTTGCCCAACACTCAATAAGCCAAATCCCTGAGACACTGAGGTTTGCAGCAAAGAGAGGGTTTATTCCCAAGGCAGCCAAGCGTGGAGACAGGAGAAACAGTCCCAGATGCTCCAGGAAGGCAAGGGGCTGGGGTATTTATAGGATAAAGAAGCAGGGAAGTCTGGGGCATGAGGAGGTGGGGAAAGGTGATTGGAAAAAGGTGCAGTAATCTTCCTTCTGCTAAGGCCTAACTAAGCCCCGGGCCTCTGCACGTTAAAAAATGGAGGCGCTTAGCGTGATCTGACAGTGGAGTTTTCTGCCTTGTGACATCAAAAGGTCACTGAGCAGATGTGCATGCCCAGTTGGAGGGGTGGGTGATCCTCTTCAGTCTTAACCATCTCAGCTGAACTAGACGCAGCTGGCTCCAAGTTCCTGGAAAACAACTCCGGCAAACATCTTGTTTAGGCTATGGGCAGCTTGGAGGAACCACAAGTCTTAAAAACGACCTAGATTAGCAAAGGCAGGTGAAATGGTTTTGACTAATGGGTTACCCACGGTTTCAACATGACTTAAATTTTTCCTTATGAT
The DNA here is from genome assembly GCF_964341445.2 of Mesoplodon mirus. Lineage (NCBI taxonomy): Eukaryota > Metazoa > Chordata > Mammalia > Artiodactyla > Ziphiidae > Mesoplodon > Mesoplodon mirus. Next base: position 56,646,113 of record NC_138990.1, read on the forward strand.
AAAAATGATATAAAGTGGCACATGAAGGGAGTTTGCACTGAACCCAGGACCACTTCAGGCATTAGGGACAGCATCCTAAAACCAGAGATATCATGCTTTTTCCAGTATACCACGAAGTTAGCAGAGCCACTCACGCTTAATTGTGTATCAGAATCACCGGGAGGGCTTGTTAAACCCCTGCTGGACCCCACCCCCAGAGCTTCTTATTTAGCTGCCTGGTGTGGGTCTGGAGAACAGTGCAGTTCTGACAACGCTCTGCTGTCTCTGCTACCCCCAGGGCTACGTTTCGAGCACCGCTGAAGTTGAGTGTGATTTGGTGGAAGAGGGACCCGGGTACACTGGGTCTTAGCTCTGTTTTGGAATTTTTGCGGTGACAGTGTTTTTTGAAGCCTCAGTTCTGAACTCTAGTCTTCCACAAGATCTTCGCTTAGCACTCCAGGCCATGGAGACGCTTTCACCCCACAAGGTAAGTTCACATAAGGCAGAAACTTAACTTTCAACTTCTTTTTCAGGCCCACGACTAGAGAAACATTACACATACTTAAAAGCTCTTTTTGACTGATTTGTTTATTTTGTGCTTCTGTTTCCTTCTCTCTAAAGTGATGGAAATACAGTAATTGTCCATGGTAGGTCCAACATGAGAAATAGAATGTATTTGAGACATCATGATAAGATTTGTTTGGAAAAATATTGCAAGGTTTTTGTCCATTTGAAAGACAATAATCTGCGCCTTTATGTATACAACCACTTCTACTGAGTTATGTAAATTGATTGCTTAATTCCCGTAGGAGTTCAAATGAGGCCTTAGACAAGTGGAGTGCTGTTGTACTTAAATTGAGTACATATATTAACTAAGATTTGTCTTAGGAAGATTTGCATACATTATGCACTTTGATATTTGTTTACATACCACCGTTTACCTGTACAGTCATTTTTTTGGACAAAGGCATTCATGAAGACTTTGGGATATAAAACAAGGATAAGAATTACTCTCTTTTCTCTGGAGATGTAAAATAAAGGGTACATAGCAATTATGCTGGGATGAGTTGAAGGCCTTAATGATGGCACTTTGTGTTTTGTTTATTACTTTGCTTTTCTAAAACACTTTACTGTTTTAAAGTGCTTTTAAATTGCTTCATTTTCTCAACCAAATGAGGAGGTAGGCTGGGTTGTATGCTGTTTGTGCCTACTTTTTTTTTTTTTTTTTTTTTTCTTTGCGTTACGCGGGCCTCTCACTGTTGTGGCCTCTCCCGTTGCGGAGCACAGGCTCCGGGCGCGCAGGCTCAGCGGCCATGGCTCACGGGCCCAGCCACTCCGTGGCATGTGGGATCCTCCCGGACAGGGGCACGAACCCGTATCCCTTGCATTGGCAGGCAGACTCTCAACCACTGCGCCACCAGGGAAGCCCCTGTGCCTACTTTTACAGATCAAGAAACGGAGATTCGAAGTGGTTAAGTGGCTTGCCTAAGACCAAACTTGCCTTAGACAGGCGGTGAGCTGGGATTGAAACCTGGGTGTTTTCCCTCTAGGGTTTTTCTTCCCAACACATGCTGCTGCTTGTTAACCTGTTAATCACCTTTGCTCTTGAGTCTCTAGGGGAGGAGAAAAGACAAAGCATTAGCTCTTGGGAAGCTTTAGAACTGTGTTGGTAACGCTACATAGGCAGCATTGCTTGTGATTCTCATAATCTTTAAGAAAAGAATAAATATGGATTATGTCGATTTCTTCTGTTGCTTGAAAGACAACGTTGGCAACATCATAGAATTGTGTAAAGGGGGCATAATTGGGTAATTATTTATACAAACAACTATCAAATGAAATCATTTTAAGTATTAGGCTAGAAACGGCCTAATGCTTTCTAATTCAGGTGGAAAGGGATTCTACATTTAGAAAGACCTTTTAACTTCATTCTTTGGCACTCTCCTCTTCCCATAAAATCTGCATCTTGGGAGCCTGGGCGATTTACTGGCAAGAGTTCTGCAAAGCCAAGGCCAAGTGTTCAGCCGGGAGATGCAGGGGTGTGCGGGCAGCCTAATGCTGTTTAGATTCTGCTTAGTCATAGTTTATGTAAAGTGTGTGTCTTGACCTAGAGTGGAGAAAAAGCCAAGGGAGACAGCTCCTTGGAGGAAAATAGTCAGCTTTCCAGATCACTTTGACAGGAGGGGCCTTGACAAGTCTGTGAAACGTTTCTGGAGGATGCTTGCAAGCATGCTGGTGCACCTCTGGAGAGAAGTATTTCATGGCGGACACTTTTACCTTCTTTGAGTTGTTTCATCTTAGGGTCCCTATGGGGCTGATGTTCAAACGCCAGGAATTGAGTGCTGAAACTCAGGTCAGAAAGGTCCACAGTGAGTGCAGACAAACACACGTCAGCCTGGGATGGCACCCCAAGGCTGGTCATGGGGTCAAACCCCCAGCCAGTTTGCTGCATACACAAAAGAACCCAAAATGGTGTTGTGTAATTACCCCTCAGCCCCCATGGAGAAAGCTCCGTGAAGATGGAGGCTCAGTCAGTGGCTGGGGGCTTTGTCAAGTAAAAATAAATCTGGATTCAGTAAGGAGCGACTTTATTCAAAAAAACTGTTGCAAGAGGGTGCGTGCTCAGATCTCAGGATCTACAAGCATCTCAAACCCAAACAGGAAAAGCCTTTTCTAGGGAGGAGGAAGCAGGTCTAGGAGGAGCTTTGGAGGAGAAATCAGGAAAGTGAGCAGGGGGCGGACGGACAGCAGGACGGGGTGGTGAGACAGGAAGTGTTTCTCACTGTAGTCAGCCTCTTTCCAGGATGAGCTGTTAAGGGCTCAATGTTCTGCATTTTAGTTCTTGCTCAGGCTTGGGGCCAAAGTTCAGAGGCCTGTGGGGAGGGGCAGACGCCTGATGAAAGCTTGGTCAGGCCAAGTCAGTGGGTAGCTAATGGGCCATGGTGAACACTTGGTCAGCTTTAAGCTCTCCGGACAGCTGTAGTGGGATGTCAGCTTGGCAGTGGTTCCTGAATGTGGGCCCAAGACTGGCTGCACCTGGAGGCATGTCAGAAACACGGATCCAATGGTTCCACCCCTGGGAATCTGTATTTTAACAAGCCTCCCTGATTCTGATGCACATCCAAGTTTGGGAACAAATTCTGTCATGAACAAGAGATTTAATTAGACCCGGTCTAAACAGAGCAGTAGATCTTATTAGCTGGATAAATTACTTAATTACACTTAGCTTCAGTTTCCCCATCTATAAAATGGGACTACTACTTCCTACTTCGGTCACTGTGATTATATAACGCTAATGTGAAGGGTCCAACAAGAAAAAAGGAAGAACATTTTAAGCACTATGTCAATACCATAAGGTGATATCCTCAGATCAGTTGCTGATTTTGTTGATTGGGTTTTTTGCTCCTATTTAAAAAGAGAAAAGTTTCCCATCCCTCTCAGCTAGCAGGCCCAGACCCCTTGCCTCCAGCTGTGAGCAGCTAGTCATTTAACCCAACACACTGGTGGAAAATAATTCTTTATGTATCCTGCTATGGGGAAAAGATTGGGGATATGAATTGGACAGGTTTCTGAGATTTTATAATTCTAGAGTGCTTCAAGAATCAGAATCCATCTTCTGGGACCTGTCCAGTGTCCTAGAAACTCTGTACTTTGAGTGGAGGATCATACGTTGTGTATAGGATCATAAATCCAGGACTTGGCCTGGATAGAAGAACAATGTACCCAGAGCCATAATTTCTCCTGGACACAGACCATGGTTTGGGCAATACAAACTTGGCAGTGGGATGATGGAATAAATGCCCTTTAGGAAGTATTTTTTGCTGCTGTGCTTGTTCTTAGTTTTCGTATTAGCTTATTTTTAGATAGTGTGATTGTTTCAAAACGGGGATAAGAAAAAGGCCTGATGTTATGGCAGGAACTTTGCTGACTGGGGACCTGACCACAGCACTTTCCACCACTGAGTTTACCTACAGTCTGGACTTTCTCCAAAACTCCTCTGACGCGTGGCCTCGTGTCCCCATTGTGTGTAAAAGGGGCACAAACTCAGGAAGTCACAGGAACAAATATTCTCCCGACTGTGACGTTGTGAGTCTGTCTAGTGTGTGTCCTTCTCTCTCTTCCTCTCCATCCCTTTCTTTCTGCTGCCTCTAAAGCTTTAGTGCCAGCTCTGTGCTAGAGAGATGCCGTATCAGATGGTAGACTCTAAAGAGAAAACTCAATCCCAGCTCTCTAGGAACTTCAGCTGGCCACAGTTTTGAATGGAGTTTGGAGCATGAATTTGCATGGCCTCACCTGCCCGAGGAAAATTGGTCCCAGGTGAAAATAATAGAGTTAAGGACCAGAAGTCCTTATGTGTGGGGTACACAGCTCTCTACTAAGAGTCAAAGGACCTGGGTTCTACCATTTAGTGATGGTAGAGTGGGTGACTTGGAATTATATCTTTTGAAACATAGATTTAGTATCAGAAATAAATCTGAGAAATGAATAGGGAGGATCTTATTAGAGAGTCAAATGAGGTATTATATGCAAATTGCTGAGGATTATAAAATGCATTATAGAAATAAAGTATTTATATTAGTGAGGGCCCCAGCTCATAGCAGCAGCATTCATGAGAACCAAAAGGCAGAAACAACACAAATGTCCATCAACTGATGAATGGATAAACAAAATGTGATCTCTCCGTACAATGAAATATTACTCAGCTGTGAAAAAGAATGCAGTACTAATACATGCTACAACATGGATGCATCTCAAAAACCTTATGCTAAGTAGAAGCCGTGGACCCCAAATCCCACATTTATATGATTTAATTTATATAAAATACCCAGAATAGGTAAATCCATAGAGAAAGCTACTGGTTGCCAGAGGCTGGGGGGAGGAGAAATGGGAAGTGACTGTTTAATGGGTATAGGGTTTCCTTCTAGAGTGATGAAAGTGTCTTGAAACTAGATGTGATGATTGCACAGCATTTTAAATGATCTAAATGTCACGGAATTGTATATTTAAAAATAGTTAGTGATTCACTGAATTTTATTTGAATTTTACCTCAGTTAAAAAGAATGGGAAAAAAAATGAGGGCCCTGGGACTCTTTGTTCTTGAGGATCCTGAATATCTCATGACAGCATGTAACTTACTGTTGCTCTTAGTGAGGAAAGATCTGGATAAAAGTTACGGGATTTCCTTGTCTACTTGTGGATAAAAGTTACGGGATTTCCTTGTCTACTTGAGGGTCCAGTTTCATTGGAGTGGCTTGTATTCTAGTCCAAGGAAGAAAATGTTCCTCAAGCCTTGTACTCCTGGACCCAGCCACCATTTCAGGGAATGGCTTCGTTAAGAGTCCAGAAGACCCGTTTTTGTTAACAAAGTTTAATCATCTTTTCAGCAGCTTGGGAGTTAACTTGACATCAGGATTCTTACTTCTGACATTTTAGCATTTTTTTTTACCAGTTAACTTGACATCAGGATTCTTACTTCTGACATTTTAGCATTTTTTTTTACCAGGTGGTTTACTAGGTGAGTTATTCCCTGCTAAGGTGAAAATAACCTCCTTAATTTCATCTCCTGATATGAGTATCGCTATTTCATTACTCTGCCTTGTAGATCACGAAGTCAGTCTCCAAAGAGCAAATATAATATAATGGACTCTTAATCCGAGACTTCGGCTAAGGTGAAAAATTGGCATAATTAGTCATCATTTAGTGGACTATTATCTCTGAATACACGTACGTGCTCTCAGACTCCTCTAGGGTCTAAAGTGTTCACCTGGAATCGAGATACCTATTAGGACCCAGCAGGGAGGTGGGTATCCCTAATAATCAAACCCTGTTTTTAACACTTGGGAAGTAACACATCTAGTCATTGCATATATGGTTTATTTTCTGCTCTTCAGGGAGTTCATTATGTTTTGCCAGAATTTTCCTTTTCTCCTGAAGTGCTTTTTAAAAAACTCCAATACCTAATTTGTAGGGTTTTGTATTTTTAAAAAATTTCTTTTGACTTAAAAAAAAAAAAAAAAAAAGGAGCCAGTGTCTACTGGAGTTATGGTCAGTGGCAGCATTCATGGGTAGGATGAATCATATCAGAGAAGCTTCTGGTCATTTTCAAAGAAGTAGAAATGGTGGTAAGGTGCTAATTTGTTTTCTATGTAACTTCTAAAAGTCCCTAAGTCTCATGTGGCCCAGTATACCTTGATATTGCATCAAGGAAATAACAGTTTAACTTCAGAAGACTTGAAATTTTTTGTTGTTAAAATCATAAGTTTTTTTTTTAATTTATGTATTTATTTTTGGCTGCATTGGGTCTTTGTTGCTGCGTGTGGGCTTTCTCTAGTTGTGGAGAGCAGGGACTACTCTTCATTGCGGTGCGCGAGCTTCTCATTGCGGTGGCTTCTCTTGTTGTGGAGCACGGGCTCTAGGCTTGCGGGCTTCAGTAGTTGTGGCACGCGGGCTCTAGAGCGCAGGCTCAGTAGTTGTGGTGCACGGGCTTAGTTGCTTCACCACATGTGGGATCTTCCAGGACCAGGGATAGAACCCATGTTCCCTGCATTGGCAGGCGGATTCTTAACCACTGTGCCACCAGGGAAGTCTGAAATCATAAGCTTCTTTAGAAGGGTAGTATGATATTTAGGTATTTTATGGAGACTTCCACACAGAAGCTTTCCTAAAACTTTAGCAATCTTCCTTTCTTCATGGTTTCCAGTTCATGGCAGCTGCCCAAAATTCCTCTCCTCTCTGTGTGACAATCTTTCTCTGCTGCCATGTCCCTGGTGCTTCCCTTCAGCTTCTCCTGTGCTGTGACCGTGCACCAATGTCCTCTCCTCCAACATTTCTCTCTGCTGTAAGGACTCTCTCCCTGAGTGCCACTGCCTGGAAAGTGGACAGGGTGTGCCTTGACCTGTCCCCCATCCCATGGTGCAGGCTTGTGCCCGATCCTGTCCCCAGACTGGCTCCCCAGGCAGTTAGAACTGGCTATGCTTGTGCCTCACCCACAATGCACATTTACATCTGGGACCTGAAGCTGCTGGTGAGCAGGGCATGGGGAGCAGCGCCCCTTGTTTCTACTTGCACCCATCTGTTTACACAGCAGCTAAAAATTCTTCGGAATAGTGGAGAGGGAACAAATAACTGCCCTGGAAGACGAGGGTTGTGGAAAGTGGTGCAGCAGAGCAATCAAGAGTAGAGGTTCCGGAGTTGGGCAGATTGGGTTTGGGCTCTTCACTTACTAGCTGTGTGATCTTGGCAAAGTTCACTTCTTGAAGCACCAGAGTTCTCTTCAAGATGGGCCTAATCAGAGGATGTATCCTATAGAGGTGGCCTAGATCTCACCGAGCAGAGGGCCCCATCTTCTGGCCCCACCTGCCTTTCTTGCTCCTGGGTCTTCGTGGAGTCTTGCCCTCTGAGAAAATGCTCCGAGGATTCCCGTCCTTGGGATTTAGGGGCCTGGAGAACTGGGAGTCATCTGGTCTGGTGAGCCACAGAAAGGCTGGTTACCCAAGAAGGTTCTGTTCTTTTCTGCTTCACTCTTCAGGCCTGGTGGAGGTGGATTTTTCGTTCCACCCCTAGTGGTAAAACAGGTGGGCTGGAGTATAAGTGGTTTGCCACTTGCTTTGTTAGTAACTTAATAACACCTCCATGTTGATTACTTTGGTTTCTCCTTAGTGGTTCATTATCAGACCATCAAATGAAAAATGCTATCACTGGTGTCTGCTAAGCAGCAGAGAGCCAATACATTAAGCATCATTCAGCCAGCTTGGGCGGGCAAGCCCAAGGAATAAAGAATGCAGTGGTGGTACTAAAGAGGAAAGGGAAGCAAGCGGAGTCATTGGAACCTCTTTCAGAGAAAGAGAGCTCTAGATGCAGGGCTGGGCCCAAGAAGGAGGAGAGCCAGTGTCTGATTTTGGATGACAAGTAATGGCCAAAACTAGATGAGTGACTGGCAGAGCCCAGAGCAATAGGAATGAAGGGGCTTCTTTTCTCTTCTGTAAGCTCCATGAGGATGGAGCAAGCAAGGGTGTGCTGGTAAGAAAGCGAGCACGTAGTGTGGAGAGAGAGGGGGGAGTCTTGTGTAGTTACTGACTTTACCACCATCCTTTCCCCTCACCTGGAACTCTAACAGGTGAATTGGGAGTATGTTCTCTGACGTAGACTGAAGCCTTGTTTAATATACCAGGACTTAGGTTTCCTTCAAATTCCAGCAAGCATTGTAATCCTAAGAAGTTCTATAAAAGAATAGTGACTGTAAGGCGGAAAGGAAGATGATATAAAATCCCAAGAAGTCAAAATGTATCTTTGTCTTTTGAAAATAGAAAGGTAAAATTTGAGTGGGAGAAATAAAAGTAGCGTTCATAAATAGGATTTGATTTTTAAAACAGAACATTTCTTAATATCTTAAAAGCAGATGTCTTCCAGGGAAACAAGCTGTTGTTGAAGAACGGGGGTGTTGGTGTTGTCAGATCGCCTGGTTAGTAAGATTTAACTTGAACACTTTCATTTTCATGATCAAGGAAGAAAATGCTCTGTTCTGGCTTCATTAATCCAGGAGAGTGTAGCCTGGAAGTTCTTCTTCTAGAAGTTTTATTTACGTTAAAGAGAAGAAAATATCAAAAACCTATGTTTTTACAGCTGTTGTACAGACAGGTTTAATAAAGTGAATATCTCAGGCAAGGATTCTTTTTTTAAAATTATTTTATTTTTTAACATCTTTATTGAAGTATAATTGCTTTACAATGGTGTGTTAGTTTCTGCTGTATAACAAAGTGAGTCCGCTATATGTATACATATATCCCCATATTTCCTCCCTCTTGCATCTCCCTCCCACCCTCCCTATCCCACCCCTCTAGGTGGACACAAAGCACTGAGCTGATCTTCCTGTGCTATGTGGCTGCTTCCCACTAGCTATCTGTTTTATATTTGATAGTGTATATATGTCCATGCCACTCTCTCACTTCATCCCAGCTTACCCTTGCCCCTCCCTGTGTCCTCAAGTCCATTCTCTATGTCTGTGTCTTTATTCCTGTCCTACCCCTAGGTTCTTCAGAACCATTTTTTTTTAGGTTCCATATATATGTGTTAGCATACAGTATTTATTTTTCTCTTTCTGACTTACTTCACTCTGTATGACAGACTCTAGGTCCATCCACCTCACTACAAACAACTCAGTTTCGTTTCTTTTTATGGCTGAGTAATATTCCATTGTATGTATGTGCCACATCTTCTTTATCCATTCATCTGTTGATGGACGTTTAGGTTGGTTCCATGTCCTGGCTATTGTAAATAGAGCTGCAGTGAACATTGTGGTACATGACTCTTTTTGAATTATGGTTTTCTCAGGGTATATGCCCAGTAGTGGGATTGCTGAGTCATATGGTAGTTCTATTTTTCATTTTTTAAGGAACCTCCATACTGTTCTCCATAGTGGCGGTATCAATTTACATTCCCAGCAACAGTGCAGGAGGGTTCCCTTTTCTGCACACCCTCTCCAGCATTCATTGTTTGTAGATTTTTTGATGATGGCCATTCTGACTGGTGTGAGGTGATACCTCATTATAGTTTTGATTTGCATTTCTATAATGATTAGTGATGTTGAGCATCCTTTCATGTGTTTGTTGGCAATCTGTATATCTTCTTTGGAGAAATGTCTATTTACGTCTTCTGCCCACTTTTGGATTGGATTGTTTGTTTTTTTGATATTGAGCTGAACAAGCTGCCTGTATATTTTTGGAGATTAATCCTTTGTCAGTTGCTTTGTTTGCAAATATTTTCTCCCATTCTCAGGGTTGTCTTTCATCTTGTTTATCATTTCCTTTGCTGTGCAAAAGCTTTTAAGTTTCATTAGGTCCCATCTGTTTATTTTTATTTCCATTTCTCTAGGAGGTGGGTCAAAAAGGATCTTGCTGTGATTTATGTCATAAAGTGTTCTGCCTATGTTTTCCTCTAAGAGTTTGATAATGTCTGGCCTTACATTTAGGTCTTTAATCCATTTTGAGTTTATTTTTGTGTATGGTGTTAGGGAGTGTTCTAATTTCATTCTTTTACATAGAGCTGTCCAGTTTTCCCAGCACCACTTATTGAAGAGGCTGTCTTTTCTCCATTGTATATTCTTTCATGCAAGGATTCTTTTACTAGCAAAGAATGTGTGCTGGGTTTAGCCACCTCATGACAACACATGATGAGCTGCCATTAGTCTCATTGGTGTTTTGTTTTGAAACTTTCGCCTGTGGGATGCTCATACCTGCTGAGAACAATGATGAAGAAAATCTATCTTGAATGCTGTCAAGGAATCATACAATATGAAGTATTCTTTTGAGTGTACGTACTCTACAAAGTTCTTCTTGCCCTCTAACATTTCCCGAAGTAAATCTGAGGGCTGTAATTAATGTTATTTGAGTGGCCTACTGGTGACCAATCTACCTCCTTGTAGAAGATGTTAGAAAACCAGACTTTAAAAAATGTCCCATGGAAAAAGGTGGTAAATTCTTGTACAAAAATTTAATACCTAAAAAAGTATGTACTAAGAATACTTCAGATTATGACCCAAATGATGAAATGGAGTTTCTCCTCTGATGTCAGAGGTGTTCACCGTGTGACAAGAGTGACCATAATGAGCTATTATTTATTCTAAAGTAGAATCAAATTGGATGGGGACAAGCTGAATTACGGATAGTGCCAAAAGGCCTGCTGAGGATTTGCTAGTCATAGTGAAAGGCAAGGAAAGGACATAGAGAAAGCATTAGAAATACAGACCACTAAAATGTACAGAGAAATATTGCCTTCCATCTAATGGTCCAAGTAAGTCCTTCCCAGTGTCATTGAGAGCCTGAAGTTTAGGCGGTATGTTCAAAGAAAAACAGAAATGAAGGTTTTCTATATTCAAGATGGAAGCTCCATTTCCCTCAACTTGGGGAAGCTGCTGAGAGACATTGAGAGAATTTGCTTGTTTCTGTCGATGAACCAGCTTCATTAAGCCCTAGCAACAGGGGGTGATAAACTGTTTCTATTGCCCAAGAAAAGGGATTTTTGTGGAGTATGCCAAAATTACAGATGCAGAGAGTGTGACACAGAGGCAAAATGTGCTTTTCAGTGTTTGCTCAGCTTTCCAAAGGGATTTGGTATTTTTCTTTTTACAATAATGAAGTTCTGCCTTTTTAAAGGTAGAACTAGTGAATCTTTTATTTTGTGGGAGACAGAAACTATTCTTTTTGCTTTAACATATATTAAGATGTCAAAAATTAAGGCTAATGAAATCTTAGCCCCATAGAACTGAGGTGGTAGATCAAAGAAAGGTAGAACACATGGGTTAGGATGGCCACAGCACCTTCTTCAGGTGAACGATGTCTCCTTGAGTATGCTGAGCATAGCAAAATAGAGAAATAGGTTAATAACTAAGTCCTTCTGGCAGTAGTGCAACTCTAAATACAGTCATGATTATCTTCATCATTGTAGCTATCCATTTTGGGATTCACTAGTCAGTCATCATTGAGCCAAGAAATTTACCTACACAATTTAAGTCCTTCTAATAATTCTATGAGGAAAAATTATCCCTATCTTATACATAAGAAATTGATCAGTGAGGTTAAGTAACTTGCTATAGATCACATAGCGAATATAAGTTGGAGCCAGATGTTAATTCACGTTTGTCTGCCTCCCAAATTTGTCACCTCTGATGTTTGGAGAGATTCTGAAAATGCAGAATCAAAGCATATCCTTGGCCAACTAGGTTAAGGCCACACTTGAGCTTAGTTGGAAAATGGAGTAAACACTAGTTGTTTTTTGCCTCTAGCATCTACTTTATCTTAGGAAAAATATACCCTGATAGTCCATCAGGGGAATCCTCCCTCTCCCCACTCTTAGTTTGTGTTCCAAGAGAAGTTGACTCCATAATTGATTTTAATAATGGAGTGTGAGACCTAGGCACAAGTCAATCAAAACATGCCATTCTGCTAACCCAAGTGGTTGGATTAGAGATGGAGTCTGACCCAGGTCTGGCCAATCAGTTAATGAGACTCAATTCTGGGACATGGGTTTGTGCCTTCACTGAAGCACATTCACTCTTTCTTTTGCTAAACTTGAAGTTGGAAGGAGGTAGGCTAGAAATGCTGCAATCTCTTGCAGCCCCAGGGTGAAAGCCTATTTGAAGATAGAACCAAGGCAGAAAAAGGCAGAGAGTTGGAAGGAGAGAAATTGGGTCCTGGTCACGTTACTTGAGTCCTGCTCAAAGCTGTCCTTGAAACCAGTACCCTGGACTTTGTAGTTGCCTTGGATTTGGGTTTTCTTCACTTGCAAGAAGAGTTCTACATCAGGTTCTCGATGTAGTCAGCTGGCAGCTGATCTATCCCCACCTGACCCACTGCAGTCCTCCTCTTGCTCTGGGTGCTAGTGCCCCACATTCTCAGCCTCTTCTCTGAGTAGCTCCACTCATCACTACTTTGTCCCCTTTTGATGTCTCAAAGCATTAATGGGTCTTTGTCTACTGTTCTTAATGTGGGTTTGTTATTTCCTTTTTCTCCCTCATTTTTTTCTATTGGGTTAGGCAGTTTTCAGAGGAGACCTATTTGTTCTTGGAAAATTATTCCACTTACTTCTCTTGCTCAACGTTGTATTCAGCTTTGTGGGTTGGATAAAGTTTCTCCAAAGCAAAACTAAGCAAAGGCTGCAGGAAAGTTGTTCCTTTTATTGGAAAGAGATCCAGAATTCCTGGAGGGCCATAGACTCTAACAGAGAGATGGGTTTATTTATTCATTCAACAAATATATATCATGCAGCTACACTGCATCAGGTGCTATTCTAGGCACTTCCCTCATGGGAGCTTATATCCTAGTGGGGGAGATGGTGAAGAGATGTATATTGGGGGGTGGTTGGAGAAACCCAAGTAGAAAGAACTGCAGTTGTATATCCATGCTTGTCTATAATATTCTTTGAATATTTTCAAAGCCAAGTTCAATTTAATGTAATAATTGAAAGCAGCATGTTGTAGAAAGATGTGTAAGAGGAAGTAGATTGTTACTGGGCTGTGAAGTAATTCTTCCTTGAGTCTACCAACTTATTAAAAAATAAAGTTGATCAAGGGAGGCAGCATATTGTGTGGCAGAAGCAGTTGAAAAGACTCTGGACTTTCTGGATGTAGGCCCAGTTAGGCCATTAATTAAGGCCATTAATTAAGACTGGTAGACTTCATTTCATAGATTATAAAGCTGATTCAAAATTAAATGAAGATAATACACTCTGGCGACCTTTATAGTTGTTCTGAGGATCCAAATGAGACTTTCACATATATATGGGAAGTATTACTGCCATCTGAATGTTGAGATATATATATTCACACACACAGGTATACATACCTATTTATATACATATATAAATCGGGGGAGGGAAGAAGAAGAGGAGAGGAGGGTGGGGAGGGAGAGACTGAGAAACAGATTGCTTCTTGGACCCTGATCATCTTCTGTCCCTGTTTCTAGTCCCTTCTATGGCCCAACTACTCTTCTTGCCTTTTGGATTCTATGAGACACCCCTAGGGCCTTCTAGTAAAACTTGCCCTTTGTTTAAGCTGGTTTGAGTAGGTTTCAGTTCCTGGTAAACAATCAAAATTATTCTCAGGAGAGGAGAGAATTCTAGGATGGAGATGTAAGGGTTGTATTAAATCCTAGATTTCCCACCAAATTGAAGAATCACCCTCATAGCCTCCTTGACAGATGGTGGTTTGGCTTCTGGTGGAAACTTCTGGTGTTGGAAAGGTCACTATACGCTGAGGAGGTCTGCTCTATTGTCAAATGATTATATTTGGTTGTCTGAATTTTCTTATATTCCTCCAAATTTACTCCACTATATTTTCTATCTACTGCTTATGGTCTGACATCCAGAGTAGTACAGACGAATGCTTTTTCTTTCGGTTGGTTCTTCAACTCTTGGTGAAAGTCACTCTGCTTTTCATTTCTCGTGTATTGCGGGGAAAGCAAAATATATATTTTACACATTATGTAATAGTTCAGAATGGGACAACCAGATTGGTAAGGAATCTGAATCGTTCCTTGGCTTTATATTCAGATTCTTTACCAACTTGGTCGCCCTACTCTGGACAATTCTGGTGAGTTAACCAATGTCCTTCTAAAATATGGTCCCCAGAATTTAGCACAATGTTCCTGATGGGTAGGAACCAGTAGGACTGTTGGGCTTCATAATTTGAACAATATTTCTGTCATTTAGCCATCATAAGATAATTGAATCAAGCCTTTGTGAGAGTCTGTGGTCCATGGTTTTCATTGAGCAATGTTTTAATTGGAGTGGTAGAACCCACAAGAGAAGGATTCATTTTTAATATTGATTGGCATGCAGAAAATATACTTAAATAATTGACAGCTATTTTTACATGAACGATCCTTTTAGTAGGTGAGTCAAAATTGGTATTATGTCATTCTTACTAAACGTAGCTTTGGATAGCTAAAGAAATTGAACTTTGGAAGAACTGCTGGATACCTCCTCTTTGGCCTTGGTCCATCTAAGTCTTGGCTTTTCCTTTTCTGATGTGCTATATGTTTTACTACTAAATTAATCTTATTAAAAATACTGTCTTGTTTATGCCGTTTGTGTCAGGACTGGGTCATCAAGGAGGGTTTTCTTTCTCTCTCCCTTCTTCCTTTTTCTGTGTGTGTATGTGTTTTTGTTTTTGTTTTTCTGTCTTCCTTCCAGTGACTTACCTTCATTCTCTGGTCCAGACAAATTGTTCAACCCAGCCAAATTGTTCAATTTTTCTCTTTTGCATTTTGTTTGGCACAAGGAAATATTGATACCTTCCCTTTTTTTTTTTTTTTTTTTTTTTTTTTTGGTACACGGGCCTCTCACTGCTGTGGCCTCTCCCGTTGCGGAGCACAGGCTCCGGACGCGCAGGCTCAGCGGCCATGGCTCACGGGCCCAGCTGCTCCACGGCATGTGGGATCTTCCCGGACCGGGGCACAAACCCGTGTCCCCTGCATCGGCAGGCGGACTCTCAACCACTGCGCCACCAGGGAAGCCCCGATACCTTCCCTTTTTATTCTGACTGTCATGATCCTTTTCATCTTTGGAAAAAATTCTGATCTCTCCCTCAGTGATGCCTTCCTAGGTTTTTCCCTTTCACAGTAATTACTCTAATAGCCCTTAGTTTACACTATGTACATAATAAGTAATCATACTCTGCTTTACAAAATCTCTTATGATGGTATATTGAACACATTAATCTCTTGTATGATTATGTTTTTCATTTTCTCTCATTTTCCTCATTAAACCTGAAAATTTAAGCATTCCAAAAAAAAAAAAAAAAAGTGAGGGCAGGAACCTCATGAGATCTGATGTGTCCTCATGAGATCTGATGGATTTTTGACAGACCTCAACAGAGTGCTTTTCACTTGGGTGCTTGAGAAGAACCCATCAGCCATTGATCTTTTCTTATGGCTCCAAATCCAGGGATCATTTAAGGAGAAAGAAATAAGCACATTTCAATAAAGTTAGGATTTAGTGTGTTTTTACATGCAGAATGTAGGAAAAACCGACATTTTTCATTGAGATCTTTTAATAAGTTTTCTGAAAGGAAAAAAAATCTTACTAGGACCAATAGTAATGTACCACAATCACTAACATTTTGTTTCCTAGGATTTGGAAAATAATGCCTTCCTCATGCCTTGTAATTCATGGCCATACATATTTGGAAAACTTTCCTTAACTCTGAATTTCACACTGAAGACAACTTATTTAAAGTGACAAAAAAAAAAGTGACACATATCTATGATTTATACTTTGTTTTTTCCCATGTTAAGTTCTTTAAGATTTGTATCCACACATAGCTTAATTCTTATTTTAACATCTGTTTTCTGAGAGCCTAACCATAGAGGTTTACTCTGTGTTATTAAATAACAGGAGATGATTGATGCAGGCTGACTGAACTAATACTAATGCTAAACCTCAAAGAAAAATCTTAGCATTTTATGTACAGTTCATCAGCTCTGGGGGCATGCCACTAAATGTCCTAAATTTCAAGGATTTACAGTAAATTAAACATGATTTGAACTTTGAGGTATACCTATACTCCCCCCCCCATCAAGTAAGCTTATGATTTGTCAAGACAGTTCTAGAAAATTTCTTCTTCTCCAAGGATTGCCTATGAAGAAAAAGAAACGCTTAGAGCAACTTCTCTGCCAGAGTTTTCATCAGCTGAAAAAGAACTGGCCATCTTACATGTTTTGATACTAACTGCTTTTCTGAACTACTTTGCCCCTGTTTCTATAAGAGTTTGGGCTGTGCCTGGACTCATCACTAATCCATAAACTGCAGGGTCTGAGATCAACAAGTTTTGGTAGAATGTCTTTGACAAATGATTTTCAGTCGATAAATGTTTCTGTATTTAAGGAACTTCCACTGGAATAGAGACAAATTTGGCTTTCCTGATTGTCTCTAGTTGGAAGTCTGTCTTGGGATAGGCTAACTGGTCACTGCCTTGGGGTCTGGTGGAGGGAACCAGGTACCCTTCCCTAGTGGCTCTCCCAGTCATCTCTTAGATGCTTTCTGAGGGATTCTATTTGTTCTAGAATAGCCTTGAGGGTTAAGGCTGAGGTAGACCTGGGATCCTAGGGAAAACTAGCCTTCTTGCTGGAGAGCTGTGTTTGAAGCTATGTCCTTGGCCTGACCCCTTGGGGCTGCTTATTGTGAGGTGCATTGGCTGGCCGAGGCTACCCATGACTTAGCAACCTTTATGCTTTCTTAAATATGCTTTAATGCTAACAACATATTTATATAGGTACTTAGTTGATCAAATACCACTTTTTTACTGTGTTGGGTCTTAACAACACTTACAAGCTAGACAGAGAAGGAATTCCGTGTTCCACATCACAGTTAAGGAAAGTCACTTCGTCGAAGTCAAGGTCACACAAGCAGCAAGTGGTAGTGCTTGATTTAGAACAGGGTTTTTCAGCCTCAGCACTATTAACACTTTGGGGTGGAGAAATCTTTGTGGTGGTGGACTATCCTGTGCATTGTAGGTTGTTTGGTAGCATGCCTGGCCTCTATCCCACTAGATGCCAGTTGTAAACTGTCCTCTGTCCCAAGTTGTGACAGTCAAATATCTCCAAATGTTGCGACGTGTCCTCTGGGAGCAAAATTGCCCCCCCCCATTGGGAACAACTGATCTAGAATAGAGGTATTTCCCACTTTAAATCTAGGTCATTTTTTGCTCTGCTGAAGTACTATGTTGCTTAGTCTCATGTAGTACAATATTCACAAAATTAGAGTCTTTTTACAACTAGGAGAACCTCATGTCCTTATCAAAGTGAGAAATGACATTTTCACACTTTAAGTGAATCATTCCTTGATCTCTGCTATAAGAATTAACATCAACTACTTGTTTTCCATAAGAGTGGTAAAGTAGGACCCAAGCTGTTTTCTCCAGCCCACTAATTGTTCATCACATGGAACGTTCAACTTAATTCCCACTTAATTGAGTATGCAGGGAATGCTTTATTGTACCCAGTGTTCTCCCATGTAAAGTGCCATGCCTGCCTTAAAGAAGTTAACAATCCACCAACTCAATAAAATAACCAAGGATATAAATAACCTAGATACCTGGTAATAGTTTAGGCTTTATTTGACATCCAAGAGATGAATAATATGTAGTTCAATTGACTTTAAATATTTACTGAGCATCCATGATGTGCAACCCTGAACCAGGAACCAAAATGAATTACATGGCATCTGCCTTCCAGGGACTAGAATCCTTTCCAGGTATCAGTGGTATACCATTAAATGGTATTGTTAAAAGGATGGTAGGATTGGCTAGAAGCATGAGCGTGTGAGAGGGATTTGTTGAATAGTTTTTTTTTTTTTTTTAAAGTACTTGGACATTTCAAAGTAATATAAAAATACCAAAAAGTAAACCATAATCTCATACAAATCAGAAAATGGATTTTGTTGTGTTGGACAACGTAATTCAAAGCATTTGGTTGTAACTATTGGGTCACATGTATTATTTTTTCCCCAGTGTTATTGAGATACAACTGACATAACACTATAAGTTTAAGGTATATAGCATGTTGATTTATACATTTATATATTACAAAATGATGACCATCATAGCATTACCTAACACTGGCATCACATCACATAATTAACATTTCTTTGTCACATGTATTTCTTAAAGTTGCATCTTTGTTTATCAAGTGTGGCAAGTCATAAACATAATGCCTTAAACAGTAATAAGATTTACAGCCTGCCTGTGGAGGTTTGTTTTTCCATTGTCATTCTTCTTTCGGGTATTTTTTGGGGAAAATCTACAACAGCCAGATCTTTTGGGACAAAGAAAGACTAGCCAGAACTAAACTCTTAATAAAGTCAGTGATATATATATTTTTTATGAAGTAGGAAGACTTTCTCTGGGAGCTGTGCCCACAGGGAAGATGGAAGGAAGGAAATTGTATTTGAAAGCATATTATCAAGTACATTTTGTTTCCCACATGTGAGGTTTGTATAGAAAAGGGAGTGACATAAAGGCAATAGATTGGCTAAGGGTAGCTTTTTATTCAAAACGTTTGTTTCTTCAGTCAGTTATAAAATGTCAGAAAAAGAAATTGCAAAAGAGAAACACAGGCCCTGGCAAGGTTACACGTTTGGTTGACTGAGCTTATTCTGTTGGGCTGTATGCTCATCTCTTACAAAAGTGGGAGACAGAGAAGGGAGTCATGGGGCTATGAGGAGGGGTTGGGGGAATTAGCATTTCTTGAGCATTTACTATGTTCTAGATGATTTAATGTATGTCAAGTAACTCAGTTTCATAACCACCTTCTGAACCAGGTGGTGTTAGCTCTACTTTTACAGGAGGGAATTTAGAAAAGCTCAGAGAAGCCATATAAGTTGTGACTGGATAGACCCCAAGTCTATCTCATGCTAAAGTCTCTTCTACAATAGTTCCTCTAATGGTTGAGTCATCACCTTCAGCTCTATGTGTCCTGATGATTAACTTCATCTCATAAACAAATGTTGTAACAGTTGAGGCCTAGGAGTTGCCTACTTAGCTATAATCAGTCCTTTCCATCCCCCTTTCCTGCTTCCAGAGTGGCTGGGTCTCCAGGGGACCAGTCACAGGATCAGAATCAGAGCTGTTTTCAATGCCAGATCTGCCACTTGGTAGCTCTGTGACTCTGGACAAGTTCCCTAACTACGCTCAGCTTCAGTTTCTTTAACTGTAAAATCTAAGCAATAATATATTTTCCAGTGTTCTTGTGTGGAATAACTGGGGTATGCAAAGCATGTGGCTGCAGTGCCCAGCATCTCAGAAATGGCCCATCAGTGGGAGTTACTGATACTAACAGATGTTGTGGAGGGAGAATCCTGGTTCCCCATCCCTTCCTGGAGATATGTTCCCATTAGCTTCCTCCATCTTGGTTTTCCATCTTCTCTGTAATATGTAGCTCTGGAATAATCTATTTCACTATCTCTGAATTCTTACCTTCTGGCAAATCTAATTGCACCTGGTGTCAGTCAAGGTCTTCTATGACCCATAACTTGAAAGAGACTCTGAGAAGAAAACTAGAATCAATGGAAGATAAATGAATGTGACTCCTGGTGGGCAGCAGAGGACAGGCCATCACCCTGGGTAGTTAACTTGGTTTATAGCGAGCTACTGAAGTGTCCCTGCCATTGGTGACCAGTGGGTCCCCATTGGATCATGAGCATCCAATAAATATCATAGAGCTCCAGATTGTTTTTCCTTAAAGGTTTCAGGGCCTCCCTGAGATAAATAGAAATATTCATAGGCCTGGGCCTTGGTCATTGTGTGAGGAATATATAGTCAATATCACCATTCCCACTTGGGGAGGAAAAACTCAAGATCAAATAAATCTCCCAGGGTCATTCAAAGTTAGTGCCACCCTGTCACCCTTGCAGCCCTTGTGAGAGGCTTGACCCTCTCTATAAGGAGCAGCTCCATAAACATCTGCAATGCGGAGACAGTGCCAAGGTTAAAGCCACAGGCCTCTTGTTCCCCAAAATGCAATGTGATTTTACTTTCATTTTTTTATATATTTATTTATTTATTTTTGGCTGTGTTGAGTCTTCGTTGTTGCATGTGGGCTTTCTAGTTGCAGCGAACAGGGGCTACTCTTCGTTGTGGTGGGCAGGCTTCTTATGGCGGTGGCTTCTCTTGTTGCGGAGCATGGGCTCTAGGTGCACAGGCTTCAGTAGGTGTGGCTCACGGGCTCAGTAGTTGTGGCTCATGGGCTCTAGAGTGCAGGCTCAGTAGTTATGGCACATGGGCTTAGTTGCTTCGCGGCATGTGGGATCTTCCTGGACCAGGACTCGAACCCATGTCCCCTGCATTGGCAGGCGGATTCTTAACCACTGAGCCACCAGGGAAGTCCCTCCATGTGATTTTTAAATTTAACCCCTTGGGCCCTCCCAGGGTTGGGGTGTGATGGAGGCTCACGTCCGTCAAGGAAAGCCAGATCAGCTAGAGGGCTTATAACCATGGGACAGAGGATGTTAACTGGGCCAGAAAGTTTTCTTTAGTTTAATCTGAATTATCTAATGTTGAAAACATCTTGTCTGCTAAATATTACTCTGAAAGAGACGTGAAGATTCCTGGAGAAACTGGTTGGGGAGTGTGGGCTATGATCCCACCTGCCTGGATTCAGGCCTGGGCACTGCCACCTGCTCCCTGGGGTCCCTGGAGCAAGTGAATTGTGTTCTCTCAGGCTCAATTTCCTCACCCAGGAAATGCAGCTACCCCTCCACCCCCATCGTTTCTCCCTCTCCAAGTCTTGCCCATTCCTTAAAGTTCAGTTCAGATCCCAGCTCCTCCGTGAAGCCTTTTCCTGAGGTTTCTTTCCTCCTCTGTTCTCTGCCCATGCTCTGTCTGTGCTGTCCACTCTTCCAGCACTACTCCCACGTCATGACTGTAAATGTACTTTTACTCAGTAAAAGGGAATAAGTATGAGGACAAGAGACTCTTTCCCATGTGCCTTAAGTAGAATGCCTTCAAAAGTTGTGAGTTGACTATGAATGCTCAAACGAAAGCTGAGCGGTTACCATGGACCAGGTCCCAGGCACAAGGTTTTCATGGATCATCTCATTGAATCTTCACCAAACTCGGAAGGGAACACGGGGTTTTCGACATTTTTGGATGAGTACGCTTCATTTTACGGAGGTTAGGTCATGCTGTTGCAAAGTAGTAAGATTTTAAACGAAACCAGCTTTAACCAGCTGGGGGAATATTAGGAAATGAGGGTTAACACTTATATAGCACTTCTTACATACCAAGTGCTGGTCTAGGCATTTACATATATCGACGCAGTTAATCCTTACAACAGTCCCGTGAGGTAGATAGTAGGATTATACCCATCCCATGGATGAGAAAATGAAGGTACAGAGAGCTTCAGTAATTTCCTTAGAACCACATAGCAAGGAAGTAGTAAAGCTGGGGTTCAAACCTAGGCAAACTGATTTTTAATTAAACTCTTCATACCGGGATAAATGTTGCTTTTGGTGGTTTCTTAGGAAAGAAAACATATATTGACACTTGTTGAGCTTATATGGAACAGCCCCATACTGTTTACTGTGGTTGAAAAACTAATCCCCCTCCCATTTCTGAAGTACAATGTCCTATATTAAAGCAGCATCAAAATAGCCCAATTCATGAATCTTCAGCAGTGTTCAAATTTTTATGAAAGAAGCAAAGATGATGAAACCAAATCAAGAAATAAATTCTTCTAACAAGAGCCTGTCTGTCCTGATTGCCCATCGCCACAAATGTGTGACGTTTTTGGTTTCTCCGTTTTCCAGGGCAGTTGTTAAATGGTTAAAAGCAACCCTGACAAAATACAAATCAACAATTCCTGCTTAATGTCCCATTTTACCCCTCTGATTTCAGTCTCCCGAGTGGAAATTTAAAGGACTCTCAAGTGGGTAGGTGAGCTCTGTTCTCATGGCTAAATGGGGGGCCGTGGGTTGGGCAGAGTATGCAGGTGTTAGAGGTACCCACCATGATGGCTTATCCTGGATGATTTCTTGGTCTGAGATATGATTCACAAGGTGGCATCACTCTTCTCCCTTTTGGTAAGGCCATACCTAACTAGACTATTGAGTTCAAGTCAAGTAATTACACTTAAGATATTATAATTGTCATTGAGAAAAATGCTATGAAGAATTTGTGGTTTTAAGAGAGCATAAAATATGGCCATTTGGCCTAGGAAACGAGGTCAAGGTAGACTTCAGATCTCTTTCATCTGTTCTGTCTTTTTTGGCCTCTACTTCTCTTTTTCCTTCCTCCTGAAATGAATATTCTCTTTGGATTCTCATTTCTGGATAGTGCCCCTCAAGCCATCTACCTTATTTCATTTATTTTTTTATTTATTTTAAAAATAAATTTATTTACTTATTTTTGTCTGCGTTGGGTCTTCATTGATGCATGCAGGCTTTTTTCTTGTTGCAGTGAGCGGGGGCTACTCTTCGTTGCGGTGTGCGGGCTTCTCATTGCGGTGGCTTCTCTTGTTACAGAGCACACGCTCTAGGTGTGCGTGGGCTTAAGTAGTTGTGTCTCGCAGGCTCCAGAGTGCAGGCTCGGTAGTTGTGGCACACGGGCTCAGTTGCTCCGCGGCATGTGGGATCTTCCCGGACCAGGGCTCGAACCCGTGTCCCCTGCATTGGCAGGCGGATTCTCAACCACTGCGCCACCAGGGAAACCCTATTTCATTTATTAAAACTTACAGCCTCTATTTGCTACTCCCAGCTCAGATTCCTAAACACCACAGGAAGAAAGCTCTGTTCCTGCTTCTCAGGGAAGGGAAAATGGGACTCCCTCTATCCCTACAGTACTTTTTTTTTTGCATTTCATTCCAGTTTATTTATATGTATATATATATATAGCAAGTGCCTATCTATCTATCTAACTATAATTTAGATATAATTGACTTACAGCACTATGTTAAGGAACAGAGATTCTTAGCCATAAAATTCCCTCATGAGTACATTTATGTTCTCTTTCCAAGAAGAGAATTTGTACTTTTCATCATATTTTCAAAAGGGTCAGAGACCCAGAAAAGTTTAAGGACTGCTATTTGAGAGCCTTTGTGGGATTCTGTTTATCTTTCCTCTGAATGTTTTGACATTGCATCTGCTGTGGCCAGCCTTCCTCCAGGCTACTGCGATCCCTAAAATAGCACATCTCCTACTCTCAGGACCCTCTTCACTTCCCCCTCTCCCCCAGCCATTCCTTGGGTCACACTTAGGTTTAGAGAGGCAGTTCCACCTTTTAATTTTACCCCCTCTGTGGCCCTGCTGTTAGCTGAATAAGCATTCCTACCACAGCCCTCTGAGTCTCGCTCCAGACTCTGCTGGAACCACGTGGGTGTGCACCACCCCAGCTGGAGCTGCGGGCTCACTGGCTCAGCACACCCCCGTGGTCCCTTTGGCTCCTCTCTCCTTGATCAGACTCCGATGGCCTCCACAGGGCTTCCTCCCTCAGACGGGTGAATTCCCTGTGCATATGAATCTTCTTTTTTTTTTATACAGCTGGTTCTTATTAGTCATCAATTTTATACAGATCAGTGTATACATGTCAATCCCAATCGCCCAATTCATCCCACCACCACTCCCACCACCCCGCCGCTTTACCCCCTTGGTGTCCATACCTTTGTTCTCTACATCCGTGTCTCAATTTCTGCCCTGCAAACCGGTTCATCTGTACCATTTTTCTAGGTTCCACATATATGCGTTAATATACTATATTTGTTTTTCTCTTTCTGACTTACTTCACTCTGTATGACAGTCTCTAGATCCACCCACATCTCAACAAATGACCCAATTTCATTCTTTTTTATGGCTGAGTAATATTCCATTGTATATATGTACCACATCTTCTTTATCCATTCGTCTGTTGATGGGCATTTAGGTTGCTTCTGTGAGCTGGCTATTGTAAATAGTGCTGCAATGAACATTGGGGTGCATGTGTCTTTTTGAATTACGGTTTTCTCTGGGTATATGCCCAGTAGTGGTATTGCTGGATCATATGGTAATTCTATTTTTAGTTTTTTAAGGAACCTCCATACTGTTCTCCATAGTGGCTGTATCAATTTACATTCCCACCAGCAGTGCAAGACAGTTCCCTTTTCTCCACACCTTCTCCAGCATTTGTTGTTTGTCGATTTTCTGATGATGCCCATTCTACCTGGTGTGAGGTGATACCTCATTGTAGTTTTGATTTGCATTTCTCTAAAAAGCAGTGATGTTGAGCAGCATTTCATGTGCTTCTTGGCCATCTGTATGTCTTCTTTGGAGAAATGTCTAGTTAGGTCTTCTGCCCACTTTTGGATTGGGTTGTTTGTTTTTTTAATATCGAGCTGCATGAGCTGTTTATATATTTTAGAGATTAATCCTTTGTATATTGATTCGTTTGCAAATATTTTCTCCTATTCTGAGGGTTGTCTTTTCGTCTTGTTTATGGTTTCCTTTGCTGTGCAAAAGCTTTTAAGTTTCATTAGGTCCCATTTGATTATTTTTGTTTTTATTTCCATTACTCTAGGAGGTGGGTCAAAAAAGATCTTGCTGTGATTTACGTCAAACAGTGTTCTTCCTATGTTTTCCTCTAAGAGTTTTATAGTGTCAGGTCTTACATTTAGGTCTCTAATTTTGAGTATCTTTTTGTGTATGGTGTTAGGGAGTGTTCTACTTTTATTCTTTTACATGTAGCTGTCCAGTTTTCCCAGCACCACTTATTGAAGAGACTTTTTCTCCATTGTATATCCTTGCCTCCTTTGTCATAGATAGTTGACCATAGGTGCATGGGTTTATCTCTGGGCTTTCTATCTTGTTCCATTGATCTATATTTGTTTTTGTGCCAGTTCCATATTCATCACTGTAGCTTTGTAGTATACTCTGAAGTCAGGGAGTCTGATTCCTCCAGCTCCGCTTTTTTCCCTCAAGACTGCTTTGGCTATATGGCGTCTTTTGTGTCTCCATACAAATTTTAAGAATTTTTATTCTAGTTCTGTAAAAAATGCCATTGGTAATTTGATAGGGATTGCATTGAATCTGTAGATTGCTTTGAGTAGTATAGTCATTTTCACAATATTGATTCTTCCAATTCAAGAACATGGTATATCTCTCCATCTGTTGGTATCATCTTTAATTTCTTTCATCAGTGTCTTATAGTTTTCTGCATGCAGGTCTTTTGTCTCCCTAGGTAGGTTTATTCCTAGGTATTTTATTCTTTTTGCTGCAATGGTAAATGGGAGTGTTTCCTTAATTTCTTTCAGAATTTTCATCATTAGTATATAGGAATGAAAGAGATTTCTGTGCATTAATTTTGTATCCTGCAACTTTACCAAATTCATTGATTAGCTCTCGTAGTTTTCTGGTGGCATCTTTAGGATTCTCTATGTATAGTATCATGTCATCTGCAAACAGTGACAGTTTTACTTCTTCTTTTCCAATTTGCCTTCCTTT
Source organism: Mesoplodon mirus (assembly GCF_964341445.2). Classification (NCBI taxonomy): domain Eukaryota; kingdom Metazoa; phylum Chordata; class Mammalia; order Artiodactyla; family Ziphiidae; genus Mesoplodon; species Mesoplodon mirus. Next base: position 56,671,547 of record NC_138990.1, read on the forward strand.
TATTTCTTTTTCTTCTCTGATTACCGTGGCTAGGACTTCCAAAACTATGTTGAATAGTAGTGCTGAGAGTGGACATCCTTGTCTTGTTCCTGATCTTAGAGGAAATGCTTTCAGTTTTTCACCATTGAGTATGATGTTTGCTGTGGGTTTGTTGTATATGGGCTTTATTATGTTGAAGTAGGTTCCCTCTATGTCCACTTTCTGGAGAGTTTTTATCATAAATGGGTGTTAAATTTTGTCAAAAGCTTTTTCTGCATCTATTGAGATGATCATATGGTTTTTATTCTTCAGTTTGTTAATATGGTGTATCACATTGATTGATTAGCATATATTGAAGAATCCTTGCATCCCTGGGATAAATCCCACTTGATCATGGTGTATGATCCTTTTAATGTGTTGTTGGATTCTGTTTGCTAGTATTTTGTTGAGGATTTTTGCATCTATATTCATCAGTGATATTGATCTGTAATTTTCTTTTTTTGTAGTATCTTTTTCTGGTTTTGATGTCAGGGTGATGGTGGCCTCATAGAATGAGCTTGGGAGTGTTCCTTCCTCCGCAATTTTTTGGATGAGTTTGAGAAGGATGGTGTTAGCTCTTCTGTAAATATTTCATACAATTCATCTGTGAAGCCATCTGGTCCGAGACTTTTGTTTGTTGGAAGATTTTTAATCACAGTTTCAATTTCATGACTTGTGATTGGTCTGTTCATATTTTCTATTTCTTCCTGGTTCAGTCTTGGGAAGTTATACTTTTCTAAGAATTTGTACATTTCTTCCAGGTTGTCCATTTTATTGGCATAGAGTTGCTTGTAGTAGTCTCTTAGGATGCTTTGTATTTCTGCAGTGTCTCTTGTAACTTCTCCTTTTTCATTTCTAATTTTATTGATTTGAGTCCTCTCCCTCTTTTTCTTGATGAGTCTGGCTAATGGTTTATCAATTTTGTTTATCTTCTCAAAGAACCAGCTTTTAGTTTTCTTGATCTTTGCTATTGTTTTCTTTGTTTCCATTTCACTTATTTCTGCTCTGATCTTTATGATTTCTTTCCTTCTGCTAACTTTGGGTTTTGTTTTTTCTTCTTTCTCTAGATCCTTTAGGTGTAAGGTTAGATTGTTTATTTGAGATTTTTCTTGTTTCTTGATGTAGGCTTGTATAGCTATAAACTTACCTCTTAGAACTGCTTTTGCTGCATCCCATAAGTTTTGGATCATCGTGTTTTCATTGTCATTTGTCTCTAGGTATATTTTGATTTCTTCTTTGATTTCTTCAGTGATCTCTTGGTTATTTAGTAACGTATAGTTTAGCCTCCATGTGTTTGTGTTTTTTACGTTTTTTTCCCTGTAATTCATTACTAATCTCATAGTGTTGTGGTCAAAAAAGATGCTTCATATGATTTCAGATTTGTTAAATTAACTGAGGCTTGATTTGTGACCCAAGATGTGATCTATCCTGGAGAATGTTCCATGCACACTTGAAGAAAGTGTAATCTGCTGTTTTTGGATGGAGTGTCCTATAAACATCAATTAAATCTATCTGGTCTATTGTGTAATTTAAAGCTTGTATTTCCTTATTTATTTTCAATTTGGATGATGTGTCCATTGCTGTAAGTGAGGTGTTACAGTCCCCCACTAGTACTGTGTTACTGTTGATTTCCTCTTTTATAGCTGTTAGCAGTTGCCTTATGTATTGAGATGCTCCTATGTTGGGTGCATATATATTTATAATTGTTATATCTTCTTCTTGAATTGATCCTTTGATCATTATGTAGTGTCCTTCCTTGTCTCTTGGAACATTCTTTAAAGTCTATTTTATCTGATATGAGTATTGCTACTTCAGCTATCTTTTGATTTCCAGTTGCATGGAATATCTTTTTCCATCCCCTCATTTTCATTCTGTATGTGTCCCTAGGTCTGAAGTGGGTCTCTTGTAGACAGCGTATATATGGGTCTTGTTTTTGTATCCATTCAGCCAGCCTGTGTCTTTTGGTTGGAGCATTTAATCCATTCACGTTTAAGGTAATTATCGATATGTATGTTCCTATGACCATTTTCTTAATTGTTTTGGGCTTGTTTTTGTAGGTCCTTTTCTTCTCTCGTGTTTCTCACTTAGAGAAGTTCCTTTAGCATTTGTTGTAGAGCTGGTTTGGTGGTGCTGAATTCTCTTAGCTTTTGCTTGTCTGTAAAGCTTTTGATTTCTCCATCGAATCTGAATGAGATCCTTGCTGGGTAGAGTAATCTTGATTGTAGGTATGTTATTTGTCATTTTTCCCTTGCTGCTTTCAATAATTTTTCTTTGTGTTTAATTTTTGCCAATTTGATTACTATGCACCTCAGCGTGTTTCTCCTTGGGTTTATCCTGTATGGGACTCTCTGTGCTTCCTGAACCTGGGTCGCTATTTCCTTTCCCATGTTAGGGAAGTTATCGACTATAATCTCTTCCAATATTTTCTCTGGTCCTTTCTCTCTCTGTTCTCCTTCTGGGACCCCTATAATGCGAATGTTGTTGCATTTAATGTGTCCCAGAGGTCTCTTAGGCTGTCTTCATTTCTTTTCATTCTTTTTTCTTTATTCTGTTCTGCAGCAGTGAATTCCACCACTCTGTCTTCCAGGTCACTTATCCGTTCTTCTGCCTCAGTTATTCTGCCATTGATTCCTTCTAATGTATTTTTCATTTCAGTTATTGTATTGTTCACCTCTGTTTGTTTGTTCTTTAATTCTTCTAGGTCTTTGTTCAGCACTTCTTGCATCTTCTCAATCTTTGCCTCCATTCTTTTTCTGAGGTCCTGGATCATCTTCACTATCATTATTCTGAATTCTTTTTCTGGAAGGTTGCCTATCTCCACTTCATTTAGTTGTTTTTCTGGGGTTTTATCTTGTTCCTTCATCTGGTACATAGTCCTCTGCCTTTTCATCCATCTTGTCTGTTTCTGTGAATGTGGTTTTCGTTCCACAGGCTGCAGGATTGTAGTTCTTCTTGCTTCTGTTGTCTGCCCTCTGGTGGATGAGGCTATCTAAGAGGCTTGTTTCCTGACGGGAGGGACTGGTGGTGGGTAGAGCTGGCTGTTGCTCTGGTGGGCAAAACTCAGTAAAACTTTAATCTGCTTGACTGCTGATGGGTGGGGCTGGGTTCCCTCCCTGTTGGTTGTTTGGCCTGAGGCAACCCAACAGTGGAGCCTACCTGGGTTCTTTGGTGTGGCTAATGGCAGACTCTGGGGGGGCTCATGCCAAGGAGTACTTCCCAGAACTTCTGTTGCCTGTGTCCTTGTCCTCACGGTGAGCCACAGCCACCCACCGCCTCTGCAGGACACCCTCCAACACTAGAAGGTAGGTCTGGTCAGTCTCCCCTGGGGTCACTGCTCCTTCCCCTGGGTACTGATGTGCACACTACTTTGTGTGTGCCCTCCAAGAGTGGAGTCCCTGTTTCCCCCAGTCCTGTCAGAGTCCTTCAATCAAGTCCCGCTAACCTTCAAAGTCTGATTCTCTAGGAATTGCTCCTCCCATTTCTGGACCCCCAGGTTCAGAAGCCTGACGTGGGGCTCAGAACCTTCACCCTAGTGGGTGGACTTCTGTGGTATAAGTGTTCTCCAGTTTGTGAGTCACCCACCCAGCAGTTATGGGATTTGATTTTATTGTGATTGTGCCCCTCCTATCGTCTCATTGTGGCAGCTTCTTTCTCTTTGGATGTGGGTTATCTTTTCTGGTGAGTTCCAGTGTCTTCCTGTCGACGATTTTTCAGCAGTTAGTTGTGATCCTGGTGTTCTTGCAAGAGGGACTGAGAGCACATCCTTCTACTCCGCTATCTTGGTTCAGGCTCACCCTACAGTACTTTTTATTACACTATTTGGCAGAGTTCCTAACCATAGGGATGTTATTAATAATCTGTTTATTGCCATATACTGTATGAAACATACCTTCACATGCCTGAGACCTTGTCTACATGGAGGTCTTGGTTAATCCAGTGCTAAAACTAGCTTGAGCTATTCATTTTATTTTATTTTATTTTATTTTTGCGTTACGCGGGCCTCTCACTGTTGTGGCCTCTCCCCTTGCGGAGCGCAGGCTCCGGACGCACAGGCTCAGCGGCCATGGATCACGGGCCTAGCTGCTCCGCGGCATGTGGGATCCTCCCGGACCGGGGCACGAACCCGTGTCCCCTGCATCTGCAGGCGGACTCTCAACGACTGCGCCACCAGGGAAGCCCAGCTATTCATTTTACATTGATTCAATAAGATGTTTTACCAAATGGATTGAGTTGGCAGGTTTTACATGTGAGGACACAGGACATCAGAACTCAGCAGGTAATACTTAAACATGAAACTGAGTTCACTTACTTTTTCTTATTGTGATAAACACGTAACATTTACCATCTTAACCATTTTTAAGTGTACAGTTCAGTAGTGTTAAGTGTATTCACATTGTTGTGAAACAGATCTCTAGAAGACTTTCATCTTGAAAAACTGAAACTATTGATATATACCCATTAAACAACTCCTTTCCCCCCTCCCTGCAGCCCTTAGCAACTTGAACAACTTTAGATACCTCATGAATGGAATCCTACAGTCTTTTTGTGATTGGCTTCTTTCACTTAGCATAATGTCCTTGAGGCTCATACATATTGTAGCATGTGACAGGATTTCCTTTTTAAGGCTGAATAATATTCCATTCTATGTATATGTCACATCTTGTTAATCTGTTCATCTGTCAGTGGACATTTGGGCTGCTTCCACCTTTTGTCTGTTAACAGTGCTGCTATAAACATGGGTTTGCATATATCTCTTTGAGACCTGGCTTTCAATGCTTTTGGATATATGCTCAGAATTGGGATTGCTGGATCATATGGTAGTTGTATTTTAAATTTGAGGACTTTCCACACTTTTCTATAGTGGTTGCACCATTTTACATTCCCACTAATGGTACCCAAGGGTTCCCTTTTCTCCACATCCTCACCAACACTTGTTATTTTCTGTTATTTTTTGTTTTTGATAGCAACCAGCTTAATAGGCATGAGGTGGTCTCTCCCTGTCCCCTGCACTTTTTTTTTGTCTTAAGAATGAAACCAGTGTTGTGGAGAATTTCATCTTCATTATTAAAAGCATTAATAACCTAATTTGGGAGAAAAGTAACATATTAGAGACAAGATTTTTCCCTACCCTCTAGGGGCCTCTAATTTAATAAAAGAATGATCACTACCTGTATAAACTTCATTTACCCTTTTGCTTGCAGATGATATAAAAATTCTGTGAATAAACCAGCTCCTAGAATTTGAATATTTAGGCAGAGTAAATTCTAGAAATTTCTTGTCCAGTAGTTCATGGTGAAAAAATATGGAATGTAATGGTTTTTGAAAAACACGGTAAAAAGCCTAGTGATTTGGGGGCAGGGTGGTGCCAAGGGATGGGTGACTGGAATTTGGGTCAAATTGAGAATGCAATTGCGGAGTGAGCTGTGCCTTGGAGAACCCCAGAGGCAAGAGTGACATGAGCAAATAATCAGAAGAGCAAATTTCCTTGGAAGGTGTAGAAAAGCTGGCTTGAGGAGCTGAATGAAAAAAGGAAATAAAGATTCAAGTCATGAGGCATAAAGCGCTGTGGGAACCCATCATCTTCTCTGTATCTCCAATTCAGTGGTACACCGATAGAGGCCTAAAGGAGATGGTGGAGGAAAAAAATCCCCTTTGACCTAAATATTGAGCTTTGAAGAAGGAGATGGGTAGTTCTTTGAATGTGTGGTTCACAGGTAGAGATGGTCAAGGTCTTATCTGTGGATCTCACTGCAGGAGCGGAAGGGAGGAAGTGCAGGGTTATGTCTTCTGGTTCGTTCTCCTTTTGATCTTCACAATGACTTTCACCTTGGCTCTTTCATAGTTTGTCCTGTTATGTGCAGGCTTTCTGGCACAGGAAACGGAGTAGTTGTTCCAGGACATCAGCATCTGTTCTGTCAACTTTCTATAGGAATAATAATGTTTCATCTTTTAATCCTTCCATTCTGTTGCTAACATTGTGAATGTACATGGCTTGCCTTGTGTTATTTGACTCTTGTGCTGTATAATTTTTTAATGGCTATGTGTGCCTATTCTTTCTCACAAATGACCTCTTTCACTCTGTTAGACTTGGGAGGAAGAACAGAGTCTGGTTTTGGTTTAATGACACTGAATTCCTTCAAGAAAACCTTAGTTATATAGCCAAGAAGTTTTTTTCCATTGCCTCATCTCTCATAGTCCTTTCAATTTTACCTTCTGTGTAACAGTTAGGTTTCATTTCATTGCTTTCCATTTCCTATGGAAGGCTGACAGTGATCCTTAACCAGATTCAACAGCCCATTTTATCTCTATCATTTGTTTAAGATGTAAGAATTTAATCAAAGCTGCACTTCAGGAGAACTGCTAATATTCTGTACATAAAAGTTTCCTGATACTTATTGGGGTTTTAGGAGGAATTAATAAACAGTGCCCCTCTTATTTGTTTTCTATTTAAAACTTATTAAAAATGATATAGGAGTTTAAAAAAATAAGGATAAAATGTTTTATTACTGACAAAATTGGCCTGGACATGCCTTGACCTGGCACCTGGTAGCCAACTAGGTTTTTAAAGTTACTCCCCATTCCTCAAGCTGAAACTTATCTGACTGCTCACAAGTTACCTTTCTATGTCTTGCAGCTACTTCTCCCCTCACAGTGAGGATTTCCTGTTTCCTGTTCTTGACTGACAGGAACTGCCCGTACATTTCCTTCTGCCCCAGGTGGTACTTGCCCCTCCTCTTCTCTGGGGCAAAAATAGAATGGCTGCAGGGAAAGAACAATTATCAAGAAGGACAACTCTGCTAGGAAGTATTTTTAAAATATTCTGAATGGCGTTTTGTCACAATTCTGTCTCTTCTTCCTGCCTGCCACCCCAAACCCCATGCTTGCTTTCCCAGAACATATGACGCCTATTTTTCACAAATGACCTCTTTCACCCTCTTAGGATTAGCCTTTGCTTAGGAGGAAAAAGAGAAGCCATCAGCCCATGAGATCTTTAGAGGGTCCGTGGCAGTGTTACACCTTGAATTACAGGCTAAACATCCAGGGCAGTCAGATGCTTGCCAAGAACACAGATGTTTCCAAAAGCAGGATGAATCACTGCAGTTGGTGAAGCTAGAAGGGTAGGTTTTTGAGTAGGTCTAATTTTACAAGATCTTGATAAGTTCTGTAACTCTACACACAGAGGCAGAAAACTAAGTAACTTAAAGATGGAATTTTCCTGTTTTTCTATCTCAAGCACAGCTTGTTCACACCCTTCTAATAATCATCAGGTTTAATGATGTTTATTTTCTCTTCTGAGATGAAGATAAAATGGAGAAACTATGACTATTAAGCAAGTGTCAGTAAGATCTGTGTGTTCTTTTCCAGAAAGAGGAAATTCAGGTATGGTTACCACTGGAACAAGTCACTTTAGGAATTCATGCAAGAATCTTCCCCCTAAATTGGGCTGGCTGCTGTCCAGCACTGCTACTCAAGTTCTGAGCCTGGTCTGTCTTGGGCCACTTAGAGTCAGGATTAGCCGTGTCATGGTTATCCCTAGTAGGCAAAAAACTTCTGTGGATGTGCGCTCTGCATCTTATTCTCTTTGCCACTCCCTTAAGTCCACAGGCAAAGTGTTGAGCATGGGGAGCAATCCTGATCACAACCTGGTGTTGGGGGGGCGGGTCAGGGGGAGGGGGATGGGAACTCTAGAAGAGGGATTGTGGACTCCACTGCCAGTGGCGCCAGGCAGGAAACATAAGTAATCAGGTATCTAAAAATACAACAGTAGCACAAGATGGCATTAAAAGGCAAGCTCCATGATGGGGAAGACAAAAGGGAGTGGTGGGGAGTGTGGTGAACGGGGAGCACAGTCCTGTCTAGGGGGGCGTCCTCTATTCAGCTCAGGCAGAATGTTGGCTCAAATACTGCTGGGATCTCTGAAGTCTCCTAACTCTTAAAGGATGGAAAATAATTCAATATTTAAAAGCACTAGACAAGCACAAGGAAATATGTCTGCAGGCAAATTTCACTGATTTGGGTCGCTATAAAAAGACCCAATGTTGTAAAGTGAGAGAAGGCTTGCAGGACTAACACACAAGAAGCCTGGGCTTTCTCTTAATATTTATCTTCTCTCCACATATTCCCTCCCACCAAGCCATGGTTTTCTCTAACTCAGGCTGCCTTTGATTAAGATAGTGAAAAGATATAGAAGGAATGATGTTCTCAGCCCTTCTTTTAAGGAGAAAGATTTGAAACCTGTGACTTTGTATCTTCATGGCCATCTCACTGATTTTTCACACGGAACCTCTTCAAAGGTCACAGACCTGTGTTCTGTGTTGGGACCACAGACACACATGTCCACTTAAACACATACAGAGGAGAAACTTAATTCACACATAATCTTGTTCTATGAAATAGAAACCAATTCCACTTCTTCAGGAGATACCTGAGTTGTTGACATACACCAGAGTTCTCAAGAGGTTTCCTGCCGACCCCAGAGATGCAGCAGATGTCTTTTATCACTCCGGATTAGTTTAAAACATTACGTTTGAATGTCAGCAGACAGGCCTCTCCAGGTTTTCTCAGCCCCCCAATCCTGTGGTCCACCTCTTGCCCCACACAGTGGTCTGACCTGCATGAGTCCTGTGGCCATTTGGATTTGTGACTCCTGACTGAAGTATACTTTTCGAAGATAAATCATGAGAGAAATAGATTCCGCACTATATAATCTCACACCCTCTTCACCGTCAATATAGACAAAATAAGGTTTACTCTAAAGAGTCATTTGAGTTTATCATGAAGTGTAGCCAGTTACTAACTCCTCACTTCATGTGTTTCTGAGATGTTTTTTTTTTTTAAACTCTCAATGCTGCCAACCCCCCTCTCTACTCTGAGGACACCAATCATTTAGGATTATTTTAATTGTATGTAAATCCCAAAAATGCAAAATTTGGAATACAGGCTATATTTGGCCTTAAATGCTTTGGCAGCTGGGTGGGGAAGAAACAGTATTTAAAAAAATTTTTTAAAGTCTCTACTCCGTGGTGCCCCAGAAGCCCCATCCACCCTCTAACGTCCTGCAGCCAACTGCTTCAGACATATGTGCTCTCAGCCTGTTGCCTGTGAACATCTGGGTTTGTGGCCCCTGCTTGCTACAAATATAGGGGTTCAGGCTAGCCCTAGTCAACTGCTTCCCCAGCATGACCATCAGGAGTTTTTGGGATAGTGGCCATAGATTGATACTAGGGTTGACCACTCTGAAGACTTGGACCCTCTCTAGGTTGCATCTTCCAGGCTCCCTGAATACCAGAGAATCCCTTGTTCTGAGATCTCAAGAGGCCTCAGGAAGTCAGACTTCCAGATGGAGGTTTATGTCTGAATTCCACTCCTCATCCTTCCATGAAAACATTGTATGTCTCCAGTGTATGTACCTGTCTGTCACAAGGGTAATATCTTTAAAATTTATTAATTCGCTTTCTGCTTTTCCCTTTCTGGATACAAGTTCTCTAGCTCAGCCTTCCCCAGGCAGCCATGGGGCAGAGGGATGGGCTGGGGAACAGAAAGTATTACAAAAGAGATGCTGAGGGAAAGAGCAAGGGCATGCTCAGATGTTGATACTTAAAAATAGGTTGTGAGCCATGATACGGTCTTCAGAAATGTTTCCATTCCCTCATCTCCCCTTATTATCCACACATAAGACTGGATGGATCAACAAATAAGCCGAGTCCTTCTAGGTGTGAGGAAGATGCCTTGTTTGTTCACGCCAGCTGGCTCCTCTGAGGGGGGTGGAGAGGACAGAATGCAGGAGAATTAAGAGGGTGCCTAATAAGGACCTACTGTATAGCACAGGGAACTCTACTCAATACTTTGTAATGGCCTAGATGGGAAAAGAATGTAAAAAAAGGTGGATATATGTATTACTGATTCACTTTGCTGTACACCTGAAACTAACACAACATTGTAAATCAACTATGCTCCGATAAAAATTAAAAAAAAAAAAAAGAAGATGCCACCTCTGTCTGCTGTCTTGTAAAACTGTGCAGAGAACAGACAGAAAAGGGAGGAGGAAGATGGTAAGAGGTGTGCTGCTCATTTTTCCTTCACCAGGTTTAGGCTTGAAGAGGATCACGTATGTGGGGTAAGTGAAGCTAATGCCAGAAAGAAAAGGCTCCCTGTTCCTTGTTTCTCTGGAGCACGGCTGTGGGAAAGCATGCTGAGTGCTCAGCGTAGAGAAGCTGGTACCTGAGCCTTCATGAGTTGCCCTTATTTCTCTGTTAGGATTGAGAGCCAGTGGGTCCATTAAGGGGGCTGATACAGCAGTGGTGACCCTCGACTGAGGATGGAAGTAGCTCATGGCCTGCAGCCCATAGTCACCAAACTATGGTGAGTCAGCACAGAGCACCATCTGAGCCAGAAGAATGAGCCTAAATGACACCAGCTTCAGCAGGGAAAGCCAGCAGAGCCCAGGGACCTAGGCCGACTAGGACTATTGTTCTAGAGGTCAGGCCTGCCAATGCCCACAGAACCCCAGTACAAGATCGGGGGATTCCCACCCCCCCTGATGTGCCCAGGGACCCAAATACTTGACTCCCCCATACACCTTGACGCCAAGTCAGGGAGAGAGGCAGGGGCAGGTAGAGGCAACCTGGGATGCTGAGCCTCCTTCCCTAGAGAGACTGAACGCTATTCTGAGGAACCATTTAAATTATTGAATCAGATTATGTCTAAAGTGGACTGAGAAGAAGTTAGGGACTTGCAAGAAAGATGATATTAATCATAGACTAATTATTTGTCTACCTTGCACATCTGAGTTGTGTGAGTTAAATTTTTTGACCCTGTTGTACGTATAGACAGATGGAAAAAATCTGGTCCTTCCTCTAAGAAGTCAGCACAATTTTTAACTAGGGGAGTTTTTAGCTAGGGGAGTTAATTAGTTAGGGGAATTAGATGAACGTTTCAAGCCAGGAGACTGTCATTTAGAAATTATCTCTTGTACTTAATACATAAAAGGTACAAGCCAGCCATGAAATACTGCAGCCCTTTTTAAGGCTAGCCACCAATTCTTTGCTTACTGAATAATATATCTGTATAATTCTTTGTTTATAAGAAAGAATTATATATTTCTTATATATAAGAAAGAATCTTTCATAAGAGAAATTTCATTTTATCCCTTTCATGGTAGGAATTCCTGTGAGCTAGATAGGCGTGCATACTTTATAGAGAGATGGTAAGGCAGGGCACTAAAGTCACTCGCCCAAGGTACGGAATTGGTAAAGAGTGTAGCTAGGACTTAACCTCACCTCAGATTCCAGGTCTGGCTTCAGCCCAGGGGCCTCTTAGTTTGCTGTTACCAACTTCTAGGCTGGTGGAACACCCAGAGGTGGACAAATGTCACTGCAGTGTAAGGAGAATTGTGATAGTGGTAATCGTAGGGTAGTGAGGTATGGTGGTAGGGTCAAAGAGCTCGAGCCAGTGAAGGATGGTGGACCCAAGCATGCCCTGAGGCTTTCTGTCAGGTCGAATGCACATCCTGGAAAGGTGATGGTTCTGTAAAAGATGGATTCTGTCAATTTGACCTGTTTCTTATGTATTGATATTAATCATTGAAAACATTCCCTTTTTAGAATCCTCAGGTGCTGAGACCTGATAAGGGCTCCTCCATCTTGAGGTCAGTGTGGCTCCATAGAACAGGAGAGACCAGGAGTGCTGCGGCAGGAGTGTGTGTTCCACGATTGGGTCTTGACCTAAGAGGACTTTGAAAATGTGTCAACTATGAAACCAGGACATGTGTAAATGGAAAATGGGGTATTTGTGAGAGTTGACTCCATCCAATGGACAAGACCCCAGTGTAGGACCCTTGGAGGGTGGATCAAGGAAGCATTCAGGAGGAGAAATGCCCGGATGCCCGGACATTGAGCAGATAGTGTAGGTGGGTGATTCCAGGCAGAAGAAAGAATACCTACAAAGGACAAGAAGTGAGAGGGGAAAAAGTAACATGGATATGACTGCAAGTAGGCTAGTTTGGCTGGACCATACATCATCCTCTACCTCTTATAATCTATCTGGAGATATAAATGGGCCAGATTGAAAAGACCCTTGAGGCCTTGTTAACCATTTAAGATGTTAAAATGGCAAGAATCCACCACTTCACATGATGGGCTAGGCACAAAGGGTTTTATAGGTGATTCAAAGCACAAGTTGACTTTGCTGTATTTAAGTGTTTCCAGAACATAGTAAAAAAAAAAAAAAAAAAAAAGGAAAGCTGCTTGAATCATTGTACAGGGATAGATTACCTTTGATATGCAAACCAGACAAGAACACAAGAAAAATAAAATTATAGGACCATTTCCTTTATGAACATAGATACAAGAATCTTAATATAGTGCATGGACAAATCTAATAGCATTTTTAATGCATCGTGATTAAATATAGTTTCTCAGGAGAAGGGTGATTCAACACCAGAAAATTTATTAATGTGGTTTACTGCACAGACTGAGACAAAAATATCAGAATTAGTTCAGTGATTCCTATTTGCTATGCTTTTTCTTTAAAAAAAAAAATTTCTTTCTGGATCGGCTTGAAAGTTGAGCTTTAATTTTTATTCTGTTGGTTACTCCTAAGTTACTTAAAGCTGTATTTACAGTTATTTCCCCTATCACTTTATAAAGTGTGTCAGTACTTATGGCTCCCAACCAACACAAGGGTAGGACTTATAGCACACTCTCATTTTCCTATGGCCTCTTCCTGCCCCACCTCCATTTCCCAATTCCTTTGTTAGTATTTTAAGGTGTTTTTCCCCCTCCCAGATTGTTACGATTGTAGTTTTTCTTTTCCTGTTGTCCCTTTCGATCGCCCTCACCTGCACCCCCGTCTCTGCCTCTATTCTTCCCACCTTCCATCTTCCGTCCTCCTCCTCCTGGTCCTCCTCTTTATTTAAACCACGAAGTTTATGAATTTCTTTATTTTTGCTTACTTCCCGTATCTCTTTGCTTCCTTCTGCATTCATTTCTCTTCTTCCTGTAGAACATCTTTCAAACAGCTTCAGTGATGGTGTTTTTTTTTTTGACATCTCACAAGTCTGAAAATGTCTTTAGTATGTCTTCATTTTCAAATGCTAGCATAGTAGGATATAACATTCTAGAGCTAACGATCTTTCTTTTCAGCAGTTTGAAGATACTAGCACTTTGTGTTCATGTATCCAGTGCAGCTGAGACATCTGACATCAACTTCAGAGTGTTTTGGAAGGAGATTTGCATCCCTCATGTCCTTCAGAAGCCTTAGTCTTAATTTTTTTTAATTGGAATGGGTCTCAGTAATGACTGTCTTCTCAAACTTCCTTGCAGTCTGAACTCTTCCCATCTGTGACCTCAGGTCTGTTTATTTCTGGAAAAGTCTCATCAGTCATTTTTTTCAAATAATTTCTCCCCTTTCTCTTTTTTGGACACTCCTTCTGTCCATCATATCTTTTATCTTTATGTTTTCTTTTTCTGTACTTATGTCCTTCATGATGTTTGGGTTGAGGAACTCTCCCAGGAATTTTTCAGCTCACTAATCTGTGATTTAACTTTGTCCATTCTGCTGTTAATTCGTTCTGCTGAGTTTTCATTTCAATGTAACAACTTCCATATCCAACTTAAATTCAGTGACGTTACAATTCTTTTATCCCGCTTATATGTGTTCAACATTTATTTGGCTTTATGCTCTGTCAGTTCTATGTATTCGTTGTACTTGTTTAAAATTGTGCCATTTAGTTTTCTTCATACATAGGTGGTTCTATTCGTTGTGCTTATGCTTCATAGATAGTCAAGCTTGGCCCGACTGTCTGCCCTTAGCAGCTCATGACCACAGCCCCACAGGCTGAGCAGAGCATCTCATTCTACTGTGGGCTGATCAGCCCCAGTGTCCTAAAGGGAAGATATTAGGCAGAGTTATAAGCAGCATGTTTGTGTTTCTCCCCAAGTTCATTTATTGAAGCTCTAACCCCCAATGTGATGGTATTTGGAAGTGGAGCCTTTGGGAGATAATTAGGTTTAGAGGAGGTCATGAGGGTAGAGCTCCCGTGATGGGATGGATTTGTGTTTTTATGAGAGGAGGAGGAGGCTGGAGCTACTCTCTATCTGCCATGGGAGCACATGGGGAACAGGCAGCCATGTGCAAGCCAGGAAGAGCATTCTCACCAGAGCCTGACTGTATTCGCACCCTAACCTTGAACTTGCAGGCTCCAGAACCATGGGAAATGTGTTACTTATTGCCGCCTAATCTATGTTGTTTTGTTCTGGCAGCCTAAGCTAAGACCGGCACTCAGAAACTCCAATGGGATCTTCATGTTCTTGGTGGATAATTCCCATGAAGACACTTACCTGTTAGGCACAGCCTGGCAGGAATGATGAGGGTGTGGCTAATTTAGTATGTATGAAGTTCTTTCACTTTAGAGAATTAAAAAAACACCACTGCTGGGCTTGCCTGGTGGTGCAGTGGTTGGGAGTCCGCCTGCCGATGTAGGGGACGCGGGTTCGTGCCCCAGTCCGGGAAGATCCCACATGCCGTGGAGTGGCTGGGCCCGTGAGCCATGGCCGCTGAGCCTGCGCATCCGGAGCCTGTGCTCCACAACGGGAGAGGCCACAACAGTGAGAGGCCCGCGTACCGCAAAAAAAAAAACAAAAAAAACACCACTGCTTTATTTCCCATAAAAGTCATTTGTAGGATGGAACACACAGCATTAGTGCAGTTAAAGAAAATAAAAATGTAAAACCAAAAAGTAAGCCAAAGCTAGTGGAAAAGATGAGAAAAGGAAAGACTGTGTAACCTTTCTGAGGCAGAAAGAAATATTTATGGATATTAAAATGTAAATTCATGAAAAATCTATATCTTTAGCTCTTTATCCAATAGCTTGAGGGAGAAACACGTTTTTTATTCTGTCACTACTTTGACTTCATAGCCTGTCAGTCTCATCAACCAAACTGAGACAAATTCTCTTGAAAACCAGTAGAAACCCAAAGTCAACCTTCAGGGCCATTATCCTCTCTGTCATCCTCTGCTAATGAAGTCAGATACATTTTCAAATAAACCATGGATTATCATTTGAGTGCAAACTCTACTCATTTGCACCTAAGAGGAAAGCAGGAAAGTCATCACTTGGGTTAGCTACAGCCAGCAGTCAATAATTCTATCAGCTCTTTTCTGTCAAGTTTATTGTCACCCTTGCATTTTATTTCCCTAAAAAATTTCCTTATTTTCTACTTGGTGCTTTACTTCTAAATACCTTACTTTCTTTCCCCATAGGTTCCTTTTGTAATACCCCATCTTCTGTATGTCTGCTTCTTGTATTAATTTCAGGAAGCATTATTTAAAATACTAGTGTGTTTAGGCTGAACGAAGAGATAGAAGTGGGTAATGGTTTTTATAGTAAATAACATTGTATATGTGTAAAATAGGGTTAATCCCAGTGCTACGAAAAAAAAAAAAAAACTCTTAAGAGTAGGAATTAGATGTTCAGTGGATATCTATACTAAAATCTAGAAAGACCAGAACTGCATATATAGTCATAAAAATAAGTATGTGTAATTCGAATTTGAGTGGTAATTTAAATGTTTACTTGTTTGCATGTTTTTCTTCCCTAATAGAAATTACATAGTATAAGATTGGGAACCTTGTCTTATACATCTTCATATCATAGAATCTAGGTGTTTCTTATCCCTAGTAGAGGTTCAATGATGTTTTTAAAATTAATGAATGAATGAAGACATGAATTAGCCATGATACTTGAGGTTGACTATGATCTTCCATAAACTATCCTTGTAACGTTATTGTATAAGCTAAGAAATGGGAGATGTCAGTTGCCCTTGAGCTTAAATCCTGAGATTTCAATTTTGTAGATGTATTATTTATCAAATTGCTGCTGCATAACAAATTATCCCAAACATTAGTGGCTTAAAACAATATTATTCCTCAGTTTCTGTGTATCACGAATCCTTACTTTCACCTTCACTAGCTGCAATCAAGGTGTTGGCTTGGGTTGTGGTCATCTCCAGACTCAACTGAGAGTAGATTAGCTTCTAATTCTAAGCTCGCTCACCTGGTTGTTGGTAGGATTCATTCTCTTTTGGGCCGTTGGATTGAGGGACTCGGTTTACTGCCGGCTCTTGGCCAGAAGCCACCCCTCAGTCCCATGCCATGTGGACTCTCCATAGAGCAGCTCACATTGTGCATCTGGCCTCACTAGAGCGAGCAAGCTAGAAGAACTAGAGAGAGAAGGCCACTAAGTCAAGTCAGTCTTTTGTAACCTAATCTCAGTGGCGATATCCCATCACTTTGGCTGTATTCTATTTGTTAGAAATCAGTCACTAGTCAATATGAATACCAGGGGGCCATTTCAGAAGACCGCCTATCACAACAGCCATGCAACCTTGGTAATGACACTTTTTTGTTCAATTTCCTCTTTTACAAACAGGGCTACTAATAGGACCTACCTGATGAGGCTGTTGTGATAAAAAATGAGAATATGCATATCAGTGGCTTAGGCAAGTGCTCAACTCAGAGCAGAAGTCAGTGTAGGCTATTATTGTTACTTTTAGTTATGCCATCTCTTCTGCATGTAGATTCCTTATTTGTAAAGTAACTGGGGATTAGATGATCTCCAAGTCCCTTTGTAAACCCGAGGAATCTATTGATTCTCTAGCCCCTGGAGTTTAACACTTCTTGGACTCAACATTAGTGTTTTTTTTCCTCATCCTTATAATATCTCATTATGATCATGTTTTCAAAACTTGTTGTAATTGAAGGAGCTGTCTTATTATTAATGTTTGGAGCAATGCAAACATTGATGTAGGGCCTGACCCTAAGAGTCAGAAGATATGTTTTAAGAGTTATATCGTCCCCATACTGCTTGCTAGTCAAGACACTGCAGACAAATCCTTCAACACTTCTCAGGCTCAGTTTAACTCATGGGTGGGCGTAAGTGAGTTGGACTGGATGATCTCTAGTACCCCTTCTAGTTATAATAGTCTTTGGACATAATTTCCATTTGCTGCCTATATTGGTCCTTAACTTTTCTTTCCATCTATTTCATACATATTTACTTAGGGGCAACTTTCTGAGATTAGTTTTCAGGCATTTTTTAGAATATCCTCAATGTCATAAAGATTATAGGTTTGATAGAAATATAGTTATATAACTTTAGAAGGAGCTATTAAAATATAAAGAAAATTATTGTGCGCATTAGTAAACCTCCAGGATATCCTTACAGAGGTCATTTCTATAAAGTCAAAGAAAAATGAAGTCAGGTGATTTCATCTGTGCGCATCAGGGGAAAAATGTCTCCCAGTTGAAGAAAAAGATTTTTGGGCCTTTGGACTGACTGGAATCCAAAGTGAAAATAAAACTGGATTTTTTTTCCTGTAACAATCCTAGTCATTGGATTGTAATAATAATTTCCTGAGGTCTAACTTGTGCCTTCTTAGAAACTCTAGACATACATAAGCTGCTGCAATAAAATGAGGAAACTTGAATTAAAAACAAACAAACCAGACATTGTCCATTCAAAGACGTTCAATCTCTTCCAGTCATTTTGGTAGGATGCTATTATAGCTTCATCAATTTTGAAATTCCATTTCTGAAACTACCTGCAGAATCTGAGGCAAATCCCTTTGAACATGCTCATTGATTGAAAACTCTGTCCATTTTCTGAAAACAAATCCATAGTCAAATATCATTTAAAAGTAAGCACAGTGGACTGAGTAATCAAACTGGTCAATACTTAGCTTATAAGATAAAGAACAACGTGAGAGTGGTTTTATGTTGTACTTAAAAACTAGCTCTATAGGCAGTTCAAAAGATAACCTCAGATTGTTTAGAATGAGGAGGCTACATTGAAGAAAACCTCTTACATGCTTTTTGATGTTTCTGAAAAAAATACCACTTTCAGTTTGTATGAGGTGTTACTTGAACCTGAAGCATCTTTACAGTCGATTCAAATTCTGGTTCTGCCCCTTTGGAACTGTGTGAAATTAGTACCCCTGGACTTCATTTTCACTTATAATATGGAATAATAATGTCAGAGATGTGATGAGTATTAAATGAGGTGATAAGTGAATATATCTTACAAACTCCAATGGGTAATCACCAGGATGCTTATCAACATTAATAGTGTTATTTTATGCATAATTTCATATCTTGATTTTACAAACTCACTAAACTGATAAGTTATATAATATTTCAAAGATGATGATAGTAATAGTGACATTCTTGGAATTCTTACTGCCTGCTGGCATCATGCCAAGCCCTTAAATAATCACATATTAACTGAGTTTCCATTTTATAGATGAGAAAACTGAGGTTTTGCGAGGTTAATTTTGCCCAAATTATAAAACCAGCAAGTGACAGAGCTGAGACTCAGACCCAGATCCAAATGACCCCAAACCAATTCTCTTAAGCCCTGTGCTAAACTGCTTCCATTTCCAGCACCCGATATAAAGAGAAAAGAAATGCAGGAGCCCTACTGGTTATATTGCATCAGCAATTCACAAACACAAGTGGATTACCTGGGAAATTTTAGAAAAAAACCCTCAAAGTCCAGGACAGACTTGAAATCTATTTAATCAAATTCACTGGGGATTGAATCCAGATATTAGTATTAAAAAAAAACAACCCTTCAGGTGATTCCAACATGCAGCCAGATTTGAGATCCTGTGTCTTTAACACTCAGCCCCTGAGGTAGACCAGCAGAGTGACTAAGACTTTGGGCTTGGGAGTAAGATGATTCCAAGTCCTGTATGGTTGTTCACAAGCTGTGCAAACAAGGACAGGTTACCTCACTTCTCTGAACTTTGAAAATGATACTAACAACATTGTATATTTGTGGTGAAAATAAAATAACCCAGGAAATGTTCCCAGCACACTGCCTGGATCATAGGTCATGTCCAGACCTATGTATCTCACATTCGTGCCCTGCACAGTTTTTTGTTGCTTTGTGAAACCTTTAAGCACACATTTTTCTGTCCCTGGGTGGAAGTTGGAGGCTATTACTGGGCCCTAAAATCTCTCCCAAATTGTTAATTTTATGCCATTTTTAAAGAGTAGCATGAGATGTATTTTATGTAATAAGAAATTGACAATATTTAGCAACAGAAGCAATAGATTTGCTTATTCTGTGAGTAACCCAGGTCACTAACAAGAAGAGTTATTTGATGCCTTGATTAGTTAATATTGGTGTTCTGGAAATGATCATTTACAGGCTTTTTATAAACAGGTTGTTTTTTTTTAATGTAGATGTTGCCCTTTCCCCTTATAACTTGTTTACTTTCCTCCCACAGGTGTAGGCAGTGGGTTGTTTGAATTAGTCTTTTTTATTTTTATTTTTATTTATTTATTTTTTCTTTTTGCGGTATGCGGGCCTCTCACTGTTGTGGCCTCTCCCGCTGCGGAGCACAGGCTCCGGATGCGCAGGCCCAGCGGCCATGGCTCACGGGCCCAGCCGCTCCGCGGCATATGGGATCCTCCCAGACCGGGGCACGAACCCGTATCCCCTGCATCGGCAGGCGGACTCTCAACCACTGCGCCACCAGGGAGGCCCTGAATTAGTCTTTTAAGTGAGTGTTTAATGGAGATGAGTAATTGCTTGCAGCTGCATATATCTGTAGGGATTTGTTTCTCTTTTAGTAGGGGACAAGATAATTTGCCAGGCAACTTTGGAAAGTGTAGTCTTCGTTGTCCCTGTATGCTTGAGGGTGACTTTGCCTCTTGAATTGAAAAGCCACTGAAGCTTCCCACCTCCACCATAAGACATCATGGCACCTGGGGCACAGGCAGCCAATCATATCTTTAGAGGGTTTTTTCCCCTTCAGTATGGTTTCATTTTGAGTGAAGATTATAAACATGGATAGTTGATAGGTTTTCCAAGATGCAGAATAGTGATTTCAAGGGACTGGACCCTTCCAACTTAATACCTAAAATATCTTTTGAAGATGAGGTATTCAGATGTGGTAGATAGAACTTGAATATATAGACGTGGGCCTGAGGAGCACTGGGGTAGGATGAGCCACTAGAAGACTGATATGATGATTTGGGGAAGAGCCTCTCCGCCACCTTCAGATTTTACTGGAAGTTCTGAAAATAGCAATTCCATTGCCTCCTGATTGTAAGGCAAAATAGGATGTGTGGGGCTTCCCTGGTGGCGCAGTGGTTGAGAGCCCGCCTGCCGATGCAGGGGACACGGGTTCGTGCCCCGATCTGGGAAGATCCCACGTGCCGTGGAGCGACTGGGCCCGTGAGCCATGGCCGCTGAGCCTGCCCGTCTGGAGCCTGTGCTCTGCAACGGGAGAGACCACAACAGTGAGAGGCCCGCATACCGCAAAAAAAAAAAAATAGGATGTATGTCCTCCAAATGCAGCAGTGCAGTTACTGATCCTGAGAGCTGGCAGATGAAGATTTGTTTCTACGTGCCGGTGGATTTAAAGATAGATGTGAGGATTCACATCTACCTGCTATCCCTGTCCTAATCTCTCTGTGGCTTGGAGGAGCCGAGGCTGACTTAGGAACAGGAAAAGGCAACAGTGGCTCCTTAAAAACGTGGCACTCTGGCCTGATCAACTTCCAGCTTGTTTGCATTTCCCCCCTAATAAAGACTGGCTTTTCCATTGCTGGCAGTGTTGAAAGTAGGCTTCAAGATCTACTTAGAAACAGGATTTTCTAGAGACCTTATTTACAGAGACCTTGTAGGGGAAAGAACAGGATTGGCAGTGAAGGATGGGGTTTAAGGTCATAGTTCTGACATTTCCTGGTTCTGTGATCTTGGGTGATGCACGTAACCATCTTGGCCTCGGGTCTCTGAAGTGAGGGATAACGCTTTCCTGAGTCAGCATTATCGTGAGGAGGGAAATAGTCTTCAGGAGTTGGAAGGAACCACTCACCGTAAAATGCTGAACACATGAGAACAGTTTGCTTGTTCATTTTTCTGGTTTATGCATGGCAAGCAAATAAATTGAGTGGGTAGGAAGAATTTTTTATTAGAAATTCATAGTTTGATTCTTGGGTGGTAGCTCACTTCTCTGTCCTCTATAACCAGTCAGCCTGATTTTAAGTGTTGTTAAGAGTAAGCCATCAGTGATGACACAAATCTCAAGTCAACGTTCCCCTCTACATGCTTTGGGTTGCCTGAGGGAGGTGATACCACATAGTAATAGCAGGGTGCAGTTGGAGTTAAGTGTCTGGGTTCAAGTACCCACTGGGCCACATAAAGCCATGTGACTTTGACCTTTCTGTTGCTGATTTTCTGGTAGGATATTTGTAGGATTAAATATTTCATGTAAAGTATTGAAAACAGTGGTTATCATACAGTAAATGCTATTATTTCAAAGAATTACTAAAAAGTATAGCATTTGGAGATAGGGTCTTATGTTCCTATCTTGGTCATTAGATTGGAAAAGAAATTATTTTTCATAATTCTTCCTAATGACTTTTCATGTATAGCTTTAGTTTCTCCGGCATGTGTAAACTGATACAGACTTATACCTAATGACAGACATGACTTATTAAGAAGCTGTTCTATGCCAGGAATTATAAAATTTCTCCCACTCTGTGAGCCAGGTAACTATTTTTATTCCTTTTTTTTTTTTTTTTTTTTTTTTTTGCGGTACGCGGGCCTCTCACTGCTGTGGCCTCTCCCGTTGCGGAGCACAGGCTCCAGACATGCAGGCTCAGCGGCCATGGCTCACGGGCCCAGCCACGCCGTGGCATGTGGGATCTTCCCGGACCGAGGCACGAACCCGTGTCCCCTGCATCGGCAGGCGGACTCTCAACCACTGCGCCACCAGGGAAGCCCTTATTCCCATTTTTATAGAAGGGGCAACTAAGGCATCATAAAATCGAGGGACTTGATGAAGATCCTTAACTAATAGCAGGGCTGGATCCAGACTTGAATCTGGGGTCCTCCAAACCATGTGTCCATTACTCCACATAACTCCTAAACATCTTGCCTTCTGAAGAGGCAGAATCATCCTTTCTTCCTTAAATGACAGTGGAAACCTACACACTCATCTTATACCATAGGTATTCCTAGAGTTGTGGGCAAATGTTTCGTTTTTGTAAAATGATATTGCAAACGTATAAGGAACATTTAAACAGAGTCCTATCATAAATCTTTAAAATCTGGGATAAATTTAGCTATTACTCAGTGAAACTTAAACATAGTCATATTAGCTAACCTTCTTACAAATACTGTTCTAACGTGCTTGTCCATGATACCATAGGATGATTTAGTTTTTAGCAAAAAGAAATAGTTATTTTGTGAAGCTGCTTTGGTTGAGGAGAGTGCTCTCAATATGACAAAGAAAACTGACCCAACAGGCAAGTTCAGCTGTATCCACCTAGTTTCCCGTTCTAGCCACTAGAGGGTAGTGTTGGCATTGGAATGACTCTAAGATAAAGTTTTCAAATTGAGAAAGCTGTGTGTGAACGCAGACTATTGCTAAATTTAGAATATATAAAATGATTTGATGAGACAATTTGATATGACAGGAGATACCACATAATTGAAATTGGATTCTGTGTTATGGACAACGTACATCCTGAAGGGATTTCTTGAGGTCCTGTGCCTGTAGGTGGTGGGGTCTGGGATGCAACTAGTCCCCCCACCAACTGGCTTTAGTCCCAAATTGCATTTAGTCCCATGCAATTTGGGACTAAAACCTTTCCTTCTCACCTTTCTATTTCAATTCCTGTTTCACTTTTCCACTTGCAAATTGTTGGCATGCGGGAAATCCCTAGTGTGAATTACCTTCCCTTTCCTTCAAACTGCAATCATGACCACCACAGACATAGATTTCTTGCTTAATAAGTCTCTTGAGAAATTCAGTCCTTGTCACAGGTGTCATCCTGCTTATCTTGGTTAGAGCTCTGTGAGGTCTATGGGCAGGGGGGTGGGGGGCATTTTGTTGAACTTGGAGTTGATTGAGTGACTTCCAAGGCCAGGCGGTGATTCTAGGTGTGTGACCTTCCTTACCCTTTGTACACTATGCTGCCCCTAGCAGCCTTTCAGAACAATGAGGCTGGAGGGGTGGATGAGTATCCAGAACAAGATATTTAGATTAAAAAAAAAAAAAGTTTGCTTGTTCAAAATTGTATGCATGTTATTTCATGAAGCATGCCACCTTTTTAAATTAAAAATTTAATTTTGAGGGGCTTCCCTGGTAGCGCAGTGGTTGAGTCCGCCTGCCGATGCAGGGGACACGGGTTTGTGCCCCGGTCCGGGAAGATCCCACATGCCACGGAGCGGCTGGGCCTGTGAGCCATGGCCGCTGAGCCTGCGCGTCTGGAGCCTATGCTCCACAACGGGAGAGGCCACAACAATGAGAGGCCCGCGTACTGCAAAAAATAAATAAACAAATAAAAATAAAAATTTAATTTTGAGATTGTGGATCTCAAGATAGTAGCTTTTCATGCAACTGTAAGAAATAAGGCAGAGATCCCATATACCCATCACCCAGTTTACCCCTTTGGGAGCATCTTGCAACATTATAACACAACATCACAACGAAGATACTGACATTGATACAGTCAAGATACAGAACGTTTCCATTACCACAAGGATACTTCATGTTGCCCTTTTATAGCCACATGCACTTCCTTCCCCCTTTGGCCTCCTACCTAACTCCAGGCCACCACTGAGCTCTTCAACATTTCTGTGACTGTGTCATTTCAAGAATGGTGTCTAAATAGGATTAGACAGTATGTAACCGTTTGGGATTGGCTCTTTGTACTCAGCAGATTCCTCTGGATATTTATCGAGTTGTTGTCTCAATAGTTCATTCCTTTTTATTGCTGAGCAGTAGGCCATGGTATAGGTATTCCACAGTGTAACCATTCACTTGTTGAAGGACATCTGGGTTATTTCCAGTGGAGACTATTAGATTAACACCATGTTGTTTGTTTTTAAATTTTATTTTCTTGAATAACACTAAATGCTGTTGTTTTTTTTAACTTCCAGTGTCCCCAGTGTTCATTGCTAGTATATAGGAATACAGTTTTGTATGTTTACCTTGTATTCTGCGACTTTGCAGACTCAATTTTAGAAAGGTTTTGTTTTGTAGATGTTTGGGAATTTTTCACATAGGCAATTGTGTCATCTGCAGTCAGGGATGACTTATTTCTTCCTTTCCAATCTGTGTGCCTTTTATTTGTTTGTTTTGCTTTATTGCACTGGCTAGAACTTCCAGTACAGTTATGGATAAAAGTGGTGGAAGCAAGCATCCTTGCCCTGTTCCTGAACTTAGGGAGAAAGCGGTCATTCATTCACAATTGTCTGTTAGCTGTGGGTTTTTGTAGAATCTATTGATCAAGTTGAAGAAGTTCTCTCTCCTTACTGAGAGGTTTTTCTTTTTCTTTCTTTCTTTTTTTTAAATGATGAATGGATATTGAATTTTATTGAATGCATTTTCCATATTACTTGGTAGGATCAGGGATTTTTCTTCTTAGCTGTTAATAATGTAGTGGATTATACTGTTTGACTAGCAAATGTTGAACCAGGCTTGCATCTCTAGAATAAACCCCAGTTTGTCATGGTGTATAATTCTTTTTTTTAAAAATAAAGAATTACAAAATTGAGGTATAAATGGCATGTAATTCTTCTTATGTGTTGCTGAATTCTATATGCTATTTTGTTAAGGATTTTTTTGCATCTATATTTATGAGCATATTTGTGTTTTTAAAAAATATTGTCTGGTTTTGGTATCAGGGCATTACTACCTTCATAAAATGAATTGGGAAGTGTTCTTTCCTATTCTATTTTCTGAGAGGGATTATGTAGAACTGATATGAACTCTTCTTTAAATGTTTGGTAGAATTGTCCAGTGAAACCATCTTGGCCTTGCAAATTCTCTTTTGGGAGTTCTAAAATTATAACTTAATATCTTTAATAGTTACAGGCTTATTCAAGTTTTGTATTTCATACTGGATGAGTTGTGATAGTTCGTTTTTGAGAAATTGGTCCATTTCATCTAAGTTGTTGAATTTATGCTTGCAGAGATATTCCTAGCATTCGCTTATTATCCTTTTGAAGTCTGCAGAGTCTGTAGTGATATCACGTTTCATTCCTGCTATTGATAATTTGTGTTTTCTTTCTTTGCCGGTCTTGCTTGAGGTTTGACAATTTTATTGATCTTTTCAAAGGACCAGTTTTTTTCCTATTAACTTCACAATTTCACAGTTTTCCTACTTTCAATTGATTTTTGTTCTTTATTTTCTTCCCTGTTTGCTTTGAGTTTATCTTGTTCTTTTTTAGGTTCTTGAGGCAAGAGCTTAGATTGTTGATTTGAGACTTCTCTTTTCTAGCATATTCATTAAGTGCTATAAATTTCCTTCTTAGCACTGCTTTAGCTGTGTTCCATAAATTTTATATGTTGTATTTTCATTTTCATTCAGTTCAATGTATTTTTAAATTTCCTTTGAGACTTCCTCTGTGACCCATGAATTATTCAGAAGTATTTCATTTTCAAGTGTTTGGAGATTTTCATGTTATCTGCTATTGATTTTCAGTTTGATTTCATTGTGAATATCAACTCTATATAATACCAAGTGTTCTGAGTTGAGGTTTGTTTTATGGTCCAGAATATGGTCTATCTTGATATATGTTCTGTGGGTGCTTGAAAAGTATGTACATTCTGCTGCTTTTGGGTGGAATGCTCTATAAATGTTTATTAGGTCCTGTTGGTTGATGTGTTATTAAGTTCTTCTACATCCTTGTTGATTTTCTGAGTAGTTATATCTATATTGACAATAGGCTCAAAGTATGATTGTGAATTTCTTTTTTTCCCTATCAGTTTTGCAGCTCTATTGTTAGAAGCATGCATAAGTAGGATTGCTGTGTCTTTTTTGTAGATTATCCCTTTTATCATTGTATAATGTTTTTTTTTTTTTTTTTGTCTCTGGTAATTTTCCTTGCTCTAAAGTCTACTTGTCTAATATCAAAGGAAAGCAAGGATAGCTATATTAATAATTGCATGACATATTCTTATCTCTTTTCTTGCTACCTGCCTATATTACATTTAAAGTGAGTTTTTTGCAGAGAGCATATAGTTGGGTCATTTTTTAAAATCGACTCTGCCAGTCTGCCTTTTTAGTTGATGTATTTAGACCATTTAATATAACTTTTAACATATTTTAGGGCTTAAATCTGCCATCTTAATTTTTGATTTGTTCTCTATTTTTTAATATTCTTTTTTCTACCTTTCTGTGGGTTACTTGAACAACTTTTCAGAATATTGAATTATCTATAGTATTCTCAAAGGTCTGTCTTCTCTCTACCTATCAGAGTCTTCTTATGTTGTTTTTATATACCATGTCCAGGGATTTTAGTTATACTTGGCAGGAGGAAGAGGGAAAAGTATGTCTACTCCATCTTCCCGAAAGTGGAAGTCTGACCCTATTTTTGTTAACAGCTTTATTGAGATGAATCACATGCCATACAATTCACCCATTTGAAGTGTACAATTTAGTGGCTCTTGGACAGAATTGCACAGTTGTCTCCAAAATCACTTTTAGAACATCTTTATCACCCCAGAAGAAAACTCCATACCCCATCACCCCTTAGCCCCTCCAACTTCCGTCAACCAAAGGCAACCACTGCAGAGAACATTGGGCTCTCAACAAGAGACCAGAGGTCTATTTCGCTTGGCTCTTCTACCTGTGCAACATTGGGCAAGCAACTGAAACTTTCAGGATGATGTTATGTAATAGAAGGGAGCTGGATTAAGTTCTGTTAATTCATCTCTAGCTGAGTTCAGAGGAGGAAAAAGATAATAGGTTTGGGTTGACCTGAGACGGCTTTATGAAAGAGGCTAGATTTGAATTAGGCCTTGAAAGATACACTAGGCTGTCTACATCAGTGTAGTAGGCTGAGTACTCATCTCCTTCCCCCTGCAGGACATCATAAGGTAAATCAACCCGGGTGAAAATTCTCCAGAGGGGAGAGTTGTTGTGTCAAGACCCAGCTGGCAGTGCTCATAGCCAGCATTCATCTGCATGTACACTGGGCCTGCCGCAACACCCTCCAGTGCTCTTTTTGTGTCTCTCTCCAAGAATGGCCTCCTCCATCTCTCCTGCCTTTGCATATTCTAAAAATTCTTTGAGACTTATCTTGGGGTCTTCCTCCTCCAGAGATGAGCTTCTGAACCTTTATATTCCTAGAACTTTCATTATGTATGATACTCATATAGCTCGTATAACACATACTGCTCTGTTCTGTCTTAACTGTCTAACTATATTTCAAGCTCCTGGAGAGCACAGGCCATATCTTCTATCTACCAAAGCCCTGGAAGGGACTTAAATGATGACTTAGAAAGGTGGCTCCCTAGTTGATTATCACTGGGGATCTTTAGAGATAGAGATTCTTGGGCCCTATCTTATATGTAATGAATCTAATTTTGTGGGTTTGTCTGTAAGCATTTGCTCAGGGCAGGGTGGGTTAGGGGGATGTGGGAGGAAGCTGTGTCTGTTTTGCTTTGTTTTTGTTCTACATTTACTGTCTACAAAATATAGTGCCTCCTGATACATATGCGTGGCACCTATGATGTACAGCTTACTTTCTGGTTCTTCATTTGACATAGGACACTGAAGTTTCTGTTACTTTTCCATGACCCTGACTCAAATTCAGAAAAGAGGGATTATTCTGCATTCTGAGAATGGACAGCAAGCCCAGCTCAGTGTCATGCCATTCTCCTACAGAGCTCTCCTGTTTACACTCTTGGAATTGTACCCTGATGGTTGTACAGTAGCTTGTTCTGTATGTCCTGGGCTGGAGAAATGAGACCCTGAGTTTTACTCTGTACCTTCTATATGGAAGTTTAGGAGGACTACAATAGGCCTGAAGACTCAGTATATTATAATGCATATCCAATATGTGCTTTTGCTAAATAAATCTGATAAAGCATAGAGTTAGGTTAGAAAAGATAACGTCCAAATAAAAATGTCTAGCTAGAGAAACATTTTTCTCCTCTGCTGAAAGGTAAAACATAATTTCAGCATTTGGTGTCAGGAATTACTCAGAAAATACAAGTCAAACTTCTATAAAGAAGGACTTTTAGGGCTTCCCTGGTGGCGCAGTGGTTGAGAGTCCGCCTGCTGATGCAGGGGACACGGGTTCGTGCCCCGATCTGGGGGGATCCCACGTGCCGCGGAGCGGCTGGGCCCGTGAGCCATGGCCGCTGAGCCTGCGCTTCCGGAGCCTGTGCTCCACAACGGGATAGGCCACAACAGTGAGAGGCCCGCTTACGGCAAAAAAAAAAAAAAAAAAAAAAAAAAGAAGGACTTTTATTCCTTTGTAAATCTAGTGGAAAATTAATCATACAAAATACGGTGGTGCCAAGAAAGCATTTAAGAGCAGAGATGCATGAATATGAAACATTACATTTTCCAGGCAGTGTGTTTCCTTAGCGGAGCAGACTCCTTCATGACTGAAGTGATCATTACACCACAGTGATGGGTGACAAAGACTCATGTTTTTGTATGTTTTAATCATTTATTTGGAACTGACTGTGGAAGCAGGAAATGCAGGGGGAAAATGCCCCTTTGCTTTGCAGTGCATGTTACACAGTGAATGGGACATTTCTGAGGATTTTCCCTCCTCCCTGCTTCAGGGTAGTGTCTATATGGACTGAACTGAATTTAGAGATATCTGGCATCCTGTATTCCAACTGTCTATCTAATGAAGTAAATGCTCCGGTTGATAAGAATGCTTTGGCACTGTGTGAGAGGAGGAAGGAACAAGAGCGTGAAAGTTTCTGTCTGCTTCAGACCATTTAGGAGGGAGTAAATTTATATGGTGCCCTGGAAGCTCAGTTCCCCCTGTTGTGGCACAGCTCCAGTGGGAGCAGCTGGTGTGGCCACATTCCAGTGGCTTACACCCCAAAACTACTACTGCTACTTGCCTCCCTGGGAGATTTGTTCAACTGTTATCTTCTGAGACATTGAATTATGATGTATATATGTATATATATATCCCACAATATATACATATATATGTATATATAGGATTTTTAATTACCACAAACTGTCTGTTGTTCCATACTGTTCCATTTTAGTTTTTTCCTCTTCTTAACATCTTTATTGGAGTATAATTGCTTTACAGTGGTTTGTTTCTGCTTTTTAACAAAGTGAATCAGATATATATATATATATATCCCCATATCTCCTCCCCTTGCGTCTCCCTCCTACCCTCCCTATCCCACCCCTCTAGGTGGTCACAAAACAGTTAGCTGATCTCCCTGTGCTATGTGGTTGCTTCCCACTAGCTATCTGTTTTACATTTGGTAGTGTATATATGTCCATGCCACTCTCTCACTTCATCCCAGCTTACCCTTCCCCCTCCCCGTGTCCTCAAGTCCATTCTCTACGTCTGCGTCTTTATTCCTGTCCTGTCCCTAGGTTTTTCAGAACAATTTTTTTTTTTAAGATTCCATACATATGTGTTAGCATATGGTATTTGTTTCTCTCTTCCTGATTTACTTCACTCTGTATGACAGACTCTAGGTCCATCCACCTCACTACAAATAACTCAATTTCATTTCCTTTTATGGCTGAGTAATATTCCATTGTACATATGTGCCACATCTTCTTTATCCATTCATCTGTTGATGGACACTTAGGTTGCTTCCATGTCCTTGCTACTGTAAATAGAGCTGCAGTGAACATTGTGGTACATGACTATTTTTGAATTATGGTTTTCTCAGGGTATATGCCCCGTAGTAGGATTGCTGGGTCATATGGTAGTTGTATTTTTAGTTTTTTAAGTAACCTGTTCTCCATAGTGACTGTATCAATTTACATTCCCCCCAACAGTGCAAGAGGGTTTCCTTTTCTCGACACCCTCTCCAGCATTTACTGTTTGTAGATTTTTTGATGATGGTCATTCTGACTGGTGTGAGGTGATACCTCATTGTAGTTTTGATTTGAATTTCTCTAATGATTAGTGATGTTGTGCATCCTTTCAGGTGTTTGTTGGCAATCTGTATATCTTCTTTGGAGAAGTATCTATTTAGGTCTTCTGCCCATTTTTGGATTGGGTTGTTTGTTTTTTTGATATTGAGCATCATGAGCTGCTTTTATATCTTGGAGAATAATCTTTGTCAGTTGATTCATTTGCAGATATTTTCTCCCATTGTGAGGGTTGTCTTTTGTCTTGTTTATGTTTTCCTTTGCTGTGCAGAGGCTTTTAAGTTTCATTAGGTCCCATTTGTTTATTTTTGTTTTTATTTCCATTTCTCTAAGAGGTGGGTCAAAAAGGATCTTGCTGTGATTTATGCCATAGAGGGTTCTCCCTATGTTTTCCTCTAAGAGTTTGATAGTGTCTGGCCTTAAATTTAGGTCTTTAATCCATTTTGAGTTTATTTTTGTGCATGGTGTTAGGGAGTGTTCTAATTTCATTCTTTTACATGTAGCTGTCCAGTTTTCCCAGTACCACTTATTGAAGAGGCTGTCTTTTCTCCATTGTATATTCTTGCCTCCTTTATCAAAGATAGGGTGACCATATGTGTGTGGGTTTATCTCTGGGCTTTCTATCCTGTTCCATTGATCTATATTTCTGTTTTTGTGTCAGTACCATACTGTCTTGATTACTGTAGCTTTGTAGTACAGTCTGAAGTCCGGAAGCCTGATTCCTCCAGCTCCGTTTTTCTTTCTCAAGATTGCTTTGGCTATTCAGGGTCTTTTGTGTTTCCATACAAATTGTGAAATTTTTTGTTCTAGTTCTGTGAAAAATGCCAGTGGTAGTTTGATAGGGATTGTGTTGAATCTGTAGATTGCTTTGGGTAGTGTACTCATTTTCACAATGTTGATTCTTCCAATCCAGGAACATGGTATATCTCTCCATCTGTTTGTATCTTCTTCAATTTCTTTCATCAGTGTCTTATAGTTTGCTGCATACAGTTCTTTCGTCTCCCTAGGTAGGTTTATTCCTAGGTATTTTATTCTTTTTGTTGCAGTGGTAAATGGGAGTGTTTCCTTAATTTCTGTTTCACATTTTTCATCATTAGTGTATAGGAATGCAAGAGATTTCTGTGCATTAATTTTGTATCCTGCTACTTTACCAAATTCATTGATTAGCTCTAGTAGTTTTCTGGTAACATCTTTAGGATTCTCTATGTATTGTATCATGTCATCTGCAAACATTGACGGTTTTATTTCTTCTTTTCTGATTTGGATTCCTTTTTCTTCTCTGATTGCTGTGGCTAAAACTTCCAAAACTATGTTGAATAATAATGGTGAGAGTGGACAACCTTGTCTTTTTCCTGATCTTAGAGGAAATGGTTTCAGTCTTTCACCATTGAGAATGATGTTGGCTGTGGATTTGTCATATATGGCCTTTATTATACTGAAGTAAATTCCCTCTATGCCTACTTTCTGGAGGGTTTTTATCATAAATGGGTGTTGAATTTTGTTGAAAGCTTGTTCTGCATCTATTGACATGATCATATAGTGTTGCTCCTTCAATTTGTTAATGTGGTGTTTCACGTTGATTGATTTGCATATATTGAAGAATCCTTGCATTCCTGGGATAAACCCCACTTGATCATGGTGTATGATTCTTTTACTGTGCTGTTGGATTCTGCTTGCTAGTATTTTGTTGAGGATTTTTGCATCTGTGTTCAGTGATATTGGCCTGTAGTTTTCTTTTTGTGTGACATCTTTGTCTGGTTTTGGTATCAGGGTGATGGTGGCCTCATAAAATGAGTTTTGGAGTGTTCCTCCCTCTGCTATATTTTGGAAGAGTTTGAGAAAGATAGGTGTTAGCTCTTTTCTAAATGTTTGATAGAATTTGTCTGTGACACCATCTGGTCCTGGGCTTTTGTTTGTTGGAAGATTTTTTATCACAGTTTCAATTTCAGTGGTTGTGATTGGTCTGTTTATATTTTCTATTCCTGGTTCAGTCTTGGAAGGTTGTGCTTTTCTAAGAATTTGTCCATTTTTTCCAGGTTGTCCATTATATCGGCATATTGTTGCTTGTAGTAATCTCTCATAATCCTTTGTATTTCTGCAGTGTCAGTTGTTACTTCTCCTTTTTCATTTCTAATTCTATTGATTTGACTCTTCTCCCTTTTTTTCTTGATGTGTCTGGCTGATGGTTTATCAGTTTTGTTCATCTTCTCAAAGAACCAGCTTTTAGTTTTATTGATCTTTGTTATTGTTTCCTTCATTTCTTTTTCATTTATTTCTGATCTGATCTTTATGATTTCTCTCCTTCTGCTAACTTTGGGGGCTTTTTGTTCTTCTTTCTCTAATTGCTTTAGGTGTAATGTTAGGTTGTTTATTTGAGATGTTTCTTGTTTCTTGAGGTAGGACTGTATTGCTATAAACTTCCCTCTTAGAAGTGCTTTTGCTTCATCACATAGGTTTTGGGTTGTTGTGTTTTCCTTGTCATTTGTTTATAAGTATTTTTTGATTTCCTCTTTGATTTCTTCAGTGATCTCTTGGTTATTTAGTAGCATAGTGTTTAGATTCCATGTGTTTGTATTTTTTACATATTTTCCCCTATAATTGGTATCTAGTCTCACAGCGTTGTGGTCGGAAAAGATACTTGATACGGTTTCAATTTTCTTAAAATTACCAAGGCTTGATTTGTGACCCAAGATATGATCTGTCCTGGAGAATGTTCCATGAGCACTTGAGAAGACAGTGCATTCTGTTGTTTTTGTATGGAATGTCCTATAAATATCAATTAAGTCCATCTTGTTTAATGTATCATTTAAAGCTTGTTTTCCTTATTTATTTTCATTTGGATGATCTGTCCATTGGTGAAAGTGGGGTGTTAACATCCCCTACTATGATTGTGTTACTGTCGATTTCCCCTTTTATGGGTGTTAGCATTTGCCTTATGTATTGAGATTCTCCTATGTTGGGTGCATAAATATTTACAATTGTTATATCTTCTTCTTGGATTGATCCCTTGATCATTATGTAGTGGTGTCCTTCTTTGTCTCTTGTAATAGTGTTTATTTTAATGTCTATTTTGTCTGATATGAGAATTGCTACTCCAGCTTTCTTTTGATTTCCATTTTCATGGAGTATCTTTTTCTATCCCCTCACTTTCAGTGTGTTTATGTCCCTAGGTCTGAAGTGGGTCTCTTGTAGACAGCCTATATACGGGTCTTGTTTTTGTATCCGTTCAGCCGGTCTGTGTCTTTTGGTGGGAGCATTTAATCCATTTACATTTAAGGAAATTATCAATATGTATGTTCCTATTACCATTTTCTTAATTGTTTTGGGTTTGTTATTGTTGATCTTTTCCTTCTCTTGTGTTTCCTGCCTAGAGAAGTTCCTTTAGCTGTTGTTGTAAAGTTGGTTTGGTGGTGCTGAATTCTCTTAACTTTTGCTTGTTTGTAAAGTTTTTAATTCCTCCATTTAATCTGAATGAGATCCTTGCTGGGTTGAGTAATCTTGGTTGTAGGTTTTTCTCCTTCATCACTTTAAATATGTCCTGCCACCCCTTTCTGGCTTGCAGACTTTCTGCTGGAAGATCAGCTGTTAAACTTATGGGGATTCCCTTGTATGTTATTTGGTTTTTTTTTCCCTTTCTGCTTTTAATATCTTTTCTTTGTATTTAATTTTTGATAGTTTGATTAATGTGTGTCTTGACATGTTTCTCCTTGGATATATCCTGTCTGGGACTGTCTATGCTTCCTGGATTTGATTAACTATTTCCTTTCCCATATTAGGGAAGTTTTCAACTATAATCTCTTCAAATATTTTCTCAGACCCTTCCTTTTTCTCTTCTTCTTCTGAGACCCCTATAATTCGAATGTTGGTGTGTTTAATATTGTCCCATAAGTCTCTGAGACTGTCCTCAATTCTTTTCATTCTTTCTTCTTTATTCTGCTCTGTGGTAGTTATTTCCACTATTTTATCTTCCAGGTCACTTATCCATTCTTCTGCCTCAGTTATTCTGCTATTGATTCCTTCTGGGGAATTTTTAATTTCATTTATTTTGTTGTTCATCATTGCTTGTTTGCTCTTTAATTCTTCTAGGTCCTCATTAAGCATTTCTTGTATTTCCTCTATTCTATTTCCAAGATTTTGGATTATGTTTACTATCATTACTCTGAATTCTTTTTTCAGGTAGACTGCCTATTTCCTCTTCATTTGTTTGGTCTGGTGGGTTTTTACCTTGCTCCTTCATCTGCTATGTTTATCTGTCTTCTCATTTTGCTTAACTTACTGTGTTTGGGATCTTCTTTTTGCAGCCTGCAGGTTTGTAGTTCCCATTGTTTTGGGTGTCTGCCTCTGGTGGCTAAGGTCAGTTCAGTGGCTTATGTAGGCTTCCTGGTAGAGGGGACTGGTGACTATGTTCCGGTGGATGAGGCTGGATCTTGTCTTTCTACTGGGCAGGACCACGTCCCGTGATGTGTTTTGGGGTGTCTGTGACCTTATTATAATTTTAGTAGCCTCTTTGCTAATGAGTGATGTTGTTTCCTGTCTTGCTAGTTGTTTGGCATAGGGTGTCCAGCACTATAGCTTGCTGGTCATTGAGTGGAGCTCGGTCTTAGTGTTGAGATGGGAGATCTCTGGTAGGGCTTTTGCCGTTTGATGATATTACATGGAGCCGGGAGGTCTCTGGTGGACCAATGTCCTGAACTCGGCTCTCCCACCTCAGAGGCACAGGCCTAATGCCGGGAGGTCTCTGGTGGACCAATGTCCTGAACTCGGCTCTCCCACCTCAGAGGCACAGGCCTAATGCCTGGCTGGAGCATGAAGACCTTGTCAGCCACATGGCTTTTGGGAAGTCTGAGGTCTTCTGCCAGCGTTCAGTAGGTGTTCTGTAGGAGTTGTTCCACATGTAGATGTATTTCTGATGTATTTGTGGGAGGAAGGTGATCTCCACATCTTAATTCTCCGCCATCTTGAAGGTCTCTCACAGAGGCTTTTAATAGTGTTATTACTGTGAATTTTTCCATCACTCTTCCTGAACTTGGCTTTCAAGCTCTTCATGTTTAGTCCATTCAGCCTTCCAGAGCTCTAGAGGAGACTTTCAGCACCCCACCTAGGTGGCGGTGGCTTCCATTCCCTGCTGGCTGCACCACCCTGCCTGCCGCTTCCCCAGGAAAACATGGCCGCTGGGCTCCCCATTTTAGTTTTTAAGGCACCTCATTCTTTTTTCTTTTAAAAGTGTTTTATTTTTACTTTTATGAAATATTTCTTTGGAATATTTCACAATTAGATTCACCACATTTTAAAATGCATGTCAACTTTACTGATAATAGCTTTTGCCATTGTGATTTTTACCAGTGTTATTGAGATATCATTGATATATAACATTGTACAGGTTTAAGGCATACACCAGATTGAGTTGATACTTATATATTGCAAAATGATTAACACAATAGTATTAGCTAACACCTCCATCACTTCACATAATTACCATTTCTTTTTTGTGGTGAGAACATTTCAGATCTATTTCTTAGCAATTTTCAAGTATATAATACAATATTATGAACTATAATCACCATGTACATTAGATCCCCAGACAATCTCTCCATTTTTTTTTTGCCACACCCAGCCCCTGGTGACAACCCCTCTGTTCCTATGAGGTTGGCATTTTTAGATTCCAAATATAAGTGAGATCATACAGTATTTGTTTTTCTCTGACTTATTTCACTAGCATAATACCCTCAAGGTCAATCCATGTTGTTGTAAGTGGAAGGATTTCCTTCTTTCTCATGGCTGAATAATACTCCATGGATCTGTTGATGGACACTTAGGTTGTTTCCATATGTTGGCTATTGTGAACAGTGCTGCAGTGAATGTGGGGTGCAGGTATCTCTTCAAGATCCTGTTTTTATTTCCTTTGGCTATATGCCCAGGAGTGGGATTGCTGGGCCTTTTGGTAGTTCTATTTTTAAGTTTTTGAGGAAACTTTACACTGTTTTCTATAACGGGTATATTATTTTATATTTCTGCCTATCTTTTCTCTACATCCTCACCAATGTTCATCTCTTGTCTTTTAGATGACAGCCATCTTAATCAGTGTGAGGTGATATCTCATTGTGGTTTTTTTTTTTTTTTTTTTTTTTTTTTGCAGTACGTGGGCCTCTCACTATTCTGGCTTCTCCCATTGCAGAGCACAGGCTCTGGACGCACAGGCTCAGAGGCCATGGCTCACGGGCCCAGCCGCTGCGCGGCATGTGGGGTCTTCCCAGACCGGGGCACAAACCCGTGTCCCCTGCATCGGCAGGCGGACTCAACCATTGCACCACCAGGGAAGCCCTCATTGTGGTTTTGATTTGCATTTCCCTGATGCTTAGTGATGCTGAGCACCCTTTCATATACCTGTTTCTATTTGTATATCTTCTTCAGAAAAATATTCAATTCCTCTGCCCGTTTTATAATTGGATTGTGTTTTTGCTAGTCAGCAAATTCTTCACATATTTTGCATATTAACCCCTTATCAGATATATGATTGGCAAATATTTTCTCCTATTATGTAAGGTTACCTTTTCATTTTATAGGTTCTTTTGCTATGCAAAAGCTTTTTAGTTTGATGTAGGCCCACTTATTAATTTTTGCTTTTGTTGCTTGTGCTTTTGGCGTCATATCCAAAAGATCATTGCCAGTGTAAGAGAGTGGTTTTCCTATGTTTTCAAGTCTTTAATCTATTTTGAGTTAATTTTTGTGAGTTGTGTAAGGTAGCAGTTCAGTTTCATTCTTCTGCATCTGATTATCCAGTTTTCTCAACACCACTTATTGAAGAGACTGTCCTTTTGCCATTGAGTATTCTGGGCCCCCTTGTCAAATATTTGTTGACTGTATATGTGAGGGCTCTGATTCCATTGGTTAGTGTGTCTATTTTTATGCCAGTACCATACTATTTTTACTGTAGCTTTGTATGATAACTTTGAAATCAGGAAGTGTGATGTCTGCAGCTTTATTCTTTCTCAGGATTACTTTGGCTATTCAGAGGTTTTTTGTTTGTTCCCATACAAATTTTAGGATTATTTTCTCTATTTCTGTGAAAAATGCCATTGGAATTTTGATAGGGTTTGCATTGAATCTATAGATGGCTTGGAGTAGTATGGACATGATAACAATATTCTTCTCATCCATGAACACAAGATATCTTTCCATTTGTTTGTGCCTTCAATTTCTTTCAACAAAGTCTTATTATTTTCCATATAAAGATTTTTCACTTCCTTGATTAAATTTATTCCTCAGTAGTTTTTTTGTGTGATGCTACTGTGAATGGGGTTATTTCTTTTTCAGTTATTTTGTGTTAGTGTATAGAAATACAACTGGTTTCTGTATGTTAATCTTATATCTTGCAACTTTAGCGAATTTGTTGATTAGTTCTAACAGATTTTTTTTGGTAGAATCTTTAGGATTTTCTGTACAAAAGATGGTATCATCTGCAAACAGAGACAATTTTACTTCTTCCTTTTTGATTTGGCTGACTTTTATTTGTTTTTTTGCCTGATTACTCTGGCTAGGACTTCTAATACAGTCATCCTTCAGTATCCGCAGGGGACTGGTTTCAGGAGCCCTGCAGATACCAGAATCCATGGATGCTCAACTCCCTTATATGAAATGGTGTATTTGCCTATACCTATGTACATCCTCCCATATACTTTAAATCATCCCTAGATTATGATACCTAATACAGTGTATATGCTATGTAAAATACAATGTAAACACTGTGTAAATAGTTGCCAGTGTACTGCAAATTCAAGTTTCGCTTTTTGGAATTTTTCCCCCAAATATTTTTGATCTACTGTTGGTTGAATCTGTGGGTGTGGAACCCATGGATATGAAGGGCTGACTCTACTGTGTTGAATGAAAGTGGAGAGAATGGGTACGTTTCTCTTGTTCCTGATTTTAGAGGAAAAGTTTTCAACCTTTCACCACTGGGTATAATGTTAGCTGTAGGCTTGTCATATATGACCTTTATTATGTTGAGGTATGTTCCTTTTATACCAATATCACATTTATTGATTTTGCATATGTTGAACCCTTCTGGAATCGCAGGGATAAATCCTGCATGATCATGATGTATTATCCTTTTAATATGCTGCTGAATTTGGTTTTCTAATATTTTGTTGAGAATTTTTTGCAGCTGTATTCACCAGATATTTTAGCCTGTAGTTTTCTTTCCTCATAGTATCATTATCTGGTTTTGGTATCAGTATAATGGTGACCTCATAAAATGAGTTTGAGAATATTCTCTCCTCTTCAATTTTTTTGGAAGAGTTTGTGAAGGATTGGCATTAATTCTTTAAATGTTTGGTAGAATTCATCAGTGAAACCATCTGGTCCTGCACTTTTCTTTGTTGGGAAGTTTTTAATTACTGATTCATTCTCCTTACTCATTATTGGTCTGTTCAGGTGTTCTATTTCTTTTTGATTCAGTGTTGGTAGGGTGTATGTTTCTAGAAATGTATCAGTTTCTTCTAGGCTTTCCAATTTGTTGACATATAATTATTCATAATGGTCTCTTTATGATCCTTTGTATGATATCAGTGGCAAAGTCTCTGATTTTATTTATTTGGTCTTTCCTACTTAGTCTAGTTAAGATTGGTCAATTTTGTGTATTTTTTCAGGAAAGCAGTTTTTAGTTTTATGGATCTTTTCTACTATTTTTTCTGGGGTCTATTTCATTTATTTCTGCTCTGATCTTTATTTCCTTCATTTTGCTAACATTGGACTTAGTTTGTTCTTGCTTTTCTATTTCTTTGAGGTGTAAAGTTAGGTTGTTTGAGATCTTTTTTCTTTATGTAGGCATTTATCACTGCAAACTTTCTCTTAGAACTGACTTTGTAGCATCTCATAGGTTTTCGGGTGTTGTATTTCCATTTTTATTTGTTTCAAGATATTTTTTGATATCCATTTTGGTTTCCTCTCTGACCCATTTGTTGTTCAGGAATGTGAACAACTGTATGTTTGTGAATTTTCCAGCTTTCCTCCTGTTATTGATATCTAGTTTCATGTCATTGTGGTGGTAAAAGATACTTGGTATGATTTCAATCTTCTTAAGTTTGCCAAGACTTACTTTGTGACCTGTCATATGAACTATCCTGGAGAATGTTCTTTGTGCTTAAGAAAAGTATATTATGCTGCTGTTAAATGGAATGTCTGTATATGTCTCTCAGGTCCATTTGGTCTAAAAAATAGTTCAAATCAAAAATTTTTTCATTTTTTATTTATGATTGATCTATTCATTGTTGAAAGTGGGATATTCAATTCCCTACTATTATTGTAGTGTTGTCTATTTATCCCTTCAGACCTTTTAGCACTTGGGAGTGGTGGCGAACTCCCTCACCTTTTGTTTGTCCTGGAAAGCCTTTATCTCATCTTCAGTTATGAAAGAAATCTTTGCTGGGTAAAATGTTCTTGGTTGGCTGTTTTTTTTCCTTCAGCACTTTGAATATATTCCATCCCATTCTCCTCTGACCTGTAAGGTTTCTGCTGAGAAATCTGCTTATAGCCTTATTGGGGGTTTCCTTGTAAGGTACATGATTGCTGCTTTAAGATTCTTTTTCTTTTTGATCTTTGATATTTTTATTGTAATGTTTCTTGGAG
Organism: Mesoplodon mirus; assembly: GCF_964341445.2. Taxonomy (NCBI): domain Eukaryota; kingdom Metazoa; phylum Chordata; class Mammalia; order Artiodactyla; family Ziphiidae; genus Mesoplodon; species Mesoplodon mirus. The sequence goes on from NC_138990.1 coordinate 56,711,090, forward strand.
AGTGTCCCTTTAGGTTGATTTTTATTTGGTGATCTATCAGCTTAACTTAGATGTTCTCTGCTATCATTTCTTTAAATAAGCTTTCTACTCCCGTCTCCTTCTTCTCCTTTCGGAACTACAATAATTTAAAAATTGTGACTTTTGATGGTAATCCATAGATCACATAGGCTTCACTCCTTATCATTTTTTTCTTTGTTCTCCTCTGACTGGATAATTTCAAATTCCTGTCTTGTATCTCACAGATTTTTTTTTCTGCTTGATCCATTCTGCTTTTGATGCCCTCTATTGAATTTATTTATTCTTCAGCTCTAGAATTTCTATTTGGTTCTTTTTTATGATTTTTCTTGTTCTGTTCATGTATTGCTTTCCTGATTTTGTTACATTGTCTCTGTATTTTATTGTGGCTCACTGAGTTTCTTTAAAACAGCTACTTTTAATTCTTAATGGCTAAGTCACAGATATCCATGTCTTTAGGTTTGGTCACTGGAAAACTGTGATGCTTTGGTGTCATGTTATATTGATTTTTCATATTCCTTGAAGCTTTGTATTGCAGTTTGTGTTTGAAGTAGCAGTCACCTCCTCTAGTCTTTAATAACTGCTCTCTGGAGAGAGATGACTTCCATTAGTTTTGCTAGAGATTCTGAAGCTATCTCAGACCTTCTATGGGTAACCAGCTCCATGCTTCCTCCCTCTTGTTGCAGAACTCTTAAACTGGTATGACTTTTCCAGATCCTGCAACACACCAGGTTGAGTGCTGACAGCCTCTTGTGTTTTTCCAAAGATGATGCTGAAATTCCAGTTGCAGTATCTCTGGGTCTGGTAGATTTGGACTGGCTTTTTGTGCATGCTACTAGCTGTCTGCCAAATGTTGTTCTTGCTGCCACTGTTGGGAGCATGCACAGCAAGCCAGCCACAGGATGGGAGGGTGTGTGGGTGAGGCATGCAGAGTTCTGTGGGGTGCCCATGGGCCAGATGGGGAGATCTGTGGATGAGACATTCCCAGAAACTCATGGACAGGATTCTTGATGAAGTTTCTGATGGAGTTAGTTCCTTTAATGCTCTCCTAGAGACACATCTGCCATTCTCCCAGTCTCTTCTGCCCCCTCCCCTTACCTCCCAGTCGTGTAGCTCAAAATCACTACTCTGGATGGGATGAGAGAGACATTAACCTCTTTGGCAGCATCCTGCATAGCTGGAGAACCCTGTTGCTCACTCACATACTCTCTCTTTCTCTTGCAGAAGAAATCACAGGAAAGAGAAGATCTCTTGGCCCTAACCTGTGCCATATTGGAGGAGGGGTGATATGAGTAAAGTCAAGTTGTTTTCCTGACCCACTTCAATGCATCCAAATTCATACTTTTTTTTGCTTCACCGGTGTACTGAAACTTCTCCTCTGGAAACTTGGACTTCCACAAAGAATCTCTCATCCATGGGTGAGTGTTTAAGACAATGTTTTCCAGGGGCTCTTGGACTATGGCTGAGAGGTCACAGCACCTTCTCCATACAATGCATAAATCTGTTTTCGCATTTCAGTTGCGTTTTTACCTTTCTTGAAATAATAAAGCATGATAGGCCGAAAGAAAAAAAAATCTGGGATCAGGTCATGGGCTACTGCAAAGTCCATAGGTGAGACTGAGGTCTGTCTACCTGTTACTTGATTTATGGGTAGGTGAGACTTTCTGGGTCCCTTGGTGTATGGTGCTGGATCCAGATCCCTCAAAGGCACTTTTGTGCATGGATGAATGCTGAATTTTGAGGGGGAAGGTTTGGAAGGGAACAAAAATGAGGGACATCTTGTGCCACCATGATGCTGATATCACCTCCAAGTACCACATTCTTGTAATGTTTCCAAAAATCTTCTCTTGGAGCATGATAGTTAATAGTTCTTTTCAAAGATTCTTCTTTTCTCTGACTCTTCCTTGTATCTTTTCTTTTTCTGTTTGTTTTGGATTCTGTCTTCATTTTAGAGGTATTTCTTAAATATCTGGTTGTCCTTGGCTGTGCATTTTGAGAGTGGGGCATTGAAATGCTCTTCGGAAAGTCTCATGTGATCATGGGGCTTGCCCACTTTTGTGATCAGGTGTCACCTAGACATTTCATTGTGGAGTGGTGGATGCAAAATATCAATATATTTAGGTCTTTCTCTTGAGTTGTAGTTTTTCCTAGGGATGATTCTCCAATCTTCTGGCTGAGGAGCATATGCCTGGCTACTTTGCCTTTTAGGAGTTAAATTGGGAAAAGAACTAAGGATTTCATATTCAGCATGTGGGTTTTCACTGAATTCCCATAACCTCAGAGGCACTTGGTACCTCCAAGGAATTCCTGAGCCTAAGGAATTTGCCCTGCCTTACTTATTTACTTATCTATCTATCTATCTATCTATCTATCTATCTATCTATCTATGACTGCATTTGGGTCTTTGTTGCTGCACGCAGGCTTTTTCTAGTTGTGGTGAGTGGGGACTACTCTTCATTGTGGTGCATAGGCCTCTCATTATGGTGGCTTCTCATTGTGGAGCAGGGCTCTAGGCATGTGGGCTCAGTAGTTGTGGCTCATGGGCTCTAGAGCACAGGCTAAGTAGTTGTGACGCACGGGCTTAGTTGCTCCACCGCATATGGGATCTTCCCTGACCAGCGATCGAACCTGTGTCCCGTGCATTAGCAGGTGGATCCTTAACCACTGCACCACCAGGGAAGTCCCTGCCCTGCGTTTTGAAATGAATTCACTGTGGTCTCAGTGGAATTGGAAGTGAAAATAAATGTGTGTTCAAGTTATGTTTAATTGGAAGCCCAAGGTTGATATTCAGTTTTATGGAAAATTCACATATATAATTTCTGTAGGAGGACTTTAGCTATAAGGGGCATATGTAGTTTGAGAAGCAACTGATAAATTAGTGATTCTCTGGCACCAAAGAATTTTAAAGTAGTTAAGGGCTCAGAGGTGAATGGCTTCTAAGACCTCTGGCCAGGGATATGTGGCAATGGGTTTTCAAAATGTACTAAGGATATAATTTAGGATATGAAAGACTTTGAGGACATGACACTCTCTTTGTGGTATTCAAGGTCTTGAGCTTATTTCAATCTGCGTTGTCTCCAAATTATTTTGTCTTCAGCTTTGCAAAGACTGACCTCCCTTACAGTTGCTGAGGCAGTATGTTATACTTGTCAAAGCCTTTTCATGTGTATTTGACCTTCAGACTTTTTTTCAATTATGAAAAATAAATGTGTAACATACAGAGGTACTGTTAATGCTTCAGTACTAAAAAAAAAAAAAAAAGCTTCACAAATATCAAATTGGTTATATATTAGTGTCTTGGGTGACAGTCCTAACAGTGAGGTGGGTAGAAGTTGAAAACTGCTCATTTTAGAGTTTCAGAAGAGCAGCTACTTAACCAGAGTTCGTAATCATTCTTTATTCTGAACACCATCATCCCCCATCCTGTGGGCCTTGAGCTGAAGACAGAGCAAATTTTCCTTTCTGGACTTCAAAAGGGTTGAGGCTTCTTGGCCCCCCAAAGCTAAACTGTTTGACTTTATAACTTAAAGTGTGTCTTTACAGCAAACAGAATTGCATCTTGGGATCATTTTTCCTAGAATATGCTTCTTTTCTATGCATAAATTTGGATTTCCCTGTATCAATGTAGTCTTGCCTTTGCTCTGGATAAGTACATGTGTGTTTAAGCTGCTGCTGATAGGAGAGAAGAAGCTGAGACCTGCCATGGCTGGAAACATGTGCAGATATGATCCTTACCTCATGTGTCCTGAGTCTGGTGCAGCTCTGCCCAAGCTAGACTGTTGAGGTCCCACATCTTTACATTAAAGACTCAATATCCAGGAATCTAAAAAATAAAACAAATGAATGTATACAACAAAACAGAAAGAGAGTTACAGATACAGAAAACAAACTGGTGGTTACCAGTGGGGAGAGGAAGTGGAGGAGGAACAAGATAGGGGTATGGGATTAAGAGATACATACTACTGTGTATAAACTCGATAAACAACAAGGATATATTGTACAGCATAGGGAACTTAAAAAAAAAGTGAATATCCAGACTTGGGAATCTGTACAAATTCTTGTGTATTTATGGGCTCACTCAAAGGAAGACCATAGAGCAAGACCTTACCTTGTACCTTGGAGGTTTTCCCTTGAAAGGGAGAGGCTGGTCCAAGGTCATGGAATGAACACTAGGAAGTGAGAAATAAACTTCTTTGTCTTTCTGGGCCTTGGGATTAGGAACTTGTTTTATTGAAAACCAGGATATGTTTAAGGACATTCCACTAGTGTACATGTGTGGTTCATAAGCAGGTTCCTAAAACATGGTCTAGATGGGAGAGGTACAGTTATGGATCTCTTGAAATTAGTGTTGGGTCTTGGCTTGTAGGTTTTGTGGGCACCATATCTAAAAGTGGTTTCAATTTTACTGCCTTCATTTTTTAAAAAAATTATTTTATTTATTTACTTGGCTGTGCCAGGTATTCGTTGTGGCATATGGGATCTTTAGTTGCGGTGTGCAGGATCTTCAGTTGTGGCATGTGAACTCTTAGTTGCAGCATGCATGCGGGATCTAGTTCCCTGACCAGGGATTGAACCTGGGCCCCCTGCATTGGGAGCACAGAGTCTTAACCACTGGACCACTTTATTTCTTTTTCTTCAATCCCTCTATTATCCTCAAAACAGCAACAAAATTTTGTTTATTTGATCTGTTTTAACTGGAACTCGAGGAAGCATCTGTACCCAGGTTTTAGACGAAGCAGTCTAAAGGAGAGGAGTGGCAACCTCTGATGAGGTGGCAGGAGGTCATATATGCTGGAGCAAGTGATAGTCCACAGATAGAAGCCTGGAGCCAGGGGACAATCAAGATGGATTTGAAGAGTGTGAAACATTTCCCAGGGAGCCCAGAAAACCTGAGGATGATTTAACCAGTCAAATGGAATAAGGATCTCAGATATCATCATTTGATGAATGGGGATACATGAGAGAGAAGGACCATGTTGGTTACACTGATAAAACAAATTACTTTGTAGTTTTCACCTCCCCCCTTTTTTTTTTTTTTTGCGGTACGTGGGCCTCTCACTGTTGTGGCCTCTCCCGTTGCAGAGCACAGGCTCCGGACGCACAGGCTCAGCGTCCATGGCTCACGGGCCCAGCCCCTCTGCGGCATGTGGAATCCTCCCGGACCGGGGTACGAACCCGTGTCCCCTGCATCGGCAGGCGGACTCTCAACCACTGCGCCACCAGGGAAGCCCTCATCCCCCCTTTTTAAATACAAGATAGGCTTTATTCTTTTGCTGTGTTCTTCTAAACCCTTATTGAACAGCAGATGTGAATTATAATTCTTAATGACTTTCTCTTTCCCTTCTCTTTTTAATGAGATCCCAACAAATGTTTTTTTTTGTTCCCTTCTGTGTCTAGTCTGCTCCCACTCACCAATCCTAAATCCTTCACACACACAGTTTTAAGTTCTCTAGTACCTTTGAAGAAGCTGCTGCTGCTCCTTCTTTCTCATCTCCATCCCCATCTCTTGAGCAGGTACTGTACCCACCTCCTTTTTCCTTGACCTTTATTGTTGGCCTTAACAAAAAAATTATGTAAAACTTCCTACATGCTATCTCTACTTTCCTTAATTCTTCTCAATTTTTGAAGATTCTTCAGGAAGTCCCTACAAGCTCTGCTAAAACCTGAGACTTTAGTCAGTACATCAGGATCTGCTGGTTGCACTCACGTGTATCTGCTGTATCTCTGGGCCATCAGTGTTTCCATCCTCTGCTTGGCTGTGTGTTTACTTTGCTCAGGGCTTTTACTGTTAGCACTTCATCTCTAGGCTTAGGGAAGCCAAAAGAAGCTCACCTTTCACAAAATATCTGAAGAATCCTAGCCTAAATCACTCCATTTCTTTCATGTAGGTGTAAACCTTCTTTGTAAAGGTTCTTCACATGCCGGTCGCCTGGTTTTCCTTTTTGTTTTTGTTTCTGATCGATTTTTTTCATTGCCAAATCTCTACTCCTTAGTGCAGTGCCTGGCATGTAGATGCTCAAGAAATGCTTGTGGAATGAATGAATGAACCTAAGATGAACCAGAACTTCGTCCCAGTTCTAAATTCTCAAGAAAGGAGGTGGGCCTAACTCTAGATAATTTCAGAGTAGATCAGGATTCTCTGGCACCCTCCTTTCTAAATTTTATTCTGCAGCCTCCAATCCTCAAGAATTCCATGCTGTCTCTAAAGTCTTCATAATGTTGTTCTTGAAAGCCTTCCTCTCACCTATGTGAGGAGTGAATGGTGACCAAGCAGTCACCCTGTCAGGCATGGTGTGGTTGCTTTACAGGTACTATGTAACTGGATTCCTACAATAAACTTCGGAGGTAATTGATTTCATTTCCATTTGTCAAATGAGGAAACTGAGGTACAGAAATATGAGATCCTTGGCCAGTGTTGCACATCTGGGAATCTTGTTAGGATCCAGGATTTGAATGTAGGTAGAATAAACCAGGGCCCGTACCCTTTATGGTTATGCTATCATCTTTTCCCACCCCAGGTTCCAGAACATTCTTGCTATCTATTTCCTTAATGTTAGCATTAAAAAAACAAAACAAAACACAATACTACCAGATTTATGCAATGAGGAAACACTCATGAAATAATTCATGGTTTTGCTTTTAATGATTAAGAAGATATTGGCACCCTAAACATTGTGATGGTTTTTGGTTTGTGACTGTGATCTAATGAGAGTTGACTGTTTATAGCATACACTTAAAATTATTAGTATGTTTATAAATACTTTGTATTATAATAGTCTAGAAAACCCATCTTTTCATTGGTTAGTCATCTCTTCTGCACTCGCCACACCCCCTCACCCCTGCATTTATTAAACACCTGTTGAGAGTTGGACACCATACTAGACACTGGGATTATAAAGATTCTCAAACACTTACGTACAGATTCCTCCCCATTTTAAATCTCCTCAATGTCTTGTCGTTTTGGGAGGTTTAACTGCAAACACCTATGCATGACTTAAAACCCTTCATGATCTGGCTCCTGCCTCCCTCCCTCCATTTTCATGTCTTCCTTATTCTCTACTCCCTACCTACTTCCTGCCCTTGAATAAATGAACTGTCCTGAACTACTTTTAATGATTCTATCCTCCCCAGGTTTAACATATATCATTCCTCTTCCTGAAACACTGTTCTCCACAGTGTCTAAACTTGATATTTAGTTTTTGGCTTGGATACAACTCTGTGCAGGAAGCTTTTCTCACCCCCAGAGTTTGGGTTAGGGGGCTCTTCTCACCACTTCCACGTACCCTGCACTTCACTGATTATAGGCAGGCGGGGTCTCTCTCCCTCTTCTCACCATTTTATACCTTCAGGTAGCACACAGCACTGTTCCAGGTAGAGAGATGGTAGTCTGGTGGAGAGGCGTGGAAGGGGATCAGGTGTTTGGTTTTGAGTTTTACAATGTTATTGTCTACTTTCTTTAATTAGAGCAAAGCATCAGTTATTTTATTATGTATTTCCTTCCAAGTAACTATTAGTATTAGCTTCATTTGTCTTTGCCTTTCTGGAATGATCACAGTTCATCCCGTAGTCCTCTCTCTTCTTTGAGCTCAGTGTATGCTAAAATTTTATAGAAAGCAAAAAGAATTGGTGACAGGAAACCCCTTATTTTGGCAAAATTGTTGCATTAGACATCTTGGATGTGACGTTTCTTGCTAACTTCAAAATCCCTTTGTCTAATGTTGTGTATTCTTTAAAAGAAACAGGGAGCTTCCCTGGAATCTCTTGGATTAATCACAGGGCAAATGAAACCACCACTGAGGTTCCCACAAGTGTCTGGATGGAGTTTCCAGCTGTTCTACAGGCTACTAGCTGACCACTGTCTTGGCCCTGGCTGTTGGGAGTAGGGTGGGAAGTCTAAATTCCAGACGAGGGTTGGGGTCCTTGGGACAATGACGAGCTCCTTCCAGCATTGCTTCTCAGTGGGAGAGGATTAAGGGAACTATTTGTTTTCTTTCCTGTCTCTACAACTGACTCAGTTGGATTTAACTTTATGAAAAATGCAACAATGACAAGTCATTTCTTAGAACTACTCATATACGTAATTCCTAGGCATCATAAGAATGCTATCTATGTGTGTCTTAGGAGGTATGAAATTAACTTTGTTGGGAGTTTTATTTAATGGCAAAACTAAGTTTCATATATGCTCAGCCTTTACAGTTTGACGTTTATGTTAACTTAAAAAAATTTTTTTTTAATCAAGAAAGTATTTCTCAGTCTGTCACTTCTCGTGACTCAGCTGTTAGAATTCTGAGCAAGAGTGATACATCCAAATGGTGTGCACGGGAATGTTGCTGTGGTAAGAAGAAGAGAAAATATTTTCTTGGGACTGTCAAATGTCACCTGCTTAACATTTGACCTGGTTCATGCTTATAGCAGGACAAAGGTGGAACTATAGAGGGGAAAAAAAGTGCCAATCAGAAGCACCATTTTTCTCCCTAGCTCCCTTCCAGAGTGACCCCCTAGGACTCCAGCTTTGATTTCGGCCTGCCTTTTCCTTATAACCTCCACCGAATTCAGGGGTGGGTGGAGCATCTATTCTCCTGGCTGTGGTTGTCAAGTGCTCACTTCCAGTGCGGGGATGGACGTGCTGCTCCCCTTCTCAGAGCTGCCTTATCCCAGCTCCCTCTTCTGCTCCCTGCCCACTGCAACCACGAATTACTGCAGTTCCCATAGCCACGCCGAGCCTCAAGGCCATGGCTGTTCTGCACATGAAATCTGCCCAATAGTGAAGCCAACAGAAAAAAAGCAGAGCTCAGAGCTGAAAATAGAGGTAGTCATGGTTATACTGTTTGGACCCTCAGATCCAGCCATATGTGAAGCCAGCCCTACCTTTTAGACATTATGCTTATGCTAGGTTTAATAGCATTTTGACAGCCTTCAAATCTCAGCTCATAAGGGCTCAACTCATTTTGTCAGTACTGTAGTCATAAAAAACCCTGACTCCTTTCCTAGCAGCTGATGCGTGCTTATTTATTGATAGTCCTACCTGGACCCATGGTGGTGGTGTCAATAAATAAAAGTCTTTATTTGCAGCTCTAAGTTCTGCTTCTTTTGTTCTTTTGGCTGCATTACTGGGCAGATTCCATGTGGCATCAATGAAGGCCACTAGCTCAGGACTCTCATCCTCCTAGCTTCAGTGCCCCAGCAAAAAGAAAGCAGTTTTTTTTTTTTCTTATAGAACTGGTAGAAAGATCCCAGAGAAGATCCTGACTGGCTTGGCTCCAATCAGAGACTAATCCCTAAAACAGTCATAGTACTGGAGGTGGGGGGCTTTTGATAGGCCATGCCTGATCTCATGACCGTCCTTAGGGGTGAAGATGGGGTCAGCACCATCAGAACAGGAAAGATATGTTGAAGAAGAAAGGGATTTGGGGAATATCTGTCCATTTGTTTGCTACAGGGTTATTCTTTGCCTTCATCTTGGCATTGAACCCAGGTCCCTGGGAAGTTCATGAAGACTCTCATGTTTCTGGGAAGAGTGGGCTGTGTCCTCCCACCTCTAGAAGGCTTGCTGCCTCCCTCACAGGTTTCTCTTCCTGGTGTGAATACCGCGGCTGTGCCTGCCGATCGTATTCTGTCTTATCCTGGTTTCTAAATCAAAGCCTGAGGCAGAGGCTTCTGTGCTACTTCTTTATTAGGGAATATAATCCCAGGGAACAAGAGGGAAGGAAAATGGAAAAGAGTCAGGAAAGGAGGGAAAGCCAGTATAAAGGTACGTTATTAAACCCACCACCACTTGGTGTCCAGAGCAACTGGGAACTCAGTCTTGCAGGATCATCTTAGAGATTGTGTAAATGACTGGTCTGCAAGAAAAGACTGTCTTCCTCCAAGGGAGGAAGTGAGAAGAATTCATCCACTGGCTCCTGCCTGCCCTTGGTCAAAATTTAACCTCGTGGGTGTTGATTTCTCTGAACATCTTGGATGTGCATACATGGGCTCTGCGGCATGTCCCATCTTAGTAACAACAGGAAACCCTGGGCAGGAGGCAAGAAGCGCATGGTGCAGGTATGAGAACAGACGTTGTGTTTGGCTCCTATACTACAAAATGGTGCCTTCTCTGGGAGGGGAGGGCACAAGTCCAGTCAGTCAGAGGATCTTTCAAGGAATGGGCAGTTCCAACTCTGAAAAGACTTGGTTGGACAAGAAGGTTAATGGTGCAAATAACAGTTGCTAATTGATATGTATCATCTCCCTCCTCCACCACCTCTTCTAGATTTCTCCTACCTGTGGCCAACACTTGAGTAGATCTGGTGTGTCCCAGTAAGAGGACTCAAACCTTCATTCCTGATATTTTCTATGCGTTGTTTGTGTCAGGCTGTGATTGCTACAGTTGTCTGTTTACTGTTATTACTGACTGAGAAGCACCAAGGGATGTTCTAGGGAATCCTCTGCTTCTAGACGTGCTCCTCCTTCATCCATTGTGTGGCAGCTACCTCAGGTCCTCATGGCAGTCAGGGTTGATTGCTCTTATCAGTAAGATGATTCTCTTCTTTGTCCAGTAGCATAAGGAAGTCAGTGATCTATGGTGTTACAGTGAGGAATTCACTGGAACCATTATGTGTTACATGATGGAAAAATTTGTTCTTCACACTGCTCATTTTTTCCCTACCCCCACCCTGAATTAGGAAATAGGATAAGAAACACAAATTCCACAGTGGGTCATCAGGAGTGACAATTAAAGGGGCAGACCCTATTTTTACCCCTTGGTTCTTGGACTCCCGTATTCTACATATTGGGAACACAGCCCTTTTGGTTAAATACATATACCACATTTTAGACAAGAAAGCTTCAACTCCATAAGAGTAGTCTTCAACCTGGCACTTTAGCTGAACCTTTAACAGCCTGTTTTGTTAGGTTGACTGCTTTTGGGTGATGAGCAGTGGATCACATGTTCATGTACCTATTGTTGAGTGTTCTTGAAGGGAAATGGGTCTCTTGGTCCAAGGCAATGTTATATGGGATGTCATGTCAGGAGAAGAGACATTGTGAAAGTCCGTGGGGGCTGATATTGGCAGAGGCTCTGTAGTGTAGCAGGGAAGGAAAACATATATGCAGAGTAGACACACATTCTGGTTGGGATAAATTGCTATCTCCTCTAAGGTGGAATGGATATTATTAACTTGTCATGAAACAGTTGGCTGGTCCCCTCCAAAATGGTGCCATATGAGGGCTCAGCATTAGTCTTTCCTTCTGGCAGTTTGTGCATTCAGCAGTAGTAGAACTGGATCAGTCTTGCTGAGAGGGAGTCTGTGCTGAGGAGTCCCTGTACAGCCTCCATTCCCACCACCATGATGGCTCTGTTCATGGGCTTATCATGCCACCTTGGGATACTCAAGGAGACAGCCTGGCTGACATCCACAGGGCAAGTCATTCCTATCATCTGGTCTTTGAGAGTCTCCTTTATGGTGAATGCTCTCTGGACGACATTCACATTCTCTGGAGGACGTGAGATATAACCTTTGCATACTTTGTGCCCGTGCTCAAATGTCCATCATTATCTCTTTCACAGGCCTCTTTCTCCCCAGTATTCTAATCTTTTCCTTCTGGGCCCCTGACCAGCCAGCCAATTCATTGCCCAGGATTCCTTGTATAAATATACTTTAGGTGATTTCTCCATACAAAGTGAATGATAAAATGTACTGCTCACAACTCTGCCCACTAGGATTTCATTAACCACTGCCCTTTAAGGCCCTTCCTGGGGTGGGCAGGCCTGGAATCCTAGGAAGCAGGAGTGAGGGAAAGGGGAAGTGAAGCAAGGAAGGTGGACAATCTAACATGATGATGCATTACCCAGGTGACATTGGCCCTATACATGACCATTTCTCAGGATGGTCTGTTTGGGGAGGGAGGGAGAAGACTTTGTCCACTGGTCAGAGTTTCACCTTGAGTGTTAATTCTTATGTAATTTTGCATTGCATGTGTGTGGGTTTCAACTGGGTCCTGAAGTGTCTTAATCTTCCATGATACGGGTGTGTGGTAAGATGCTGTTGGGTTGTACCCAAATGAGATTGGTCCGATTTCCCACAGAGCTGGTCGCTACTGTAGCCACTGAGGTTAGAACAAGTGGCCAAATGCCCTGGGCATAGGTGAATACAAGAGGGCATGACATGGTGCATAAGAAGTGTCTGATTCTTCTTCCCTCCTTATGGAAACCTTCCTTGTAGAGTGATGGTATATTCCATACACCCTCCATGGCTCTGCAAACACCTCTGAGAAGTAGGCAGGTATGCTACTGGAGCACATATAATGTATCCCCAGGCAAGGCTGAGGACACAAAGCAGGATCAGACCTGGTCAGTTTTTTCTCTCAAGGAGTTTGAAGTCCATTATATCCTCATTTGACAGATGGGAAAATGAAATGAAAAGAGATGGTGATTTTCTTCAAGTCATTCAACCAGAACTTGGCAGAGCTGGACTTGTTAACATTTTATGACTTCCATTCCAAATAAATCGTGCTGCCGGTACCAGTTACTGGAGTATTAAAACAGAAAATGACTGGCAAGCCTGGGTTCATGACTCATTGCACAGGTTCAAGTTTAAACAGTGCTTCACCGTACATGAGATTTTAAGTTCTTCTGTGATAATACCACCGAAGGTAGATTGTTTTTTTATAAATGCTAATTTGCAGCAGGTGAGAGGACTGACAAATTTATTGTCAAAGGGCATCTATCCATCTGATTGCAAAAAACAAATACCAATTATAATATCTTTAGAAAATAGTTATAACCAAAAAATACAAATAAAGCAAATAACACCATATATAATCTTTTTGACCTTTATATGTTGTGACTATCTTTCTAAATCATTTAACATTTGACTATGTCTTCATCTTAATGACTTTATAGTATTCCATTATATGTTTATATCATAATGTGTTTAACAATTATTTATTGTTGGACATCAATTTTTTCAGCATTTCAGTGTTAAAAAAATAATGCTTCATTAAATAGCCAGAGAGGTATATCTTTGTGAAATCCATGATTTTTTAAATAATAACTTCTTCATCATGAAATTCCTGATTCAAAATGTATGCATTCTGATACATACACATATGACAGTGTCCATTTCCTTCCTAATTTGCCAGCCTTGGGTATTATAATTTTTAAATATTTGCTCATGTGATAGGAGAAAAATATAAAAATACAAATCCTTATTTTAATGACCGCAGAGAAAGCTTTATTTTGCTAAAAGACAGGACTTCTAGTCCAAACAAGGATAAAATTAACATGTTTATCTGACAGTTACATATATTCATTGTTGTAAAGCTTTTCAAAAGTGGCTACAATTGTTTCCCTCGCCATATCCGACTTTTGCAATGTGATTTTGCAGAATCTTCCATCAAGAAGTAGAGTCCAGGGCTTCCCTGGTGGCGCAGTGGTTGAGAGTCCGCCTGCCGATGCAGGGGACACAGGTTCGTGCCCCGGTCCGGGAAGATCCCACATGCCGCAGAGCGGCTGGGCCCGTGAGCCATGGCCGCTGAGCCTGCGTGTCTGGAGCCTGTGCTCCACAACGGGAGAGGCCACAACAGTGAGAGGCCCGCATACTGCAAAAAAAAAAAAAAAAAAAAAAAAAAAAAGTAGAGTCCATTTCCTCACTCCTTGGATCTGGGTTGGACTTGTGTTGGTTCGCAAATTGGCTCCCATACACAGAGGGCAAGGGGAGATGGAAGGAAGAGGCAGACCACTCCAGATTGGTAGCTGGCAGGTTTAATGAGCGAGGGAACTGACATATGTGGCTTGTCTTAGGCGGCTGCAAGACGAGTAGATTTCCCCACCCAACCGCTAGAATCTTAAAAGCTGCTGTAGAGGCCTTAACCACAGCTGGATGGTCTCAACAACAGCTTACTTTCTCAAGGGTGTATCGTTGTCCTTGAAGTGGCTGCTAGTATGGGAATAGTAGGTGGGACCTCCATTCCAAGAAGAGGTGAGGTGATGAGGAACCTCCAATTATCTAGGTCAACCAGCAGTCATGTCCTCTCGATGACCACCTCCAACAGCTTGTGACTTGCTTTGGCCGATAGAATGTGGCAAGTGGTTTGCTCTTTCTGAGCCTAGGCCCCAGGAGGCTTTCACATTTTCATCTGCCATCTTGGAATCGCCATGTGAATAAGCCCAGGTTGCCTACTGGGTGATGAGAGATACATAGGCCGGGGAATCTGTCATGCCAGCAGCTAAACGGTCAACCCCCAGAAGCAGAACTGGGTAGCTGATCTGTAGTTGAGCACAAATGTGTGAATGAGTCCAGCTGAGATCAGAACCACTCAGGTAAGCAAAGCCTAAATTGCTGACCCTTAGATTCCTGAGAAAAATAAATGATCACTGTTCTACATTACCACATTTCGAGATAGTTTGTTACCCAGCAAAAGTTAACTGAAACACTCATCATAGTATATGGTGGAGAAGGTAACATTCATATGTGATGAAAAATGATCTTAGTTGAAAAATAGGATGAGTGCTGTTGCAATAACGAAAAGATCAGTTCTTTATAAGCATGGTATTATAATTTATAAAGTGATGAAAATGAAAATAAGTTGTGCACCCTGTCAGTTATTAAATATTTATGAGTCCATTTCCCCTGTAAATATCCTCGGGAACTAGTTTAGGAAGGCAATTCTGAGGGACTGTTGACTGAGAATATGATTATATAGGGTTTAGTCTTAATTCTGGAACAAGAAAGCCATGTGAGTTGAGAAGTGGATGCTTTATATTTGTGGGCCTCATTTTTTACAACCGCAACATAAAGAACTTGGAATAACAGCAACAGTAGCCAAGATTTATTGACTGCTTAGTCAGTGTGACAGGCTCTGTTCTATGGACTTTCATGCATTATCTAATTTCTTACAGTTGTGCTTCAAATTTCTCACCCATAAAAGATAAAACACTGTCTTCTCTGTGGTGAGGATTAAATGAAATGGCCCTAAATCATCTCTGGGCTTTAATGGTCCTAACTGTCTGATGCTGATCAATATTTTCTTTATAAGGCAATATAATTAAACACAATACTTTTTTTTTGGCGTGTTAGTTTCTGCTTTATAACAAAGTGAATCATTTATACGTATACACTAGTTCTCATATCTCCTCCCTCTTGCATCTCCCTCCCTTCCACCCTCCCTATCCCACCCATCCAGGTGGTCACAAAGCACGGAGCTGATCTCCCTGTGCTATGCGGCTGCTTCCCACTAGCTAGCTATTTTACGTTTGGTACTGTATATATATCCATGCCACTCTCTCACTTTGTCACAGCTTACCTTTCCCCCTCCCCATATCCTCAAGTCCATTCTCTAGTAGGTCTGTGTCTTTATTCCCGTCTTACCCCTAGGTTCTTCATGACATTTTTCACAATACTTTTTGTCTTTATTTACCACATTGATTGCTAAATAATTATGAGGTAGGCATTTTTTTAACAGGTCTTTGCTTCATTTGCTGGGGATCTTTTGGAATTGGAGTTCTCAAGCCAATGTCAATAAATCTTATATCAGCAGTATGTGGATGACTCAAAGGTCTAAGCCAGCCCTTGGCTCAGTTTTGGGAAAAGTCAATTTCAGGGAAAACCTGAGAAATTTTGCCATTTGTATGACTTTAAAGATTGACTATTTTGAGTGATTTTCATACCAACAGATGCCACGGTGGGGACAATTTGCATCCATCAGAGGCAGACTGTCTCTTGCTGGGATTCCTGAACACGTAAAAAGCACTAACTATAAGGGAGAAATTTGACTTCTGGACTCTGAGTTAGGAATGTCTCTTTATTAACAGACACTATTTAGAGAGTGATAAGGCAAATTGCAGAGTGGGAGATGGCATTTGCACTACCTACAAACATAAATATTCTTACCCCACATGGCAATAAGAAAAAAATGTGTGAATAGAAAAATGGGCAAAATCCTTGAACAGGCACTTACAAATACCCAAAATGTCAATAAACATATTAGAAGGTACTTGAAATCGTCAGTCATGGGGGAATTATGTTAAATCACAATAACTGGAATGGCTAAAATGTACAAGGCAATACCAGATGTTTGCAAAGATGTAGAGTGAATGGAATTTGCAAATACTGTTGATGGGAGTGTAAATGTGTACAATAGCTTTGGAAAACTGCTACATATACTGACAGTGAAGGCATGTACATCCTCTCAACCAGTTATTTTACTCCTGGTTATAACTCGAGGAAATGTGTACATTATGTTCACCAGAAGGCATGTATAAGGATGTTTATGGCAATGCTACTTGCAATAGAACAAAGCTGGAAATAACCAAATGTCCATCAAAAGCAGGTAAACAGTGGTATATTCATAACCTGTAATACTTTATAGTAATAAAGAATAAGCTGCTACATGCAACAACATGGATAAATCTTATAGACCTGTTTAGTAGAAAAAGGCACAAAAGAGTCCCTACTGTGTGATTCCATATATAAAGTTCAAAAGCAGGCACAACAAATCTATGGTGTTAAAAGTCAAGGTAATTGTTATTTGGGGGGAGGTGGATGATGAGTGGGTGGAGCAGATGTTTATCTTGGGGATTTTAATGGCTGGGAAAGGACATGAGGGGCTTCTGAGGCGCTGCAAATGTTCTATTTCTTGATCTGAGTGGAAATCATACACACGTGTTCACTCTGAATATTTACTGAGTAGTTTATGACTCGTGTGTGTCTCTGTTCATTACACTTCAGTGGATAAGTTCATCTTTTTAAATAAATGAACTTATGGGAGCTTTTGGAAAGCATCCCACAGAACAGCCATGGGTTGTCAATAGCAATGGTACCCAGATATGGCCCAAGCAGAGGGAGCTGTTTCACGAGAAGGACCAGCATGTTGGTACCCAGTACTAGCTCTCGAGTGGTTTTGGAATCAAGTAATTCAGAAGGGGCCAGGCCCAGGCACTTTGGCTCTGGTTGGTGATGCAGCATATAGGCAAAATCACAAGTGGGGGGCCTGGGGGGTTGTGTAACTGCTGGTGGGTAAATCCTGTGAATTCAGAGACCAACAATGAGGTCAGAGAGGAAGGAGCAAATGCTGAAGAGAGTGGGAGAGCTGGGAGTGACATCCAAATACCCAGGGCAAATAGAAGGTGGTGTTGATAGGAATGCAGATTTACAAGATGTTTTAGCCTGCCTGTTGATCCAAGGACAGCAACTGTTTGCTCTGGTGGGTGAGAAGTGTCCCTCCTGGTGAGGACAAGGCTATTTGGCTCCTCAAAGTGAGGCAAGATTTGCTAGGGACCAGGTGGTTGAAGCCCAGAAAGAGGGTGAGAACTCTCTGGGGCGGGAGAGCTCAGTTTTAATGACTGGATGATTCAGGAAGGAAGGAGAGTTACTTCTTATACTTCTGTCAGTGGCAAGGGAAAATGTATTGCTGTGTGGGTGCTGTGCAAAATAATTAGGACCAAAACCATATAATTGGAAGATGTCCTACCTTAGCTGCTATGGCTTCTGGCACAAGAACAAACAACAGTTGGTCGTCAGATGCTAATCGTGATATGGCGTGAATCCATCTCACTAAGCATGAACCAAGCATGTGTTAGGAAGTGACAAGTAAAATACTAATGCTTAAATAATACCTCATCTTAAGCAGCACTGTTATCCTTTCAAAGGACTTGGACAAATAAGATCCCATCTGAAACTCAAAACATCCTTGAGGGGAGGGAGGGTTTGTATTCCTATCCACCTAAACAGATGACTCAGCTGGGCCCCAAAGAGGAAAACGTGATCTGTCAAAGGGCTTACAGTGCAAGAGCTCTGGCATCACTTTCCTTGTATGATGCTTTCTTGGCTAAGCTGTGGTGCATGTGGGCCATGGGACGCTAACTAAAGCCAGCATGATACATTGAGCAAAGATTTTTCTTTTAGTTTAGGAGATTTCACATGTAGCTGATGCAGGACTTAGGAATGGAAGCCTGACTTTTGAGGTCAACTTTTTTTTTTTTTTTTTTTTTTAAAAAGCTCTGTTACCTAAGAACAAGCAACCCCTGGGTTTCCTGGAGTCCAAAGACTGGCTTGTGCTTCCATTGATAAGACCTCATAGCCCTTTGCTGGAAGCTCATCACACAGGATCGTGCTTTTCAGACTTTCGAGTGCATAAGAATCACCTGGGTTGGTGGTGGTAAAATGTATATTATGATTCATTAGTTCTGGCTATACACGCAGCAGTAAGAACACAATATGCTTTTATGGTCACTGTGAAGTGAGCCCTTTAGTGTGGAGCCTTAGGGACTAAGACATCTAGAAATTGGATCTTTATTAAGAAATAGGCTCAGGTTCCCACATACAGCCACATTTAGGAATCTTGCTGCATTCTGGATCTGCTGTAAAAAAAAAAAAAAAAAAAATGCTTAGAAATTTTTATTTTACTTTTTGTCCCCTGTTTTGCAGTAAACAGAATTTATAAGTCCAGGTGCTTAACTCAATCATTCATGGAGTGTCTACTATATAGCAGCCACAGTTGTAGACCCTGGGAAGAGAGCAGAAAACAAAACGGAAGATGTCCCTGCCCTCAGGAAGTTTACAGTTTAGTGGGGGTGGAGAGAAGGGGAAAGTCGACAAAAAGTGAATATGTAATGTTTAGGATGGTTGTAAGGGATACAGACAAAAACCGTTTTTAAAAAGCAGAGAAGGCAGATATGGTAGAGGGTGTGGGGTTGCAGTTTTAGGTAAAAAAAAAAAAAAGCTTCATTGAGCAAAGGACATTGGAGCAAATACAAGAAGGAGGTGAGAGAGTGAGCTTGTGGGGAGATCTGGGGAGAACATTCCAGGCGAAGGGAACCACAAGTACAGAAGCTTTGAGATGGAGCGAGCCTGGCATGTTTACAGAATAGTGAAAAGGCTGGTGTCATTAGAGTTGGGGGGCAGGGAACTGTGGTGAGACGAAGATAGGAGGGGAAAAAAGGCAGCTTAGAGCCTATGGAGCCACTGTATGGACTTTGGCTTTTAATCTGAGTAATATGGGTTGTCACACGTTGCGTGGTTTTGAGCAAAGGAATGAATGACAGGATCTGACTTATGTTTTAAGAGAATTATTCTGGCACCTGTGCTAAAATCTGTAGAGGATAAAGGTATGGCCATGTAGGGGATATAAGTCACCCAGGTGAGAGATGAGGATGGCTTGGGTCATGGCAGTTGCTGGTCTGGTGATGAGAAGTGGTGGGACATATATTTGGACAGATGTGATTTTCCTGTGTGTTTCCCTGGGTCAGTGGGGAACTGGGATTTATTAATCTGGGTGCTTGACTCATGAAACTCCTGGCGGTTGCTTTACAGTTATAAGGGGTTTTGTTTGTTTTGGGGGGGGAAGCATACCTCTTCATTTTGTCTCTGCGGCTGGATTATCGCTTCTTTTATCATTTAAAAAATTATGGAATGTTGGAAACAGTGGTGTTTGAGGTTAACCTTTCCCAATACAGACTTCAGAAAAATTTAGCAGCATGAATTCCATTTTTAAGTTTTATATCACAGATGGGTGTCTTTCCATTAAAAAATAAATCATGAGTGGCAGCCATTGTCAATGTTATTTTTTTTCTTATAACTCGAACTTGAGTATTAAAGATAGAAACTCTCTAGAGAATTCACTACTCTGGGATGGCCAATATGTAGCAAATAGCATCCCTCGACCTCTTTCTCACCAAGGGCAGACGTTGCTAACTGAGCACAGCATTCTTTTTCACTGAGTCCTGATGGGGCGTTGGAATCTTTATCAAAACAATCGCAAATAGATCAGAGCTGACGTGAGTTAAAACCTATTTGCCACACCAGTGTGTAATTGCTCTTACTGACAGCCTAATGGGGTTGGACAGGAAGCCATGCTTCACAGACGTGCACCTGGAGCCAGACTTCGTCTTGTCAAATCCTGTCTCCATGGCTGGCTAGCTCTTCGACCCTGGACTGGTAACTTCACATTTCAAAGCCTCAGTCTCTTCCTGTATAAAATGGGGGAGATAATACCTATCACACAGGTAGCTAGAAGACTTAAATACTATATATGAAGTGCTTAATGCAGAGCCTTACCTGATTTATTGAAACCTTTAGTACATCTCAAACATTGTTATTTGAATTAGTTTAATTAATAGACTGATGTCTTGAGGACAAACCTAGAAGTATCCTGGCTCTGCCACCTTGTCTTTTTTATTACTTTAAAAAAATTTTTAGCTTGTAAGCATGACCATACTGTCTCCAGGAAAGGAAACCATTTCTTGCTCTCTCTCCCTAAGCCCACACAGGTAGTATTGGAACCCTTCATCCTGCTTCAACCTCCTCTGAATTTGGGGTTGGGGGGACTCAGTGTCCAGGGGCAGCAGAGCTGGTAGACACATGGTGAAAGGGGAAAGCCATGGCTGGAGGAAAGGACTGTGGTCTTGTAGTCCTGGGTCTTCCATTTTACATTGGATCTATACGTGGACGTTCCCTCAGGGACAAGACACACAGTGAGGTGGTACCCAGTGACGTGTATTCCATGGTTCACCATGAACAATGCGGATTTTTGTCTGTTATGTTGGTTTGAGAGTTAAGCTCTCTGTTAACACTACTTGTTTGGGAAAATATACCCCAGGTTCCAAAAAGTTTTATGTACTCTATAGTATTTTAGTAATAAAACTCACATCCTTAATGGATTCTGCCTTTAAAAAACCAGTTATAATTACGCGGTACACCTATACACATAAATGCCAGGCCATTGTCGGGGAAGATGGAGTTAATTGGGGCCAGTCTGGTATTAGATCCCTTGAGTTTCACCTTCAGTCTTCATACCATAGGGATCAACTTCCTTCTGCCATGTTGAAGGGGGCATGTTTGGGTCCCAAGTCCTGGCGCTCAAAGGATGTTGAAGACCCCTTTAGCAGTATTATCATCAGAATTGCCATTCCATTTATTAAATATAAATTTTTTTTTACAAGATATCTTGTATGTATATTAGCTTGATTCTTGGAACAGCCTCATTAAATAAATGTAAAGGCATTTATTTTTACTTTTTGGCCCCAGAAAGGTATTTTCTGCTGTGGGGCAATAATATTTCACTGGGCCTTACGATAGCCTAGATTTTGGATGGATAACACACACACACACTGAAGCTTTACTTACCTTTCTTCTGCCAATGACAGACAGCCCTAAGGACTTTTTATTCCCCCTGCTGAGAATGAATGGACTTAAAAATCCTTCGAAGGGGACACAACTAGGTGATGGAAGAGGGCATACAAAATAGAAACATTGTCTTCTCTGGCCTAAATCAAACCCTTATTTTTGAATTCATTCCACCAAGATTTTATTCTGGCTTCTACACTTTTCTTTTCTTTTCTTTTCTTTTTTTTTTTTTGGGGTGTGTGTTAATTTCTACTGTATAACAAAGTGAATCAGCTATATGTATACATATAGCTCCATATCACCTCCCTCTTGCATCCCTCTCCCACCCTCCCTATCCCACCCCTCTAGGTGGTCACAAAGCACCGAGTTGGTCTCCCTGTGCTATGTAGCTGATTTCCACGAGCAATCTATTTTACATTTGGTAGTGTATATATGTCAATGCTACTCTCTCACTTTGTCCTAGCTTACCCTTCCCCCTCCCTGTGTCCTCAAGTCCATTCTCTATGTCTGCATCTTTTTTTTTTAACATCTTTATTGGAGTATAATTGCTTTACAATGGTGTGTTAGCTTCTGCTTCATAATAGAGTGAATCAGCTATACATATACATATGTCCCCATATCTCCTCCCTCTTGCATCTCCCACCCACCCTCCCTAACCCACCCCTCTAGGTGGTCACAAAGCACCAAGCTGATCTCCCTGTGCTATGTGGCTGCTTCCCACTAGCTATCTATTTCACATTTGGTAGCATATATATGTCCATGCCACTCTCTCACTTCATCCCAGCTTACCCTTCCCACTCCCTGTGTCCTCAAGTCCATTCTCTATGTCTGTGTCTTTATTCCTGCCCTGACCCTAGGTTCTTCAGAACCATTTTTAATTTTTTTAGATTCCATATATATATGTGTTAGCATATGGTATTTGTTTTTCCCTTTCTGACTTACTTCACTCTGTATGACAGTCTCTAGGTCCATCCATCTCACTACAAATAACTCAATATAATTTCTTTTTATGGCTGAGTAATTCCATTGTATATATGTGCCACATTTTCTTTATCAATTCATCTGTTGATGGACAACTAGTTTGCTTCCATGTCCTGGCTATTGTAAATAGTGCTGCAATGAACATTGTGGTCCATGAGTCTGCTTGAATTAAGGTTTCCTCAGGGTATATGCCCAGTAGTAGGATTTCTGGGTCATATGGTAGTTCTATTTTTAGTTTTTTAAGGAAACTGCATACTGTCCTCCATAGTGGCTGTATCAATTTACATTGCCACCAACGCTGCAAGAGGGTTCCCTTTTCTCGACACCCTTGCCAGCACTTACTGTTTGTAGATTTTTTCATCATGGCCATTCTGACTGGTGTGAGGTGATACGTCATTGTAGTTCTGATTTGCATTTCTCTAATGATTAGTGATGTTGAGCATCCTTTCATGTGTTTGTTGGCAATCTGTATATCTTCTTTGGAGAAGTATCTATTTAGGTCTTCTGCCCATTTTTGGATTGGATTGTTTGTTTTTTTGATATTGAGCTGCATGAGCTGCTTGTATATTTTGGAGATGAATCCTTTGTCAGTTCCTTCGTTTGCAAATATTTTCTCCATTCTGATGGTTGTCTTTTCATCTTGTTTATGTTTTCCTTTGCTGTGCAAAAGCTTTTAAGTTTCATTAGGTCCCATTTGTTTATTTTCGTTTTTATTTCCATTTCTCTAGGAGGTGGGTCAAAAAGGATCTTGCTGTGATTTATGCCATAGAGTGTTCTGCCTATGTTATCCTCTAAGAGTTTTATAGTGTCTGGTCTTACATTTAGGTCTTTAATCCATTTTGAGTTTATTTTTGTGTATGGTGTTAGGGGGTATTCTAATTTCATTCTTTTACATGTAGCTGTCCAGTTTTCCCAGCACCACTTATTGAAGAGGCTGTCTTTTCTCCATTGTATGTTCTTGCCTCCTTTATCAAAGATAAGGTGACCATATGTGTGTGGGTTTATCTCTGGGCTTTCTATCCTGTTCCATTGATCTATATTTCTGTTTTTGTGCCAGTACTATACTGTCTTGATTACTGTAGGTTTGTAGTATAGTCTGAAGTCACAGAGTCTGTTTCCTCCAGCTCCATTTTCCTTTCTCAAGATTGCTTTGGCTGTTCGGGGTTTTTTGTGTTTCCATACAAATTGTGAAATTTTTTGTTCTAGTTCTGTGAAAAATGCCACTAGTAGTTTGATAGGGATTGCATTGAATCTGTAGATTGCTTTGGGTAGTAGAGTCATTTTCACAGTGTTGATTCTTCCAATCCAAGAACGTGGTATATCTCTCCATCTGTTGGTATCATCTTTAATTTCTTTCATCAGTGTCTTATAGTTTGCTGCATACGGTTCTTTTGTCTCCTTAGGTAGGTTTATTCCTAGGTATTTTATTCTTTTTGTTACAGTGGTAAATGGAAGTGTTTCCTTAATTTTTCTTTCAGATTTTTCATCATTAGTGTATAGGAATGCAAGAGATTTCTGTGCATTAATTCTGTATCCTGCTACTTTACTAAATTCATTGATTGGCTCTAGTAGTTTTCTGGTAACACCTTTAGGATTCTCTGTGTATAGTATCATGGCATCTGCGCACAGTGACAGCTTTACTTCTTCTTTTCTGATTTGGATTCCGTTTATTTCTTTTTCTTCTCTGATTGCTGTGGCTAAAACGTCCAAAACTATGTTGAATAATAGTGGTGAGAGTGAACAGCCCTGTCTTGTTCCTGATCTTAGAGGAAATGGTTTCAGTTTTTCACCACTGAGAATGATGTTCGCTGTGGATTTGTCATATATGGCCTTTACTATGTTGCAGTAAGTTCCCTCTATGCCTACTTTCTGGAGAGTTTTTATCATAAATGGGTGTTAAATTTTGTCAAAAGTTTTTTCTGCATCTATTGAGATTATCATATGGTTTTTATCCTTCAGTTTGTTAATATGGAGTATCACATTGATTGATTTGAGTATACTGAAGAATCCTTGCATTCCTGGGATAAACCCCATTGATCATGGTGTATGATCTTTTTAACATGCTGTTGCATTCTGTTTGCTAGTTTTTTGTTGAGATTTTTGCATCTATGTTCCTCAGTGTTATTGGTCTGTAATTTTCTTTTTTTTTTTTTTTGGTGGTACACCAGACTCTCACTGTTGTGGCCTCTCCTGTTGCCGAGCACAAGCTCCAGATGCACAGGCTCAGCGGCCATGGTTCATGGGCCTAGCTGCTCCGCGGCATGTGGGATCTTCCCGGACCGGGGAACGAACCCGTGTCCCCTGCATCGGCAGGCGGACTCTCAACCACTGCGCCACCAGGGAAGCCCTGTAGTTTTCTTTTTTTGTGACATTTTTGTCTGGTTTTGGTATCAGGGTGATGGTGGTATTGTAGAATGAGTTTGAGAGTGTTCCTCCCTCTGCTATATTTTGGAAGAGTTTGAGAAAGATACGTGTTTTCTCTAAATGTTTGATAGAATTCGCCTGTGAAGCCATTTGGTCCTGGGCTTTGTTTGTTGGAAGAATTTTAATCACAATTTCAATTTCAGTGGTTGTGATTGGTCGCAATTTCAATTTCAGTGGTTGTGACTGGTCTGTTTATATTTTCTATTTCATCCTGGTTCAGTCTCGGAAAGTTGTGCTTTTCTAAGAATTTGTCGATTTCTTCCAGGCTGTCCATTTTATTGGCATATAATTTCTTGTAGCAGTCCTTCATGATTCTTCGTATTTCTGAGGGTCAGTTGTTACTTCTCTGTTTTCATTTCTAATTATGTTGATTGGAGTCTTCTCCCTTTTCTTCCTGCTGAGTCTGGCTAATGGTTTATCAATTTTGTTTATCTTCTCAAAGAACTAGCTTTTAGTTTTATTGGTCTTTGCTATTGTTTTCTTCATTTCTTTTTCATTTATTTCTGATCTGATTTTTATGATTTCTTTCCTTCCACTAATTTTGGGATTTCTTTGTTCTTCTTTCTCTAATTGCTTTAGGTATAATGTTAGGTTGTTTATTTGAGATGTTTCTTGTTTCTTGAGGTAGGATTGTATTGCTATAAACATCCCTCTTACAACTGCTTTTGCTGCATCCCATAGTTTTGGGTCGTCGCGTCTCCATTGTCATTTGTTTCTAGATGTTTATTGATTTCCTCTTTGATTTCTTCAGTGATCTCTTGGTTATTTAGTAGCATATTGTTTAGCCTCCATGTGTTTGTATTTTTTTTTGTATTTTTTACAGATTTTTTCCTGTGTTTTTTCCTAGTGTTGTGGTCGGAAAAGATACTTGATACAATTTCAATTTTGTTAAATTTACCAAGGCTTGATTTGTGACTCAAGATATGAATTATCCTGGAGAATGTTCCATGAGCAGTTGAGAAGAAAGTGTATTCTGTTGTTTTTGGATGGAATGTCCTATAAATATCAGTTAAGTCCACCTTGTTTAATGTGTCATTTAAAGCTCGTGTTTCCTTATTTATTTTCATTTTGGATGATCTGTCCATTGGTGAAACTGGGGTGTTAAAGTCCCCTACTATGATTGCGTTACTGTCGATTTCCCCTTTTATGGCTGTTAACATTTGCCTTATGTATCAAGGTGCTCCTATGTTGGGTGCATAAATATTTACAGTTGTTATATCTTCTTCTTGGATCGATCCCTTGATCATTATGTAGTGTCCTTCTGTGTCTCTTGTAATGGTCTTTGTTTTAAAGTCTATTTTTTTTGTTATGAGAATTGCTATGCCACCTTTCTTTTGATTTCCTTTTGCATGGAATATCTTTTTCCATCCCCTCACTTTCAGTCTGTATGTGTCCCTAGGTCTGAAGTGGGTCTCTTGTAGACAGCATATATATGGGTCTTGTTTTTGTGTCCATTCAGCCTGTCTGTGTCTTTTTGTTGGAGAATTTAATCCATTTACATTTAAGGTAATTATTGATATGTATGTTTTTATTATCATTTTCTAAATTGTTTTGGGTTTGTTTTTGTAGGTCTTTCCCTTCTCTTTTTTCTAGGCCATGGTATGCTCTTACTTCCTTAGAATTACCTCTCACTATCTATTTTCCTTTTCTGGAACTACTTCTAGATGTAAATTAGAACTACTCATTTCTCTTTCATGACTCCTAACTTTCTTTTTATATTTTCTAACTTTTTATTTCTCTGTGTTTTATTTTAGATTTCCTCAGATCTATCTTCCAGGTCATTAAGTCTCTCAAAGTATGATTAATTTGATTTTTTTGAGGTACAGTTGGTTTACAATATTATTATAAATTTCAGGTATACAACATAGTGATTCAAAAATTTTTAAGGTTATACCCTACTGTTATTATAAAATACTAGCTATATTCCCTGTGCTGTACAATATATCCTTGTAGTTTGTTTTGTATATAGTAGTTTGTACACTTAAGCCTATCCTGCCCCTCTCCCATTTCCTCTCCTCACTGGTAACCACTAGTTTGTTCTCTATATCTGTGAGTCTGTTTCTTTTTGTTATATTCACTGGTTTGTTTTATTTTTCAGATTGCATCTATAGGTGATATCATACATTATTTGTCTTTCTCTGTCTAATGTACTTCACTTAGCATAATACCCTCCAAGTCAATCCATGTTGTTGCAAATGGCAAAATTCATGCTTTCGTTTTGACTGATTAGTATTCCATTGTGTATGTATACCACGTCTTCTTTATCCATTCATCTGTTGATGGACACTTAGGTTGCTTCCATATCTTGGCAACTGTAAATAGTGCTGCTATGACATTGGAGTTCATGTAGTTTTTTGAATTAGTGTTTGCATTTTCTTCACCTTTATCCAAGAGTGGAATTGCTGGATCATATGGTAGTTCTGTTTTTACTATTTTGAAAAAACTTTATACTGTTTCCATAGTGGTTGCACCAGTTTACATTCCCACTAACAGTGTACTTGGGTTCCCTTTTTTCCACATCCTTGCCAACATTTATTTGTGGTCTTTCTGATGATAGCCATTCTGATGTGTGTGAGGTGATATTTCAATGTGGTTTTGATTTGCATTTCTCTGATGATTAATGATTTTGAGCATCTTTTCATGTGTCTGTTAGCCATCTGTATGTCTTCTTTGGAAAAATGTCTATTCACGTCTTCTGCCTGTCTTTTAACTATGCTGGGTTTTTTTTGGTTTTTTGTTTGTTTTTTGATGTTAGTTGTATGAGCTGTTTATATATTTTGGATATTAATCCCTTATAGGTCATATTATTTGCAAATATTTTCTTCCATTCAGTAGGTCGTCTTTGCATTTCGTCAATGGTTTCCTTTGCTGTGCAAAAGCTTTTAAGTTTAATTAGGTCCTGTTTGTTTGTTTTTGCTTTTGTTTCCTTTGCCATAGGAGATAGATCCAAAAAAATATTGCTATCATTTTTATCAGAGATTTCTGCTTATGTTTTCATTTAGCAGTTTCATGGTTTCTGATCTTATATTTGGGCCGTTAATCCATTTTGAGTTTATTTTTGTATATGGTGTTAGAAAATGTTCAAATTTCACTCTTCTACCTGTAGCTGTCCGGTTTTCGTAGCATCACTCATTGAAGAGACTGTCTTTTCTCCATTGTATATTCTTGCCTCCTTTGTCATAGGATAATTGATCATAAGTTCATGGGTTTATTTCTGAGCTCTCCATTCTGTTCCATTAATCTATAAGTATGTTTTTGTGCCAGTACCGCACTGTTTTAATTACTGTAGCTTTGTAGTATAGTCTAAAGCCAGGGAGCATGATACCACCAGCTCTGTTGTTCTTCTGAAGATTGTTCCTGACTATTCGGGGTCTTTTGTGTTCCCATAAAAATTTTAAAATTGTTTGTTCTAGTTCTGTAAAAAGTACCATAGGTTTTTTGATAAGGGTAATCTATTTAAAATTTCATTGCCTACATATTTGTTATGAGACATTATATTGGTGATTTGTTTAAGTTTTCCCTCATTTTTTATATAATGTCTCAGTCTCTTAAACTTCTTTCCTGTTTATTTCTTTGATAACAATTATATTTTCTTTAAGATTGTGTAATATTTGTTTAAGTTCTACTACTGAATTTAATTGTAGCCTGACTCTTGAATTTTACTACCCATTATTTTTTTTTTTTTTTTTTTTTTTTTTTTGCGGTACGCGGGCCTCTCACTGTTGTGGCCTCTCCTGTTGCGGAGCACAGGCTCTGGACGCGCAGGCTCAGCGGCCATGGCTCATGGGCCTAGTCGCTCTGTGGCATGTGGGATCTTCCCGGACTGAGGCACGAACCCGTGTCCCCTGCATCGGCAGGCAGACTCTCAACCACTGCGCCACCAGGGAAGCCCACTACCCATTATTTTTTATGGTGTCTTATTCTTTCCTTAAGACTTTGCTTCTTCCATTAGTGTATTTAATACTTTTAAGTATACTTTTAAAATATTTTTTTTCAGGTTGACATTCTAGCACAATGTTTTTGGAATACTTATGCTGTCTCTAGCTCACAGTGGATATTAGGTATTTTGTTGTTTTAGATCACAGTGTGCATGTGTGGATGAAAAGCTATAACTCAGGTTGAGACCAGAACCCTCCAGAACAGTTTTCATGTGTATGTTTTTGCATGTATTCTTGACAAGAATTGTAGGAAAATCTTGAGTTTGAACTTAATTTCTGTTATTTTGTTGATTTGGAAATTCCAGGCCAATGCATATTTGAATTAGAAACCCAAAGGAAGTGAAGGCCTGGGTTTTAAACTTTTATAGAGAATTTTTATTTGTTTTATTCAGAGTCTTGAGAGAGAAAGAGAAATTTTCCTGTCATCTCCTAGAGTGTTGGTGTGAATTTCTTTTCTGGTCAAAGTTTTCAGTAAAATTTGTAACACTTCAAGGATCCAAACTCAATTCTCCCTCCTCCCTTCACACTGGCCCAAGGCCTCAATCTCCTATTTCTGCATGAACACTGGAACCCCATCTCCTACTTTATCAAGATTGCTACCCTCCACCTCTCTCCAAACTCTCCTAGGGAAGCTACAGCATTAGCAGAACATACTTGTCTGGTTTTCAGGGCTGCCTTCATTTCTAACATTTGGGAATTTCCCTTCTTCATCGTCAGCTTAGCTATGCATCTGAAATAATGTTTCCTATGTTTCATCTAGCATTTGTATGTATTTGTAGTAGGAGGATTTTCAAGTTATCTTATTCTGCTCTCATTCCAAAATCAGAAGCCCTTCCATATCACGCATTTGTTGAACTCTAGTTAATACCAGGCACTGAGCTTAGTATTGGGGATACAAAGACAAATAAGACATAGTCCCTGCTCACAAGATAGCACTCTAGTGGGGTAAACAACCGTGTAATTTTTGGATAATATAGTGTAATTGGTACAAAAGGGATACATATATAATCCTTTTGAAGCAAAACAGGACGACCAAAGCTATGGATGAGCTCAGGTCAGAGAAGTTTTACTGGAAGAAGAGATACATAATTTGATCCTGAAGTGCAAATAGGAGCAAACCAGATAAAGGTAGGGGAAGAGGGAGAAAAGTTCATGGTGAATTTGAGAGAACTGCAATCATGTCAGAACTATTGGAAGAGAGTTCAAGGAAACAGCCATGTCTCATTGCTAGACTCAACAGATTTCTGATTACTGACTGTTCTTCTGGTACCTTGATAACAAGGGCAATGTCATGTAGATACAGCATTCTAGTTACAGGAAAGAGATGGTTACTCTGGACAGTCAACTCCTCCGGGAAGTGGATGCCAGGAAAGAGAAGTAAAAGAGATTTATTGGGAGTGATGTCTGTAAGAGACAAAGGGAAGAGAAACAGGGGAAGGCAGGGGTAGACTTCAATCTGCTATGCAGGTCTCAGGGGGAAAGCAGGAAGATTGGGTATGAAGAGCCTTAGATTATGGTGCAAAGCTGAGAAAATATTTGTCAAATGAAGCGAAGCTCTAGTGCATTGTCCATGAAAGAGTCTTCATTGGGCAGTAATAGCCAAGCCATTGTGTCCCTGCTCAGTGCTGGGCTCAGTATTTGGCAGGGGCTGCCAGGTAAGAGCTATGCTTATCTCTTTTAGCCTTGGCTCAAATGTTGTGGCAGACCCCAAAGGTCTAACCATTCCTTGTCACAGGTTCTCTCTTGAACCTCCATGGCTTCCACACCCCCAATGGGAATTTCATAAACTAGCTTTCTGGTTTATATATGAATCTCAGTGTGAATTTCATTATCGTGACCCTATCAGTAAGAGTATGTTCATGTCTGAGTCTCCGGTGCGTAGGCCTGTAAAGTTGATGGTAAGAATCACATCATGACAGATTCATCTAGGTGTTATGTCTAGGGAGCCCTAGGCCTCTAGATATCTTTCAACCTGTTTGTTTTTGGCAAAAAACCTCTGTCTCACTGTGTATCATGTGCCTGCCTGTTTTGTCCTAAATTCACTCCTTTCCACCACATTGTGCCTCTTTCCCTGGTGAGTTAGGCATCATTTTCACTCTAGGTACACTTATTGGACTTCCTTTGGCTAGACTAGGAGAAGGTTAAAAATCATACTATTTGAAAACTTTGAGAATAATTATCCATAAAGAGATTTGAGCTATTTTAGAAAACGGTACATCAGTACCAAAAAGATACTAGCAGATTACTATCATAACCTTCCTCCCAGGAAATTTTTAATTGCTGAGGGATTTCTTAACACATGTCATGGAAAAATTGGTCACATAATTTGAACCTTTGAAATTACATGCTCTTTTAAAAATTTTTTTAAAGAGGGAATGAGAGTGAATCATTGAGAATGAGTCATTTATGTTCCCTTTGTGCACTAACCACCTCATCAAGACTTAAGTTCACACACATACCTGTCCTTGAAATTCTTGAGCTATAAAAGCAAGGGATGTGTTCTGCCTTTAAGGTTTTCATTTCCTTATTTTAGAGCACATAGAGTGAATGCGTTAACAATGAACCTGCCTGGGTGACACACATCTTGGTTTCTGATGTCTCTGTACAGAATATCATGTTCTGACACATTCTGTCCCTGAGGCTATTATCTAGTCCCTTTCATTGTAGAATGACATTCTGTAGTGGCCAGATTTTTTTCCTTTCTCCCATAGAGAATTTAGCTCTACCAAGCTTCATGAAATATTCCTTGCCTTCACTTGGACTCAAGTGGTATATTCTTGAGAAATGTGATATTTTAAAGCAAGTGATTTAGGCACAGATGAATCAAAACCACATCTTCCTTGAGAGCTGAGTCAAGCTGTCAAGTACCTAAGTAAGTGGGTTCAAGAAAGAGATATTTATAGTTACTGTGTGAGAGGATGGTGAGGAAGAAAAGGAAGGATACAAAAGGCTACCGAGAAAATAAGGTCAGAGAAATTACTCCTTCTTAAAGGTTTCCCTTCAGGCTAATTAAATGGACCCAGAGCTGCAAAGAGGTCGTCTAAAATTACACGACATTTTCATTTACAGTTAAATGCTAAGGGTTTTCCTGATGAGCTAATGTGCATATTGAAGGCCCACTTAGGAATTTAATTGTAGACCTTGTGCCTACCATGGGCACCAAAGGTCTAACTCCAGCCAAACTCCCATTTATTTCTTCCCTGTTGATGTTCCAGTGTCCTGTAATTATACTCCACCTATGTTTCCAAGGCTCCTGGGCATCTCTGAGTTGGAATTTGTGTATATGCATATATGACCATTGACACCTAAGTGAGGAAAACATTCTATGCCATCTAATTAAAGAAAATTAATAAACATGCAGAAATCAAAGAACAACATAATGAAACAGATAGTAAAGGCCACTGGTGCCTGCTCCTCAGGGTATATGCATATTCAGATTAGCTCTCTAACCTGGCTGAATGCTAACACTCTTGCTTTATAATTGTTCTGCTCCAAGTGTTTATATAATTACTCCATTCTTTTTCTTGGGATGTTGTGGTTAGATGATTCAACTAAATGTTAAAACCTCAAATGAATAAATAGAACTGCAATTGACTGGGAATGATGCCAGCACTGAACATCATTATTAACGTTATACGCTTTAGCAGAGATTGAATTAAATGGTGGTTATATCTAAATGGTCCAGTGGGAATGTTATTAAAAGTTCTTTGGAAAGACTTTTTTTTTGATGTGTGGTATGTTTTTGTTGCTTTTAATGACAATATTTCCAAATGGGTCACTCAATGTGAAAGAGACGTTACTATGGACTTAAGATTTTTTTTTTTTTCCTAGCAGAGGAGGGTAGGAAGGAGAGACAGAGTTGGTATTTTGCCACTAATTTAGTTTAAGGAAAAGAAAATAGCAACAGCATAGGTTTTTTTTATTTTTTATTTTTGGGTGTGTTGGGTCTTTGTTGCTGTGCATGGGCTTTCTCTAGTTGTGATGAGCAGGGCTACTCTTCCTTGCGTGTGCGGGCTTCTTATTGCGGCGGCTTTTCTTGCTGTGGAGCACGGGCTTTAGGCATGCAGGCTTCAGTAATTGCAGCATGTGGGCTCAGTAGTTGTGGCACACGGGCTTAGTTGCTCCACGACATGTGGGATCTTCAGGACCAGGGCTCGAACCCATGTCACCTGCATTGGCAGGCAGATTCTTAACCACTACGCAACCAGGGAAGTCCCAACAGCATAGTTTTAGAATAACATTTATATAGCAAAAAAAGTTGAAGATGTGTTTATTATTGGATTAATTTTTTCAGTTATAGAGGATAAAATTTATCCCCCCCAAGAAATGACTGAGAGAATTTCAACCAAAGGATTTTGCTGAAAATCCTAAACCTCAGGTGAAATTTTTCAGTATGTAAATGACAGATATAAGAATTTAAAAAGGTGGGGAAGAGGGTAGAAGTCTAAAGTACAAATGTTGTGACAAAATAGAAAAAAAGGGAAAGGGAAAGGGAAGAAGAAAATAGAATAAGCTGATTGATAGTTGTATAAGCAGGAGATGGGCGGTAAAGTATGGTAAAAAAAAAAACAACTGATAAACCAGATCACCAAAGGCAAAATCCAACCAACCTAGCGAACAACCAACCAACCCCAGGAGATTAGAAGCATTACAAACGTATAAGCACAACTGTAATCACCAGTACAAAAATACAAATATTTCCAAGGACCAAAAATTGTTTTAAATTAAAGAGCAAAGAATACATATCATAGGAAAAGAAACATAGCAAATATAACAAAATACATAGGAAAAATTTTTCCATGGTTGAGACTAACCATATCAGTTATATCAATAAATGTGAATAAGTTTAACTCATGTACTAAAAGAAAAAGGCATTTAATTTGGCTCACAAAACATGAACTAACTGTATATATACTGTATATAGAAGCTATACCCAAAACTAAGTAGTTTTGAAAGACTAAAAATAAATGGATAAACTAAGGCATAGCAGGCAAATGGAAAAATAAGGAAGGTAGGGGTAGTAATCTTGATATTAGACAAAATAGAATTCAAGCCAAAAAGCATAAACATGTCAAAGAGGGGCATTTTGTTCCCCATTTTTTCTTAACTGCAGTAAAATACATAAAATTTACCATCTTAACTATATTTAAGTGTACAGATCAGGGGTACCTTGATTTTGTTGTCCAACCATCACTACCTCCTATCTCGGGAACTTATTCATTTAGCAAAACAAACTCTATACTCATTAACCCTATACCTCCCCATCACCCTGCCCTTCCTAGCCCCTGGCAACCACTACCCTGCTTTCTGTCTCTATGAGTTTAACTATTCTACATACCTCATATAAGTTGAACCATACAGTATTTGTTTTTTCTGTGTCTGGCTTATTTCACTTAGCATAAAGTCCTCAACTTTCATGTTATGAAATATGTCAGAATTTCCTTTTATTTATTTTTGAATTTAATTTTATTTATTTTTTTATTCAGTAGGTCCTTATTAGTCATCAGTTTTATACACATCAGTATATACATGTCAATCCCAGTCGCCCAATTCATTACACCCCCACCCTCACCACCTGCCACTTTCCCCCTTGGTGTCCATATGTTTGTTCTCTACAATTGTGTCTCAGTTTCTGTCCTGCAAACCAGTTCACCTGTACCATTTTTCTAGGTTCCACATATATGCGTTAATATACAATATTTGTTTTTCTCTTTCTGACTTACTTCACTCTGTATGACAGTATCTAGATCCATCCACGTCTCTACAAATGACCCAATTTCGTTCCTTTTTATGGCTGAGTAATATTCCATTGTATATATGACCACATCTTATTTATCCATTCGTCTGTCAATGGGCATTTAGGTTTCTTCCATGACCTGGCTATTGTAAATAGTGCTGCATGAACATTGGGGTGCATGTGTCTTTTTGAATTACGGTTTTCTCTGGGTATATGCCCAGTAGTGAGATTCCTGGATCATATGGTAATTCTATTTTTAGTTTTTTCAGGAACATCCAAACTCTTGTCCATAGTGGCTGTATCAATTTACATTCCCAGCAACAGTGCAAGAGGGTTCCCTTTTCTCCACGCCCTCTCCAGCATTTGTTGCTTGTAGATTTTCTGATGATGCCCATTCTAACTGGTGTGAGGTGATACCTCATTGTAGTTTTGATTTGCATTTCTCTAATAATTAATGATGTTGAGCAGCTTTTCATGTGCTTCTTGGCCATCTGTATGTCTTCTTTGGAGAAATGTCTAGTTAGGTCTTCTGCCCATTTTTGAATTGGGTTGTTTGTTTCTTTAATATTGAGCTGCATGAGCTGTTTATATATTTTGAAGATTAATCCTTTGTCCATTGAGTCATTTGAAAATATTTTCTCCCATTTTGAGGGTTGTCTTTTCGTCTTGTTTATGGTTTCCTTTGCTGTGCAAAAGCGTTGAAGTTTCATTAGGTCCCATTTGTTTATTTTAGTTTTTATTTCCATTACTCTAGGAGGTGGATCAAAAGAGATCTTGCTGTGATTTATGTCAAAGAGTGTTCTTCCTATGTTTTCCTCTAAGAGTTTTACAGTGTCCGGTCTTACATTTAGGTCTCTAATCCATTTGGGGTTTATTTCTGTGTATGGTGTTAGGGAATGTTCTAATTTCATACTTTTATGTGTGGCTGTCCAGTTTTGCCAGCACGACTTATTGAAGAGACTGTCTTCTCCATTGTATATCCTTGCCTCCTTTGTCATAGATTAGTTGACCATAGGCACGTGGGTTTATCTCTGAACTTTATATCTTGTTGCATTGATCTGTGTTTCTGTTTTTGTGCCAGTACCATAATTTCTTGATTACTGTAGCTTTGTAGTATACTCTGAAGTCAGGGAGTCTGATTCCTCCAGCTCCGCTTTTTTCCATCAAGACTGCTTTGGCTATTCAGGGTCTTTTGCATCTCCATACAAAGTTTAAGATTTTTTGTTCTAGTTCCGTAAAAAATGTCATTGGTACTTTGATAGGGATTGCATTGAATCTGTAGATTGCTTTGGGTAGTATAGTCATTTTCACAGTATTGATTCTTCCAATCCAAGAACATGGTATATCTCTCCATCTGTTGGTATCATCTTTAATTTCTTTCATCAGTGTCTTATAGTTTTCTGCATACAGGTCTTTTGTCTCCCTAGGTAGGTTTATTCCTAGGTATTTTATTCTTTTTGTTGCAATGGTAAATGGGAGTGTTTCCTTAATTTTTCTTTCCGATTTTTCATCATTAGTGTATAGGAATGCAAGAGATTTCTGTGCATTAATTTTGTATCCTGCAACATTACCAAATTCATTGATTAGCTCTAGTAGGTTTCTGGTGGCATCTTTAGGATTCTCTATGTATAGTATTATGTCATCTGCAAATAGTGACAGTTTTACTTCTTTTCCAGTTTGGATTCCTTGTATTTCTTTTTCTTCTCTGATTGCCATGGCTAGGACTTCCAAAACTATGTTGAATAGTAGTGCTGAGAGTGGACATCCTTGTCTTGTTCCTGATCTTAGAGAAAATGCTTTCAGTTTTTCACCATTTAGAATGATGTTTGCTGTGGGTTTGTTGTATATGGCCTTTATCATGTTGAGGTAGGTTCCCTCTGTGCCCACTTTCTTGACAGTTTTTATCATAAATCAGTGTTGAATTTCTCAAAAGCTTTTTCTGAATCTATTGAGATGATTCTATGGTTTTTATTCTTCAGTTTGTTAATATGGTGTACCAGATTGATTGATTAGCATATATTGAAGAATCGTTGCATCCCTGGGAAAAATCCCACTTGATCATGGTGTGTGATCCTTTTAATGTGTTGTTGGATTCTGCTTGCTAGTATTTTGTTGAAGATTTTTGCATCTATATTCATCAGTGATATTGATCTGTAATTTTCTTTTTTTGTAGTATCTTTTTCTGGTTTTGGTATCAGGGTGATGTTGGCCTCATAGAATGAGTTTGAGAGTGTTCCTTCCTCTGACATTTTTTGGAAGAGTTTGAGAAGGATGGGTGTTAGCTCTTCTGTAAATGTTTCATAGAATTCACCTGTGAAGCCATCTGGTCTGAGACTTTTGTTTGTTGGAAGATTTTTAATCACAGTTTCAATATCATGACTTGTGATTGGTCTGTTCATATTTTCTATTTCTTCCTGGTTCAGTCTTGGGAAGTTATACCTTTCTAAGAATGTGTACATTTCTTCCAGGTTGTCCATCTTATTGGCATAGAGTTGCTTGTAGTAGTCTCTTAGGATGATTTGTATTTCTGCAGTGTCTGTTGTAACTTCTCCATTTTTATTTCTAATTTTATTGATTTGAGTCTTCTCCCTGTTTTTCTTGATGAGTCTGGCCAATGGTTTATCAATTTTGTTTATCTTCTCAAAGTACCAGCTTTTAGTTTTCTTGATCTTTGCTATTGTTTTCTTTGTTTCCATTTCACTTATTTCTGCTCTGATCTTTATGATTTCTTTCCTTCTGCTAACTTTGGGTTTTGTTTGTTCTTCTTTCTGTAGTTCCCTTAGGTGTAGAGTTAGATTGTTTATGTGAAATTTTTGTTTGTTTGTTGAAGTAGGCTTGTATAGCTATAAACTTCCCTCTTAGAACTGCTTTTGCTGCATCCCATATGTTTGGGATCGTCGTGTTTTCATTGTCATTTGTCTCTAGGTATTTTTTGATTTCCTCTTTGATTTCTTCTGTGATCACTTTGTTATTTAGTAACGTATTGTTTAGCCTCCATATGTTTGTTTTTTCTACGTTTTTTTCCCTGTAATTGATTTCTAATCTCATAGCATTGTGGTCAGAAAATATGCTTGATATGATTTCAGTTTTCTTAAATTTGCTGAGGCTTGATTTGTGATCCAAGATGTGATCTATCCTGGAGAATGTTCCGTGCACACTTGAGAAGAAAGTGTAATCTGTGTTTTTGGAGAGAATGTCCTATAAATATCAATTAAATCTATCTGGTCTGTTCTGTCATTTAAAGCTTGTATTTCCTTATTAATTTTCTGTTTGGATGATCTGTCCATTGGTGTAAGTGAGGTGTTAAAGTCCCCCACTATTATTGTGTCACTGCTGATTTCCTCTTTTATAGCTGTTAGCAGTTCCCTTATGTATTGAGGTGCTCCTATGTTTGGTGCATATATATTTATAATTGTTATATCTTCTTCTTGGATTGATCCCATGATCATTACATAGTGTCCTTCCTTGTCTCTTGTAACTTTCTTTAATTTAAAGTCTATTTTATCTGATATGAGTATTGCTCCTCCAGCTTTCTTTTGATTTCCTTTTTCATGGAATATCTTTTTCCATCCCCTCACTTTCAGTCTGTATGTGTCCCTAGGTCTGAAATGGGTCTCTTGTAGACAGTATATATATGGGTATTGTTTTTGTATCCATTCAGCAAGCCTGTGTCTTTTGTTTGGAGCACTTAATCCATTCATGTTTAAGGTAATTATCGATATGTATCTTCTTATGACCATTTCCTTAATTGTTTTGGGTTTGTTTTCATAAGTCCTTTTCTTCTCCTGTGTTTCCCACTTAGAGAAGTTCCTTTAGCATTTGTTGTAGAGCTGGTTTGGTGGTGCTGAATTCTCTTAGCTTTTGCTTGTCTGTAAAGCTTTTGATTTCTCCACTGAATCTGAATGAGATCCTTGCTGGGTAGAGTAATCTTGGTTGTAGGTTCTTCTCTTTCATCACTTTAAGTATATCATGCCACTCCCTTCTTGCTTGTAGAGTTTCTGCTAAGAAATCAGCTGTTAATGAGAGCTCCCTTGTATGTTATTTGTCGTTTTTTCCTTGCTGCTTTCAATAAATTTTCTTTGTCTTTAATTTTTGCCAATTTGATTACTATGTGCCTCGGCGTGTCTCTCCTTGGGTTTATTTTTTTTTTTTATTTTTTATTTTTTGTGGTACGCAGGCCTCTCACTGTTGTGGCCTCTCCCGTTGCAGAGCACAGGCTCCGGATGCGCAGGCTCAGCGGTCATGGCTCACGGGCCCAGCCGCTCTGCGGTATGTGGGATCCTCCCGGACTGGGGCACGAACCCGCGTCCCCTGCATCGGCAGGCGGACTCTCAACCACTGCGCCACCAGGGAAGCCCAAAGATATATTCTTTTTTTTTTTTTTTTTTTTTTTTTTGCGGTACGCGGGCCTCTCACTGCTGTGGCCTCTCCCATTGCAGAGCACAGGCTCCGGACGTGCAGGCTCAGTGGCCATGGCTCACGGGCCCAGCCGCCCCGTGGCATGTGGGATCTTCCCGGACCGGGGCACGAACCCGTGTCCCCTGCATCGGCAGGCGGACTCTCAACCACTGCGCCACCAGGGAAGCCCATCCTTGGGTTTATCTTGTATGGGACTCTGCATTTCCTGGACTTGGGTGGCTATTTCCTTTCCCATGTTAGGGAAGTTTTCGACTGTAATCTCTTCAAATATTTTCTCAGGTCCTTTCTCTCTCTCTTCTCCTTCTGGGACCCCTATAATGTGAATGTCGTGGCATTTAATGTTGTCCCAGCGGTCTCTTAGGCTGTCTTCATTTCTTTTCATTCTTTTTTCTTTACTCTGTTCCACAGCAGTGAATTCCATCATTCTGTCTTCCAGGTCACTTATCCATTCTTCTGCCTCAGTTATTCTGCTATTGATTCCTTCTAGTTTATTTTTCATTTCAATTATTGTGTTGTTCATCTCTGTTTGTTCTTTAATTCTTCTAGGTCTTTGTTAAACATTTCTTGCACCTTCTCGATCTTTGCCTCCATTCTTTTTCTGAGGTCCTGGATCATCTTCACTATCATTATTCTGAATTCTTTTTCTGGAAGGTTGCCTATGTCCACTTCATTTAGTTGTTTTTCTGGGGGCTTTATCTTGTTCCTTCATCTGGTACATAGTGCTCTGCCTTTTCATCTTGTCTATCTTTCTGTGAATGTGGTTTTTGTTCCACAGGCTGCAGGATTGTAGTTCTTCTTGCTTCTGCTGTCTGCCCTCTGGTGGATGAAGCTATCTAAGAGGCTTGTGCAAGTTTCCTGATGGGAGGGACTGGTGGTGGGTAGAGCTGGCTATTGCTCTGGTGGGCAGAGCTCAGTCCCTTTCTTTTTAAGGCTGAATAATATTCCATTATATGTATATGTCACATTTTATGTATCCCTTCATCCTTTGATGGACACTTGGTTGCTTCCATCTTTTAGCTATTGTGAATAATGCTGTTATAAACATCAGTGTACGAATTATCTCTTTGAGACCTAAGAAGGGTACTTTCTGATGGGAAAGTCACAATTCACAATGTAGGTGTATCCTTATGAATATTTATGCATCAAATAACATAGCAACCACCTTTATGAAAATAAACTATAGGAGATGCAAAGAGACAGAGGTAACTACAGTAATAGTAGGAGATATTCATACAGCGCTGTTAATACAGGAAAGACGAAGTAGACAAAAAAACATAGGAGATGAAAGACCTAAAAACATTATAGATGTGGAAGATCTTATGCATAGGTATCACTCTATACCCTGACAATAAAGAAGACATTTTTTTCTCGAGTTCTTGCACCAGTCACACAATTTGATTATTTTTTACTACACATACACACACACAGTAAATTCAGTGCTGTTATGATAAATATTTAACAAGCATGTCTCTATGAGAAAAAAGCTCTGTTGCAGCATTTGCTAATTTCTCTGATGTAAATCCTCATATAGCCAATTTGAAGTTACCAATGTAATGTCACTGAACAAGGAATTGGGAAGAGATGAAGACAATTGGATTTCATAAGCCAGTACAAGTCAGCTCTAACACATTACTAGGTTTCATAAAGTAGAAATATTACAGGTGAAACTCCATGATCACAAAGCAATAAAACTAGAAATTACTAAGAAAGAGAGAAATGCTCTTCTTTGAAGTTTAAAAAATTTTTATTAAATAACTCAGTGAAAGGGGAAATACAAAATGAAATTATAGAATGAAAAATTAAGGCAAAGCTCTCTGTTTATTACAATCTGTGGGATACATTTTAAGCAGTTGTCAAAGCAGAATTCATAGGAGTAATCACTATTACCAGTAAAAATGAAATTCTGAAAATAATGTTTTAGCTCCAAAAACTAGTAAAAGAACAACAAAGTAAATATAACACAAGGAAGACAATCATAAGGGTAAAGCAGAAATCAGTGTGGTAAAGAATAGCAAATCAGTAGACCTAATCAATAAATGCAAAATTGTATGTTTTATAAGTCAACAAAACTAGCTAACTTGATCATGAAGAAAGGGAGAAAGCACATAAGTACAAAATAAGAACTGACAAAGGGGAAATAACCATTGAAACAGAGGAAAATTTAAAAGTACTAATAAACTATAGACCTTGATGCAAATCTGAAAATTTAGATGAACTGAATAAATTTTTAGGAAAATAGAGATTACCAAAATTGACCCAATTGGAGTTAGAAAGTTTAAAAAGATCAGTATTCATAGTAGAAATAATGAGAGGTAAGGAATTATCCCACAAAAGAAGGACCAGTCTTAGATGATTTCACAGAGGAATTGTAGTAAGTCTTCAAAAAGCAGTAGTCTTAATGCTCCATAAATTGTTCCAGAGCATTGAAAACAAAAATGAAAAATGTCCTAACTTCTTTTATGAAGCAAATATAATATTGATACTTAATCCTGCTAAATATACTGTAAAATTTAATAACCATATTATTTATGAATATTGATGCAAAGATAATAGCAAAGAGAGTTCAATAGCACATTAAGAAAAAAATACACTATGACCAAGTGAGATTTATTTCAAGGTTGGTTTGATATTAGTAAATTCATTAATATCACATATATTAACAGCTCTAAGGGGAAAAATCATGTGATTATCTCCATAGATGCTGATAAAGCCATTGATGAAATTCAAAATTAACTGATGATAAAAACATTCAAGAAAAAATGAATTGAGAGCTACTTTCTTAACATGTTTAAATATATATTAATCTCAAAGCCAGTTTCTTAATGGGGAAACACTAGAGGAATTTCCACAATCAGGAATGGATGGCATGGATGCCAATATATTCACTAAATTTCAGTGTTTTGCTAGAGAGATTAGCCAATGCGTTAGATGCAAGAAATCAGAGTATAAGAATAGATAAAGAAGTAAACCTATATCTACCTGCACATGATACATTACATTTGACAAACTGAACAGAATCAAAGATACAAATAATTCAAACACATCATTACACTATGTCAGTTCTTCATGTTAATTTCTAAATTTACAACAATAATAAAATATAAATAAGTTTTTTATGGAATTTTACAAATTAATGCTGAAATTTTTATAGAAAACCAAATGTAGAAGAATAACCAGAGAAACCCTGAAAAAGAAAAATGATGAGTGTGAACGAAACCTATCAGATATTAACATAATTAGAACAAGGAGGTATTGAAGCATAAATAGACAAATACACCAGTGGAATAGAAGAGAAAACACAGTGATAGACCAATGGTCATATGGACATTTAGTATAAGATAAAAGGCAAAGATAAACTTTTTAATAAAGGAAGCTTGGACAACCCTGTTACCGCTTGGAAAAAGAAAAAAATTAGATTCGTACTTTACACTATACAGCAAATGCATTATTAACTTAAAATGCATCAAAGATCTAACTGTAAAACCAAAACCGTTTAATACTATAAGAAAACATGTTAACAGCTGATCTTTCAGCAGAAACTCTGCAAGCCAGAAGGGAGTGGCAGGACATATTTAAAGTGATGAAGGAGAAAAACATACAACGAAGATTACTCTACCCAGCAAGGATCTCACTCAGATTTGATGGAGAAATTAAAACCTTTACAGATAAGCAAAACTGAGACAGTTCAGCACCACCAAACCAGCTTTACCACAAATGCTAAAGGAACTTCTCTAGGCAGGAAACACAAGAGAAGGAAAAGACCTACATTAAGAAACCCAAAACAATTAAGAAAATGGGAATAGGAATATACATATCAATAATTACCTTAAATGTAAATGGACTAAATGCTCCCACCAAAAGAAACAGATTGGCTGAATGGATACAAAAACAAGACCCATATATATGCTGTCTACAAGAGACCCACTTTGGACCTAGAGACACATACAGACTGAAAGTGAGGGGACGGAAAAAGATATTCCATGCAAATGGAAATCAAAGGAAAGCTGGAGTAGCAATTCTCATATCAGATAAAATAGACTTTAAAATAAAGACTATTACAAGAGACAAAGAAGGACACTACATAATGATGAAGGGATCGATCCAAGAGGAAGATATAACAATTGTAAATATTTATGCACCCAACATAGGAGCACCTCAATACATAAGGCAAATATTAACATCCATAAAAGGGGAAATCGACAGTAACACAATCATAGTAGGGGACTTTAACACCCCAGTTTCACCAATGGACAGATCATCCAAAGTGAAAATAAATAAGGAAACACAAGCTTTAACTGATACATTAAACAAGATGGAGTTAATTGATATTTATAGGACATTCCATCCAAAAACAACAGAATACACATTCTTCTCAAGTGCTCATGGAACGTTCACCAGGATAGATCATATCTTGAGTCACAAATCAAGCCTTGGTAAATTTAGAAAATTGAAATTGTATCAAGTATCTTTTCCGACCACAACGCTATGAGACTAGATATAAATTACAGGAAAAGATCTGTAAAAGATACAAACACATGGAGGCTAAACAATACACTACTTAATAACGAATTGATCACTGAAGAAATCAAAGAGGAAATCAAAAAATACCTAGAAACAAATGACACTGGAGATGCGACGACCCAAAACCTATGGGATGCAGCAAAAGCAGTTGTAGGAGGGAAGTTTATAGTAATACAATCCT
Source organism: Mesoplodon mirus (assembly GCF_964341445.2). NCBI lineage: Eukaryota > Metazoa > Chordata > Mammalia > Artiodactyla > Ziphiidae > Mesoplodon > Mesoplodon mirus. The sequence goes on from NC_138990.1 coordinate 56,754,410, forward strand.
ACCTTAAGAAACAGGAAACATCTCGAATAAACAACCTAAACTTACACCTAAAGCAATTAGAGAAAGAAGAACAAAAAACCCCCAAAGTTAGCAGAGGATAGAAATCATAAAGATCAGATCAGAAATAAATGAAAAAGAAATTTAGGAAACAGTAGCAAAGATCAATAAAACTAAAAGCTGGTTCTTTGAGAAGATAAACAAAATTGATAAACTACTAGCCAGACTCATCAAGAAAAAAAGGGGGGCTTCCCTGGTGGCGCAGTGGTTGAGAGTCCACCTGCCGATGCAGGGGACACGGGTTCGTGCCCCGGTCTGGGAAGATCCCACATGCTGCGGAGCAGCTGGGCCCGGGAGCCATGGCCGCTGAGCCTGCGCGTCTGGAGCCTGTGCTCCGCAACGGGAGAGGCCACAGCAGTGAGAGGCCCGCGTACCGCAAAAAAAAAAAAAAAAAGGGAGAAGACTCAAATCAATAGAATTAAAAATGAAAAAGGAGAAGTAACAACTGACACTGCAGAAATACAAAGGATCATGAGAGATTACTGCAAGCAACTCTATGCCAATAAAATGGACAACCTGGAAGAAATGGACAAATTCTTAGAAATGCACAACCTGCCGAGACTGAACCAGGAAGAAATAGAAAATATGAACAGGCCAATCACAAGCACTGAATTTGAAACTGTGATTAAAAATCTTCCAACAAACAAAAGCCCAGAACCAGATGGCTTCACAGGCAAATTCTTTCAAACATTTAGAGAAGAGCTACCACCTATCTTTTTCAAACTCTTCCAAAATATAGCAGAGGAAGGAACACTCCCAAACTCATTCTACAAGGCCACCATCACCCTGATACCAAAACCAGACACAGATGTCACAAAGAAAGAAAACTACAGGCCAATATCACTGATAAACATAGACGCAAAAATCCTCAACAAAATACTAGTAAACAGAATCCAACAGCACAGTAAAAGGATCATACACCATGATCAAGTGGGGTTTATTCCAGGAATGCAAGGATTCTTCAATATATGCAAATCAATCAATGTGATACACCATATTAACAAGTTGAAGGAGAAAAACCATATGATCATCTCAATCGATGCAGAGAAAGCTTTCGACAAAATTCAACACCCATTTATGATAAAAACCCTCCAGAAAGTAGGCACAGAGGGAACTTTCCTCAACATAATAAAGGCCATATATGACAAGCCCACAGCCAACATCATCCTCAATGGTGAAAAATTGAAACCATTTCCACTAAGATCAGGAAAAAGACAAGGTTGCCCACTCTCACCACTATTATTCAACATAGTTTTGGAAGTTTTAGCCACAGCAATCAGAGAAGAAAAAGAAATAAAAGGAATCCAAATTGGAAAAGAAGAAGTAAAGCTGTCACTGTTTGCAGATGACATGATACTACACATAGAGAATCCTAAAGATGTTACCAGAAAACTACTAGAGCTGATCAATGAATTTGGTAAAGTAGCAGGAAACAAAATTAATGCACAGAAATCTCTGGCATTCCTATACACTAATGATGAAAAATCTGAAAGTGAAATTAAGAAAACACTCCCATTTACCATTGCAACAAAAAGAATAAAATATCTAGGAATAAACCTACCTAAAGAGACAAAAGACCTGTATGCAGAAAATTATAAGACACTGATGAAAGAAATTAAAGATGGTACAAATAGATGGAGAGAAATACCATGTTCTTGGATTGGAAGAATCAACATTGTGAAAATGAGTACACTACCAAAAGCAATCTACAGATTTAATGCAATCCCTATCAAACTACCACTGGCATTTTCACAGGACTAGAACAAAAAATTTCACAATTTGTATGGAAACACAAAAGACCCCAAACAGCCAAAGCAATCTTGTGAACGAAAAATGCAGCTGGAGGAATCAGACTCCCTGACTTCAGACTATACTACAAAGCTACAGTAATCAAGACAGTATGGTACTGGCACAAAAACAGAAATATAGATCAATGGAATGGATAGAAAGTCCAGAGATTAAACCCACGCACCTATGGTCACTTTATGTTTGGTAAAGGAGGCAAGAATATACAGTGGAGAAAAGACAGCCTCTTCAATAAGTGGTGCTGGAAAAAGTAGACAGGTACATATAAAAGTATGAAATTAGAACACTCCCTTACACCATAGACAAAAATAAACTCAAAATGGATCAAAGACCGAGATGTAAGGCCAGACACTATCAAACTCTTAGAGGAAAACATAGGCAGAACACTCTATGACATAAATCACAGCAAGATCCTTTTTGACCCACCTCCTAGAGTAATGGAAATAAAAAGAAAAATAAACAAATGGGACCTAATGAAACTTCAAAGCTTTTGCACAGCAAAGGAAACCATAAACAAGACCAAAAGACAACCCTCAGAATGGGAGAAAATATTTGCAAATGAAGCAACTGACAAAGGATTAATCTCCAAAATTTACAAGCAGCTCATGCAGCTCAATATCAAAAAAACAAACAACCCAGTCCAAAAATGGGCAGTAGACCTAAATAGACATTTCTCCAAAGAAGATATTCAGATTGCCAACAAACACATGAAAGAATGCTCAACATCATTAATCATTAGAGAAATGCAAATCAAAACTACAATGAGAGGGCTTCCCTCGTGGCACAGTGGTTGAGAGTCCGCCTGCTGATGCAGGGGACACGGGTTTGTGCCCTGGTCCAGGAACATCCCACATGCCGCTGCGCGCCTGGGCCCGTGAGCCATGGCCACTGAGCCTGCATGTCCAGAGCCTGTGCTCCACAACGGGAGAGGCCACAACAGTGAGAGGCCCGTGTACCTCAAAAATAAAACCAAAAAACAAGAAACAAAAGACTACAATGAGATATCTCACACTGTTTAGAATGGCCATCATCAAAAAATCTAGAAACAGTAAATGCTGGAGAGGGTGTGGAGAAAAGGGTATACTCTCACACTATTGGTGGGAATGTGAATTGACACAGCCACTATGGAGAACAGTATGGAGGTTCCTTAAAAAACTACAAATAGAACGACCATACGACCCAGCAATCTCACTACTGGGATTGCTATTTACAATCTCCAGGACATGGAAGCAACCTAATTGTCCATCAACAGATGAATGGATAAAGAAGATGTGACACATATATACAATGGAATATTACTCAGCCATATAAAGAAATGAAATTGAGTTATTTGTAGTGAGGTGGATGGACCCAGAGTCTGTCATACAGAGTGAAGTAAGTCAGAAAGAGAAAAACAAATACCGTATGCTAACACACATATATGGAATCTAAGAAAAAAAAAAAAAGGTCATGAAGAACCTAGGGGCAAGACGGGAATAAAGACACAGACCTACTAGAAAATGGACTTGAGGATATGGGGAGGGGGAAGTGTAAGCTGTGACAAAGTGAGAGAGTGGCATGGACATATATACACTACCAAACATAAAATAGATAGCTAGTGGGAAGCAGCTGCATAGCACAGGGTAATCAGCTCGGTGGTTTGTAACCACCTAGAGGGGTGGGATAGGGAGGGTGGGAGGGAGGGAGACGCAAGAGGGAAGAGATATGGGGACATATGTATATGTTTAACTGATTCACTTTGTTATTAAGCAGAAACTAACACACCATTGTAAAGCAATTATACTCCAATAAAGATGTTAAATATATATACATATATATATATATATATATATATATATATGAGCTCAGTTTAAAAAAAAAAGAAAACATGAGCGAATTCCTATTTCCTTGGTGTAGAAAAAGTCTAATTACGCTTCAAAATCTATAGGCAATAAAGGTGCTGATAACTCTTGACTACATAAAATAAGACGTTTTTGCATATTAGAAGAAAACACCATAACTGAAAAACTGGGAGAAAATATTTGCAGCATATACTACAGACTGAAGCCGAATATCCATTAATATATAAAAAGAAACCTTAAACATCAAGGAGGCAAGGGCCAAAATCCAACAGAAAAGTGGGAAAGAGACATGATCAGATAATTCACAGATTAACATGTAAAATGGCCCTTAGACCTATGAAAAAGTCTCCATTCATAGTCAAATAAATGCAAATTAATAAAACCACTGAGATACCATTTTTCACCTATAAGGTGGGTGAAAATTAAAAAGTATCAACAACATACTCCATTGGCAAGGCTGTGGGGAACAGTTACTCTCATACCTGCAACATGAAATGCAAATGGATACAACACTTCTTAAGGGTTATTTGGCAGTGCCTACAAAACTGTGCTCACCTTTTGACCCTGCCATCTCGCTTCTCGGAATCTGCTCCGAAGATACATCCCCCCAAATATGAAAATTATCAATGCACATGGTTTATCATTGGTAATTCGAAAATACACATGGGGAAAATCTAAGTGTCCATCCATAGCAGAGTGACTGAGTCAGCTACAGTACCTCCGTCCAATGGAATCCTCTGCAGTTGTCAAAAGAATGAGGAAGGTCTCTGTGAACTAATACGAAGTGATTTTTCCAGGATACATTGGTTCAGTGAAAAAGTACAGAAAGTGTCCGTAATATAGTGCCCCTCAATATAGGTAAGAAGGAAATAGGAAAAGATATCTCTATCTGCTCATTTGTGTAAATAAATACAGAAAAGTTAAATCAGAAGCTTATGACAGGCTCAGTGTAAAATTGGTGTCCTGAACCCTGGCTGAGATTTTTTTTTTTGAGAAGTATAGTTGACTACAGGATTAGTTTCAGGTGTGCAAAATAGTGATTCGACATCTAAATAACTTTACCAAATGGCCACCATGATAAGTCTAGCAACCATCTGTTACCATATGAAATTGTTATAGTATTGTTGACCATATTCCTTATGTTGTATATTACATACCCATGACTTATTTATTTTATAACTGGGAGTTTGTACCTCTTAATCCCCTTCACCTATTTCACCTCCCACCACCCCACCTCCCTTTGCTCTGGTAACTGCCAATGAATTTTTTTTTTCTCCCTCTCCCCCGCCACAATATAAGTCCTCTCTCCCTACCCTTCCCTCCCTAGCAGTAAGAACACCTAACATGAGATCTACCCTCTTAACAAAGTTTTAAGTTCACAGTATAGTATTATTATCTGCAGCTACTCTGTGGTAGAGCAGATCTCTAGAACTTTTACTTTATACCTGTTGAATAACAACGCCCCATTTTTCCTTCCCCCCAGCCCCTGGAAACCACCATTCTATTCTCTGTTTCTGTGACTTTGATTATTGTTGTATTTGGCCAAGGTTAGGTTTAGCTTTTAATCAGACATTAAGGTCTCAAGGGCAGGGGTTAGAATAATTCATTCAAATGCCTTTTAAGGGGCTGGTTCTACTTGTTACTCTGTTAAACATTTGACAGACAGATCTTCCAACTCTTAAAATCAGTGCAAATGAGGGAAAAGTGATTCTAGATTGATGCAGAACCCTGATGACTTCCCCCTGGAACTGATGGAGTGTGTAACTTGAGTTGCCTATGAGCAAGGTTTCCTGTCCCTTCTGGGGCCCTCAGTCCTGCCGTTCCCACATTAGAGCCTCAAGATGCTTCTTCTGAGACGCCTGTGGTTAAAGGTTAGCAGCTCTGCCTGTTCCTTGATAGAAAGGAGTATCTTCAGTATCCAGTGGACTATGATCAAGCATCTGTGGAAAAGCAAATAAAGCCAGTCCTATTATCACAGTCTGGGGCATATGTTACCTGGGACAAAGGCAGAACTAATGAGACCTAAGAGGTGGGAATTCTCGTGCATTATAGCTGTCTCTATGTTTATATAGCCTATCAACTGGAATAGGAAAAAAGTAATGTTTTAGACAGGCAGTCACGTGTGGGGAACAGAGGGGGATTTGCATCAGACAGACCCAAATTTAAATCGTGATTCAGATACTTATTAGATGTAACCTTTGCCAACTGCTTAACTTCTCTGAGCCTCAGTTTCCTTATCTGTAAGACAGAAGATCACCCTTTTGTTGAGCTGTCATGAAAACTGGATAAGGCACTGTGTATATCCAGGGTATGTACTAGATTTACAGTCAATGTTGGGTCGTTCCTTCCAATTATTATCTCATGATTTTATATCTTTTCATTCATTTCTGTATTTTTTTCTGTTTTATTTCAGTTCCCATTCACCTTCTCAGATGCTTAATGACAGGGATTCCCCACAGTCGACTCTGCCTTTCCTCCTTCCTTTGTAGTCCATAGAGGTCTTCCCTCTATCCTTGGTTTTAATTATGATTTTCTTTCCCTGAGAGGAAACAGTATCAGTGTAAGAACTGTTTATATTGATTAGTACCAGGGAAGAATATTGCAAAACTACATTGATATCTAACTTATGGATCATTCAATCTCACTATCTATTGAAGACCTCCTCTGCATAAGGTATGGAGATCAAGTCATAAATGAGATCTAGACTGTTGAAGGAGTCTGGTTATAAGCCAATAAAAAATATAAGCAAAATAATAATAAATAATATAAAATTTTTATTATGATATTTAAGTAATTTTAAATGAAAAATAAATCTTAAATAATAAAAGCAGAATGATACGGTTGAAATAGAGATGCATAAACTGTGCTATGGGGCGTTAGAAGTCATTAATTATGACCAGAGAAATCTTTACAAAGAAGATGCATTTAGAGTGGGTCTTGAAGGAGGAGAAGGTCAAGAGGAAAACCACTTCAAAAATTGATTATTTGATGATTTAGCTTAATTTTATTCAAAGTATATGAAAGAGGGAGAGGAGGGATCAAAGATCTAAGCAAACAAATAATATAATGTTCCTCATTTTAATTTTTCCATTGGGTAGAAAATTGTTATAGGGCAAAGAGCTGTGAGGAAAAAGCATTTTTCCTCCACTGTGTCATTTATAAGAAGTCATAAAAAGAACCAGTATCAGGAAATTACCTCCTCTCTATTGAGACTAGCTAAGGACTTGGTTTAATAGAAACCACTCATTAGAGAAATAAAGGTAATAATCTCAATTATGATCCTATCTCATCTTGTTATGTGGAAACAACAGAGCCCTGGAACCTTCAGACGGGGGCAGATACCTAGACCTTGATGTGACACTGATGGAAATAGTCCCTCAACCTGGGGACACTCTTGGAGGGAGACACAAGTCCATGTTGTACTGTGTTTTGGGTGAAGCTTGTACTGAGCAGTAGCAGTAGCAGGAACTGACTTGTAAGAATATTTTGTCTGTAGTTTATCAATTTGTTTGGTGCCTTGAACAAAATAGTTAGGCAAGTGTACTTATGAAGAGCACGACCTCCAAAATAAGGAAATCTGGACTCAGCTGTGTGACGTGGGAACCACAGTTTCTTCACAAATCAAATGAACCAATGTGACTTCTTACCAGGCTTGGTGAGGATCAAAGGACCAAATCCAGATGAACACAGTTGAAAACTTTTAAAAGCTTTATTTCATGTCAGTTATTGTTCAAGGGCACATTAAATCGACCAATAAATTACTAGACACATAGCATTACCTTGTCTCGGGAAACCAGGGATTGTTCTCATTTTGTGGAGAAAGCTGGAAGGACATTATTGAATTCTTCTTGTGGATGGTTTAGATAATAGCTATAAATTATGACTCTATTTCCTCCAAAATAGTGTCTTTCAAACTGTAGGTTGTCGGCATTATTGGGCCCTGGAATCAATTTAGAGTTGTCACTGGAATTTTTTTTTTCCTTACTGAAACAGAGAAAATAGAGTAGACCAGAATGCAATAGAAAATACACAACTGTATCATGGTATAGGGGCACAAACTTTTTTTTTTTTTTTTGCGGTACGTGGGCCTCTCACTGTTGTGGCCTCTCCCGTTGCTGAGCACAGGCTCCTGACGCGCAGGCTCAGGGGCCCAGCTGCTCCGCGGCACGTGGGATGTTCCCGGACCAGGGCACGAACCCGTGTCCCCTGCATCGGCAGGCGGACTCTCAACCACTTAGCCACCAGGGAAGCCCCAAGGGCACAAACTTTTAAATGAACAATTTGTTACATGCCTGTACACATGTGCACATGCACAAACACATATATACTTTGTAACTACTAGTTAGAAAGGTCAAATGTATTTCTTAAAATGGCTTGCAGTCAACGTTTGAAAAACTTCCCTCTAGAGTGTTAATAATGAATGACACTCTTAAATGTTTTTTTCCCCCCAAGCTGCTGCCTTTCTCTCTGCAACCTGCCTCTGCTGATGGGGTCTTCGCTCATATTGCATTTCCCTTATTAGCATTCACTGGCCTTCTTTTTTTAAAAAATATCTTTATTGGAGTATAATTGCTTTACAATGGTGTGTTAGTTTCTGCTGTATAACAAAGTGAGTCAGCTATACATATACATATATCCCCAAATCTCCTCCCTCTTGCATCTCCCTCCCACCCTCCCTATCCCACCCCTCTAGGTGGACACAACGCACCAAGCTGATCTCCCTGTGCTATGCGGCTGCTTCCCACTAGCTATGTATTTTACATTTGGTAGTGTATATATGTCCATGCTACTCCCTCACTTCATCCCAGCTTACCCTTCCCCCTCCCTGTGTCCTCAAATCCATTCTCTATGTATGTGTCTTTATTTCTGTCCTGCCCCCAGGTTCTTCAGAACCTTTTTTTTTTAGATTCCACATATAGGTGTTAGCATACGGTATTTGTTTTTCTCTTTCTGACTTAACTTCACTCTATATGACAGTCTCTAGGTCCATCCACCTCACTACAAATAACTCAATTTCATTTCTTTTTATGGCTGAGTAATATTCCATTGTACATATGTGCCACATCTTCTTTATCCATTCATCTGTCGATGGACACTTAAGTTACTTCCATGTCCTGTCCTACATGTACATTGTGGTACATGTGTTTTTTTGAATTATGGTTTTCTCAGGGTATATGCACAGTAGTGGGATTGCTAGGTCATATGGTAGTTCTATTTTTAGTTTTTTAAGGAACTTCCATACTGTTCTCCATAGTGGCTGTACCAATTTACATTCCCACCAACAGTGCAAGAGGGTCCCCTTTTCTCGACACCCTCTCCAGCATTTATTGTTTGTAGATTTTTTGATGATGGTCATTCTGACTGGTGTGAGGTGATACCTCATTGTAGTTTTGATGTGCATTTCTCTAATGATTAATGATATTGAGCATCCTTTCATGTGTTTGTTGGCAGTCTGTATATCTTCTTTGGAGAAATGTCTATTTAGGTCTTCTGCCCATCTTTGGATTGGGTTGTTTGTTTTTTTGATATTGAGCTGCATGAGCTGCTTGTAAATTTTGGAGATTAATCTTTTGTCAGTTGCTTCATTTGCAAATATTTTCTCCCATTCTGAGGGTTGTCTTTTCACCTTGTTTATGTTTTCCTTTGCTGTGCAAAAGCTTTGAAGTTCCATTAGGTCCCATTTGTTTATTTTTCTTTTTATTTCCATTACTCTAGGAGGTGGGTCAAAAAGGATCTTGCTGTGATTTATGTCATAGAGTGTTCTGCCTGTGTTTTCCTCTAAGAGTTTTATAGTGTCTGGTCTTACATTTAGGTCTTTAATCCATTTTGGACACTTAAATTTTTTATCTCCTCTTACATTTCTCATAAGTCTTATTTTCTACATTCTCAACTGCCTACTGGACATTTTATCTAGGTTGTTTAGCTTTCATCTCAAACTGATATTCCTAAACTCTCTCTACCTTCAAATCATTTTATTGTACTAAATTTCCATGTGTGTTTTATTCACTATACTGCTGGTTATTCTTGGTCAAGCCCTTTGTAATTTTCAACTCTTGTCTGTCTCTTTCCCTCTCTTCCTCATCTTGAATCATTGGGGTAAAGAGGGTGTGGAACTAACATTAACTAAGTACTTGAAATTTATCAGGCACCTTGCTGCTTGTTTTATATGTTGCTTCATGTAATTCTCATGATACCTTTATATGCAATGAGGCTTACAGAGGTTGAGGAGCCAGCCCCAAGTCAGGCAAATTGTATTTATGTAGAGCAGCTCTTTTCCTTCTGTCAGCTTAGGTGTCTGACTCCAAAATACACATGCTTTCTGTTACATCCCGCCATCTTCCCAAATGTACTCTCCTTAAATTTATTTCTACAGAAGCTTAGTGCAGTTACAATCCAGAATAATAATCACGACAAGATCTTGGGTTACCATCAGGGCTCATATTGCTGGAAAGGACTTCAGAGCCCTGAACTGTTATTTTACAAAAGACATAATTAAGACACAGAAATGTTAAATGATTTGACTTCAGCCATAGGCTACCTGTGGCAGATCCTTGGTCAGAATTCAGGTCTGATTTTCGTATAATGTTCGTTTCATCTCCTTTACTAGCCTGAGGAAGTAGGCGAAAAGACAAAAAAAAAAAAAAAACCCAGGATATCCACAGGGCAAAGTGCTTTGGAACCCCCTAAGTTGTCAGAGTCTTTAGATGAAATGGGCTTCTTATCAAATCCTTAGGATCAGAAATCCTTTGAGATTTTTTGTCTGAATCATCATGGCTCAGTATACTTCTGAAAGCCCTTTATTGGCCAGTCCTGTGTGCATGGTTGGAAGTCCTGTTAATGGGCCCTTTGATGAGTTAAGGATTCTAAATATTAGAGAAATAAGCTCACTGAGTCTTTTGCCTTCCCTTTGGGGCTACAGCTGACCAAGCAAGGGTGGGGTTGAAGTCAAGCTCAAGATTGTTGAAGTGCAGTAAGTGGGGTTTATGTGCCGACTCCTCATCCTTCCATTTCATCTCTTGATATACTCAGTTATCCCAACCTTGGTTCCCTGACTCATTTATTCATTTCAACTTTTGGTGGATCCGTTATGATTTTTATTATGTTTTGAATTTGCCTCGGTTCAACTTAAGGTTTCCTTCATCTTCATTTCTCTCTCTCCTCCAATAAAACCACTTCTATATTTCTAAAAAAAAGTACTTTTCATTTACTTTCTTCACTGAGAGTTAGGAGGTTCTTAGTTCAGATTTCTGGCAGCTTTGCAGGCAATACTTGGTAAGGATGGCACAGTGGTTACAAAATCTTTAATATCAGGCTTCCAGTCTTCCTGAAATAGGCAGAAGGGGTGTATCAAGAGTAGAACCTTTATTTGAACACATGCTCTTTATGATAGGAATCACTTTAAAATGCAGAAGAGTTCTGGATTATTGATGGACTCATCTGAGTGTTTAAAGGCACACATTGAAAAGAGATTATTTTAGTAAACTGTCCTACATGCATATAGGCCTAAGGTAAAAGTATAGGTCTTTTGTTCATTGTGGTTTAAAATCATTGATGACTTCAGAAGATGAGACCTCTAGTTGTGAGACCATGAATACTTTTATTTACTAAGTGAGAGGACCCGTTAATATCCTGAATTCAGTATTTATTTGTTTTTATTTAGAAGGAAAACAACATTCCAGAGTAAATGGAGAAACTAAATATTGCTCCATATCTTGTATGCTGTAGTCTTTTCTACCTTTGTACTTTATTCTTATGACAGTACCTTCTACCTCCCATCTGGAATTCCCATCCAGCCCTCTCCTCTGCTGTAAGTTCTACTCAGTTAAACAACTAGTGTCTTAAGCTGCCAGAGTCCTTGTCAAATCCTTAGGACCAGAAGTCCTAGCAGGTGTTTTTCTAAATCATCCTGGATTGATACGCCTCTAAAAGCCCTTCTTTATTGGTCAAATGCTGTGTGAATTGTTTGAATGTAATTCCACCAAGAAAAGGGAATAAAATTGTTAAAATTCCCAGCTGCACCATGAAAATTAATTTTACTGCACTAGCCCACACATATAGCTCAGCGTTCTCGGAATGGTTATCCTTAAGCCCACACAGTTTAGTATTTAAATTTTCTTTAATTGTTTTGAAGTTATTTTTTGGTATCCACCTCTAGGTACAAATCTCTATACATTTATTAAGTGTCCACTATGAAAGGTGCTGCTTGGCCCTTTTTTTTTTAATGGAAATATTGCCAGTGACCTCAAATTATTGACCCATCCATTCCCTGGACACCCATTTATTGAGCATTTTCTGTAGGATAGGTCCTGTGTTAGATATTGGGGATATAACATTCATCAGAAAGTCACTTGGCTGTATGTACTCAGCAGGAACCGTGACCAACAGGTGCTGAAACCAGGGGTCAACAAACATTATGTAAAGGGCCAGATAGTAAATATTTAAGGCTTTTCCATGTGGTCTTTATTGCACCTACTCAATTCAGCCATTGTAAGAGCAGCCATGGACAATACGAAAGTGAATGGGCATGGCTATATTCTGATAAACTTTTGGTCTAAACAGATAGGTCTTTATTATTCTCAGGTAATAAGATGCCCATAGGTAGCTGCTATTGGATTTAGAAGCTCAGTCATAGTAGTACCACTGTCTCTGAAATTTTCTTGGTTTTTTTTCCTTATGGGGACAGGATGACCACTGTCTTCCAGCTATTATGATGCCACTCAAGGTAGGAATAACAGGGAAAGGAAAAGGGCTAGGACACTGAAGAATATTGCTTTTTTTTTTTTAATAAAAATCCTCACATCAGACTTTCTGTTATGTCTCATGGACCATAACTCCTTGCTATAAGAAAGGCTGGTGACACAAGCATTTGACTTTTTAATCTTCATTGTGAGATGTGGCAAGGGAGAGGGGATTGCAAATGGCTTTGGAGGAAGCCAGTGTCTACTAAAAATACAGTGGTCAAGACAATTCCTGTTTTCAGGGGACTAATAAGTGGGTGGGGTTTATTGTTCAGATGAACAATCGACAGATAATTCTAATACGATGTGTGAAACAGGAGTCAGCATAGAGTCGCATAGGAGCCAATTGAAAGGACAGCATAGCTTTGGGTGGGGTTACGTATTGGGGGACTCCAGGGAAGCCACATCTAATCTGAGCTATTGAGGAGAAGAGAGGAATGGCATGTAGATAAAAGGATTAAGTACCATCATGGTGGAAACAAGGAGCTAGAAGCATTCAGAGGGAAAAGAGCTTAGCTGGGGTCTCGGATAATTTTGTCCGTCTGCTCAGTTTTCAGGTAAAATGTCAGTGGGTGAGGATGTTGGGGGAAGAGTGTTTTCAGGTGGTGAGGACAGTGAGCTGAGGTATAGAAGGGGAAGAGAAATGTGGACAAATAGGCCCAGTTCTTTCTGGTACACCAAGGGTCGGTCCTCCATTTGGAGAGCATGACCAGTAATTACTAAAAGGGTGGAGCAGTGCTCGGCTATTATTTGACGTGTCACTCTAGCCCACCATAGCGCTGGCTTCAGCTCCATCTGAGCTCCCAGCTGGCCCCAATTTAGCAGCCATAGACACGGACCTCCTTGCTCCATCTATTCTGGCTGCTGCTGCATGGATCACAGATGAGCCTTCCTTGCAGAGCCCTGCCATATTCACACATTTGTGAGCTAAATATGGGTTGCTGGTTTTTTTTTTTTTTTTTTTTTTTGCGGTATGCGGGCCTCTCACTGTTGTGGCCTCTCCCGTTGCGGAGCACAGGCTCCGGATGCGCAGGCCCAGCGGCCATGGCTCACAGGCCCAGCCGCTCCGCGGCATATGGGATCCTCCCAGACCGGGGCACGAACCCGTATCCCCTGCATCGGCAGGCGGACTCTCAACCACTGCGCCACCAGGGAGGCCCTGGGTTGCTGTTTTTAAGCAACTAAATTTTGGAAGATTTGTTACACAGTGATAAATAACCAGAAAAATTTCTGATCAACTTCTTAGAATAGATTCCTAGAAAAGGAAAGGCTGTGTAAGAGTATAAATATTTTAAAGGCTCTTCATACATATTGCCTTACAGACTTCTAGAAACGTTGTCAATTGCACCCCCTCTCCTCAGTGTATGGGAGTGTCTGTTTCACTCTACACTTGCCAGCACTGAAGATTATGTTAAAAATAACTTGTTTTAAATTCTTGAATGTGAACTTTTTAGTTATTTGATGAATTTCTATTAGTTATCTACTTTTGTGCAACTGCCTATTTTTCTTTTTGATTTGTCCTTTAATAAAAGGACTATCCTCTTATACTTCTGGCACATGTTTCCCCAGCTTATTTGCTTTTAAAACATTTATCCTTTTAATTCTGCTTTCAATTTTTATGTAAATGAATTTAGTATTATATAATCTAGTTTCTTACTTCTTTCCATGAAAAGACAAGCAAAGAATGATAACCCATACAGAATGACCAGAAATAATACCTGAGGCTCCAGTAGAGACAGCCAGATGCACAAAGCAAAGCAATCTGTAGATGTCACATGTACAGCACAGGCAGCTATAAACTCCTTTCCAGAGGTGACTGCTTGTGGCTCTGATTGCATCACCAGGGAAGGGCAGTTTCTTTGGGGATTATGAACAAATAAAACTCTTCCGGAAACACAGATGAAAGAGTACAACATTGCCCAAGTCTATGGATTGATTATACCTATAATAACAAATGATCCCTTCTATAAGACACTTCCGATATAACAGGGTATCTCTAGGAAGCAAACCTTATCCTCATACTTAGGAATCTACATTTTAATGGACTTCTATGATAATACATTGAATGAGACTTAAACTCAAGGATTTAAGTTTTTGTTTCTTAAACTCAAGGATATAAGTTTTCTATGTTTCTTAAAATTATATACTTAGAGTATAAGTTTAAATTCTTCAAAGAAAATTATTCATTTCCATCCCCCAGACACACTGCTATTAACATTTTAGTAAACGTCTTTTTTTATAAGCAGTTTTAACCTTTGAATTCCTTTTGTGTGAACAACTATGTAACCTGCACTTCTCACTTACTAGTAAGTGAAGGCACTAGGCTTTGTTATTCAAAACTATTCCTAAACCTTTTAATACCTATGTCATGTAATGTATACTCAGTTATTCTTTTTGTAGCATATTTAGTTTTTTTCCATTAGTGTCACTGTTATGGGTAATTCTATGATGAACATCTTTGTGCTTTTTCCACCTTTATTATTATTTTTTAGGTTACTTCCAAGAGGTGAATTATGGAGCCAAAGATTATGAACTTTGTTAATTTTCACAATGTATATGGACAAATACAAATATTTACTTTTTCATAAAGAAAACTTTGCTGTTTTCCATATGTTTAATTTTGTCTGGCTGGTTTAGCCTTAAAGCCTTTAGGCTGATGTCATTGCTAGCCCCAGACCTTATTGGAAGGAAGCAGGAAGAGGGGTAAACATGGCAGTGCCCAGAGGATGGGTTTTGGATGAAGAGTTGAGTATAGAAAAGCGGAGGTTTTGAGACAGATTAAATTGCGCTCCAAATATTTTACTGCTCAGGGTGTGTGGAGTTGGGAGTTTATTTAATGACCTCCCATAGCTTCCTTATACAAGGTAGTGATTTAGCTGGGTTGTACTATTAACATATGGACTCTTCAGAAACGACAAGGATTCTGTGGAAGATAGACACAAATGAGCCCCTAGCCTGTCGGCACAATGAATCAGCCTTTGTAACACCAGGCCTGCCAGGCTCGGGATGATGTATTGGAAGCCCTGTGTCCCTCTTGGGAATCTGTGGGCAGACATGCCCACAGATGGATGGATGGCCAGCCACAGAAAACACATCCATGCCCACAGAGGAAAATCCTCTTACAGGAGCCACCTAGGGGGCTGGAGGAAATTTATTTTAGGCAAGAATTTACCTTGTCAGTTACATTGAACATGGTGGGATTAGTAGCAGAATTTAGGAGTTCTCTTTTTCAAGTTCCTACTTTGCTTGGCAACAACATTTTTTGTTTTTGTTTGTAATTCTCTTACATATAGCTATTCTCAGTCTTCACTGTGAACCAAATTCACTTGTGGAGCTCATTAAAATGCACACTCTCAGGCCTTACCCCTAGAGACTCTGATTCAGTAGGTTGGAGTGGGGGCCCAGGAATCTGCCCTTTTTAGGTGAAGCTGATGCAGGTGCTTCTTTGACTACAGGTAGAGAAACACTGACCTGGGGGCTGTGAGGACCAGCCAGGTGCTTCTCCCAAATCCCCTTCTAGGAAGGATTGTTGCCCCACTGCAGGCAGTGCTGTCAGCCCCCTCAGGGCTTGCTTCAGCGACAGAAAGCCTCTTCGCCCCCATCCCCAAAACAGTGACTGATCCAGGCAGGAGTACAAAGGCCTGGCGCCCTCGGCTCATCATAGATCAATCTCATGGCCATGGTAGTTCCAAAGCCCCTCATGGTGTTGGCTGAGGCCCCAGGCCTTGCTTCACAGTACAGCTTCTCCCTTCTCCCCATCCTGCTTCCTTTTCCCACCTTCCGCCAGGCTTGATCCTGAGGATACTTTCTAGTGAATTTTCTGCACAGTAAATTCCACTTCAGACCAGGCTTCCCCCATAACTTGACTATAAACGGGGGCTTCCCCAGGTTCTGCCATCGTGTAAATCAGAAGAGGACAGAAAAGTAGAGGGCTAAATGGGATGCCCTCCACTCCACTGGTAACCCCACCTACCCACTGGTCCCCTGCAGCCACCATCAGCTTGCCCGCTGGCAAGTTCCACATCTTCTCCATTACCTTCTGCCTTTTCGTTACCCAAGGTTTATGCTTGGTTCATTCAGTTGTTCAGTAAACCTTTGTTAAATAGATTTTAATCAGATTTTCCCTGATTGAAAATATTATGGTCTGGAAGAAATGGAGTATAGAGTGAGATTTGTTCCAAGATGCTCTCCTCTCTAGAGTAGATCATGGTTTATAAGTGTCTCTCTTGTGATATGTAAGTTTGTGATATGAGTCACAAAGTGAGCTCTTACAAGGTTTATTGGAGTCTCTTTGTTAATGCTTTCCTTTGCTCTATCTTCCATCCATACACCCTCCTCACCCACCCCACCTACAGAGGGCAGAAGGCAGAGTAGAACAATGATTAGGGGCAGAGACTTCAGTGTCAAACTAAGTTGAGATACATAGTAAGAACTCAATAATAATTGAGCTGATATTTATAGAGCCCTTATTCTGTACCACGCACTGTTGATTTAATCCTTGCCCAGTTCTATGAGGTAGTTACTATTAACCTCATACTCCAGGTGAGTAAACTGAGGTAAAGAGAGATTAAACAACTTATTGGTCAAATAGTTATAAGTAAGTGATGGAGTTGAAATTCAAACCCAATTATTTATAATTATAAGCTATCTAATAAAGTATCAATAATGATATTTGTTATCATGGAATCACCATTATTATTAATATGTAGAAAGCAATTATCTTTTTCTTTTGTCAAACATTCCCCAGCACTCTCAGAAACATTCTTAATTTGTAAAGCCAATGACTGAGGTGCAATATTGCGATATTCATTTGTCATTGAGCAGTGCGCTTAGCTTACTGCCAGGGTTATTGGGCATGGGGTGATGCTTCAACAGTCTTAATTCACAATACCCAAATTATTAAGGTTGTCATTCTGAGAAACATACACAATTAGTTTTTTATGGAACTGTGTCTCCAAAACTCCATCCTTTTAGACACAGTTTGCTTTCTGCTTTTCTGTAATTGGTCTCCCATCTAACATCTAAACATTCCTGGGAAATTGGTGATGGATTGGAGTCCCAGCGTTGCTTATAGGAAAATAAGCTTTCAAACTCCTTAGATGGTTGGTCTCGGTTTATGCTTTTATTCTCAGCGTATGTCCTTATTTACACCAGGCCTGGGAAAAAAAGGGGGAAAGCCAAGTTCTGAAGCAAAACTTTGGAAATAAGATAAATTCCAGCTGCTTCAGCAAAAGGAAACAGCTGTATTCAAGCAAAGCAAATGATAAAAACTGGATTACCCTCTCCTGCTGGAGACCAAAAGAGTTTCAAGAAGTTTAGGACAAAAATGGAATTATTTCTTTGAGTTTAATTTCAGTTTAGTGTAAGGCATCCTCTGAAATGTGGATATTTTCACTTTAATTAATTCTCCCAGAGAACCAGGACGAAATGGTCTTTTTAGAGAGTAACCTTTAAAAGTACGTGGAGAGAAAAGATGAAGGAAGGTGCTGGACAATTGTCACCTTTTCATCAGAAGTGAAAAAATGTTTTATGTACCTCATCCCTAAATGCTGGCATCATCATCATCATTACAATTACCAGTTACTGAGGTTGACTATGGGGAAGTCACTGGGGTACACCGATGATCTGTCTTTCTACAGTACATCCTTGACTATGTATAGATCAACACCTCTAACATCTGACCCAACTTTGCTCGGTATGACTCTTTGCTCTCCATCTATTGAATCTGTCATAGTCACCTGTTAACTTTCAATTAGTCAGTTCATTCATGCATCGATTTCTTCATTTATTAAAGCGTTGTTGAACATCAAATACAAAGTAGGCACTGTGCGAGGTGCTTACAGCTCATTGGGGGAGATAAACTTATTCACAAAAAAGTTACAGTGCAGTGAGATAGATGTTTAATGTGGGTGCTCTCGGAAAGGAGGAAGTGGTCATTGCTGCTTAGGAAAAGATTTTGTGGGGGTCAGGGATGCCTCATGGGAGAGGAGGAGGAGGAAGTAAAGGAGATGCTGAGTGGGTCTTGAAAGGAGCAGAAGTTTTCTAGCTTTTGCTCAGAGCTTGATTCTCCTACTGTGCTCCATGGACCTTAAACACTGTTCAGACATGTTTTGGGGTATCTGTCCAGCCCATTCCCATAATGGTAAATCATATTTTATTGCATGGATCTACCTCCTTCCCATATTTAATTGGACTAAGGATAAATCTCTAAACTTAGCTGCACCAGTAAGATTCTCTTTTTGTTTTTCAAGTTCTTAATTAATAGACATAGAGGCTGTGACTGGGGGGTCGAGGACACTGGAGCCAAAAGATCAGGATTAAAATTTCAGACTAACTTTCCTCACTGCTTGCATAACTTGTTATTGTTAAGATGGGCCCTGAGATATTGCAGCTGGACCCAAATAAATCAACAAATGAATTGATCACAGGGTGCTAAGATAATAAATATGGGATTTGGCACAGCAAGTGGAAGAAATTGGGAACCACTTTCGATGGTGTGGTTGGGGAAGTCTCTCGGAGGAAGCAATATTTCAGTTGGGATCTGAAAGGTGAGAAAAAACAGGCCATCAGAGAATCAAGGCAAATGCTGCCCAGGCAGGAGCAGCAGCTGGAGCACATCCTAATGGCAGAGAAGTGTGGCTAGAGACGTGAGTAAGGAGGAGAGGAAATCTGGACCAGTTGGGACCAGGACCTATAGGCATTTGGTATTTTACTCTTGATATAGAATAAAACCAGTAGCCATTAATGAGTTTTAAGCAGAGCATTGACAGTATCTGATTTAAGTACAGTCGTCCCTCCCTATCCGAGGGAGATGCTTCCAGGACCCCCACGGATACCAAAATCCATGGATGCTCAAGTTCCTTATATAAAGTGGCCTAGTACAGTCGACCCTTCATATCTGTGGATGTGGAACTTGAGGATATGGAGAGCCAACTGTGGTATCAATTCATTTCAAGCTCTCAGTGAGTGACCTAGCAGTAGGGAGGTTTTTTTTTTTAGTTTTATTGAAATATAGTTGATTTACAATGTTGTGTTAGTTTCAGGTGTATAGCAACATGATTCAGTTATACATGCATATAAAACACATCCTTTTTTTTTACATTCTCTTCCATTATAGGTTATTACAAGATATTGAATATAGTTCCCTGTGTTATACAGTAGGTCCTTGTTGGTTATCTATTTTATATACAGTAGTGTATGTATTTTAATCCCAACCTCCTAATTTATCTTCCCTCTCCCCGCTATCAACTTTGGTAACCATAAGTTTGTTTTCTATATGTGGAAGCAGTAGGCATTTCTAACACGTGGTGTAGGCTAGCATGATCAAACTATTCTACACGTGTCTGTGGACTTCACATGGCCCAGTCTGGCCCTTTTTGGGGGCGCAATCTGTTACCTAGATACCCAGAACTCAGTGGCATAGGAAACTAATGATCATCAAAATAGCAACATTTATAGATACAGACTAAATATTTTTAATATAACTAACTGTATTTAAGCCTCATGTATTAGGTCAACTACCTATTAATGGATAATTGGGGATGATTATTATTATCCCGAAGTCAAGAGAAGTTCCATAATTGATCAGTGGTGGAGCTGGGATTCATGTTTAGGTTGTTCTGACTCTAAAGCTAGAATATTTAACTACTCTTTTGTCTCTTGTTATGTTAAAACTGACTGAGATTTCTGAGCAGAATCAATTCCTACCCTCTCATTTTAGAAAGTGAGGCAGTCATGGCCGAATGTCAAGTGGGCTGGGTGAGGTCACACAGCAGCTAGTTGGTGGCCTAGCCTTGTTCAAGATTGTACTCACTAGTTCTCACAGACAATTTTGAACTACGTGTGCCCTAGTATTGCACGTACTGGTGCTAGTTGCCTACATCTTGTCTTAAGAATCTTTGGTTTTGTGACTCTTACAAGCAAGACGACAACACACTCCTGCATTAATGACAAAGTGAGATTACTTCACTGAAGAATTAAGAAGGAAAAATATCTATCTGTGGGAGGAAGGTCAGATAACATGCTATGCAGATGTAGCTCAAAATCATGTGGTCTGTCACTTGTCCAGAGCAACAGCCAAAAAATGAAAGGCTTCCTATGGTGATAAACATCTCAATGCTTTTTGGTTAATCTGCATCTTATTCCACCTGGTAAACTTAAACCCGCCTCCCCCAACTTGCCTTTCATCTGTGAACACCAATCTGGGTTATTTTACTTTTAAGGCTCTATAGCTCCTAGGCTTCATCTTCCCATGACAGAGGAGAGGTTAATTATGAATATCCGAACGATGTTGCGTCAGTCATTCCCAATGTGTGTTTCTGGAATACTAGCTCTAGTAGGCATTATGTGAAAAAGGGGTTCTGTAGCCGAATGGGTTTGGGCAAGGCTGAGCTTACTGAGTTAGATCATTTTTTTTCCTACAAGAAACCTGTGGTCTTTAATATGTATTGTGACTATCAAAGACAGGGGTATAGAACATGGCATTTCCCAAATAGATTTGACAGTGGAAAACTTCTCTCAGGGTTTCCACTAAAACTCTCAAAACTGTAAGTGCTGGCCAATTCCCTGACCTAATTCTCAGGCACTTAATCGGCTACAGCCAGGCTTGCTCTATATAAATAAAGTCTGCTCCAAGTATAACAGTGAGATTCTCCATCCCTAGGACTCTTAATTGGTTTTTTACCCTTTTTTTTTAAATCTCCCAGCCTTTCTCTCCTTTTTTTTTTTTCCCATTTTCGTATCGGTACATGGAAAAACATTTTTAAAATTGAAAAATGCAACTTGATGTACACATGGAGAAATATGTAGTCTGTGTAGTATAATCTCAGAGGCACAGAAAAGGTACCTTTGCTCAAAACTATCTGTATTTCTCTTTAGCCCATTCTGTGATATCAATGATATACTTAACAACTCGTTTATATAGCTTTATTAGTATTGTCTTAGAAAGAGTATCTTCTAGCTATTGAAAGCATCTGATGAATTAGGTGCTTTAATTCTCTAATTATTTTCCCTTGGAAGTTTATAGGGAGAGGACTTTGAGAGGGTAGGAATTTTGATGAGGACTGTTACAGGCTGTTGCGCTTTGGGGCCAGCATCATCTAGCTGTTTCCTACTTGCCAGCACTACCCTTCCTTGACTGGGACACTCCTGATTCCCCAATCCACATGACTTTGATTCTGGAAACTCCCATAGGGAGTTCCAGAGTTCCACAGTAGAGTTCTGTACACTCTGGGACTTGATGAGTGTTGAACAAGGCAGATAAATCTGCATGTAAATTCACACAGCATTTTGGCCTTTTAGGTCAAGCAGTTAACAGTAAATCTTAAAACAGTAATACCAGTTACTAAACAGTAAAAACACTTTATTTTGATACCACTTGATTTTACATAACACTTAAAAATGGCTGGAATCATGGTTTAAAAGATGCGTTTGCACATTGTGCCTCCTTCTGACTGTTTCTGGAATGCTGTTGGGTGGCTAACAGCTACCTAGGCAGTAGATGGACAGCTGACTCAGCGTGGACTTCCTGGCTTCTGGCTCACTATGCCCAGATCAAGAAGGAGGAGGGAAGGGGAAGGGGTAAAGAAGGGAGCAACTAAGTGTGCAGTGGGGTAGGAGATTGAGGAATTAACTCTCCTGTCTCGTGGAGACATTGAATCTTGTCACTGGAAGGGACATTTACACCGAGTTTAATTGCTATCTTTTAGAGGTGAATCAAGCAGACCAGAGAGGGTAAATGACCTACCTACAGACATTCATTAGAGCTTGGATCAGAGTTCAAGCCTTGTGCTCTGCTTTGTTAGACCACGCTGCCAAAGACCTGCAGGCTGGGTGACATCAAAAGGATGATGGAGCCAGGAGAAAATGTGGGCAGAGCGACCTCTCCTCTCGGTCACCTCCATCTTCCCACTGCCCACTTCAGTGCTCCCTTCTTTCACATTTTTCCTTCCTTTTCTTGCCATTTGTCATAAAACCAACCCCCTCTTCTTCTTTTGCTACTCCTTTTGTTTCTCATTCTTTCTCACCTTGTTTCATCACTCTTTTTTTACATTCTTTTCTCTGCCCACAATTTTAGCTACTAACTCATTTCTTTCCTATGTCTCAAATGTTTCTCTCCAAGGTGTCAATTCCTACAACTTCAACTGATTTGTAACTTGGTTCTATTCAGGGTGACTGCAAAGGGCTCTGCATCTGAGCGCACAACTCTAAGGGGTACAAAAACTTCAGTATGACCATCCTCTGTCCTCTGGTCCCATCCCCAATGGAGGACTTGATTTATATGCAACAAAATGGAAAAAAAAATTGACAAATTTCCATTAGCTATAACAGCTGCTCTCTAAGAAGGGCAGAGCTTGTATGGTCCTGCTGAGGAGCTTGCTGGGTTTGGTGAATGAAAGTGAGCTAAGACAGACTTTTGCTATCTTGTCTTGGGAGAGTTGAATGGCTTTCCATAGCCAAAAGAGGGGAATTTGGAGTTGCATGAAGAAGAGAGATGAAATAGCTTGGATAAGAAAAAAGAAGCCAGAAAGACGGGGTGAAGCTGGTCTCAGGAGCAGCCAGTGGAAATTCCCCATGGTGAAGTGACCTAAAGACATCTTAAGAACAGGGATGCATAAAAGTTGTGATGGCAGCAGCCTCTTCTATCTCCCTCCAGATCCTAAGTTCATTGAATTTCAATCGTACATGCTTTGGGGTTGTGTTTGATTGATGGATTTGGAAATTGCTTACAAGGATAAGTTTGACATTTGGGGACATTCAGTGCTGAGTGAAGAAAACAAGCCTATGAGAAATAGGAGCCTGGAGCCGAGGTGACCATGATCATGAGGCTGCCCAGGAATCTGAAAGAAAGTTTGGAGGGAGGGCAGATGTTTTGGACTTGCACTGAGCATGGAACAAGGGTTGGAGCTGATTTTATCTACATTTCAAGGGGCCAGGATTCCTTGGCCAACATCTGGTTTACACATATATGATTAGAACACAGATGGGTTTCCCCAGGCCCAAATTATAACCACATAGCATCAGCTTCTCATAAGCTGCTAAGAGAGAAAGGTCATAGGGGCTCTTATCCAAGGGCAATGGCATGTTTACTTTTCATTTAGAAAGAAGGTCTTGGAAAAGGTCAAATGGGTAAATTTGTTAATACAGCAAATGTGCAAAACCTGAGAAGAGTCTCTTCAGTGCTTATTGCCAGCTGGCACATGACAGTTGCCTAAAGACTTAGAGAGAGGGGGCCTGGAAGGATGATTAGAAACCATTTCCACTCATAACTGAACAGGGATGCCAGGTAGGAGAAGTGTTGGCTTCCATAATGGGAAGACACTTTTCCTAATGAAATAGGATTTTTTTCTTTTGGAACTGACCGAAACACCATAGACCATAAACCATCATCACCCCTCTCTGGTTAAAATAAAACAAGTATTGGAAAGTTGACTTGGTCTAGGGTGCTGGTAAGCAGGACTCAGTGGTCCTCAGTTTCTTCCATTTCAGAGCAATGAGAGAATTTCCAGCAAAGGGGGTGTCTTTAAATAAAAATGCTTACCAGTAGGAAGCATTGATGTAACAGGCACTGTGCTAAGTAAATGCACCACATGCATCACTTAATTAAATTTAATTCTCACCACAGATATTATTTGTGGCCAATGGAAGTCCTGTGGTTGCCCCACTTGAGCAAATATTGACTTTTTAGGCCTTTAGAAATGTCTGAAAGCAATCTGTCATTATCACTGTTGATTGATTAAATATCAATTAATTTTTACTACCATGCCCCCAGCTCAAAGAACAAATCAAATACAGCAGCTTTTATAGCTGGTGAGCAGCAAGGGTTTGTTTTTTTAAAAAAATATGGACTACTTTGTTGATTACTCCTGAGGTCTTTGAGGCAGATCTGCAGAAGTAGGAAAAAAGAAAACCCATTACAGGGGCAAAGCCAGGCACCTTGGGCTGTAATCTTGGATAAATTGATAGTATTTTTAGTCTCAGATTTTTTTTTGGTAACTGAAGGGATTTGAAATGAAAATTCTTTTCTGGCCCCTCCAGCTAAAAAATCTGCTTCTATGTTTTGAAGCTCTGAAGCTATTACTGTCTGTTCTATCCTGATTTGCCTGATTTCCTGACACTGTCACTTATAAATAAGAGATCAAGTGTGAATTGAATCATTCAACTGAGGACCAGGACACCTAATGTCCCTGAAACCAGCCCAGCAGTTGTGTCTTTCTGTTCCTCTCTCCTCTCAATTGGAAATAGAAACTGTCCTCACTTTTTCCAAGTAATAATATAATAAGATACACTCAATCCCATCAAGTTCCATAGAATAGAGTCTATGTAAACAGGACATCAGTTAACATGGATAGAAGTCCAGACATACTGTTGCAGAAAAGCAAGTTACAGGATTTGTACAGTGTAACACCATTTATGTGACACATATAACAATTTTATGTATGTGTATGTGTGCATGTGTCTATGACAATAAATGTGTAAAAATAATTAGGGGTAGTGGTTAAAGAGAATTTAAGTCTTATATATATATATATTTTTTTAAACAAGAACAAGGCATTATTTTTATTTGAATAATTCAAAGCAATAAAACTACACTGTAATTTTTGTTGGCTATACAATGATTTGCCATCTTTAGATGGAAACTACATTATTAAGTCTCCAAGAATGGCTCAAAAGAAAACAGTCACCCACTTGAAGAGATCTGGTTGGTGTTTACGTGATGGGAAGGGAAGTAGGTGTTGGAAGCATGATGCAATATGGGCAGTGTGATATAGGGAAATGGAATGTATGTGTATGTATTGCTGTATTCTGGAGAAGCCTCTTTTTTGGTCTGTTTCTTGTTTTGATTTTGCTTTGAGGAAAGAGTCCAAGAATATGGTTTTCTTAAAAAAAAAAAGGAAGATGATACGGTGCCTGTGAAATTGAGGACAGGCGTGTGTGTGTGTGTGTGTGTGTGTGTGTGTGTTGGATGCTGGAGGAATCCTATACCCTTTGTTACTGTTTATTTAGGTTTTATAGCAATTAGTAGCTGAACACTTTTCAAAAACTTTCTATATTCATTATTTTGTTTTATCATTAATGAGGATAAAGGAGAGGAATCTGGAGCTCAGATAAATGAAATGATTTGCCCAAAGGATATACCACAACTGGACTCCATCCCAACTCACACCAACAGCAGCCTGCTAATACCCTGCTCTGCTGTGGGCAGAAGGTTCAGAGGGCATGGCCTGATGACACAGAAGCCTGCATTGGGTTGTGATGGTTAAAGAAGTAGGATACAAATAGCAGTTTCCTGCTGGCCATATGATTAGTCCACAAGAAATGTCAGATATTATGTGTTGTTCCAATTATTCGAATTTCCAGAAACAATGAAGGACAATCCTCCAGACTTTGAGATTCTCTGACATGATTCTGCAAAGATTCCCCCGCCTTTGCACTACCTCCACACCTCCTTCCCTTTGCTTTTAGGTACTTTTTTTTTTTTTTTTTTTTTTTTTTTGGCTGCGTTGGATCTTCGTTGCTGCGCGCGCGGGCTTTCTCTAGTTGCGGCGAGCGGGGGCTACTCTTCACTGCGGTGCGCGGGCTTCTCATTGCGGTGGCTTCTCTTGTTGCAGAGCACGGGCTCTAGGTGCGCAGGCTTCAGTTGTTGCCGCACGTGGGCTCAGTAGTTGTGGCGCACGGGCTTAGTTGCTCCGCGGCATGTGGGATCTTCCCTGACCAGGGCGTGAACCCGTGTCCCCTGCATTGGCAGGCGGATTCTTAACCACTGCGCCACCAGGGAAGCCCCCGCTTTTAGGTACCTTGATGAGCACGATTTACATTTTAAGTGCTGGTTGCTACCACCAGAGACCCGTTGTTGAGTTGCCTAAGTAGTTTGGAGTCCCTGACAAAGATTGAGGGCTTTGGCTTTAGCTGTTTCAGGAGGCAGTGGTGGGCATCTGAATAAACTTAGCTTAATCATGGTTGGCGCAGTTTATCAGGGACATAACATCAAATAAATAAATGACTCCTGGAAAACAGCTCGTTCTAAAGCCAGCCACTTTTATTGCTGAGCTCTCATTTCACTATGATTAATGAGGATGTGCTTCCTCATCTTCGGAGATCAGAAGAACAGCTTCTCAAAGCCCTTCCCCTCCCAGCACTGTCTTGCCGTTTAATCTATAAGACTCAAGATGGTTCCATTTCGTGAATACTCCATGGCTTAGAAACAATTGTCCTGCACAAATAAATAGGATGGTTATGATCACTATGCCATCCTAAGACTCAATCTCCTGCTCAGAGAGTGTAGCTTCAGGATAACAGTGGTAGTGATTTCACCCCAGTAATGCCTCATATGCTTTAGCACTTCTGAGGTTGTCGTAAAGGAATTCACTGGTACTGAAGAGGGAAGACATTTCCCTCAAGAAAGTTAGAAAGTCTCGCCATGTAGAAAAGCGAGAAACTATGTTCTTTAGGGTTTGCCTTTGAGTGTTGCTCTGGGCTTAATTCTTTGTGTTTTGTGTTTATTATGACTCAAGTAGAACATTCTCAAAGATTCAAACAACACAGAGGCATGCAGAGCAAAACATGGAACTTCTCTCTGCTTCCTTCCCCTTTTCATTTCTTATTCCAGAGGTAGCCACAGTCAGCAGTCTGTCTGCATCTTCCTTCGTTAATGCATTGACATACATGTATAAAGCCATTTTCTTCCTGCTTGTTTATTTTATTTTATTTTATTTATTTATTTTTTCTTTTTTTTTTTGCGGTACGCGGGCCTCTCACTGTTGTGGCCTCTCCCGTTGCGGAGCACAGGCTCTGGATGTGCAGGCTCAGCGGCCATGGCTCACGGGCCCAGCCGCTCCGCGGCATATGGGATCCTCCCAGACTGGGGCACGAACCCGTATCCCCTGCATCGGCAGGCGGACTCTCAACCACTGCGCCACCAGGGAGGCCCCTGCTTGTTTATTTTAAAGGAATGTGATTCTGAATGCAATATTCAACAATATACTCAATAATACACAGATTTTTTAAAAATATGAAATATTTCAGGCACATAGAAAGTTTCGACAATAATAAAATATCTACTTACCTATTATCTAAGCTTTGTGAATGGTTACATTTTGCTTAATTTGCTTCATATATTTTAGTGAAGTTTCACAGTAGAAATACTTGTTGATGCTCCCTCAATATCTTTCCTTTATCCCTTCCCTCCTTCAAATGTAATCTCTATTCTAAATTTGGTGCTTATTCATCCCTAATATGTTTTTATACTTTTACTAAATGTTTTAAGGTAGAATTGATATATAAAATATTAGTCTCAGGTGCACAGTATAATCATCTGGTATTTGCATATATTGCAAAATGATCACCACGTAAGCCTAATTAACATCCATCACCACACATAGTTACAATTTTTTTTTCTTATGATGAGAACTTTTAAGATTTACCCTTAGCAGTGTTCAAATATGCAGTACTACATTATTATTAACTATAGTCACCATGCTATTACATCCCCATGATTTGTTTATTTCACAGCTAGAAGTTTGTACCTTTTGACCTTCATCCATTTTGCCCACCCCCCCACCTCCAATCTGTTCTTTGTCTCTATGAGTTTGGTTTGTGTTGAGGTTTTGTTGTTGTTGTTCTATTGTTTTTTGTTTTTTGTTTTTTAGATTCCACATATAAGTGAGATCATATGGTGTTTGCCTTTCTCTGCCTGACTTATTTCACTTAGCATAATGCCCTTAAGGTCCATCCATGTTGTCTGAAATGACAAGATTTCATTCTTTTTATGGCTGAATAATACTCCACTGCTCCACTTTGTGTGTGTGTGTGTGTGTGTGTGTGTGTGAGTGATAGCTTCTTTATCCATATGTCCATCGATGGACACTTAGGTTGTTTTCATATCTTGACTATTATAAATATGCTGCAGTAAACATGAGGGTGCATATGTCTTTTTGAGTTAATCTTTTTTTTTCTTTAGATAAATATCCAGAAGTGGAATTGCTGGATCATGTGATAGGAATATTTTTAATTTTTGAGGAAACCCCATACTGTTTTTTATAGTGGCTGCATTCTCTGATATACATTCTCACCAACAACACACAAGGATTCCCTGTTCTCCACATCTTCATGGACACTTGTTAATTATCTTTTTCATGATAGCCATTCTAACAGGTGTGCAGTGATATCTCATTGTGAGTTTGATTTTTATTTCCCTGATCAGTGATATTGAGCAAATTTTTATGTACCTGAAGGCCATCTGTATGTCTTCTTTGGAAAAATGTCTATTTAGTTCTGCCCATTTAAAAAATTGGATCTTTGGAGTTTTTTGTTATTGAGTTGTGTGAATTTTTAATATATTTTGGATGTTAACCTTTTATCAGATATATAATTTACAAAGGTTTTCTCACATTCAGTAAGTTGCCTTTTCCTTTTGTTGGTGGATTCCTTTGTTGTATGGAAGCTTTTTAGTTTGATGTACCCCTACTTGTTTATTTTTGTTTTTGTTGCCTTGGGTTTTGGTGTCAGATTCAAAAAATCATTGCCAAGAGTGATGTCAAGGAGCTTACCACATACATTTGCTTCCAGGAGTTTTATGCTTTCAAATCTTACATTCAAGCCTTTAATCAAGTTGCTGTCCAGTTTTCCCAACATCATTTATTGAAGAGACTGTCCTTTCCCATTGCATATTCTTGGATCCTTTGTTGTAAATCAATTGACCATATATCTGTGGGTTTATTTCTGGGCTCTCTATTTTGTTCCATTGACCTATGTGTTGGTTCTTATGCCAAAACCATACTGTTTTGATTACCTTAGCTTTGTATGATAGTTTGAAATCAAGGAGCATGATGCTTCTAGTTTTGTTCCTCTTTGCCAAGATTGTTTTGGCTATTTGGGGTCTTTTGTGGTTCCATACAAATTTTGGGGTTGTTTTATTTCTGTGAAAAATGTCATTGGAATTTTGATAGGGATTGCTTTGGTAGTATGAACACTTTAATAATATTCTTCCAATCCATGAGCATAGAATATCTTTCCAGTTATTTGTGTCTTCTTCAGTTTCTTTCATTAAGGTCTTGTAGTTTTCGGTGTACAGATCTTTCACCTCCTTGGTTAAATTTATCCCTGTGTATTTATTCTTTTTGATGCAATTTAAATGAGATTGTTTTCTTAATTTCTCTTTCTGCTAGTTTGTTTAGAAATGCAACAGATTTCTGTATATTGATTTTGTATCCTGCCACTTTACTGAATTTATTCATTCTAACAGTTCTTAGGTAGAGTCTTTAGGGTTTTCTATACATAATATCATGTCACCTGTAAATAGTGATGGTTTTACTTCTTCCTTTCCAATATACATGGCTTCTATTTCTTTTTCTTATCTAATTGTTCTGACTTGGACTTCCAATACTATGTTTAATAAAATGGTGAGAGTGGGCATTCTTTTCTTGGTTCTGATCTTAGAAGAAAAGCTTTTAGCTTTTCATCATTGAGTAAGATGTTAGCTGTGACCTTTATTATTTTGAGGTACATTCCCTCTGTACTCACCTTGTTG
Source organism: Mesoplodon mirus (assembly GCF_964341445.2). Lineage (NCBI taxonomy): Eukaryota > Metazoa > Chordata > Mammalia > Artiodactyla > Ziphiidae > Mesoplodon > Mesoplodon mirus. The sequence goes on from NC_138990.1 coordinate 56,784,379, forward strand.
AGGATTTTTATCATAAGAGGATGTAAATTTTTTTCAAATGCTTTTTCTGCATCTATTGAGATAATCATGTGATTTTTATCCTTTCTTTTGTTAATGTGGTGAATCCCATAAATTGATTTGTGAATATTGAACCATCTTTGCATCCCTGGAATAAATCCCAGTTGATCATCGTGTGTGATTCTTTTAAATATTTTGTTGGTTTGGACTTGTTAATATTTTATTGAGGGTTTTTTCAGCTATATCTATCAAAGATATTGACCTATAATTTTCTTTTTTTGCATTGTCTTTGTATGGTTTTGATCAGGGTAATGGTGGCCTTGTAGAATGAATTTGGAGTGTTCCATCCTCTTCAACCTTTTATTAAAAACTGAAGTATAGTTGATTTACAATATTGTGTTAGTTTCAGGTGTACAGCATAGTGATTCAGTATTTTTTGCAAATTATACTCCATTATAGGGTATTACAAGACAATGGGTATAATACCCTGTGCTATAAAGTATATCTTTGTTGCTTATTGATTTTACATATATTATTGTATCTGTTAATCCCATACCCCTAATTTGTGCCTCCCCACTTACCTCTCTCCTTTGGTAACCACAAGTTTGTTTTCTGTATCTGTGAGTCTGTTTCTGTTTGCATATGCATTCAGTAGTATTATTATTTAGATTCCACATATAAGTGATATCATACAGTATTTGTTTTTCTCTGTCTTATTTCACTAAGCATAATATTCTCTAGGTCCATCCACATTGATAAAAATGGCAGTATTTCATTCTTTTTTTAATGACTGAGCAATATTTCATGGTGTATACATGTGTATAAACACACAGAGCCCATCTTATTAATTAATACAATCATCTGTTGATGGGCAGTTGAGTTGCTTCCATGTCTTGGCTATTGTAAATAGTGCTTCTGTGAACACTGAGGTGCATATATCTTTTCAAATTAGCATTTTCCATTTTTTTGAATATATACCCAGCAGTGAAATTGCTGGATCCTATGGTAGTTCTATTTCTGATTTATTAAGGACCCTCTATACTGTTTTCCATAGTGGCTGCACCAACTTACATTCCCATCAACAATGAACAAGGGTTCCCTTTTCTTAACATCCTAGTCAACATTTGTTATTTGAGTTCTTTTTGATGATAGCCATTCTGATTTGTATGAGGTGATACCTCATTGTGGTTTTGATTTGAATTTCTCTGATAATTAGTAATGTTGACCATCTTTTCATGTGCCTGTTAACCATCTGTTTGCTTTATTTGATTTTGAGTTGTATGAGCTGTCTATATATTTTGGATATTAACCCTTTGTCATATTACTTGCAAATATTTTCTTCATTTCTGTAGGTTGTCTTTTGATTTTATTGATGGTTCCCTTTGCTGTGAAAAAACTTTAAGTTTAATTAGGTCCCATTTGTTTAATTTTGCTTTTATTTCTTTTCCCTTAGAAGACTGATACAAGAAAATATGGCTATGGTTTGTGTCAAAAAGTGTTCAGCCTATGTTCTCTTTAGGATTTTTATGGTTTCAGGTCTTACACTTAGGTCTTTAAACCATTTTGAGTTTACTTTTGTATATTGTAGGGGAAATGTTCTAATTTCATGGTTTCACAGGCAACTATCCAGATTTCCCAACACCACTTGTTGAGGAGACTTTCTATTCTCTATTGCATATTCTTGCCTCCTTTGTCATAGATTAATTGACTGTAGGTGCATGCTTTTATTTCTGGGCTCTCTCCTCTGGTCCATTGATCTATATTCCTCTTTTTGTGCCAATACCATGCTGTTTGGATTACTGTAGCTTTCTAGTATAGTCTGAAGTCTGGAAGGGTTATAACTCTGGCTTTGTTCTTTATTCTCAGGATTGCTTTGGCAATTCATGGTCTTTTGTTGTTCCATGTATATTCTAGGATTCTTTGTTCTAGTTCTGTGAAAAATGTCATGGATATTTTGTTAGGGATTGCATTAAATCTGTAGATTGCTTTGGGTAGTATGGCCATTTTAATAATATTGATTCTTCCAATTCAAGAGCATGAGTTATTTTTCCATTTCTTTGAATCATCTTCAGTTTCTTTCATCAGTGTTTTATAGTTTTCAGAGTATAAGTCTTTCACTTTCTTGGTTAAGTTTATCCCTAGGATTTTTTTTTTGATGCAACTTTAAACAGGATTTTTTTTTTACTTTCTCTTTCTAATATTTCATTATTAGGGTATAGAAAAGCAACAGATTTCTGTATATTTATCTTGTATCCTGTAACCTTACTAAATTCATTTATTCTAATAGCTTTGGGTGGAGACTTTAGAGCTCTCTACATAGACTATCATATCATCTGCAAATAGTGACAAGTTTTACTTCTTACCTTAAAATTTGGATACATTTTTTTTTCTTGTCTGATTGTTGTGGCTAGGACTTTCAATGCTATGTTAAATAGAAGCACTGTGAGTGGGCATCCTTGTCTTATTCCTAAATTTAGCAGGAAGGCTTTCAGCTTTTCACTGTTGAGTATGATGTTGACTATAGGTTTGTCATAAATGACCTTTATTAAGTTGAGGTATGTTCCCTCTATAGCCACTTTGATGAGAGTTTTTATCATGATTGGATGTTGAATTTTGTCAAATGCTTTTTCTGCATCTATTGAGTTGATCATATGGGTTTTGTCTTTCCTTTTGTTAATGGGGTGTATCACATTGATTTTGTGCATCAAAATTGAACCACCAAAGTTGAACCACCCTTGTGACCCTGGAATAAACCCCTCTTGATCATGGTGTATGATCCTTTTTATGTGTTGTTGGATTTGGTTTGGTAATATTTTATTGAGGATTTTTGCATCTATATTCATCAAAGATATTGGCTTGTAAATTTCTTTTTTTGTAGCGTTTTTCTCTGGTTTTGATATAAGGTAATGGTGGTCTCACTGAATGCATTTGGGAGTGTTCTGTCCTCTTCAACTTTTTGCAGTAGAAAAGAATAGGTATTAGTTCTTCTTTATATGTTTGGCAAAATTCCCCTGTGAAGCCATCCAGTTCTGTACTTTTGTTTGCTGGGAATTTGTCTATTACAAATTCAATTTCACTTCTAGTGATCAATCTCTTCAAATTGTCTGTTTCTTCCTGATTCAGTCTTGTATGTTTCTAGAAATTTGTCCATTTCTACTAGGTTGTCTGTTTTGTTGGCATATAACTCTTTGTAGTATTCATTTATGATTTTTTTTTCATATCTCTGAGGTATTATTATTCCTCCTCTTTCATTTCTTATTTTGTTTATTTGGGTCCATTCTCTTTTATTCTTGGTGAACCTGGCTAAAAGTTTATCAATTTTGTTTATCTTTTCCAAAAAACCCAGCTCTTTGTTTCATTGATCTTTTCTATATTTTTGTCTTTATTTTATATATTTCCTCTCTGATCTTTATTTTCTTCCTTCTGCTAACGTTGGGCTTTGTTCATTTTTTTTCTAATTCTTTAAGGTGGTAGGTAATGTTGTTAGAGATCTTTCTTGCTTCTTGAGGAAGACCTGTAACACTATAAACTTCTTTCTTAGAACTGCTTTTCCTCCATTCCGTGAACTTTGGAGTGTTGTTTGTATTTTCATTTGTCTCTAGGTATTTTCTAATTTCTCCTTTGATTTCTTCATTGACCCACTGTTTTTTTAATTTATTTTTTTATTTGAATTTTATTTTTTTATACAGCAGGTTCTTATTAGTTATCTATTTTATACATATTAGTGTATATATGTCAATCCCAATCTCCCACTTCATCCCACCACCCACCCACCCACCTCCCAGTCTTCTTAATAGCATGTTGTTTAGTCTCCACATAGTTGTTCTTTTTCCAATTTTTTTAATTGTTGATTTCTAGCTTTATAGTGTTGGGGTTGAAAAAAATGCTTAATATAATTTCTATTCTCTTAAATTTGTTGAGACTTGTTTTATGGCCTGGCATGTGATCTGTCCTGTAGAACGTTCCATGTACATCTGAAAAGAATGTGTATTCTGCTGTTTGGGGATGGAAGTCCAGCTGGTCTATTGTGTCATTTAAGACCACTGTTGTTTTATTGATTTTTCTGTCTGGATGATCTGTTCATTTATGTAAGTAGGGTGTTAAGGTTCCCTACTCTTATTATATTATTGTCAGTTTCACCCATTATGTCTGCTAATATTTGCTTTATATATTTAGGTGCTCCTCTATTGGGTGCATATATGTTAATGTGTGTAATATCCCCTTCTTGTCTTATCCCTTTATCATTATATAATGCCCTTATTTGTCTTTTGCTATAGGCTTTGTTTTAAAGTCTATTTTGTCTGATAGGAACATTGCTGCCTCCACTTTCTTGTCATTTCTGTTTGCACGAAATATCTTTTTCCATACTCTCATTTTCAGTCTGTATGTATCTTTAGTTCTGAAGTGAGTCTCTTATAGGCAGCATGTAGATGAGTATCTTTTTCTTTTAAATCCAATCAGTTAGGCTATGTCTTTTGATTGGAGCATTTAGTCCATTGACTTTTAAAGTAATTACTGATAGGTATGTGGTCATTGCCATTTTATTACCTGTTTTCTGGTTTTTTGTGTAGTCCTTCTCTGTTTGTTTCTTCCCTCATGGTTTGCTAATTTTCTTTATGAGTGCTTGGGTTATTTTCTGTTTAGTTTTTGTGTATCTACTCTAGGTTTTTTATTTATGGTTACCATGGGGATCATATATGTTGACCTCTAACTATATTTACTTGTTTTAAATGGGTAGCCATTTAAGTTCAAACACATTCTAAAAGAGTTACATTTTTTACTCTCCTCTCTCACATTTTGTGTTTTTGATGTCATATTTTATATCTTGTTTTTCTGTTAGCTATTTATTAAATACCATATTTTTGCCTTTTCTAGTGGGATTTTCCCTTTCCTATAGACTCTTACTTCTTTTCTACTTAGAGAAGACCTTTTAACATTTCTTTTAGGGTAGGTTTAATATTGATGAACTTTTTAGTTTTTGCTTGTCTGAGAAGTTCTTTATCTCTCCTATTCTAAATGATAATCTTGCTAAATATAGTATCCTAGATTACAGGTTTTTCTTTTTCAGCCCTTTGAATATATCATAGCACTTCCTTCTGGCCTGCAAAGTTTCTGCTGAAAGATCAGCTGATAGCCTTATGGGGGTTCTTGTGTATATGACTTTTTGTTTTTCTCTTGCTGCCTTTAGAATTCTCTCTATCTTTATCTTTTGCCATTTTAATTATGATATGTCTTGGTGTGGGTCTACTTGGGTTCATTTCATTTGGGACTCTCTGTGCTTCCTGTACCTGAATATCTATTTCATTCTTCAGGTTTGTGAAGTTTTCAGCCATAATTTCATTGCATACATTTTCTTTAAAAAAAGACACTGTATATCTAGGTATAAATTTATTTTTATTTTTTTTTAATTTTATTGAAGTATAGTTGATTTACACTCTTGCATTAATTTCTGCTGTACAGAAAAGTGACTCAGTTATAGATATATATTCTTTTCCATATTCTTTTCCATTATGGTTTATCACAGGATATTGAATATAGTTCTCTGTGCTGTACACTAGGACCTGGCTGTTTATCCATCCTATATATACTAGTTTGCACCTGCTAATCCCAAACTCCCAATCCTTCCTTCCCCCACACTCCCTCCTCCTTGGCAACCACAAATCTGTTTTCTTTGTCTGTGAGTCTGTTTCTGTTTCATAGATATCTTCATCTGTCTCATAATTTAGATTCCATACATAAGTGATATCATATGGTATTTGTCTTTCTCTTTCTGACTTACTTCACTTAGTATGATCATCTTTAGGTCCATCCATATTGTGACAAATGGCCTTATTTCATTCTGTTTTATGGCTTAGTAATATTCCATTGTATATATGTACTACATCTTTTTTATCCATTCATCTGTCAATGGACATTTAGGTTGTTTTTGTGTCTTGGCTATTGTAAATAGTGCTGCTATGAACATAGGGGTGCATGTATCTTTTCAAATTATAGTTTTGTCTAGGTATATGCCCAGGAGTGGGATTGCTGGATCATATGGCAACTCTATTTTTAGTTTTTTGAGGAACCTCCATACTGTTTTCCATAATGGCTGCACCAGTTTACATTCCCACCAACAGTATAAGAGGGAATGTTTTCTCCATACCCTCTCCAACATTTATTGTAGACTTTTTAATGATGGCCATTCTGACTAGCATGAGATGGTACCTCACTATAGTTTTGATTTGCATTTCTCTAATAATTAGTGATGATGAGCATCACTAATTATTAGAGAAATGTAAATCTTTTTAGGTGCCTATTGGTCATCTCTATGTCTTCTTTGGAGAAATGTCTATTTAGGTCTTCTTTTTGTTACTGAGTTGTATGAGCTGTTTGTATATTTTGGAAATTAAGTCCTTGTCTGTTTCATCATATGCAAATATTTTCTTCCAATGCATAGGTTTCCTTTGCTATACAGAAGCTTGTAAGTTTGATTAGGTCTCATTTGTTTATTTTTGCTTTTATTTCCATTGCTTGGGAGACTGACCTAAGAAAACATTGGTATGATTTATGTCAGAGAAAGTTTTGCCTATGTTCTCTTCTAGGAGTTTTATAGTGTCATGTCTTATATTTAAGTCTTTAAGCCATTTTGAGTTTATTTTTGTGTATGGTGTGAGAGTGTGTTCTAACATCTGTTATTTACATGCACCTGTCCAACTTTTCCAACACCACTTGCTGAACAGACTGTCTTTTCCCTAATATATAGTCTTGCCTCCTTTGTTGAAGATTAATTGTCCATAGGTGTGTGGGTTCATTGAGTACATTTTCAGTCCTCCTCTCTCTCTTCTCCTTCTGGGATCCCTAAAATACGAATGTTGGTACACTTGGTATTATCCCAAAGATTTCTTAAGCTGTTTTCATTTTTTTCCAATTTGTTTTTATTTTTCTCTTCTAATTGGGTGATTTCCATTATTATATTTTACAGATTACTTATGCATTTTTCTGTATCATTTACTATGCTATTCATTCTTTCCAGTGTGTTTATTTTCCTTATGAAATTCCTCATTTATGATTGTTTTTTTCATATTTTCTAGTTCCTTGTTAAATTTTTCACTGTGTTCATCTACTTTTTTTCCCTAATTCAGTGAGCATTCATATTACTAATGTTTTGAATTCTTTATCTGGTAAATTGTTTATTGCTATTTCATTATTTCTTCAGGGGTTTTCTCTAGTTCTTTCAACTGAGAGCAGTTCCTCTGCCTTTTCATTTTGTTTAACTATTTCTATATCTATGAATTTAGGTCCAACAATTATTAGTTGAGGTCTTGAAGTGGTGCCCTTACATAGGAGTGTCCGTTATAGACTGCTTATGCCCAGTGCCTTTGATTGGAGAGCTAGATTTGACGTGGACACAAGTCATGTCTTTCTTCAGGATATGCTGGCAGCTATCACCTTGGTAGGAGGTGAGACTGGAGATGGAGGGGCTAGATCTAGAGCCAGGTGTGAGGCAGAGCTCTGAGATTCGGGTCTGAGCTGGCTCTGTTTTCTTCATGTGTATGTTTTCCTCTCTCCCAGCACTGGGACCCTTGCCCCAGAGGGGAGCAGTCCTAAAATAAGGGGGGCCTGTGTAGGTTCTTGGATATGATGGGGCATGGGCTGCAGCAGATCAGCTGCAGACAAAGGTCTGAGCTGCCTCTGATGCACTGTTTGTGCAGATACCAGCAATTTTTGCCCTTGCCCTGCTCAGCCCTGGTCTTGGGTCCAAGTACTCTTTGTCCCTCATAGCCAGTAACTCCCCCCACCCTGTAGTGGAGCTGTACTGCAGGGTAGATGGGACCCACGTTGCCTCTTTGCATGTATTGGGGCATGGGCTGTGGTGGACTGGCCACCATCTCAGAGTTCCAGGCTGCTTCTTATGTGCTTCTGAGTACACACCAACAATGACTGCCCCCACCCCAACCAGATGCCACCCTGTGTCTGAATTGCCTCTGTGCCCCATGGCCAACCTATCTTCTCAGTCGTGGCAGCTCTTGGTCCAATGCAGAGCTGTAACATGGAGTAAGTGGGGCTGGAGTGTTTGCTCAGCTCAGGCTGGGCTGTGTGCTGGCTCTGTCATAGGAAACTGGACAGAGAAGTCTTAAATCTGCCTTCTCCATTCTGCCTTTGGGGCCAAGGAAGCATGCACACACTCCTTATGAGTGGAGCCCAGGCTTTCCACAGCCCTCCTGTTAGTTCCAGCAGCCCTCCAACCAGCCAAGGGGCTTGTCTTCCCTATATAAGAGTCAGGGATGGAGTGCCCAGTAAGTGACTTGAACTGCTCACTCCCAGGGTGAATTTCTGCCCATGTAATCTCGCTTTTCCTCTAAGTCTCCTCCCAGGGCCATAGGTCCTGACCTGATTTCTTCTCTTCCTTTCCTACCCAATTCCATGTATATCCTTCTTATAGCTTTGATTGTACAGGAGCCTTTCTGCCAGTTTCTAGTGAGGATTGTTCCATATGCAGATGTATTTTTGATGTGTCTGTGGGAGGACAGTGAGTTCCATGTCCTCCTACTCCACCATCTTGGTCTATCTGTGTCAAAACTGTAATGATTGATACTCTGCAAGTCATGTTCTACAAGACTTCAGAGAGTTTTCTAGAGTACTCACCATGAGTAAAATTGTTTGATTGTAGTTTATGTGTTATTCAGCTTTAATAAATATTGCCAGATTGTTTATTGAAGACGTTGTAGTTGAAAAAAATTACTTTTTTCTTCACAACTTCCTTAATACTTGGTATTGTCAGACATTTAATTTTTTTCTGATTTTTTTATTGCTTTAACTTGCATTTCCCTAGGTGTTAGTGAGGTTGACACAATTTTCCATGTTTATTGGACATTAAAGTTTCTACTTTAGTGAATTGTCTAGTTATGTCTTTTGCTAATTTAGTATTTCCATAGTAATATGTAACACTTACAAAACACTTATTACATGTCAGGCAAATTGGAAGTGCTTTATGTATGAAGTCATTTTATCTAAACAAGAATCATGTGAAAAAACTCAACCAAGCTCGCATAGGCAGTAAATTGCAGAAGAGATTCAAATTCATGAAGTCTGGCTCCAGAGTTTGTGCAATTAACCACTGTGCTGAAAGTACCCCCTCACCCACCCCCACCCCTGTTATCTGAAGTTTCACTTTCTACAGTTTTAGCTACCCACAGTCAATCATGGTCTGAAAATATTAAATGGAAAATTCTAGAAATAAACAATTCATAGGTCATGACTTGATGATCCTCCTTCTGACTCGTCAGAAAGTCAGTAGTAGCCTAAGCCTATGTCACAATGCCTACTTCATTCACCTCACTTTATCTTATCATCTAGGCATTGTGTCATCTTACATCATCACAAGAAACGTGAGTACAGTACAATGAGATATTTTGATAGAGAGAGAGACCACATTCACATAATTTTATCACTGTATATTATAATTCTATTTTATTATTGTTGTTGTTAAGCTGTTACTGTGCCTAATTTATAAATTAAACTTTATCATAGGTAGGCATGGGACAAAAACATTGTATATATAGGGTTGGGTACTATCCATGGTTTCAGGCATCCACTAGGGGTCTTGCAATGAATCCCCTGCAGATAAGGAGGTGGGGGGGGGGTTGCTGTAGTATCTGGCCACACAGCAATCCTACCTTGTTCTTGTTCATATTCTTCTTCTTTATATTTCATGCCTATTCTGGGCTCTTGGCTCTTCTGTATGCATTTCAGGATTACATGCTTTTCAGATTCCTCCAAATCCTGTTGGAATTTTTAATTACATGGAAATTATAGTTTAATTTGGGAATACTTAACACTTTCACACTGTTGGGTTTTTCTCCCGTGAGTGAATATGTTATATCTTTCCACTTTTTTTTTTTTTTTTTTTGTGTGTGTGTGTGGTATGCAGGCCTCTCACTGCTGTGGCCTCTCCCATTGAGGAGCACAGGCTCCGGACATGCAGGCTCTGTGGCCATGGCTCACGGGCCCAGCCGCTCCACGGCATGTGGGATCTTCCTGGACCGGGGCACGAACCCATGTCCCCTGCATCGGCAGGCGGACTCTCAACCACTGCGCCACCAGGGAAGCCCTATCTTTCCACATATTTGTCTCCTTTATTTGTCTCCTTAATGACTTTTAATGATTTTTAAAATAATTTTGTCCATGAAGGGGTGGCATATTTCTCATTCTCTCTCTTTAAATTTATTCCTGAGAAATGTATTGTTTTTGCTGCTGCTTTAAATGACATCTTTTTATCAATTTATTTTTACTTTAAAAATTTCTGTATAAAAGCATAATTATTTTATACTTAGTTTTTATCTGGGAAATTTCCTATGTTTCTCATTAGTTTTAATATTTTGAATAGAAATCTTTTGAATTTTCTAAAATCTACAATTTTAATTTCAGTGAAGGGAAGTTTTCTTTTCTAAATCTTATACCTTTATTTAATTTTCTTATAATTTCTTATGGTTTTCTTATGGTCTTTGTCTGTTATTGGAATCCAGGATTTATTTGCCTTCTAAAGAGTTAGAGAGAATTTCTTTTTATCCACCCATTTTTATCTTGAATACTTGCATAATATTGGGATTATCTCTTCCTTGAATATTAGGTAAAACTTGTTTGTAAAATCATCTGGGCCTCTCCCCACCCCCTGCCCTGCCCTGTAGGTAGATATTAAATTACTACTTCATTTCTTAAACAGTCTTCAGTCTATTTTTTTTAATTATCACATTTTGAAAAATGACTTGTTCTTTAGAAAATTATTCATTTGTTCTGTGTTCATGTTAACTAACATAAATTTTCTCATGATATTATATAACTTTTACTTTAAAATTTGGAACATTTAAAAGCTGTTGAAAAATATTTACATAGGGCTTCCCTGGTGGCGCAGTGGTTGAGAGTCCTCCTGTGCCGATTCAGGGGACACGGGTTCATGCCCCGGTCCGGGAAGATCCCACATGCTGCGGAGCGGCTGGGCCCGTGAGCCATGGCCGCTGAGCCTGCACATCTGGAGCCTGTGCTCTGCAACGGGAGAGGCCACAACAGTGAGAGGCCTGCGTACTGCAAAAAAAAAAAAAAAAAAAAAAAATATATATATATATATATATATATATTTACATAGAAAATGATGTAACAGAATCCTATAAAATCTCAAGTTAGGTTTTAACTATTTGTCATATTTGCTTCAGATCTCTCTCTCCATCTCTCTCCCTTCCTTTCTCTCTCTCTCTCCCTCCCTTTCTCTCTCCCTCCCTTTCTCTCTCCATCTATCTCACTTTCTCTCTCTCTTCTCTCAAAGAGAAAGGAAGGAAGGTGAAGGGAGAGAAGGAGGAAGGAGGGAAGAATATAATTGAGGAAGGAAAGAAGAAAATATTACAGATACAGTTAATGATACCCCTTCACATTTCATCTCGGTCTTTTCTCTTGAGATAACTGTTAACCTGAAGCAGTTGTACATCACATTTCTGTTTATTTTCTTACCTTCACTATATATTTATATATGTATATTTAAATGATATAGTCTATTTTGTGTGGTAAGCCAGATTTACATATGTGACAGCTACAGGCAGGTACTGTTCAGGGATTTCCTTTAACTATCCCTTAAAAAAATTATATATATATATATATATATATATACACACACACACACACATATATATATATATATATATATATATATATATATGGTTTTATCACCTATGAATGTATTCCTAACAATATACTGTTTTGTTTTTCTTATAATTGGGCTTTGGTATTATGCTGTGTATTATAGTTTTCTGCAACTTACTATTCACTCAAATTATATTTCTAAGAACCATGTATCAATATGTTTTTCACATAGTTACCTTCATTTTTCACTACTAAATAGTATTTTTTGTGTGTCATACAGCAATTTATTTATCCACTTATCTGTTGACAGTTATTTTTTCCAGCTTTTTGCTACTATGGACAGTGCTGCCTTCAAAAGACTTCCTTCTTTCCTTTTCTTTATCAAACAGTTTTTAAAAAATATCTTTATTGGAGTATAATTGCTTTACAGTGTTGTGTTAGTTTCTGTTGTACAACAAAGTGAATCAGCTATACATATACATGTATCCCCATATCTCCTCCCTCTTGCATCTCCCTCCCACACTCTCTATTCCACCCCCCCATCCCACCCCTCTAGGTGGACACACAGCACAGAGCTGATCTCCCTGTGCTATGCGGCTGCTTTAATGAGTACTAATATGCTAGGCACAACTCTAAAAACTTGGGTCATAGCAGTGGACAAACCAATCAAAGATCTGTGTGTTGGCAACTTAGATTCTAGAGGGGAAAACAGCTAAGAAACAAGACAAATAAATAAAATCTATAATCTGTTACATGGTAATAAATACTAAAGTAAAAAATAATATAGCAGAGAAGGGAGAAAGGAGGTCTTGGGAGCAGAGGAATGATCATTTTGGAAAGGATGCCAAAGAAGCACGTACTGAGAAGGTGCTCTTTGAGCAGAGACCCACAGGAGTGAGGAAATAAGCCACACACGTGTCCAGGGAAGGAGAATTTCAGGCAGGGTGAGCAGCAAGTTCAAAGGTCCTAAGGCAGGAGCGTGCCTGGTGCACTCCAGAGCCTACAGGGAGGGCAATGTGGCCGCCACACTGTTCAAGACAGAGGGTAACCAGAGATATGGACAGAGAACTAGGGGGTGAGGGGACGGGGGGAGGGTACAGATCCTGGAGGGCCTTATGACACAGAAGAGCATTTGGCTTTTACTGTGAGTGAGATAGCAAGTTCTTTCACTTCCATTTTTATCCAGATCCCTTTAGCGGCTGAGCTGAGAAAAGTCTATGGGGGCTGGGATAGAAGCAGAGAGACCGGTTAGGAGGTTGTTTCCAGAATCCAAGTATGGTATTAGCCAAGGTCTGTACTTTATCTCACTTCATATTGCCCCACAACAACCCTTTAAGGTAGATATTATTATGCCCATTTGCCAGTAAGGAGTTGAGGCTCAGAGGAGGTGAGTCAGCTCTCTACCTAACCCTCTGTCACATGGCCTGTTCATGGCAGAACACGACTTGCACCTGAGTCTGACTTCAACGACTTTGCTACATTCCCAGAAATAGTTCCCAGTTACAACAAAACCATTTTGCCTAATTTAAAATCCCAAATACCAACAGGGGATCTTACAATGGACTGAATTATTCGAACCTTGAATTTTGCAAAGAACTTCAGCCATAGTGCTTCAGCTCTCAGATATTCATATCTACATATGGAAGAGGTATTACTGGAAGGCAAACTTAGCCCAAAGCACATGAAAGACACTGTTGGAACTGTGGCAGCTACAGTTGTCTACAGGCCCAGCCCTCAAAGATCACCCCATAATAGTTACATGACTATAGTTAGATTCACTGAGGAGCATACATTTGTTTGTTTTCTGTTGACTACAGTCAAACTTTTAGGAAGGACCATGACCATTTGTTGCCCTCCACGTTCAGTTTTGGAAACTGCCTATTGAAGGTAACTGCTAGCAGACTGTTTAACCTATAGATTATAAACAAGATTTTGTGCTGTAGAATTTCAAAGGCTTCTACAAATCCTAGGGAAATGTCACTGCATTGTGTGTTGGGCAGTATGGTCTTTAATTGTGGAATTCACATGGTGTCATAAGATTTAAAGCAACAAGGAAACTCAAAATTACTTAGTGTACTACCTTTATTTTATAGAGGGAAAAAAACTGAGGCAAAGAGAGGCTGATTGTTTAAAGTTAGTCATTGATCCAGAACTGAGCAAGGATGTGATGTTCTGAGAAGCGCTCCAGTGCATTTCAAGGAAAAGTCTTGAGACATCAGATGGACTTGTCTCTTTGACTGTCTGGCTGTGTGACCTTGGGAATGCTATTTAACATTCCTATCTCTCAGATTCTCCATTAGTAAAAGCTGGATAATAACTATCTTGCAGAGTCATTGGGGAGAATTAGAAACATGTCAAAAGCTCCCAGGTAGTGTCTGGCACAAGGCAAGTGCCAGCTATAATTTGTACTCTTTTTTGAGTTCAGCAGTCTTTTCAAGACTACCCTCTAAATTACTGACCACAAGGCCTAAGGCCAAGCCAAATTTTAAGCCTCATCTACACCGACAAATAATGCAGCTTTGACCCATCTAGACACTCATTAAGAGATGTATTTTAGGCACATCATTAGGAAATGATGTATTTCATGAAGGCCCTAGGGCTCTCCGGGAAAGGGGAAAAGGTAGCTAGTCTTCAGAGCATCCCAGGTGAAGTAAATAAAGAGATAATGACTTTTTTTTTTTTGTAGAGAAATTATGTGATTTCCCATTTCCAGGGGGCTGCAATCTCCCACGTGCACCCAACCCTGGTGCTGCAAGTGTTTGGAGTAGCTTGTTCTTTCTAAATGGGTTTTCAGTGTGCTGGAGGGCATCTGATTGCAATGAGCTAGACTAGACACATTTCCTTTGGGTGCTAGAATGAGAAGTTATTGCATCCACAAGTTTGAATTACACATCAAGTCTTCACAATAAAAATGACTCCTGGTTGTTCTGACATCTGCATTAACTACTGTTCGCCAGAACAAAACATCATCGTGATGGTGGGGGGTACATTTGAATGATCTGTTGAGAGCACACAGTGCTACTGGAGGAAGACTGAACAGTCCTCAGGCAGGGGGAACACTGTGTCTTTTCTGCTTTAAAGAAAAAAAAAAAAAAAAGATGCTGCTGAACGAAGCTGGCGTTCGCTCAATTAAAGCCTCACTAGATATTCCTTGGTGGAGACTCTGTGGTTTAATGACAAGAGACAGCTTTCTGGATTCAGTTTTCCCAGAGTTCCTGAGGCTCTTAGGTGTTGACACACAGTAAACCCCTAAGAAATACATGATAAACCAGGAAGTTGATATAGTGATTTACAGTGGGGTGAATATTTTTCCAGGAACTGGAGTGCTGTGTTCAGTATCTGGGGCATCTTCTGCTTGCGGTCACGCTCTTTGGCACGCCAAATAAATGATCATGAAATTGCTTTGAAATCATGGAGTCAGAACCAAGGCAGGCACATTGTCCTTAAAAATATTATATCCAATTTTAGAGCAATAGATAAGGCCTCACTATTGACTGAAAACTGTCTCCCAAAGGGATACATTGAAAACTCTCTGTGCAGATCACTTGACTTCTTTAACACTACCTGTCTTCCGATGGGTTACTGGACCAAGGATTCCTTTAAAACGTTCTTTCATTACTGGCAGGCTATGCCGACCTTGACTGTTGCCCAGTTCTTCATGAGCAGTGTGTTTGCAAACCACTTCCGAATCATGAGTTGAATCTTAGTAGTTTCCTTCTCCAGGGATGACTTGACCTCTAAATTTTTGGAACCAGTATTTACTGTAGACTGCCACCCTGTCTGCTTGGCCCTAAATATGCAAGCCCTACCTGTGGATATCACCACGATGTCATTGGGGCTCTCAAGTTACACTCTTGGAGATCTCAACACCCATAGTAGTAGAAAGGACAGAGCAAGGACACATGGGCTTTAAGTGAAATAAATGGAAGGAATTATTATTTTATTGACTAACCAGCCATGTTTAAAAACAACAAATACTTGGCATGTCTTCTCTTTGGGGACTACAGTCCTATGCAGGCTTCAAAAGTTGGTGGAGGGAAGTCAAAAGAGAGTTACACAAAGCAAAGCAAAATATATCTCTGAATGTTTTTAACTTATAAACCCTACTTGTGAAGTGTATTTGCCCCCCTTTCATCTAAAGTAAGGTTATGACCATATTAGAAGAGCAAAACCATTTTGAGGTTTCGATGTGCCATGTCTTATTTTGCAACAAAATAATAATTTGTATTTTGTTTAAAATATCTTGCAAAGGGTTTCCCTGGTGGCACAGTGGTTGAGAGTCCGCCTGCCGATGCAAGGGATATGGGTTCGTGCCCCGGTCCAGGAAGATCCCACATGCCGCGGAGTGGCTGGGCCCGTGAGCCATGGCCGCTGAGCCTGAGTGTCCGGAGCCTGTGCTCCACAACGGGAGAGGCCACACAGTGAGAGGCCTAAGTACAGCAAAAAAATAATAATAATATAAATAAATAAATAAAATATCTTGCAAAGAATCAGACATCAGGAATATTTGCTCAATAGCTGATTTACTGACACTACCTGGACCTCATTCCAGGATGGTCTGACAGTCATAAATTGCCTGTATCACCTAGCATCACATGTTGTGACTCAACTTTCCACAGTGAAAAGTAGAGCAGCCAATAAGATGCAGTGGAGGAGGCTTTCTGGTCCACATGTGGGAACTTTTCGCTTTCCTCTCCAGTTGATTATACAGTAATTCTGTTGGCTAATGTCAGTGATACCTGGCAGTGGGTAGAGTATTTAGGTGTTTAAATAGATCTTTTTCTACCACTGGATGAACCTCATCTTTTTCTCTTTTCCTGGGATTAACCTTTCTGTTATTCTATTCCTTCCCTCTTCTCATTTGTCTTTATCTTGGGTTGTGAATTAAGGGGAGGAGGAGAAAGAGACAAATCCTGAACTCTGTGGCACCTATTTCCCCTCATTCCTCAGTCCTAGTACTTAGTGGTCTTGCTGCTGGTTTATCAGAATCGGTAACAGAGAAGTTGGGTACTTTTAGGCTTGTCTGGACACAGGGGCAGCCATAGTGCTGGGGGAATATGATCACTTAATCCCCCTTTTTTTCTGAGCTCGAATGCTAAATTATATAGCATTGTCAACATCTGTTGCATTTAATTTTTTTAAGCCGAATGTATTTTCTTAGGTGTGGGTAAATCTGCCTGAAGAATTGTGTTTTATTAAGGAATGAAAATTCAATAAAAGATCTCAGCTGCTCAGTTCTGCAATGAGTATTTAAACCGTTAGTAACCAAGCAACATGAAGACACAATAAGAGGACCTTTGAGTTCACCTCCTTCTTTTTTGTTCTTGTGAGCATTTTCCTTTCACAGGGCTTGAAAGGGATTTGTCCTTTGATGTGAATTTAATATTTTGAGACCTATTGGAAATGAGAAAGTGAACATTGTTTTCTCACTGAGCTCTGTCCTGTGTATGCTTTGGGGGAATATGTATTGATGAAGGCAGTTTGAAAGCTGATGCACAGGAATAAATCCTACATCTTTTACCGTTTGTTTGAAAGAAGCCACTCAAATCCTAGGAATAAATTTTCTCACCCTGCACCAGTGTTTTTGCCTCAGAAATCATGGTTTCATGTAAAATGCGGCCAAGCAGCAGCTCCCTACACATTGTCAAATAAAAAACAAACAGCTTTGTTGTGGCTTCTCCCTGAAGCAGCCGTGATGAAGGTATCAGCTGGGATTGCAAAAAAAGAGTGTGGTTTTAGAGTCTCTCTTGCACCCGCTGTGTTCTCTGCTGCCAGTTTCATGTCCGTTCCGTGTGGGCCCCTTCCATCCTTAGCCTGCTCCTATCCTGAGCTCCTTGGATGGGTACCACACTGCCATCCCCTATATATCACCCTGTCTGTCCTCCATGATGGCCATTGGCCTATTTCTCATTGCTCTTCCCTCCACGTTCCTTCACTCACTGTTTCTGTCCATGTTCAACCTGGGTTTCTATGCATTGCTCACCTATCTGGGGGTTTGTTCTGTTCATCTTTGTCTGGGCTGACATGTCTTTGCTAGAAAGGTACAACCTATACTAGTACAGCTGAGTAGATTTCCCAGTGTTTCAAGAAATCCTTTGAATTTTTTCCCCTTAACAGAGAGGCCAGGAGAAGCAGGAAGCCCCCTTTTTTTTCTTTCAATATTGAGTGTCTATTTTGTTTTGTTTTCTTAAAACTAATTAATTATTTATTTTTTGGCCGCGTTGGGTCTTCGTTGGTGTGCTTGGGCTTTCTCTAGTTGCGGCGAGCGGGGGCTACTCTTTGTTGCGGTGCATGGGCTTCTCATTGTGGTGGCTTCTCTTGTGGAACACAGGCTCTAGGCACGTGGGCTTCAGTAATTGTGACATGCAGGCTCAGTAGTTGTGGCGCACGGGCTTAGTTGCTCCGCATCATGTGAGATCTTCCAGACCAGGGCTTGAACCCGTGTCCCCTACATTGGCAGGAGGATTCTTAACCATTGTGCCACCAGGGAAGTCCCAGGAAGCCCTTTTAATATCAGGTGTTCTGAGTCCTCAGAAGCTGAGGTCACCCAGTTTACCTCCATTCTATGGTGAGCAAGCTTCAGCTTCCTGGTTGATGGAGACTTTCTGTAACTGGGCAGCTGTGCACCTTGGAGGTGAGGTGAAGAATCTGCATTATTGAAGACAGGGTAGGGCCTGGTGTGAGGCACCTTCAGCCGTTCCTTCATGAGATGGAACTGGGACGGCTTCTCCTCTGTGTGCTGGAAATCAGGGATCCTAGTGTGATATTTACAAAGAACGTCCTTGATTTCTTTGAGTAACCTGATTGGTTGTGGTTAGGCAAGGGTGATTTGTGTAGCAGTAAATTCCCTCTCAGAAATTTCCCCTGAAGCACATATGGTGTCCTCTGGGTGGAGATGGGCTATTATTTTGGTACTTAAAGTCCTGAAGGCCAGTGGGAACTTCATGTCCCCTCTCCACAGGGTTTCTGCTATTCAGTTATGCACTGGAATTGACAGGCTCTTTTCCTTGTTACCCTCTTTCCCTTAAACTAGGAGGCAGTAAGGGAGTGAACACCTGATAGAATTTGTATATGTTTGTTATATTCTCTCAGTGTAATGAAAGCAGTTCTCTTTGGATGCCTACATAGCAGCCATCACACCTTTCAACTGGCTGTCATGATGGCATGTTTTTTCCAAGGAATCTCTCTAATCATACTGATCACAGTGCCCACCTGTGGTCCCATGTCCCAGGGAAGCTTTTTATTCTCACGTGTCTATTTGAAGTTTTTGTTAGAACTGCCCCCACCCCCGCCATCCCCATGAGTTCTGTTTTTCCTCCCCTCAACCTACTTTCACGTGGTTATTGGCTCTCTCCCAGGCGTGACTTCCCACCCTGGCTTTTTAAAGATTTCTATTTTTCTTAACCTATTTCTTCTCCCCACATGCCACTAGTCCCTTTCTTTCTGTCAAGGCAACGCTGCTTCTGTCTCCCTTTTTTCTTCACCTTGTTTTTCAGTCGGTCCCACAGCCTTCCCAAATCAATCAACCAGCACAGTGATTATAGTAAAAATAACAGCAGCAAAACCACTACTATGACCACCCTTACTGACTGACTACCTGCAAGTGCTGGTCCCTGCCCTTGCAAAACTCACTGTGAAGACGTCTCTTAAAAAGCAAGGTGGAGGTATCATCATCCCCATTTTATGGATGGGGAAAATAAAGCCTCGAGATGTTAGCTACTGTTCCTAAGTAACATGGCACTAGTTAGCAGACTTGAGTTTCAAACCCGTAACTCTCCAACTCTGAGCCTGTGCTCACTGTACTGTGCTATCTGACAAGAAAGGCAGTGTACAGTTTCATGAAGTGTTGATAACTCATCTTTATCTCATCTTTTCTTCAGATCTTGGCCAGAGTTCTGTCAAGAAGAAACTGGCTCAGAGAGGTTCATGAACTGGTTCATAACCAGAAGGCTTGTAAGTGGCAGAAAATCCAGGATTGACCTGGAGCTGTGTTCTGTATCCTGCCACACATGGTATAGGGAAAGCCTTGGTTCTCTTTAGGTATAGCTGCTAAGAGCTGGGTGGGGACAACTCAGTTGCTGGCTTATAATTAGATGCCACCTAAGTAAAAATTATTAGAAGTATTACTAAAAGTTTATTTCATATATTGTAATATGTGGTATTTTTCCTGCTGGCTTGATGCAATGGACATCAATTTCGCTGTTCTACCTCCTCTCTTTTTTTTTTAAACATCTTTATTGGAGTATAATTGCTTTACAATGTGTTAGTTTCTGCTGTATAACAAAGTGAATCAGCTATATGTATACATATATCCCCACATTCCCTCCTTCTTACATCTCCCTCCCACCCTCCCTATTCCACCCCTCTAGGTGGTCACAAAGTACTGAGCGGATTTCCCTGTGCTTTGCGGCTGCGTCCCACTAGCTATCTATTTTATATTTGGTAGTGTATATGGGCTTGTCATATAAGACCTTTATTATGCTGAGGTAAGTTCCCTCTATGCCTACTTTCTGGGGGGTTTTATCATAAAAGTGTGTTGAATTTTGTCAAAAGCTTTTTCTGCATCTATTGAGATGATCAGATGGTTTTTCTCCTTCAATTTGTTAATATGGTGTATCACATTGATTGATTTGCGTATATTGAAGAATCCCTGCATTCCTGGGATAAACCCCACTTGATCATGGTGTATGATCCTTTTAATGTGCTGTTGGATTCTGTTTGCTAGTGTTTTGTTGAGGATTTTTGCATCTATGTTCATCAGTGATATTGGCCTGTAGTTTTCTTTTTTGTGACATCTTTGTCTGATTTGGTAGCAGTGTGATGGTGGCCTTGTAGAGTGAGTTTTTGGGAGTGTTCCTCCCTCTGCTATATTTTGGAAGAGTTTGAGAAGGATGGGTGTTAGCCCTGCTCTAAATGTGATAGAATTCGCCTGTGAAGCCATCTGGTCCTGGGCTTTTGTTTGTTGGAAGAATTTTAATCACAGTTTCAATTTCCGTGCTTGTGATTGGTCTGTTCAAATTTTCTATTTCTTCCTGGTTCAGTCTTGGAAGGTTGTGCTTTTCTAAGAATTTGTCCATTTCTTCCAGGTTGTCCATTTTATTGGCATATAGTTGCTTGTAGTAATCTCTCATGATCCTTTGTATTTCTGCAGTGTCAGTTGTTACTTCTCCTTTTTCATTTCTAATTCTATTGATTTGAGTCTTCTCCCTTTTTTTCTTGCTGAGTCTGGCTAGTAGTTTATCAGTGTTGTTTATCTTCTCAAAGAACCAGCTTTCAGTTTTATTGATCTTTGCTATTGTTCCCTTCATTCCTATTTCATTTATTTCTGATCTGATCTTTATGATTTCTTTCCTTCTGCTAACTTTGGGGTTTTTGTTGTTGTTGTTGTTCTTCTTTCTCTAATTGCTTTAGGTGTAAAAGGATAAGTTGTTTATTTGAGATGTTTCTTGTTTCTTAAGGTAGGATTGTATTGCTATAAACTTCCCTCTTAGAACTGCTTTTGCTGCATTCCCATAGGTTTTGGGTCGTCGTGTTTTGATTGTCATTTGTTTCTAGGTATTTTTTGATTTCCTCTTTGATTTCTTCAGTGATCTCTTGGTTATTTAGTAGTGTATTGTCTAGGCTCCATTTGTTTGTATTTTTTACATTTTTTTCCCTGTAATTCATATCTAGTCTCATAGTGTTGTGAGGAAAAGATACTTGATACGATTTCAATTTTCTTAAATTTACCAAGGCTTCATTTGTGACTCAAGATATGATCTATCCTGGAGAATTTTCCATGAGCAGTTGAGAAGAAAGTGTATTCTGTTGTTTTCAGATGGAATGTCCTATAAATATCATTTAAGTCCATCTTGTTTAATGTATCATTTAAAGCTGTGTTTCCTTATTTATTTTCATTTTGGATGATCTGTCCATTCGTGAAAGTGGGGTGTTAAAGTCCCCTACTATGATTTTGTTACTGTCGATTTCCCCTTTTATGGCTGTTAGCATTTGTCTTATGTATTGAGGTGCTCCTATGTTGGGTGCATAAATATTTACAATTGTTATATATTCTTCTTGGATCGACCCCTTGATCATTCTGTAGTGTCCTTCTTTGTCTCTTTTAATAGTCTTTAAAGTCTATTTTGTCTGATATGAGAATTGCTACTCCAGCTTTCTTTTGATTTCCATTTGCATGGAATATCTTTTTCCATCCCCTCACTTTCAGTCTGTATGTGTCCCTAGGTCTAAAGCGGGTCTCTTGTAGACAGCATATATGCGAGTCTTGTTTTTATATCCATTCAGCCAGTCTATGTCTTTTGGTTGGAACATTTAATCCATTTACATTTAAGGTAATTATCAATATGTATGTTCCTATTACCATTTTCTTAATTGTTTTGGGTTCATTTTTGTAGGTCTTTTCCTTCTCTTGTGTTTCCTGCCTACGGAAGTTCCTTTATCATTTGCTGTAAAGCTGGTTTGGTGGTGCTGAATTCTCTTAACTTTTGCTTCTTTGTAAAGATTTTAATTCCTCCATTGTATCTGAATGAGATCCTTGCTGGGTAGAGTAATCTTGGTTGTAGGGTTTTCCCTTTTATCACTTTAAATATGTCTTGCCACTCCCTTCTGGCTTGCAGAGTTTCTGCTGAAAGGTCAGCTGTTAACCTTATGGGGATTCCCTTGTATGTAAATTGCTGCTTTTCCCTTGCTGCTTTTAATTTTTTTCTTTGTATTTTTGATAGTTCGATTAATATGTGTCATGACATGTTTCTCCCTGGATTTTTCCTGTCTGGGACTCTCTGTGCTTCCTGGACTTGACTATTTCCTTCCCCATATTAGGGAAGTTTTCAACTATAATCTCTTCAAATATTTTCTCAGTCCCTTTTTTTTCCTCTTCTTCTTCTGGGACCCCTATAATTTGAATATTAGTGTGTTTAGTGTTGTCCAGAGGTCTCTGAGATTGTCCTCAATTCTTTTCATTCTTTTTTCTTTATTCTGCTCTGTGGTAGTCATTTCCACTGTTTTATCTTCCAGGTCACTTATCCATTCTTCTGCCTCAGTTATTCTGCTATTGATTCCTTCTAGAGTATTTTTAATTTCATTTATTGTGTTGTTCATCACTGCTTGATTCCTCTTTAGTTCTTCTAGGTCCTTGTTAAACGTTTCTTGTATTTTCTCCATTCTGTTTCCAAGATTTTGGATCATCTTTGCTATCATTACTCTGAATTCTTTTTCAGGTAGACTGCCTATTTCCTCTTCATTTGTTAGGTCTGGTGTGTTTTAACCTTGCTCCTTCATCTGCTGTGTATTTCTCTGTCTTCTCATTTTGCTTCACTTACTGTGTTTGGGGTCTCCATTTCGCAGGCTGCAGGTTCATAGTTCCCATTGTTTTTCGTTGTCTGCTTCCAGTGGGTAAGGTTGGTTCAGTGCATTGTGTAGGCTTCCTGGTGGAGAGGACTGGTGCCTATGTTCTGGTGGATGAGGCTGGACCTTGTCTTTCCAGTGGGCAGGGCCATGTCTGGTGGTGTGTTTTGGCATGTCTGTGAACTTAGTATGATTTTAGGCAGCCTCTCTGCTAATGGGTTGTGTTGTGTTCCTGTCTTGCTAGTTGTTTGGCATGGGGCGTACAGCACTGGGGCTTGCTGGCTGTTTGGTGGAGCTGGGTCTTAGCATTGTGAAGGAGATCTCTGGGAGAGCTCTTGCTGATTGATATTACTTGTGGCCGGGAGGTCTCTGGTGGTCCAATGTCCTGAACTTGGCTCTCCCACCTCAGAGGCTCAGGCCTGACACCAGGCTGGAGCACCAAGACCCGTTCGCCACACGGCTCAGAAGAAAAGGGAGAAAAAAAAAGAAAGAAGAAAAAAAATTTTTTACTTATTAAAATAAACATCATCATAATAATAATTTAAAAAAAAGGAAGAGAGCAACCAAACCAATAAATCCACCAGTGATGACAAGCACTAAACTAAGATAAACATAATAATCAGAAACTAGTCATTCGCAGACAGGAAACCCCAAGTCTACAGTTGCTCCCAAAATCCCCCACCTCATTTTTGGGATGATTCATTTTCTATTCAGGTATTCCACAGATGCAGGGTACATCAAGTTAATTGTGGAGATTTAATCCGCTGCTCCTGAGGCCGCTGGGAGAGATTTCCCTTTCTCTTCTTTGTTCGCACAGCTTCTGGGTTCAGCTTTGGATTTGGCCCCGCCTCTGTGTGTAGGTCCCCTGAGGGCGTCTGTTCCCCACCCAGATAGGATGGGGTTAAAGGAGCAGCTGATTCGGGGGCTCTGGCTCACTCAGGCCGGGGGGAGGGAGGGGTACTGAGTGCGGGGCGAGCCTGCGGCGGCAGAGGCCGGCGTGACGTTGCACCAGCCCGAGGCGTGCCACGCGTTCTCCCGGGGAAGTTGTCCCTGGACACGGGACCCTGGCACTGGCAGGCTGCACAGGCTCCCGGGAGGGGAGGTGGGGATAGTGACCTGTGCTCGCACACAGGCTTCTTGGTGGCTGCAGCAGCAGCCTTAGCGTCTCATGCCCGTCTCTGGGGTCCGTGTTGATAGCCGTGGCTCGTGCCCGTCTCTGGAGCTCGTTTAGGCGGTGCTCTTAATCCCCTCTCCTCGTGCACCCTGAAACAATGGTCTCTTGCCTCTTCGGCAGCTCCAGGCTTTTTCCAGGCCTCCCTCCCCGCTAGCTGTGGCGCACTAGCCCCCTTCAGGCTGTGTTCATGCCACCAACCCCAGTCCTCTCCCTGCGCTCCGACCGAAGCCCGAGCCTCAGCTCCCAGCCCCGCTCGCCCCGGCGGGTGAGCAGACAAGCCTCTCGGGCTGGTGAGTGCCGGTCGGCACCGATCCTCTGTGCGGGAATCTCTCCGCTTTGCCTTGCGCACCCCTGTTGCTGCGCTCTCCTCCGTGGCTTTGAAGCTCCCCGCCTCCGCCACCCACAGTCTCCGCCCATGAAGGGGTTTCCTAGTGTGTGGAAACCTTTCCTCCTTCACGGCTCCCTCCCACTGGTGCAGGTCCCGTCCCTATTCTTTTGTCTCTGTTATTCTTTTTTCTTTTGCCCTACCCAGGTACGTGGGGAGTTTCTAGCCTTTTGGGAAGTCTGAGGTCTTCTGCCAGCGTTCAGTGGGTGTTCTGTAGGAGTTGCTCCACATGTAGATGTATTTCTGATGTATTTGTGGGAGGAAGGTGATCTCCGCGTCTTACTCCTCCACCGTCTTCTCTACCTCCTCTTTTACAAGCACTGCACAAGGCACGGACAATGTTTGAAGCTACTTTGGTCTTCACCTCTCCACCTCCCGACACTTGTAGTGGCCTGGCTCTCAGCATCTGGCATGAGGACAGCCACTGGACCCCTGTCATCTAAGGCCAATGCATGAGCTCACATTCTGGCCTTGAAGTTAGAAGGGAGAGCTCCTCCAATGATGAAATGATGCATTTTTCCTCAAACACAAACCCATCTTAAACCTTTGGCTTTTTGTGTCAACGAATTTTGGGTTATATTTGCTCAGGTTTTATTAAATTCAGGAGGGAATTATTGCAAGATTGATCTTTCACATCAGCCTAAACTTATAATTGCTCTAACTTCTTTGCTAAGAGTTTCTTTGGCATTTCTCAAATTATTGAGATGGCTTTAAAATCAATAGATGATGGGCCTGCTAAAAATGATCCAAGTGGATCCCAGTTCTCTTTTATGGGTTTTGAGATTAAATAAAATCCATAAATAGTTAACGACTGGGAATTATGGGAAAGCTGTTATGCTGTTTTTTGTGGGGAGGGGCTAGGTAAAACTGGAGTATACTTGGCATTCATATGATAGCTTCAGTGTTTTTGCTATTAATAGAAATTTTGACCATATCAATGGTTAGTTTCTAAATAATTGCTTGATTCAGACATTCTAATGTCCTGGTAAAATGTTCAGTGATAGTTTGGTTATCTTGACTAGAGTCAATTTAAGCACTATTGTGAGATTTGTGCTAAAAAACCCACATTATTTAATTTTTTTCAGCTCACACATTCTGGTATTATAAACTGTTAGCAAAAATGTCATAGAGGACTAAAGTCATGTGAGTTCTCTTTTTTTCAGTGTGTATATTTATTTCCTTGTCTATATCTTCATTAATTCAGATTATGAGTTAATATACAATTTTTAGAATTGAGAGCTTTGCTGGTGAACTACTGTATAACAGCTTTCTTGAAGAGATGTACCTGTTTCATGAGATAGTAATATTTTAATTAACCTTTAAATGCATGTAGGTACACATAGGATTCAGTAGATCTGGTTTGGACTATTTGCATATAGAAAGAACCCCCCTGGATTTTTTTTTTTTTTTTTTGAGATATGCGGGCCTCTCAATACGCGGGCCTCTCACTGTTGTGGCCTCTCCCGTTGTGGAGCACAGGCTCTGGACGCACAGGCTCAGCGGCCATGGCTCACGGGCCCAGCCGCTCGGCGGCATGCGGGATCCTCCCGGACCGGAGCATGAACCCGTGTCCCCTGTATCGGCAGGCGGACTCTCAACCACTGCGCCACCAGGGAAGCCCCCCCGCCCTGGATTTTATGGCACTAAGCTCAACTCTTACATGCACATTGCTCAGTGCCCTTATGAGGTTTGCTTTGGGGACCAGGGCTTAATCAGATCCGTTTTTTAAGAATAAGAAGGACTAACAGAAAGACAAACAAGGACTAAAAGGGGACCGAGAGCAGAGATTCACATTTCTACTTAGAAGACCACTGAGTATAAGATAGACCTCTGAGAAAGCTAAGCTTGGTTAAGGTCAAGCAGGACATGCCCTCTGGCTGAGAATGATGGGGACCCTTGCAACTGTGCAAAGAGGCACACACACGGGTGACCTTCTGGAAAACAAATGTCATCAACAAGCCTCCAGAACTGTGTGAGAAAGAGGAAGCCCAGGCTTGACAACTGGCACATTCTATTCTCCCTGACAGCTTTATTTCTTGTTGTGAAGTAATATACTGGCTTTCGGACATATAAGTTCATTTTTCCTACCATGGCCTGGATGAAGCAGGATTTGATGGTTCCTTGAAGAAGACCTTGAATTGTAGCCATGACAGAATACCCCCTGGGAACCAGCTGGCCCTCCTGTCAGCACAGTGGTACAGGGCTCTAGCTGATAAGGTTAAAGCTCATTGATGATACATTTAGCCTCAGGTATGAAAATGTCAAGATAATTAGTATTCAAAGGTGGCAAGGTTTCCTGTTTTACTAATGAGACTGAAAGGACACTAAAAAAAGGATGCTTATAATGGAAACATTAGAAAGGATTAGGCAGAGCTTACTGACCTGTTAAAAAGACAATAGGTCAGTAATCTTGACCATTTAAAGCCTGACATTGAGTTAATGTTGTACTTTTTTGGTCCCAATCATCTTCACCACCATTGTCAGATTTTTCAAGAAATATTCATTGCGAACTTGCTTTATGCAGAGCATATGCTGAACCCTGGGATATAGAGAAGTAGAAACATACCCCCTGCCTTCACGGGGCTTTCACTTCAGGGGGACAGTGACCTATGAACTGGGACTATAACATACTGGGAATGCTTTTTGAGTGGCTTGGGGACTCAGTCTCTTTTATACCCATCCTATCATACCTCTTCAAAGATGACTCCCATTTTCCTAGGATCAAGCATGATGAATTCATCTTATCTATTGCTTCCTATCATAAGGTATTTTGGTGTCTACATATTTCTCTGTCTTAGAGGGATGGTGGCATTAGAAAGAATAGAAGGGTGTGGATGGTGGGGTGGTATTTACGAAAGGAGAAATGATGTCTGAAATATATAAAGAAAGGGAAATAATTTTTTTTTCAGTTGTTTGAAGAATGTTGATACTAGCTCGTTATAGGTGGACCCAGTAACAACCTTGGTGTGGTCTTGGAATGATTTGCCATCATCACTTGGTATCCATGGGGGCACTGGTTCTAGGACTGCCCCCCCCGCTTTGCCCCATGGATACCAAAATCTGTGGATGCTCAAAGCCCTATTGTAAAATGGTGTAGAATTTTCATGAAACCTATGCACATGCTCCCATATACTTTAAATTATGTCTAGGTTACTAATAATACCAAATACAATGTCAGTGCTATGTAAACAGTTGCCTGTGTGTGGCAAATTCAAGTTTTGCTTTTTGGAACTTTATGGAATTTGTTTTTTCAAATATTTTCAATCCATGGTTGGTTGAATCTGGGGATGTGGAAACTGGGTATAAAGGGCCAACTGTATTTCAGTTATTTTTCATCTACCTGATTGGTCTCAAGACTACGATGGCCTAAGTCAAAACAAGAGGAAAAGTCTTATCGTTCCTCTGCTCAGAAATCTTAAATCTGGAAAACATAATGTCAAGAGAGGAAAAAAAATACAAGGTGCAGAAATGGTATTTACTGTGGGGTGCTACTTTCATAACTTTAAAACCATTAAAATACTGTATATTGTTTATGGATTACAGATAATATGGTAGAAAGTGGCATGCATGAGAATGATAAACAGAAAATACAGGAGAGTATTTTGCTGTGGGTGAGAGGAAGGGAGGGTCATGCCAAGGAGAAAGTCTTCAAATGTGTTTATAATATTCCATCTCTCAAGTTAGTTGGGGAGTGCACAGCTGGCCCATTATATTATTCTCCTAATTTGGGGGGTAAAATTTTCATTTTTAAAAGTTTCATCTCAGCCTGCGCACCGCAACGAAGAGTAGCCCCTGCTCGCTGCAACTAGAGAAAGCCTGTGCACAGCAATGAAGACCCAATGCAGCCAAAAAATAAATAAATTTTAAAAAAAGTTTCATTTCAAAAGAAGAGTGGGAATTAGAGAATGTGCTATTTCAATGCATATATTAAATCTTTGCTTACGTCGGTGTTATTTCCTTCCTTCATCTCTACTAGAGGTTCATGTGAGAAAATAACAAATACATCTGGTGTTTGACTCTGAGAGCTTAGTTCTGCTAACTTCCGGTCAGCCTCAGACCGAGGATGGTTGGCCACGCAAATATTATTTCTGAATATTTTCTGGCCCGCATTTCCCTGTGTGCATGTTGGCTGCTCCCTTTGGTATCGATTTTGCACCTGCCCTCCCAGGGGGATTTACTTTGGCTGGGAAACTGCAGTGGGGCTCAAAAGTACTTTTTCTCATTAGAACTTTAAGCTTCTAAACCCACTCCTGGGCTCAGCGACTCTTTCCTTTAGTGAATCAAATGTGAGGAGGGCCTGAGCTGGTGCTCCATAAATTGAAGAGTGCACCTGACATCTTTTCAACTGAGCCTTTTCATTTTGAGCAGTTTCTGAGTAGTACTACTCATGGAGATGAGACCAAGGTATTTAAAACTAATGGGTTTAATTTGATTTTCCCCCATTTGGCCTGAAGCACAATTCAAGTCATTTCTATTCTCTCTAGGCTTTGGCTAGTGATGAGAAGCAGGTACAATGCTGAGATATAAGCAAAATCTTGAAGGAACTGTTTCTACATTACAATAAATAATTAATAAGTGGATAAATTGTTATATGTGGATGGTATAGTTGGAGATACAAAGGGAAAATCCATAAAAAATGAGCTAGGAAGGGAAAGGAGTGATGAAGCAAGCAAACTTCATAGGCCAACACTCGTCATGTGCACAGATAATCTGATTCCAATCTGATTCCCTCTTTAATTTCCCTTAAGGAAATTCCAACATTTCTTTAATAAAAATGTTAGTCTCCAGTAAGTAAATTTTTGTTTTAACTGAGAAAAGTTTGGTTTCCTTATCACACAATAACATACATATATATGTACATGTATACGTGTGTATGTAGCCCTGTCTAACTATCTATCATGTCTTTAAAAAATCTAAACCAACTTGTTTTACATGCTACAAAGATTGGAATATAAACCAGGTGAAAAAGAAGTGCTCCTCTGTTGAACAAAGCTTCTGCCCCTGTTACAGTGCAGGAGCTGTCTCCCTTTCCTCCAGTTTTCATAGAGAGGAAGAAACTAGTACCCTACTGCCCTAACATGGAAAACAATGGAAGGAATACATGTGGCCTCTCATAAGCTCTCATTGTATTTCTCAGGGGAGATGGGATTAGGGAGTGTGGAAAATGAAGGGATTGAGCATGGAAGGCTCAGCCTTGCCCAGGTGTCTCTTGGAAAGACCTGTTCTCAGCAGTACTTCTTTGCTCATAACTGTGATGCACTTTCTAGGTAGGTCCTGTCCCTACAGGGGGAGGGGGATGGCTTCAACTGTGGGGCAACATACAACTTGAGAGAGAGAGATTAGGAAGCTCAACTCTGGCCATAGGTCAAGCCCAACCCTTTAGTTTGGCCTCATCAGGAATGATGCTGTAATTTTTATCGTGATTTGTCCAATTTCTGCGTCTTATCAAATGGGGCCGAACTCACTAAGAGGAGAAGGATGTGACTAATGATTATCTCCCACCCCCGGTGACTTCCTTGTGGTTCCTGCACATGTGGATATGTGTAGAGTAAGGTAGGCAAGGGATGTGGCAATGTCCTTAGTTCTCTTCCTGGACCAAACATGGGAAAACAGTCTACATTCTCTATATCTAAAAATCTTCTCTCTGTATGTGTATTGCAGGTTTCTCAACCTCAGCACTATTGATGTTTTGGGCCCTTTATTCCTTGTTATGAGGACTATGCTGTGCATTCTAGGAAATCAGCAGCATTTCTAGTCTCTGTCTACTACATGCCAGGAGCACCTACCCAGTTATAACGACCAGATGTCTCCAGACATTGACAAATGTCCTCTGGGTCGAGGGCGGCAAACTCACTTTCTGTTGAGAGCCACACTTCCCTATAACATTCAATGCCTGTTTCTTATTTTTGCAAGACAGTCAAATGGAGAATAGTTTTTCTTAGTATCTAAGAAACTTGTAGCAATGTAAATTGGCTTTCCACATACATCTCACTATGTAATATACCAGAATAGGATTTAAGAGGTCTGGGTTCTAGTCCTGGCTCTGCCACAAAAAAGCTGTGTGACCTTAGGTAATTTACCCTCAAACCCCCTAGGTTAAATTTTTGTTATACATAAATTAGCATAAATGTTATGCAATAGATTCCTCCTGGTTCTTATATTCTATTATTCCACATTTGGAGTACATTTACACTTTCAAAAAGGGCTGCTTTTGTGATCCTTGAGTCATTAATTCCACTTCATGTAATTTGTTCTAAGAAATACATGTGTATGCAAAGATTTCCATACAAGTATCCTCACTGCATTGTTGTTTGTAATGGCAAATAATTGGAAATAGCCCCAAGGTTCATCTTCACATAGTTAGATAAATAAATTGTAGAACATCCATGCAATATAATACCACTTAGCCATTGTAAAGAATAGGGTTGGGAGTTATCTATATGTATATATAAAATATGGAAATAAATATATTATGAAAAGATGCACTACATACATTGATATGCAGGAATTGAACAAATAGAAATAGAACATACTTTACAATCCTATTTATATTTACAAACTTATCTCTGCATATGTAAACATGTGAATAGAAAATATCAAGGCTTATACACTAAATTGTTAATTGTTAATATTTGAGGGGGGTGGATTATGAATGAGCTTCTCTTTTACATTACATGTTTCTGTACCACTCAAAATGTTAATTTTTTAAAGAAGAAAATAAGCAAGGTGTATTTTTAAAAGGAATGTATATTTGCCTTCATACTGGACTGAGGTGGTTAAAAAAGTGATTTTATCGAGGTCATTGTTATCAACTGGAGGCAGTCCCCTCGCCCTCCTCCAGGGATACTTGTCAATGTCTGGAGGCAGTTTTAGCTGCCACAACAAAGGGTTGGGGGCAGTACTTGGCATCTAGCAGGCAGGAGCCAGGGATGCTGATAAGCACTCTACAGAGGTCAGGCCTCCCACAACAAAGAATTATCAAGTCCAGATGTCAATAGGGTCAAGGTTGGGAAACCTTGATCTTGGACATTTGATCAAGAACAGCGGATAGAAATGTACTGATTGTGATGAAGTACTTATCTGAAGAGATTGCCTTTAAAACCTGCAGGGAATATTACCGTGGAGCCTAGACATATCCATCAGAGAGCATGTTCCTCATCGTATCACCTTTTTCTTGGAATATTATAGGACATTATAAAAAACACTCTACCCAGTTTACCAAAAAGTGTTTTTCTCTCATATATATATTTTTAACTCTTATTCTTTACATTCTCTCCTTGAAAATCATGTCTACAATGAATTACTTACACATTCATCTACAATGAATTACTTACACTCCAGCCCCCCTGGCTTAACGATGTTATCAAAGTGCCACGTTCTTGCCATTTCTGGTCTTCCATTCTCCATGTTGGCTTCATCCTCAGCCTCGTTGCAAGATGGTGAGTACAGTTCTCGGTGCCATTATTAATCACAGAGACAGCTGGAGGGAGAAGAGAGCGTGCCTCTTTCTGTGGCTTTGTCCTAGGAGCAGCTTGACTTGCTCTCACATCTCAAGAACCAGCACTGGGTCATGTACTTACCACTGCCCTAATTACTGGCTGTGGAAGAGGATTCATTTAGATCAACCACACCCACCTCTGGAGATGTCGGGGAGGGAAGGGTGGTCAGCTTCCCCTTTCCTGACTATGGGTGGGGAGGATAAATACAAGAACAATACTGGGTTTCTGTTAAGAAGAAGAGGAGGAGCACTGGTTGTTGGGCAGGTAACTCACAGTGTCCACATCACAGGAGCATCCCTGTGTGCTCCAGTGTTGCTCAATGACCTTCCATTAAAGGGCAAACCCATCCTAATTAATTCCACATTTAGCTGAGTTAGTTCTGGATCATAAACTCCTTGAGAACAGGGATAGAGATTTGTTCATAGACTTATTAATTATTTATGCCTTGACTGCTTTCAAAAAGCACTTGAAATGACTTACAATAAAGATGGATACAATAAAACTCTTAAAACCATAGTTATATAGCGAGTCATTTTATGAAAGGATGGGATTGAGATTCATCTTTTTTACCTTTCACATCACCTACCTTAGTGCTTTGTGCATTAAAAAAAATGGTTCAGAATAAATAAATGGCCATGCCCACCATTGGCTGGGAGCATAAGCTTTATGAAATACCAAGAGAATCATTTCACAAGTAGCAGCCCGTGCTTCCCTGAGGGGAGGCATCAGAGTTGCTTATCAGGCTAAGGTTGAGCAGATCTTTCGTGCTAAGGGCAAACAGTACAGGTGACGATTGACCTTGCCATTGGCAGCCACAGATGGGTGGATTGTTGTCCTTACACTGATCTTTTCAGTGTGGCACTTGAGTGGCAAAGAACCATCTAAACAGCACTTATAAAACTTCTGGGATCAAAAATATGTGTGTGTAGATTAATGTGTATATCAGTTTATCCCCGTTATCTGTATATCCAAGACTTTCTGGAAATCCTTCCCACCAGCTAAACTATAACTTAAGGTACCCAACACTTCCTTCTGTGTTTTTTATTATTTAGGAAATAATAAATATATTTATTTCCTTGAAAATGTAAATGAGTGAAGAGACTTGATGTGCTCTTATTTGACATTTAGATTTTAAGTAGAAGCAAAACCTTCAGCTAAAGACAACTCTCCAATGGTTAGATTCTAGGCCCTGGGAGTTCTACTTCTGATAATGGTGAACTTAGATGGTTCAGGTTAATCTTCCAGCTGGGAATAATGGAAAAGCTGGATCAAATATAAAAAACATCTATTCTAAGGCTTAAGAAAGTAGCAATACAGTGACAACTTATGTATCAAAGTTCTGGGGGAAGGAATCCGAAGAGATGAGGCTGGCCTTTGGGGCTGCTTTCCTGTAGAAGGAGATTTAAAGGCTAAGATTAAACAGAGCTTTAACAGCCTTACAGGGCTGGTGAGACAAACACCAGAGTTAAGGGTTCATCAAGGAGGGAGCTCTGCTAAACCCCTCAGGTTTTTGTTTTGGGATCCCAAAGGCAAACCCTAGGAGTAAGAGTAAATTGGAAACAGTTGTTTTTCTTTGTAATTTTTATTGGAGTATAGTTGAGTTACAGTGTTCTGTTTCAGGTATACAGCAATGTGAATCATATATATATATATACTTATTATATTATATATGTATACATGTTAATCCCAATCTCCTAATTTATCCCTCCTCCCCACATTTCCCTTTTGGTAGCCATAAGTTTGATTTCTATGTCTGTGAGTCTGTTTCTGTTTTGTAAATAAGTTCATTTTAAAATTAGATTCCACATGTAAGTGATATCATATTTGTCTTTCTCTGACTTACTTCACTTAGTATGATAATCTCTAGGTCCATCGACGTTGCTGCAAATGGCATTATCTCCTTTTCTTATAGCTGAGTAATATTCCATTGCATATATATGCTACATCTTCTTTATCCATTCCTCTGTTGATGGACATTTAGGATGCTTCCATGTCTTGGCTATTGTAAATAGTGCTGCAATGAACATTGGGGTGCACATAACTTTTCAAATTATGGTTTTCTTCAAATATATGCCCAGGAATGGGATTTCTGGATCATATGGTAGTTCTATACTTAGTTTTTTAAGGAACCTCCATACTGTTCTCAATAGTGGTTGTACCAATTTACATTTTCACCAACAGCGTAGGAAGGTTCCCTTTTCTCCACACCCTCTCCTGGAAATAGGTTTTGAATCATGTCAAACCCTGACTAAATTGTGGTGATCTGGAATTGTGAGTGTCCCTTGTCTAGATCTAGAAGCATGATTAAAACTCCTTAGAAGGAAGATAGCATATTGTAGAGCCTTAAATTTTATTTATATTTTTCATATGAGGAAACACAAATTTGTCACCACAGACCAAAAGAAACAAGAGACAAAGGAACCAGATCCATAGGGGATCCAGATAATGGAATTAATTAGAGCCAAACTTTAAAACAACTAAGCTTAATATTTTCAAGAAAATAAAAGGTGAGACTGAGAGAGAATAGAACAGAAACAATATTTGAAGAGAAACAGGACAGAATTTTCCAGCGGTGATGAAAAAACCTTCAAACCAGAGATACATGCCGTAAGCAAGACTAGTACCAAGAAAACAAGATAATCACAAGGAAAATAGATTAAAAAATAATAAATTCAATAAATCTGAATAAAGCCAAGGTAGAGGGAGAAACGAGAGAGAGAGTAAAACACAGAACAGATGGGACCAACAGAAAGCAAATGGTAATGTGGTAGTTTAAACTCAAATACATGAGTCATTACATTTGAAATAAACATGCTAAAATATTCCAATTTAAAGATTGTCAGACTGGATTAGGAAAAAAAACAACTCAAAGCCCAACTATATGCTGCTTATGAGATATACATCTTAAATATAGGGGTACAGAATTTTTCAGACACTAGAAAACTAAGTAGGACAGGATTTGACATGGGACACATTCTTCCATGTGCCTAAAGTAACTGCAGTGCAGAGCTGCCTTGCTGGGCTGGGTCTGCAGCTAGAAAGTGATTTATTAGGACACTGAGTAACTGCTGACTGACTTATCAGACACATTTACCCAAGACTGTAATGTATTATGGGGTCTAGCAGAAAGTATAGATTAAGGATTCCTAATCTTTTCACGATGAGATATAATGTTTTGGTTTCTCCGAAGCCTTATGTCATTGGATGATATGCACGAATGGAGGTGGTGGAGGGAAGGTGGCAGGTGAATTTTTTTCTTTCCTTCTTGAAATCTCTTAAAGCAGTGGGGTGAGACTTGAGCAGTTAGGCAGACGTGGAATTAGCCAGGGGATTTGGCTATGCTTTTTCAGATTGTAAGAAACAGTGACCTGCTTGGGCACATTTTGGTGATGAGTGTTTATGGGAGGGGTAGATGGGGAAGTGAGAAAACACAGGAAATCATCCCAATAGCCTGGTATTGGGGAGAAAGTGGATCCATAATCAGTACCACTGGGGTACAAAAGGGGTCATCTTACCTTCTTCTCAGAAATCTTTCTCCAGACTTCTAAATATGTGTCTTCTTAATCCCTGCCATTGAGAGAATGTCTAATTGTCAGAGGATGGGGGAAGCAATTTCAATTGTATTATGAATGATCACTGTTCATAATTAAAACTAGTCTTTAAGATTTACTTCTGTAGTCATTACTGTGGTATCATCAGCAGTACAGTTCGATATAATGAATGCTTTAGAATCTTATAATAATTGTTCAGGGTATTGGTACTAGCATGATTATTTTTACCCTAATAGGGCACTGACATCCCCTCTGTACTCTGCTGCTCATTCTGTGTGCCTGGGGGTAGAGGGCACAAGAGGAAAGACAGCTTTGGTTTTAATGGCACTTCCTCTCTCTTCAGTTCCAGCTCATCTATGCTTCAGTTTTAATTAAGTTCTACTTTCATGTCAGTGAATACTCCATGTAGTTTATTAAAAAATAAGGTTAATTTATCTGGGGCTTCTATTAAATTGCAGTTGCTGGCCTGAGGATCCAAGACCGTTTGGAACAGAGGGAAATTATGTATTTTTGTGTCCCTGGGAGGTGAGGCGACACCCTGGTCCTGCACCATCTTCCCACACCTCCAGTATTTACCAGAGCTGAACCCTCCTTGTAAATTTGTTGAATTGAATCCCAAGGTCGAGTATCTGAAGGAAGGAGCCTTGGGACACTATATTAATTTCATCCGTGCCATAAATTCCTAACCCATATTTTCAGTGCACTAATGCACCATTTAAAGTAAGCCTCCTGAGAATCTTGTGAAATAGAACATATTATTGTAGTAATTTAAATAAACCCTCCACTCCTTCCTCCAATCCATAATTTATATACAGATTTTGTGTTGAAATCTTAGAATTTCATAAATGGGATTTCCCTAAATTGAGGAGTACTTAATTTGAAACGTTGCCCAAGAGAGGATTCTGTCCTTCAGGTCATTAACTTATTACATTTATCAATATTTTGGCCAAGGATCAAACATTTGGAAGTTGGATGGAAAATGGAAGGTGTATAGCTAGATTTTTTTTTTTAACACACCAGATACCGTGATCCAGTAAAGCGAAGAGAAAAATTTTCTTGACAATCAGTGAGTGTAAACTAGTCAACATATGCTATTTGCATTGAACCCAGCATGATTTTCTAATTTTTCTGATCTAATCACCCATAGGGGACCTGAAGTTTCATGTATGTGTGGGTCACTGAGAAACGTCATCCATTTTTCCAAAGACAACTGTAAATGAGAGGAAAGAAAAACCACACTATATTTAATTCTAGTCTCTCATAGCCTGCTCTGATGGTCTTCCAGGTCTTGGCATTGTAGGTCACTGTCTACTAAGGTGCCATGTCATGGACTAGGTAGAACCATACACTTTTGTATAATTCCACTCATTTCTACTATTTACTTGCCATCAAGTCTGATGACGCCTATTCCTGAAGACTTCATTGTCATCTTCAAACTGGATCTTCCTTTCTCCCTAGAATAGATGATCTATTAAAAATCCAGTTAGATTCACTAAACATTTATGAGATTTCTATTATTGCAAATAATTATGCCTAGAGATGGGAAAGTACAAGATAAATATGATGGACTTGGCGCTTTCCATTATTGAACCATTAAGAAAAAAACAAATTATGAGTTTTAAAGGATACTGACACCACTGACGTTAGTGTAATTACTATCAATGAAAGTGGCAACTCCCATGGTAAATTAGACCTTGTTTCCCAGAATAGCTGAGATTCTCATTGATAACACACAGAGAACACAAGCAAATCAGGAAGGAAAGAAGGCTATTAATTCTAAATAGAAACTACACTAAGTGAAAATTGAGAAGGGAAAATGAGTTTTTAAAAAAAGAAATAACTCTGTGCTCAGAATAAACTTCTTTTATGGGTAGTTTATTATGTCTTAGAATTGTGCTAAGTGTTTTACTTGTATTATCTCATGTAATCCTTTACCAGTGCTGTGGCTTAGAATTATTGTGTAATTGATAAGAAAATGGAGACTTAGAAAGTTTAAGTAGTGGACAATGGAACCAGGTAACCTAACTAAAACCCCCCAAATTTTAGCCATTCTGTCATTCTGGGTAACTTATCTGGGTACCAATCACAACTATAATCATACAATTGTCCCTCTGTATTCATGAGGTATTTGTTCTAGAACCTGCTGTGGATACCAAAATCTGTGGATGCTTAAGTCCCATAGTCAGCCCTGTGGTTCTGTGTTTCTGCATCTGTGTTTCTGCATCTGTGGCTTAAACCAACCTTAGATCATGTAGTTCTGTACGTATTTATTGAAAAAAATTTGTAAGTTCACACCCGCATTGTTCAAGGGTCACCTGTTCTTTTCTCTCAACCATTTCTTGTTGCTCATTGAAGATGATGTACTGTATACATTTTGGACTCACTTGAATTCATAGTCGCCTTTGGGTTGTACTTAAAACTGGGTACTTGGGCAAAAGAAATACAATGGCATTTTTACTAATTGACTTTGACTACCTTCCTCTGAATAATTTTGGGTAGAGAAAATAACACAACATTTAGAGGAAAGAGAACTGGGTTTGAATGTAAACAGAGGCACTAAGGTATTATATAAGAAAATGTAGTAAATGGCACATGGCACATATAAATAGGTTCATCCTTAAATGTAAATACAAAACAGAAAATACCTCAAATCTCCTTTCTTCCACGTTTATCTTTTGGAAGGAGTAGAGATAGAGAAAGTGAGACTAGGAGAATGTGGAGGTAATGTTAGGAGCAGGAAGGAAGAGAAGAGAAACCAGGAGAACATATGTCCAAAGATGCATGACTCCATCAGATAAGAGCCCACCAACCTTCTTTGTCACTCCTTCACCTACTGCCCCACCCCCCAATCTTGTCTCCAGTCCAAACATAAACGCAAATGAAACATGAATCTCTGTCTTCATCTAAAAAAGACTCACAGGAAGATTCATTTTTGAACTGCACTCCAGATGAGGGAGAGGTCTGTGGTTCCAGGTCCCACGTTTGTACTTTGCCGTTTGATGGGGTCCTGTACACTCAAGAGGAAGAATGAAAAGAGGGCTGAGTGGGGGAACTGAGGGCACCAGACGACAAGAGAAACTTTGCTGACTTTTCCTTTGGCAAGATCAGTCCTAAATTAACCCTAGGCTTCAAATGCAGTGAGGGATGAGGAGAATCTTCTGGAATTTTTAAATGCCACCAAGTACTTAAGACTCTTTTCTGGGTATTTAAAAAGGTCATGAAAATCATGCTCACCTTTGTCAGATATCTATGAGGTCATCATGAGTTAGGTTAAATGTGGAAACAAAGATTACAGGCTTGTATCTGATTCCAAAGTCCAAGTTATTATGGACTCCTCTCTCCTCTGCTCAGCCTCTGTCCTTGCTTTCAGGATGCCAAGGTAAAAGACTTGAGCTACATGCTTGTCATGGGACAGAGGGACAGGATCAACAGCACCAGATGTGGCAGTCAATGCCTTTGGTGATGTAGGTGATGAATTCCTGTGGGCCTCACCTACTGCCCCCACCCCCAAATCTTGTCTCCAGTCCAAACATAAACACAAATGAAACACAAATCTCTGTCTTCATCTAAGAAAGACTCACAGCAAGATTCAATTTTGAACTACACTCCAGATGAGGGAGAGGTCTGTGGTTCCAAGTCCCATGTTTGTCCTTTGTCATTTGATGGGGTCCTGCACACTCCTGAATTCCTGTGGGCTCAGCACATGTGGGACCTTGCTATTAATAAACTGTTCTGGTTAACTGAGAGGTACTAGTTGCCCACAGATAGACTGCCCATTTTTGAAGAATTATACAATTAAACTTAATTCAATTTTTCTGTGATGATAGCCTTTGAGGATCATGCAATTACTGCTTCTGTCTCATTATCATGAATAGAAATTCTCATCCTGCCAGCAAATTGTGGACGCAATGGCTCATGGAGAGCTCAAATAGAGAGAATGCCAGCAAGCCAGTATTGACTCTCTGAGGGTAACTAACCATTGTGGAGATACTGCTGGCGGCAAAGGATGTGACTATTCTAGAAGGGACGGGCAGGGGAAGTGACATTCCTTTTGATGTACACTACTGACCATCATTGAAATAACACCCACTTGAACTGATTTGCAAGCTCACATCATTGACTTCAGACATTTGTGCTCCTGGGCACTGTGACGAGTTATAAAGAAGACCTGCTAACAGCACACAGTGCCCTTTAAGGAGCACCCTTTGGTTGTGCTGCAAATAGAGATTCAGAACTCTGGTTTTGAATCCATGCTGGTGTCGGCTCATTGAAAGGAGCATTCAAGTTTCCATTAGAGCTGTGGTAAATGAAAATCTATTGAATTCCACAAGCATTTAATAGAGTATTTAATGTAGGCAAAGCTCTATGTTAGGTGATGTAGAGGTACAGGGATAAAGATGAAGGCTGATGCTTGGTAATCCATGGGTTCCTGGTTGTAGGAATCCTCTTCACCTGGTTCAGCGAAGCTCTCAGTAGAGCCCACTGCATTATAGACAGATGTGGACAAGCATGACATTGTGAAATACTGACTTTCCCTCTGTCTTAGTTCACATTCCTCCCCAAAGAAGACTATTTCAGGAGTAGTTTACTTGGGAAGTGATCCCAGGAAGCACAGCTGAGGAACTGGGGAAGGTGAGACAGGGAAGGGAGAAAAGCCAGTGTAAAGTATGTTGACAAGCACATCCCACTCTGGGTCACTGGGACTCTCTGAGGTACTTTGTAGGATATGTGCCAGATGTCCTACTGGAGGATGGGGAGTTGAGACATTTATTGACTCCCAGCCCCCATCAGTTGGGGATTGGCCTTGTGGTCACAAATTCCTCAGAAGTTCCTGGTGCAGACAAGACTGAGCAGGCTTGAGAGGCTGAGAGGAAATCAGGCGCTCCAGGTGGAAGCTGTCAGCAGGTTGGAAAAAATTTGTTCTAGAAATCACCTCAGACTAGGGGATTTCTGTTGATTTATTATAACAGTTGCATGTATTCACCACAGAAAGTTTGGAAAATAGAGAAAATAAAATTCTATAATCTCACTTCTCAGAGATAACCACTGTCATCATTCTGGTGCACTTCCTACCCCAAATTGGTTTTTCATTGTGTGTGTATGTGTGTGTATTCTATGCATGTGTATTGGTGGGGTTTTGCTTTGTTTTGTTT
Source organism: Mesoplodon mirus (assembly GCF_964341445.2). Lineage (NCBI taxonomy): Eukaryota > Metazoa > Chordata > Mammalia > Artiodactyla > Ziphiidae > Mesoplodon > Mesoplodon mirus. The sequence continues at coordinate 56,825,094 of NC_138990.1, forward strand.
GAAATTCGACTTTTTCTTGCTTTTTCTCCACCATTCAAAGCAGCTCTATCCTTAGTATTTACTTGTCTCAGGGAGTTTTGAAGAACTGAAAGTAGACAGTACATGAAGTTAGTGCATCCTCCTGTCTTGTAAGAATGTTGCAGAGATTATTCTGGGTGTTCTGGAGGAAGAGGGGAAATGAGGGAACCCTGGTGGCTTAGTCAGTTTGGGCTGCTATAATGAAATACCATAGACTGGGTGGCTTATAAACAATAGAAAATTATTTATCAAAGTTCTGGAGGCTGGAAGTCCAAGATCAGGGTGCTAGCATTGTTGAGTTCTGGTGAGGTCCCTTTTCTGGGTTGCAGACTACCAACTTGATGTATGCTCACATGGCAGAGAGCAGAGAGTTCTCTTGCTTAGGGCCTTTTATAAGGGCACCAATCCCATTCATGAGGGCTCCATCCCCATGACCTAATTGCCTCCTAAAGGCCCCTCCTCCTAATACCATGCCATTAGGGGATAGGATTTAACATATGAATTTTGAGGGGGCACAAACATTCAGTCTATAGCACCTTGACAGTAGCAAGAGAGAAGAGTTTCAATCCAAGATTGGAGGGTTGCTAGAAAAGCAACTCCTTGGTATCCCAGAAAGACTGGACCTTAGGCACAGGGACTCTAAGGCTTGCCAATGCTTCCAGAGCTCCACATAAGGCACAGAAGAAACAGATTCGCCCTGCAGAAAGCCTCGAGCCTGCTGGGCAGTGGCATCTGGGGATGGAGTGACTGACCTGTGCAGACTGACAATGATTACCCATGACCTAAGGGAGCTCCCTGCTGCTTGGCTCTGCATAATATTCTGGGACTTTTCCAAAAAAAAGGGAGACCTGCAGAAATGACTGTGAATTATTCCATCACCACTGTGGATGTGGGCTCATAATTAGCTTTAGTTTGATTAAGAAAGAAAGAGATAAAGCAAAACGAGGATTTAAATTCCAGATTTCTGTTGATTCCCAGGGAATTACTTTCCTGTGGCCTCCTTGACTTTGGGTTCCTGAGTCAAATCTACTCTCTAAGATGAAGCTCACATCAACTCAGATATGCTCTTTTGCTCTTTCATCATTTTCCACAAAAAATAAAAATCACTTATTATAAATATTTTATCTGGTCAATTTTACTAAAGACTGGGGTCCCAGGGAGAGATCACATTACCCTTCAGCCTCATACCATCTCGCTATCTTTGCTTTTCCTGTGTCTCGCCTTTCCACCTGCAGCAAAAATGGGCTCCACTGGCTCCTCTGTCTCTTTAGGCTGGGGTTTACTCTGATTCCTTGTTAAATGTATTCTCTGTTCTTGATCATTCTTCTAAGAAGAAAAACAACTTTCTCTCCTTTTCATTTCATTACAAGTTGCTAATGACCTTTCTGAACTGAATCATGACCTTGGGAGTCTTACGTTCTCCCAAAATTTCCTTAAGGAAATTGTTCTTCTAGATACAGACAGCACCCTTCCTAAAAGGCATTCTGTTGAATAAAGTTACATATGGTATATAAAACAGCCTCTTCAAGAATTTTCAAGCTGTGGGTCAAGAGCATTATGGCAGAGACACCAAATCCCATTTCATTTTTCTCTTCTCAGGAACTCTGGAAGATGTTCTGTAGCTTCCCTTATAGTTAGGATGTGACTATGTGATGAGTCTGAGCTATGAGCCATGACAGATGTCACTTCCAGGCTGAAGGACGTCCAAGCCGGCAGGCAGCTCTCCAGCTCTCTCTCTGTCACAGCAGCTGCAGAAGTGATGTGGTCAGATGGCAGAGCTGCAAAATGTAAGCAACCTGGACCACAGGGTCACCTCCTGGAGCAGCTGCCCTGGAGAGTTGCTTGACTGCTTGGACTTTGTGGTCTACTTGAGAAAGAAAGAAACTATTGTCATTTTAAGCCACGAAGATTTGTAGGTTATTTTGTAACTATAGCATATCCTAAATTAATGGTTAAGCAGTGATCTAAGTAACATGACTAACTCTGGTATCAGACTTACTAGGTTCCATTCCATGCCCTACCACTTTCTAGTTGTTTAACCTTAAAATAAAAAAAAAAACCGTAATCTTACTAAGCTTCAGTTTCTTCATATCTATAACAGTACCTTACTTGTACAAGGAGACAACCAATATGAGGTACTTAGAATACTGTCTGGCACAAAAGAAGTGTTCAAAAAGCAATAGCTTTTTGATGACAAGTATGATGCCTGATGATGTTTAAAAACTAAACTAAAATTATTAATATAAGCATATAAGTACTCCCAAGCAATTTCAATGTCCGTGTTCTTTGTTTATATTCAGAATCAATTATTCATCTAAAGTAATAGCATTGGGAAAGCTATTTGTTGAGTCAATATATGTTTACTTACTAAGGGCAGTAATCAAATGTATGAGCCTTTGTTGCCACACAGTTGCATGTAGCACTGTTTTATAGATATTTTAATCTTTTGCAACCATGATTATATCTATTTATTATTTCTAAGCTAGCCTATTTTTGCTCCTTTTTTCCTCCCTAAATTGGTTTTCCCACCAACTCGTCTTCCTATTATAAACAGAGGCCTGTCTTACCTCTTTCAAGTGAGTACACATGGCAGTACATTCTTGATTCTGTCCATCTCTCTCTGTGCTGGTTGTCAGGGTGATGGGGAGGGGAGGCTAGAGACTGGTGAGGGATGAGACAAAATGTTTTCGCAGTTTAATGCCTGGGTGGCTGGCAGTTTGGCGGGGACCTTAGTAAAGTGAAGGACACAATGGAGCTAATTTTCTCTCTGTAGTATGTGAGTACACTCTGGAGAGGGGGATTTCAGGCCGGTCAGCACAAAGCAGTTTTGTTGTGTATGTCTGTGGTACCAGCAGACCGTTAAGGTGGAAACATCCTGTAGCTTTTGAGAAATGCAGAATTCCAATTTTGGAAAGAGTTTGCTCCTATATTTAGGAATTACTTAGTTGAGAAGTTAAAATTGAAGAGATTGAGAGTAGAACAAAAAAAGATTCCTCAAATTAAGTAGAAGGAATAGGGGCCAATTAAGAGAACAGAGAGGAGGACCATCATAAGAGGACATTGCTCTGAAAGCTAAAGAGGAGAGTTCCATGGAGTGTCTGGTACATAGACACTAAATAATTAATTAGGAGAATGAGTGGCTGGAAGGGCATTCAACCATGCTAAATGGCCCAGGCTCTTTAAAGAGAATGCAATCGAATCAGCCTCACTCCTGGCTCTAGGTTACAACCTTTGTATTCATTTTTAATTTTACTTGTTTTGTTTGTTTGGTGTTTTTCCAGCGCTTAGTTCTAATTTATTTTACCTTGCTGCCTTAACTGATTTTGGAGCAAAGGAAGATACTTAGAAATTAAAGCATTTTTTTCCTAAGCAATTCTAAATTAACAGGATTTGAAACAAATCAAGAAAATATTTACTATTCAACCTCACCAGGAGACTTCTACCCAATAGAACATTATTATAAAACTTGGAATAAGCACACTGTCATAGGACTGAACCCCAGATGCATCTGGATAGCAGTCATCATTATAAAAATAAGAGATTTCGTTCATAAAATATTTCCACGTAATTTCTGTTCCAATGAATGATATAATTACATAAGGGTCTGTATATAAAGCCATGTTGAGATGAGTGTGGCTAACCATTGATAACATTGGTGACTTCTATAAATCTGTAGTTATCAATCTCCATACAGAGCATTTCTGGGGGAATCAAGATGTGGCTGCTTATTAAGAGCTTGGCAATTTTCCTTCCTACATATTAAAGAAACTGGGATTTGGGTTTTGGCGGCTGCCAGTCTCAAATCTTTCCTAACTCTTCACCCAACAAGCTGCCTCTCCTGCCTTTCCTTTGAAAGGCATCACATCCGGCTCCGTCCACCACATCTACCTGCAGCTTGGTGCACCATGCCTTTTCCTGCCAGAGGCCAGTTTCTCTTTCTGAAGGCTTTCTGCTCCTTTGGCAGCAGGAGACCCAGAAGCAGAGTGAATTGGTAGTGGGCATGGGACTCTTTGGTGAGTCTCAGCCACATCCACAGGCCCTCTAAGCATGAGGCTATTCTCATTAATGTGGCTATTCCCATTTATCTCTGACATAAACAGCAGAAAGATGGGCTGGAGAGATCAGACAAAGCAGCATGTTTTCCTTTGACAGAAGATACTGCATCTCTATTCCACTTTATGTTTCTAGAGTATTGTGACAGACAGCAGCTTAAATAGATTTATGTTTCTAATTCAAAATATAAGTCAATTCTACTGCACACATATATGGCTGAGTAGGTGCAGGAGGTAGGGGGAAATTAAGAGTCTTTTACCAGTTCTCAAGATATGTATTCTTTCATTCTCCCCCCATTTGGGGGAGGAGAGGTAAAGACAGATAACATATAGGAAAAACGCTCAAAATGAAAAACTTGCTTGAGTTACTGCTAGTGCTAAACTGTTCCAGTGTCATAAACTTGGATTCCTTAGGGCTTGCTGTTTAGGATCTTTCTGTGTTTTAGAATTCTTTTGTAGCAGACACTTGATGTACCACTCATACAATTTCATTCACATTTGACACTGGATAAGAATTTTCTTTTTAAAACCAAAAATACAAGTGAATGTTGTATAAGTAAATGATTCAAGCTCTATGTTCCCAGAATTCTGTGGGAATGGTGCTTTGAATAGGATAACTGAGCAGTCCCTGTTACTATTTAATTTACAAAAATTCCTTAGCGTTGGCAGTCATTTACATGTTCATTTCATCTTTTTGCACTTAGTAAGGAGCTGTTTAGCTTTCATGTTGTACTTTTAGAACTAATAAATCAATGTCATTACTTTGATGGATGTGCCATTTCACTTTGAATCTGTGTGGCGGTTGCTTGCGGTGGCTTAATTGAAAAACTATAATTGCCATGTTATTTAATTTGGCAAATGGCTTATTTATTTATTTATTTATTTATTTTTGGCTGCCTTGGGTCTTTGTTGCTGCGCGCGGGCTTTCTCTAGTTGCAGCAAGAGGGCGCTACTCTTCGTTGCGGTGCGCAGGCTTCTCATTGCAGTGGCTTCTCCTGTTGCGGAGCATGGGCTCTAGGTGCACGGGCTTCAGTAGTTGTGGCACACAGGCTCAGTAGTTGTGGCTCATGGGCTCTAGAGCGCAGGCTCAGTAGTTGTGGCACACGGGCTTAGTTGCTCCGCAGCATGTGGGGTCTTCCTGGACCAGGGATCGAACCTGTGTCCCCTGTATTGGCAGGCAGATTCTTAACCACTGCACCACCAGGGAAGTCCCTGGCAAATGGCTCTTCTATTATCACTTCTAGGAAGTGTGTCTTCTCTAGAATATTTCAGCTGAATTTGTCTCCTGACCTCTTCTCTGTGGACCTTTTGTTAGCTGATGTCATACCTGTCACTTTGTTGGGTATACTTTTTTTTTTTTTTAAAGCTTTTAGAGTACTTTTCTTTAAATAAAAGGTATCAACTAAATTTGACATTTTATGAGTAAATACAGCTCTACTTATCAGTGTGAAAGAAGAGGAGACAGATTGACTGGACTCTCTCTGTGGTGCCTAGGATGGCCTTAGAGTCCCACAGAATTTGAGTCTAAATATCTGTTCCTTTAGGTTGTGTCTTCCAGGTTTTTTGGATTTTTTTTTCCATTGCACTTTTCAAGTATTCTGTACCACTGTGAATCCCTAGGAATTCTGATACCAAATGGCTGATTGTGTATGATTATCTGAGTTAATCTAAGTGGTTAGTATGATAGAAAGAATATATTTTGCATTAGAATGAAATTCTGTGATTAAATTTAGGGACTTCTGTGTCTGGAGTTCTGGGAATTCTCAGTATTTCCTCATAGGTAATGAGGTCACTGACCTAGAAGAACGCTAGGAAGCAGCCCGGTTCTCCTATCTCATCATTCCTCCTCAATACAGTCATTCGTTCTCTTCCGTGCTCAGAGTAGATTGTACTGTTCACAGAAACCATGCATCGGACCAGTCCAAGTTCTAAGTGATCTGTACTCATCTTCCTTCTGTCCCCATCCCAACTCAACTTTTACTGGCATAAGGGGGAATATTAAATGTCGTTTCTTAACTATCTTGACTGATGGGCTCAAAGCTCTATAAAAAATACAATCGTCAGGTTCCTGACTGCAAGCAAACTGTCTTAACAAAAAGGACACTGGCCAGCAGGATACTGGGAAGGATCCCTGCAGTTACAGGAGACTCAAGATCCAAGAGTGGCAATTGGACAGGAAACCAAGGGAGGCTTAGGGCAGAGCAGCCAGATACCCAGCTGGGGTCCTGCTGTAAAGCCACTTTGGTCCAAATGCCACCGCTCTTCCACGACTTCTAATCAATTTGAACTTTCAGTTTCCTCCTGCCTTGGTTACAGTCCCTCAAGATTCTGAGTCCCAGAAGCAAGCATCCAATGGACTGGTCATACGTCCTATGAGCTTCCAAAGGAGGATCCTACTGGGGAAGGTGGTGTTAGAAATCACCCTTCCACAAGGCTCCACGGAATCTCTCCAAGGAAAGATGGAATGCTAACTGGAAGGGATAGAGATAGGATGCTAGACAGCCACAAACAAGTCAATAAGTATCTTTAAATGACTGCTGAATCAGCTAAGAATAATGACAGAGTTATCTTCAGGAGCAAATGTCTGGAATACAGTACTTGAGGGAAAAAATCTGAACTGTGCCCTGAGTCTTGCAGCCAGCAGCCCAGAAAAGAGGTTCCACCTGTAGTGCTGACCCCAACTCAGGGCTGAGCCTGACCTGCATGCAGTCAAGGAAAGCAGAGAGGAATCTTATCCACACACGCATGCAGGGTATCAAGGTTTCTGCTTGTGCCTTTGAACCGCCCACCCGCTGCTGCTTTATTGAACCAAGAAATAAAGGAGTTTCTTGCTTCATTTCAAAGCCCTGGGTCCTCCGCAGCGAGCCCTGGGTGGGATTCAGTGAGGTCTGGTTCCCACCCTCCTAGCCACCTTGCTTCATGTCACTGCTTATCTCAGGCATCCTCCAGAAGACTGTCCTGTCTGGACGTCTGTGCTTTCCACAGAAGGGGCAGGTCAGAATTCTTAGAAATGTTGGAAATGTGGGGCTAGTTAACTCGGATTTCCTTACAGGAAATGTAAACTTGCCCCGCTTTAGCCAGGGCCCCCAGCGTCTTCAGTGAAGACATTAAAAAAAATATATATATTTTTTCATTTCTACCAATCTCATCTCTGTGTCTACACCTTATATCTATCTACCTTAGGATCAGCCAGCTGGCACGTTGTGTCTCATTTGGCTCGAAAAACTGAACAATGCTGGGCATTGTTCCATGTACTGAAAATGAGGGATTTATTATTTAAAATCTAAATAATTTAGTATGCTCTCCAAGAAATGATCTGGTTTAGAAAGTCGGAAGGGAAAACTGACGAAGGGGGAGGAGGAGGAGGAAGGGGTTGGGGGAGAAGGAAACTATGGACAAAGAAGGAAACTTTTCTGAAAAGAAGGAAGGAGGACCAAAGTCATACTTATTTTGAGCAAGTCTCTCCAGTGATGCAGAAAATCCAAGAAGGCCCTTGATCTCACTGTTCAAGGCACCATGGCGTCTGGTGGTTCTCTGGCCCCATACATTCCCATGCGGAAGGGAGATCTTTGCTCTGTCTGGGAGCCCTGGTGCTGAGGTCCTGCCTCCAAGGGCATGCCTGACCACTGCTTGTTCCATATTCACAGGTGGGGGAAAGAGTCCCAGCTGACTCCACGACCTTCCTTTCCACTCTCCAAGCTCCCCAAACCTCCTGTTAATTTGGAGGGAATCCCTCTATCTTCATGTTTCCCTTCAAGTTCACTTTAGATTTCCAAGCCACCTAGCAAAATCTCTACAATGGCTATGGGCTTTTGGACACAAAATCTGGGAAGGCTTGGGTAGCACAGCTAAGCCTACTTCTCCATCTCTCTCAAAGTAGGAAGCACTGAGCCTGCAAATGGCATATCAGGCAGCCTGTAACCTGTGGCCCCTTAAGATGTCCACGTCCTCATCCCCGGACCCTGGGAACTACAGAAGTGTCAAATGATAAACTGATAGTGTTTTAAGTCACCAAGTTTGTGGTAATTTGTTATAATAGCAATAGGAAAATAAGACGCAATCTATGTATGTTCATCCTGAGTTTGGAGCCACCTTAGAAGTGAGACACAAGAGACACAAGGATGGAGATTTAGAATGTTAGCTTTACTACTGTGGAAGGGGTTTTGAGAAAGTGGCTTTTTCTTTGTGTGCATTGTGGGCTTGTTAATCCTTTACCCCTGAGTGGGAAAGACTTATGTATTCAGACCCTGGCAGAGCTCTGCTAACTCGTTCTCCGGGGAGTGCTCCCCTTGGCGGAGAGCAGAGAACGTGCACATCCTGAGGGCAGGACGAAGCAGGGGGAGGAGACTTGGAAACGGCTAAGCCAAGCACACGCTGAGCTCACCAACTAGACGTGTCACTCTCCCTTGGGCAGGAGAGGGTAAAGGAGCCAGAAAGGCAGTAAGTGTTCTAGCAGGACTTCCTCAATCAGGATTATAAGGTCAGGGAGATAGAGGTCCCTCCTTTAATGTCTGCTGCCTGCCTTAATTTGTGAGGAGAAGAAGAAAACAGAAACTTCATATCTTGGAAATTGTCTTTCCATGTGCTTAATGCAAGTAATACTTCCCATATTTTGAACTTAAAAACAGAGATACTTTTTAATCCCAAACTCCTCATTTACAAACATATACACACTACTATATATAAAAATAGGACAACAACAGGACCTACTGTATAGTGCAGAGAACTATACTCAATATTTTGTAATAACCTATAATGGAAAAGATTCTGAAAAAATATATGTATAACTGAATCACTTTGCTGTATATTTGAAACTAACACAACATTGCAAAATCACTATACTTCATTTTTAAAAAGCCGAAAAAGGGGGTCTTCCCTGGTGGCGCAGTGGTTGAGAGTCCGCCTGCCGATGCAGGGGACACGGGTTCGTGCCCCGGTCTGGGAAGATCCCACATGCCGCGGAGCGGCTGGGCCCGTGAGCCATGGCCGCTGAGCCTGCGTGTCCGGAGCCTGTGCTCCGCAACAGGAGAGCCCACAACGGTGAGAGGCCCGCGTACCGCAAAAAAAAAAAAAAAAAAGAAAAAAAGCGGAAAAAAATCCAGATTTTTTTGTCAATAGAAAATCAGATTCCCCCCCAATATCTTTAAGTAAACATTAAACAGATACTTAAAGAAATAGGATTGAGGCTTCCCTGGTGGCGCAGTGGTTGAGAGTCAGCCTGCTGATGCAGGGGACACGGGTTCGTGCCCCGGTCCGGGAAGATCCCACATGCCGCAGAGCGGCTGGGCCCATGAGCCATGGCTGCTGAGCTGCGCGTCCGGAGCCTGTGCTCTGCAACGGGAGAGGCCACAGCAGTGAGAGGCCCGCGTACCACAAAAAAAAGAAAAAAAAAGAAATAGGATTGAAAGAGCATCACATCATTACTCTTGCTCCGTCCTGTGTGTCCCTGCGTTTGTAGCTTCCCTTTCCTGTAGTTTTTTGGGGGCTCCCTTTCCCCTGATGTCACCCTCCACTCTAGTTTCTCTCCTTGGCCCCTTCCATTCGCCACTCAGAATTCCTGATCACTGACAAACAAACTCCCTTACATCTTTGTGCTATTTATTTGATTCTCCCTGCACCTCCTGATTGTAGCAGAAACCAGGGTCCCACCTGAGGATACTCCTTCCCCTGGGGCTCATTCTGCTACATCCCACCGCTGATCCTAGGCTCCAAGATGGCCTGGTGTGATTTTCATTCCCTAAGGCTGCCAGACCATGATCCTGCCATCTTGCTTCTTGGAGGTTCATGAGTTTCGGTCCATCATCCTCTCATGTCTCCTTTTTGCTATTATCTGCTGACCACCCAGTGACTCCTTCTCACTGAGTATTCATCCTGATGGTGGTTTGCCTCTGCTTCCAAAGTCCAGTCATCATCCAGGGGGATTTTCATGCTCTATAAACAACCCATCCTATACCTTGGCCTCTCAGTTTCTTTCTCTTCAAGGACCTCCTCCCCCATTCAGTTTCACCCTCACACAGCCATAGTCTGGAGCCTGTCATCAGCCAGAACCATTCCAGAATCATAATTCAGACTCATTGCTTGGAGCCTGCTGACTTGATTATCCTCGTGACCCCTCTGATTCCACACATCGGGACTTCTCATTCATTGATTCCTCTACCTCCTGCCTTTCTCACTTTTATCTAGCCTATATGCAGTATTCTATCCTTTCAAACTTCTAATAACCTAACTTCCCACACTAATTACACCCACCTGGAAAAACCCCACATCCTGGATGAATCCAACTACCCACTTTCTCATGTGCCTGTGTCTGATGTATTGGGTGTTTTTTGACACTGTCTTAAATTCGTGGTCATCTCCATCTGAGTGCATGATACTACCCAGCAATCTCTCAGTCCACTCTCCCATTTCAAACTGTCCCACTATCCTCAAACTTCCAAACCAGATATATTCTCCTTCAATTAAGCTGATAGATCTGGCTCCTCTTTTGTACAGAAAATAGACATGATCAGACAGGAATTTGCTCAAATTAGTGCTACCAAATTCACAAATCCAGCTATTTCAATCATATTTTCCTCCTTATCTGCCGCTGTAATTTAAGCTACTCATAAAATTCTGATTCCTACACTCTGTTTTAAATTGCACACCTTCCTTATTTTCCAGGAGCTTATCTTTTTCTTAAATCCCTTCTAATTCCAGGAGCTTTCATTTCTCCAAGTCTATTGACTCATTCCAGTCAGCTTTTAAACATTCTTAGATTTCCCCCATTTGAAAAAACAAAAAGCATGTAGATGGGGTAGAGATGAGAGAGAGAAGCCAGTACAGTTTACCAAATCTTTGGGGTGTCGGGGCATGATGAGCTCTGGAAGGGTGCCTGAGCACACCTCTCACTGGGCATCTTTCATATTGCAGTTTTTGGCTGGGCCTTCCTTTCTGGGAGAAGAGCCCCCATTTTTTTTTTTTTTACCTGGACCAAATCACATCTTGACTGCCTGCTTTACTTTTTGTCCTTTTCCAGCTACTTCATAAGGGAGTTGTTCTCACTAACCATCTCTACTTTCCAATCTCACACTCACTCCTCTACCCATTATAATGTGGTTCTACCTCCTCCAATGCTCTGTAACTGCTTCCTTCAAGGTTACCAATGACCTTCGTATTGTTAAATATAATGGACAATTTGAAGTCCTTATATTATCCTCATGGAAACATTTGTCACCGTTGACCACTTCTTCCTCCTCAAAACTCCACTTATCATGGTTTCTCTGGTTATTCTTTTTCAGATTCCTTTATTAGCTCTTCTTCTAAGTAACCCATAAGTGTTAGAATTCTACAGGGCTCTATTTTTCACATGCTATACTCTTCCCAGCCCATCTCATCTACTGCCATGGTTTCACTGACTACCCAGATCCATCTCTGACCCTAGCCAAGCCTCACCTACTTGTATAAAGCTTCTTATTTGATTTCTCCACTTGGATGTTCCAATAGACCTTAAGATCTTTTGGAAACATGTCCAAGACTGAATTTATCAACACCTTCCGCAAACTTGCGTGTCCCTCAGGGTTTTTTTCCTATTGCATTTTATAAATAGTGCAAGACAAAGACTTGGCACTCCGTGACTCCTCTTTCTCACTTCTGGTCCTGTATTATCACTAAATCATATGGAAGGTCTCTCATAAATCTCTCAGATCATCTTACAGTCAGCATCCTAGTCCATGCACCCTCACTTCCCATCTGGACTACCTTATTAATCTCCTTTTTTGATGTTCCTATGTTTATCTTTTTTTTTTCATTTGCTGCCATATCCTTAGCACCTAGGCAAATATTGTCATCAGTGGTTGTACAGTATGTATTTAGTGAATGAATTAAGTTATTCATTCTTGTCTTTCTCAAATCTAGCCTCTAGTCTACATACAACATATTCTTTGAAAACTGTAAGCCTAATTATATTACCCTTCCTGTTGTTATAGCTTAAATGCTTTCAATGGCATGTATTTGCTCCTAAAATTAAATCCAAACCTTGTTTAAGTAACACTTTGGCTCTGCTCACCTTTCCAACCCCATTGCACCCTGCTTCCATGTAGCCCCTTGGCTGCCTGCTGGGCATCTTTCATTTCCTCTCTCTCCAGATGTGTAAACATGCTCTTTCCTACAGCGTTCTTCACCACGCTCTTCTACTTTGATAACTCTTGTTTATTCTTCGTGTTCAGTACTAGTTGTCCCTTCCTCACACAAGCCTAATCTGACCTCCAGATAATTTTACCCCTTATGTGCTTCTGCAGCTTCCTCTGCTGCACTTTTCATAGTACTTTTCACACCTTTAAAAACATCTGCAGTGCCTGTATTCCACACTAGCATTAAAGTTGAGACCCTCATTCATCATGGTTTCCCCAGCACATGTAGCAGAAATCTTTGCTGAATGAAAAGATGAATTTAACAAGTATTCATCAGTATGAATAATTCACACCCTCCACCCAATTAATATATGTCCTAAGGACTGTGTATTCCTTTTGTTGTTTCTCCCTCTCTATATTTGATTTCTGAATTAATTTTGCTAGTTTGCAGAGTATGAGATAAGCTGAGATGGACACAGGGGTTGGAGATGTGATATCTGTTTGTGTTAGTAAACAAGATTGTTTGATTCCTTGTAAGTCCTCTGCTGGTACTGACTCTTCTGACCTTGGACACAATCAGATCTGGAAGAACCTTGAGTTTGTCCAGTAATTCCTAACATAAAGCACCTTCCATCCCTTTGTATGTGGTTGGAAAACTGTTAGTTTTTTAAAAAGCATACTTGATAAGTCTATCCATTTTGAATGTGGTTTAGATTAAAGCATTTCCCGAGTGTTTCATTTTTATTGCTGGTTTCATTGGCAGTTGGCAAATTTGTCCTTTTGTTAAACTATGTGAAAACAGCTCTAAAGAAATTGGCTCCAAAGGCCATTTTAATATTTTTCTTATGGGAGGAAATTAGTGGCCACATTTAACAAATCAACATCTCTACTTAATGTCCATCTCCACTGTTACCTTTGGAGCATTTTAAAGAATAGAAACCAGAAAAATCTCCTGAGTATGATATATAGAGCTTCTTTTAGCCTCTTGGAAATGATAGGGTTTGGGAGTGGGGAGGGAGGGATATTGGAAAGAGAGAAATAGGAATAAAAGTGAGGGATGATAGTATTATTTTTCTTTATATTTTTATCAGTTTGCCAAATATCTTAGGCTGACATTCTAAATCCTCTTTTAAAATATCATGGAACTTTACCAGCAGATGAGTTTTCAGAAAAATTTCAGTATGAGAGCAGTGGAGAGATTGAGTCTTTTCTTGAGGCTTCAGGCTAAACATAGGGGCTGTTGCCAGGGCTAGGGATCAATAATGAGACATGACTTCAGGGAAATCATCTATGAGCAGATTTCCCCCCCTCCTCCCCAAAAGCTCCATCATGAACCTATCATGGTGCCAGGAATTTTGCTGTTAATTATTCATTCCTCTAGGCTTAAGGGATTGTATACTTAGGAGTCTTCTATGCAAATGCAGTTTTCCCCTCTGAGGTCTCTGGCACACACACATAGATATACCACTTACCAGTTATGAATGCTAATTAATCAAATGTCTTTCCTTAAGTTAAAAAAAAAAAAACATGGGAAGGACATTCTGATGGGTGAGACCAGCATATGATGGTTCTTTGGATGCAAGCAAAATAAAGTTATCTTTACTAATAATAACTTATTGGAAGGACACTGTTGGTGCCCAGCATCAGAGGAGGAGGCAGCCAATCAGGCCTTAAGACAGACAGTAACCAGGGCAGGACTGTGAACTTAGACAAGATGATTACCTTCTCATGCCTCTGTTTCCTCATTTGGAGACTTGGAGATAAATACAGTGCTGACTTCATGAAGTTGTTGTGAGGATCAAATGAATTCCTATTCTTGAAATGCTTAGAACAGTGGCTAGCACTTAGTAGAAGCTCAATAAAAGTTATCTCTTAGCCTGAATGCAGGAAACTCTCAGAGGCTGCCAACAGAAAGACTCTGGTTCTTGGAGAGATGATGGTGGCTTGAGCCAGGGAGATAGAGGGGGCGGTGATGGGAAATCATTATACTCTGGACTTCTATAGAAGGTAGAATGCCAACTGTATTTGCTAATTGATTAAATGTGAAGTGTGAGAGAAAGGAATAAAGAATAATGTCATGGTTTTGGATCAGAGCAAATGGAAAGTTAGAAGTTGCCGTTTATTGAGATGGAGGAATTGGGGCAGATAAAGAGTCTGTTTTTAGACACTTTAAGTTGAAGATGCCTATAAGACTTCTAAGGGCAGATGTCGAGGTCAGCTGAATAAAAGAGTCTAGTGTTAAGTGCAGGGGCCCAGGCTTGAGTGGTGAATAGAAAACAGCAAGAAGAATACATAGAGGAACTAAAATAACTACTTCCTAACTACTTGCAAGGGTGTAGTGGATATTAATGAATTTCCTCTGATATTACCCATTCTATATTCTCTTTCCCTCTTGCCCAAGCTTCAACTGATTCAGTTTCTTCGTCTAATGAAGTGATCTAAATGTTTATTCCAGAGGTTTCTGGGCTTTTGGTAGAACTGTCTGTCACACATTTGCTGCAGACCTCCATTAACACTTCCTGTTGGACGTGGTAGATCAAGGTGGTACCTAGAGATCTTCCCGGTTGGACAGGCCTTGTGCAATTCTCCAGTGGGGAGCTTGGTAAAACAGGGCTACATGAAACTATTTTGAGGGAAGAAGTGCCAGGAGTGGGAAAAGGGTGAAGAAGATGAGAAGGGAATGTTCTAAGACAAGTTTATTTGCTCTGCTGATGATTACTCAGTGTCTTTGTCCGGGGAATTGAAAAAGGCTCAGCTCACACCTGGCTTCCTTTCCACACCCCACCCCTGAATCTCAAGTAGACGCCCCTCAGCCCTCCTCCATTTTAGCACACAAGGTCAAAGCAGGCTGTGCTTGGATTCTTCTGCTATTAATTTTCATTACCCAAACAGTCATTAAATGAAACTCAGCCCAGGTTTGTTTTCTTTTCTTTTTTTTAGTCCAGTTTTTATTACCACCACCTGACTAGTTATTAAAAAGCAAGCAAGCATCAATTAGCTGCAGACACATACATGACAATTACATTGGGGAGACACGACACATCCCCTGGAGTGCGGAATAATCTGGCAGAGACCAGAGCTCTATGGATAAGCAAAAAATGTGTCTAATTGACTTCCTGGGAAATGAGGTCCTCATGTCAAAACATCTGGGCACAATTTTCTGGGCATTTAAACAACTCTCTGGCTCTGCAGAGGCATAGAGTAGGCCCCGGGCTGCATCTTGACTGGATTTAAACAGTCCCTTTGTACTTTATCCTTACCCCCTTCCACTCCTTGCCACATATGCTCTTGTCTTTAGCTCTTGGACAGACCCACCTGTTATGGTTTGAAGAGATGGGCTTTTCTCCCTACATCTCATTACCCTGTCCTCTGCCACACTGAACTTCTGGCCATTCCATGGACAGGCCTGAAGGGTCAGATTAGGTACTTTGTGCGTTTTCTTTGCCCCCGGTGTTACTGAAAATGTGTACTTATCCTTCAAGTGCTAGCCTAAATGTCACTGATTTAATGTAGCTTTTACGGAGTGCCCTCTAGCCGTTAGCTGTTTTGTACGCCATTCTCCCACTTCCTACCTCAGGAACAGTACTTATCAGATTTACACCGTCATTTAACTGCTCACACATCTGTCTTTTTGACTAGCACACGAGCTGCTTGAATTTAGGAAATGTGTGGTTCTGCTTTTGTAGTCTAAGATCCCAGCTCATGAGCCATTTGGTGAAATTTTGTAGCATTTATAAATTGATTTTTGCTTGGCCAACTAAAATAACGAGGTTTGAAAATATGACTGAAATAAATTTCTATTCAGCAGTTGGTATTATTTTCCTGTAGTTATTGCCCACTAATAAGAAGTATGGGCAGGTTTTGTATCCTCCCCAGGCTTGTGGAAGAGCCCTGGACAACACCTGTGATATATGAAAGAGCTGTGGTTCTCTGTGTGGTCAGAGGACTATTAGAATCACATGAAGAGCTTGATGGGATGTGGATTTCTGAGCCCTTCTTCAGATCACAGAATCAGATCTTTAGGAGGTGGGGACTGGGAGTCTGGATGTTCAAAAAGTTCCCTGAGTGAGTCTTAGAGACTCGTAAATTTGAAAGCCACCACAGTGGAGAGAAGGGAGATAAAATGTTCCCTCATAAATGCAACCAGGATGCACTACAGTATAAAATAAAACTAGAGAACAGAAAATACTGTGAGAGGCAAAACTATACTCCATCCTATTATGGAACAGGGATCCCTTTTATTTCTAATGTCTATTACTTGCATTCTTATCCTCCCTTCAACCATTATGTGATGCACATATCCTCATGCCTATGTGTGTCACAAAATTTTCACAAGTGCCCCTAATAGAAGAAAGTGAAGTTATACTTCTGGGATTCTGAGAGAATAACCCAGTGAAGCCTCCTGGAAAAAAACAACATTCCTCTGAAGTCTTTAACTTTATCTTAAATATTCACATTGACTATGAATTCTACTCCATAATATAGGTTACACACACACACGTATATATATTTGTTACATATAAATACATATCAGTATAATATATATTTGTTTTAAAATAAAAGTGATGTTTTAAAACACTTACTATTAATTAAAATTTAAGCTCCAGGAAATTTAACCTGTTAGTCCTTTGAGATAATTGTAGGGTTGTGGTTGTCTCCATTTAAGAAGGTATCATCTTAAAATATCAGTGGATAAGGATTCTGGAAGGAGGAAAAATAGAATGATAAAGCCAGTGTAGCTGTATAAATAAAAAAGGAATGATCTACCAATTGCTTCAAATATTCTTTGGAATCAGAACTCATTTATTGGCTATATAATCTTGGGCAAATGACAGTACCTCTTAGAACCTCTGACCTTTTGTCCATAAAATGAAAATAAACTACCAACCTTTCAGCAACAGTTGTAAAGAATAGAGATAATGTATGTGAAACCCATGGTCCATAATAGAATCTCAAAAATTAATCAACTTTTGACCTTCTGGCCATGACAGGATAACTGGTACCTGAATAATCTTCTCATTATAAAATAAGTCTGAAAACAACTGTTCCCAAAAATTTAGCCATAGACAGCAGAGGACTGTGGAGGTGGAAAAAAGAAAAACAAGGTGAACAAGCAAATTCTGGACTCTGCACAGGAAGAAAAAACCCAGGCAGAGCAAAGTGGTCTTGCTGAGCTGAGTAGTTTCAGAACTCAGAGTTTGAGGGACTAAGGTGGCTATAATCTGTGGCACAGAATACTAGAGAAAGAAGATATCCAGAGAAAAGCATAGAAATCTGCATAGGGATTCCCTCAATTCCTTTGATAATTACTAATCTGAACACGTTTCAGTGAAAATTCCACAAGCCCAGGCAAAGAAGAGCTGCTGGGAAAATTACGAATTACTAGGGAGCTAGAAACTGAATAATTCCCAGAGTCTACTTAAAAACCCATTCTTACTAAGTTTTATAAGAAGCCTCAAAATAATTTGATGCTCCACAGGTAAACTAAGACTAGCACTTTTTAAAGAAAGGAACAAAATCCAGGCACTAACAATTCACTATGTCCAGCATCCAGTCATAAATTATTAGGTGAAGAAATAGGAAAATGTTACCCATAACCAAGAGAGAAATCAGTCAAGACAAATAGATAAAGAGATGATAAAATTAGCCAACAAGGATTTTAAAGAGCTGTTATAAATGTGAACAGTGTCAGTGACCCCTGGAATAATTCCCAGTGGTCAAACACACATAAAATTGTAATCTTAGAAGAAAGAGGCAGCAAACTAATTGCAGCAGCTGGCTGAAAAAATTCAAGTATGATGAAAAATATCAACGCAGATCATGTCAAAGTGAGGAGAGCAATTACATTAAAAAGGGCAAAAAAAGAATGCTAGGCAGATAATCTTTGGGGTGACCACTAAAATAATTATGTCTTAGTTGCTGTTAATAGTCATGTCATCAGTGGATGACCACTTCTTGTGTGGAAGCAGAATTTTGTCTGGAATGCTTTAACTCACATCAAACAAATGAAGGTAATTTTAGATTCATTTTTGGAATATTTCATTCAACTCACAGAATAGGAAAGCAGAAAATTCAGAGACAAAATCTGTCTAGTTCCAAAATGCATGCAAGCTTGTTTGGACTTTCTCTGGTGGAAAAAAAGGGGGGAAAAAAGCAGGGGGACAAAGTAAGAAATCCAAGAGTATTTTAATGAAAATTGGAGATGATCTTTCTAATTCTTACTGCTGCTTTAGTTCAGGAGTAGGCAGTTTTGTAATAGAAGACAATAGCTACTAAGCTCAATTGAATCATTGTACCATGATGTCATTGTTATGGGTTCAAAACTCAGCTGGGCTAATTAGGTCTTTATATTTTATTATGAGCCGCTCGTTATGTCTTTACCCTGGCCTATTGGTCGTAAAGGAGTTTTACTGGTTACAAGAACAGGAAATATGTGTGGATAGAATAGCGAAATTCATGAAATATAAATGACAAGGCATACTGATCTTTGCTTAAAAACAAAAATATCAAAAAAACAAAGAAAGCCAATACTTAAAGAATCAGGGTTGTTCAAATACTGTTGACCCTTGAACATGCAGGAGTTGGGGGCGCTGACCCTCTGCACAGTTGAAAATCTACGTGTAATTTATAGTCAGCCATCTGTATCTGTGGTTTCATATCCGCAGATTCAATCAACCACAGATTGTGCAGTACTGTAGTATTTACTAGTGAAAAAAATCTGTGTGTAAGTGGACCCCCCCCATTCAAACCTGTGTTGTTCAAGGGTTAACTGTATACTATTCACTTAGCACTATTCACAATAGCCAAGAGATAGAAACAAACCAAATATCCATCAGTGGATGAATAGTTAACCAAATGTGTTTTATACATACAATAGAATATTATTCAACCCTAAAAAGGAAGGAAATCCTGTCACATGCTACAACACAGATGACCCTGAGAACATTACACTAAGTGAAATAAGTCTACTACAAAATGTTATATACTGTATGATTCCACTTACATGAGGAAACTAGTCAAATCCATAGAAACAAAGCAGAATATTAGTTCCCAGGGATTGGGGGTGGGGAATTGTTTAATGGATATAGTTTCAGTTTTGCCAGATAAAGTTCTGGAGATCTGTTTCACAACAATGTGAATAATACTTAACACTACTGAACTGTACACTTAAAATGGTTAAGATGGTAAATTTTATTTTACCACAATAAAAAAAAGTGTGTGTGTGTATAAAATTTACTTAAAACTTACAGCAACCCTGTGAGAATAGACATTATTAAACCACTTTAAAGGTGTGGCAGTTAGGTTCAGAGAAATAAAATGATTTGTCTGCAGTCATCCAGCTGTGTTCATAGCATAATGAGTTAAACTCAGCTGTCTGACTTTGAAGCCAATGCCCCTCCTACTCATCTTGTTCCATGAAAGTGGACAAGCTCATTACTGCTGGGTGTCAAGGCCGCTTGGAAGTCCATACGCCATGAGGAAGTGCCCCTTCCTTGAGTTCCTTTGTATTTATCCGGTTTTCGGCCTCTCCTTTGAAGACATCTTTGTTCACCTCATCTGGGAGTGATTTTCTATGCTTATAGATTTTTAGACTTGATATTACCTTCAAGCATCTAGTCCAGAGGTTTCCACCTCTGTTTTGTCTGATTTGGATGACATGGTAAGAGGGGGCTCCACCCAGTGTCTCCTGGAAAAGCTCTGCTTTGACTTATTTAATATACTGGAATTCTGTGTTAAGATTTCATTTACCAAAAATGAAAAGGGTGCTAATGCTAGGAAATTAATCTATTCCAACCACCCATAGGTGGGGATACAAAGGCCCAGAGTGACTTGCCAGGCAGAAACAGCTAGTGAGCGATAAGGCCAAGCTGAGAATTCAGATCTCTTTCGTAGTTTCTACTTAAATTTGCTGCTCTCTGGACCCTGCTGTAAACTCCTGTAATCCCTTTTTTGGCTACAAATTGATACTTTCTTTTCATCTGGATGTGTGTGTGTGTGTGTGTGTGTGTGTGTGTGTGTGTGTGTGTATCAGTTTTACTTCCCTTTCTAAAGTATTATGTCTTTGAGGGATGTCACTCAGCCTGGTGTCTGAGTTAGGACACAATACTTGCATATTCATTCATTCATACATTCATTCCACATTGCAGTTGCCTTGTATATACCTGCCAATTGCATGAATAAATACATCAATAGTGGATTTCAAACCCATATAGTCATTCACCTTGATCTGTTTCTGTGCTTTTCAGTGGCAAAAATGATAAGTAAGCCTTGAAGGCCAGTTTCCAAAGCAGAGAATGTTTAGAGCAGTTTCATTGTTAAAAGAATAGTAATAATTGGAATATGTTCTCATGATGAAAATGAAAGTTTACTGCTTGTCTGTATGGCTCTTGGTGAAAGCAGAGTGAGATGAGTGGCAGGTGGGGACTCTGGGAGACCAGTGACAGAGGGCTTGGGGTCTGGAGAGCTGCAGCTGCCTTTTGGGGGTGTTTCGCCTGGCAAATACCTTTTCAAGTGTTTCAGGTTCAGTGAACTCAGAATGGGAATTTTGCTAATTGCCTTTTCCATTTGCTTCTCAAGACTCTGTGTACTTAAGTGGCAATTTAATCCATCTGCTTCATTTTCATTTACACTTAACTCACCTAAATATTATTTAGAGGGAAAGAAATCTGAGAACGTTCTGATTTAGTTAATGCGGATTGATCGTCAATTCCAGAAAGGAAAAGCAAAGCATAAACAAATAAATACCAGGATTGTTTAGTCTAATTCATAAATAAGAGGAGTTCTCTCTTCCAGCTATAGGCATATTGTGCAACATTGTGACATCAGAGTCTAGCATTCAGCATGTCTCCTGTGTCAGCCCCCATCATTTACCTTCCTCTGCTGTCCTCCTCCTTGAATGCTCGGCTCTCTTAAAGTAGTGTCCTAACGATGCCGTAAGACAATGCTCCGTATTTTTGTAACTCTTGCTTTACTCATTGGCAGATGGTTTATCTGATAAAGGATAAATAAATACGTTGCAGAGTGGAAATTGAAGCTCAGGATGTCTGACTCCAAGGCCTGCACCCTTAACCTCCATGCTCACTGCCTCTTATAGACTTACTACCTTCTCAACATGTTTGCATTTAAGTGGCACTTCCTCGGGTACCAGACTCTTAAAGAATGATGCTGGATGGAAGAGAAACAGGCATTAGGAACAAAACAATCCCTCGGGACTCCGGAACTATAAAAGTTGGGAGTGCGGGAGAGAATTACTCCACTTTCATGTGAGGTTGACTCAGAAGGTGCGAAATAGTTCCCTTTGTGAGGGTGCAGGTGAAAATCTGCTTGTTTCAAGAACCTGTCCTGGTACTTTTAATGTAGACAACAAACACACATTAATTTACAATGTGCATTGGATTTCCCCAACAGTTTGAGGCTCTGCAGCCTGAATGTTTGCCTTCCCTCCAACCTCTCCAGGACATCACTAACCCCTCTGTCTCCCACCCCACCTCCAACCCCAGCATGATTATCTGAGTGTTATGGTTCTCAAAGTGTGGTCTCCAGACCAGCAACACCTAGGAACTTGTTAAAAGGGAAAATTCTTGGGCCCTGCTCCAGACCTGCTGAATCAGGAACTGTAGGGGTGGCGCCAAGAATCTATGCTTTAATGAGTCAGTCCTTCAAGAGATTCTAATCTACACTCAAGGTTGCACACCACTGTCTCTATGAAAGGAGTCAATAAAATGCAATATGGATCCTTAACACACTATACTAAGAAGTGTGGATCAACCAGAATAAGGCCAGGTCTGGCTCAAGGTACGGATACTGACTACAGACCCTTGGGGTCCTGCATGGCAAGGGTGAGGGTATAACTGGTTTTTAACAGGAGACACAGCAGGGGGAGTAGTATTGACTTCGGAGTCCTGAGTTTGAATCCTAACTCTGCTATTTGATAGCTGTGTGACTTTAAGGAAGTTACTCAACCTCTCTGATCTGAAATTCCTAATCCATAAAATAAATAGTATCTACTCCATGGAGTTATTGTGATGGTTAAGAGAGAGAATGTAAAGGTTAAATGTACACATAAAACCACCCACATGGTGTTCCATACTAAGTGGGTGATATCTATTTGAAGACAGCTTTGGCCACAGCTGGTGCAATCATCTCAGCTGTTAAAGTCTGGTCCTTCCCTTGTTATTTACAACAGGCTAAGCTATCATTATTCCATAGCTAAGACCTCAGATGCTGGAAAGGCTCTTATCTGTGGCCCTGGCCAACCAAAGCAAAGGCTCAGACTGCTGTTTTACTTGAGAGAAGTCACTAACCCTTCCAACTCCAACCTGTCTCTTTCTTTGTGAGGGTCTTCAAACAACCCCCGGGCCGTGTGATCACTGGCCAGTTCTAGTCATTGACTCCTTGTTTACAACCCTACTCTAGGAGAGCCCTGATCCCCAGGACAAAGACAAGAGGCCAACACAGGGTGAGCATCTGCATTCCCTCAGGGCTGATTTCTAGCCATGAGGTGGTCGGAGGCTGCATGAAGCTAGCCAGGATGCAGGAACAGGACCTATTACTACCATGACCTCTACCAAAACAGCAGAAACAACAGGTCTCTGGTACTGACAGTCTGCCTGTCTTCCGGAGAGCAAGTTAACCCCTTTATGTAACCTTGGCTTTCATTGCAACCTTCTCCAAGGACTGCTTTCCCAGAACAGTCTCCAAGATGCAGCATGTGCCACTTTGCTCCCTCATTCCTGTTTCTTTTATTCACATGTAATTTTTCTCATTTAGATCCGGTCAGAATAGGTGAATGTGTGATGGCCAGGGCAGTGTGTGCCCAGTGCAGCCTTAACTGGGCCTTTCCCCTCCACGGTCTGATTCACTCAGCATCCTTGGTTATCCTCACTCTTGGGGTTAAACTGGTTTATAATTCTGCCTTTTTCTCTTCTTTGTCTCTTCTCAAGATCTGCTGTGTGGTTTCTTCTGCCTTTATAGCTAACTCAGTTTGCACTAGCTACATTTGATCTCTTCTTCCTCCTCTGTATCATAGATTACCCTTCAGGTCAATCTACCCCTGATATTGGTGTGTATCACACTTTCTTCATTCATCTCCAGCAAGTGAGAAGAAGAGCAGTACGTTTTACTTCAGGCAGCCAGGACAGCCTGGGGTCAGCCACTGCCATCACAGCCTCGCTGAGTGTCACCAGGGGACTGGGAGAGGGTAGGGAATTAAGATTACCTGTGCCAACCGAGGACTTGGAAGGCAGGGAAACGTTATTATCTTGCGCTAGAAAACCTCCCCATTACCTCTTTTTTTTTTTTTTTTTTTTTTTTGCTGTACGCGGGCCTCTCACTGTTGTGGTCTCTCCCGTTGCGGAGCACAGGCTCTGGACGCGCAGGCTCAGCGGCCATGGCTCACGGGCCCAGCCGCTCCGCAGCATGTGGGATCTTCCCGGAGGACCGGGGCACAAACCTGTGTCCCCTGCATCGGCAGGCGGACTCTCAACCACTGCGCCACCAGGGAAGCCCCCCATTACCTCTTGAAGGCTAAAGACCAGGCCCTTTTCCTAGTTCTGGAGGTATATGTATTACTACCCAGGGCAGGGTTGATATGGCATCCTGAGAATTCCAAAGGCAAGATATCAAGCTTCTGTGTTTGTGGGTGTACGGGTGTGTGCACACGTATGTAGTAGTGGCGGGGGAGTCAGGGGATGATGATAAGAATTCAAAACCAAATTTTTACTTTACTTCAGTCATAGAGAATGGCTTTCATGGGGCCACGCTGCTGACTGGTATCTTAATGTACGTCCCCACCTCACAGCTAATAGAGCCAAGCCTACACTGGACTGTGAATAGCCAGCCATCTCCAGAGGATGCCATCGCTACTGTCTTCCTCTTGGCCATCCATTTGGCATTTTGACAAAATTCCTGCTGTCCTTCCTCTGCCTAGAGCTGCTCAGCTCAGACAAGTAGCTTTGTCTTTAAGTCTCCCAGGAGAAGAACTTGAAGAGTGGCCCCCAGGATTGTGTGTCATAGGTCAGAAGGATCCATCAGCACCTAGAACACCTGCTCCTTTTCCACCTCCGTCTCAACTTACCCCATCTTTTGCAACAGACCTCGAGCGAAAGAGTGTCAACAGGTACTCGAGAACGAACTGTGATTCATCTGCTGTGACAGATCTACTCTGTGAGGAAAAGAAAAATCACAGTTCTTTTCTCTGTTCTCCTGTTTCCTCGAGGGATTTCTCTGAAAGGTTCTGGTCTCATCTGGGAAGAGTCAGAGCTGAGGGCTTTAATGGTAGCTCTTTCATGTCCCACGTGACATGGTGATGTGCAAGAGGAAAGTGACTTCTCTGAGATTTGGTTTATTTGTAAAAAAAAAAAATGATACTATTTACAGACTATATGGTTATAATGATGAAGTAAGATAGTGAACATAGGGCTTCCCTGGTGGCACAATAGTTGAGAGTCTGCCTGCCGATGCAGGGGACACAGGTTCGTGCCCCGGTCTGGGAAGATCCCACATGCCGCAGAGCGGCTGGGCCCGTGAGCCATGGCCGCGTCCGGAGCCTGTGCTCCGCAGCGGGAGCGGCCACAACGGTGAGAGGCCCGCGTACCGCAAAAAAAAAAAAAAAAAAAAAAAAAAAGAGTGAACATAAATGCCAAGCAGAGTGCCTGGGCCCTTGGAGGGTGCTCACAGTACGGGTTCTCTTCTTACCTTCCCTAAGTGGGAGCCACTGAGTGTTGAGGGGCACGGGACATCTCGGTGTTGACCTGCAGACCAGTGCTAAGAAATCATGTTTAAAAGCCGCTAGTCTAAGGATAATGATGGGATGTCATTGAAGCGACTGGAACATTAGAGGTTAACCCAAATGAAACCACTTGTGTTAGGAAACGTGGCCTATGACAAAGTAAAACCATGCCACACAGATAGGGAAGAGACCGTGGCAGAGGGACACGGGGGCTAATTTGTTTATGGACTCCAGTTCTGTGTCAGAATTGCTCTTCTCAGGTTGTACGCAGTACATGATGGCATCCACCGATTCCAGGAAAGGCTGTTAGAAATCACGTCCCTAAAGGAATTTACCGTAAGAAGGCACAAATGCCACACTCCAGATAAAGGGGTTTAGTCATCTCCCCACATGGAGATCTTTTATCCTGAAGAGTCCCTTCTTGGGAGAATCCCTTCTTGGGTTTCTAAGATTCCCAGGGGTGAAAAAGGCCCATAACCTTCTTTGCCCTTTACTCTGGGATTGCTCTGTGGCTGAAACGAAGAGGAATCAAATTTAGAAACATCTGAAAGGAAATCCAGATCCAGGATATTATCAGATGCGAGGCAAGCCAAGGGTGTATCAGCTGGTGAGGTCCTGTCAGCGGGATTTAGGAGGAGGATCTTAAACAAGAGCATGGCCCTAAGTCCACGGAAGCGGGAAGAGTCATGGGTTTTCATATCTTTCCCTCTTCAGAAGCCAGGCTACAACTTCCTATATAAGGCTTGTATATAAGGCTCATTTCATATAATAAGAAAAACAAATGTATTATTTTCAGGAAATGACAGGAAAATAGGAAGAAAATAAAGTGGTGTTTGGGGGACTATCTTAAAATTTCAAACGGTGCTATAAGAACTAAAAAAAAAAAAAAAGAATATAAAATAATGGAGTTGAACTACTGAGAGCCGCCTTCGAGGGCGAAGGAGGAGAGGCAGGAGGAGGGACTGGGGGAGGGTTTCCCGACGAGGGGGCGGCTATGGCAGCTGCGCGGCAGCAGCGGCGGCTGAGACGGAGCGCGCGCCCAGCTTTGAATGAGCGGGGCTGGGACTGAGCCGGCGGAGCGCAAGCTCGAGGAAGCGACCAGCAGCTGGGCGCCTCCGCCGGGCGGGCGGGAAGCGGGAGGGGCAGGTTTTGATTCCCACCATGGGTATCACACAGTTTCGGTTACTTAAAGTTTGTACCGGCCTAGCAACAGTATTCTCATTCCTAAAGAGATTAATACACAGACCTGGCAGAGGACGGAAGTTAAGTGGAGACCAAAGAACTTTGCCAACTACAGTTGATTATCCATCAGTTCCTAAGCAGACAGATGTTGAAGAGTGGGCTTCCTGGGATGAAGATGCTCCCACAAGTGTAAAGATTGAAGGAGGGAATGGGAATGTGGCAACACAGCAAAATGCTTTAGAACAACTGGAACCTGACTATTTTAAGGACATGACACCAACTATAAGGAAAACCCAGAAAATCATTATTCAGAAGAGAGAACCATTAAATTTTGGCATCCCAGATGGTAGCACGGGTTTCTCTAGTAGACTAGCAGTTACACAAGAGATGCCTTTTATTCATGGATCTCCTGAATTAGGTGACTTGGATACCTGGCAGGAAAATACCAATGCATGGGAAGAAGAAGAAGATGTGGGCTGGCAAGCCAAAGAAGTTCTGAGGCAGCAGAAGAGAGAGAAAACAGAGCAGCAGAACAACAAAGGAAGAAAATGGAAAAGGAAGCACAGGGGCTAATGAAGAAAGAACAAAACAAAATTGGTGTGAAGCTTTCATGACAAAATGTTCTTCAGATGTCATAGTGCCAGTACGAGAAACATGAGCTCCACAACACAAGTAACATTTCTATGGAGTTAAGAATAGTTTCAGAATACAAATACACTGCTCGATTTTAATGCATTCATCAGGCCATGCAGGACGCCAGGATTCTCTCAAAATCCCTTGAACTCTTGGTGATTGAGACTCAACAAAAAAAGACTTGTGAGATAATATTTTCTTCAACATGTTCCAACTATAAGACAATTGTTTGCTGTAGAGAAATTATTACAAATGGAACAGATCAGTACCTCTTCAAGCTAGTGTTTCTAGCTAATTAAATGGGTGTAAATTTTACGGTGGGAAAGAACTCTGCTGTCTATAATGCTTTCCTTCCATGTGCATAATGATAAAATAAATAATTTTAAATATTAAAAAAATAATAATGGAGTTGAGAAGGTCTGTGGCTTAGGAGCCCGCCGTAGTTCACTGCTGCCCAAACTGCTCTACCTGGCATTTAAAATATTTCATCCAAAGGTCTCACTTACCTATCCAACCTTGCTGGATTTTAGCAGTCTACTTCCAGATTCTTCCCTTGACAGGTGCAAAAACTGATAACCAGAGATTTTAAGAGATGGCTCATTCTTATGCAGCTGGTTAGTATTAGAGTTGACAAAAGCAATGAAGTCTCCCATGAAAATATATTTGCAATATATTGTTAGTAAAAAAAAAATCTTTTATTAAACAGTGTATTTCTACATGTGAGTGTGTGTGTGTGTGTTTTCGTTCCGGGTAATGACTGTGGTTGATTTCTATTTTCTTCTTCTTCCTCTCTTTTAAAAACTTTTATTGAAGTATAGTTGATTTACAATGTTGTGTTAATTTCTGCTATATAGCACTGAATCAGTTATCCATATATGTATTCTTTTTCATATTCTTTCCCATTATGGTTTATCTCAGGATATTGAATATTGTTTCCTGTGCTATACAGTAGGACCTTGTCATTTATCCATCCTATATATAATAGTTTGCATCTGCTCATCCCAGACTCCCAGTACCTCCCCCCGCCACCCTTGGCAGCCACAAGTCTGTTCTCTATGTCTGTGAGTCTGCTACTGTTTCATAGATATGTTCATTTGTGTCATATTTCAGATTCCACATATAAGTGATATCATATATATAGTATTTGCTTTTCTCTTTCTGACTTACTTCATTTAATATGATAATCTCTAAGTCCATCCATGTTGCCGCAAATGGCAGTATTCCATTGTCTTTAATGGCTGAGTAATATTCCATTGTGTGTGTGTGTGTGTGTGTGTGTGTATATATGTATATATATATATACATACCACATTTTCTTTATTCATTCATCTGTCGATGGACACTTAGGTTGTTTCCATGTCTTGTCTATTGTAAATAGTGTTTCTATGAACATAGGGGTGCATATATCTTTTCGAATTATAGTTTTGTCTGGGTATATGCCCAGGAGTGGGATTGCTGAATCATATGGCAACTCTATTTTTAGTTTTTTTAAGAACCTCCATACTGTTTTCCATAGTGACTGAACCAATTTACATTCCCACCAATAGTGTAAAGAGGGTTCCCTTTCTCCACACCCTCTCCAGCATTTATTATTTGTAGACTTTTTAATGATGGCCATTCTGGCTGGTGTGAAGTGGTACCTCATTGCAGTTTGGATTTGGATTTCTCTACTAATTAGCTATGATGAGCATCTTTTCATGTGCCTATTGACTATCTGTATGTCTTTGAAGACATGACTATTTAGGTCTTCTGCCCATTTTTCGATTGGGTTGTTTGTTTTTTTGTTACTGAGTTGTATGAGCTGTTTGTATATTTTGGAAATTAAGCCCTTGTCAGTCACATCATTTGAAAATATTTTCTCCCTGTTCGTTTGTTGTCTTTTTGTTTTGTTTATGGTTTCCTTTGCTGTGCAAAAGCTTATAAGCTTGACTAGGTCCCATTTGTTTACTTTTGCTTTTATCTCTATTGTCTTGCGAGACTGACCTAAGAAAACATTAGTACGATTTATGTCAGAGAATATTTTGCCGATGTTCTCTTCTAGAAGTTTTATGTTGTCTTATGTTTAAGTCTTTAAACCATTTTAGGTTTATTTTTGTGCATGGTGTGAGGGTGTGTTCTAACTTCATTGATTTGCATGTGGCTGTCCAGCTTTCCCAACACCACTTGCTAAAGAGACTGTCTTTTCCGCATTGTATATTTTTGCCTCCTTTGTCAAAGATTAATTGTCCATAGGTGTGTGGGTCTGTTTTCTTCTTTTGATTGTCTATTTTTTCCTTGATATACTTGTAAGACTATTGGTTGATTTGGAATAAAAAGGGTAATTTAGTGGGTTATATGACTGGGAAGTCTAGGGACACTATTTCCGCAACAACCAGAACATGTGAATCAGAGCATGGTGTTGTCCTTCATTAGATTTCTTGACGCTGTTTCTCTCTGAGTGTTGGCCTCCTTCCCATCCACTGAAGATGATCTTCCTCCATGTGGCCGGGAGACATGGCCAATGGCAACACTACTCTTTGTTATTTCCAATCCATAACTCCAGGAGAAAGAGAGTTTCTCCAGATGATTCTGACTGGCCCTGTTACCAAGTCCAAGCTTGTACTGCTTGCCACATGACAGGCAAATAAATCGAGAGCTGAGTTGTTGGGGCAAAGAATAGCGACGTTATTTGGAAAGCCAGCAGACCGAGAAGATGGTGGACTAGTGTCCCAGAGAACCATCTTGCCGGGGTTTGGAGACTAGTTTCTTTTACAGAAAAAAGGGAAGAGGTGAAGAGTAAAAAAGGCAATAAGTTGCTGCAAATATCTCCTGGTTCCAGCCAGACTCCAGAGGGGATGTGTTAATTTCTTCTTTCCTGCTGCCATTCACAGGTGGGCCTGGTCAGGATGTTTTCTGTGATCTAAACAAAGGTATTTTAGCTTAACACTCACACATGGGAGGCAGGGTTCCCAGAGATGGGCCATTATTTATACTTTAAGCTATAGGCAACATCCCTTTAGTTATTAACTTGTAGTGAAAGTGATAGAATACAAAGGTTAAAGTAAAAGAAACAGATCCAATATGGAGTCAGACTTGTTCTTCCCTGTTATAACCCCTCTTGGTCACATGACCCAGGTAGATTTGTAACTACGTTCAGGAGAGGGGGAGTCTCTCATGGATCCAACCAAGTCATGTGCCTCTCCTGTCACAGGGCACAATTCCATGGTAGAGATCCCTGACAATACTTTGTGGAGTGGGAAGAATTAGTCCTCAGAAGAAAGGCAACAAAACCACATGTTTACCATAATAGGTATTACTCTTTCAGTTAAAAAAAAAAAAGAATATCCTTATTTTAGGAAAAAAGAAAGTCTTGTAACTTTTCTAGTCTCCTCCTGTCATCCTATAGAGCTTCTCCATTTACTGCCCTCACTACTTTCTACTCCCAGCATACTTGGTCCTATCTCTGTGATGTTGCTGGGTTTTCCCTCTCTGACTGAAATGAGCATGGTACCTACGTAGAAACCTGGGTTCTAGTCCAACCTGTGCCATTAACCACTCTTTGTGAGTCTTGAATGTAACACCCTCTCCTGGAGCCTCAGTTTTCTTCATGCTGTGAATACATGAGTGGGGAGGGATCCAAATGACTAATAAACAAACACAAGTATGAGGAGACTCCACCTAGGGGTCTCCCATTTTCCCAGTGGGAAGTATGGCAGGCACACAAAACAAGTTCAATTATAATAAGTAAACTTTTCAGAATGAAAATGAATATCAAACTGTATTTAGTTTTCATTTCTTTTTTTCTCTTTTTTTGCCATACACGGGCCTCTCATTGTTGTGGCCTCTCCCGTTGCGGAGCACAGGCTCCGGACGCGCAGGCTCAGCGGCCATGGCTCACGGGCCCAGCCGCTCTGCGGCATGTGGGATCTTCCCGGACCGGGACACGAACCCGTGTGCCCTGCATCGGCAGGCAGACTCTCAACCACTGCGCCACCAGGGAAGCCCTAGTTTTAATTTCTTTATACAGACTTATGAAGATAGCATATTTTATAAAGCATTAATTAGTCACACAGTGTTGTCTACCCTCATGTTCTGTAAGTAATTTTATTTAAAACACATAAAATATTTACCATGAGCATCATCCTCGATAGAGCCACTTTTGAATCACCTAACAGTTTTCCAGAGTATGCCATCTTTATTTCTATTTAAGTTTTATGAAACTTAGTCCCTTTTGAATCTGTGTAGGATGTTTTCACTGGCATTTATTATCCCTTGTCACAAATACTCATTCTAAAGACAGTATCCTTGGGCTTCCCTGGTGGCGCAGTGGTTGAGAGTCCGCCTGCTGATGCAGGGGACGCGGGTTCGTGCCGCAGTCCGCGAAGATCCCATATGCCATGGAGCGGCTGGGCCCGTGAGCCATGGCCGCTGGGCCTGCGCGTCTGGAGCCTGTGCTCCGCAACAGGAGAGGCCACAACAGTGAGAGGCCCGCATACTGCAAAAAAAAAAAAAAAAAGACAGTATCCTTGATCTTCATTTCTTTTGTGTGTGTTTGTGATACCTACAACATGTCATTACATTGATTTTTCAAATGCTCTTTAAGAGGCTTGTTTACAATGGCATCCAGCACTCACAATTACGAGCTCATACCCCAGGAATAATTCCTACATCTTTATTTGATTTATTGTTTCCTTACTGTCTCCAACCTAATCCATCATGTGACTTCTATACACATCAAGCTAACATTAATAGTGGGTATTTCAGGTGAACATATTTCATTTACTTCATTATTCCAAGTAAAGTTAATAGATGTGTGCAGTTTGTTAAGAATGTGGATAATGTGACCCCCTCTTTACTGAGGGATAATTTGGAGAGAAACTCTCACCATAATATTTGCGATGGCACGGGGAGGCAAGAAGAAGAGTTGATGAAAGTCGGCTTTTAAAACTGTACACGCCATAGAGGAGAGACAGGGATGATGCTGTATGAGGACTCAGTCGTGTAGGGAATTAACCTGGGGTGACCTCCCTGTGGCACTAGTACAAAGGCAGGTATGGGCTGTGTTGAGCCAGCAGAAGCTGAGAAGGGACCACTGGCACCTGGAAAGATAGTTCTTGGTGTGAGTTAAAGGAAAAGGAAGAGAGGGTACGTTTTAGAAGGACCTCTCTGCCTGGAGTGAGAGCAGGAAGATAAACAGGTCATTCGTTGCACCTCCATTTACTTCAATATTCACGTGTCACAAGTCCTTTCTCTAGGGCACTTGCTAGTCACGAATGTCACATTTCAAATCTGAAACAGCCTGAAAACTGTTGATAACTGTCCCTGGGAAAAACTGAGAGGTAGATGAATAGTGAATACAAGGAATAGGATGAATCATCTACCTCATTTTCTGAGAGTCTGTATGAAATTTCTCACTAGGTGTGAGGGGGGAGACACGATCATCCTCAAAGACCTCCCCCATATGAAAGTTCAGAATGTGACGACTCAGGTTGGATTTAACAGAAGATAGGAGAATAATGAGCTGTTTTTGTCTTGGTTTATTTGCACAAGCAAGGAAAACGCTTCTGTGACACCTCTGTCAGATAACATGTTGGTTGTACAAATAAGCTCATGTTTTTGAAAACTATTTCAGAGACTTAACTGAATAAAATACATGATAATATTTGTTAATGAAGCATTTTCATGAACATGATTTCATGTGATCATACACACCTGTGAAGTAGGCCTGTTACTGAACGCAAGTTTGTGTGCCCGACGCAGAGTAAGGTCAAAAAACAGAGACATTTGAGTTTGGAGCAGAGAAAGGTTTATTGCAGGGTCATGCAGGGAGACAGGGTGGCTCATGCCCCAAACCCCCGAACTTCTCCAAGGGTTTCAGCAAAGCACTTTTAAAGGCAAGGTGAGGGAGGTGGGTGGTTAGTTGTTGCAAACTTCTTGGTGTTGGATCCTTTGTTCTCGTAGCTGTCCACGTAGGTCAGGTCACTATGTTCCTGTAAACCTCCAAAAAGACAAATATTATTCTCTGTTTTACTTTTTATCTCTATATGAATGGACTCTTAAAGGTCAGAGCCCTAAGAATAGGCTATCCTGTATATTTCAGGCTATAGGCAACATTCTTTTACAAAAGGTGCAAAGCCAGCATGACTAAGCACAGGCAACAGAGCACAAAGGTTAAATTAAAACAGATCTAATATGGAGTCAGATTTGTTCTTCCCTATTATAGGCAGGCATTATCAAAATTCCTAATTTGCAGATGAACACAAAACAGAACTATGGAGTAGTTAAATGCTCAAATCTACTTCAGTGAGATGAGCTCAAAGATTATTGGACTTGTAATGTTCCCTCTCATGCTGAGAGTTCTGAAACCATTTTACAGCATGGCACCCAGCACAAAGCTACAATGACGCTTACCCTCATCTCCTTCTTTGAGAAAAGTCAAGCAGTCCAGGTGCTAGGCAGGAATCCCTCTTCTGCTGGAGGGAAAAATGCTCTGATGTAAGACTCACAGATTCAAAGACGAGAGTTATTTTGTTTCAGGGTGTCTTTGTTTTGCTGCCATTGGTTTAGAGTCAGTTTAGTAAGACATGGATGTGGCAACTTTCAAACAGTACAAATGTTTACAGTGAAACATATGTTTTGGTCTTATGTTTTCCTGACCCTTAATATTCCAGTCCTGATCCTAAGAGGTAACTCTCAAACCACTGTCTTGTGAACGCTTCCAGAGAAATTCTCGGTATATCTAAGCACATTATTGTTTATTCCGTCAGTATTTTTTTTTAACACAAATAGTAGTGTTGAATGCTGTACCTTCTAATGTATCTTGGAGGCTACTCCTGATCATTATACAAAAATCAAGCTTATTCTTTGTAGGAGCTACTTAGGATTCCATTAAGTAGATATGACATGATTTATTTATCAATATTTAGGTTCCACAAACAATGCTGAACCAAATATATTTTATAAGTTTGTGTATATACAAATATATCCTTGCAGAAAAAAATAGCTACAAATGTAAATTCTGCATCAAAATGTCTATGCATTTAAAATTTGGAAGACATTGCCAAATTGTCATTCAAAGTAAACTAAGTTGCATTCCTATCAGTTATGAATGAGAGTAACTGTTTCCCTCATCAATGTTGTATATTACCAAACTATTGATCATGACCAATTTACTGGTGAAAACTTACTTTTTTTTTTTTTTTTGTGGTACGCGGGCCTCTCACTGCTGTGGCCTCTCCCCTTGCGGAGCACAGGCTCCAGACGTGCAGGCTCAGCGGCCATGGCTCACGGGCCCAGCCACGCCGTGGCATGTGGGATCTTCCCGGACCGAGGCACGAACCCGTGTCCCCTGCATCGGCAGGCGGACTCTCAACCACTGCGCCACCAGGGAAGCCCAAAAACTTACTTAAAAAAAAAAATTAATTTATTTATTTTTGGGTGTGTTGGGTCTTCATTTCTGTGCGAAGGCTTTCTCTAGTTGTGGCGAGCGGGGGCTACTCTTCATCGTGGTGCACTGGCCTCTCACTGTCTTGGCTTCTCTTGCTGCAGAGCACAGGCTCCAGATGCGCAGGCTCAGTAGTTTTGGCTCACAGGCCCAGTTGCTCCTTCCCAGACCAGGTCTCAAACCCGTGTCTGCTGCATTGGCAGGCAGACTCTCAACCACTGCACCACCAGGGAAGCCCGAAAACTTACTTTAATTTGTATTTCATATATGGAGTCAGTATTTCTGAAGATTTGTTTCACAAATATGTGAATTTATTTTAAACTAGTTAACTGTACACTTAAAATGGTTAATATGGTAAAAAACATGAATTCATATATTCATGAATTATATATTTATGAATTCATACATATATTTGAATTTTTATTGAAATATAGTTGATTTATAATGTTGTGTTGGTTCCGGTGTACAGCTAAGTGATTCAGTTTTACATACATATATGTACATAGATTATTTTCCATTTTAGGTTATTACAAGTTATTGAGTTTAGTTCCTTGTACTATAGGAAGGAACAGTAGGTCATTGTTGTTTATTTTATATGTAGTAGTGTGTATCTGTTAAACTCCTAATTTGTCCCTCCTCCTCCCCTTTCCCTTTGGTAACCAAAATGTTGTTTTCTATGTCTATGAGTCTATTTCTGTTTTGTAAATAAATTCATTTATATAATTATTTTAGATTCCACATATAAGTGATATCATATGATATTTGGCTTTGTCTGGCTTACTTCACTTAGTATGATAATCTCTAGGTCCATCCATGTTGCTCCAAATGGCAGTATTTCATTCTTTTTTATGGCTGAGTAATAGTCCATTGTGTGTGTGTATATGTGTGTGTGTGTGTGTGTGTGTGTGTGTGTATATATCTCACATCTTTTGTATCCATTCATCTGTCAACGAACACAGGTTGCTTCCCTGTCTTGGCTATTGCAAATAGTGCTGCTATGAACACTGGGATACATGTACCTTTTTGAATTATGGTTTTCTCCAAATATATGCCCAGGAGTGGGATTACTGGATCATATGGTAGCTCTATTCTTAGTTTTTTAAGAAACCATCTTACTGTTCTCCATAGTGGCTGCACCAATTTACATTCCCACCAACAATGTAGGAGGGTTCCTTTTTCTCCACACCCTCTCCAGCATATATTATTTGTAGACTTTTTTGATGATGGCCGTTCTGGCCAGTGTGAAGTGGTACCTTATTGTAGTTTTGATGTGCATTTCTCTAATAATTAGCCACTTGAGCATCTTTTCATGTGCCTTTTGGCCACCTGCATGTCTTCTTTGGAGAAATGTCTATTTAGATCTTCTGCCCATTTTTGCTTTTCTGATATTGAGCTGTAACTGCTAGCCTAGCTTCTTACCACTTTGGGTTTTAAAGTCTCCCTGTTCACCAATTTTTTTCTCAATAAAGTAGTCATATCAAGTGAGGCTTTCTGCATTTTCTTTTGACACTATTACCTGGGAAGAGCTATCATCTCATCACTATTCTTAACTTTTAAAATATCTTGAACTACTCTGTTCTCTACCTTTCATGTGAATTTCAATATCATCTACTGACCCTCCCCTTACCCTAAAAAGCTGTTGGTATTTTATTGGGATTATATTATAGTTAGGGATTATTTGAGAAGAATTGACATTGTTTTTGAGTTTTCCTACACAGAAATAGGGCATTTATATTTATGCAGATCTTTTAGATCCCTTCATAAGTCTTTAATTTTTAAAATCTTTATTAAAATATAGCAAACATAGCGAAAAGTAAAATGACCAGAAAATTATCACAAAGTTAATATTCCCACATAACTACCACCAGGTTGATAAATAGAACAGTACCAGCATCTCAAATGTTTCTGTCATGTAACCGAGCAGGACCCTATGCGGACTTCCTGGAGACAGACCACTCCCTGCTATCCTCTGCTGTAGCTCCCCTCTGAAGTACCCAGATAAGAGTATTTTGTGCATATTTCCTGAGTTTTTCAGATGCTAAACAGCACCACCAAATGGAGGAAATTAACTACTTGATGATCATGAGCACGTAGCCAGCCCCCAGACCTTTTGGTGCCTAAGGATTGATCATCATCAACCAATCACAGAATTGTGCATGAGCTGATCACATACCCTGGGATGCCCCTCCCTCACCTGGCCTTTAAAAATGCTTTGCTAAAACCCTTCGAGGAGTAGTTTGGGTTTTTGTTTTTGTTTTTGTTTTTGTTTTGAGCATGAGCTACCTGTTCTCCTTGCATGGCCCTGCAATAAACCTTTCTCTGCTCCAAACTCTGAGATTTCAGTATTATCTGGCCCCACTTTGCATCGGGCACATGAACTTGTGTTCGGTAACAGTCATACCTCCTCCCTAATACCACTCCTCATCTTCTGCCAAAATAATCACTGTTCTGACTTCCAGAATTAAAATTCTTTTGCTTGTTTTTGGACTTTATACATATATATATATATATATATATATATATATATATATATATATGTGTATATATATATGTCTGGCTTCTTAAATTCCACCTTACGTTTGTGAGATTCATCAAATGATTGTGAATAGCTGTAGTTTGCTGAGTTTCATTTTTATATTGTATTCATTGCATAAATATAGCACAAGTTATGGAACCATTCTACTATTGAACATTTGAGTTTTTTCCAGTTTGGGTTGTTAATATACATGCATAAGAATTTTGGTGCATATTGCATACATTTCTGTTGAGTATTAGGGAATGAAATTGCTGGACCACAGGATATGCAAAGTTATACATTTAATAGATGATGCTGAATGATTTTCCAAAATGATGGAACTAACAGTGCATGAGTTCCGATTATTCATGTTATTACCGACATTTGACATTGTCTTTTAATTTCTGGCCATTTTGGTGGGTATGTAGTATCATTACTGTGTAATTTTAATATGTATTTTTCTAGTTCCTAAAGTTATTATTGCCTTTTATGTTTTGTTTATTTTTGGCAACTTGGATAGCCTGTTTTGCAAGTGTTTGTTCTACTCTTGTCCATTTTTCTGTTAATGTCTCTTTTTTCATATATTTACATAGAAGTTATTGGCGTTTTTAAAGATATTATACATATTTCTTGTTACAATTATGTCTATACAGATGACCTTGAACAACATGGGGGTTGGGGCACTGATCCTCACACTGTCGAAAATCTGCGTGTAACTTATAGTCAGCCCTTCTCTTCCATACATGGTTCCTCTGCATCCACAGATTCACCCAACCATGGATCGTGTAGTACTGTGGTATTTACTATTGAAAAATATCCTCATATAAGTGGATCTGTTCAGTCCAAACCTGTGTTGTTCAAGGGTCAACTGTATTTTAAAACTGATATTCCAAATGAGATATATTCTACTGTTACATTTTCTTTTCTTTTTCCTTTTTTTTTTTTTTTTCCCAGAGTATCTTTGGACTTTTCTAAGGCAGAGCAAGACTCCTTAAACCTTTTTTCTTGGGTAGTCCATTAATGTCAAAATCTACTTTCATTTTGCCATCTTCAGCTCACAGAAAGGAAACTCTTATAGGTAGTGACTGACATTTATCTTTCTCAAGGCTTATCTTCTTAACACTGTTCTCGTCTGGCCTTTGCTTTCACATGAATACTGGTCAATAGAGACACATTTAAGAGTTGTTGATGTGAGTGCTGGCTTATTTGCTGATTCTGCCATAATGAAATGTCCAGCCCTCAACCCAAAAGGCCTCCAATCACAGAAATAAGGTCACTTCAGAACTCTCTTAAACTTACATGCTCTAGGCTCTGAGATGAATTCATCCTTTAGCAGAGAAAACACCAGGTGTCCTGGATCCACAATTTGGTGCTGCTGTAAAGGATCTTGCTTTTTGTAAATTCTCTTCTCATTTTCTCTGTTTCCACAACAGTGTTCTGACGATGAAAACGCCATAGTATATCATACTAAATAGCTGGGTCCTTGTCTTATTCATTTAAACTTACTTAAGTTTCTGCCTCGGCTTCTTATCTGATACCACAATTTCTCTGAAACTGAGGATTTACTTTGACTTCATTAGTCTTTCCAGAATAGAGTGCTGCTTCTGGGTCTGTGTCCCTGCTGTTGGCTGCCAAATGCTGGATGTTCTGGACAGCCTAGTTTGCTGTTATTGTATTTTCTTGATGTCACACTACCTACTTCACTTAATGGAACTCAGTGGTTCTCAAAACGGTACATTAGAATACCTTGAGGGATAAGATTGCCAGATTTAATAAGGACTCCTAGTTAAATCTGAATTTCAGAATAACAATAAATAATTTTTTAGTATAAGTATATCCCAACTGTTGCCTGGGACATACTTTTACTAAACAATTATTTGTTTTTTAATCTGAAATTCAGCTTGAACTGAGCATTGTATTTTTTACTTGTAGAACCTGGTAACTCTACTTGGTAAATTTTTGAAAACTACCTATACTATACTCTACCACTTACCCCCACATGTAAAGATTTTAATTGTCCTACAGGGGTTCCTGAGCCAAGTGTTTATCTGAAATGTTCCCCTGGTGCTTGTCAATGTCTGGCCAGGGTGAAAACCACTGCTTTAATTGCCTGGAACTGAAATCTTCCCCAGGAACCTGATTTACCACAGTGGTCCCATCCAGTCTTTAGACTCTATTCCTGGCCTTTCCATTTATTCATCC
This sequence comes from Mesoplodon mirus, assembly GCF_964341445.2. NCBI lineage: Eukaryota > Metazoa > Chordata > Mammalia > Artiodactyla > Ziphiidae > Mesoplodon > Mesoplodon mirus. The sequence continues at coordinate 56,863,957 of NC_138990.1, forward strand.
ATCCATCCATCCATATAATATGTGAGTGCCAACTCCAAGCCAAGCATATGGCTATTGAGGTGTTTTTTTTTTTTTTTTTTTTTTTTTGCGGTACACGGGCCTCTCACCGTTGTGGCCTCTCCCGTTGTGGAGCACAGGCTCTGGACGCACAGGCTCAGCGGCCATGACTCATGGGCCCAGCTGCTCTGTGGCATGTGGGATCCTCCCGGACTGGGGCACGAACCCGTGTCCCCTGCATCGGCAGGCGGACTCTCAGCCACTGCTCGACCAGGGAAGCCCCTCACTTGTTTTTAATTCCATTTAATCACTGACATAAAGACAATAGTTTATTAAATGTTTCTAATTATAAGTAGATCAAAAGGAAGTGCCCTTTGCCAGTCATAGTGGATTTAGTCCTAAATTCTTATAAGCAGTCTTTGAAGCAAAGTAATTACCCTTAAAGCACTTTGCCAATTAAACACATGTTATTCCTAAGAGATTCTCGTATGCAGTGTGTAAGTGCTCATTTGTCATCTTGCCAGTGGGAGGAAATTAATCTCAACTTTGAACGGTGTCTTGCTGTCTCATGCCTCCCATGGTTACAGTGCTACAGTGTTATTACAATGGAATGAAGAGGACAACGTACAAGTTTCCTCGGATGATTAGGGACTCTGCATATTTCTCAGGGGTTCTGCAAAGATTTCTGTAAAATTTTCCCCCAAAACGTACCTCATAAAGTTTTTGATCACAGTAAACGGGTTCTTCCACTTTCTGACTTGTTGCTCTAAAAATATTAAAGGAACTATGAAAGAATTCAGAAGAAAATTTTCAAGTATGCTAGGATGCAGTGTCAACTTCAGCATGATTTTCTGCAATTAAATATTTGGTTTCCCTGTGAAAAAGATTTGTATGCATTTTAGAAAACTTTATGCATCTCAGCTTAGAAAACTTGATGCAGTTCAGTCTTCTGGAATGCAGTAGTTTATCAACCATAAGCATTTGTGGTTATGAAACCAGTCACACCGTTTTTCACATTTTTCCCCACGTGGGAATCTTAGGCTCGATTTTTAATATTTTGATGTGTGGGACTTTAAAAAAAAAAGATCCATCATGTAAGAATTACTTGTATTTTGCCCATAGCAGAAGCCTGGTTCTGCAATATGCATATGTACAATGACAACAATAATAGATCCATAGATTCACGAAAACTATGAAGGAGTAAGAAGTTATTTTGCTACTGGAGGAATTACACACTGTAAAACTATCAAGAAAATAAAAAATCCTCGAGAACAGAAGAGAACATTTCACAAGTAGGTTTCTTTATAGCTGTTACCATTTTCATCCAGTTCTACATGTGGCTTTTTCCAGAATTGCACCCCGTGTCCTGTCACTTATGTGGGAGTGCATGCAGCTCAGTGGATGAGTGTACAAACTCTGCAGTCAGGCCCGTCCTCAGGCTGCTTCTGCATTGACTAGCCACGTAAGCCTCACACATTCAGGACCCCTTTAATTCTTAAGTTTTTATTAGAAACATGGTGATAATAATGCCTGACTGATTTTTTTTGTTTGTTTGTTTGTTTGTTTTTTTTTGCGGTACGCGGGCCTCACTGTTGTGGCCTCTCCCGTTGCGGAGCACAGGCTCCGGACGCGCAGGCTCAGCGGCTATGGCTCATGGGCCCAGCCGCTCCGCGGTATGTGGGATCCTCCCGGACCGGGGCACGAACCCGTGTCCCCTGCATCGGCAGGCGGACTCTCAACCGCTGCGCCACCAGGGAAGCCCCTGACTGATTTTTTTTTTTTTTTTTTTTTTTTTTTTTTTTTTTTCTTTTTGCGGTATGCGGGCCTCTCACTGTTGTGGCCTCTCCCGTTGCGGAGCACAGGCTCCGGACGCGCAGGCCCAGCGGCCATGGCTCACGGGCCCAGCCGCTCCGCGGCATATGGGATCCTCCCAGACCGGGGCACGAACCCGCATCCCCTGCATCGGCAGGCGGACTCTCAACCACTGCGCCACCAGGGAGGCCCCCTGACTGATTTTTATTTTTATTTTTGGGTGAGGGTTACTAAGTGCCTAATTGTGGCTGGTACTTAATAAATGTGAACTATTGATATTATTTCTTTTTTTTTTAAAGCAGTAATAAAGCAGAAGTTCTAGAGTACAGTTGACCCTTGAACAACACATGTTTGAAGTGCATGGGACCACATATACATGGATTTTTTTTTCAGTAGTAAGCACTATAGTACTACACGATCCATGGTTGGTTGAATCAGTGGATGTGGAGAAACTGCTGAAATGGAGGGCTGACTCTACATTATACTCGGATTTTTGATTGCATGGAGGGTGGGTGCCCCTGCCCCCTGCCTCTTTAGCAGGCATCACTAAGTGTATCAGTACTTGGACCCATCAATCTTCCTTCATTATTCCACCCTCCTTTTCTTACTGTACATTAAAATGCTTCCTTTCAGTGTCCATTTTCCTGTCACCACTTTCTTTTCCTTTTGTATTTTTCCTTTTGTCTCTTCCCCATTGTGTCTCAGTTGCTTCTGTTCTTTTTCGTTTCTCTCCCTTTTCTTAAACATACAGTAGAACTAAGTCATACTTCACTATGGGTAGATAGCAAGGAACCAATCACAGCTCTCTATCTACGGGCTACAATGATAGTATATAACATTTATCTGACACTCCTTCTGTGGCAGGCACTCTCTAGGACTTTGTGTGTATTAACTCATTTTATCTTTACAATAACTCCACGAGATAGTTGCTATTATTCTCCCTATTTTACTTATGAGGAAACTGAGGCATAAAGTAAATAATTGGCTCGTGATCGCCTAGCTTAGCAGAGTCAGGATTTGAACTCAAGTAGTTCAGGTCCAGAATTTATGCTCTTTACTCTCTAGTGCCCCTCTGGAGGAATATTGGGAGGTAGACTATTGAAATACAGTAACATTTAGACTCCTAAGATTCACCCTGCCTGGTGAGAACAGAGGCAGAGCAATTTTTCAAGTCATAGCAGGTCAAGCTCTAGTGCCTCCCGTGACTAAAAAACATGATGTTCTATCTCAAGTTTCCTCTGACTCAAGTAAAAATGAAGTGCTCTTGCTGACTGAGCTGAAAGGGTCTGGCATTTGCCTAGGATTTTCTTTATTTCATTCTTCAATTCTAAAAGGCTCTAATCTTTGTCTTTGCTCTTCTTGTAGCCATTGTGTGAGTGTGTGCGTGAATCCTTTTTTGACAACTGGATGTTTTTGGACATCTGGGCTATGCTTCACATTATCTTCAGAAAGACGTAGGCACTCTGATAATTTGTTTCTATTGAATTGGAAAGCCTTTGGGGAAGGATGTTTGAAAAAAATTTCTATGTTTGATTTCTCAACAGAAGGAGATTAGATAGGAATTTTGAGTTAATCTTTCCCTTGGAATTTATGGAACTGTGGCGTAGTAGAAACCCTCACAAATGTGCGAAGGATGAGGCATCATGGCACCTTCATTCAATAAAATACAGATTTTCTGTAATCAATAATAGAACCATAATTTTTGCCTCATTTCTTATTGCACTATGGCCAAACATGAGTTGCCCTCAGATTAATCAAGGACAAAATTTTATCATTTGCAGCTTTAGGTCCTGGCTTCTTTAGGGCTGGGACGTACACACACTTGGAATTTGCTGGCTAGAATTTTGAAACAGATGGCCACTCCCTTTAGGAAATTTGCTTGGTTGTTTGTGCTCTAGTTCTCATGGTAACCAAAGAAGGTTGTTAACATTTTTTTTTCTCACAAAGTAAAACCAGCAGAGCTGTCAGAACAGGTACAGCTGTTTGATGAGGGCTTGACTTTTGTCAAATTTCCTAGTTTGTGTTACTAGATTATTAGTACACTCGTACCTTGTTTTTAGTGATATAGTAGGAACAAGAACCCAGAATGAATCCTTTATTGCATATTCCCTCTTTAATAATTTTTCATGGTTATAAAAAATAAAAAATTTCCTTGCAATATCAGATCTTTGGTAATAAAGGCCAGCATTATTGCTCACATGAAATGAATTCCTTTCAAGAAATGGGATATGCCTGGGACCATTGTAGATTACCTTCATATGTTACAGATTTATCATCTCAGAATTCCTGAAAATATTTCATGGCATTCCATGTTCAACCAGTGGATGAGATATGGAAGCAGAGGCACTTAAAAAGGATCTGGCTAAGGTGCCAACTAAGGATTGAATGTGACCTTTTGGTAATTGTATATTGGTGTCCATTGTTATTCCTTGAAATGTGGTGAAGTTTCATCTGCCACTGAATGGGTGAGCACAGATCCTAGGAAGAGCTACTAATAGTTCTGCCTATGTAAGCACATAAATTGTAGGATTCTGGGAATCTGCACTTAAACATGTTTAATGATTGGGTTCTAAATGAAAAGAAAAATCAAGAGTTTACCGGCATATCTCTGGATCTGTTTATATTGTCTTTCCCTGTCTGTGACTACATGGTATGTAGCCGATAAGCACAGAGACTAGGCACAATTGGAGAATCACAGCTGTTCACAGATGATGAAAATCGTGTTGCAACATAGCTAGTGCTATGGACAGTCTTAGAACAAACCGGTCATTTGGAATAAGAGAATTCCTGGAATAATCAAGCCCATTTTTGGACTGATAGTTGTTCCCATTCATGGATTATCTACCATAGACGTGTCATTTTTGTTGTTGTTCTGGATTATCTTGTAACTTGCTTTGTTGAAAGAGCTGCGTTGTAAGTTTGTGAGTGAAATCAGGTTTATTTTTGTTCCCAAATCAGATGTGTACAGATAAGGCAGACCAAAACAGCAAGAAAGAAATATGTCTGTTTTCCACGGTTGTCTAAAATATTGAAGGTGGTGTTGGATGAGTTGTTTCCAACATGACTTTGATGAGGCATGAAAAACTTATTTAGTGTGCTTTTCTTGCATCTGGGGGACATTAGCTAAAGTCTCTTTAGTGATAAGACATTCTATATAATCTCATATCACAAATTATAAGATCTATGATAGTAATGCTATAGGATCGTTACCATGGAGTTGTATATCAAGTGTGATGAAATTTTTGGACTCACCTAATGATCATGATGATTGCATGGGTAGTATATATTGATAGACATTGTTATCATCTTATGTCATCTTGGGAGCTTGCTCAGTCCAAGTAGATACTTTCAAGATTGTGTTATTCTGCCTCTCTCTATCAATGATCATAAGCTTAAGCTTTGGACTCGGGCAGACTGGATTTCAGTTTCTGATTCTGCCACTTAGGTATGTGATTTGGGGCAAGTATTTCTCTAAGATTCAAGTTCTCATGTGTAAAAAGTGAAAGAATTTATGCTCCTTTCAAAGGTTTTTGTGAGGATTTGGTATGTAATCCAAGTCAAGTGTTTAGTACATTATCTGGTTGATAGCAAGCACTTGATATATCTTGGCTAAAGCTGCTATGGTGAAGAGAGTTAGAATTTAGCTCATTTGGTCTTTTCATCTTTCATCACGGAAGATGTTGCTGGCGTTAAAAGAGAAACTTGTTCAGACACTTGTTTAAGATGGTAAGGAAGACTTTATTCAAAAAGGGGACTACTGCAAGTAGGGGAGAGAGACTGAGCTTAACTCTATAGAATGAAGACAAATGGGGATTTAAAGCCAAGGAGCAGACTCAGTGGTCAGTGGATGGAAAATTACTAAAAGCAAACATCAAAGCTAGGTGGATTTTTGCTAGTCTGACTCAACAGGAATCTTGTTGAAGGCAGGACAGGGTGATAAGGGCAGGGGATGGGAAACGCGATCAAGTATCAGAAGTTGGGGGGATTTTCACTCCACTGACCCAGCAGGATTTTGGGCCAAAACTGAACTAAGTGGGCCAAGGACAGAGCCCAAGGTCAGGATCTAGTCAAGAAGAGGTCTCCAAGGAGCCTTACTCAAGTTTGGTCAAGGAGAAAGCTTTGTCACTGGTATAAGGGACGTAAGTAATATTTAGGACATCAATACCAACAACAATTTATTCACGGCCTTATGAGCATCAGGCACTCCATAAATGGTGATTGTTTCATTTAACCTTTATGACAACCCTAAAGAATAGATACAATTAGTCTCATTTTACACAGAAAGAAATTGAGGCTCAGAATGATGAACGGATTTCAACAAGATTACCCAGGTCAACTGACAAAGCTAGACCCTAAATCCAGAGTTTTCTGACTCTATCAGCCAGCACTGGGTTGGGGGGCACTGTTCCATCTCAGGCACGTGTGGCTGTATGGAAAGATCTAGTCTCATCTCCAACGCTTAGCAAATATACACAGCGAATGAATGAATGAATCTCTGTGCGAATGGCAAGTTGCAGTTGTTTCCAGCAGCTTCAGAGGAATGACAAGTGCTGCAAAAATTAATTTGTGATAGTAAAGTCAAGACATAAACCACTCATCAACCTCATTACCGTAAGTGCCGTGATGGCAGGAACCACAAGGTTTTATTGGGGCATCTCCTTGAATAAGAACAATGAGAATGTGGTGAGAGAGATGAATCTGGCTGTGAGTGTGTACAAGCACTTTTGAAAAGTGGTAAATGGTTATGGTACATGTAAGGAAATCTGTCACTGAGAAAACATCTGGGTGTAATCCCTTCTGTGCTGTTCTGTAGATAAATATTTATCCTTTCACAGACATTTTCTTCCTCTTTTACAGAATTCTTTGATACCCCACAGGGGTATGGTTTTAGGAAATGTGATCTGATGCTACATTTTATGTGTAGCAAAGAACCTTAAGGATAATGTTTTAAAACAGACCTAGTATATAAATTTCAAGAGAAGACCTTTTAAGTGTTTCTTTTGGAGTTAGGGTCAAATCTCTTAAATTGAGTTTTAGTTTAATTCATTTTTAAATTTGACCTTAAGACAATACTTCTGTGAGTGATAGTTGCATTTTCCTGGGCCAAATGTACTGCATTTTAATCCAAGACTCTTCAGTGGATAATTTCTATCTTTGATATAACATAGAAACAAAGTAGTTTCTTAATTCTGTGAAAGTCACTGAAGAATGGTTTAGGGAAAGTTCAGAAATCCTCACGGGGTGCGATGTAGGTTTGTGATTACTTTAGTCCGCAAAAATTCTCCCAATATTTGGTATAGAGCCTGATTCACAGCAGATACTCAATAAATATTTGTCAGACTAATGAATGAACTTTTGCCATAGCTAAAATGTCCTTGAGCCTGGACTTAACTATGACAGGGGAACATTTTGTTTCTCCTTTGTTTGGGTTAGTTAATGGAGTCACACTGAAGATACATAAAAAGTCAATAAAACAATGAATGACTAATGTACAAACATTTATATTTAAGTGTTAGGAAATGTGGTAAGATTCAGAAAACAGTTAAGACAATGATTTGTACAGAATTGACTAGTTCAGGCAATGAACACTTCACTGATTACAGTTTAACAAGTTAAATGTCACATGTAACATACATGTATGATAGTGCTTCTGATTTTGATATTAACATACCATTAGTTATAAACATGAGAAATATTGCCAGTTCAATTTTGGGTTATGAAATATATAATTTGTTGGGTAAGACATTTCAAATTACAGTATATCTCAGGCAGCATGCAGGAAAAGTCATTTATTGTACATTTGTTAGGACACATCTTGCAACAAGCTTCCAGTTTTGGGTAGTTAGATCAACCATACAGAAACCATTGAAATGATGGTATGGTTGGACTCAGCAGTTGTATTTACTGACAGAGAGAGCATTTCTGGTAAAAATAAAACTCTCTGAATTCATTCATCAGGAAAATGCACAGTGATCATAAACTCAATTCTTTAAAAATTGTTTTCACAATTAATTCTCATTTATTGGTGATACAGCAGCTGCAGGAAATGTGAATTCTGAGAGCTGGTTGTACATTAACAGCAGGAATTTATTCTGTGGATTCACATGATTACAACAAAGATGCTTACCATTTGAAATCACATATTATAACAATGGTGCTATGCAAACATCACAAATATTTGGTGTTTCAGAGTCTAAACAAATATTATGCTGTGGTTATTTCACAAAGAGACTAGATTAACAGGCAGTGTAAATCACATATATCTTAAGATTTTAAAAATACATTTTATACAATAGGTTTCTAATTTCTTCACTAGCATTTAATTTTGGTGTTTTCTTTGTTTGTTTGTTTTTCATCTCATATTTAGAGTCCTTAAATAATCTATGAAGATTTGGCTTATGCCAAGAAAGTAAGATTGATGTTTACCCACAGGAATATGGCTGAGTGTACATTGAATCACAGAGTCAATAAAGCAGCATCTAACTTATAATAGATTATTTTTAAAATTCAAATAATATCTAATTATTTTAAAAGATAGTAGTTTGAACAAAACTATAGGAATCAAAAATTTTATTTACAAAACATTTGAATATAGTTTTAAATGGCTAGTTCTTACTAACTGCACAAATTAAATATCCTCACTGTACATAGTCTGTTAACCTTCTAGATGACATTGTTAGACCTCTGAATTAACATATGTGAGATGGTAGGTGGGAAAATTAGGGGGTATTTCCATCCGCTTAAGGTGCTTGAAAGGGAGTACTTTAATGCTTTCCATGTTGATGAGATCTACCGTTAATAGTGGTGCCTTTAATTTGAAGAGATTAGTTGAATTTCCCAAATGTAATTTAGTGCAGTATAAGAATTATAGGAAAGACTGATAAATTTACCATCGAATGTCAGACTTCTAACATTACATGGTTGATCTGAGTCATTGTATCAATATCTCTCATTTCCAAGGGGTCTGTGTATTACATTGGCTTAAAAAATATTGTCCTTGGTCCTTAGAAATACAAAATATTAATTTTCAAAAGATAGAGGATGAGAGGGTGAGCATTTCTTACAATCACATTCATGATGAAAGAAGTTAACCTACGTTTTACAGATCATTAAATGGTCTTTGGCAGAACACTCTATAAATAATTTCCTCTACTTTGAACGTCTTGTGTAGGCCATTTTCCTTTGTGATGATATCAGTTGTAAGCTCATTGTTTACAACTATAGGTTAATAGGAAAACACCACAGATACAAAAATATTTAAGTTTAGCACATATTCTTTTTGAAAGTTAAAGTGTATTGACTCATTGATAGAGATGCTATTTCACACAGGCATTTCTAACAGAGCTGCTTAAGATCGTAATTTTGACAATATGGTCAGTAAAGAGAGGGTCTGAATACCTTTATTTCATACCAAATATTATCACTGAACCACACTGAAAGAATCCACTGGAATCTTTTTGATTATAGTACATTGTGTTTCCCACAAAATGAGTAATATATAATGCATTTACCTTTGTGTGTGTGTGTGTGTGTGTGTGTGTGTACTTAAACATGGCAAGTCTTAGAGATTACATTCATTGGCATGGAAGAATAAAACCTGAAAAATTCAGTTAAGTAGCCAAATGTATTACTGACATACCACTACTCAGGAATTTCAAAGTGCAGTGAAATTATTTAAAAATCAGCTTTAGACAGGTGACTCTCTTCAGGATCAACTAGAGGAACATTAGCATTGCTCACTTCATTTTTCGAGGCACGAACTCCTTCTCTCCACTTTGGCCTCTCTTCTTTCCACTCTCCCCCCACCACCCCCAGCCCCGCAGCCTGTATTTGGAGGCTATTTTTGGTGGGTCCTTTAAACTGTGCATACAGGATGTGCACATGTGCACATGGGCTGGTCTTTCCTTTTCTGTCCTGAGTGGGGAATTCATGATCGCCTCTTTGGAAGAGTTTCTGGCACAGTGATCTGCCTCCCTTTTCTTTATGGATTGCCTGCGAGTTCTGTTTACTATCAAAAGTATCTACCTAGCTTCTTCGGTAGGAATGAATTGCCATCCTAACCATCAAAGGTGAGAGAGACATTCTAAATTTGTTTCCTACCTGAATTCTTCCATCTCGCCTGCCCTGTGGGGAACACTCCCAGTGGGACTGAGCAGTGTTTTGTGCAGATAAATAGTGTGTACAAGATGCTAGTTCCTTCTCTTGCCCTCCTCTAGGAAGCTCAAAATATCTCCTCAGTGTGGGCTTCCTACTGTCTACAAAAATTAATAGGTGAAATCCAGGAAAGTCCCTGTTGGAATAACAGTTGTGCCAACAGTTATTTTTATGGCTTATTAGAATAATACCGAATTGCACCCCTGGCCTACGAAAATCACCGTGAATGGCACTGAAAGGCAGAAGCTGTTGGGAGATTAAAGCAACTATCTGTTACCTTGTAATGTCAAGGCCTTCTTAATGTTTCACATAAGTTAATGGGCTTTAGAACATGTAACTTTTTCTCTTAAACTTTCCAAGGGAAATCTTTAATCCAGGTTTGTTTCAAGATTTTAAGACTTGAGTCCATAACATAAACCATGGACTGTCGACAAAGCCAAGCCACCACTGTAATTTTGCCTTGTGGACTACAAAGGTCTGGAAGGGAGGTCAAGGCTCTGGATCTGAGTGAGTCCCAGTCAGTCTGATCCAGCCCCTCCCCTGCAAATGTGCATGTTCCATCACCAAGCACCTTGACATTTGGTGATGATTCTAAGAAGTATCTTCTTACTGAGGCTTTAACTTTGAGTAAAAGACAGAATATGCAGATGGAAATGGACACAATGGTGGAGACAGAGGAAGGGGGGGTGGTGTTTTAGCTGGAGTTGTGTGGTGATCAGGTCACAGCTGGGGAAAGAGCCAATGAGAAAATGCTGTCAGAGACAGAAAACGGGACACCCAAATGCAACACAGATTTTAGAGAAGAAGGTAGAACATTATGATACATCAGTTATTCTTTTCCAGTAATTCCTGAAAAAGAGCAGTCATTCCAAGATATCTGACAAGTTTGGCTCCTTCAAAGGAAGGCCTGGGGGTACAGTTTAGCATTTTCCTTCAGACTATTGTTGAGGTTCCATTTTAGGCCTCCTTTCAGCTATTCTGAATTTACTTTTCTGCATCAAAAAGAGGGGTCAACCCCTAGAGGGGTGGGATAGGGAGGGTGAGAGGGAGACCCAAGAGGGAGGAGGTATGTATACATATAGCTGATTCACTCTGTTATAAAGCAGAAACTAACACACCATTGTAAAGCAATTATACTCCAATAAAGATGTTTAAAAGAAGAAAGAGGGGTCAAAATACATATGGATGTTTTAAGTAGCTGTAAATGTGTTATTTTCAGGTTAGATTTAAGGAAGCATACACACATGCATGCACACACATAGCCCACAATCTTAAATTCCCTTTCCTAAGCCATTTTTATAAGCCAAGTTACTTGCTGGCCTTCCACTCTGGTTCTGCACCAATTCAAATGAGCCTAGAAAAAAGCTCCCAGGGGTCTTGGGATTGATGTCTACATTGTCTGTGGTTTCCAGGTTTTATGAGCTATGTGAGCCTTTGACACTGTCTTCGAAAACCCAAACACACTTAGAACCACTAGTCATTTTAGCTCAGTCCACACCCATTCTTCAAACCAATAGACCATGTCATTAAATATAACTCAGTTCTGTTACATGATGGCTTAGCATTAAGGTAAATGGGCCAGAGCTGATCAATTAAGAGAAAGGTGTCCAAGGTCATTCTCTAGGCCCTGGGCAGTCAGGCAAAGCGGATTTGCTGTTGGTTTTTTAAAAGAACTAGAAGAGCTGATGAGAAATCTTTCTGATTGGAGTTCCTGCCTGAAGCTGTTACACCAGTGAAGAATGTTTGTAAGGATTAATTTTCCTTTAGATTATATTTTATGTCTGAATGGTGGACATTTCTGTCCATATATCAGAATGTACTGGGCCAAGATGGAATCTATCACTTAAGCTTTTTCCTGTGAGGAAGCAGAGTTAAACAGTGGGTGACATGAACTTTTCTTGACCACTCAGAGCACTGTTTGTAGTTCTCAAACTTGAACGTACATCAGAATCATCCCAATAGCTTGTTAAAACCCACATTGCTGGGCCCACTCCCAAAATTTCTGATTCATAGGTCTGGGTTGGGGTCTCAGGTGGGAACAGGGAATTTGTATACCCAACAAATTGCAAAGTTGCTGCTGATGCTGCCTTGTTGGGGACCAAGTGTTACGAACCACTGTAGTAGCTTATCCTAAAACACACTAGTTATTCAATCACCTTAATTGCACTCCCAGGACAAAGCTTTTCCATTTGGAATGTGAAGGTCAGTGTTGGATTTTTTTCCGAGGCACTCTTACAATGTAGGCAAGGGACAGATTCAATTGGTGCTAGTTTAATTCTTGAGAAACTAGAGGTGCAGAAGTTTAAGTCCTATGTTAGCATATACAGCAAACCCAAAAGTGAAATATGACTCAAACTCGTGCTCTAACCTATGACCTTCCTCTGAAGAGAATATGCTTTTTATACATCATTAAATTTGAGTCCCAAGAGGCTATTTGCGGAAGACTCTACGGCCTTTCTTCAGGGAGTATTATTTTAGGAATAGCATTAAGTCTCTCTTGCCACACAGGTGATAGTCTCCCTGAGACCTCAGGAGGATTAACATGATAACAGCTCAATTTGTTCGTAGTTTCTTCACTGAACACAAAGGTCTGTTGACTTTTTCTAGTAAAATCCTTCGTACAGCCTACCAAATGTAAGGACCTATATAAAAGAGTAAAGAGTAAGCAAGAACAGCAAGGGCCACTCCATGAAATCCCGTTGATGAGGAATTCGGTTCGACAAGCTGTCAGCACATGTAATTAGAGTTGGCAGTTCTTTGACTGACAGGTGGACCTGGGTCGATCAAGAGGCTGGACTGGCACAAGGAGTTGAGGGAAAACAGACATGAGTTTGTCAGAAGGGGCCACTCCCTGTGCAGAAGGAAAGCTCCATTTATTTATGGGTTCTCTGCCTTAAACCAAGCACCTACTGAAGATTGACAGAGCTACCAGGATGGCTTTAAGGCAGTCACCTCTAGAAAATGCTTATGGCACAGATTTGTTTTTAAAAAAGGCAGAGAAATCTACCTTTCCAATTTAGGATTTCCTAATCAAATGTGAAATGAGGGTCAAATTCAACATGAGGGACTTAATGGAAATATAAAAATATGATGCCTACCGTAACTGAATAGCAGCTCTACAGAAAGGCATATAATGAGAGAAGGAAAAGTACTTTTTCCCCTAGTTGGAAGTTAGACAGTACTATAGTTAGGACAAAAATACTATCTTTTAATTTTCTCTCTCAATAACGAGGCTCGCAAGATCACTTCATCTGTTGCAATGCCAGAAATTTTTGTTTACCTTTCCCCCCCTGACAAATTTGGCTAATAAAACTGGAATATCTTACTGCTGTGATGTTGCCATGGTTTTGCCATTTCTGATGACATTCTAACTGGGATTCCTTCAAGAGAAAGCTTACATTGATTCCACTAAAACATTCCTTGTTTACATAAGCAGAGTTTGTCATGGTTGCTTTTTCTTTTTTTCTTTCTTTTCCCCATGGCAATGTCTACATCCTCTTGCTATATTTTCTCCAACCATGTGCAATTTCAGATTGCTAATGAGACATTTGGGCTGTGGCAAACCAGATGATTGCTAGGGATGGGATTTAAGTCTTTTTGTAAAATCTTTTTGAGGAGTCATTTTCTCCATAACAAGGGAGGCGTTTGAAAAGACAGTTGAATCTGCAGCAAATGCAATCCTTTTTTCATCTTCCTTTAGAATACTTATATCTTTTAAGATCTTTCTCCTGGTCAGTGTGCATCCTGTCTGTATTCACACACTTTAGTATAAAATTACTGCTGGCTGTCTCTTTCTCCTAAAAGGTTGTCACTAAGTATAAAAATTGAAGAATAAAAGTGGAATGATTGTAGAAAACTGTGTGAACTAAAAATTTACATTTAGAAGAATAGCAGATTCAACCTTAGGAAGTCACTGAGGTGGAATGCATTCCTATCTCATTAAATTTTCTATTGTTGGCCATCCCACAAAGGGAGAAACTTTTCACTCCAGTTAGGGAAGGGAAATTTTTTCAGCAGTGCATAAAGAATTGTTTCAAAATAAATCTTTAAATTCCTGTCAGACTTAATGTGGTTTTATTGGCTTGAGGCTTACATTGGTAATCAAGTATTATGAGGAGTGTTTTATGAGGACCAACTGGTTCCCAACATAAAGCACCTTCAACCCATACCCACTGGATTGATACCAGGATCACGCCGGGGCTGCATGTGCTCTGGAAGACCAAGTTAAAGGTGAAGCCCCTCCATTTAATGATGAGGAAATTCAAGTCCAGAGAGAGCTCAAGATTCACAATCCCCTGAAATAATTAAATTCTAATTGTCAAAAGAAGAAAGCCTTTGAGGTCTCCTCTTTGGTGGCTATTTGATGTTGAAATGAAGAGAACATTGTGTACTCAGACATGGGGATTGAGGTCTTCTCTTTTTGGCCATTAAAATGTGACAGCTGGAGTTGTAACTCACTGAAATACAGCCAGATGCCTCAAAGTCGAAAGAACATTAGGCAGAGTTAAGAAAATTCAGTGATGAACTAATATCCACACCCAATAGAAAAAAATTCAGTAATGGGAAGGCAAATTATTTTTGGAACAAGTTTATCCCAACTTGAAACGCTGAAACAAAAGACTGTATGTCAGTCTCACACAGGCTCTGGTGCATTGTAGACTCTGGAGATGTTAGTTGAGTTTGTATCCATTTATCTCGTTGGTGAAAGATAGAATGTGAAGTTAAGAAAATTAGCAGTTCTATTTCTATTAAAGGAATGTTCCTGGATGTTTTTCAGAATGGCTCCATTTAGCAGTCTCAAATTGATAAAATGTCTCTAGACCAAAATGGAAGGTTAATTTAATTAGAGTGCCATAGCTGGACTCTTCCTGATTAAATTCAGGGCTAGTGCTAATTTTCTTAAAATTAACTTGTCTTGAATTTTTCATACTTTCTTAGGGTGCCTAGTATAATACTCTGCACAAAGAAATGCTTGAGGTTTCTGGAATTGTATGATTGAAAAAATGAAATACACTCTGATATTTGATTTAAAAATTGTTCCACTGCCTTGGCTCTATAGATGACTTTTTAAAGGTTTTAACTGAGTATCAAGTAAGTCAATGATCTTGGAGGACAGACTTGTACATTTTGGCCCTCTTTGGTTTCTTTCTGATTCTCTTTCTTGGGTAATTTGTCAGTTGATACTTATCAAGCTCCAGTTTCCAGATCTGAATTTGAATTTGTGAGTACTGTCCAAACACTTTCTGCATTTTTCAATCCTTATTGATTTGCGAACACTAGGCAGGAAGATAAAGGGACATTTGATATCCTGTCATCAAAGTGATTTCTGACTTTTGATTAAGGGTTGGAAATATTTCCTCAAACCTTTTCTTTTTGGTGTGGTTGCAGTCACTTAAAACAAAGCCACTTAGTAAGTACAGTATTAGTTAGTATGGAGACAATTAGAATGGTCTGTGTTTTTTTACAAAACTTCTGGATCAACCAGTGAGGCACCTGTCATTTTTTTCTTTTTTCCTTTTATATCACAAGCTCTGGAATGGCTGTTTCTCCAGGGAGAATTAGGAAATAAAAGGCAGAGTCTGGAGCTGTGTCAGTATCTCCCCACTGAATAAGTGTGGGGAAATATTCCACTGGGAACCATGACAGCTAAAACCTTAGGTGGAAAAGCAGTACATTAAGAGAGGCTGTCAGAAGCCCAGCCCTCCTCTAACCCAGCAGCATGTGCTGAATCTTCTTCATTGTGTTCAAATGTTATTAAATATCTTGTCTGTTGCTTTAAAGGGACCCAAATCAATTCTGGTCTCTTCACAAAACAAACCTAGTCTTTGGGTAGAGTCATAATAATACTGCCCACGGATCTCATTTTGGTTAGTGGAAGCTTCAAGCTCTGAAGAGGTATCAATTAATTGTGAACAATGACAAAGCAACTATTATTTTCATTTTACGAATGAAATGATTTTTAGAGTTGGAGTGTCAGTGCATTGGCTGGAAAGAAAAAATGCAAGTTTAGACTCTCACCACTAGGTCCAATACTTAGTGTTTGTTGCTTTCTCAGTGTTTTAAAAAATTCGTTCCATGGCAACCACTTTGGAAAGAGGGATTCACTCTCCAAGCAGGCAACAAGTACGTGATGGAGCTGCATGACTCTTTTTGGAAAGGTTTGAGTCAAACACAACATGCTGGCTCAGAGCAGAAAGGAATCTCTGCAGGTACTATTCACATCAAGTGAAAAAAATCCTTGCATTGTTCTAATGTTCATAGACCATATCCATCACGGGGGTGAGCAAGGTGGTGATCTGGCTCAAGGACTAGGATTGATCCCATCTATTTTGCCTACTTCCTGATGCCATCTAGTGACTAAATGGTGGTGTGATTATGATATTAATAGTGATCCGTCTCCCCTGCCTGACTGCTTGTTTGCCTCTAGATACTGTATGAACGGGATGGGGGAGGGCACTGGTTGGGTACTGATGTTATTAAATTCCATGTCTCAATGATTAATATAAATTCTCCTGACAGCTTTGCAAAAATGCAATCTTTGCTTCAGATCTGGGGTTTAAAAGCATCTCTCTCGGTTTTGTGTTTCATATTAAACATGTGAAACAGTCACAGTTTTAAAGAGAAGCAGGTTTAGTTCCTTTTGAAAGGGAGGACAACTCTTTTTTTTTTTTTTTTTTGGCTTTCTCTCACTGTCTGCAGTTGTTTCTGAAAGATGTGCACAGGTCAGAAGTAGGAAAAGGGGGCACTGAAGTAGAGCCACTGATGCGACCTCATGCTCACAGGTTCTTTGGGTGCATCTTGGGAAAATTCCCGATCCATTTTGTTGAGAAAGATACTCATTTGTTTTAGAAAAGTAAATCTATGCAGAGTCTGTGAGAACAACCTGAGAATATCAAGAATATTTTAAGCCTCACGTATACATTTACCACAGCATCCTCTGTCTCAAAGAAGATTCAGAGTGTCAACTTTCCTATCGGATTACTGATGGCAGCAAAAACCTGTGCTGAGAGTTTTAGACGGAAATATCAGACATTATTTTCTTGCAAATTGTAACAATAACAATGTAGCTAACAAAAATAACTTTGTTTTGGCATGATGCCATCCTTTGCTTAGATCCAATACCACAAAAGATTAGTTGATGAAATATCAATAAAGTCCTTGCAATATTTTCGATAGTAAGTGTCCCAAACAGAGTCCAATATGTAATGAAGCATTTGACTAAATAGGCTCCAGTGACTTGGCATGAACATCACACCCCACTCTCTACCCACTTCTCATCCTTCCCCTTGGAGAAATCTCATGTACCAACTGGTTGAAAGGGCTAGTTTCCCTGTTAGTAAGATCTTGGCAGCAAAACACGAAGGATAAGACAACCGGTGTATATGAGAGTTGAGGGTGGGTTTAGTTGAGAATATCTAAGCTAAACTACAGCTAGTGGAGAATCTGCATGTCAGTAGATGATTAGGTATTTGTGGCAAAACTAGGTGGGAGTCCCATTCCTTTTGTCCCAACACGCCAAAACACATTTCTAGAAAATATCAACTAATGTATGGGGGCTGATCTGCTCAGTGCTATGTTTCCAGGAAAATATAAACTCTCATCCTTTTAATCCCCCAGGATTTGACCTAGATGAGGATTTCTTTTCAAGAGCTGTATTCAAACCCCCCCCCCAAAGACAGAGGGTAATTGGAAAAGTCAGAAAGGAGCCCTAATTGATCCAAAAAACTTTCTATCAGAAATGCTTGCCAAATGAGGAAAGAAAAAATGAATTTCTTTCTTTTAAAAATCTATGTATATTTTTAGAAGGATAGATATAATTAACAGTATTCTAAGCAGTTTTCAAACAACTTTGAATTTACATCTTTAACTAAAAAGGAAAAAAAAATTCAGGAATATGCTTCCTTCCATGTCTCTCCCCCCGCCCCCCTTCTCCCATTTATAAAAGAGATCTGATAAAAAGGAACACCAACCTGACATGGGCTTTTAGGGCAATCCTAGACATCTGAAAATGCCATTCGAGCTCTTTGACATACATCATCTATTTTTGTATTTATGTATCTCTATGCTCTAGGAAGAGGTGGAATAGAGGAGATTTACTTCTGAAACCGTATCTGATTCTCACAGAAATAATCTTCAAATTAGCATTTCAAATCTTTTTGCTTGTTTGTTTTTACACTGGTTGAAATGGCAACTTTCCATAAAAAGAAGGTTGAAAACAGCATTTCTATTTGCTGTTCATGAAAAGGTCAGTGTTTCACAAGCCTTTTAACTATTGATAGGTCTGTCTGAGCTTTATCGTTTATTTGGGCTAGATTCAAGCTCAATATCCCATCTGATGTGTTATTATTTTAAATATTCAAATTCTTTCTGAAATGTAAAAAACATCAAAATAGAATCAGCCTTTTATAAATGAAATTATCAAGTTATTATGTTGTGAAATTTAGAAACTTCATGGCTTAAAATAAGAGGATGGAAATTATTGGAGGCATTTTTATGACACATCTGTGTAAGTCCAGTGCATTACACAAAGTAACTCAGCAGTATAGAAAAGTGTGCCAAAAGCATACTTTTTTTTTTTTTGGTTGCCAAAGCCAAAGGTTATGCATGCTCAGCTTTGACTTTCATATAAAAACTGAGAATGAGAGTGTTAATTGTACTGTTGTTTCTAAAAACTGGGAATCCATCTTCTGTAAGGATAATGGCTTTCAAATATCTTAGACAAGGGTAGCCTGGGATGAGATCTTAACAATTTTCTTTGGGCTAATTCTCTCATTTTTAAATATGTTCTTGTCAAGCACATAGATAATTCTCACCCACATCATTATTTTAGCCATGTTCTTTAATTACATGAGTATCATGAGAATGGAAAATCTTTTAAGATGTCTTCCTTGGGAAGAAATTACAAATTTTAATGCTGAGTATAAGAAGGTAGAGAATTATTTTTCTCACAACTAGACACATGGGCCATATCAGCTTTATCTTAGATACTTATATAATTTAGTCTTTTTAGGTGACATATTTTGAAAAGTGGTTATATATTTGGTATATATTTAAGAGAAACTGTTCTTTCCACTTGGAAAGAATGGAATCTTCACATTGGAGGATGGGTCACTGCAAACCTAGGATCATGTTTTTAGGAAAGATCTCCTTAGAGAATTTATCTATTGCTCTACCATGTGGCTTTAAGAGGTCCAATAACAAATGCTGTAAATTAAATGTGGGTTATTTCAACTTGGGAATGTAGGGGAAATGTCTTTGAAAATCTCTGGGCCATATCCTTCCAGGCAAATAAACAATTTCCAGTACAGAGGGCTGTATAATCATTCTAGTAAATGAATTCCCTTCTACACTACTGGATTTGGGTAGGTAGATCTCTTTGCAGTCAACAAATTAGGAGGGCTGGGCTCTGCATTAACTGTCAAAATTGACTCAGTAACATTGACGTTAGCTAATTTCTCTCTTGGTGTGTTTGGTTACTAATGTGAATTTCCCTACCATTTGCATATCATGAATGTAATAACTACAGAGAAGCATTTGATCCACTCATATTTCTTGGAGGCATGGAAGCTATATATGATGGGTTTCTATGGTTACACACTTCACGTTTGGATATGTACGTGGGGGTCTTTATCCTCGACCCATACCTACATATATTTATAGAATAAAAGGCTAAGTAGGTGGGCACTAAAACATGAAGCATGTGATCCGGAGAGGAACAAAATGAACAGTGCTGCTGCAGTGTGTAGCTGTAGGGTCTAATACTGTCCTAAACATTTATAGAGGTACCACTGTCTGATGACTGTTTTCCAGGTGGAACATCATTATATTTGACTTTCCGATAACAAATTAACTTTCAATAAAACATGACCAGAGGGCTTCCCTGGTGGCGCAGTGGTTGAGAGTCCGCCTGCCGATGCAGGGGACGCGGGTTCGTGCCCTGGTCCGGGAAGATCCCACATGCCATGGAGCGGCTGGGCCTGTGAGCCATGGCTGCTGAGCCTGCGCGTCCGGAGCCTGTGCTCCGCAGCGGGTGAGGCCACAGCAGTGAGAGGCCCGTGTACCGCAAACCGCCCCCCCCCAAAAAAAACATGACCAGAGCATTTTTAGTATGAGCCTTTTCCACATTGTTGAGAGGTAATAGTAAACACTACTAAGGGTAATGAATATGATGGGAATAGCCGTGGAAGAACTACAAAGGTTGGAAAATGGGAAAAAAAAAAAAAGGTTAAGATTGCATATTCCCAAGGGGACACCTCTCTGGATCTTTGAAAAAATGTTAGACTACATGATTCTAAAGAATGTGAGCAGGTTAAGCATCTGTAAAATACTGCATTGATTACCAGGCAATTCTGGGCAAGCAATTCCTCCTGTAAAGACATGGGTCATAATTCTAACTATAAAGTTATGTTGCTTTTTTGAAGTTATAATGTTCTGTTCTACAAATCAATCAATCAATGAAAATAATTTATACAATGACCACTGATTTAAAAGTCCCATAGGAGAGTCAATCAGAGGGCCTTTGACAAAATGGAAATTGGGAGAGCCTCTGAGTGCATCTGTTTGGATATCTTGGCAGGGAAAAAGTCACAGCTAGATACTCACCCATTTCTCATTGGCTGGAATGCTGAAGCACTCTGTCCCTTGGGAGTCCCACCACTTAGTGGCTGCTCCTCCTATAGGTGAGACATTCTCTGCTTTGGGAGATGATTAACCATGGCTGGATTAAGCTCTAAAAATTAAATGTCTCTTACAATTGTTTCCCCTTCCTATGCTATCTTTGCAGGTGAAATATCATCAGGACCGACCAACACTTGACATATGTTGGGTGGAAGACAATGAATGGGGCTAGAGGTGATAAGAACACAATGGTTGGAAAGAAGAGCAGAAAGCAATCCATGACCAAAATCTGTAAGTAGATCTGAATGAAAGTTCATGAAGCCACTCATCACAGCACCTTTCTTTCTTGGTAAGATAAATATGATTTTTATATGTCTCTTCTATGTAATGTGCTTGATTATCAATTGAAATGCTCAATTCTACCAACAGCTGGAATGTCTTGGCCAAGTACAGTGATTACTACAACAAAAGCCAAGTGCCATTTTTAGGTCACTGTAAGATCCAGTGTCGTACATGGTTGATCATGAAATGGCCAAATATTCTTGAGTTATGAAACTATACTCATGACTTGCTCTGGATATAACTGCCCACAATCAGACACAGACAGAAAACCATAATCAAAGAGAAACTACACATCTTGAGCCAGGAAACACTGAAAGAAGTCTTAAAGGAGTTGATTTACATTCTCGAGAAAGTGAAGTTTTGTCACCGTTAGAGAATGTAAGGGCTTCATCATCTACCAGAGGAAATGTGTTATTTTTCTGATTGCTCCCACAATGTTCTCAGATGTAAGCAGCCAAACTGGTGAATCTCACTTTGACAGATTAGGAGCAGGGGCCCTGGGCTGTGGAATCAACAATGAATCTAGCCCCCCGTGGACAAGACCATGTGTACAATGATCTTTTATTAATCATGAGACCACTGCGGGGGGAGGTATTGCATTAGGAAGTCTCATTGTGGATGAGAGCCACCTATCAGAATAGCTGCAGAGTTGAAGACAGCATGCTTTATAAGAAAAAATTATAAGAAGAAAAAACTTAGTGTGTATGCTGTGAGCCACAAGAGCAAAGCTCCATAAAACCTTCACTGGTGGAAGGCTTGAATCGAAATCTTTGAAAGAATAAAATTAGCTTATAAGAGGTTCGAATCATTGGGCCACGGCATTTTGCTGAAGAGTTGCTCAACAGTCCAGGCTACTCTGGTCACTGAATTATTCCTTTCACTGTTAAAGAAATAGATGTTGGCTGCTCATTCTGTGTTAAACCAAAGATTGGGTCCCAGGAGACACATTAATTGTTGATCCAAGAAAACTACCTTCCCACAGGAAAGTGTTCTGTGTATGACCATATATGGATATAATATGGGAATTCTAAAGAATAATATGAAGAATTCTAAAGAAAAATGTAAAGACAATGAGATGCATAAAGTATCATTTATCTCAATGTTCTGACCCTCTGCTCCTTTGGGACATTAAAAGGAAACAATGCATGACCAAAGGGTTGATATTTGCCAAGTCGAATACTGGGCATCTATTTTCCTTCTTTCGGATGAGGATACCAATTGCACAATAATACCTTTTTGGTCTTTATTTCTTCAAAACATGAAAACAAAAGATGAAGTGGATGACAATGAGAAGAGAGAAAACATTCCATACAGAATATGCTGTATCACTAGTGATTAAGTCAGAAACAATTAGAAACTTTATTTGTCTGTGTCAATAGTGTGTACCATTTACAAGGAACAGCACAATAAATGCACTTCCCCCCCAAGCTGTGCATAATACACACAAAATAATCAAACAAAATAAGTTTACACGACTGTAATTCCTAATACAACCCTGAACAACCAGAACCATATTTTCTCTAAAACATGAAAATTTAAAAAGCAAACAAACCAAAAAGCTTTGAAGTTGACCAACGGCAAGGATTTCTTAAAGTCCTTTGTGAAAATTTGCTATGGGATTATTAACATTCCAAATATGGCTAGAAAGGAGGGCAAAGTCTTTCTAATGTTTCAACAACTCATATCCCTTGACAGTTTACTTGGTGTTCCTAGGCTAGCTTTCTATTTAATAAATCTTCAAAAAAAAAAAAAAAGGGTTAGAGTTTGCCCTCAAAGGAGTTAGGCCACCAGTGTGTTGGGCCATGACAGGTAGGGGTGAGGCTCCAAGAGATAGGAGAAATTGTAGAGCTGTGGGGGGCATAGAAAAGTACTGCTGTCCGAGAAAGATAAAAATTGGGGTTAATTGGGCCTTCTCAGTGATCTGGATCACCAGCACAATTGCCTTCCTTGGTTTAAAATGGGAAGATGTGCAATTCTGCAAGATTGGCTACGGATACATAGAATGCTTTTTGTACCCTATGCCTTATACTGTCTCAGTTAAAGAAAATCTTAGATATTTAGACAAGAGGGTTTCAGAATTGTGTTTTTCTCGTAAGATCAAACTGCTTCCACGTGGCTGTGTTAACCCCCTCTGGGCAGGGATCTGGGCTGTCTTGTCCATGGTTTAGTCCCCAAGAGGTAGCACAGTACCTGACATATTGAGTGGGTAACCAGCATTTAATATTCATTCGGTCACCCAATGTTTATTAAATGATGAATGAGCGTGATTATTAAGTGGAAGAAAATACAAATTAAAATTGTTGAGAGTTAAGTATCTTTGAATCAATACAGAGGGCTTAGGGGTGTCTCCGGCCTGGGATTCTTTATGGATAGAGAAGTGTCTGAGAGGGGACCTAAGTCATTCCATTTATACCTCATTCGTGGACTCATGGCTTTGGAATGTTGGGTTTATCCACACTCTCTGCTACTGTGAAACAGAAAGAGCCATTCCTTTTCCAGGGTTAAAAATCTCCCAGGGCAATGCTCCTGGGAGGCACTAATCATCCCATTTAATTGCTTCCTCCTTAGTCCTAGGTAGAGAAGATACACTTTTAAAGGCCTGTTGCTCACCATGGCTTCTTTCCTCCTCAGGAACTGCAGATACAATCAGAGGGGTCTGGACGGTGAAAGAAACAGGGCTCCAAATTGCCTTTTACATACAAAAATAAAACGAACAAACCAGCACTATCTACCATCTGTGCCAGACAGAGCAGATGTGAAATAAATACTTTGGGGGCAGGGGTGTTGTGGGAATGGAGGCTTTCAAAGCTCAGGCACATCTAACGCATCCCCTTCTCTACATGCCCTTCTCCTTGGCCTTCCTGAACCAACAGGTGAGTTTTTTTGAGGCTCTGATGTGTACCAAGTGGCTAATTTTCCATGAAGATACTTTGTAGTTTGCCTACTGTCCTCTCAATAGCTTTAACTTCCCATGTAAGTTATTGCTTCTTAGAAATGAACATGCAGATCCATGAATAAGCCATTTTCTCCTTTTATCCCTAATCAAACTCAATAACAACACAAAAGTTACAACTCAGGTGAAAAGAAAACTCACTTATGTCTTCAATGTCCCATCAATCAACGTTGCCCAATGGGAGAACGGTATGTGCTATACTCTACTATGTACAGATACGCTTGGTTTTGTTGTATTTGTTTTTCATCCATGCACTGTGTAACAGGTATCACAACAACATTCCCAAACAGGCCCATGAAGGAGGAGCAGGTGTTCGGTCATGACTGGAACAGGAGTGTGCAGGCCATGGATGCTTTTGAAAACAGAACTGACAGACGATCCCAGGCAAGAGCCACATGGGACTGGGACACACACTGATGCCAGTGGAAAAGGATGATGTGCTTTTGGAATGGGGTTATTCTTCCTGTTTGTATGAGGGGAGGGGGGCAGGAAGGTTGCGATGGGGGGCCTGGGGGGTGAGCAGGGCTGGAACACCAGAATATAAGGGCCTTGCTCATCACAGTCCAGTGCTAAAGAGATAAGAAAGGATTTTGCATGTTCCTGGGAATCTAGGCGCGATGTGCCTGTACCTGGTGAACAAGAGTGCCAGGCATCCTATCTTTCACTATCAGACTCTATCTAGGACCGTGACTTTTCTGGGCTCCATTCCAGCTGCCGTGTTTCTTCTTGGAGGCAGCTTCACCTCTGCGCTCCCATCCCAGAGATGAGCATGCAATTTAATTATATGGTGAAGACATGCTTCTTTCTTTTTCCATGCCCATTTCCTCTCTTCATCCAAAATAATGTTTTAAATGTTTGGGGGAAGGGAGAGTAATCTTAATGATTTCCATTTTTACCCGAAACCCATTTGCACTGAGATTGGTCATCACCTCCCACAAGAGAAGCAAAAACCCTGATCCTCCCCAAAAACCAAAACAAAAGCCTAACATCAACTACCTCCCCAACTCCCGCCCCAAACAAGCCAAAAACAAACAGAAAACAAATCAAAGACTTAACGATTTATGAACCCGGGGAGAACACAGCCCTCAGAGGCTGAGCTGCAAAGATGGCCCTGCCTCCACGCCTGGTTCGACGTGACGATGCCCCTGGGAACAGGAGGTGATGCCTTCTCACTCCGGCCCTAGTACAGAGTCTGCTCGTGAGGCTGGATTCCATCAGCAGGTAAGTGGACATGACAAATGTCAGTTTCTTCTGTTCGTTATACATAATTTTTTATGTATATATATGTATATATATATAAATTTACTACATCTGATTGTTCCTTTAGAAGCCTTTTATGTGGCAGTAGGCCTCCAGGGAGGAGAAGAAAATGTACAAGAGCCACAGGAGCACAAAGAGGCAGGATGTGAGGAGCTTGGCAGTCCGGGGCCCACCCAGCTCACCTCCGATTTCTGGCCTCCGCCGATACAGCAGCACCCCGACATTGATGAAAGCAAAAATGGTGAAGAGAGTGACGGAGAAAGCCAGCGTGCCGGGGGACACTTTGAACTGTTCCCCGTTGGCTGCATGGTAGATGGCAGCGATGGACCAGGCCACGCCAATTCCCAGGAAGACGTTCACTGCGTTGCTGCCTGTGACGTTACCTATGGATGCATCTGCGTACTGGTCCTGGGTGGCGGCCACTTTGCTTGCAAATGTGTCTGTGGAGGAAGAAGAAAAAGGCAATGACACTTAGCCACTTAAAGAGGTCTGTGGAGTGCCGGCAGCTTCAGCTGCGTACTCTGGAATCAAACCCTGGATGGAGACCCCGTGACCAGGACAGAGTCCCAGTCGTGTGGTCAGAACGACAGGATCCAGGTATCAGGACTTGCTGACTTATAGGTGACCTTGGTCAAGTTCTTTACCCACAGATACCACGGTTCTTTGTAACACTGAGTCTGCAGGGAGGCATGTTTCAGAGCGTTATCACGGCCTATCTACATCAGAATCAGATGGCGTTCTTCTTAAGAATGAATATTACCAGGCTTCGTCCAGCCGTGCTAGATCATAAGTGCCGGGACTCAGGAACATGGTTTTACAACATGCCAAGAGATTCTAGGTCAATGAAGTTTGAGAATGGCTGCTGAAGGGTATTACTGAAGGCTGCTGTATCATCAGCTCTAGTTTATAGATGAGAAGGTTCAGGGCTCAGGAAATATTTCCAAAGATTCAAGAGCAAGTCAGTGGTGGAAGTGAAACTAACTGACCCATGATAACAAGTGACATGTGCCTAGAGCCTTACAAATAGGAAAGCAGATTCACCTATGTTATTGTGTGGATGGTGACAACAATTCTAGGAGGAGAGGAAACTTTATAGGTGAGGGTACTGGGCTCAGAGAGGTGCAACATCACACAGCGAGGAAGAAGCCATGTTAAGGCTTGAGCTCAGGCCTCCTGCCTTCATGCAAATGCTGTTCATTGTTCCATCTCATGCTTCCCTGGCCTGGCATGTTAATGGCCATCCTCAAAGCTCTCTCTTCTTTTTTTTTTTTGCGGTACTCGGGCCTCTCACTGTTGTGGCCTTTCCCGTTGCGGAGCACAGGCTCCGGACACGCAGGCTCAGCGGCCATGGCTCACGGGCCCAGCTGCTCCACAGCATGTGGGATCTTCCCGGACCGGGGCACGAACCTGCATCCCCTGCATTGGCAGGTGGACTCTCAACCTCTGCGCCACCAGGGAAGCCCCTCAAAGCTCTTTGTTCGCCAATAATCCTGTATGCATCTTTTCTCTGAAGCTGGGAAAATCATACATTTCCTTTCTCTACAGGGAGTAGGACAAGACTGACTTACACTTGGTGAGTCGAGCACAGGGGCTTAGTGCAAACTTGAGTCAGAGGGCGTCGAATTCTGCCTGCACAACGGAATGTGTGACCCCAGGCAGATTACTTAGTTTTTCTGAGACTCAATTTCCTAATCTGTGAAATGAGGATAGTAATGCCCACTTCGGAGTGCTTTCGTTCAATTGAGCTATTGTATGTAAAATGCTAACGTTTCTTTGTACAAAGCAAGAGCAGCTCCTTTGGTTGCTTTGGGAAAACAGTGTGAATGGAGCTGCCTAGATTCATTTATTACAGGTTGACGCTGGATCTGAAATAGCTCCCTTTATTAAGATGTGAACAGGACTTGTAAGATATTCAACTTCCTTTCTATATGCTCACCTAGTTACTGGTATCAAAGTCCTTTCAGTTACCTCTGCAAAATAAGCTGCACAGTCGGTTTAGAGTAGATATTAGTAACTGTCAAATTGCACTCACGTGTGCAAAGCCAGCAATGGCAGGTATGCTCTTACTACAAAGCAGGATGCTCTGAGCATGGGTGTCGCTGTGTGATACCTGGATGACTCTCTCCCCTCTGTTGCTATTCGTTGCCACTTCCAATGAGGAGGATACATAAAGCACGTACGTTTCTACCAGCCTGTAGATTCTTAGGCTTTTACCATGGGTGCTGAGAAGCTACTGGATCTGTGGTGTCACATTCCTTCTGAAAGGGAACTGGTTAAACTTGAGGGCCCATCTCACTGATTCTGACCTGTCTGGTGGAAAGCAGATTTTAGTTACTGTTTGATAAAGAGGCGGACTGCTTACTCTGTGCTACACACGTTACATGGATATTTTCATTCAACCCTCTTATCAACCTTATAGAGTAGATGCTATTATTCCGCTTTTACTGTGTGGGAAACACTGATGTTGTGACAGTGTGCCTCTTGGACAGGGTGTCCGTCAACAAAGCAAGGATTCGGAAACCAAATCTGTTTGATTTCAGAGCCCATTCCCACCCTAGACCTCACCGCCCCTCCCAGGAAGGCTGAAGGTTTTCTTCCCTCTCGGTCCATTTCAGGGTGCCCCGTGACTTCCACTCAGAAACCTTGAAGCAGCTCCTTCCTGTATCAGTGAGAGCCAAGACTGAAGGACGTACAGGCAGCTTGCTGACCTGTCCTGCTGGACGGGTGCTGCCTTTCTGCATTCGTGATCACACACTGCAGCCCTATCAGGACTATCACAACAGAGGCCGGTGAGTAAAAGCCCAGTGAGACAATCTTCACGGTCTCTTGCTGTTCATTACTAAGAGTTCTTAGGACCTGACACAGCCTCAAAAACAATGAAGTCATTTTGCTTTGACTTTTCGAGGACAGACAGACAGCTCAGCAAGGAAAGTAAAGGAACAGAGTCTAAAGCAGGAGAAAGCCACTTACAGCTCAGCTGCTGCTGAGGATCACCTGAGATGTTATTCTGTGCTGATGTGGCTGCTGGCGTCGGCTAGTGACTGGGGGGTGCCTACCCCCCACATGCTGCAGGGGCGGGGACCTGGCATGTTCCATAGCAGACGCATGCATACCTCCCCCGGCACGCAGTATGTGGCACACTAGACTTCCAGGTGCCCCATCTCCACTCGGAAACCCTGGACTTTCTGGATGGCATCTCTGCTGCCGCCCCAGAAGGGAATGAGGCACAAATTCAAAGATTTACTGGGCCCCCCTGGGTCTGCAGGGACTTCTCCCTTAAGCCATTTTTCAATAGCCTATTAATGTGAATAGCGCATGAGAATTCTTTTTAATATTAGGTTCCTGTTTACAAATGCCTTTCTTTGGATTCTCTGAAAATTAGTTGCCAAAGTGATTAGCTCCTCACATAAATGAAACATGTTTGGGCCTCTGAATCAGGGAGGTTTTTTTTTACCTGGGTTACACATCAGATCTTTGCTTTTCAATTCAAAAGCTGTGTAGAAAAAAATTGTAGAAACACAAGTAAATCCAAACCATTAGCCTTAACTGCAACAGAGACAACTCTGATTTCCAAAGGAAGTGTGATGGCATCTCCCCCAACTACCTTCTCTCACCGCTGCTTAGTGCACAGAGCAGCGGACCACAGACTGCAGGCGAGGCCCTGCCATGCCTGACCCTGAATGCCAAGCCCACAACCTGCTCATGGCTGAACAAGGCAAAAGCCACTCAAATGCCATTCCCCAGAGTAAAGTCCAAACAAGGACTATTGACATGGTGTAAGCATATTCAGAACTTGGACCGTTAAATACAAACATCTATGAATCAGATTTCCACTGTGATTTGTACAAACTAAGTTATGTTGATAATCATTTACATATGTGTGTATACCTAGACCTACATATATACTTCAGGTTAGTATTCTAATAGTAAGTTTTGCTTCTAACTCCCACTTTGAATTCTAATGAATTTTATTTTTATATTTTTCCTTTCTTATAAACATCTTTATTCTCAAACTTCAGTTCTATTCATTGCTCAGCTATATTATAATTTGTTTGCAATGTCTTTTATTATCTAATAAGACTCAATAGGAGTAATCTTGGCAAATAGGAATAATCTTGGAAAATATCGATGGGCTGGATACATGGACCAGTCACTATTCTGAGCCTTTTGATCAGCCCCTGTAAACATTGTGATGGAAATGCAAGCACTAAAATTATACTTTTCTTTTTTTTTTGGCCGCACTGTAAGGCATGCAGACTTTAGTTCCCTGGCCAGGGATCGAACCCGCACCCCCTGAATTCTAATACATTTTAAATTAGTCGTAGAGTTTTAGACTTTTGGTCCTGCCTCCTTGGTACCCACTAACAGGGAAGATTTGTTTGGCAGGCAGTGTGGCTGGAATTAAGCCACATGTTACAGAGTCAGGACATAATTGTTCTCTGCATCTAACCTTGGCGGCTAAGTCATCTAGTCAATATGCAGGAATATTGACTAGATATCAACACACTCCCCTTTCCTCCAGAAATGATTTATTAACTGAACTTAAACTTTATTGCTACATACAGACGAAGCCTCAAACATCTCTTCTGTAAAAAGATAGTTCTTACAGCCCTGCAGGTCACAGGAAGGGTTTACGTATTGCCTAGAGTACCATCCCACGTGCTTTATCTTCGTCTTGACTCTTAGCATGTGCTGGGGGCCAGCTGTGCAACTCTCAAGTGCTTCGCGCCCAGGAGCAGATTTTGACTGGAGCCCAGCCTGCTACAGAGGCATGGTTGTTGCCTCCCATCACCTGTGAATTACTGATGACGCAGGGGACAGACCAGGCAGTTCAGAGCTTCCTGCTGCGTTAGAGGGAGAAGTCTCATCAAGGGGAACCTCTGGGCTCTTCTGTCAGTGTGTTCTTGGGCAAGACACTCACTCTCTGGGGGGTTCTGGTTTCCTAAATTTACTGTTTGGGTTGTCCATAGAATACATCAAGAGACTCAATTCATATATATGATTTCGGTGGGATTGTTCTTTTTTGCAGGCGTTTGTACATGACCACCCACCTTCCTTCAAATTGACTAATGATGACGATATCTCATTGTAAAGAATAAATGACCTAGATGAAATAGTCAAAGTGATCTCTAGACCTGAAGCTCTTGCCAGTGATGAAATTTTGGCAGTATTTATGGAGTTGAACCACACAGCACAGGGTCATTTGACCTCTTAAAAATAGGTAAGAAACGTTGGCAAGGTTACTTACTTCAAATCACATGACCATTTATATGAGTGTAGCCATGCAATGACTGGTGGCAGTGATGACTGTTTCAGATACTGTGTATCATGTCAATCAAGTGTGCATATCACTGGCACTGGAAATACTGGGAGAGCCTAGTTAAAAAAACCATGAAGATTTGGGGCTCCACCCTTCACCCACTTAATCAGACTCTCTGAGAAAAAGATACAGGAATACACATTTTAATAAGTGCCTGAGGTGCCTAGCTTTTACAGCAAGGTTCAAGAACCACAGCTCTCAGGCATGGAAATGGAAGCTACTACTCCCTACTCCCAGTGCCCACAGTTTGGGGGGGCCTTGCTGGCAGGAAGAGATGTTTGAGTCTCAGGGAAGCAGCTAATTGAGGAGAAGTAAGGAGCAGCTGATTTCTCTTGGAGACAGTGATGCCCTCTGATAGAGTGGTCATTTGCTCATAAAACAGCTTGGTGGAGGGGCTGGGCCTGCTTGACCATGAAGTCCCCCACTCTCAAGTTGTGCTATACTCTTAATTTTTTTTGGAAAAAAAAAAACAACCCATTCCAGCATGGCAGCTATAAAAGGCCAAGGAAACAGTGAAATTACTTAAATTAGTTGAATTCTGGCTCTTTCACTTGCCAGGTAAGAAACTTACCTACTTTAATATGGTTTTGAGGGAAATGAGTTAACATGAACAGCGCCTCAGAATAGGGCCTGGCACTTAATGAGTGCTCAATATTAGTAATTTTGTGTGTGTGTGTGTGTGGTACGCGGGCCTCTCAGTATTGTGGCCTCTCCCGCTGCAGAGCACAGGCTCCGGATGCGCAAGCTCAGCAGCCGTGGCTCAGAGGCCCAGTCGCTCCGCGGCATGTGGGATCTTCCCAGGCCGGGGCACGAACCTGTGTACCCTGCATCGGCAGGCGGACGCTCAACCACTGCGCCACCAGGGAAGCCCCTCAAAGCTCTTTGTTCGCCAATAATCCTGTATGCATCTTTTCTCTGAAGCTGGGAAAATCATACATTTCCTTTCTCTACAGGGAGTAGGACAAGACTGACTTACACTTGGTGAGTAGAACACAGGGGCTTAGTGCAAACTTGAGTCAGAGGGCGTCGAATTCTGCCTGCACAACTGAATGTGTGACCCCAGGCAGATTACTTAGTTTATCTGAGACTCAATTTCCTAATCTGTGAAATGAGGATAGTAATGCCCACTTCGGAGTGCTTTTGTTCAATTGAGCTATTCTATGTAAAATGCTAACGTTTCTTTGAACAAAGCAAGAGTAGCTCCTTTTGTTGCTTTGGGAAGACAGTGTGAATGGAGCTGCCTAGATCCAGTTATTACAAGTTGTAGCTGGATCTCAAATAGCTCCCTTTATTAAGATGTGAACAGGACTTGTAAGATATTCAACTTCCTTTCTATATGCTCACCTACTTACTGGTATCAAAATCCTTTCCGTTACCTGTGCAAAATACGTTGCACTGTCGGTTTAGAGTAGATATTAGTAACTGTCAAATTGCACTCACGTGTGCAAAGCCAGCAATGGCAGGTATGCTCTTACTACAAGGCAGGATGCTCTGAGCATGGGTGTCGCTGTGTGATACCTGGATTACTCTCTCCCCTCTGTTGCTATTCGTTGCCACTTCCAATGAGGAGGATACATAAAGCACGTACGTTTCTACCAGCCTGTAGATTCTTAGGCTTTTACCATGGGTGCTGAGAAGCTACTGGATCTGTGGTGTCACATTCTTTCTGAAAGGGAACTGGTTAACCTTGAGGGCCCATCTCACTGATTCTGACCTGTCTGTGACGGAAAGCAGATCTTAGTTACTGTTTTATAAAGAGGCGGACTGCTTACTCTGTGCTACACACGTTACACGGATATTTTCATTCAACCCTCTTATCAACCTTATAGAGTAGATGCTATTATTCCGCTTTTACTGTGTGGGAAACACTGATGTTGTGACAGTGTGCCTCTTGGACAGGGTGTCCGTCAACAAAGCAAGGATTCGGAAACCAAATCTGTTTGATTTCAGAGCCCATTCCCACCCTAGACCTCACCGCCCCTCCCAGGAAGGCTGAAGGTTTCCTTCCCTCTCGGTCCATTTCAGGGTGCCTTGTGCCTTCCACTCAGAAACCTTGAAGCAGCTCGTTCCTGTATCAGTGAGAGCCAAGACTAAAGGAGGTACAGGCAGCCTGCTGACCTGTCCTGCTGGACGGGTGCTGCCTTTCTGCATTCGTGATCACACACTGCAGCCCTATCAGGACTATCACAACAGAGGCCGGTGAGTAAAAGCCCAGTGAGACAATCTTCACGGTCTCTTGCTGTTCATTATTAAGAGTTGTTAGGACCTGACACAGCAGCAGCCTCAAAAACAATGAAGTCATTTTGCTTTGACTTTTCGAGGACAGACAGACAGCTCAGCAAGGAAAGTAAAGGAACAGAGTCTAAAGCAGGAGAAAGCCACTTACAGCTCAGCTGCTGCTGAGGATCACCTGAGATGTTATTCTGTGCTGATGTGGCTGCTGGTGGCAGCTAGTGACTGGGGGGTGCCTTCCCCCCCATGCTGCAGGGGCGGGGACCTGGCATGTTCCATAGCAGACGCATGCATACCTCCCCCGACACACAGTACGTGGCACACTAGACTTCCAGGTGCCCCATCTCCACTCGGAAACCCTGGACTTTCTGGATGGCATCTCTGCTGCCGCCCCAGAAGGGAATGAGGCACAAATTCAAAGATTTACTGGGCCCCCCTGGGTCTGCAGGGACTTCTCCCTTAAGCCATTTTTCAATAGCCTATTAATGTGAATAGCGCATGAGAATTCTTTTTAATATTAGGTTCCTGTTTACAAATGCCTTTCTTTGGATTCTCTGAAAATTAGTTGCCAAAGTGATTAGCTCCTCACATAAAGGAAACATGTTTGGGCCTCTGAATCAGGGAGGTTTTTTTACCTGGGTCACACATCAGATCTTTGCTTTTCAATTCAAAAGCTGTGTAGAAAAAAACTGTAGAAACACAAGTAAATCCAAACCATCAGCCTTAACTGCAACAGAGACAACTCTGATTTCCAAAGGAAGTGTGATGGAATCTCCCCCAACTACCTTCTCTCACCACTGTTTAGTGCACAGAGCAGCGGACCACAGACTGCAGGCGAGGCCCTGCCAAGCCTGAGACTGAATGCCAAGCCCGCAGCCTGCTCATGGCTGAACAAGGCAAAAGCCACTCAAATGCCATTCCCCAGAGTGAAGTCCAAACAAGGACTATTGACATGGTGTAAGCATATTCAGAACTTGGCCCGTTAAATACAAACATCTATGAATCAGATTTCCACTGTGATTGGTACAAACTAAGTTATGTTGATAATCATTTACATATGTGTGTATACCTAGACCTACATATATACTTCAGGTTAGTATTCTAATAGTAATTTTTGATTCTAACTCCCACCTTGAATTCTAATGAATTTTATTTTTATATTTTTCCTTTCTTATAAACATCTTTATTCTCAAACTTCAGTTCTATTCATTGCTCAGCCATATTATAATTTGTTTGCAATGTCTTTTATTATCTAATAAGATTCACAATAGGAATAATCTTGGCAAATATCAATGGGCTGGACACATGGACTAGTCACTATTCTGAGCCCTTTGATCAGCCCCTGTAAACTTCTTGACGGAAATGCAAGCGCTAAAATTATACTCTTTTTTTTTGACTGCACTGTAAGGCATGCAGGACCTTAGTTCCCTGGCCAGGGATCGAACCCGCGCCCCCTGAATTCTAATACATTTTAAATTAGTCGTAGAGTTTTAGACTTTTGGTCCTGCCTCCTTGGTACCCACTAACAGGGAAGATTTGTTTGGCAGGCCGTGTGGCTGGAATTAAGCCACAGGTTACAGAGTCAGGACATAATTGTTCTCTGCATCTAACCTTGGCGGCTAAGTCATCTAGTCAATATGCAGGAATATTGACTAGATATCAACACACTCCCCTTTGCTCCAGAAATGATTTTTTAACTGAACTTAAACTTTATTGCTACATACAGATGAAGCCTCAAACATCTCTTCTGTAAAATGGATAGTTCTTACAGCCCTGCAGGTCACAGGAAGGGTTTTCGTATTACCTAGAGTACCATCCCACGTGGTTCAACTTCGTCTTGACTCTTAGCGTGTGCTGGGGGCCAGCTGTGCAACTCTCAAGTGCTTCGCGCGCAGGAGCAGATTTTTACTGGAGCCCAGCCTGCTACGGAGGCATGGTTGCCGCTTCCCATCACCTGCGAATTACTGATGACGCAGGGGACAGACCAGGCGGTTCAGAGCTTCCTGCTGCGTTAGTGGGAGAAGTCTCATCAAGGGGAACCTCTGGGCTCTTCTGTCAGTGTGTTCTTGGGCAAGACACTCACTCTCTGGGGGGTTCTGCTTTCCTAACTTTACTGTTTGGGTGGTCCATAGAATACATCAAGAGACTCAATTCATATATATGATTTTGGTGGGATTGTTCTTTTTTGCAGGCGTTTGTACATGACCACCCACCTTCCTTCAAATTGACTAGTGATGACGATATCTCATTTTAAAGAATAAATGACCTAGATGAAATAGTCAAAGTGATCTCTAGACCTGAAGCTCTTGCCAGTGATGAAATTGTGGCAGTATTTATGGAGTTGAACCACACAGCACAGGGTCATTTGACCTCTTAAAAATAGGTAAGAAATGTTGGCAAGGTTACTTACTTCAAATCACATGACCATTTATATGAGTGTAGCCATGCAATAACTGGTGGCAGTGATGACTGTTTCAGCTACTGTGTATCATGTCAATCAAGTGTGCATATCACTGGCACTGGAAATACTGGGAGAGCCTAGTTAAAAAAACAATGAGGATTTGGGGCTCCACCCTTCACCCACTTAATCAGACTCTCTGAGAAAAAGATACAGGAATACACATTTTAATAAGTGCCTAAGGTGCCTAGCTTTTACACCAAGGTTCAAGAACCACAGCTCTCAGGCATGGAAATGGAAGCTACTACTCCCTACTCCCAGTGCAAACAGTTTGGGGGGACCTTGCTGGCAGGAAGAGATGTTTGAGTCTCAGGGAAGCAGCTAATTGAGGAGAAGTAAGGAGCAGCTGATTTCTCTTGGAGACAGTGATGCCCTCTGATAGAGTGGTCATTTGCTCATAAAACAGCTTGGTGGAGGGGCTGGGACTGCTTGACCATGAAGTACCCCACTCTCAAGTTGTGCTATACTCTTAATTTTTTTTGGAAAAAAAAAAAAACCCATTCCAGCATGGCAGCTATAAAAGGCCAAGGAAAGAGTGAAATTACTTAAATTAGTTGAATTCTGGCTCTTTCACTTGCCAGGTAAGAAGCTTATCTACTTTAAGATGGTTTTGAGGGAAATGAGTTAACATGAACAGCGCTCAGAATAGGCCTGGCACTTAATGAGTGCTCAATATTAGTAATTTTTGTGTGTGTGTGTGGTACTTGGGCCTCTCACTATGGTGGCCTCTCCCGTTGTGGAGCACAGGCTCCAAACGCGCAGGCTCAGCGGACATGGCTCACGGGCCCAGTCGCTCCGCAGCACGTGAGATCTTCCCGGGCCGGGGCATGAAACTATGTCCCCTGCGTCGGCAGGTGGACTCTCAACCTCTGCGCCACCAGGGAAGCCCCTGAAAGCTCTTTGTCCGCCAATAATCCTGTATGCATCTTTTCTCTGAAGCTGGGAAAATCATACATTTCCTTTCTCTACAGGGAGTAGGACAAGACTGACTTACACTTGGTGAGTAGAACACAGGGGCTTAGTGCAAACTTGAGTCAGAGGGTGTCGAATTCTGCCTGCACAACTGAATGTGTGACCCCAGGCAGATTACTTCATTTTTCTGAGACTCAATTTCCTAATCTGTGAAATGAGGATAGTAATGCCCACTTCAAAGTGCTTTTGTTCAATTGAGCTATTCTATGTAAAATGCTAACGTTTCTTTGTACAAAGCAAGAGCAGCTCCTTTTGTTGCTTTGGGAAGACAGTGTGAATGGAGCTGCCTAGATCCATTTATTACAAGTTGACGCTGGATCTGAAATAGCTTCCTTTATTAAGATGTGAACAGGACTTGTGAGATACTCAACTTCCTTTCTATATGCTCACCTACTTACTGGTATCAAAGTCCTTTCAGTTAGCTCTGCAGAATACGCTGCACAGTCGGTTTAGAGTAGATATTAGTAACTGTCAAATTGCACTCACGTGTGCAAAGCCAGCAATGGCAGGTATGCTCT
Source organism: Mesoplodon mirus (assembly GCF_964341445.2). Taxonomy (NCBI): domain Eukaryota; kingdom Metazoa; phylum Chordata; class Mammalia; order Artiodactyla; family Ziphiidae; genus Mesoplodon; species Mesoplodon mirus. The sequence continues at coordinate 56,900,592 of NC_138990.1, forward strand.
TACTACAAGGCAGGATGCTCTGAGCATGGGTGTCGCTGTGTGATACCTGGATTACTCTCTGCCCTCTGTTGCTATTCGTTGCCACTTCCAATGAGGAGGATACATAAAGCACGTACGTTTCTACCAGCCTGTAGATTCTTAGGCTTTTACCATGGGTGCTGAGAAGCTACCGGATCTGTGGTGTCACATTCTTTCTGAAAGGGAACCGGTTAACCTTGAGGGCCCATCTCACTGATTCTGACCTGTCTGTGACGGAAAGCAGATCTTAGTTACTGTTTTATAAAGAGGCGGACTGCTTACTCTGTGCTACACACATTACACGGATATTTTCATTCAACCCTCTTATCAACCTTATAGAGTAGATGCTATTATTCCGCTTTTACTGTGTGGGAAACACTGATGTTGTGACAGTGTGCCTCTTGGACAGGGTGTCCGTCAACAAAGCAAGGATTCGGAAACCAAATCTGTTTGATTTCAGAGCCCATTCCCACCCTAGACCTCACCGCCCCTCCCAGGAAGGCTGAAGGTTTTCTTCCCTCTCGGTCCATTTCAGGGTGCCCCGTGACTTCCACTCAGAAACCTTGAAGCAGCTCCTTCCTGTATCAGTGAGAGCCAAGACTGAAGGACGTACAGGCAGCTTGCTGACCTGTCCTGCTGGACGGGTGCTGCCTTTCTGCATTCGTGATCACACACTGCAGCCCTATCAGGACTATCACAACAGAGGCCGGTGAGTAAAAGCCCAGTGAGACAATCTTCACGGTCTCTTGCTGTTCATTACTAAGAGTTCTTAGGACCTGACACAGCCTCAAAAACAATGAAGTCATTTTGCTTTGACTTTTCGAGGACAGACAGACAGCTCAGCAAGGAAAGTAAAGGAACAGAGTCTAAAGCAGGAGAAAGCCACTTACAGCTCAGCTGCTGCTGAGGATCACCTGAGATGTTATTCTGTGCTGATGTGGCTGCTGGCGTCGGCTAGTGACTGGGGGGTGCCTACCCCCCACATGCTGCAGGGGCGGGGACCTGGCATGTTCCACAGCAGACGCATGCATACCTCCCCCGGCACGCAGTATGTGGCACACTAGACTTCCAGGTGCCCCATCTCCACTCGGAAACCCTGGACTTTCTGGATGGCATCTCTGCTGCCGCCCCAGAAGGGAATGAGGCACAAATTCAAAGATTTACTGGGCCCCCCTGGGTCTGCAGGGACTTCTCCCTTAAGCCATTTTTCAATAGCCTATTAATGTGAATAGCGCATGAGAATTCTTTTTAATATTAGGTTCCTGTTTACAAATGCCTTTCTTTGGATTCTCTGAAAATTAGTTGCCAAAGTGATTAGCTCCTCACATAAATGAAACATGTTTGGGCCTCTGAATCAGGGAGGTTTTTTTACCTGGGTCACACATCAGACCTTTGCTTTTCAATTCAAAAGCTGTGTAAAAAAAATCGTAGAAACACAAGTAAATCCAAACCATTAGCCTTAACTGCAACAAAGACAACTCTGATTTCCCAAGGATGTGTGATGGCATCTCCCCAAACTACCTTCTCTCACCACTGCTTAGTGCACAGAGCAGCGGACCACAGACTGCAGGCAAGGCCCTGCCAAGCCTGACCCTGAACGCCAAGCCCACAACCTGCTCATGGCTGAACAAGGCAAAAGCCACTCAAATACCATTACCCAGAGTGAAGTCCAAACAAGGACTATTGACATGGTGTAAGCATATTCAGAACTTGGCCCGTTAAATACAAACATATATGAATCAGATTTCTACTGTGATTGGTACAAAGTTATGTTGATAATCATTTACATATGTGTGTATACCTATATCTACATATATACTTCAGGTTAGTATTCTAATAGTAAGTTTTGCTTCTAACTCCCACCTTGAATTCTAATGCATTTTATTTTTATATTTTTCCTTTCTTATAAACATCTTTATTCTCAAACCTCAGTTCTATTCATTGCTCAGCCATATTATAATTTGTTTGCAATGTCTTTTATTATCTAATAAGACTCACAATAGGAATAATCTTGGCAAATATCGATGGGCTGGACACATGGACTAGTCACTATTCTGAGCCCTTTGATCAGCCCCTGTAAACTTCTTGGCAGAAATGCAAGCACTAAAATTGTATATATATATATTTTTGGCCACACTGTAAGGCATGCAGGACCTTAGTTCCCTGGCCAGGGATCGAACCCACGCCCCCTGAATTCTAATACATTTTAAATTAGTCGTAGAGTTTTAGACTTTTGGTCCTGCCTCCTTGGTACCCACTAACAGGGAAGATTTGTTTGGCAGGCAGTGTGGCTGGAATTAAGACACAGGTTACAGGGTCAGGACATAATTGTTCTCTGCATCTAACCTTGGCGGCTAAGTCATCTAGTCAATATGCAGGAATATTGACTAGATATCAACACACTCCCCTTTGCTCCAGAAATGATTTTTTAACTGAACTTAAACTTTATTGCTACATACAGACTAAGCCTCAAACATCTCTTCTGTAAAAAGGATAGTTCTTACAGCCCTGCAGGTCACAGGAAGGGTTTACATATTACCTAGAGTACCATCCCACGTGCTTTATCTTCATCTTGACTCTTAGCATGTGCTGGGGGCCAGCTGTGCAACTCTCAAGTGCTTTGTGCTCAGGAGCAGATTTTGACTGGAGCCCAGCCTGCTACGGAGGCATGGTTGCCGCTTCCCATCACCTGTGAATTACTGATGACGTAGGGGACAGACCAGGTCGTTCAGAGCTTCCTGCTGCGTTAGTGGGAGAAGTCTCATCAAGGGGACCCTCTGGGCTCTTCTGTCAGTGTGTTCTTGGGCAAGACACTCACTCTCTGGGGGGTTCTGGTTTCCTAACTTTACTGTTTGGGTGGTACATAGAATACATCAAGAGACTCAATTCATATATATGATTTTGGTGGGATTGTTCTTTTTTGATCACCCACCTTCCTTCAAATTGACTAATGATGACGATATCTCATTGTAAAGAATAAATGACCTAGATGAAATAGTCAAAGTGATCTCTAGACTTGAAGATCTTGCCAGTGATGAAATTATGGCAATATTTATGGAGTTGTACCACACAGCACAGGGTCATTTGACCTCTTAAAAATAGGTAAGAAATGTTGGCAAGGTTACTTACTTCAAAATCATATGACCATTTATATGAGTGTAGCCATGCAATGACTGGTGGCAGTGATGACTGTTTCAGATACTGTGTATCATGTCAATCAAGTGTGCATATCACTGGCACTGGAAATACTGGGAGAGCCTAGTTAAAAAAACAATGAAGATTTGGGGCTCCACCCTTCACCCACTTAATCAGACTCTCTGAGAAAAAGATACAGGAATACACATTTTAATAAGTGCCTGAGGTGCCTAGCTTTTACACCAAGGTTCAAGAACCACAGCTCTCAGGCATGGAAATGGAAGCTACTACTCCCTACTCCCAGTGCCCACAGTTTGGGGGGGCCTTGCTGGCAGGAAGAGATGTTTGAGTCTCAGGGAAGCAGCTAATTGAGGAGAAGTAAGGAGCAGCTGATTTCTCTTAGAGACAGTGATGCCCTCTGATAGAGTGCTCATTTGCTCATAAAACAGCTTGGTGGAGGGGCTGGGCCTGCTTGACCATGAAGTCCCCCACTCTCAAGTTGTGCTATACTCTTAATTTTTTTTGAAAAAAAAAAAACAAACCCCATTCCTGCATCGCAACTATAAAAGGCCAAGGAGAGAGTGATATTTACTTAAATTAGTTGAATTCTGGCTCTTTCACTTGCCAGGTAAGAAGCTTACCTACTTTAATATGGTTTTGAGGGAAATGAGTTAACATGAACAGCACTCAGAATAGGGCCTGGCCCTTAATTAGTGCTCAATATTAGTAATTTTTTTCTTTTTTTTTTGTGGTACGTGGGCCTCTCACTACTGTGGCCTGTCTTGTTGCGGAGTATAGGCTCCGGACACGCAGGCTCAGCGGCCATGGCTCACGGGCCCAGCCGCTCCGCGGCATGTGGGATTTTCCCGGACTGGGGCACGAACCTGTGTCCCCTGCATCGGCAGGCGGACTCTCTATCACACCGCCACCAGGGAAGCCCTAGTAATTATTTTTATAATACAACAGAATCCATAAGTGGTATGGAATTCTGAGTTACTGTAATGATTCTAAACTTCTGGGGAGTTATAACACCCTTTAAAGACATATTAACTTTATGGTCCTAGGTATTTAAAAATGTGGTGGTAGAACATACAACTATTCTTAAAATCAAAGAGATTTTTATTTTGAAAATTCCATATAACCTAAGTCATAAAAAGACATTAGAGATCTGGTTTATGGCCCTAATTTTACTAGTGACTGAAAGGCAGATCTCTTTGCTTAAACAACGTATGTATTCCTCTCTATTCTTTCCTCTCTTCTATGCAGTTTTGTTTCCCTCTTTGAGAATTCAAATGGAAATTTTATTTATGTACTCATTCCCTGTCACTAAGAACCTTAAACAAGTTTTTGCTTTTGGTTGTGATTGTAAGGCCAACTGGCCCAAGGCAGGGGAACACAATCAGATTCACAGGTTGCATCAGACCAAAACTCTCTGGACCACCCAGTTGCAGAAACTGACCTGGAGACATTCCGGACCACCCAGTTCCAGGAACTGACCTGGGGACTTTCCACCTGGCCCAGCCTTCCCACCTTTCAAGGGGCGGGACTAGCGGTCCCAAGACTGATGTAACCGGCACCAGATATTGCCAGGATACCCGAAGAGACCACCAAATAAGGAATACCCTGCACCCTCCCAGATTCACCACACCCCTCTCCCTTCTTCCCCTATAAAATCTTGCCCAAGCCTCGCCCAGGTGCGACTTCTCTGGCCCCTTTCTCTCGGACCAGTGAACCTCGCCTGGGAGCGCCCCCTAATAAAGCTCACTTGAAGCTTTCCTCTGTTTTGCGATGCCGTTTGTTAAGATCCGACCTTACAGTGATATTTATTTACCCCAGTAAATATGAAACCCACACTTTCTTACTTACATACACATACTCACTTCACTGGTTCAAACGAAAAGAAACCCTGTTTGACATCTAAGTGAAGTTTAAGAGATCAGGGAATTACTGATGTTTGACTGAATAATGACCAGTTAGGAGAGGAGTTGTAAAAACTGAAAAAGGGAAAAACACTTAAAATTTCTGCCCATAAAAACTGTCCCTGAAAAAGAAATGGAGACAATGACACCTATTTTTAGAAGAGAAGAAAAGAGGTAAGTGAAAAGCTCAAGAGGACTCATGTTGGCAGGTCAGAACACCTGTTTCTACTCATTTTTATCACCAGGGTAACTTTTGAAAAATACCAAATTGTGAGGTCCACTATAAGTTTCTGCTTCCTTGGTCTGGAATGCGGTCTGAGCACTGGCATCTTTCAAAGCTCCCCAAGCAGACTGAGGTCCACTAACCAACTACTCAGAGCCCTTGCTTCACCCTCTGTGTAAGGACAATGGCACCTTCCCTGGATTAGCTGAGATAATGCATGGAATAGCTCTGACATGTAGGTCAACACAATCAGTGTTTTGGGAATAACAGGGTGGAGACAAGATAGCAGAGTAGAAGGACGTGAGCTCACCTCTTCTTATGAAAACACCAAAATCACAACTAACAGCTGAAAAAGCATCAACAAAAAAACACTGGAACTTACCAAAAAAGTTATCCTAAATCCAAAGCCAAAGAAGCCACAATGAGCCGGTAGGAGGAGCTCAATTGTGATAAAATCAAATCCCATACCCACTGGGTGGGCAACCCATAAACTGGAAAATAATTATGTCACAGAAGTCCTCACAAGAGTGAAAGTTCGGAGCCCAATGTCAGGCTCCCAGCCTGGGGGTCTGGCAACAGGAGGTGGAGCCCCCAGAGAATCTGGCTTTGAAGGCCAGCAGGGTTTCATCACAGGAATTCCACAGGACTGAGGGAAACTGAAACTCCACTCTTGGAGGGCACAGACACACAAGGTCTTGTGCACACCAGGACACAGTGAAAAAAGCAGTGGCCTCATAAGGGCCTGGGCCAGACCTACCTGCTGGTGGTGGAGGGTCTCCTGTGGAGGCAGGGGTGCCTGTGGCTCACTGTAGGGACAAAGACACTGGCAGTGGTAGTTCTGGGGAGTACTCATTGGTGTGAGCCCTTGAGGGGGCCACCATTTTCTCACCAAGACCTGGCCCCACCCAACAGGCTGTAGGCTCCAGTGCTGGGACTCCTCAGTCCAGACACCCAACAGGGCAGGAACACAGCCCCACCCATCAGCAGACAGGCTGCTTAAAGTCTTCCTGAGCATATAGTTGCCCACTAAACTCACTGCTTGACATGGCCCTGGCCACCAGAGGGACATACCCAGTTCCACCCACCAGTGGGCAGGAACCAGTCTCTCCCACCAGGAAACTTGCATAAGCCTCTGAGACAACCTCATCCACCAGGGGCCAGACAGCAGGAACAAGAAGAACTACAATCCTGCAGCCTGTGGAACAGAAACTGCAATCACAGAAAGTGAGAAAAAATGAGACAGGAGAGGAAATGTCCCAGATGAAGGAACAAGATAAAACCCCAGAAGAACAACTAAGTGAAGGGGCAATAGGTAATCTACCCAAAAAAGAATTCAGGGCTTCCCTGGTGGCACAGTGGTTGAGAGTCCACCTGCCGATTCAGGGGACACGGGTTCATGCCCCGGTCCGGGAAGATCCCACATGCCGCGGAGTGGATGGGCCTGTGAGCCATGGACGCTGAGCCCGTGCGTCCAGAGCCTGTGCTCCACAATGGGAGAGGCCACAACAGTGAGAGGCCCGTGTACCGTAAAAAAAATAAAAAATTCAGAGTAATGATAGTGATCCAAGATCTTGGAAAAAGAATGGAGGGACGGAGCAAGAAGATACAAGAAATGTTTAATCTCCAAAATATACAAGCAACTCATGCAGTTCAATATAAAAAAAACAACCCAATCCAAAAATGGGCAGAAGACCTAAATAGACACTTCTCCAAAGAAGAAGATATACAGACTGCCAACAAACACATGAAAGAATGCTCAACATCATTAATCATTAGAGAAATGCAAATCAAAACTACAATGAGATATCATCTCACACCAGTCAGAATGGCCATCAAAAAAATCTAGAAACAATAAATGCTGGAGAGGGTGTGGAGAAAAGGGAACACTCTTGCACTGTTGGGGGGAATGTAAATTGATACAGTCAATTTGGAGATATGGAGAACAGTATGGAGGTTCCTTAAAAAACTACAAATAGAACTACCATATGACCCAGCAATCCCACTACTGGGCATATACCCTGAGAAAACCATAATTAAAAAAGAGTCATGTACCAAAATGTTCATTGCAGCTCTATTTACAATAGCCTGGAGATGGAAAGAACCTAAGTGTCCATCATCCGATGAATGGATAAAGAAGATGTGGCACATATATACAATGGAATATTACTCAGCCATAAAAAGAAACGAAATTGAGCTATTTGTAATGAGGTGGATAGACCTAGAGTCTGTCATACAGAGTGAAGTAAGTCGGAAAGAGAAAGACAAATACTGTATGCTAACACATATATATGGAATTTAGGGGAAAAAATGTCATGAAGAACCTAGGGGTAAAACAGGAATAAAGACACAGACCTACTTGAGAATGGACTTGAGGTTATGGGGAGGGGGAAGGGTAAGCTGTGACAAAGCGAGAGAGAGGCATGGACACATATACACTACCAAACGTAAGGTAGATAGATAGTGGAAAGCAGCCGCATAGCACAGGGAGATCAGCTCAGTGCTTTGTGACCACCTAGAGGGGTGGGATAGGGAGGTTGGGAGGGAGGGAGACACAAGATGGAAGAGACATGGGAACATATGTATATGTATAACTGATTCACTTTGTTATAAAAGCAGAAACTAACACACCATTGTAAAGCAATTATACTCCAATAAAGATTAAAAAAAAAAATAAAAGTCCAGAAACTTAAAACAATCTTGTTTATATACAGATTGCTATATCAAAAACTCATGGTAACCAAACCAAAAATCTACAATAGATATACACACAAAAAAGAAAAAGGAATCCAAACACAACACTAAGTCATCAACTCACAAGAGAACAAAAGAGGAGGAAAGAAAAAAGGCCAACAACGAACCAAAAACAATTAAGAAAATGGCAATAAGAGCATACATATTGATAATTACTTAAAAGGATTAAATGCTCCAACCAAAAGACATAGACTGGCGGAATGGATACAAAAACAAGACCTGTATACAGGCTGTCTACAAGAGACCCACTTCAGATCTAGAGACACATACAGACTGAAAACAAGGGGATGGAAAAAGCTATTCCATGCAAATGGAAACCACAAGAAAGCTGGAGTAGCAATACTCATATCAGACAAAATAGACTTTAAAGAATGTTACAAGAGACAAGGAAGGACACTCCATAATGATCAAGGGATCAATCCAAGAAGAAGATATAACAATTGTAAATATACACCTCAGTAAATAAGGCAAATGCTAACAGCTGTAAAAGGGGAAATCGACAGTAACACAATAATAGTAGGGGATTTTAACACCCCACTTTCACCAACAGACATCATCCAAAATGAAAATAAATAAGGAAACACAGGACTTAACACATTAGGCCAGATGAATTTAATATTTACAGAGCATTCCATCAAAAAGTGCCAGAACACACATTCTTCTCAAGTGCACATGGAACATTCTCCAGGACTGATCACATGCTGGGCCAAAAAGCAAGCTTCAGTAAATTTAAGAAAATTGAAATCACATCAAGCATCTTTTCTGACCACAACACTTTGAGGTTAGAAATCAACTACAAGAAAAAAAAAACTGTAAAAAACACAAACACAGGGAGACTAAGCAATATGCTACTAAACAACCAATGGATCACTAAAAAAAAAAAATCAAAGAGGAAATTAAAAAATACCTAGAGACAAATGAAAAGGAAAGCACAAAAATCTCAAACCTATGGGATGCAGCAAAAGCACTTCTAAGAGGGAAGTTTATAGCAATACAATCTTACCTCAGGAAACAAGAAAAACCTCAAACAACCTAAACTTATACCTAAAGAAACTAGAGAAAGAAGAACAAAGAAAACCCAAAGTTTGTTTGTAGAAGGAAAGAAATCATAAAGATCAGAAATATAGATGAAGGAAACAATAGCAAAGGTAAATGAAACTAAAAGCTGGTTCTTTGAGATTAACAAAATTGATAAACCTTTAGCCAGACCCATCAAAAAAAAGAGGGAGAGGGCTCAAATCAATAAAATTAGATATGAAAAAGAAGAAGTTACAGTGGAAGCCACAGAAATACAAAGGATCATAAGAGACTACTACAAGCAACTATATGCCAATAAAATGGACAACCTAGAAGAAATGAACAAATTCTTAGAAAGGTACAGTCTTCCAAGACTGAACCCGGAAGAAATAGAAAATATGAACAGATCAATCACATGTACTGAAATTGAAACTGTGATTTAAAAACTCCCAACAAACAAACGTCCAGGACCAGATGGCTTCACAGGCAAATTTTATCAAACATTTAGAGAAGAGTTAACACATATCCTTCTGAAACTCTTCCAAAATATAGCAGAGGGAGGAACACTCCCAAACTCATTCTACAAGGCCACCATAACCCTGATACCAAAACCAGACAAAAATGTCACAAAAAAGAAAACTACAGCCCAATAACACTGAAGAACATAGATGCAAAAGTCCTCAACAAAATACTAGCAAACTGAATCCAAAAATACATTAAAAGGATCATATACCATGATCATGTGGGATTTATCCTGGGGATGCAAGGATTTTTCAATATCCACAAATTAATCAGTGTGATACACCACATCAACAAGTTTAAGAATAAAAACCATATGGTCATCTCAATAGATGCAGAAAGAGCTTTTACAAAATTCAACACCAATTTATTATAAAAACTCTCCAGAAAGTGGGCATAGAGGGAACCTACCTCAACATAATAAAGGCCATATATGTCAAACCTGCAGCTAACATCATTCTCAATGGTGAAAAGCTGAGACCATTTCCTCTAAGATCAGGAACAAGACAAGGGTGTCCACTCTCGCCTCTTTTTTCAACTTAGTTTTGGATGTCCTAGCCATGGCAATCAGAGAAGAAAAATAAAAGGAATCCAAATCGGAAAAGAAGAAGTAAAACTGTCACTGTAGGCAGATGACATGATACTATACATAGAAAATCTTAAAGATGCCACCAGAAAACTACTAGAGCTCATCAATGAATTGGTAAAGTTGCAGGATACAAAATTAATACACAGAATCTGTTGCATTTCTATACACTAACAACAAAACATCAGAAGGGGAAGTTAAACAATCCCATTTACTATCACATCAAAAAGAATAAAACACCTGGAATTAACCTACCTAAGGATGCAAAAGACCAGTACTCTGAAAACTGTAAGATGCTGATGAAAGAAATCAAAGATGACACAAACACATGGAAAGATCTAGTGTGTTCTTGGATTGGAGGAATCAATATTGTGAAAATGACTGTATTACTCAAGGCAATCCGCAGATTCAATGCAATCCCTATTAAATTACCAATGACATTTTTCACAGAACTAGAGCAAAAAATCCTAAAATTTGTATTGAGACACAAAAAATCCCGAATAAGCAAAGCAATCTTGATTAAGAAAAATGAAGCTGGAGGAATCAGGCTCCCTGATTTCAGACTATACTACAAAGCTACAGTCATCAAAAGAGTACAGTACTAGCACAAAAACACAAATACAGATCAATGGAACAGGATAGAAAGCCCAGAGAGAAACCCACGCACCTATGGTCAATTAATCTATGTCAAAGAAGGTAAGACTATACAATGGAGAAAGATAGTCTCATCAATAAATGGTGCTTGGAAAACTGGACAGCTACATGTAACAGAATGAAATTAGAATATTCTTTAACACCATATACAAAAATAGACTCAAAATGAATTAAAGACCTAAATGTAAGACCTGATACTATAAAACTCCTAGAGGAAAACATAGGCAGAACACTCTGACATAAATCGCAGCAATATCTTTTTCGACTGTCTCCTAGGGTAATAGAAATAAAAATTAAAATAAACAAATGGGACCTAATTAAACTCAGAAGCTATAGCACAGCAATGGAAATCATAAACAAAATGAAAAGACAACCCACAGAATGGGAGAAAATATTTGCAAATGATGCAACCGACTAATTAATAAGGGATTAATCTCCAAAATTTACAAACAGCTCATGCATCTCAGTATCAAAAAAACAAACAACCCAATCAAAAAATGGGCAGAAGACCTAAATAGACATTTCTCCAAGGAAGACATTCAGATAGCCAAGAGGCACATGTAAAGATGCTCTACATCACTAATTATTAGAGAAATGCAAATCAAAACTACAATGAGATATCACCTCACACCAGTCAGAATGGTCATCATCAAAAAGTCTACAAATAATAAATGCTGGAGAGGGTGTAGAGAAAAGGGAACCCTCCTACACTGTTGGTGGGAATGTAAATTGGTACAACTACTATGGAGAACAGTATGGGAGGTTCCTTATAAAACTAAAAATAGAACTACCCTATGATCCAGCAATCCCATTCATGGGCATATATCCAGAGAAATCCATGGTTTGAAAGGATACATGCATCGCAATGTTCATTGCAGCATGGTTTACAATAGCCAAGACATGGAGGCAAACTAAGTGTCCATCAACAGAGGAATGGATAAAGAAGATGTGGTACATATATACAATGGAGTATTACTCAGCCATAAAAATAATGAAATAATGCCATTTGCAGCAACATGGATGGACCTAGAGATTATCATACTAAGTGAAGTAAGTCAGACAGAGAAAGACAAATATCATATGATATCACTTCTATTTGGAATCTAAAAAAAATGATACAAATGAACTTATTTGCAAAACAGAAACAGATGGACAGAAAACAAACTTATGGTTACCAAAGGGGAAAGGTTCGGGGGGAGGGATAAATTGGAAGTATGGGATTGACACATACACACTGCTAGATAACCAAGAACCTACTGTATAACACAGGGAACTCTGCTCAATATTGTGTAATAACCTAAATGGGAAAATAATTTGAAAAAGAATAGATACATGTATATGTATAACTGAATCACTTTGCTGTACACCTGAAACTAACACAACATTGTTAATCAACTATACTCCAATATAAAATAAAAAGTTAAAAAAAATCAACATTTTGTTATCAAATAATTTTTCATTTTGATATGTTAACTTGAATGTTTGCACTTTGCAGGGTTACCGCTGGGACTTAATTTTCCTATGATGTATCTGAAATCCTGGTATATTTCAAGTTCAAAGAAAGATTAATTCCAAATAAAATAGAAAAATAATAGGGGTTTATTTATCAGGGAACACAAAGCAGAGAAGAGAATGAGCGATAACCAGCAGTGCTATTTGACCTGCCTTCCAAACTAATTTGATACATGTTCTCAAAAAGAGTAAACACTCCATTCTTAAACATACCCATAACATATAGTCCCATAACGGGATTGTTCTTCAGAACAACGTTCATGAATGTCCAAGAGTGGATCCAAGGTTCCCCTTCCTTGTTCAAGCTCTTAGCTTCATGGCGTTTGCTAAAATTTTCTAAAGTCCGTGATTCTAATTCTTTGATGTTAGTAAAACCACTTTGAGCCTTCCAAAGAACTCTGATGGTTTATCTGAGATGGGGCTCTTCAATTTCTCAGTCATCTGTTCCCCCCTCTCACTCTTGATCCTGAAAAGAACCTTAAATCAACTAGCTGGGTGTAGAGGAAAGAAGCTGTGTTCTGATCTGCTGTCTCTTCAGACCTGGATTAACACGGTTCTGGAGTGGATCAGATTATGTATGCGTGGTACCCTGGGAGTCGTGCTTGTTTACTTCCCCAAATAAAAATGTTGATGCAGATTATAGTGGTGGACATTCCAATGTGTGCCTGATCAAGTAAGGGGTACAAGGCTGACTGACTTTAAAGAAGTCTCCTTGCTCTGGTAAACCAGCAGCTGGATGACGACCATGGTGTCCGACAGTTCCCAGTTGGTCCATGTGAGGTAATGGTTCTGCTTAGCATGGAGATATTGGGTTGGCCAAACAGTTCGTTCCATTAGTGAATACACTGTTCAATAATATTCTTGGTGAAAATGAAAAATGTCTATTATTTTTACTTAAAACTGAATGAACTGTTTGGCCAACCCAACATTTAGTAAGCTGAGGCCACTGTGAGTGGCCAGTTTGGTCACCTGAGTCTGTGTTACTCTGGATAATGACTACTGTTACTGAAGAATGCCAGTCCTAATAACTCTGGCCAGCATAATATATCTAGTTATGGTAGTAAGGAGCCTAAGCTTAAGTAAGACCTGGTTCTGCTCCCATTTGCCATGCACTGGCCATGTGACCCCAGTATAACCTCCCTAAGCCTCTGAAACCTCATCTGTAAAAGAGGTGAAATACAAGTCCTCATTTGTATGGCTGTTAAGATAATTAAAAGAAGTGATGCAAACAGGCTTAGTGTGGTGTCTGGAAATTAGTAGATGCACAACAAATACTACCTATTATATTTCAGAAATCTTTGTTCTGGTGATAACAAAGGAAATTATGATAATAAAATCTTTTATTATGGTTTCCTTCAGCCATGTGATTTAGGGTTAATAGGCCTTATGCAGGATTATGGGAAAATGTGGTTCTGTCTTTGATGTCCAGAAATGATAGAGGAGATAAGGACAATAGTTAACATTTATATGGTTTCCTATGGGAAGCACTATACACACATAGATTCTCATTTAATCCACAAACAGCCCTTTCATGTGGCTACTATTATCATCCCTATTTAACAGATGAGACAACTGAAGCCCAGAGTTTAAGAAATTTGACCAAAGTTACACAGTCAGTAAGAGGTGAAGCTAGGATTCAGACCAAAGGAGTGTGACTCTAGCTGGAGTGCACGTTCTTAACCACAAGTCCATGAGGTGTTGATAAGGACTAGATAACTGACATACTTTAAACTTGAAAATGGACAAAGGGTTCAAAGAAAATGTACAGAAACTTCATCACATTGAACTATGATTGTAAGTACATGGTGTTAAAACAGCTGATCATTTTGAGAGATCAATGACTGATAAAGTAATTGTTTTGACTCCTTATGTCCCTGGCTCCTCCCAGAATTACATGTACCCTGTCTTTAACCCATAAAAATGGGTTTGAATGAATCTACATTAAAAAAAATAAAGTTTTTGATATTTTGAATTTTTAGCCATAATTCTCTTACTCTTATAATGAAGCTTTAATAATACCAAATCCATGAGGGTAAAAAAATCAGTAGGATGTAGTCAAGCAACATTTTCAAAAGGAAAAAAGAAAGGGCAGAATTGGGGCCAAAACAAAGAGCTGCATTAACTGTCCCTTTCCTAAGCCATGTTGGTTTGTTATTAGAAAGATACAACTGAAACTCCCTTCTTGCCTCAGAAACAGTCCAGAGCTGCCCTGCACAAAAAAACTGTCCCCCATTTTGCTTCTCCCTCCTTCTCTCTCTTAACCTTCCTTGCATTTGAAGCCTGGTTCTTTCTTCTATGCTTTGTTCTATTTTGGGGAACATCCATTTCTCATCTGACTCCTCTCAAATCCTCTCCCTCCTCTTTTCTAGTCCTACTTTAGACATGGTAAAGCGAAAGGTCCCCCAAGTCTCACTAGAGCTAAATACAGCTGAGAAGGATCTGAAAGAAAAATCTGGAGAAAAATGAAAACAGAAACCCTTGCTCTCACCTCCAGGTAGCCTTAATGAGTCACAATGGAAACTCCCTGTCTGGTGGCTATATGGTGTGATTCTAAGTCTATGGATCTAGACAATACACTGAAGACACTCAACCTGTGCTTTTACCCTGTGGGTGTCTACGCAGCTTTTTATTCCACACAGAAATGCTCTTTTTGAAGAGGTTGCTTTGTGTATTATAAGCTCAGGAGAACATGAAAATTATTAAAAGTAGGCAAATGGAGGCAACTCAATAAACATAAAAGGCCAGTGGCATACAACTTCAACACAGCACTGGAGGCAGCAGGTGAGACTTGAGGGGGTTCTGGAAAGTTCTGACAATTCTCCAATTTCTGGTTCCTCCTTTCCTTGACTTGATGTAACATTTCTCCCATTAATTCATTCCTATGAATTATATTGTGCAAAAAGACATGTCCATCAAAAGTCTTAAAAACCCACAAAATCTTTGGTCAAGCAA
Organism: Mesoplodon mirus; assembly: GCF_964341445.2. Classification (NCBI taxonomy): domain Eukaryota; kingdom Metazoa; phylum Chordata; class Mammalia; order Artiodactyla; family Ziphiidae; genus Mesoplodon; species Mesoplodon mirus. The sequence continues at coordinate 56,915,878 of NC_138990.1, forward strand.
TTCTACTTCTGGGAATTTAGAAGTAATTTTACAAGTGTGAAAGTGTGTGTATGGGGATGGTCAGAGCACAGTTTTTATGTCACAGAAAAATTAGCAACAACTGAATTGTCCATAATTTTGGTAAAATAAATTGCAACTTCATATAACATAATATTGTGTAATTGTTAAAATAATAACATAATGGTACACTAACTAGCAAAGAAAAATGTTCATGATGCATTGCTAAGAGAAAAAGCAGGTTATATAACTATGTCTAGTATGAGTCCATTAAAAAATGTGGGTAAATATTTGACATGTCTTTATATACACATTTTTGCACAATTTATTTATGTATTCCAGAATTTTAAAATCTGAAAGATGGGAAATCAAGATGGAGTAAGAGGACATGGAACTCCCATCCCCCCGTGAATAATTCTCACTTAAAACTAACTGGAAACTGGTAGAAGAACTCCTATACAACCAAAGCTGTAAGAAAGATACACACATAGTCAGGTAGGAAGGAAGAAAAGTGATTAGTTCAGGACCTGGGCCCCTAGAAGGGGACTCAGAGGAAAAGGGAGATTACAAGAGTGGACCTGTGGAGTGAGCAGGTCAACAAGCTACAGACCGGGCATCCCAGTTCTGGGGTCCTACTCAGAGGAGAGAGGCCCCCTGCCTGGCTGGAGGAACACTGGGTCAGATGGAAAGGCTGGAGAAGCCTGGATACCACTCATGAGGCGTGTGCATGTGTGGACCAGCTCCCAAGGCAGGGCAGAGAGAGGTCCACCCTAGTGGCTGCCAGGTTGCCAGTGACTGCCTCGGTCCACTTCCCAGCCTGACCTGAACAAATGCTCTGGCCCTGCTTACTCCACACCACAGTGCAGTACTGGATCTGGGGCAGCCAGGACCAGGGAAAAGACTAGACCATGGGACACAAAGGTGACCCATCCTGGGGAGGAGCCCAGGTGGGCAGCGGTAGCCAGTGTTGTCGCTTACTCAGGCAGCACACCAGGAGCCACCCAGATCACTGAGAGAGGCCCCTCTACCATGACTAATCTGCCAGTACCTGCTGAGAGTCCATGCAGGTCCTTGCCAGACTTGCAGAGTAGTTCTACAATAGGGCAGGGGTGGCGGAGGCAGGGCTCAGTGATTGGCTTTGAGAGACAAAGGGGATTCACACCCAAGGCTGCATCTGAGTGGAGTACCAGCTGCCTATACAGCCCATGCACTGAACCTCTGTCTACATACAGGCCCCACATGCTTCAGCACACCCCTCTGGGGCAAAGGCCCTGGTGCAGGGAGAGGGAAAAACAGACTCTTTAAGGGAACAGAGTCAGCTTGAGTCCGGCCCTCAGGGTTTCTGCTCTAGCAACTTGGGATCAGACCATGACCCTGACAAGGCAGTGATGGCCACTAAGCAGAGAGGAAGTCCCACTTCACACCTGGCATCAGCTCTTGCCCTCCATCTCCAGCCCTACTCCCTACCAAGGTGATAGCTGCCAACACACCCTGAGGAAAGACGTGATGAGCATGTACATCAAATCCAGCCCTCCCACCAAAGGCACTGGGCACATTTAGTCTGTATAGGGACACTCCCACATAAGAATGCCACTTCAAGACTGGAATAACTGTTTCACCTAAATTCATAGAGGCAGAGAAAGTTAAGCAAAATGAAAAGGCAGAGGAACTACTCAAAATTGAAAGAGCAAGAGCAAACCTCTGAAAAAATAATAAAACAGAAATAACTTTTCAGATAAAGAGTTCAAAACATTGGCAATAAAAATGTTAACTGAGCTACAACACCTTTGAAAAAGAAGGATAAAATAGGAGGAATCATTTTATCCAGTGTTAAGACCTACTAGATAGCTACAGTAATGAAAACAGTGTGGTATTGATGGAGAGATAGATAGATATATAGATCAATGGAACAGGTTAGAGAAACCAGAATTAGACCCATGTGAGTATGCCCAACTGATTTTTGACAAAGGTTAAAAAATTCAATGGAGGAGAGATTGCTTTTTCAATAAGTGGTGCTAGAGCAAGTGGACAGGCATAGGGAAAAATAGAACCTCAACCTAAGTTTCATACTTTATACAAAAATTAACTCAAAATGGATTATAGACTTAGATAGAAAACTAAAACTTCTAGGAAAGAACTTAGGATAAATTCTTAAGAGGTCTATGGCTGGTCAGTGTTCTCAGACTTTACACAAAAAGCATGATGCATAAAAGGAAAATGGTAAATTGGACCTCATTAAATTAAAAACTTTTGCAATATTTTGTAATAACTACAAATGGAGTATAACCTTTAAAAATTGTGAGTCACTGTATTGTACACCTATAACTTATATAATATTGTACATCAACTATACTTCAATAAAAAAAGAAAAAAATGGAAACTTTTGCTCTGTGAAAGACACTGTAAGAAGATGAAAAAACAAGCAATTGACTGGGAAAATATATTTGCAAACCACATATCTGACAAAGGACTTACATCTAGAATATATAAAGAATTTTCAAAACTCAACAGTAAGAAAATAAACAATCCAATCAGAAAACAGGCAAAATACATGAACAGACATTTCACCAAAGAGGATGTACAGATGGCAAATCAGTGCATGAAAAGATGTTCAACATCATTAGCCATTACAGAAATGGAAATTAAAATCACAATGAAAGCTCACTACATACCCACCAGGACAGCTAAAATAAAAAAAATAATGGTAACACCAAATGATGATGAGAATGTGGGGAAACGCAAACATTTCTGGTGGGAATGTAAAATGGTGTAGCCCCTTGAAACAGTTTGTCAGTTTTTTACATAACTAACCAAGTCATACCACATGGCACTCTTGGCCATTTATTCCAGAGAAATGAAGACTTATGTTCATGCAGAGACCTGTGCACAAGTGTTCAGAGCAGCTTGACTCATAATAGCCAAAATCTGGAATCAACCAAAATTTCCTTCGGGAGTGGTTAACCAAACCGTGGCCCATCCACACAATGGGATACTGCTCAATAATAAAAAGGAAGGAACTATTGGTATACACAGCAACCTGGATGAATCACCAAAGAGTTATGCAGAGTGGAAAAAAAGCCCATCTCAAAGATTCCTAGCTTAAATTATACAAAATTATAGATAAGGGGAATAGATTGGCAGTTGTCAGGGATGGGGGAGGGAAAGAAGTGGCTAAGGCTATAAAAGGGTAGCTCAGGTCATCCTTGTGATGGAAATGGTCTCTATCTGGACTGTCGTGGTGGTCACATAATCTGCACACGTGATAACATCTCATAGTGAGTGCATGTAAAAACGGTGAAATCTGAATAAGGTGGATGGATTGTATCACCATCAGTTTCCTGGTTGTGCTATTATACTACAGTTGTGCAAGATGTTATATTGATGGAAATTGGGTAAAGGGTATGTGGGATCTCTATGTGTTATTGCTTTCAACTGAATGTGAATCTACAATTATTTCAAAATGAAAATTTAAAAGAAGATCTAGAGAAAGATGAAAGAAAAAAAACGTTAACTGAATTAAGGAAAATAATTGATCTAATCATTGGCCATTTTAGCAAGGAACTAGAAAATATAAAACAGACACAATCAGAAATGAATAATAGCTGAAACAAATACACCAGAAGGTATGCCTAGCAGACTAAGTGATACAGAAGAACACATAAGTGATCTGGAAGATAGAATTATGGAAATCATACAATCAGGACAGCAGAAAAAAAAACATTTTTAAAAATAAAAGCAATTTGAGATATCTGGCATAATGTGTTCTAACATTTGCATTATAGGGGTTCCTGAGGGAGACGAGAGAAGGTGATCAAAAATGTAGTTGAGGAAAATATGGCTGAAAACCTCCCAAACCTAAAGAAGGAAACAGATACAGGAAGCGAAGAGGATCCCAAACACGATGAACCCAAACAGCTCCACACTAAGACATATCATAATTAAAATGGCAAAAGTTAAAGAGAGAATTCAAAAGACAGCAAGAGAAAAACAAAGAATATATACAAAGGAATTCCCCGTAAAGCCATCAGCTGATTTTTCTGCAGAAACTTTGCAGGCCAGAAGAGAGTGGCATGATATATTCAAAGTGCTGAAAGGAAAAAACGTGCAACCTAGGATACTCTATCCAGCAAGACTGTCATTTAGAATAGAAGGAGAGATAAAGAACTTCTCAGACAAGCAAGAACTAGAATAATTCATCAATACTAAACCTACCATAAAAGAAATGCTGAAGGGTCTTCTCTAAATAGAAAAGAAGTAAGAACCTATAGGAAAGGGAAAATCCCACTAGGAAAGGCAAATATATAATAAGGGCTGAGGATCAACCATTTAAATAAACCAGTACCTAGATTAAAAGACAAAAAATTGTAAAAGCAACTATAACTAAAATAAACAGTCAAGTGATAAGCATGAAGATGTAAAATATGACATCAAAAACACAAAATATGGGAGGAGGGAAGTGTAGATCTCTTAGAATGTTTTTGGGCTTAAATGACTAGAAGCTTAAAACAAGTAGATATAATTACAGGTCAACATATATGAATCACATGGTAACCACAAGTCAAAAACCTACAATAGATATAACAAAAACCAAAAAGAAAGGAATACAAACATAATAAAAAAAATCAACCACAAGAAAACGAAAAGAAATGGACAGCTAAGAACTACAAAAGCAACCAGAAAACAAGTAATAAAAGGGTAATAAGGACATACCTATAAATAATTACTTTAAAAGTCAATGAACTAAATTCTCCAATCAAAAGACATAGGGTGGCTGACTGGATATAAAAAAGAGACTCACTTTAGCGCTAAAGACACACAGACTGAAAGTGAGGGGATGGAAAAAGATATTTCATGCAAGCAGCAACAACAACAAAGTGGGGGTAGCAATACTCTTATCAGACAAAATAGACTTTAAAAGAAAGGCTATAACAAAACAAAGAAAGGCATTATATAATGATAAAAGGATCAATACAAAAATAGAGTATTATACTTGTTAACATATATGCACCAGATACAGGAACACCTGAATATATAAAGCAAATACTAACAGACATAAAGGGGGACATTGATAACAATACAATAATAGTAGGGGATTTTAACACCCCACTTAATGGAGAGATCTCGCAGACAAAAAAAATCAATAAGGCAGAAGTAGTCATAAGTGACACAACAGACCAGTTGGACTTAGCAGATATATACAGTACACAACATCCAAAAAAGTAGAATACACATTCCTTTCAAGTGCACATGGATTTTTCTCCAGGACAGATCACATGCTAGGCCACAAAACAAGTCTCAAGAAGTTTAAGAGAACAGAAATTATCTCAAGCTTTTTTTCCCCTTACCTCAATGGAATGAAACTAGAAATCAACTACAGAAAGAAAAAAATGGGAAAATAGCAAACACATGGAGACTAAACAACATGCTACTGAAAACCAATGGATCAATGAAGAAATCAAAGAGGAAATTGGAATTACAATATTCCATAATCTATGGGAATGCAGCAAAAGCAGTTCCAAGAGGGTAGTTTATAGCAATACAGGCCTTACTTAAGAAACAAGAAAAATCTCAACCTCACCTACCACCTTAAGGAATTAGAAAAAGAAGAACAATAAAAGCCCAAGGTCAGTAGAGGAAGGAAATAATAAATATCAGAGAAAAAATAAAATAGAGATAAATAGAAAAGATAAATAAAACCAAGAGCTGCTTTTTTGAAATGATAAAATTGATAAACCTTTAGACAGGCTCACCAGGAAGAAAAGAGAGAGGAGCCAAATAAACAAAACAAGAAAGGAAAGAGGAGAAATAACAACTGATACCACATAAGGGGGGGAGGGATAAATTGGGAGATTGGGATTGACATATACGCACTACTATATACAAAATAGATAATAAAGACCTATTGTACAGCACAGGGAACTCTACTCAATACTCTGTAATGGCCTATATGGGAAAATAATCTAAAAGAGAGTGGATATATGTATAACTGATTCACCTTGCTGTACACCTGAAACTAACACAACATTGTAAATCAACTATACTCCAATAAAAATGAAAAAAAAACTGATACCACATAGATAAAAAAGATCATGAGGATACTATGAAAAGTTATATGCCAACAAACTGAACAATCTAGAAAAAATGGACAAATTTCTAGACATATACAACTTGCCAAGACTGAATCAAGAATAAACACACAATTTGAACAGACTGATTGCTACTAGTGAAATTGAATTTTTAATAAAGAAAACTCCCAGGAAACAAAAGTCCAGGACCAGATGGCTTCACTGGGGAATTCTACCAAACATATAAAAAAGAACTAATACTTCTCAAATTATTCCAAAAAATTGAAGAGGAAAAAACACTCCCAAATCCATTCTATGAGCCCACTATTACCCTGATATCAAAACTAGACAAAGACACTACAAAAAAGAAAATTATAGTACAATATCTTTGATGAATATAGATGAAAAAATCAACAAAATATTAGCAAGCTGAATCCAACAATACATAAAAAGAATCATACATCATGATCAAGTTGGATTTATTCCAGTAAAACAAGGATGGTTCACCATTTGCAGATATGCAACATTAACAAAGGAAGGATAAATATCACATGATCATCTCAATAGATGCCAAAAGCCCATTTGACAAAATATAACATCCATTTATGATAAAAACTCTCATCAAAGTTGGTCTAACACTCATCTCTCAACATAATAAGGGCCATTTATGACAAACCCACACCAAACATCATACTCAACAGTGAAAACCTGAAAGCCTTCCCTCTAAATTAAGGAACAAGACAAGGATGGCCACTCTCATCACTTCTGTTTAACACAGTATTCAAAGTCCTAGCCACAGCAATCAGACAAAAAGGAAGAAAAGGCACCCAAATTGGAAGAAAAGAAGTAAAAGTGTCACTATTTGCAGATGACATGATTCTTTATATAGAAAACCCTAAAGTCTCCACCCCAAACCTATTAGATTTAGTAAATGAATTCAGCAAAGTTGCAGAATTCAAAATTAATATACAGAACTCTGTTGCTTTTCTATACACTAATAATGAACTATCAGAAAGAGAAAGTAAAAAAAAAAATCCTGTTTAAAATTGCATCAAAAAGAATAAAATACCTAGGATAAACTTCACCAAAGAGGTGAAAGACCTATGCTCTGAAAACTATAAAACACTGATGAAGGAAACTGAAGATGATACAAAGAAATGGAAAGATCTCCCGTGTTCTTGGATTGGAAGAATTAATATTGTTAAAATGCCATAATTACCCAAAGCAATCTACAGATTTAATGTAATCACTATCAAAATACCCATGACATTTTTCACAGAACTAGAACAAATAATCCTAAAATTCACATGGATCCACTAAAGACCCTGAATTGTCCAAGCAATCTTGAGAAAAAAGAACAAAGCTGGAGCTATCATGCTCCCAGACCCCAGACTATATTACAAAGCTAGAGTAATCAAAACAGCATGGTACTGGCACCAAAACATACACATAGATCAATGGAACAGAGAGCCCAGAAATAAACCCATGCACCTATGGTCAATTAATCTATGAAAAAGGAGGCAAGAATGTACAATGGAAAAAAGACAGTCTCTTCAACAAGTGGTACTGGGTTATCTGGACAGCTACATGTAAAAGAATGAGATTAGCACATTTCCTTACACCATGTACAAAAATAAATGGATTAAAGACCTAAATGTAAGACCTGAAAACATAAAACTCCTAGAATAAAACATAGGCAGAACACTACTTTGACGTTAATCGTAGCAACGTTTTTTTGGATCTGTCTCCCAAGGCAAAGGAAATAAAAGCAAAAGTACACAAATGGGACCTAATCAAACTTAAAGCCTTTTGCACAGCAAAGGAAAAAATCAACAACATGAAAAGACAACCTATGGAATTAGCTGGAGAAAATATTTGCCAATGATATGACCAACAAGGGGTCAATATCCAAAATATAGATTGCTCATACAACTCAATATAAATAAAAACAATCAAAAAATGGGCAGAAGAACTGAATAGACATCTTTTCCAAAGAAGACACACAGGTGGCTAACAGACACATGAAAAGATGCTCAACATCACTAATTAATAGAGAAAGGCAAATCAAAACAACAATGAGCTATCACCTCAAACCTAGCAGAATGGCTACCATTAAAAAGTCTACAAATTACAAAAAGTTGGAGAGGCTATGGAGAGAAGGGAACCCTAATACACTGTTGGTGGGAATGTAAATGGATGCAGCTGCTATGGGAAACAGTATGGAGGTTCCTTAAAAAACTAAAAATAGAACTACCACATGATCCATCAATTCTACTCCTGGGTATATATCCGAAGAAAACAAAAGAATTAATTCAAAAAGATACATGTACCCCAATGTTCATAGCAGCACTATTTACAGTAGCCAAGACATAGAAGCCATCCAAGTGCCCATCAACAGACGAATGGATTAAGAAAATGGTGTGTATATATATATATATATATACACACACACACATACATACATACACATATTATATGTATATATATATAATATGTATGTGTATATATATACATACACACACACACACACACATACACAATGGGATATTAGCCATAGAAAAGAATGAAATTCTGCCAAGTGCATAACGTGGATGGACCTAGAGGATACTATGCTTAGTGAAGTAAGTTAGAGAAAGTCAAATACTGTATGACATCATTTCTATGTGGACTCTAAAAAATAATACAAATAAATGTATATGCAAAACAGAAACAGACTCACAGATACAGAAAACAAACCAGTGGTTACCAACGGGGAGAGGAAAAGAGGAAGGGGCAAATTAGGGATATGGTATTAAGAGACACAAACTACTATGTATAAAATAAACAAAAACATATATCATATAGCACAGGGAATTACAGCCATTATCTTGTAATAACTTTTAACAGAATATAACCTGTAAAAATACTGAATAACTATGCTGTATACCTGAAATTAATATAATATTGTAAATAAGTTATACATCAATGAAGAATAAAACAATTGGATAAGATTAAAAGAAACTGAAATAAGATTACTAAAAAATGATGGAAACAAACATATACACATTTGTGTTCTTCATCTTCCATGAACTCTCTGTCTAAACACACCAAACCATTTAGTGCTCCCTTTCATCCCATACTCTCTGCTTCAATAATTTACATTTCATTCACTTTCTCATTCCCAATCTCACATGTCCAACTTCTACTCATCCTTCAGGGCCTAAGTCAAAGTCCAGCTCTCCACAGACCTTCCCAGACACCCAGTGGAAACAAGAGCTACCTTTTCTGAGCCACCGCAGCATATATCCTAAGCTATGTCATTTCCTACTTTGTGGTACACCTTTATTTACCTCACCGAAGTGCAAGTTCATTAGAGCAGAGGCTGCTTTTATTCTCCATATGTTCAGTACTTGGTATAATATCTGGCACATGGTTGATTTTTAACAAATGACTGGGTAAAAAGGCCTTAAGCATGAAATCATTTAATCAATAGATATTATAACCCATAACACGATATGGTATCCTGTCAAATATTTGTGAAGAGATGTTTGTCCTAATCACTGGCCATATGGAGACCTAGAGACGAAGGTCCAAACTAGCTTTAGAGACTTTCTCTCATGCCTAACACTTAATATTTCAATTAAATATATCAGTTATGCTTATAAGAGGTATTCAATAAAAAAATTAAATGACATAAAATAATCTATTGTCATGAGAAAAAACATAAAACAATGTAAAGTTCAGTGCGTACAGTTGATATGTATAAATATTCATTACAATGTTAACAGTGTTTATCTCTAGGGGGCAAGGTTATGAATGGTTTACGTTTTCTTCCATTTGCTCACTGTCCTTACCAAATTTGGCAAACATGCACCCTGTTTTGTGATATAAAGAGAAAAACAGACATGGCCTTGAAAGGAAGCTTCTGACAACTGAGAGATCAACTTCATGCAATACAGTTATTTAACTGAGAAAGGAATAGAGAAACCTCAGTCAAGATGGTCTTTGCTCCCACTCTTACCACATACACCCCTGGCCCCTTCAAGAGGGGAACAGTATGTAAGGAAAAATAATTTCCCTGTGTGCAGAAATCTAATTTCAGATTCTTTGGTTGTTTGGATACTCTAAAATGACAAATGAAAAATAAATGTAATATACTCTATAAAATAAAATTTGAAAGATAGATACAAGAATGCAAATGATTGTTGGGATTGTATTTCTTTGCTTATTAATATTTCCTATTATACTTACAAAGAATGTACTTAGTCTCATCTAAATAATGGGGTCTGTCTGGGAAGGGATGGAGGGTTGATTTTTAGCCTTTTCTGGTTCTTTCAGTAGTCATGGATGTGGCAGTCAAATCCTTAGATGGAAGGAAGGCATCATACATACTATACACAAAGCAGGTACATTTCACAGGGTGAGGAGGGGGAGTGGAAGAGATGAAGAGCATATTTCCTGGCCATTAGGTGCTGGCCTAGAGCCCAGAGACATGAAGGTACCCAGGACAGGCCATAAAGTGGAACAAAAACTCTAAAAAACAAATTTCACCCACTATAAAATATTCCCAGGGCCGGCTGTGAAGGGAAGAGATATGTCTCACTTGGTTTCCTTCCAACCCCTCCTGTCAAGCAATGAAGGACTGTAGAGCAAGGCCAAAGTCCTCTTTTAATTTTGTATTTTGTGTTACAGCAACACATTTTATTTACTAACAGTTGATTTTATTGACTTCAACTCACAAAATTGCTTTGCATATTCACTGGACCTGCCAAATACTCTTTACAAGCTTGATAAGGGATTTGTGCCCTTGACATGTCTGGGAAGGGATGTCACGCCAAGTCTTTCATCATTTGTACTTAGGCTCTTACTAGAGATGTCATTTGTTATGCAAAGACCAGAGAATAAGGGGTAGGGCTCTCTCTAAGCTGCTGTGAATATGCGATGAGGCCGAGCTCTCCTGTCATGTTTTGTCCTTGTCTCTCTCCCAGGTACCAACACAGCTTAGTATTTAATAAATGTCTTTTGATAAATAGCTCTTAGTTTTACAACATCTTACAATTTCTAAAGCACGTCCACAGATGTCATACTATTTGCTCTTCCTGACAATTCTGGGGTGGGGGGTGGCTGGGAACAGTACCATCAACCCAATTTTTTCAGGCAGGGAAACTGAAGCTCCCTAGCGTGGATGGGCTGTGAGTGCAGAGGGTGAGCCTAGAACCCACATTCAGTGATGCCTGTTGCCCAGGTCTTCACGCTGCAGTCTTGTTTCTAGGATCCTTTATCATACCCTGTTCTCACCACATATTACCCTATGCTCTGAACCTAATACATCTAGATGGCTTAACTTCCAAGGCTGCTTTGGAAATCAAAGAGATAATTACACAAATGTACTTTTTGAACAATGAAGCTATGCAAATGTAGTTACTGTTCTGTGTTCAATGCAAACGCTCTGCCCTCATGAAATCATTAATACCTTGGTGTGGATCATTTGTTGCCTATTCTGAAGCTATAATGAGGCAGGCTGGGACCCTTTACTGCAGTGCTTGCACCTGGACAAACGTCTCCTCAAGCAACAAAATACAAAGAAGCTAGAAGGGATTAAAAATAACTGCATGCATGTGCAGTCGACGCAAATTACGGACAAAAAGATACAAAAAGACCAAGAAAACTCAAGTGCCACTTCTGAAGAGCCCGGAGCAAAAGCAGGGTACTGTGCCTGCCCCCTGCACACAACACCACTAAAGGGTTGGGCAGAACACCTAAGCCAGCCCTCTGGCCCGACCACTGGACACACCCCTAGCCTCACCCCGTATAAGGAACAAACTTGCCCTCCTTTGGCGAGTGGGCAAGCAAGGGAACCTGTTCCTTGCTTTTGCTCCCTGCTGCTGCAGCAGGGGCCCGAATAAAGCCTTGCCTGAATTTCTTTTCTGGTCTCTGATCGATTTCTATTGATTAAGGGGGCCAAGAATCCTGGTTGGGAACAATAACCCAGAATATTTAGATGGGAGGAGAAAGGGTGTTGGGAAGAAACACTCAAGGCACTGAGGTCCTATCTGGTCAGAACAGATGGCGTGGGAGTGACAAGAGACTAGCTACCAGACAGAGAAGGAAAACACCAGGTAACTCAAAGGCAATATGTGAAGTGGGGGTCCAAGGAATGCAATACTTTTTCATAGTTTCTAAGACTAGAACTGTCCGGGTAAGTCTGCAAAGGGAACACCACAGGCTTCAGTGATTAGGTGACTTGCCAACCATCAGTGGTATAAGGAGTCATACCACCCTATTAAAGTACCATCCCCACATACACTCGATTCCACGATCCTGTTTTGTTTTCTTAACAATATTCATCCTCATTGCTATCTGAATTTTATCATATTTTTGTTAAGTATCTGGCTTCATGGGATTAAACATCTGTCTTCTATTTCCCTCTAACTCCACCGTGTAGAACAGGGCCTAGCACTTAGTGTGTGCTCACTAAATATTTGTAAAATAAATAAATGAAAACGAAGGCAGAATGGCTCAGAAGCCTGTGCTTTGCCACTGTATCATATTGCTCCCTTTGTTTCAATTTTAAAAAAATTTTCATGCCTAGTGACTGGAGAAGAGGGAAGACTGCTTGAATATTTGAGGATCAAAGATGCCACGTTGCCTCAGGGAGTCAGTTTGGGGGTTCCTCATTAGCTGTCAGTATCATCTGTCAGAACAGTTTTTAAATTTTGAATATTACTAGTCATTAATATCCCCCCATAGACTCAGCTCAGGTGTAGAAGTTGTAGAAGATCAGGTTTAACTCTTACTCTTAGGACAAGAACACTCGGTATAGCAGAAGTTACTGACGTCAGGTTCTTGCATGTGGTTTGCCCCCTTTCTCCCAAAATGTGAAACTCCAGAAGCTCAGAAGAAAGGGCAGGCAGTGCCTGGAACCACTTCTAATGCAGCCTCACACTGACAGCCGACACCCTCTGAACAGCTGGCCTCTCATTTGACAAATGGGTTAGTTTAGGGGCTTTGGTTTGCCATATTTCAACCATCTGAGGCATCACCATACCTAGAATCCTTCAGAGCAGGACATTTTCACAATCCTTGTGCACAATTATGATTATTTTTCTTTTGCAACTGTAACTCAGGAATGAAAAGGTGTAATTAGTCCTCTGCTGGGCCCATTTGTGGACCCCAGTGGGGATCATTTTAGTTTGGGACTACAGCAAGCCCTGCTTGTTACCTCAACACATGTGTTTTTGTTTTTTTGGTTCTTTTTACAGAGGTAACCTAATAATAGCTTGAAATTTATAGAGGACCATGTCAAAAAGCCCCCTGGGCTACAGAGGGCAGGGGAGAGGAGAGGGGAGAGAAAACACCACATAATTTCCTGACTGTAAATAACTGAACCAATATAAGCTCTTTTCTCCTGGTACACAAAATATTGGATTTATAGGTGCTGAGCTAAACAAAGGTTATCAAAAATGGTCACGAAGAGAACTGGCATTTCTGGGTCATGTGCCAGAAAATGTGGCTGAACCATATAAAGCATTTTACAGATTTAAATCCTTTTCTGGAATAAAGCAGAGTATAAACAGTCATCCATAGCTCATGTTTCCTTCCTGGGGAGAGGCAGGATGCAAAGTCTGTGTGCTGAGGGGCAACAGTGGCGTTCCAGCTGGCATCGGGCATAAATGCCAAGCACCATGATTTCATAGCCAGAATACACACTATCCCCAACAGATATTAAAATTCTTCTACAGTCACATGTAAGATTCGCCTTATAAATTGCGTTAGCATCTCATTTGCCTTTTCTAAAAATACCAGTGCGCCTAAAATTTGTTTTGTTGCTCATGCGGTACCCATGACATGGAAATTAAATTATGCTTTTTTATAGCCCACAGTTTTTTAAGTTTAGTAACAATGTATCATTCTTGTGGGGGGGGGAGGTCCTGGCACATGCCTCTGTTCTATAGGCCTTGGTCTCTGTTCCTAATGGTTTCCATGGATTTGTACTGCTCCAAAGGCCAACACGGGGATACACAGGAGCCATGGATGAAAATAAACAGCTGAAGCTTGCCTCCTTAGTACTGTTATGATAAACTAACTAAAGGACTTTTAAAGTTTTTATTTTTTATTATTAAACGAGGTGTTACCCCAAGATTCATAGTGCTAATTCTAAGTACCACTGTGTGATATTTTCTCCCAGAAATCCCTAATATATGAGCCAAGGTTACTGCTGGTGGGAGGGTAATGGGACTGTTTTAAAAGGTGAGCAAATCCATATATGTGCAAAGCAATGAAGATGAAAAACATCTCACACACGTAGACTGTAAACGTCTGTAGAGATTTTGTGATGAAATAAAAATTTTTAAATCTTACAGAATCCACGGTAAATCCCTAACATCATGTAGAACAAGTATAATTACTATCACATAGAGAATCCATGACATTTTTGCATTAAAATTGGTCCTGTTAAATATTGAGAAAAGACAAATCTGTCAAGTCAAAAAGTCTATTAGCGGTTATCTGGGGCTGGAGATAGAAACAGCGATTACCTATGTATGGCCATGACGGGTCTTCCTGGGGTTATGAAACATTCTAAACCTGGATCAGGTTGTAATGATTGCACAACACAGTAAATTTACTAAAAAAAAAAACCACTGAATTGTATACTTCAAATGGGTGAATTTTATGGTATGTAAATTATGTCTCAATAAAGTTGCTTAAAAATGCAGGCTGGGGGCCTCCCTGGTGGCGCAGTGGTTGAGAGTCCGCCTGCCGATGCAGGGGATACGGGTTCGTGCCCCGGTCTGGGAGGATCCCATATGCCGCGGAGCGGCTGGGCCCGTGAGCCATGGCCGCTGGGCCTGCGCATCCGGAGCCTGTGCTCCGCAACGGGGGAGGCCACAACAGTGAGAGGCCCGCATACCGCAAAAAAAAAAAAAAAAAAAAAAAAAAAAAAAAAAAAAAATGCAGGCTGGGGCTTCCCTGGTGTCGCAGTGGTTGAGAGTCCGCCTGCTGATGCAGGGGACGCGGGTTCGTGCCCCGGTCCGGGAGGATCCCACATGCTGATGAGCAGCTGGGCCCGTGAGCCATGGCCGCTGAGCCTGCACGTCCGGAACCTGTGCTCCGCAATGGGAGAGGCCACAACAAGGAGAGGCCCGCATACCGCAAAAAAAAAAAAAAAAAAAAAAAAAAAAAAAAAAAAAAATGCAGGCTGGGGCTTGAATTTAAAAGAAAAAAAAAAAAAAACAGTGGCCCTTGAAGACTGTCATTTTCATTATCTTATTTTCAAATGTGCAAAGGGAGAAATGAACGTCATCACCTGTACACTGTTTACTGGTCACTCAGTAAAGGCCCACACTTGTTAATCCCCAGGAAGGAAAACACCTAACATGCCCTCCCTACATTTGATGCTTGCTTCCTTTGGAATACACCTTGAGATAGAAAAGAGGAAGCTTACATTTGTTTACAACGCACATCCATAATACCAAGTCTCTAAACACAAAACACACACACACACACACACACACACACGCCCCTGAACAGCATGATGTTTCTGCCAGGTGTCCTTGCTTTGGCTGACCTAGAGTTTATAAAAAGGCCCAGTTAAGAGTAGCATGACATATTTTTAACTCCTCTTCCCTTACACTGTGACTGTTACGGGACTGAGTGAAGGTGGCTGGCATGCGGCTGGGACACTAATCCTAAGCCTGCAAAGCTTCAGATGAGGCGTGACACAGGCTGAGTACCCTGCTCCCGGACCACCTCCTGCTGGATGACAACCATGTTATCACCCTGCTTCCTCCCCAGCCTTGTGCTCAAGGCCAGGTGCCCATGCAGCGCCGCCCTTTGAGAAAAATAGAGGGGTTGTCATTGACAATGAAAAAAACTTAAAAGGATTGAATACAAACTCTTCTTTTGTTGAGTTTAAGTTTTATAGAAGGAATAAAGGATGCAAATACCATTCTGAAATGGGTCTTTTCCAGGCTGGCTTTTACTAAATGCTTTTGGGCTGGCTGCATACAGTCTATTTTTAGGTTAGGATAATAGGCATTTCTGGTGCCATTTATGGAGCAAATGTTGTGAAATCTGGTGTCTGGCTTTCCTTCATTTCGCTCTGTCCTTGTAAAGTTTTGCTTACGTAGGATCCCTTCAATTTTAATGACATCACCCATTCGTGGGAAAGTGCGCTAGAAAGTACAGAGTGTTTTACCCCCCAACAGCCCCTCACTGGTGTGAGGTTAAGTTTCCATGGAAAGACATTTGAGTGATTGGGGCTGCCCAGGGCTGCTCCTCTGGCTGTGTCCCTGGGTGGCTTCGACTCCTGGCCTGACTATAGATCAGAGGGCCCGTTTACAGCAGTTCTGACCTTCCCGGGTGGCAAAGAAATGGACTGTGTATTACAGCATTTGAAAACAAAATATACCTGCCCTTTAGGGTCCTCTTGGGAGAACTGACACCACAGCCAGTGGGAAATCTTGGCTCAGAGTAAAGTAATTCTGTTTTCATTCCCATTTAAGATGATGTGAAATGTTAATCATCCAATTTAACATGTATACACACTGGAGCAGTGGCACTTCCTCTTCAACTTGCGTTGAGTTAAAATGCCAGTGCTCAGGGGTTAAAGCTCACAGAGAGTCAGTGGCACGGCAGGAGACAGGAACACATTTGGGGATGTTCACCTCACCAGAATTCTTAACATAGGATAATAAAAATAGCCTGAGAATTTTCTTGACTTTCTGTTTCTTCAATGGCTGCAATATAGCAGAGCTAAAAATACCGTGGGAAGCCTAAACCCATTTATCAGTATGTTCAAGGAGAAGGGGAAAGAGATCTAACATTTTTTATCAGGTCCACTATATGTAGGGCCTTGCACTGGATACTTTATAAAGGCATTCTCATATAGTCCTCAACTCTGAGGTGGATTTTCATGTGCCCATTATCCAGATTAAGAAACTAAGGCTGAGAGAAATTAAGCAATTTGCCTCTAGTAAGTGGGGGAGGGTGGGTTTGAACTCAGGTCTCTCTGAATCTAGAATTCATGTTCTTTTATACTCTGTTGGTGCACGTTCACTAACATGGCACTAAGAGAAGATTTGCATAATTTTTCTGAGATTGAGACTGTTAACCAGTTAACCTGTGACCCCAGCAACGAGAACACCACATCTGTTTGAAGTGGAATGGAGAGGAAGTGATTCAATCAGTCTGATTCCATCTCCAAGGTAGCTCAGATGACTGGGGGAATTCAGAGTGACTGGGTACAATATCTCCTGAGAAGAGTTTTGTTCTGGGTGGGGTGCTGCTGTGTTGCCTTCTGACCCCACCTCTTTGGTTAGGTCAGGTGCAGGCTGAGTGTGTATGTGGCTAGATGCTTTGGACGGTAACCTCTAGCGATCCTGCCCCCCTGGGCTTCTACTTCTGCTAGAACACTGGAACTTGATTTCCTAAGTTGCCCTTAAGTCTTTGCAGAACGTGACTGCTGAGAGAGCATCCCCAAAATACCCTTCCTGGGCCCCACTGACCCCAGTGCCTGGGCAGCCACATATCACAGGCAGCTTGGGTCTAGACCTGGAATGACCTAACCTCCCTTGTGGTTTCGCTTAGCAGCCCATGGCTGTGCTGATGAAGATTATCTTGGCATGCTATTTTTCACCAGCTAGGTCAGAGTTGAACATATTTAAGAGTTTCCAGTCATCTTAGTATTTCCTACATGTAAAAATTGAAACACTAAGAATCTATGGGTAGAAGATTAGGTTTTTATTCATTTCTGAAGTTTTTTGAAGCATGGACTCTATGAGGTGTTTGATGCCAAAGGGAATAATGATAGTGTCGGACCTCAAGGAGCTTGAGTATAATCCATTGTTGCACTGCTTTAAAAATGGAAAATACTAAAATTAAGGCAAAAAGGGAAATGAAGAATTTCCCCCAAATTGTAAGCTATATGGGAAAGAGTATATGCAATGCTTACTTTGAAACTAAATCCCAGGTGGAATGATAGAATGGTTAAATACCAGATTATAAGAAAGAGATAATATGGATTCTACCATTTACCACTGATATAAACTTGGACTAAATATGGTCAAATCATTTCTCTATAAGCCTTAATTTTCTCATGTAACAGGATACTGGTGCTCACTCTCCTATATGCTGTTATGTAGCCATTACACAGGGTCACCACTATATACATCCATGGATGTGGTACCCCGTACAGCTCCAGGGCATCATTTAGATGATGCTGAGCTCTTGAAATTGCAGCATACAACCTGTGCAACCATGTAAATCACTTCAGGATCCAATTAGAGATGAAGCAGCAGGACATAAGTTGTAAGTAAATGTTACTTAAGCATACTCTAGACTATCTTCGTTTTCAGAGGTATTAGAAGTCAGGAAATTGGAAACTGAAGAAAAGAAATCAATTGCTAATTTTTTGTTACAAAAACAAATATATTTTCTAGCACAGTGCCAAACAGATAGAAAAATCTCATTTTCAGGAGATGGGTCTAAGGGACCAAAAGACCTTGGGAGGAGGGAAAATCACTTCAAATAACTTAATGATATAACCTAAACAAGATAATAATGTATAATGTATAAACGGTATTTATGCCTAGTACACAGTTGGAGCTATGTAATAAATTTAAAAAATTTCCTTCTCTGGTCATAAAACTTTTCATTCTCATTTTCTGATGGTTTCTATTCCTTTTGGCATTTTGAGAGTTGATCTCCGTGTAAATAATGATAATTATTTCTTGCATTTTATACCAACTTACAGTTTACAAAGTGCTCTGAAACCTGTATTACTTAATCTCATCAACTCTTTAAATTGCCATGGGTTATTATGGCTATTTTGCAGGCAAGAAAAGCAAGGCAGAGTCAAGAAATTAATTCCAGCAACACAGTGAAAAATGTTTAGAAGTTCTCTTTCCTGAATTCAGTTCTAAAGTTTGTTTCTATACCCTCTTGGTGCATGTTCAGCAACACTGCAATCAGAGAACAAAGTGAACAGCTAGTATGGCTGTTTTATATCATGTATTTCCTATGGTATTTAGAAGTCTGGAAGTGGTAACTTAAAAATGACATACAATTTCTCTAAAGTAAGATTTTTAAAAAAGATTCCATATACAAAATAGGGAAAAACCCCTAAAATTGTCTATTTCCTTCTCCTCCATGCCTTAAAATCTCTAGGGCGAAATAATTCCTACTTGACAGAACTCAAAGCATATTCAAAACACTGGAAGCAAACAGAAGTCTGACAATGCCAATGGTTAAGGGACAGCCTCGAATACCCAATTTTTAAACTGTTCTGGTCCCAAGAGTAAACAACCAGTAAAGGGAAGACAAAGTGGGCAGTAGGCAAGCTTCAGGCACAAGCCCAACCAAGATGTATGGAGAAAGACCAAGGCAGGACTTAGGTCAAACTATTCCCAACTCATCAACATCTCAGAGTTTTCTCTGTAATTCAAGAGGAATGCTTACTTCTATTTGACTTGATTGAAAAGGAGCAAGAGATGAAAGAAAAAAAATCCATATTTGGAATATGATGTAGAAGCTTGTCTTGACTTAATACACACAAGTTTTACTCAAGTAAATGACTATGTGCTAAAAGAATGTCAATTACAGGTGGTCCCTGCTACAGAAAAGGCTGGGCTACAAATGTACCTTCTTACACTTTTTTTTCTCTTGAATTTTGAGCCTGTTTTCCCAGAGAAGCGATGTGATATAACATGGTTATGAACCTATGCCGGGCTACTGCAAAATGCCTATTTAGCACTTCATAGAGAATACCTAAAGTTTTTAACAGTACTGGCCTGAGTTCTGGGTCTTGGAAGCAGAGATTATAGGAGAGAAAAGAATGAAGAGAGAAAACACTATCTTCCTCCTCAGTTCCCACCATAGACACAATTATGAATGTGAAAAAAATGTTTCTGCTCTGAGACTCTTAGTGCTCTGAAGTTTAGTTTTTTTTTTTTTTTTTTTTTTGCGGTACGCGGGCCTCTCACTGTTGTGGCCTCTCCCGTTGTGGAGCACAGGCTCCGGACGCGCAGGCTCAGCGGCCATGGCTCACGGGCCCAGCGGCTCCGTGGCATGTGGGATCTTCCCGGACCGGGGCACGAACTCACGTCCCCTGCATTGGCAGGTGGACTCTCAACCACTGCGCCACCAGGGAAGCCCTGAAGTTTAGTTTTGACCCTTCTTACTACAGTAACCTACTCAGGTATATTCTACTCATCAAAAATAAGCTACACTATAGAAACAGCTGTTCATCTCCCTTGATTCTAACTTTAATTCTTAGCTGAATCTACAAGGTGTTAGGAAGAAAGCAATCTGACAAACCAGTTCATACTCATGTGTAAATGATTGTCCATTAATTTATATATACAACATACACATACACAAACACATGCACAAACATAATTGCATCACTTATGTGTTAGCTAGGCATCATTCTGGGGGCCAGGGATATAACAGTGGAAAAGGGCAAGGTTTCTGCTCCCATGAAGCTTATATTTCAGTGAGGAGGGTTGGCCAATAATAACGCTCCAAAACAAATAAACCAAAAAATCCACAAACTTATAAATACATAAAATAGGGTGATACAATACAGGAAAACTGGGTGACCACTTTGCATTGTGTGGTTAGGGAAGGTCTCTTTGAAGAGGTGGCATTTAAGATGAGATATAATTGAAGACAAAGAGCCAGTCTTGTGCAAAGGAAGGGCAAGAGCACTTTGGACAGCTAGCACAGCCCTGAGGAAGGAATGAACTTGGTGCATGAAGGACAGTAAAAAGGCCAGTGGGGCTGAAGAGCAGTGGGCAAGGAGGTAAACAGAACAGGAAGACAGGAAGGGGCCAAATCACATCGGTCTTTGTAAACCAGAGTTATGCTTTTGAAGTTTATCCTAAGTGAAAGAGGAAGCCTTGGAAAATTGTAAGGAGAAATGTGGTCTGAGTTACATCTTAAAACAATCTCTAGCAGAAGCATGGAGACAGATAGGAGGCTACTGCAGGGGTCAGAGTGAGAGAATGGCTGCCTAGACTAGCATAGCTGTGGTAGAGACAGCTAAGTGGGTCTGGTCAAGATATACTGTAGAGGAGAGATCTGCAGGAGTTATGAGTGGATACACTGGGGATGAGGAATAAGGAATCAGGAACACCTGGGTAGATAATACTGTTTTCCTGAGAAAGGCAAGATATGGGAAGAATAGGTTTGGTTGAAGGATAAGGCAGCTGGGCAGTAGAAGTCAACAGTTCTATCTGGATATGGTAATTCTGAGCTGTGAATGACACATCCAGCATTGATATAGGAAGGCGGTTGGTATATGAATCTAGAACGCAGGAAAAAGTTGAGGCTGGGGATCTACATTGGGAACGCACTGGCATATCGATGGCGTTTAAGCCTTGGATACTGGGATGATGGCCCAGGGGGTGAGCATGGACCCAGAAGAGGGCTGGGGACCAGGCTCTGGCTCTCTCCAACACTGAGAGGTGGGAAGAGACTGTTCCTCTCTTCTCCAGACAGGTGGCTCTGTAGAAGGGCCATTCAGGCAAAGAGGCTGTTCCTCTATTACCAGTTGTGGGTGTTTAAGCTCTTATAGGCACACCTGAGGGTGGTCAGGAGTCCTTTTCCTCCAGTAGGTTATAATGAACATTTCACTACCAGTTGGTATGAAGCAGCTCTGTCTCACCTGCAAAGTCCTAAGCTCTTTTTTCCAAGAGTTTGAATATGGTAAAAAAAAAAAAAATACTATTAATGAGATACATAGGTATTTCATCCTGCCTTGAGGCAGGAGGACTAGTAGGGAAGGTTTTCAATGCCCATAAGGCCATCACAACCTAAGAATCCAAGTCTCCCCTCGAGGAGGCAGCAGTTTACCGAACACTAGCCAGGAACCCTTCTGCCTTAGGAGAACTGTCAAGACTTCAGCCTAGACCAACAGCTGGGCCCCAGGACCAATACAGATGAATGGTAGGCGTAAGTGAAGAGAATTAGTTCTTTTTTGTCTTCTGCCTATAGCTACTGGGCTTTGTCACTTGAGAACAAGAGTATCTTTTTTCCCCCCTGATAAGTCAGGAGATATAATAAAGCAATGCTCTTGTTTATGGTTTCCTTGGCTGTGCAAAAGCTTTTAAGTTTCATTAGGTCCCATTTGTTTATTTTTGGTTTTATTTCCATTTCTCTAGGAGGTGGGTCCAAAAGGATCTTGCTGTGATTTATGTCATAGAGTGTTCTGCCTATGTTCTCCTCTAAGAGCTTGATAGTGTCTGGCCTTACATTTAGGTCTTTAATCCATTTTGAGCTTATTTTTGTGTATGGTGTTAGGGAGTGATCTAATCTCATACTTTTACATGTACCTGTCCAGTTTTCCCAGCACCACTTATTGAAGAGGCAAAGTGAGAGAGTGGCATGGACATATGCACACTACCAAATGTAAAATAGATAGCTAGTGGGAAGCAGCCACATAGCACAGGGAGATCAGCTCGGTGCTTTGTGACCACCTAGAGGGGTGGGATAGGGAGGGTGGGAGGGAGGGAGACGTAAGAGGGAAGAGATATGGGAACATATGTATATGTATAACTGATTCACTTTGTTATAAAGCAGAAACTAACACACTATTGTAAAGCAATTATACTCCAATAAAGATGTTAAAAAAAATAAAAACTTTAGGCACACACAAAAAAAGAGTTCATTAATACACAAGATACAGAGCCATTTTGGCAGATTGGTATATAGAAAAAGGAGCCAGTTTTGAGATATTGGTATGACGAGTTGAGAAAAAAAGAAAAACACCCCAAGACATTTTGAGGCCCAAGGATTTCATGTAGGGAAAACATTTTTAAAATCCCCTTTAAAGCAAGAGATGCATACGGTAGGATCAACTGCTGACTTTTCAGAAAGGCAGGCTAATTTTGGATAACTGTTGTGAGACCTAAGTTTGCCTTCATTACCATAATTTGCACATATTCTCCTCAAGGGTTAAACCCATGGCCAAGAGTGTGTACTAACTTGGGCACCGCTTAATAGTGATTTAAGCCTTAAGGAAAGAAGACTCCCCCAGACATTTTCCTATAGTAACCTCTGCTAGAGCCGTGGCTAACGATGATGCTTAGTTCCTGTGCTTGTATACATGTTTTCTAAACAAAGCAACTTAATATGAATATTTTAAGTTTTTCCTCTTGCTTGCTACATTTCTGGTCATTTTTGGAAAAAGTTAAAAATAAAGACCAAATATAGACCTGTTGGAACACAGCTGGGGTTGAGGGGGAATCTGCTCTCCTCTGAGGGTCAGCAGTCAACCTTCCTTTGCACAGCCCTGCTCACTAAGGCGGGGATCAAGAACACTCTCGAAATCACTCAGCTCCTCCATTAACTCAGCTGGACCCCAAAACTGCGCTGGGCCCAGCATGATCAGCACTCCTACACAGTCGATCAGTTGTAATACACCATGCACCACGTCTCACCAGGATAAATCTGGACCCTTCATCCATCCTTCGTTTCTCAAGGGTGAGGCGTCCAAATGCATACTCGTCAGATCCTCCTCAGCCATTCAACACCATAATCACAAAAGCTGCTTTTATTGAATTCCACGTCCCAGATGCTTTCCTAGCTATATAATTTATAGGCATTTTCTCCAATCCTTACCCTGATTCTGCAAGTTAGTATGGTTGTCCCTATTTCATAAATGAAGAAACCGAGGCTCAGAGAAGTAATCTATCCATAGTCACTGAGATAGTGAATATCTGAGAAGAACAGCCAGTGATTTCAGTCAAGAGACACATGGTTTAAACTGTGCTTGCTTTCAGACTCAAAAGCCAGGTTGCCAACTATGGCAAGTGTTAGTAGAAGTCACAGCATTTTCATTAAGGCTGTGGCAAAGTCAGAAAGTGGGAGAGAAAGGGCACCATCCGCAGGGCTGTATTACCCCTCAGTTCCTGCCTTTTCCCAAGCCCACTGCAACCCTTGTCATTGACCTTCTGTTGGTAGAGATGCAAGTCTTGGTGCTCTAAGTTGAGACTACACATCTGTCAAGATGTCAACTAGTGACGGGAAGTAGGTCCAGAACTTCAGTTACAATAAGCTCTGATGTGTATCAGAATCACCTGGGAGCTCAACACACGTTTCTGGGCCCTTCTTTAGACCTTCTGATTCCATAGGTTGGTTGTGGGTCTCAGGCATTTGCAGTTTTAAAAACAAACTCCCAGGTAATTTTGATGCCCATCAAAGTTTGAAAATTACTGCTCTCAATGTTATGTTCAGGAGGACGAGATCTTACTCAGAAGAGCGAGTACACATAACAAGCTATAGTTGCAGGCTGGAAGAAAAATTCAGCTTAGCGGGAATGCACAAAGGGATGTCCACCTGGCCTGCTCATTTTGCTCAGGATAACTTTTTCCTATTCTGATCCATGTCTATTTTTTATTTATTCCCATTAATATTTGGGTCAAGAGAATCATCAGGTCTTAAGTATTTATCTTAGTAACCCAACAAGTACAGCACTTCATCCAAACTTGACTGAATACATAGAAGACAGAAATTTTGTTCTTGAAGATAATTCTGTAGTTGTGTTTTTGAAAGTTCTAATTGTAATGGGAAGCTGACCTATCAATCTATCCACCAAATCAATCTGTTCTCTCCATGCAGGCAGGCCCTCTGGGAATGCTATCCTGTCATGATGATACTGACCAGCTTTCTAACCTTGAGAAATGCCATGACAATGTTCTGGCAGTGACATTATGCACAGCTCTGGGTTTTTGTCTTTCATAGGCCTGGTTTGTTAGCACGGCACTTGAAATTGTAGGAACAAAAGGGTCAAGAAGGCAAATGGGCTTCCACTCTTGGGGGAATCACACAGGGATGTATTCATTACCTGGCACCGAGGTTCCAAGCGCGACAAACACTACCGCGGTCACGGAATCCTTCAGACCGATGGTGCAGCCAAAGTGGGAAGCCAGGTCTCCGATGAAAGCCGTCAGTAGGCCAATCATGAGGATGGAGACGATGAAACACGCCCAGCCATTCCAGTATTCTGTAGGGGGGACGAAGGCGAAGAGAACCTTCCAGAACACAGTCAGAAAGTGCATCACGTAATCGAAGCAGGAGGGCAGCTTCTCCTCCCCACATTCATCGTCGTCATCATCTTCCCCTAGAGAGAAAGGAATGAAGAATGTTTCATCAAAATCTGTGCTATCAGGGTTTTCCTCTCTCCCACTTTCTCCTTCCTAGGCCTGTTGGCCCTCCCTTGAGAGGTGGGTGAAGCTTTGGGTTTTCCAAGAGTCAATCACAATCAACCAAATCATTATTAAGGCACTGACGTGCCCCCTCGCTGTGGTTCACAGATCAATAGCAAAACCTTAAGCCCCGACCAGTTCTGGTTATATGAAATCAACACATACTTCCTACTCCCACGTCACCTCCCTTGAGTATTGTCATTTCATAGAAATGCAAAGGATTTCTCCCCAAAGGCAGGAAAGTCGTGTGCCAAGCTTGGAAAGAAGCCTCTTTTAATGAAAGATGGCTGACAGTTCTTCTACCAGGATTCTTTCCTTCCAGCTTGGAGTCTAGCTCTGGGGATTCATGGCCATATGATCCTGTATAGGACCATGTTCTAACAGGGCCTCTGGGCCCTGCATACCCCTCCAGCTTCATCTCCTGCAACTACTTCAAACTCAAACTTCATCCCAGCCAAATGGAATTATTTGCATTTTCTAAAAAACCGTATGTAATATACTTTCTCCTACTTTTGTCCTTTAGAACTAAATGTGCTTGGCATATCCTAATCCCTCCCTCCTTATCCTTTAAAAAAAAAAAAATCACTAACCCTGTGAAACTTCCCCTGACCACCACCCTCCCGCCCCTTGCCCTCCAGCCTTCTGGGAACTTCTTGGGGCTTCCATAGCGCCCCCCCCCCAACACGGGTAACACTGGATCACTGTGGTCCCTGAACAGTGGCAGGAGCACAAGGGAATTTTGTAGAAATGCAAATTTCTGGTTCCGCTGCATCAGAAACTAGGGAAGTGGGGGTGAGGTGGGAGGTGTTTGCACAAGGCTTCCAGGTGATTCTCATGCATGCTCAATTTGAGAACCAGTCTCTAGATTGTGCCTGTTCACTTTCCTTCTCCATTTGACTATGAGCCTGTCAAGGGCAGGAGTTTGTTCATTTTTGTGTCCTTAGTATTTGGTCTAATCTCCAGCATGTGCATACATGTATGAATTTCCACTGACTTTATGTAACTACTTAATTACACAATACACATATGTAACTACTTAATTACATAACACACACATACAACAATGTTGCCAAGTAAATTCACAAAGCTTACTACTTAAAGGAGCCAGGAAATTAATAGTATTCTAAAACGGAAACTTCATTTACAATGTGCCTCTCACAAAACACGAGTGTCTGGATTTGTAACTTGTCATCTTACAGGACAAAAGAAGAGGCAATGGTTTGCTCTTCAGTGAGTGCACAGTCAGAATTATTATGCTCATAAACTTTGGGGATCTGCAGAGAAAGTAGCCTCGTCTTTGAGGCTCTGGAAGGTCTCCAATAAGCTCTTGGGAAGAAGCCCTCAGCAGACGGATGGAATCCCCTTTGGAAACGAACTAGGTAGAGGACTTGACTCAGGTCAGCCGATGGAAAAGTGAGTGACACACTAGAGTGAAAGAGCCTGGTTGACCACGTTAAAGTAATTGACCAAGGAGGCCATTAGACTGGAGTGGTTCTAACATCTTAGTAACGAGTGTAAGCAAGCCGAAACCTCAGCCAGAGTCAATTCCTATAAATACATTTGTATCTGAGAAAATGAAACCGAGGAACCGTCATTCACAAACAACCCACCTAGGCTCTCCCAAGTAAGGCAACTGCTTAAGCTAGAGCCACTCAGTTTCCTTGCTTCACTTCCGAGTCTGCTCTATACGAGGCTGTTCCCAGCTCCTAATGGCAGAGTGCCCCTAACCGCTTTTGGTTTGGTTCTGCCTGATGTGAATCCATGTTTGCTCAAATAAACTCTTAAAAACTTTTAGTGTGCCTCAGTTTATCATCAACCATTTCCTACAGTGCTCACGCTGTACGGTTATTACATATTTCTAATATCATCCGTGCCTGAAAGTAGAAGATGCTTTTAAATAAAAGCACATGTTATGGACTGAATTGTAGCTCCTCCAAATTCACATGTTGAAGCCTGACCCCCAGTCAAAGAATGTGACTGGAGATAGGGCCTTCAAAAAGATACTTAAATGAAAACGGGGCTGTTAGGGTGGCCCCTTATCCAATCTGACTGGTGTCCTTATAAGGGGGAATTGGGACACAGAGAGATAGCAGGGATACATGCACATGGAGGAAAGACCACGTGAGGACACAGCAAGAAGGTGGCCCCTCCTTCCCCCAAGTCAAGGAAAGAGGCCTTGGGAGAAGCCGAACCTGCCAAAACCATGATCTTGGACTTTTATCCTCCAGAGCTGAGAAAACGCATTTCTATTGTTTAAGCTACCCAGTCTGGGGTATTTTGCTACGGCAACCCTAGCAAATTAGTACAGCCCCTTTGGAAGCATCCTATGTCATAGCACTGACATACAGGAACAGCCACTCAGTGTTTCTATTACTTACTCCTTTCTTGTTTCCTTCCATTTCTTCTTTTCTCCTTCTGTTACTGAACCAGGTTCGTTTTTGCCCCAAGCACAGCAAGCCAAAACGCTGAGAGGGTTTTTCCCCAAGGCAGCCAAGCGAGGAGACAGGAGAACAAATCTCAAAGCTCCCTCTATGAAAGCAGAGGGTTCAGGGTATTTGTGGGATGACGAATAAAGAAGCTGGGTGGTCTGCGGCGTGGGGAGCATGGGGAAAGGCGATTGGGAAAAGGTGCGGTAATCTTGGTTCTGCGCAGGCGTAACTAAGCACCCACGCATGCCCAGTTGGAGGGTCAGCGGTCCCACCCAGTCTTAACCAGCTCAGTCCCAACTAGCCACAGCTGACTCCAAGTGCCTAAAACAACTTGGGCCAACATCTTATTGTTTAAGCTTCTTGGAGGACCTGCAAGTCTCAAAATGGCCTTGATTAGTGAAGGCAGGTGAAATGGATTTGACTCTCAGTTTCACTGCTTTCACCTTTCTTCCCATTTCCCTTTTACCCTCCACTTGAGCTCCAGGTGGAACTCACTGTGAGAGCTGCAATTGTCAGTCCTTATTTGAGGGGGGTAGGAAGAAGAGGACCATAGTAATTATTTCTCTACCTCCTTTTCTCCCTGCTTCCCAATCCAAAGGGGGGACTGCATGTACCCCAGGAAAGCTCAGAAAAAGCACTAGACTTTCTAGTTATATTTATTTTGTATATGATCCTTCAAAATATCGATATTTGTAAATATTTTATAATTTCATAGGGGGTATGATTAAAACAGTTTGGAAAACACTAGATTTTAATCAATCATTCATAGAAACACAGATTATTCTGCCTCTGACTCTACAAAATTTCTTAATTTGGGGTGTCTAAGTCTCATACTGTGGAGACGAACAAGAAAACAAATAATGAAGCTTCTGAGAAGAAATGCCACTTATAAATTGAGAGTAGATGTTGTATTTGTCTTCAAGATGGAAATAATAACACCTTTCCCATGAAGGATGTGCAAGGGAATAATTAGATCATTTCTGCAAAGTGTGTGAGGATATTTCAAGGTAATGATTACCATGGTAGTTATCATTATTTTCCTCCACTTAGGATTGTTACTGTGTTTCCCCATCATTACTTAATTACTTAGTCAAGATGCTGGGTCCTAAGGTGACATTCTAGGTTTTTAAAAACAAAATCTAATATTGCCCTTTGGAATTAATGTTATGACTTGTAAGTGTACAATGCAAAATGTGTGTGTGTATGTGTGTGTGTGTGCATGCGAGAGAGAGAGAGGGGGAGAATTTCCTTCTGTAGGCTTCCAACATTATAAGGAATATTAAACATCTTAATGCTTAAGTCTGGACTGGGAGGCCCATCTGTTTTATTGCATTTGAAAGACGTGGCTTCCCATCTTTTTCCTGGGATCTCACTGCTCTTTATAAATTTTAATCTCCCACTCAGATGTTATTTAAATATTAAAAATGACCCCTGACTGCCATGTATGATGCACAATTACCTTGTCTTGGAGAAGGACAAAGAAATATTATGTTCATTCATCACCACCTGGACTATACTTAAAAGTGTGTTCCTTGCAAAAAGCAGTGGAGCGTTAAAAACACACACACACACACACACACACCTGGAGCATCTTTTATGTGACGGTAGAGATGATAGTAATTTGCTGGTATGTTTGCCAGCTCAGGGTTACTGGACGCTGTGTAGTTCTTTCCAGTCTCTCTTCTGTATTAGCAAAGAAACAGGCAGATTGGTGGGTTTCCTTTTATAGGATCCCAAACAAAGGATCCTCTTATCCCAGAATCCTTCTTTTCAGCTTTATAGATTTCACTAATGGGAAGATAACACACAAGCTGTATTTGATTAATCCCTCCCATGGCTTTTTAAATGGTTTCCTTGATTCATACTGGACTTCCTACATATAACTACAAAAGTAGTCTAATCATTAAAATC
Source organism: Mesoplodon mirus (assembly GCF_964341445.2). NCBI lineage: Eukaryota > Metazoa > Chordata > Mammalia > Artiodactyla > Ziphiidae > Mesoplodon > Mesoplodon mirus. Next base: position 56,945,467 of record NC_138990.1, read on the forward strand.
ACAGAGAGTGGACAGGGCATCCCTTCACCTACTGATATAATAGTACTTGCCCTGGCCCTGCTCTGGAGCATGAGAACAAGGGCATTGTCAGCACAATTAATTGATCAAGAAAGGCAATCCCTGGGCTTGGCACCTGCAGAGTACACAGCAGCTAAAGTAAACCAGGTGTTAATTTGTAGAGATGCTCAGGGTTTGGCCTCAGGGAGAACTTTAAGAACTAGAAATAGAGGCTGCTGGGGTGTAATGGACATTTGGGTCTGAAGACTTAAGTCAATTTCTGGTTCTGATAGCTTGCTTGGGGGCAAGACACTTGACCTTCCTGGGCCTCAATTCCTCATCAGAGGAGTTCCCTAAATCCCACATCACAGAGCTATTGTGAGGACCAGGAGAGGAAATGTCCAAGTCCTTTGTAAAACTGCAAACCCCTTTACAGACAGATGTGCCATATACCATCATTGTTATTTGTCAGAAGAAAGGCAGTAAATCAATATGATCTGAGTATCTTGACTGCACAGAATCTATATTCTGTTTGAATGAGCCGTTATCACTACAGCTTCCCCGAGCTGCTTGGTTTTAAGAAGAAAAAAGGAAGAAAGGAACAGAGGGAGAGAACATGATGGGGTGTCTACTAAATGTCAGACACTGAGCTAACTTTTTTCACCTACTTGATCTTATTTAATCCCTACAATAACCGCATCATTAATCCCATCATACAGATGAAGTTCAGAGATGTTAAGTGACTTTCTAAAATAATGACACAGTCAGTAAGTGGCTGAGTTGGGATTTGATCTAACAGCCCGGGGAACATTTTACTTCCCATGATGTCTTGTTGAAGCAAGTTGAGGACTACAGCATCGATCGTCACACACCGATTCAAAGTTTGAACCTGAGAATTCTTCTGATGCCCCATGCAATAGAAATGCAATGTTGCCTTTTTGTAGGACTGTAAAAATGATGTTGCATCATCAGTAATGTTTGTATTCTAATTTATTTTCTAGATATGATATGTTTTTGGCAGTCAGCCATATGCTCTTTCTCGAGTTCCTGGGGACCAACTAAACCCAGGAGACAAGACAATACAGTAAGGGAGAGCATCATGGTTATGGCTGATTTTGAATCTCTAGAGTGTGGCACATGATTTTCATTTCCAGTCGTCAAAGGCCAACCATTTGAATCAAACATCCTGCTTTGCATATAGCTCTTCACTCTAGACTTTGGGAAACTGGCCTAAATTATCACAACTCGGTAATGGAAAGCAGTTTAGAGAATCTTGTTAATCTGAGAAACTGACGTTCAATTCCTTCTAGATATTCATTTATTTATAATTAGTCCATTTTTATTTTGCAAGACTATCCTCCAACTATGAGAATAATGAGAATGATCAGAATGCTTTCCGGGAGTATGACACGATGGATTTAGGATGATATTTGTGGGAAACGACACTGCCTTCCATGTGATCTTCTAAGCCCAAGAAGTGTTACCCAGCAGCCTCATGTAATATACAAATCAATAACCATGACGGTAGACCACAGTGGTCTTCTTCATTCTGTAGACATTGTTTTGGGCATAATTTCTTTCTGAAATTTTATTCCTTTTTTCCCGTGTGGTTGATTTGATTTTGTTTCTCTTTAGTTTCTGAGCACAAAGATTTGTTCTCTTCAAACAGATTAACAAGCTAATTTGTTACTGAATGGGCTTTCTCTTCCATAGCTATCACTCTTTTTTCTTTGCAACCCGGTACACAATAATTATAAATCAAGTTCTACTCTTCTGTTGTATATTTCCATTTCTCTTATTCAAAGGTTCTTACAAAATTACTAAATATTTTATTGCGGACTTTTTTTTGTGTGTGTGTGTGTGTGGTACGCGGGCCTCCCACTGCTGTGGCCTCTCCCGTTGCGGAGCACAGGCTCCGGACACACAGGCCCAGCGGCCATGGCTCACGGGGCCAGCCACTCCGCGGCATGCGGGATCTTCCCGGACCGGGGCACGAACCTGTGTCCCCTGCATCGGCAGGCGGACTCTCAACCACTGCGCCACCAGGGAAGCCCTCTAAATATTTTAAATGAAAGAAACTTTAGCAATCAGCTAATTTACCCCTTCTAATTTTAAGAGAACAAACTGAGAACTGATTCAACTGATGAATTTTTGTTCACCTTACAGAAAATCCCGATCGAACTTTTTGGCCAAATACTTATTCTCTGATGCAAAGTAGAAGATGTCAGCAACATTTCTTCCAAGTATATTGCAAGATAATTCCTTATCAACAGAGATCTCAAAACACAATTCACTCACATTTCTAGATCTATGAGTTGCCAAAGCACAGGGAAAGAATAGAGACATTTGCTTCTATCAAATGAAACGTGTGGGGATTAGAAAAATACCTGAACTTAAAGCATTGGAAGGGTTTCGGAGCCTGCCAATGTCAGCTCCCTGTTTAATGTGACTTGCTTTAAAATCTCTTTGCCACATAGTCACCCATGGCACACTTGAGAGTCTCAGCTATTAGGGAGTTCATAGTCTCACAATGCACATTTTAACAGCTCTGGCTGTCAGCTTGGGCTGGTAGGTCCATTCATTTGTCCGGGTCCCATTCCTTAAGCCATGTGGAGTAAGTTGAATCGTGTTCCACATGACATTCCTTCAGGTACTTGAAGCTGGCTCCTCTCATTTCACCCTCAGTCCTCGCTCCAAGTTCAGTCTGGCCATGCTCCTCTGAGCAGTCTTCTTCTTCTTCTTTATAAAATTTTTATTTTCTATTGGAGTATAGTTGATTAACAATGTTGTGTTAGTTCCAGGTGTACAGCAAAGTGATTCCGTTATACACATACATGTATCTATTCTTTTTCAAATTCTTTTCCCATTGAGCTTATTACAGAATACTGAGCAGTGTTCCCTGTGTTATGCAGTAGGTCCTTGTTGGTTACCTATTTTAAATAGAGCAGCGTATACATGGAAGGGTAGGGGGAAGGGATAGATGGGGAGTTTGGGACTGACATGTACACAGCCTTCTTTTTTAGAATGCAGTTCATGGAGCTGAATGCAACTCTAAGAGGTGCTCATTTGCCTGCATTGGGGAAGGTCTTTCACCATCCTCATTCTGGGCACTTTTGTTAATGAACACATTGGGCTGACATCACACATTGTCATACGAATAAACCAACACCAACAATCCACTCTTCCAAAGCCATTTCTAGGTCATGTCTTCCATTTTCCACACTAGCATAATTGATCTGGGGGGACACAATTGTACAATCTTTCACCTGTCCTTAATAGGAAGTGATTAAAAGAAGTGATGACTTACTGTCTTTTCAGTCCATGTAAAACTGTCATGAGAAAACTCGAACCTTGAGAGCATACCACCTCTTTCTAAGAAGTGTCATTCTTGAAGCCTTCTTTAAAATGTATTTGGATTATGACAAAGTCTCTTGGTGTGGCTAGTTGTCCTTGGGGGTGGTGGGCTGTGGGCCCTTCTGAGGGTCTCTAGTCTCACTGCCCTCGTCCCCTGCAGCCAAAGGCCTGAGAGCAAGCCTGGTCATATATCAAGAGGCCCGTCTTTACTAAGTCGTGGGGATCAGAATTAGTGTGGAGACCCCATGCCTAAAATCCACTGTGCCTAGACACCCACAGCTAGGAGTATGTCCTTTATTCTAGAGACTTGACTGATCTCTAGTTCTCATTCTATTTCCTTGGAGAGATGCATCGGATATCAACATCATGTTGTAAGAAATATGAGTTCAAGACTGCTGTAGCTTTGTGACTTGAACTTCTGGCCTGTTCTTAGATGGAGAGGACACTGTTAATCATCCCCACCATCTACTTCCAAGCCCAAGATAGCTATGGGCCATTCTGCCCCACAGGACCAGTGTTAGTTTCAGTCCATACTTGGGCGGCTAGGGACAGGTGATATGTGACAATCCTGAAAGGGACACTTGAAGGCAGCTCACTCTCTGCGCATAACTTTCAACCCTGTTGGAAACAAATGAACCCCTGGGTGAAATTTTCCACAAAGAACAGAATGCTTAATAGTTTAGGTCCTTATGGACCTTGTTAGGATGGTTAACACAGCACAAGAAATATCTAACGTGACAGGAATATTTCTCAGCAAATGTAGCCACGGTCAAAATGAAAAACGGACCCACTAAGGAGTTCTAGCTCCATGCAAGTTTGATTATTAGCCAAATGAATCAGTTTAAAGCTGAAACTCGACTGCTTAGCCTCGTTCTTTTTAAAGAATTCCTCTATGTGAGCTGAGGACTCCTAAATGACTGTGGGCTGACAGAATTAGTCACATGTGGTTTTTGCCCCAAGCTTTATTTTTGCAAAATCACTCCAAGTCAGGCTGAGTCTTGAAACTCAGAGGGTCCTCTTACCCTTTATTGATTGTAGGATTGACAGAATTTCAGGCTCTTGCAATAGAGGAGCATCTTGCCTGCAGACTAGAGCACCTAAGAAATAAACCTCCAAAAAGTAGAAGTGATACTCAGCAAGTGTAGATGCCTCCTGCTAGTTTAGATGGTTTAGTTAAAGTGAGTAGTATGTGGGCACACTAGATTCCAAGACTGGACCGAGGGCTCTGATAACTCTTTGTAAATACCAGCAGCTGTGTCTGAATTAGCCTCCTGGAGTGTGGGAAGCTGAGCCTTCGAGGAACTGTTTGGGCAGCAATAACCCTGTAATTGTCAACAACAACAAAAATCAACATTATGTCCTAGGAAAATGTTGAAATTGATATAAAGGGTAGATGTGTAGCAAAGATTGCCCCACATGCAGAGGAGCACAAAGACGATCTAGATTCTTTTAAGATGCTGCTGCGATTAAACTATAAATTCAGATTCACTTACTAAGTGCCTACCTTCATGCATATGGGTCAATACACACATTCCACTTAATCTCCCAGCAACCTGGTAAAGCAGGTATTATTTTCTCCATTTTAAAGATGAAGAAACGAAGGCTCACAGCTTAAGTGACTTGCTTATGAGATTTAAACTCTTCCCATCACTTTATTGCGATTACTTGACCCATTTTTCCCAGAGAAAAAAATCTCTGTGGTTTGTCCAGCAACAATCCAATCTGATAAAAATCTAAGCTCATCTGACATTACTTTATGAAAAGTGTCATTGGGAAATAACCTACCTCCTTAAAATAAACCCCTGCATATGCTACAGTGTATAAAATATTGAATGCTCTTTCAGGGAATGAATGGATGGCCCTACTTCCTTTCTTCTTCCTCAAGAGTTTGGTTTTCTTTTACTCTTTAGGAAAATCCTCTGCTAGTGGTTTATATCAGCCCCGGGGGGAAGTGGGATTTTCTTCATACTGTGGCAAACATCAATCTCCCTGCATAGAGAATGGAATGAACTCTAGATAGCTCTTGGGCAAAGACAACTCCCCTGCTTTGTGACGGCTTTCCTGGTCTCAGGACCACGTGAAGGGACTTTCTTCTGATCATGGGGTTTGTGAGTTGATCTGCCAGCAAACTGGTAATGAAAGTGGGGTATCTAGAAATCTCATCATGGCCTCGGTTTGCACAATACAAAGTGACTGCAATCATTCAGGGTGCACCTCATCTGCTCGTCCCTGGTCCCTTCTCTCTGTTGTGATTTTCATTGAGATGCCAGTAAACAGGGTTCTGCACTGACAGCAAAGAGGCTTTGGCGATTTCCATGTGCTTGGGCACCTCACAGATTCATCTACTGGAAACAAAGCCTAGCCTCAACTAACTTTCTCTTGGTGCTGTTGAAAAGATAAATGAGACTTTTTTTTTTTTTTTTTTTTTCGGTACGCGGGCCTCTCACTGTTGTGGCCTCTCCCGTTGCGGAGCACAGGCTCCGGACGCGCAGGCTCAGCGGCCATGGCTCACAGGCCCAGCTGCTCCACGGCATGTGGGATCTTCCCGGACCGGGGCACGAACCCGTGTCCCCTGCATCGGCAGGCGGACTCTCAACCACTGCGCCACCAGGGAAGCCCAAGACTTTTTTTAAGAGAAGTGAGAATCTTATATGTAGTGAAATCGGTTTTGGACAAGAGAATTAGCTCCTTAGTGGAATTCAGATGGAGCATCCTGTTCCCTGACTGCACGTGGACACTTCCTTTAAAGGGTAGGCTGCCTAGGGTGGGTGTTGACAATCAGATTTGTCTGTTCGTCAGTGGATTTTTCATCTCTCATAAAAAAAAAATCCTGTAATGGAACTGTTTGATGCTTTTCTTTAATATAAAGCATCCTTAAAATATCCCTTCCCCTCTCATTATCAATGTCTGTGGCCTATTTTCCTTATTTGGTTAAGGCATGGAGAAAATGCTGTTACGTCTATAGGTCTGATCTCTAAAAGTATTTCAGGTCACTGTTTTGTACCATAAGCCTAGGCTGAACCTCTAACCTGAAACAATATCCCTAGTATAATAACCAGTAAACCTCTTCTTCAAAGGGAATGCAGTGGTTAAAAGAGTAACTTTATTTGTACCATTCGTATCTGCAGTGAATATTTATCCATCATTTACGTGTCAGGTACAGTTCTAGGCATTGAAACTGCAGACAAATAAGACCCCATAAAATGTCCATTCTGGTAAGGAGAGATTGATAGTAATCAAGTAAAACGAACAAACATCATTTCAGATGTTGATCTGGGCTCTGAAGACACTGAAATCAGATAGTATAATAAAGAGTGACTGGGTTGTACAGAAACTCCTCTGAGGTGGTGACCCGTGAGCTGAGACCTTAATGCTGACAACATCCAGACATGGAGGGAAAGCCTTCCATGCAGGGGAAAAAACGTATGCACAAGCCCTGAGGCAAGAGCAAAGTACGAGGAATAAAAGTAATAAGCCTGTGGCCTATGGGCATTAGATTCTGGGATGCACAAGTGTGACAAGATGGAAACAGTACCAACCTTGGAACCAGAACCTAGGGGTCCAAGTGTGAATCCCAACTTCTGTTTCCCCATCTCGTAAACAGGTTCCTGAATACCTACTGCACAGGGTTGCCGTGTCAGGCTGGTGTGAACACAAAACAACTATTCATCAAGAGCAGGGCCATTCACTTCTCTGAATGCTGCTAAACTGTTGGCCCAAGAAAACTGGTCTTTGCTTCACTTAATCCTGAAGCATCACGTCATCAAGAAACCCAGAGGTCCTTAGGTGACATCAGGGGACAGGCATGGAATAAGGGCAAAGGTGCTGGTTCCATAAATGCCAGCTTGGAAAGAATAATGAGAGCGGTGCTGTGTGGTGTAGCAAGTGCCCTGGATTCTGAAACAGGCTCTGTGTGACCTTGGAGGAAATTCTTTCCCTCTCTGGTCTCAGCTTCTTATTTATTAAAAAAAAAAGCAAGGTTGGACTAGCTGATCAGTAAGCTCCTTTTCAGGTCTGCACCAGGATCCTGGCCTAAGACGCTTTCTCAGGACAGAAGAGACAACACCCAGCCAGACGTGAACAGGCACAGGCAAGGCAGGAGAGAGGCACGGGCTGCTGGGTTTTGTCAAAGCCTGTTGGTTCCGGCAAGCGGCTTTTCACTGCAGGAGTCAGAAATGACAAAGTTTTTTCATCAAGACAGCAGGCTGTTAACAGCAAGAATTAATGCCGCAAGTCACTTTCACAAGGCTCCTCCACCTGTGTGTGTGTGTGTGTGTGTGTGTGTGTGTGTTTTGGGGGGGGGATTGGTTATGTTTTCTCCTCCTTCCACCTCGCTGTATTATGCTGAAACGTTTCCCGCACTGGAAACAGTGTACAAAGGCTCCCGCCTTGGGATGAAACCCCCCTCAATACCTCGTGCATTGATTTGGAAGCAACAACTAAAACTGTATTCACATCGCAGCAGCCGAAGCCAACAAAAGAGCTACTGGATCCAGTGACGGAGCATTGTTTGCAGAGCTGAGCTGCTGCGTCTCCTCTAAGCCACATTAGAGACGTGAGTCTAGGCTTACAAATAAGAACGCTGAATCATTCCCAAGCCTTTGGTACAGTGTTTTCCTCAAGATTTTGTAATAAGCAATTTCAGAGAAAAACAGCCCAACAAGCCAGTATTCTTTTCAGAAATATTAGCTAAAGCATATCCAGGGGCCAGAAAATAATTGCTTGCTTCTCCCGCCTTCTTGTTCTCTCACCAGTGTGTGGCTGGCCTGCCTCTTTCTGAGACGAAGAGTTGAAGCTACCTGAGTCAACATTTTATTCTGCTACCACTGACATTTTAAAGTTGATAGATATCCTAGATTTGCTTTATCTACCTACCAATATGGCCCTAGAATATCTGCCATAAATAGTTTCTTTATGGAACTTACTGTCATCCTCTTTGTTACTCATGCCCTCTGCTTTTCCTCTTTCTCATTTTGGATCATAATAACCAGCCAAAAACCACTAAAATTCCACTAAGGAAACTGACAGAAAATGCAATTTTAAATATAGATTTGCATATCTAATTTGCATACGCAAAAATAAATGTATTATATGGGTACAATGACATGCATTTGTATAGCTGTATGTTCTGTGTACATTATATATGAATTAAATGTGTCTGAAACTCTTTGAAACATGGCATATGTGTGGATGAGGGTATGTATGTGTCTATATAGATTTTTTCTAGATCAGACATGGCAGTATGATATAGGGAAAACAGGCTTTTAGCCCAGTTACATGTAGATTGGAAAACATGGATTCCCACCTAAATTCATTCACTCTTTATTCAACAAATTCTTATCACTGTCAAACACTGTCCTGGGTACTAGAGAAATAGTGGGAAATAGGACAGATTTGCTGTTGTTAAAAAAAGTATTTTAATTTAGACTCTTTCTACTTCCAAGAGGACTTGAGCAGATCTGTACCTATTAATAAAGTTAAACTACTTTAAGATAAAATAGGACCAAAAAATATCTGAAGAAAGCAGAAATAAAGGACATGTAAGTTGAGTGAATATTGAATACTTGGACAAAAAAAATTGATTAAGCTTTCTGATGGTCAAAGCAAATAAGAAAACACTGAAAAAAAATTAATTTGCTGAAAAAAAACAAAACTCCTTTTCTTTAAACTAAAGTAGGAATTTATCATGTTTTCTTTAAATATAGTGACATCTTGAATAATAACTCTAACCCTAAGGAAAGATAAAAATACGTTTCCAATGTTATACTTTAAAGGTAAAAATTAAAATTATGATTAATTTATAATCCAGTGAGAGCAGTTTTGATAGGGGCTCTGATAAAAAGTTAAAGAAGCTTTACTTTCCTGATATCTAATTCAAAGCAAGGAAGAGAAGCTACTGAATTTAACGTGACCATTAAACAGTATGTCTTAAGCATTAGATCTCTTAAATGAGCTTTGGCCAAGTTGGTGTAATTACCCAGTTTATCTAATATGTACTCCTTAAGGCAGATATTTCATTTGATTAAAGCCAGAGCTCTAAATTTCAAATAGCAGTGCCATTGAGAGTAAGTTGACATTTATTGCTGAATATGAAAGGTCCTTCAGAGGACCCTTTAGTATTTCCATGTTTCAGAAACAGAGGTCATCCATTCCAATGCCCTAACCTGTTTGTGGCCCATCAAACACACATTGTATATCTGAGTTAATTATTAAAGAAAAGGGCACACTGACCAGAAGTAAAGAAGGTCCATGTTAAAAATAAAACGTAAATGCCTCCCTTCCTGGAACTCCAATGCTGGTCCTCCTTGGATGATAAGACTCTCTTCCCAGGTGCCAAGGCCATATTGACTTGCTGTGTACATGCTGGTCTGTTGTTTTTTTTCTTGAAACCTTGAAAAAATGTATCCCTGACTCGTATAATGTTCTTTGTTCTGATGAGATCTAAAACTGTGCTGAAAAACATGCTTCTCAGGAGCAGTTTCTCAGAGTAATCTGGGAAGCTGTCTTGCAGGCTATAGTCTTCAGTTTGGCTCAGGTAAAACTCTTTTCTATTTTGATTATAGATTGTTTATTGATTATTTTCATTGACATAGTAGACAAGCAATAAGTGGTAACATTATTTAAGCAGACAGTGGGCCGAAATTTTATACATAGGTTTTTGACCAACTTCCTTAGAGGTAACTGTACCTCCCATTTCTCAGGAAACCTCACCTTTTTTCATGAACCTCAGTCAATCTCTATTTTTACATAAAGGATAATTAAGAATCTTTATAGTCACACAAGAAACAGGACAAAATGAAAACTCCCAAACCCTAACACACTCTTCCCTCTTTGTTTTTCTGATTTTCTCAAAGCCACACGAAGGCTGTGTCAAACCTGACCTAGCAGGATTATTTTTTTTTCAGCTGCTTAAATGGGATTTTCATATGACCCAGGGGTTTACACATTAAGTAATAAGAGTGTCTCCATAGTAATGATGTTCGATAATAGATCCTAGAAAGATTCCTGCTTAGACCAGATGGCATGGCAGCCCCTTGAAACTCATTTGAGGTACCGTTTTTATTATTTATTATTTAGGACTTAGGCAGTGGATCAGTCTTCAGGTTGACAGGATTGTCAAGTGAATTATTGTTCAGAGGCACCATTGAGGTGACAGTTTTTGCTATTAAATAATTCAGTTTATCTGAGAGCACTTATTACTCTACATAACATGCATGGATGGAAGACCGAAGACAGAAGCATCCCCCAAACTGAGCTAGTCTCCATACTGGAATGGTAGACTCAGGAGACCACACCCACCCCACCTGTTTATTTAGCTGGTGTTGGTGTCTCTGATTTTAATCTATTGTGAAGTGTAGTGAGGGTGGACAGGCCAGTCACGTCTAAGATCCTGGCCTCCTGTTGAATGTCTGCTCTTCTTCTGTCAAGGATTCCACAGGGATTTCTGGGCTCCAGTTACCAAGCAGGAGGAAAATTAGAAATATTCGAATCATCCTCTCACTTCGTTTCTTTTTTTACAACGGAAGACTATCTTCCCATCCCTTTCCTTCTAGAAGAATGGATGTGAATTGCATGCTGCTATTGTGCTGAATATTTAATATAAGCAAGCCAGGAAAGTGGGCAGAGTGTATTTTTTTTTTCCATTGTTCAGAATCAGGTAGTCCATGAAACATGATGCCATCGGGGCTGCTGTACAACTACAGCAGACATCCTCAGAGCTCCCAAAGTTCTGTACTGGCTGGTTTCTTAGAACTCACCTAGTCCACCCCTCTCATTTTACTGATGGTGACACTCATATTAGCAAAGATTAAATACTTTGTCAAGTTATGCAGTTGACAGGAGACAGAATCAAGACTACAAAAAGGCTTTTTTTGGGGCCACTTTTGAGTGTTCCTTCATTATGAGAAGTCCAACAGATATTATATCAGATATGCAAAATCGATGTCAAAAGTAAAAGAATTTGAGAAAAAGCCTTAATGCAGGATACTTAAAATGATCAGGTAAAAGAGAGGGCAGTGTGATAATGTTCTTGAAAGAATGTCACCAATTACTAGGTAGGAGAAGACTACAGGTGTACCTAGGGAAACAAACACTTCCCTCTGTTCTTTAGAGAATTGACTGGCACCTTCCCTGAAGGAAACATGAGCTGGGCTTAAGGAGATTTAACAAATATTAAGGGGAAAAAAAACCCTTCATATTTCAATCTGCAGCTCAGTTATGCAAATGAATAAAGATACAGGCCATATAAGGTGCCTGTCTCTGTGCCTGTGTTTTGTGTATCTGCATGTATGCACACATATGTTTATGTATGTGTGTCTCTGTGAGTTCGTGTGTTTGAACACACACATACATGTCTGTGTGCATCTGCGTATGTATGTATACAGGTGTTCTATGTGTGTGTGTGTGCATGTGTGTGTGTACTCAGGACTCAGGCATAGCGAGTGAGTGCACTTTTCACACAGAAGAGAATCCCAGGCTGATATGTACCCCAGCGCTGACATTTACCAGCTTTGGCATCTTGAGCAAGTCACATTGTTTTTCTGAATCTCACTTTCCTTATCTATCAAATGGCATGTGTAATACTACAAAACAAAAAGGTCAACCAGTGTTTTTAGTCACCTAGCCTTTTTAGTAATTAAACTGAATTGACTGCCTTTCCACAAAGTTTGGTTATATTTTATCGTAGAATATTCAAGAAGTTTGCCTCTCAAATAACCAACTGCACTATCCCAATGCACAGACAGTCCTTGTGAAAATATGTGTTGCCTTGATCAATCCTTATAGCAACTCCATGAGTGAGGAACAGTTTTCTCCACTTTATACACGAGGGGACTGAGATTTAGAGGGGAAGCAATCTGCCTAGAGTCACCCAGGGAGTATTTGGAGGTCTGGGACACAAATCCACATCTTACTCCAAAGCCAGGCTTGTCACCACTCTGTTCTTCACCTCACCACCGCCCAAGGCTGCTGGGAAGAACAACAATGTGCTGCCTGTGGAACTGGCACTGGCATCCTGGTTCTCTTTACCCAGCTAACCTTTGCCCTCTTCCCCGAAACATCTGTTTCTCCCTCGTAGCCCAGCTGGTCCACAGTTTCTTAAAGCCAACCCTCCATTCTGCCCTAGCCGAGACACTAGAAAGATGGCGGCACTGGGGGAAATTCAAACCAGACACACAGTGAGTGCTGGCTTCCCTTGGAAATACATCGGCTGGCACATCTTAAAGCACCTGATGGTACTAGACTTGCCTTGTAAATTTCTGACAGGCATTTCACTGCTGCAGGCTACCGCTCCTGGTATTCTACCCAGGGAAAGATAGAAGGAGAACTGCCAGGACGTGACTATATAATCCCTTCCTAATCCTTTGAGTCTCCTAAGTCCTTTAACTCTTCAAATATTGAACTATAAGAACTTGGTTTACAGAAACATTATGGTCATAGGAGGCCCAGGGACTGAGCTATGAAATTCAGAGAAGACAGGAGGACCAAAAGACAGCCAGGGGGTTACCTTGAAATTAGCTTAAATATAATCAGTGGGAAACAGAAGCAAAATCCTATTTATAAAATTATTACTTTTGTTTAGCAAGATAAATTGTCTCAATTTTGCACAGAAAATTGCACAGGAAAAAGCCTCTCAGTAGAGCCATTTAAAAGCAATTTAACATCTTTAATAAGGCAACTCTTTCTGATTCTCAACTATTTAGCCATGAAATCTTAAAATCCAATGAAAGCCTGTTTTCAAGAAATACTGCTTTACATATTGTATTGTCTATTTAACAACCCAAGAATAGTAACATTCTTTAGAGATTTAAATTTAATCATAATGACAACAACTAAGCTTCCTAACTGCCTTTCATGTAATTTAATGGCTATAGGCTATGGTTTGCTTTTCTGATATTTTGTCTCAAAATGGTAAAGAAGATGAATTTTACCCAGCAGCCTGCAAATTTCTGAGCCATCTTGTCTTGTTCCCAAGCAGTCACTTAGAAACATAAAACAGAATATATTGCATGATAAATAAGAACCTTCGAGAGGTTTGGCATTTCATTCATGAACCGTTCTTCAAAGGATCTGAGTGGGAGTTATTCCCCTCATGTAAGCGCTGAAACCATGGCACCAGGAGAGGTGACAAGGCCAGTGTCACTCCATGAGCCAGACGGGAGGAGCAATTTTCCTCACTTGGAAATTTCTCTCTCTTAAGGGCAGTGGACAGCACACTGGACTAGTATTTGGTAGATCAGGGCTCTGGGCTACCTTCCAAAGGCAAGTTGCCTTGCTGAGGCTCAGATTCTTCCTCCAGAAGGTCAGGATGATCATAATACTGACCTCATGAGATTCTGAGAGGATATGATTCAACATAAGAAAGTGCTGGCCAACCAAAATCTTCCCCTTTAAGGTAAGAAAGTCTTATAGCATCTTTAGAGTTGTTTCTCTGTATACCTATTCTAACGAGGAGCAAATACACAACTTTGTTTGCAGCATAATCACTCCTGCTGTTTAAAACCACCCTTTTCCATTGCCATAGACTGGCCATAAAATGTTTACCTTGGTCCCTGAAAGTTGCAAAAATGTGTGAATGAACCAACACAAACCACTCCATGGCTAGAAAAGCAAATTCAGCATCGACATGTCTATGGATGGTGTCTTTTTGGCTACCATCCAATGCAGCCTCTATGCACACCTCCTGTCTCCTTCCATGGCTTTGTTGTTCTCCATGACTAGCTCACCATCGTACAGACACCTTATTTGACTTCTTGCTTATTTTACTTATTTGCTGTCTCCTGCAATTAGATGGTAAGCTTCATGCAGGCTTATTTGTCTTTTTCATTCACTGTCATATCCTTCCCAGCAAGAACAATGAATGACTGACATACAGAAAAATCACTGAATGAGGTCCAGCTTGTGACCATCATACAAATACTCATATATCTGCAGTCAAAGGAAACCTGGAAACTATTAGAAATGGTCTGTTAAGGCTTATGCTGCTTTTAATGTTTCAATTCTAGTATGTCAAGGCCCATAAAATAATTGGGTTCTTTTTTAATGTTTTCTACCACTGGCCTTGTCAACAGTTTCTTATTCAAGTTACCTTTGTCCCTTTAGTTTTTATTCTCTCTACGAAGAAGGAATATAGCTCACGCCTCAGGTATTAATCTTAGATTTATAGAAAAAAAATACAAGCCATAATAAGGGAGTACTATAGGCTGAATATTTGTGTCCCTTCCAAATTCATATGTTGAAACCTAATTCTCAATATGATGGTATATAGAGGTGGGGCCTTTGGAAGATGATTAGATCATGAGGGCCAAGTCCTCAGCAATGGGATCAATGCCCTTATAAAAGAGACCCTGGAGAGCTCCCTCCTCCCTTCTCCTACGTGGGGGCAGAGTGAGAAGATTATGAACCAGGAAGCAGGGTCTCACCAGGCGCCAGATCTACCAGGGCCTTCGTCTTGGACTTCCAGTCTCTAGAACTGCCAGAAATAAGTTTCTGTAGTTTCCAAGTCACCCAGTCTATGGTATTTTGTCATAGTAGTCCAAAAGGACTAAGACAGGGAGTCCCCACCTCCATTAGAACTTATGTGTACATTTCAAATCTACTCCCCTAAGCAATTACTCATCATTCACTGTTCATAAATTTCCACTGTATACTCTATTGCAAGAAACCAACGTGTGATCATTAACAGCACTAATAATAAACAGGCACAAACATTTTTTTTTATCACCCTCTGTTCCCACAGTACTTGGGAGATCTGTCAAATTATTCTGTGGCAGATTGGAAAGAGGGAGTTGTGTGAGAAGTCATGACCCAACCGCGAGTGACGCTGTTTCCATAGCTTACAGTCTGGGAATCACTAGTTAGAAAATTCTAGTTTTATTCATTAGCTGCAAGAGTAGAAAATGAGCCTGCGAGGATCTTTAAAGAGAAAGAACCAGTGGACATGAAACAGAAGAATTGAAAACCAGAAAATCCCATGAGGGTGTTGCTTTCCTGAATCGTTGAAAGGGGCTTTCCTCCGCCTTTTTACAATCACACAGAGAGTGGACAGGGTTTGGTGACACAGGAAAGGGATACTTCTTTCTGAATTTAATTTCCTCAGGTGTCTGGCTCCTTGAGTTTGCAACACTCTTCATTTTATAGGATCTTCCTAAATAAAACTCTGCACTTTGCTTGTATAGGAAGAAACAGAATGTGATTCTAGTTTTACTTCCAGAGCCCGTGCAAACACTTATTTGTTAGATGTTGTTGAAGAGAGTGAAAAATGATGCAGATGATTGTGGTGAAGTGTCTTAACGTCACCCTGTCCCACCTATGATTTTTTTCTTTTTGCGGTATGCGGGCCTCTCACTGCTGTGGCCTCTCCCGCTGCGGAGCACAGGCTCCGGACATGCAGGCTCAGCGGCCATGGCTCACGGGCCCAGCCACTCCGCGGCATGTGGGACCTTCCCGGACCAGGGCACGAACCCGTGTCCCCTGCATTGGCAGGCGGACTATCAACCACTGCGCCACCAGGGAAGCCCCCACCTATGATTTTTTTTTTTTTTTTTTTTTTTGCTGTACGCGGGCCTCTCACTGTTGTGGCCTCTCCCGTTGCGGAGCACAGGCTCCGGACGCACAGGCCCAGCGGCCACGGCTCACGGGCCCAGCCGCTCCGCGGCATATGGGATCCTCCCGGACCGGGGCACGAACCCGTGTCCCCTGCATCGGCAGGCGGACTATCAACCACTGCGCCACCAGGGAGGCCCCCCCACCTATGATTTTGATGGTCTCTTTCTGACCTGCACTTGGTCATTTCTCCTGCTCTCAGGGAATTTTCCAGATAAAACCCTGTGATTGGCTATCCATGAGTAAGAGACACAGTAGGCTTTAAATTTATCTTGTCTATTTCCAGAGAGAAAGACGCAGTGTAGACAGAGAAGGATGTCCTGTGTGAAGACATTTGCTTCATCTTAGAAAGTCTAAATTCATCCCCAAAATGTGCATATACATTACAAACACATTCATTTCTCTTTTAATTTTATCATGGAGAGTCTTGGGTGCTTTGACCTAGACCAAGTGGTGATAGCAGGAAAAGTAAGCTTGGGACATTATCATTTATAATATGCAGAGAAAAGCACTCACCAGCACTGACAGTGATCGCTTCGATAAACTGCTCTCTCCAGCTGTTTGTCCCAACCACGAGGGCTAGGTTTGTCTTCTTAATAAGTTTGTCCACGGTACTCTAGAGAGATTGAAAAGAATCAGAAAATAATTGCCGGGTTGATTAAGGCCTCGGGAAATCTCAGACCTTGACGATTTTGAAAGCCCAGAGTTATCTAAAGGATAGCAGATGTTCGGCTCAGAGCAACAGTATTGATATCAAACACTGCTATGATTATGCAAACAAGCATAGTCCTTTCTTGGAAACATCCTGAAATGGAAACTTCTTCACAGCGAATACAAGCCTCCTTCACTGCCTAATAGCCAAGGAAGAATAGCCTCACCGGTTACAACTGAGGATGCTGCAAAAGCCCATCCCTTCCCCTCGGACACTTCATGAACTTGCTTCTCGCCTGGCTTCATCTAGAGTATGTGTCTGCAATTGAATTAACCTATGCCCTGCTCAGCACTACCTATCGGTGGGTAACTGGAAGTGGCAGAGAGATCACGAAACTAAAACCTGTTCTTACTATACTTTTGTTGATCAATGAAATGCAGCCAGACAGCAAAGCTTCAAGACTGCTGCTGTATGATCATGAATAAATGGATTTTTCTTTGGCTACTGGTTTTGTCAGCCTGGTGGCTGATCGAGAATTCATCTCACCTGACTCCTGCTGCAAACAAGAAAAGACCAAAAAAGGTCACTTTGTATGGTTCAGGGCAAACTGCAATGACCTTGCAGTGAATTTCCCCCTGCTTTACTAGCTCTGAGCCTCTTATTTTTCTTTTTCTTTAAGACCTTGTTTAGGCACTTGCTTCTGTACAATTAGCACTCTTAGCTTTCTAAATGAATGTCAGTTCATGGAACAGCAGAAGCAGCCAAGCGTTCACAAGAAAACTAAGTAAGCAGATGCATCCAAAGCGCTACCACAAATCGCAGCAATTACAGGGAGAAGGGTCACTTCCGGGATGTGAAGCTGTTCTTCCCAGAGAGACTACCACACCGACTCGTCCCCAACACGCCCCACCCTTCCTGCCAGAGCATCCTCGAATTCCCACTTATTGCAAAGAGTCAGAAAACACATATTATTTGTCTTAAGTCAAAATCTGTACATGTTTAGTGCAGTGTCCCTGAATTGACTAAGGTTTGAGAGAGACAGCGTGTGATTATCTAACCGCGAGGAAGGAAAATGTGATCCCGGGGGCCCGTGCCGAAGGCCAAAGCTACATCAGAATGTCAAGTGTGTTAGTTCAACCGTCACTGCAACTGACTTGAAACACTGAGACGATAATAAACATGAAAGGGCCCATCTCCAACTGGCCCACTCTGTATTTTCAACATCGTCCTTTGCTAGACGGTTTGCCCTTATGGTGGTGACCTTTCGGCCCCTAGCTTTGTGTCTAGAACTGCTAGTGACACTGATAATAGCTGGAACCATCAGGGCTCTTGGCCACCACAGCCAGAGGCACATGACAAGCATCTGGCTTTTCTCTGGACTTGGCCCATCTCGTCAAGCACTCTGAGTGTCTCGGTTGATGCCAGTTCAAAGTTCTGTGTAGAATGTAACAAGAAATGACCTTGACTTTTCCTAAACGTGATGGAAACTTGGGGCAGGCCTCTCCAAAGAAGCCCTCTTTACTCTAAAGCCAAGGCAGAGAATCCCACGTACTGGGGGATAAGTAATTGAAGAGTGAAACTGCTCTAACACTTAAACACAGACTCACCTCAGAAAATCTCTCTGAAGGACAAAGTTTTAAGATAAACTAAACTTAAAATGTATATTATAAAATGTATATATGTATATCTATGTCTATATAATGTAAATATATAAAACCTGGGGTAGATTGTAAACTTTAGTTCATGTTAAGCCTGGCAGACTATGAGATAGCCTGGGCTCTTCCCTGGACTTAATTTACATATGTGTCCTCTCTTGACCTATAGGAGGAGAGGAGTGAATAGGAGAGGATCTATAGGAGGAGAGGAGGAATTTGAAATTTGATTCTTGCGCTTTGCCATGGACCCTGACCTGGAGGTTTCCTATATGTCAGTCATTAGCTCTTCACAGTGCTAGTCTGTAGCAACAGTTTTAACCTCACTCTCAGCCATGGGTGTTAGAAAAGTCCAGCCCTTGGTCACAGCGTAGTAAACAAGAACCCAGTGGGCAAAGCAGACTCGGACATTGTGAGGTATCAGCCAGATTTGGGTCTTTAGTGCAGTTCTGAGGGCTTTGAACAATTTCTTTAAAATGGCTATGGTCTAGAAAAAATTTCCTAAACAAATATTACCATATCAACATTGATGCTTGAGGGCACTTCAGAAACATGCCCCAAGGCACCCTTCAGTGTTACCAGTAACTGTCCTGATGAACTTTGAGCAGATGGGAGCAAACAGTCTATGGAAGATATTCTAGGAAGATAAGTACCCCAAACAACTGGACTTATGGAGAGACACTTGGTTGACTTTCAAATGCTCGGATCATTGGAGTGGTTACGAGAGAGAGCTTTGGACGCAAGAAAACTTTTATGCCTAGAAGACTGTGCCCTGCCATACCCGTCCTACAGGAAGTGACCATGATTTCTCTTCCTGGTCATGGGTGCCTGGAAGGGGAGTGCTCGGGGTGGTCCCGTAAGGAAGAGGGCCTACGATCATTCCCCATGGGAGTCCTGGGAGGGGTGGGGGACAAGCGTTTATAGAAAATGCCAAGCTGTAGAATCTCTGTTGTCGCAAGTGGCATCACACCCTCTGGTTCCAGGTGAAAAGAGGGTGCGTGAGGAAGAGTGAAGATGAAGACGGGAACAGATTGGTCCACAGAAATGGACAGTCTCAGAAATCTGTGCCTCAGGAATCTCAGGGAACTTGTGCGTATACCAGTCAAGTGTGTGCAGCGAGCCAGGTTCTGGATGAAACGCCAGGTGGGCTCTGATGGTCGGGGTCTGCCTAGAAAGCACTAGACCTACTGTCTGCCCTGCTCTTTCTTTCTGTGGGAATGAATGAGAGGAGTTAACACATACATCCACAGTGGCCTGAAGGGGAAAGTTTAATTGCGTTTTTTATCTTTTAAATGCCACTTTAATTTGCAAAGACATTTGTCTTTCCACCTGTCGCCTCTCAGGCACCTTCATTTGTGAACTAAATTAGAAAAGTACTGAACGGGCCCAGCAAAAGGCAAAGAAGCCACTACTGTGAGAACCCCAGATATGATCCTGAGGCTTTTAGGTTGGTGACCTGATTCTCCCTTTGGGAAGTTTCATTCTGGTTTTCCAAACAGGAGCAGAATCTGCTTTAAAAAAAATAAGTGGGGGGCCTCCCTGGTGGCGCAGTGGTTGAGAGTCCGCCTGCCGATGCAGGGGATACGGGTTCGTGCCCCGGTCCGGGAGGATCCCATATGCCGCGGAGCGGCTGGGCCCGTGAGCCATGGCCGCTGAGCCTGCGCATCCGGAGCCTGTGCTCCGCAACGGGAGAGGCCACAGCAGTGAGAGGCCCACATACCGCAAAAAAAAAAAAAAAAGTGGGGAAAATGCTGCTGTGCGCTGGCTTGTAGTTCTAGAAAACCAGAGAGAGGCTGCTCCTTTTATGTCCCACTACAGAATGCAGGTGCGGCTCTGCCGGGGGCTTCTAGGTGTGAGGACCACGTGAGTGAAAAGGGATGGGAGCTGGGGCAGGGGCCGAGGGAGCAGCTAAGAGTGGTCGAAAAGGTTCATTTCAAAGTCCTAAGCTCATCCTAAGGCCCATTCGCTTACCTTCTGAAAAATGACTTTCCTCATCTAGAGAACTGGAAATCCAATTTTATCAGCCCAGTTATAAACTCTCCAGTTACAGGCACTCTGCCTTCAGTTTGTTGATTGTGCTCAAGTGTCCTAGGATCTTAAGAAGGTGACTACATAATATATGAGAGCTTGTCAATGGCATGTTCCACAGGGAAAGCTTACCATCCTTCCTCCAAAACAAAAGCCTCATTTTCAGCAGTGTCAAGGCTTTGCTTCTACTAGATTGATTAGCTTTTTCAAACAAAGCATGGTTTCTTCCACACATAACAGTCTCTTGGAATCCATCTTTGCCTCTTCCTTGCTATCCAAAGCTCTCCCTTTAGGGCACCTCTGACCTCGCACAGTGATGTGTGCCACCCACCAGACCTTGGTTCTGACACTGTTTAGTTTACAGGATCTCTTGCTTCCCTACCAACTCGTGAATCCCATTTCTGCTCTAAAGGCCTCTCCATCCATGAGCCAGTTCCTGAAATTACATCTGCCTCTCGTACAGCATAGACCGACGCTATGAACCGTTTTGGTGCAGAGATGGGCCTGGCCTCCCTGGTGGGCAATGCTGGTGCGCGTACCTTGAACTCATAGGATTCTTCAATGATCACTTCCAGCCTGGTGTGCTCTCCCAGAATGGGACGCCCCATTTCTGCAATGCGCCTCTCCTCCTCCTCTTTGCTGGTCAGCGGCTGCTTGTCATCACATTCCTCTGTGAAAGGGAAGGGCGAGAGAGTGAGAATGAATTCAAATTTATTTGGAAATCCCTGGATCCTGCTACAAGGAAACCAAGAAGGAAGGAAGCCCTGATGACCTACTGAAAGTCCCTGGGGTGGTGCCGTAAGGCTGGAGGGGAGAATTGGACAGACGCTTGTTGTGTGGGGCAGTGACCACTGTGACAGCAAGTGATCACAATATCCCACAACCTAAGCACCTGCCAAAGGGCAGATCAGGAAAAGCAACTTATAGGGCCATATCACTGGTAAAGACTCTGTCCACATGTTGTCTGCGTTGAGGGAATCACCCAGCTGTCCCCTGGGACACTGGCTCACCTGGCTGTCTGTACACACCCTTTTAGCACATGACCAAGAGGAAACACAATTAAAGTTCCAGAGCGACTCAAGGAATATAAGACTCTGGCCTCCTCCTCTCCACTTGCTAGAGGCAAAGAAAATGCCCCAGGGCCAAAGAGATGATAGATGGGAAATTCTGATCTTAGCCTCTCACTTGCCAAGAGCCCCTGCTGCAAGTTAAGAACAAAACATCCACGAATTCCACGGTTCAGTAAGATGCCTGCGCTCCAGAGCTGCCTCTTTCTGGTGCAAAGCTGAGATGGGGTGGGAGGACCCTGACCATGTTAACGTTAAAGGAAACAGGGAGAGCGAGGGTGAGGCCTTTGGGAAGTTAATACTTACTCACCATAGGGGCATGATTATTTCCAGAACCACCATGTAGCTTACAATCCAGGAGAGGCTAGTGGGTGCTCAGAAAATGCTAATGGACTTGAGAGTCCATTAATGAGGGGAAGCTCACAGTTGGGTCCTCTCTGTGTGAAGGTCATTAGGATAAATCCCAGACTGAAAAGGCCACGCACGTGTGAAGCACAAACACTACTCCTGTAACCACTCAGCCTCCTGTCCTGCAGGCTCAGGATGCTGGAACAAGACAGGTCACTCCCCCTCACAGTCAAGCTGAATGGACCTCATCTCCAAGGAAGTAGTCTTGGTGGTATAGAAAGACCACAGCCCTGACACCCTTGCTTCTAGAACCTTCCAGGCAAACTGCCTGCAACGGGAGTCTGTTGACTGAGGAGAGATGAGGAAGGGAGGGACTTCTAGCCCAGACTCCTTGCCTTTTGCATTTAGGCATCAGCTATTGCAGGAGTCCACATCTCCCATCCCATCCCACCCATACATGGCTTCCCTCTGCTGAGGGACCCTGCCTTGGTGGCTTCATCTGATGCTCTAGCAAATGATGCAGAAGACTAGTTCCTAGGCCAGTTGTTGATTACTGGGCCTTGGCGGTTTCATTTGATGCTCTAGCAAATGATGCAGAAGACTAGTTCCTAGGCCAGTTGTTGATTACTGGGCCTTGGCGGCTTCATCTGATGCTCTAGCAAATGATGCAGAAGACTAGTTCCTAGGCCAGTTGTTGATTACTGGGCCTTGGCGGCTTCATCTGATGCTCTAGCAAATGATGCAGAAGACTAGTTCCTAGGCCAGTTGTTGATTACTGGGCCTTGGCGGCTTCATCTGATGCTCTAGCAAATGATGCAGAAGACTAGTTCCTAGGCCAGTTGTTGATTACTGGGCCTTGGCGGCTTCATCTGATGCTCTAGCAAATGATGCAGAAGACTAGTTCCTAGGCCAGTTGTTGATTACTGGGCCTTGGCGGCTTCATTTGATGCTCTAGCAAATGATGCAGAAGACTAGTTCCTAGGCCAGTTGTTGATTACTGGGCCTTGGCGGCTTCATTTGATGCTCTAGCAAATGATGCAGAAGACTAGTTCCTAGGCCAGTTGTTGATTACTGGGCCTTGGCGGCTTCATTTGATGCTCTAGCTAATGATGCAGAAGACTAGGTCCTAGGCCAGTTGTTGATTACTGGGCCTTGGTGGCTTCATCTGATGCTCTAGCAAATGATGCAGAAGACTAGTTCCTAGGCCAGTTGTTGATTACTGGGCCTTGGCGGCTTCATCTGATGCTCTAGCAAATGATGCAGAAGACTAGTTCCTAGGCCAGTTGTTGATTACTGGGCCTTGGCGGCTTCATCTGATGCTCTAGCAAATGATGCAGAAGACTAGTTCCTAGGCCAGTTGTTGATTACTGGGCCTTGGCGGCTTCATTTGATGCTCTAGCAAATGATGCAGAAGACTAGTTCCTAGGCCAGTTGTTGATTACTGGGCCTTGGCGGCTTCATTTGATGCTCTAGCAAATGATGCAGAAGACTAGTTCCTAGGCCAGTTGTTGATTACTGGGCCTTGGCGGCTTCATTTGATGCTCTAGCAAATGATGCAGAAGACTAGTTCCTAGGCCAGTTGTTGATTACTGGGCCTTGGCGGCTTCATTTGATGCTCTAGCAAATGATGCAGAAGACTAGTTCCTAGGCCAGTTGTTGATTACTGGGCCTTGGCGGCTTCATTTGATGCTCTAGCAAATGATGCAGAAGACTAGTTCCTAGGCCAGTTGTTGACTACTGGGCCTTGGCGGCTTCATTTGATGCTCTAGCAAATGATGCAGAAGACTAGTTCCTAGGCCAGTTGTTGATTACTGGGCCTTGGCGGCTTCATTTGATGCTCTAGCAAATGATGCAGAAGACTAGTTCCTAGGCCAGTTGTTGATTACTGGGCCTTGGCGGCTTCATTTGATGCTCTAGCAAATGATGCAGAAGACTAGTTCCTAGGCCAGTTGTTGATTACTGGGCCTTGGCGGCTTCATTTGATGCTCTAGCAAATGATGCAGAAGACTAGTTCCTAGGCCAGTTGTTGATTACTGAGCCTTGGCGGCTTCATTTGATGCTCTAGCAAATGATGCAGAAGACTAGTTCCTAGGCCAGTTGTTGATTACTGGGCCTTGGCGGCTTCATTTGATGCTCTAGCAAATGATGCAGAAGACTAGTTCCTAGGCCAGTTGTTGATTACTGAGCCTTGGCGGCTTCATCTGATGCTCTAGCAAATGATGCAGAAGACTAGTTCCTAGGCCAGTTGTTGATTACTGGGCCTTGGCGGCTTCATTTGATGCTCTAGCAAATGATGCAGAAGACTAGTTCCTAGGCCAGTTGTTGACTACTGGGCCTTGGCGGCTTCATTTGATGCTCTAGCAAATGATGCAGAAGACTAGTTCCTAGGCCAGTTGTTGATTACTGGGCCTTGGCGGCTTCATTTGATGCTCTAGCAAATGATGCAGAAGACTAGTTCCTAGGCCAGTTGTTGATTACTGGGCCTTGGCGGCTTCATTTGATGCTCTAGCAAATGATGCAGAAGACTAGTTCCTAGGCCAGTTGTTGATTACTGGGCCTTGGCGGCTTCATTTGATGCTCTAGCAAATGATGCAGAAGACTAGTTCCTAGGCCAGTTGTTGATTACTGAGCCTTGGCGGCTTCATTTGATGCTCTAGCAAATGATGCAGAAGACTAGTTCCTAGGCCAGTTGTTGATTACTGGGCCTTGGCGGCTTCATTTGATGCTCTAGCAAATGATGCAGAAGACTAGTTCCTAGGCCAGTTGTTGATTACTGGGCCTTGGCGGCTTCATTTGATGCTCTAGCAAATGATGCAGAAGACTAGTTCCTAGGCCAGTTGTTGATTACTGAGCCTTGGCGGCTTCATTTGATGCTCTAGCAAATGATGCAGAAGACTAGTTCCTAGGCCAGTTGTTGATTACTGGGCCTTGGCGGCTTCATTTGATGCTCTAGCAAATGATGCAGAAGACTAGTTCCTAGGCCACTTGTTGATTACTGGGCCTTGGCGGCTTCATTTGATGCTCTAGCAAATGATGCAGAAGACTAGTTCCTAGGCCAGTTGTTGATTACTGGGCCTTGGCGGCTTCATTTGATGCTCTAGCAAATGATGCAGAAGACTAGTTCCTAGGCCAGTTGTTGATTACTGGGCCTTGGCGGCTTCATTTGATGCTCTAGCAAATGATGCAGAAGACTAGTTCCTAGGCCAGTTGTTGACTACTGGGCCTTGGCGGCTTCATCTGATGCTCTAGCAAATGATGCAGAAGACTAGTTCCTAGGCCAGTTGTTGATTACTGGGCCTTGGCGGCTTCATCTGATGCTCTAGCAAATGATGCAGAAGACTAGTTCCTAGGCCAGTTGTTGATTACTGGGCCTTGGCGGCTTCATCTGATGCTCTAGCAAATGATGCAGAAGACTAGTTCCTAGGCCAGTTGTTGACTACTGGGCCTTGGCGGCTTCATCTGATGCTCTAGCAAATGATGCAGAAGACTAGTTCCTAGGCCAGTTGTTGATTACTGGGCCTTGGCGGCTTCATCTGATGCTCTAGCAAATGATGCAGAAGACTAGTTCCTAGGCCAGTTGTTGATTACTGGGCCTTGGCGGCTTCATCTGATGCTCTAGCAAATGATGCAGAAGACTAGTTCCTAGGCCAGTTGTTGATTACTGGGCCTTGGCGGCTTCATCTGATGCTCTAGCAAATGATGCAGAAGACTAGTTCCTAGGCCAGTTGTTGATTACTGGGCCTTGGCGGCTTCATTTGATGCTCTAGCAAATGATGCAGAAGACTAGTTCCTAGGCCAGTTGTTGATTACTGGGCCTTGGCGGCTTCATCTGATGCTCTAGCAAATGATGCAGAAGACTAGTTCCTAGGCCAGTTGTTGATTACTGAGCCTTGGCGGCTTCATCTGATGCTCTAGCAAATGATGCAGAAGACTAGTTCCTAGGCCAGTTGTTGATTACTGGGCCTTGGCGGCTTCATTTGATGCTCTAGCAAATGATGCAGAAGACTAGTTCCTAGGCCAGTTGTTGACTACTGGGCCTTGGCGGCTTCATTTGATGCTCTAGCAAATGAT
The DNA here is from genome assembly GCF_964341445.2 of Mesoplodon mirus. Lineage (NCBI taxonomy): Eukaryota > Metazoa > Chordata > Mammalia > Artiodactyla > Ziphiidae > Mesoplodon > Mesoplodon mirus. Next base: position 56,971,239 of record NC_138990.1, read on the forward strand.
GCAGAAGACTAGTTCCTAGGCCAGTTGTTGATTACTGGGCCTTGGAGCAGTTGGGCTAGAGGCACTGCTAGCATTTTACATACCAGGTGCCAAAACCAAGCAAAAGGCAAAAGCAGAAGGTAGCATATCAAAGAATTCTTTATTATGTATTCAATAGTGTCTTCCTAAAAGTATATTTCAGAATCTGCTTTCCTATTCCCAGTAATTACAGGGCCCCAAAGAAATTAGAAGACTAAAAATAAGAGATTTTGGACTAGCCAAAATCTGCTAAGTGTTAGCAGATGCAAAAGAGAGGTGCAAGTAGATTACTTTTAATGGTAAAAGTTATAATATTTCTTACAGTAGGCTTGGGAAGTTATGACCCATGGGAAGGCAAAGGTTTTTGATTGGTGTCCCCATGATTTTCCCTTGAAATTAAGTGTGTAGAGTCAAGGGGGTGAGCTAAGGTATGTGAAGTCCCATTTGTCCAATGTTCAAATCAATCATATTTTGATTCCCACTGCTTTCTGATCTTAAGCCCAGGAAAATGTTATTAGAGTTTTCATAGGAGCAGGTTATATTAGTGTCTTTGTTCATAAAGACTGAACATGGATATTTTGGAGACTTAGTCAAATAAGAATTATTTTTCCAGAAGAAAAACTATTACAACTTAGATTTTAATTTGAATTACAAAGCCATTTGGGGGAGAATATTTATTATGTCCCCTTTTAATAGTTTACTTATAAATGGGAAGTTGCTTTTAATGGGATTCAAGTCAATTTAGGTAAAAAAAAATAGAGAAATTATGAAAGAAAGGTGATGCGGTGGCATTGTTGAAAGCCGCATTTCACAAAATGAAAGGATTTGGAACATGGTATTAAATGAATGGACATGGTAGTAAATGAAATCAAATCACATAGTGAGTGAAAAGGTTATTCCTCTTTTAATCATCCTTTAGTCCTTCTGATGAAGAAGTTTGGTGCTGTCAGGTCTGGAACTAGTTCTTGACATTAGGGTTTCTACCATTTACAAAAGAGAAAATAGTTCTCAGGCATAGAGCATTTGACTGCATTGAGCTACAAGTAATAACATTTTTCATTCTAAAAATGTTCACCTTACTTTCTATATATGATAAATACTAGCTTTCTATTAGTGTTAGTGACTTAAAGTTTTTTTTTAAAAAAACCAAATCTAGTGAAGTAAGAACATGAGGCAAAAAATTGCATGAAGTAAATAATAGCATAGTTGGTATGCAGCCAAAGGCAATATTGTAAAAGAGGTATGAGAAAGGGCAAAATTTTAGGAATTAATGTCTTAACAGATTTCATACTAACCTAAGAAAAGCAGGAACCTTGTTTCTATCACTTTCTACATTCCTGCTCCAAACTAGACTTGAATTTAATGCCACACTTTATTCCACTGTCTACCCATCTGGAAAACCTTCCCCATTTTCATCTAGCTAAATCCTACTTACCTTTCAAAACCCTACCTATTCTCGCACGAAATATCCCTCAATTGACCTATTTAGGAATGACCACTCTAACTTTAAATTAATTCTGAATATTTGTTGTGTGTACCTATTAAACATGGACACTTCTCATATACTACTTTTTAATATTTAAACTACCTTTACATACAAATATCCAGCATGTAAACCTACCAAGATAGAACAATATGTCTCATTGCTCTTCGGATTGTCCTCATATCCCTCAGAGCCTATTACTATGTATGGAAAGTAGTAGGTGCCCAATAAGTATTTGTCATGTGACTGTCCAACTCACTGTTAGACAAGCCTCTTCTTTGCTCTATGCATATAGTAAAGACCATTTGTTCATTTCACACGTCATTGCACTCCTACACTATGTCAGCACGTTGAGGCCCCTCCCACCCCACCTCGTTTTCCAGGAACTCATGGTCTAGTGGGAAGTGAGGCATATAGATGGGACAACTTCTAGTACAGCAAAGTAGGGGCTGAAGGCCCAGGGTCGGGGAGCAGCTCCCTCTGACCAAAGGAGTCAGGGAAGGCTTCAGGAAAGAGGAGATATTTGAAGTTGGCCTGGAAGCATGTATAGGAGCTTGCCCGGTGAAGGTGGTGGGAAGGCTGGCTAGGAGGTAATAGAGGAAGGAGGGGCATTCCAGGCAGAAAGAAGTCAAAGCACAAAGGCCTAGTGTCATGGTAGGGTCAGGGCTATTTTCACTTAATAAACACCGTGAACATTTAAGAGATAATTACACTTATATGTAACTGAGAGAAGATAGCTGGATAAATCCTTTTATTGCTCTATAATGATACAGATAAATTAGTATTTGTGATCCAGATTTTTGAAACTGGCAAAGAAGAGAGCTAAGCTTATTTTTTTAAAGTGTCTTCTCTTTAGGTATCTTTTATTGAATAGGGAAATCGTTTAACAGCATATATATATATTTTTTTTTTGTTTGTTTGTTTTGTTTTGTTTTTGCGGTATGCGGGCCTCTCACTGCTGTGGCCTCTCCCATTGCGGAGCACAGGCTCCGGACGCGCAGGCTCAGCGGCCATGGCTCACGGGCCTAGCCACTCCGCGGCATGTGGGATCTTCCCGGACCGGGGCACGAACCCATGTCCCCTGCATAGGCAGGCGGACTCTCAACCACTGCGCCACCAGGGAATCCCCAGCATATTTTTTGATCACCTATGTTTTTTTCACTTTGAGTACTGGATCAAATGCAGTTCATTTGACTGTGGCCAAGTCAGTTTCATTTCCTTATTTATGCATATGCTGTGCTTTTAGTTCTGCTTCTCAGGTAGAGGAAATTCTCTATGTAATCCTGTTTATCTGTATATGTACATATATATGTACATATTTTTAAACTCATATTTTATTGAGAAGTTGATAATAAATTATATAACATCATGGTCTTAACCAACCAACCCAACTTAAAGATCAAATGCATAATTAACGGCCATGGTTAAAATCAGTATTGACAGGACAGAAGACAATCCTGTGATGAAATCATTGGTAGGGGTCCTCCCTTCTCCTGAGTAATTGATTTTGCAAATGACACATCACAATAGCTAACAGGTACCTGGGATCTGGGAAAAGCAGAATTATGAAAAAGCTGCTGTTAATGCTTTCTGGATCAGGCCGCATTTTGAAGCCGCATCACTGTAAGAGGTGAAGGGCTGAGAACACGAATCTCTATTAGAAAACAATACAACCCACGTGGAGATCTGTACCTGAGGAGCTACTGTGGATATTCTTGAATGCATTTGCAATTTTTTGTCTCAACAAACAATGTAAAATTTGGAAATGGGTACAAGGCCAGCGGTGGGAAAATGGCTTGTGGTTATTTTAATCCTTTGCTCAGATCTGTGCTGACAAGTCTGAGAATGGAGATATCTATTTCAGCACCTGGCTGGCCTGTTTGATTAGAACCTAAAGAGACTGGTACTTTGTTTCCATTCTGGAACGACTCTGCAGTCAGGGCTGCATGATTACTGAATGGGGGTGTGGGATGCGAGAACGAGCAAAGTCTTACTGAGGCAGGCAGAAGTGTTTCTGCAGCCATGACCAGTGATGGGCGATGGTGACAACTGAAGAGTGAGTATCCGTGTCCTTATCCAGAGACTTGGTAACTTAGGGCAAGGGGCTCACACCTGGGCTCTAATCTTACAGTCGATCTGGGATAGCTTTGTCATCCTTTAGTCACCCTGTCAATGTTCCCCTTTGGAGAAACCCCATAGATGTACTGTCATCTGTGCATATTTGGCTAACATCATGCTGCCTGGAGGAAGGAAAGGCAGACTCTGGGAAGAGAGACAGCTTGCTTTTAAAGGTATTTCATGACATTTGCAAAGAAAGGCCCATGTTTAAGAAGTGAGATTTGCAAGAAATCTGGAGTATACTGAAACTTGAGAGGCTATTGGACTCAATCTTCTCTGTAGGTCCACGCTTCCCCCTCCACCATGTGTCCCGTCCTGGACCGATGTGGTGTCTTGTTGCTGACTCATCATACCCCCAACTGCAGAGAAGCCACGGCATTGTGTAGCAATGCCTTAGAGGTAATGGGGGTGAACTGTGTCACTTTAATGTCGAAAGACCGAAAGAACCCTTGAAGGCAATTAAACTGTGGTTTTCAAGGACCGTGATGAAGTGAGTACCTGCGATGGTGATTATAGTAGAGGGGATCGGATGTTCTCTAGCATGAACTTTCCTGAAGACAGGTTGGCCTGGCAAAAGGACAGGCAGAAAATCAGCAGACTGGATTGCACTGGTTTGCCAGAAGAGCTTTGTGGAATTAGTAAGCTGAATGTCACTCCCAGATGCACACAGTGCAAGCAATGTTAGTTTGGGGACTGAGTGGTCAGAGGTCACTGTTACGTAGGTTGAAGAAGTGAGCAAGTAAACAAATGGGGCAGGTGTTCTAGGAGTCCAATCAGATTGTGTGAATAAAGCACACACCCCACAGTAGGGGTGCAGCCAGATTCCTGCAGGTGTCTGAGATGGAGTATCCTTGCCCGTCAAGCTTCTGCTTCCAGAGGCATCACGAAACAATGAAAAGCACTCGGTGTGATGACAGGTAGCCTTGTGGTGCCAACAACATGGCCTTAAGTAGGCCATTTCTCCAGTTACCCCATGTGTGAAATGGAGATAATAGTGCCTGCTCTGTCCCTATCACAGGTTTGTGTGAGGGTCAAGCAACATAACACCAGGGAACATGCTTATTTGTTTCCTTGGCAGTCTGAATTGGAGAAGGTTGTATACACTGGCAGGTTTTACAAGGGCTCACCATTGTCACAGTGACTGGCTGGATTACCTAGTTTAGGGTTTTCATGAAACTCCTGGTTCAACTGACTACCTGCTTTTCGCTTCTACCAAGAGATCCCAGAACTGACCTGGAATCATGAGATTGGGACTCTGCAAATTCTGCCATATGCTTTCCATCTAAACTTGGGCAAGGTGTTTCTTTTCTCTGGGATTCAGTTTTCTCAATTGTACAATGAAGGCAAACTTGAAGGGGATTTATTTCTCTAACCTATGTACTGGAGTGACTAAAGTGTGTTTAACTGTTGGAATTTTCATAGCTTGGCTTCCTTAAAAAGCCATGTGCATTATGAAGACTATCACATGATGAGTGTAATATGATTGGAAGAGTAACTTTTAAAAAGGTATACTGACTGTTACATACTTTTAATTAATTAGGGAACTTTTTAGCTGCCTGTTTGGGTACAGAAACATGCCTCTATCTTTCCAAAGTGAGCCAGAATACTTAATTTTATTAAAAATATCCAAATGAATGTACTCTAGTTTCCCCCTTTTGGGGTCCTCCTCATTTTTCATTTGACTGGAATTCATACTGATGGCATTTCAGAGACAGAGTGAGGCTTTGGATCGAAAAGGGATTAAGATGTAGGTAGGAATATACAAGTTGGGAGAAAGGAACTAAAAGTGCTGGGTTAAAATAGTCATCACACGGCCTTGGACTTAAAGTTAGAGGGCTGGGCTCTGAGCCCTGGATGGGTGACTGGAGTAGATTGACTAATATCTTTGAACATTCATTTCTTCTCCTATAAGTGAGAACAAAAGATCTTATTCCATAAGGTTGAGGATTAAATGATATAATGAATAAGAAATACTTTCCAAATTCTAATGAGCTATAATGTACAGGGGGTTATCATGTTATGTGCCTGGAGGGTCAAGGCGGAATTACATCACAGGTCCCAACAAGGGCCTTTCAATGAGGCAAAGTCTGAGAGCAACAGGTGAAGATTTGCAAATTCCAAAAGCACCTCCAGCATTTAATGTCCATCACGAATGACTTCTCTGAAATAGAGGTCCTGGGTTGTGGACCAAATGACTTTTTCAGTTTCCATACAACCTGCTTCAAATTTAGATTTTTACACTTAGCTGCACAAGACTGCATAAAAGCTGCAGGCAAAGTCCAAGAGTTAGATTAATTTTCCTTTACTGCCCCTGCATCTCAAAGCCTTGACTTCAAAGCCTCAAACTGACTTCAAAGAAAAGCTCTCCAGGGCTTACAGCTGGTTTTCACTGTGTAGCCCTAAATTTTAGAACTTTCCCCAGAGGCATCTATAGAGAGTGGATCCCAGGCATTCTGGCCTGGTTCTGGAGAAGAAAGATCATGTAAAGTGAGAGGAACAGGCCAATGTGGAAATTCCCAGAGGGTTCTGCAACTTTCTCTCATTTTAACTGCATCAATTTCAGGTTTTGGGAAGAGGTGGTACAACAGAAAAATTGCTATTGAAGATTGTAAGAAAGAGCTTAATGAAGTACATGAAATAATAGAAAACCTTTGAAAGAAGTGATTCTGTCCTCTTGGATGCATGATGTATCCGAGACAGAAAATGTTGGACGTTACTGGTGGAGTATTCTAGAATTTGATATGAACAATTTCTGAGAAAAGAAAATTAGGGTCCCATTACCTAGTTACTAAAAAGGAAGATGTTTCAATGGAAGGAAGGCCCTAAAAGTAAAATCCTGACATATTCAATGATAAAACAGGAAGCTATGCAAACACATAAATGCGTTTTAACAAGGCATTCTACCACTAAAGGTTTTCAGTTAAGGTCTCATTATCAGGCTGCATAGGGCTGAGGGAGCTGTAGATACTATACTATTCCTCAAATGGTTGACTTTTTTTTTTTTTTTAATTACTTCAAGGAAGCCATGAAGACTGGCTTGCCAAATTTCTACCTTCCTCAAAGCTCACAAGGATCATTAACTTACTGGGTGATAGAATCAGAATATTTCCAAAAAGATTTCAATAAGTTAAAGTGATGGGATGAAAAAAGGAAGATTAAAGTTTTAAAAGTAAATGTATTTGGATGGAATGTCCTATAAATATCAATTAAGTCCATCTTGTTTAATGTATCATTTAAAGCTTGTGTTTCCTTATTTATTTTCATTTTGGATGATCTGTCCATTGGTGAAAGTGGGGTGTTAAAGTCCCCTACTATGAGTGTGTTACTGTCGATTTCTCCTTTTATGGTTGTTAGTATTTGCCTTATGTATTGAGGTGCCCCTATGTTTGGTGCATAAATATTTACAATTGTTATATCTTCTTCTTGGATCGATCCCTTGATCATTATGTAGTGTCCTTCTTTGTCTCTTCTAATAGTCTTTATTTTAAAGTCTATTTTGTCTGATATGAGAATTGCTACTCCAGCTTTCTTTTGGTTTCCATTTGCATGGAATATCTTTTTCCATCCCCTTACTTTCAGTCTGTATGTGTCTCTAGGTCTGAAGTGGGTCTCTTGTAGACAGCATATATATGGGTCTTGTTTTTGTATCCATTCAGCCAATCTGTGTCTTTTGGTGGGAGCATTTAGTCCATTTACATTTAAGGTAATTATTGATATGTATGTTCCTGTTCCCATTTTCTTAATTGTTTTGGGTTTGTTATTGTAGGTCTTTTACTTCTGTTGTGTTTCTTGCCTAAAGAAGTTCCTTTAGCATTTGTTGTAAAGCTGGTTTAAACAAGATGGACTTAGTTGATATTTATACGACATTCCATCCAAAAACAACAGAATACACATTTTTCTCAAGTGCTCATGGAACATTCTCCAGGATAGATCATATCTTGGGTCACAAATCAAGCCTTGGTAAATTTAAGAAAATTGAAATTGTATCAAGTATCTTTTCCGACCACAATGCTATGAGACTAGATATCAATTACAGGAAAAGATCTGTAAAAAATACAAACACATGGAGGCTAAACAATACACTACTTAATAACGAAGTGATCACTGAAGAAATCAAAGAGGAAATTAAAAAATACCTAGAAACAAATGACAATGGAGACACGACGACCCAAAACCTATGGGATGCAGCAAAAGCAGTTCTAAGAGGGAAGTTTATAGCAATACAATCCCACCTTAAGAAACAGGAAACATCTCGAATAAACAACCTAACCTTGCACCTAAAGCAATTAGAGAAAGAAGAACAAAAACATCCCAAAGTTAGCAGAAGGAAAGAAATCATAAAAATCAGATCAGAAATAAATGAAAAAGAAATGAAGGAAACGATAGCAAAGATCAATAAAACTAAAAGCTGGTTCTTTGAGAAGATAAACAAAATTGATAAACCATTAGCCAGACTCATCAAGAAAAAAAGGGAGAAGACTCAAATCAATAGAATTAGAAATGAAAAAGGAGAAGTAACAACTGACACTGCAGAAATACAAAAGATCATGAGAGATTACTATAAGCAACTCTATGCCAATAAAATGGACAACCTGGAAGAAATGGACAAATTCTTAGAAATGCACAACCTGCCAAGACTGAATCAGGAAGAAATAGAAAATATGAACAGACCAATCACAAGCACTGAAATTGAAACTGTGATTAAAAATCTTCCAACAAACAAAAGCCCAGGACCAGATGGCTTCACAGGCGAATTCTATCAAGCATTTAGAGAAGAGCTAACACCTATCCTTTTCAAACTCTTCCAAAATATAGCAGAGGGAGGAACACTCCCAAACTCATTCTACGACGCCACCATCACCTTGATACCAAAACCAGACAAGGATGTCACAAAGAAAGAAAACTACAGGCCAATATCACTGATGAACATAGATGCAAAAATCCTCAACAAAATACTAGCAAACAGAATCCAACAGCACATTAAAAGGATCATACACCATGATCAAGTGGGGTTTATTCCAGGAATGCAAGGATTCTTCAATATACGCAAATCAATCAACGTGATACACCATATTAACAAATTGAAGGAGAAAAACCATATGATCATCTCGATAGATGCAGAGAAAGCTTTCGACAAAATTCAACACCCATTTATGATAAAAACCCTGCAGAAAGTAGGCATAGAGGGAACTTTCCTCAACATAATAAAGGCCATATATGACAAACCCACAGCCAGCATCGTCCTCAATGGTGAAAAACTGAAACCATTTCCACTAAGATCAGGAACAAGACAAGGTTGCCCACTCTCACCACTCTTATTCAACCTAGTTTTGGAAGTTTTAGCCACAGCAATCAGAGAAGAAAAGGAAATAAAAGGAATCCAAATCGGAAAAGAAGAAGTAAAGCTGTCACTGTTTGCAGATGACATGATACTATACATAGAGAATCTTAAAGATGCTACCAGAAAACTACTAGAGTTAATCAATGAATTTGGTCAAGTTGCAGGATACAAAATTAATGCACAGAAATCTCTGGCATTCCTATATATTAATGATGAAAAATCTGAAAGTGAAATCAAGGAAACACTCCCATTTACCATTGCAACAAAAAGAATAAAATATCTAGGAATAAACCTACCTAAGGAGACAAAAGACCTGTATGCAGAAAATTATAAGACACTGATGAAAGAAATTAAAGATGATACAAATAGATGGAGAGATGTACCATGTTCTTGGATTGGAAGAATCAACATTGTGAAAATGACTCTACTACCCAAAGCCATCTACAGATTCAATGCAATCCCTATCAAACTACCACTGGCATTTTTCACAGAACTAGAACAAAAAATCTCACAATTTGTATGGAAACACAAAAGACCCCGAATAGCCAAAGCAATCTTGAGAACGAAAAATGGAGCTGGAGGAATCAGGCTCCCTGACTTCAGACTATACTACAAAGCTACAGTAATCAAGACAGTATGGTACTGGCACAAAAACAGAAAGATAGATCAATGGAACAGGATAGAAAGCCCAGAGTTAAACCCACGGACATATGGTCACCTTATCTTTGATAAAGGAGGCAGGAATGTACAGTGGAGAAAGGACAGTCTCTTCAATAAGTGGTGCTGGGAAAACTGGATAGGGACATGTAAAAGTATGAGATTAGATCACTCCCTAACACCATACACAAAAATAAGCTCAAAATGGATTAAAGACCTAAATGTAAGGCCAGAAACTATCAAACTCTTAGAGGAAAACATAGGTAGAACACTCTATGACATAAATCACAGCAAGATCCTTTTTGACCCACCTCCTAGAGAAATGGAAATAAAGACAAAAATAAACACATGGGACCTAATGAAACTTCAAAGCTTTTGCACAGCAAAGGAAACCATAAACAAGACCAAAAGACAACCCTCAGAATGGGAGAAAATATTTGCAAATGAAGTAACTGACAAAGGATTAATCTCCAAAATTTATAAGCAGCTCATGCAGCTCAATAACAAAACAAACAACCCAATCCAAAAATGGGCAGAAGACCTAAATAGACATTTCTCCACAGAAGATATACAGACTGCCAACAAACACATGAAAGGATGCTCAACATCTTTACTCATTAGAGAAATGCAAATCAAAACTACAATGAGATATCATCTCACACCAGTCAGAATGGCCATCATCAAAAAATCTAGAAACAATAAATGCTGGAGAGGGTGTGGAAAAAAGGGAACACTCTTGCACTGCTGGTGGGAATGTGAATTGGTACAGCCGCTATGGAGAACGGTATGGAGGTTCCTTAAAAAACTACAAATAGAACTACCATATGACCCAGCAATCCCACTACTGGGCATATACCCTGAGAAAACCATAATTCAAAGAGACATGCACCAAAATGTTCATAGCAGCCCTATTTACAATAGCCCGGAGATGGAAACAACCTAAGTGTCCATCATCGGATGAATGGATAAAGAAGATGTGGCACATATATACAATGGAATATTACTCAGCCATAAAAAGAAATGAAATTGAGCTATTTGTAATGAGGTGGATAGACCTAGAGTCTGTCATACAGAGTGAAGTAAGTCAGAAAGAGAAAGACAAATACTGTATGCTAACACATATATATGGAATTTAAGAAAAAAAGATGTCATGAAGAACCTAGGGGTAAGACAGGAATAAAGACACAGACCTACTAGAGAATGGACTTGAGGATATGGGGTGGGGGAAGGGTAAGCTGTGACAAAGTGAAAGAGTGGCATGGACATATATACACTACCAAACGTAAGGTAGATAGCTAGTGGGAAGCAGCCGCATAGCACAGGGAGATCAGCTCGGTGCTTTGTGACCGCCTGGAAGGGTGGGATAGGGAGGTGGGAGGGGGACGCAAAAGGGAGGGGATATGGAAACATATGTATATGTATAACTGATTAAATTTGTTATAAGGCAAAAAATTTAAAAAAAATTAAAAAAAAAAAAAAGTAAATGTAACTTCCTGCACTCGGATTCAGAAATAGCATATTCGGCAGTGCAGAATTTGGAAGACTTGACCTAGGAGAGTGTCAGGTGCATCAGGTTTAAGAAATCCTCTATGAGCACTTGTTTTATTTAACATTTTTATCCTTTTCAATTTCTATGTCTCCGAGAGTCTATGAATCATTTTGTCATTAAATGCTGTGTCTGGAGAGAAGAAGTGGAGGGTAACAGCCCATGTGAAATTGGACACGTTCAGAAAGTTCCGCTTTGGACAGAATCGTGTTGAAACTTCTTGATCATGAGTTTACACTGATGGTGGTTTAAGTTAACACCACCCCACACCATAACATTTTCAAACTTAGAATGTTTGAAAATATTTCCTTTCTAAATATTTTGTTTAGCTATCTGGTTTCAGAAAAAAATAATTAGAATATAGACATCTGCATAATTATATTGGAAAACGCCACGGCCATTAGGATGGCCTTTAGAGACATCTTCAACCTGCAGCTTCAGACAAATCAGGCCTACCATTTGATAGGTATCTCCCTCTCTAAATCTACATAGATGATTCTGAAAGGGTGAGAAAATAGTTAGGGTCAAAAGAGAGGATGCTGTAAGGAAATATCTTTCTTCTCTATGTAAGGAAATAGCTTTAGAGTTGTGCTGGCTAAAAAATGCAATCAACAGCGGCTGGGTACCATTATGAACTTAAGGGTTTTAAACTTTTTGTTTGTTTGTTTTGCGATACGTGGGCCTCTCACTGCTGTGGCCTCTCCCGTTGGGGAGTACAGGCTCCGGACGCGCAGGCTCAGCGGCCATGGCTCACGGGCCCAGCCGCTCCGCGGCATGTGGGATCCTCCCAGACCGGGACACGAACCCGCGTCCCCTGCATCGGCAGGCGGACTCCCAACCACTGCGCCACCAGGGAAGCCCAAGGGTTTTAAACTTTTGGACTGACATTTTGAGTTTTTACAGGGCACTTTGTAATCCACTGCAAGTAGCAGACATAGTACTCGTTACCATGTTAAGAATGCTAAAACTTCACAGATTGGGGTGGTGGGATGAGGGGAAGGCATGCTTTATCTTCTCCCAATAGGGCATTATCTATGATTAGGAGGACCCTGAGCTTGGGCCATGGAGTGGGCTTGTATGTCAACTCTTATGTTTCCTTGAGACTAGCAATCGTTTTATTTATTCTGGTACTCTCTGGAGCATCTAGCAAGGTACACTCACATCATCAGTGCTATGTGAACATCTGTAAATTGATCAGTGTCAAAATATGACCAATTACAGGTTCTCCACACAAATTTGCTTATAAGTAAACACAGCACACACCTTGTTAATGTGTAAAATGTTAAATGTGTAAAATCAGCAAAAGCACACCGTGTGTCATAGCTAAATGTTAATGCAGGGTTACATAAGATGTGGTTTTTGTTTGATATTTAAGGGTATTTGGGGGGAAATGAAGAACATTAAAAAATTGTCTTACCACACAGGTATTTTCCTTCATTACAAGGAAATAAAAATGAGAAATAATTTTTAAAAATGTAAACAACTCACGGTACAAAATAAAATTTGGTTCATTAGACTTGAAAAATTCATACCTGTTATTGTGAAGCCACCTAAAAAAGAAAAAAAGAAATGTTACAATTTATTTAATTTACACTCTAAATAACAAATACCAGTGACATCAGACTGCCTGACAGTCCATCCAAAGTACAAAAACTTGCCAAATTGTATATACAATTAAGAAAAAAATGAAAACATCCATTCATGACTTAATCGCTAATCATTCTTTTACGGTTATGAGCTTTAGTGCACAAATTTAATTCTTGTGCATACCTAAGACAGCACTGATTTTTTAAAAGGTTACACTGAACCTAAAGCGGAATGTAAACTATCCAACCTTCACAAAATTATGAGGCCAATGGCTCTAAACAACAATCTTGCTAATAAATCAACAGAAATAAAAAATAAGTCAGAAAGCTACTATAGCACCTGATAGAAATGGAAAATAACCTAGAAAAATGGAAAGGAAATGCAAGAAATGAAATGCTTACCAAGCTCATTCAATAACAGGGCTGTGAAGGAAACAGACAAAGACAAACACAGAATAAGAGACCAGATGAATAATGAAAGTAAGAGGAATATCAGCAGAAAGAAATCCAGGCAGATCTGATTACAGTGGTGGGGGGCTGCTACTAAAAAACTGGTGCACGCCAAGTAAATGTGGCATTGGGAGTATTTCCAAATGATCCCAGAACTGATTTCTGCAAACGTGTGTGACTGATTCTATATATATAAACACTTCACTTTATATATTATTTATTGACATTTAAGAAAACATTTCTACCATATGTTTATACACAGTATATATATCTAGTTTGCTAAATATAGTAGAAATATTTTATGAAGTTAATCCTAAACCTTATTTGAGTGAGCCTTCCTCATGAAATAATTGCCTGGCAGTTAGTGAATTCAACACGTGGAGGTCTTAAAGCATCCAGGATCTCAGGGATTGTACCTTTCAATGAAAACAGAGAAAACATCTTAGGAAATTCCATTTTGGCTGCCCCGCCCATAAGGAGACTTTGGCCCAAGATAAAGTTCTCTCGCTGGAGGTTCTATTTGCATGATATTTTGGTCATCAGGGAATGCTTATGTTTTTTAAATCCTCAAAATCTGCGTCCCAGGAATCAGGGCTTATTTGTGTGTCCTTATCTATGACCTGCATGGTATAATCGGACAACCAGATAGCTTCTTGTGGACACATAGTTCCACAGAAATGGACAAGACAGGGAGGGAAGGCCTGAGGTCGCGGAGGTGGGGTGTGGGGCGACATGCATAATTTGTCTTTCAGGTTTTGTGCTTTAAACCCAGACTACAGCTGTACCACTTTATTCTGGTGAAAGCTACCTGACTAAATGTATCAAATAAATTACTTCCAGAGTTGTAGATGGGAAAGTTACAATTACCTTTTCAGGACCAGTTTTCTCTCTCCTGGTAGTGGCATTAGAGGATACTTTATAAAACAAGTTAGTAATTTTATTTATGGTGACACAGATCCACCTGGTGGGTGTCAAAAGCAAATAGTGCTATCAAGGAATTTTAATTTGCTTTTATATGAAGGCATATTTTACCAAAATGACAATTGAAAGAGCTGTATTCAAGATGCTCTTCCTTGAGATAAAAGGCAGTCCTTGTGAGGAATGCATTCAGAAGTAAGTGCTTTTTCCTGTATGTTAATGAGGCATTTTTGATCCCATCTTTGTAAGAAATCGGCACAGTTTTCTAAAGTGTCTTTTTCTTCTGCCTGCTGTCTGTGGAGCATATTAAATAGGTTGCATTAAAGTGGGTCCCTAGTGCTCCTTTCTCCATCATTCCAAAGGCTCCTGTTACCTTTTTGAACGTGATTAAGTCAGGACAACTTTGTTTTTGTTTGTTTTCTGATGGACTCTGAAGCCAGTGAGTTCTTACAAAAGTGGGATTAGTTAAATTCCCCCAAATGTTGGGTTCGTATAGGAATTAGTCCTTTGTATTTGATTTTTTTCTTTACATGTAAAAGTTTACATTTCTTGCAAAGTGGTCACCTAATCATCTATACTGTTCTCATCAATGGTTTAAATGCAATTAATAAGAGCTATTAATAGGTACTATGCTCATTATATATATATATATATATATATATATATATATATATATATATATACATACATACATATATATAACTAAGTGTATACCATTGCTTTTAAAATGACCACTCTTAGAGGGTCATTATGGGATGCCCTCGGAATAATTCAGAATAAAAAAACTATTTTTAAAGCTGATATAAAATTCCTGTCCTTCCTTCTCAAATATAGGCCATATAAAATAGATATAAAATCAAAGACAGCAAAAAAACTGGCTTCTTTCTTCAAATAGTTTCTAAAAATATAAACACAAATCAACACAAAAATCTAATTATAAGGATACTGCTGTTTAAGTTTTATTTTTAGAAAAAAATTCTGTATGTTAGAAATGTGTCAATTCTACAAGAATCAAAAGATTTTGAAGCATAAGGCAGGATCGGCCTTAAGTAAGGGCTAAGTTCTTACTGAACTACCATATCCTTCCTAGTAAAGAAAATTGATATGACCATGGCTTCATACATATGGTCTCTTTTAAATATGATATCTGATGATATGAAAAATATTTTGCCAAAATGAACACTAGGATATTGATGCCACTACTCTTTAAGGATCTTTGTTCTAAGATTTTTTTTTGTTGTTGAAAACTGGCTTCTCTAAATTAGACTAATTATTGAATTCTTCTGAAATTTCCTATTAGTTGCCATTTGACCCATCTACCATGACTAATAGGTATTAAGTAGTCTCCATCACTAACATTTTAGGGGATATTTAATAGCTGGAACCAAATTTTAGATTGATTCCTGAATAGTGAAAAACAACCCAGAAACCATTCTTTTATGTCATCCCTTCTGAATTACAGAAATCTCTTCCAGTATTTCTGAAATCTGGTATCAATCAAGGTGAGCTGGCATTTCCTGAAGAAAAGGGGCATTGTTTAGTGCATTTGTGGATATGGGCAGGGAAATGAAATTGCTAAAGCTTCAAAGGAGAGGAAGTAGTACTTGGAAGCCGAGGAAGAGGAGAGAGTTAAGTGTGAGAGTAGGAGACACAGAGAGAAGAGTACAATTTCTCACTGGTATGTCTTTATATACTCTCACACCTTTCATTCCTCTTCTTATCCATTTTGGTTCCTCAAGCACAAGGGAGAAACTGCACTCTTTCTCATATTCCTCACGGTCAAATATTCTAATGGTAATGATCTTCCTGTGGGAACACAAGACAAAGGCAAAACAAATGGTTGGAGTCACACGCTCATGCTAGGTGTTCACCAAGCAGCATGTTACTGTGATGTTATGGAAGGAGAACTGGCCACACATGGACCTCCACGAATATGTAAAAGGGCATCCAGGTACTCTCAGCTGGCCCCGTTAAGCTTCCTCTGCCAATCCATCATTTTCATAAATTCTTCCTGCTTCAGTTAGCAGTCAGGAGGTATCCCAAATTAGGAAGAGAAATCAGAAAGTCGGTTTTATGTGGGTACAGGAAGCATCAGCACCAACTTTACCAGGCTCGACTGCACTGACAATGAGTAGCTCAGACTGCCATGTGCAGAGTGGCCCAAACTGGCTGATGGAGCTCCAGGCTGGGCTCCCTGTGGCCCCAGAGGAGATCTATGCCCCGTTACATAGGTGGAGGGATGTGTGCATTGTAAGTCATGTTCTGAAGAGTGCAGGCATCCAGGGGTGGCACAGGCCAGCAGAAGCTGTTGGGCTCAGCCCTGGAGCAGTTCCCCCACCTTTCTTCTCACTCATCTCCACCAAGCGGGGCTCGCCAATCTCAAGGAGGAAGGTCTTGTTTTTCTCATACTCCTCATCATCAATTACCTTGACTGATATTGTTTTGCTGAAACAGAGAAGAATAGAAATTGACGAACAAGGGGAATAGGAAATAGGAGAGAAGGAACATAGAGAAGAGGAAAGCAAGGTTAACGAGTGGCACTTCCAGACAAATGGCAACTGAGAAGCTTCTGGACCGTGAGACTGTCCTTCCAGAATGGGTGTGGGATGGGTCTGAGAGAGTGGAAAGGTCACCCAATGCACAGCTCCCCTGCCCAGGACCACAGAATTGTTTCAGCCAAAATACAGCACTCATACTACTAGGTTTATCATCATCATGGGAAGCAGAAAAACGTAGATCACAATAATAAGAAAAGAAAAATATATTTATTTAGTAAATGCCTTAACCACAGGATTGTCTGAGCTGTGCTCTGGAATTCAACCCTTTGAAATAAATCAGTAAACCACATCAAAATATGAACAGAGGTTATATCTGAGTAACAGGCATAAAGGTCATTTTTGGGGGCCTTCATTCTGCTTTACTGTATTTCCAAACATAACATTTTTACCATAAAATTTTATTAAAATAATAAATTCATAAGAGCATCACAAAATAAAATAAAAGTCTTTTATCTTACCCCACCCAATGTCCTAGACTCAAACTCTTTTTCAGGTGAGTCAGATTTTCCACCTAGATCACAAGGGGAAGTTGTTCATGTTTTGTTTGTCTTTCTAAAGATGGAAGCCTCCTAAGGTGGGGGTGGGGAGTCATGATGTTCTAGTTATTTTCTTCCCTCCCAAAGCTGACCTTCAACTTTGACAAAATACACTCTACCCTACTTTCAGACTCCACCCATACACCAAGGCATTTCATTAAGAATTCTTCCTGTAATCCATCCTTTAGAGCTTCTTGACTTATCCTGTGGTTGTGATTGACAGGTAGGTAGGACAAATGCAAATATTATGCAAATCTCAACTCCCCATAAGACTTGATGACTCTGAAAAGAAATTTAATGTTACCTTCTAATTAATAAGGGCTTAATCACTTCATGTATTACAACCTATTCAGAGCCCCCAAACACTTGTTTGTCCTTGAAAATATTTTTTTTGTTCAGTACCATTGGCCAAGAACATTTCTGACTAAAGGCTTTAAAACAATGAGTTTATAAAGACACACAGTTTTAATGTCATGGACATCATTTAGTTTTGGTGGAATTTTCTAGGTCTTCTGGAAGGAAATTAGTCTATAACCTTTTTTTTTTCAATATTGATCAAAGCCCTCAAGTTTCATTTAGACCTATGCAAGCTAAAGAGCACCAGTCTTCTTTTCTTGTATGAAGGAGAATAAAGGTAGAAGTTGCTTTTAATTCTCTGAATTTCCCAGCCCCTAATGCTAAGTGAGATCAAATGATTGCTTCTGATTCTTGGGAGCCTCATAACCTCCTCGATGCTCCTCAGCTAAAGAACATCCCCCATAGTGCTCACATCCCCATTTCTCACTACTAAGGGGTTGGAGCACGTGACGGTGCCTTTCTATCTCAGCTCTATCCTCAAAGCCTTGATGAGCAGCTGTCAATGACTAAAGCAATAATCATTTTTTAAGAGCAATTAGATATTTACAAAACCACCAACAGTCTGACAAAAGTCCAACCACATGTGCATAGTGAACAGTTCCTGTCTAACTTCTAGAACTATTTTTCTGGAATTCACCCATTTACTTTATATATATATATATATATATATATATATATATATATATATATATATATGTATATATAAGTACCCTGGTATAGTCAGGGCAGGCTGTATATATATATGTGTGTGTGTATATATATATATATATATATATATATATATATACACACACACACATATATATATCCAAATAAAAAAACACAAAACGTTAGAGAAAGCACAAGAAGATGTAAGAAATGATGATACGTGTGTTTTTAATTTCAGAACTGAATTTGATGTTATAAGTGAGATCAAATTTACTCTTCAAAAACCTGCCAAACGTCTACCCTCTTTGTCATCCAGCTTATGTGTTTTAGGTATTAATTTCCATCTTACTGCCTTGTAATCATAAATTATACTTGTACATCTCTGCTAAAGTCACCAGCATAATATGACCATGGATGGGAAAACATTGGTGGGCATTAGAAGGGCCCTGCTATTGTATTCTGGCCCCAGTGGCCCCAAATTCATTATCAAGGCACTTCATGGTAGGGTACATGTAGCAATGCTCTTGCATAGATTACTTAAAAACATTTGACTTATCTTTTTCCATCTTGTACTTCCAATCTATCTCACATCTCATATTTTAGTAGATTGTAGAAATAAAGAAAGCACAGTGGAGATGGTTGTAGTAGTCTTGCTAATAGGGTGAGCATTTGTTTAGGAAAGGCTCCCAGTTTCATTCCCAAAGGGCAACATGACCACTTATTCACAAATAAATAGAAAAACCCAAATAACATAGTGTTTCTTATCCTTGGTGAATTTAATCTGCTATTGCTGTGATAGGTTTATTTTCTACACTCTGAGTAGTTGATGAATGTGAGAAATATAGGGTCCCACCCAACTTGTTTGTATAATAAAATAAGCACATAAAATTTATCAGTAGAGTATCACTATTCACTGTGATCATAATCCTTAGAAAACGTTTCAGTACTGGATAACTATGACACTGGAACTTCAACTTATGAAGGGAAAGAAAACAGTACCTCCGTAGGTACTTGGCAAAGATGCCTAAAATGAATGGGATTTGCATAATGGCATATTATTTCAAAATCATTAGTAATACAATCAGTAGTGCCCTTGACAGGAGGAGCCATTAAATTATATATTGATTTTGCTTCTCTTGCACAGTAAAGCTATTAATAGGAAACTTGATTATTAAAGGACAATTCAGTCAATTTAAAGAGGCAAGATAAAGTCAATCATTATGAATTAGCCCTCTGAATCAAGAGGCAAAAATCAGAAGGCACTGGTAATGTTCACTTTTTGCTTCAGAACAGAACTATTTCTCCCCTTAGCAAAGGTGGAGAAGGTGAAATTAACCTATATAAATGTTAAAGGATCATATCCTTGTGATGTCTTTTGCTCACTTTCCAGAGCCTAACTAATACAGGAAAGGGACTGTCATTGCTTCTTCCATCACTGGGGATGTTACAGGAGATGGCGTTTATCTGGTGAAGAACCCAGTTCTACTGGCTTGATAATCAGCAGAAGTATACCTCTCTGTTCCTCACAGTTCTGCAGTGGAAATTATATCTCAAGGACTGAAGGGATCTTAAAGGTCCTCCAGTTTGCCCCCATTGCCACACCGATTCCCACATTCACAGGGCTTTTGCACTGTCCCAAAGACTGCCTCTCTCTGAGAGCACAGATTCATGTTGTGTTGTACTTTGGTTCCATTTACCAATGGGAAGCAGTCAGATAGCTGTTGTTCTTTCTTTTTTGTCAATTGAAGTATAGTTAATTTAGTGTTGTGTTAGTTTCAAGTGTACAGCAAAGTGATTCAGTTATACATATATACATATATATATATTCTTTTTCAGATCCTTATATATATGTGTGTGTGTATATACATATATATAAACGTTCTTTTTCAGATTCTTTTCCATTATAGGTTATTACAAGATATTGAGTATAGTTCCCTGTGCAATACAGTAGTGTTGATATTTCTTTAAACCAACAGGTTAACCAACACAAGATTGGAATAGTCAGGTAGACCCAGCCCTTCATCTAACAACAACCCCTGCATTACTATTACACTGATAAGGAACAGAGAGAAAACTGTGTCATGCAATTTTCAGCTACCGTAATTATGATGAAGACGGTAAGGAGAATTTCTCACTTGATCTTTTTTACATCACTTTAAAGTTGAAGAGTATACTATAACAATTACGTTTTCCAGAAACTAGCAACGAGTTACAAATCTCATGATAACATTAAAACATTAAATAATTTATCAGGATGGCCAAAATTTTTATGGATATACATTTTGGATCCACTTCTAGAAAAATAAAAGCATTTGGTTAAGAAAGATCAATTTATTTAGTGGAAAAATACAGCTTGTTCCTTTTGATTTTTTGCAGTGCCTTTCCTTTGATGATACTAAGCCCACATCTACACTTTATTTCCAAGTCTCTCTCTTATCTGATGGGTCTCAAAGGACCAAACATCTTCAAACATTCTAGTAAGGAGTTCTTATAACAGGTGGTGACTCAGGTAAACTGTGAGAAAGAAGAGAAAGACATGGTGTTACTAGTGGGAGCTGAAAAAGAAAATCTCTTCAAAATATATTCTAATCTCTCATTATTATGCCAAAGTTGTATCAGTCTCTTCAAAGTTCAGCCTCAATTAGTCCTGTGGTTTCTTTTCCCTAAGACTGCTCTTGATATTAGGAGAAGTGAAGAAAAGAGTTGGAGGATGAAAAAGAAGAGACTCTTTCTAAATCCTCATAAAATAATAAAGATTTTAGTGAGGATTTCACACATGTAGATGCTACAATGTCTCTCTTAAAATTTATTTTATTTTTAAGATTTAGCCTCTTTTTAGGCATACTCAGGGGTCAATGGACTGATGGGCGTTTTGCATTTCTTAGTTCACCGACCGATCTTCAGAGCAGCCCTGGAAGCGGCTTCTACAACTTATACAATTCAGAGGAAACAATGACTCAGAGAAGTGAAGTAACTTCCAAGGTCACAGAGTGAGACTCCTGTAACTGGCTCCAAAGACCAACATCTTTCAATGATGTGACCCATGCAGTCCTTATTCATTCAGCTGTGCAGTAGTTTTATGACCACGTTAAAAGATCTGAATCATTATTTTGAAGTAATATACAGGTTTATTGTTTAATCTTTATGTTAACAAAGACTACCTGGATGAGCAACGACAGATTTTCAATTCTATTTTTAAAAGGAGTGCAGCACATATTACATTCGATGACAGCTGTCATAAAAAGGTAAATCCTTGAGGCGATCAAGGCCCTGTTAGGATTAACTGAGAAGCACCATGAACACACGAGGGCTCCCCAACTCTGAGGAATACGAGCAACTGACCAGCAGCCTTGGCTTCACCTGCAGGCTTGTCAGAAACGTGGAATCTCAGGGCCCACCCCAGACCCACCAAGTTTCATCTGCATTTTATCAAGATCCCCAGATGATGCTGATGCAAGCAAAAGTTTGAGAAGCGCTGATCTAGACAGGATAAAGGGTTCTTTTATTACAGATAATGAATGAAGAGGCTGGTGGTAACTGGGCTTATGTTTTGGAACTGTCTGCATATTTGAATCATGTGTGGAGCTTTGAAAACTCTAAATGCCTGGGCTCGGCCCACTCCAGATCAGTGAGATGAATCTCTCTGGTTCTGGGGCCTCGGCACGAATACAGTTCTAAAAAGTTTTTCAAGGGATTCTAATAATGTGGCTGGGAGCTGGCTAATGGAGAATCAGCATG
This sequence comes from Mesoplodon mirus, assembly GCF_964341445.2. Taxonomy (NCBI): domain Eukaryota; kingdom Metazoa; phylum Chordata; class Mammalia; order Artiodactyla; family Ziphiidae; genus Mesoplodon; species Mesoplodon mirus. The sequence goes on from NC_138990.1 coordinate 56,993,193, forward strand.
TCTGGCCTGATGTTTAAAAGAATGTATTAAATAAGGAATAGGTAGCATTGTGAGGAAGTCAGGGTCAAAACTAAATTTTAGATCTAATTAGTAATCTAGGCTGAAGCATGGGAGAGACATTTAACTTTGTCCTTCACTGGTATTCTTTTCTGGATTACAGAGAACACATAAAGTTGTCGTTTTCTTCTCTCAGGAAATGCTGGTCTCCACAAGCAAACTTAATAGTTATAAATGAGAAAATACCTTTAGCCTCTGGGCAGCAGTGTGATTTCCTTCTCAGAGAGATAAGAATTCTGGTGCTAGGTTTTTAGACAACAGAGATTCTATTTGGAGAACAGAATAACTAAGGGTTTCATTTGCCACAGAAGACAGTAATTAATGTCTTATATTCTTTCTCTCAGAGAGCCTCTGAGCCATGTCAGTCAAAGGCCATGTCTGTGGAACTGGAAACTTTCCACCTGGAAGCCACCACATTCAGACTCAAGAAAGAAGTGACCCAGGACCGACCTCATCTGAAGGGAAAAGATCTGGCAATTTCTCTGATCATAGAGTGATGTCATCAGGTAAGGCAAGTTTGAACTTGAATCCCCAGTACACCTGATGTTAAAAGCTTCAGGATAAACTCCTCTTACTCAAAAAGACAAATAAACCAACTTAAAATGGGCAAAGGATCTGAACAGACTTTTCTCCAAAGAAAGTAAATCAACGGCCAATAAGTACATGAGAAGATGCTCAGCATCATCTGTCATCAGGGAAATGCAAATCAAAACCACAATGAGATGCCACTTCACCCCCACCAAGATAGCTATAATCAGAAAAACAGATAATAATATGTGTTATATGGAGAATGTAGAGGAACTGGAACTCTCTTACACTGCTGGTGGAAATGTTAAATGGTATAGAGGCTTTGGAAAAGTCTGGCAGTTCCTCAGAAGTTTAAAAATCAGGTTACCATATGACCCAGCAATTCCACTTCTAGGTGGAACTCAAGAGATTTAAAAACGTATGTCTACACAAAAACTTATACATGAATGTTTATGGCGGCATTATTAATAATAGCCAAAAGTTGGAAACAACCTAAATGTCTGTCAGCTGATGAATGGATAATCAAAATGTGATACATCCACATAATGGAATATTATTCAGCAATAAAAAGGAATGAAATTCTGATACAGGCTACTAAAAAGTAGCCTTAATGTGTCACCCCAAAACGTACTGCTTTGGTATACTGATTATTTTGAGCTGGGGGTACGTAAAAATAGCAAATGCAGGGAGACGCTGTCTCTGAACTTCTCCCATCTGCCTAAAGACAGATGTTCCAAAAGGAACTCAAATGTCATAAATTCCCTCCCTGAGAATTTCATCAACCAGGGAAAGTGACTCTTATCACAGGAGAGGAGACTAGAAGTGGACACCAGGCAAACGTTGTCACAAACTGTCATATCTCCCATCTTTTCTTCTAAGGGTCCATTCATCTTTCCTAAAAATCATGTACTCTCCCCTAAGAAGCCAATATCCTCTCTCCCCGAGCCCTATTATGACAGTATTCAAGCTTACATTTAAGCCCCCTCAGAGAATGACTCATTTTTCCCTGGGTATCTCCCATGTACACATGTTAATAAACTTGTTTGTTTTTTTCTTGTTAATCTGTCTTTTATTACATGGTCTCAGCCAAGAACTCTAAAGAGTAGAGGGAAAATTATTTTTCCTCCCCTGCCCTTTGACATGGATGAACCTTGAAAACATTATGCTAAAGTGAAAGAAGCCAGACACAGATGTTCAGACATTGTATGATTCTATTTATATGAAAAGTCCAGAATAGGCAAATCCGTAGAGACAGGAAGTAAATTAGTTGTTGCCTAGGGCTGGGGAGTAGGGAATAAATGGGGGCGACTGCTAATGGGCATGGGATTTTGTTTGGGGGTGATGAAAATATTCTAAAATCGATTATAGCAATGGTTGCACAATTCTGAGAATATAATAAAACCCACTGAATTGCATATTTTAAATGGGTGAATTCTCTGGTATGTGAATTATATCTCAATAAAGCTGTTATTACAAAACACAACAGCAACGACAAACAAACTTCAGGATAAAATCGTAGTCTAGAAAAAGCCGTTTCCTTGGGTAAGAAAAGGTTGTGAGAACGTTTGGGGGGAATTTTCAGTTAGAAGTTTCAAATTTTGTTAGTACTGCCAAACAGAAAACTGGGGTGCTGCATGGCCCTGAGACAGTGAAAACCATTTGCATCAAAGCTAAGTGCCCTTGCTGTGACGGCTAGCTCCGCCACCCCTCAATCCGTCCCTCTCCCCAGGCAGAACACTCACTGCCTCCTTCAGGGTCAAGGGCTGTTGATGTCGTGCTTTGACAGGCTAAGCATTTCTGGTGGATGTTACCTCAGGCCTGGCTTCCTTGGCAGGTTTCTTTTTCCCAGAGTATAAAGTCTTATGAAAAAATCAGAAGCAGCATTTCCTTCATGACATTCATTTAAAAGGAAAGGAAAGGACTCTAATCGTGGGTTATGCCTGCTGCCCTTGCAAAGCAAGCAGCTCCCTTCACATCACCTAGGGCATTATCCAGCACTCTTTTCGGCATTGATTTCTCTCTACCAAAAAGGAAAGATATGCTTGCTGTGTGTTGCCTTTGTATCACTTGGCTTAAATTCCTGGCCCATTTAAAGCTTTTTTTTCCCTTCAAAAATTGACTTTGTGAGTTGCTTGGTGATTAGGGAAAGAAAGGGGTAGTCAGAGAAGACCGACACATATATTCTCAACATTTTCCATAAGTGACCCAAAACAATTCCCCCCCAATTAACATTTTAAGTAGGATAAGAACAGACTGCTTTTCATATTATTTCTAATAATACTTTTACATCCTTTTCAGATTATTGGTGAGGAACTCTTGGCATGACTTCACTTGGGAGTTTGTTCAAGGTTCCACTCTAAGATGGTCATAGAAGAGGGAGTAGATCATGACTTAAATCTACTGTTTCCTTCATTGAACTGTCCAGGGCACCAAACTAGGACTCAAATTACCCTGGATTTGTATCTTGACTCTGTCACTTTCTAGCTGAGATATGTGGGCCAGTTCTGGCATCTTTCTAGACCTTAGTGTTATCATCTATGAAATGCAGATAAGGAAACTCACTTTGCAGTGACTATAATAGTCACAGTGTCGTGATGATCAGATAATGGGTGTCATCACTCATCAACTGTGGATAATAAAACTTCACACGTGATTGCAAAGATCAAATAATATAATGCATGCAAAATCATTCTGCAAAGGACTATAGGATGTTAGGAAGAGTTGTTATTAGTTGAAAAGGAGTGGTTTACTTTATAGTGTTTTTGTTTTTGTTTTTGTTTTTATTTGCGGTACGCGGGCCTCTCACTGTTGTGGCCCCTCCCATTGCAGAGCACAGGCTCCGGACGCGCAGGCTCAGGGGCCATGGCTCACGGGCCCAGCCGCTCCGCGGCATGTGGGATCTTCCCGGACCGGGGCACGAACCCGTATCCCCTGCATCGGCAGGCGGACTCTCAACCACTGCACCACCAGGGAAGCCCTACTTTATAGTTTTTACTTGCTCCTTCACCCAGTCACCCAAAGGGGCAGCTGGCAGGTGAGAGGTGGAGGTCAGAAAATACTCAATGGAGTAATGGGCAATACCCTCAAATTCACTCTCAGATGTAGCTTGGGAGCACATCTCACATAATGGGCTTTCCAGGTGCAGAACTCTAAACTTAAAGATGCAAAACGCGTAAGAAGTACTGGCATATATCCGGAGAAAATTCTATCTTGAAAAGATACATGCACCCCCATATTTATAGCAGCACTATTTACAATAGCCAAGACATGGTAGCAACCTAAATGTCCATTGACAGATGAACGGATAAGGAAGATGTATATACGATGGAATATTACCCAGCCATAAAAAAGAATGAAATATTGCCATTTGCAACAACATGGGTGGACCTGGAGAATATCATACTAAGTGAAGTAAGTCAGACAGAGACAAATATCATGTGATATCACTTATATGTAGAGTGTAAGATATGATACAAATGAACTTATTTATAAAACAGAAACAGAGCCACAGATATAGAAAACAAATTTATGGTTACCAAAGGGGAAAAGGGGGGAGGTATAAATTAGGAGTTTGGGATTAGAAGATTCAAACTACTATATATAAAATAAACAACAAGGTTCTACTGTGTAGCACAGGGAACTATAGTCAATATCTTGTAATACACTATAATGGAAAAGAATCTGGAAAAGAATATATATATATATATATATATATATATATCTGAATCACTTTGCGGTATACCAGAAACGAACACAACTTTCTAAATCAACTACAATTAAATAAAGAGAAATACTGGTTAGCGTCCCAGTCCCAGCCCTGACAGGTGTCCACTCACCACGTTAGCTGGATACACAAAGGGGACAGAAGTTGTACTTTTCCTGGAGCTCCTGGTATGAAGCAGAGCCTACAAATCCGGATGGTACTATTCTTTAATTTAAATAGACTCCGAAGATGAGAGTTGCTAAAGTATCTGAACCAAAGTAATTCTCCAGGAGGACTTGTCATCCGTGCACTGATCTGTTTGCATTATCAAGTGGTAATTGAAATCATTGCTTCAAGCAGAGCAAGGAGCAGGGACAGCTAAAATCCTGCTGTTCCCTGGGGCATAGCAGAGGGCAGTTTCACAGAGCACTGGAGTAGGGATTTTCCAGCAGAACCTTGCTCTATTTTATTTTCCTCTGCTTGCTTTTGAAACTGAATGGCAACCAATTCATTTGTTCAAATGCAAAATAGGAACAAGTGTAATTCTTTTTCAATCTCTCTCTTTTTAGCAATCACTTGTCAGCTTTAGAGCTACCTTCCCATCCCTAGAAGACATGCTGGTTGACTACTTGAAAGAGACACTGCAGAGATCCTAGAGTTATTGTTCCAATAAGTAATATGCTGGGAACTCTGGAAGCCAACACCCTCCCCAAAAGGTTCTATCCTATGATGGTATGCTAATATGGAAATCACAAGAGTAAAGTTTGCTAAGAGAATATGATATGGATGTATTTTAAAATGTCCATAATTTTGTGATGTATGAAATTTATACCTTACCATTGCTTTATTTCCCTGCAGCTAATACACTTCAGTCTTAAGAAGGCTAAATTAATAAGGATCCTGGGTTTGTTACCTACATGTGCACGCTGAGACGATTTGTCAATTTAGTGAAAAACAAAGTGGATCAAGCACTGGGCACCATGTTGAAATACATCAAAATGGATCTTAGTCTTATTGTTTAATAATACTGACATTGTTTAAGTTCCATGAAAGAGGCACTTTTAACAAAATGATGGAGGATTCTCACCAACTTTTAAACTGATTCCTTAATTTGTTAGGATTGTAATCTGAGATCTTCACTGTATTCCTTAAAGGGAATAAAAAAGGCCAAATTCTCTAGAAAAAGTTGTTTTAACAAATTTCTCAAAGTTGAGGATAATGTTAGGAGTACATTGGGGCACTGAGTATCTTTTCTACAAACTGAACACATAAACACTTTAGTTCAGTTTTAGAAACTTCTGTTAAGTGCTCAATTTGCCTCTGCCCTTTATAAGAATTTGAAATTAGATGAAATTGCTGCTGTTGAATTTCAAAGAAACAGTTGGTTTTCCATGCTTTTCAAAAGCTCTCTTCATCTTGAACATTTTCAACATTCCTGGGTTGTCATTAGACTCTCTCCAGAGATTACTTATACCTTTGGTCCTTCCTCCTTTGTCAAGATTCTTTGTTCAAAGTAAAGAGTTTCCCTGGAAAGCTATGGAAAGATTTCACTCTTAGAACATTATAGGACAGCAGCTAGAATATGCTGGAAGCATCTCTCTCCAAAAGAGGCCAGCTTTAAAAATAGAATGCCAAGAAATAAAGCTGGGCTTTCTTAAGGTTTTTAATTCATATCCTCTTTCTCTTTTCCTTCCTTCCCTCCCTTTCTCCAAAGCCACAAAATATTCAATGGCAAATCAATCTCTCTCTGCATGCATTTGTATAAAATATTCTGAAAGACAGGATGCCAGGAATTTTCTTGAACATAACTAAAATAAATTGATAATTAATGAATTGATGCTGATTTTTATATCTCACATTTCTATTCCATGTCTAATATTTTATTGGTATTCTACATTAGATTAAGCAATCGATTCTTATGTCTTCATACTATTGTAGGGGTTCAGAATGAGCCTCCCCACTGTTGCATGAGGATTATTTTGAGCTAAAGGCAATCAAGACCCTGTGGATTCAAGAGAAATCACTGTCCCTCCGTTAACTACCTAGAAGAAATTAAATTGGCGATTTTTCCCAGAAAAAGAGTTATTACCAGAGATAAATTTTATCTAAGTGGCGTTATGTGTATGGCAGGGCAAACATCTAATTACCAAACATCTGTTCTTCTCCTAACAGTCCTATGAATGACCCTCCTGACTTTGGAAGCCCCAGGTCCTCCTCCTATTCCTTAGTTCAGGATGGCATTTATCTCATTTAACCTTTCTGCTTCTGAACCTCTCATGTATACGGGATCTCTGACCCTCTCATGCATGTTGGGTTCCTGTATGTATGAAATTAAATTTGATTTTCTCCAGTTAATCTGTCTCATGTCAGTTTAATTCTTGGATGAGCCAGAAGAACCTAGAAGCATAGAGGAAAATTTTTATTCTCCCTGACACTATCTATTCTACAAATATGTGTGGATTTTAGTTTTGTATTTCACAGTGGAGGCCTATGGTTTACAGAAAAAAAAAAAATTTACTTACCCAGTGGGTATAAGGTTGGAAAGACAGATTGGGTTCAGGTTTCTTTATCCTGAAGGTGTTATGAAGAAAGCTCTCCAAGAAGTCTATTAAGCTATTCCAATGTTAATTTATTTCCATAAATAACAGAATTATTAAGACTAATCAGGTCCCTGTAACCATGACCATGGCTCTGAGTGGTTCCACAATACTGGTGGGGAAAAACGACCTCCTAAAACGCTGTCTTAGGAAAGGGACTCAGGTAGCAAAATTCTTATTCTGTCATTTACTATATGAACCTGTGTGAGTTACTTCCCCTTCCTAAGGCTCCTGCTCTGTAAACGGGTTATAAAAATGGTATTTATCTCTGACTGCTGCAAATAAATCGTGATAACACATATAAGGTGCTTAACACAGAGCCTGGCATATATTAAGTGCTAAATGAATATTAACTAGGTCTACTATGACCACGAGCAATATTGTGTTAAGAACTGAGACTCTTGGGATTGAACTGCCTGTAACTCGTGCAAATGAATTAATCTACGCCTTAGTTTCCTCAACAGTAAAAATAAAATAATTACATCTATAACATGAGGTTGTTCAGGGGATTACATGGGAAAACAGAACAGGACATGGCACACAGGAAACACTCAATCAGTAGCGGTTATCATAATTACTGTTACAGAATGTAAGGAAGAAAGGGACTAGGAACTAAAGCATTTCAGTAAATCTAGTATCAAGGGGTAGGTTAGTAGAAATCAATACCACAGATTTTTCTTTTTCTTTTTTTTTTTTTTTGCGGTACGCGGGCCTCTCCCGTTGCGGAGCACAGGCTCCGGACGCGCAGGCTCAGTGGCCATCGCTCACGGGCCCAGCCGCTCTGCGGCACGTGGGATCTTCCCGGACTGGGGCACGAACCCGTGTCCCCTGCATCGGCAGGCGGACCCTCAACCACTGCGCCACCAGGGAAGCCCCCAGATTTTTTTTAAATCAAATTTTCAGTGTATATCTTTGGCATTTGCTTTCCCTGATAACCTAGGCAAAACTTGATTCTGACCCTATTCATGTGAAACATCATAAATTGGCAGAATGAACAAGTTAGTATTAGCCAGTCTGTACTTCATGGGCTCTTTTTCACTAAATACAATTCAAATAATATAAATTGCTTTCAGATCATTTTTGTGTTATTTTTCTAAAAGTGTTTTTCCTGCTTGTTAACATCATACTTATTCACTGTTGAGAATCTGACAAATGCAGAAATGAAGGAAAAGAAATAATAACCACCCACAAGCCTGCCACTAGAGATTACCATTTAACATTTAAAAATGTTTGCTTTTAGCTTTTAAAATACACAATTGCATAATTTGGACCACGTTATGTGTGTATGTATGTGTGGGTGTGTATAAATGAAATTTGGTGTCATGATTTTTCACTTCATATTATATTTTGGACACTTCCCATGACATAAAAAAATATAAAAACTCTCCTTTAAAATGGCACAAGATGTTCTATGAAATGTCTTCACAATAATGTAATTAACTATATTTTTTACAGTTATATGTGATAATGAATTATAATAATAATGGATTGTGGGCCATTCATTTTTTCTCTCTACTGTCCCTATCTAAACAGACTGATCTATATTTTAGTAAGGGGGTGGGGAATAACTAAAACACACCAAAAATATGATGCACTTTTGGTGTTTTCTTATGGATGAGCTACCTGGGATTAGGTCTCTTAGAGCTGAATGTTTATTTTCCCTACAATCCTCTTTACATGCTTGGGCCCTATCCTGGACTCCTAACCTAGATGGTAACTGCCTTCTTCTAGTTCTTCTATTGGTCTTTATAGAAGTTCTTGTCTGAATTCTGCCCTATGGAAAATTTATACATCCATTTTTAAAAGGAGAAATTCTCTCCTTGGTCATTCCTAACCTTTTAGCCAGTTTTGTTGAAAAAATTTTCAAGTATCATCTGCCAATGTTGTTTCCCTAGAAGGCCATTCTGGCTACCTTGCTAAGCTTCCACTGATTATGTAACACATAGTTCCTCATGCTAAATCACTCACAAAAAACAATGATTAGTGTCCTTCTACTAATCACCCATTCCCAAGTCTGTCATCAAAATAGCATCAGTCATTTTCCATTCAAATTCAGCCCCTGCCCTCCCAAACGCTCTACATTCCAGTCTAGAAGAGTCTCTCAATCCCTGGTCATAGAAATCTGCTGGTTCATCTCTCATTATACAGATGAGCAAACTGAAACTCACTGAAATTAGCTCACAACCTCAAAGCTGGTGGATGCCAGAATCAGGATTAAAACTCATCTTCAGACTCTAAATCCACCTCTGGTATTTGTTTCCTCTGCAATTACCCTAGTGTTTTTCTTCTTGGGTGTTGCTGAAATCCATTTCACCACTCTTCATAGAAAACCTTTCCTTTCCCATCTCTTTTTAATGAAGTAAAAACTGATGCTGATAACAGAAGGAGATGCATGATTTTCTTTGTTAACTCACTGCCTTTTCATCGTTGTCCATCTTGCTGACGGATGCTTTATAAATTAAACAGCCCATACGATGGAAACACAGACTTGCTTTAGTGAGGATGGCCAAACAGAGTCATGACCTGGTGAGTCTTTGACATGAAAACAATCTACAACATCCACAGAAACACTAAATAAAGAATAAATAAAAACTAACCCATAGTCTTATTTGTATCCCAAGTCTTCTGGGCACCATGTTTAGCAGTTATCCAACTTTGCATTTTTCTCTCTTTCCTTCCTTCTTCAACCAGAGCCATGGTGTGTCCCTATCAACCACTAGATAAGGAACCTGATGATCTATTTGTACTGAGATGAGAATGGTCGATAATTGTGTGTATTTTTTCATTTACAATATACTTCTAATTTTAAAGAGACCCCATTTGCTTAATTCAAAGGGAGTAATTATGGAAGGAAATAACTTTGCAGCCATGTGGCAAGCCTATAAGTGCTCCGACTAGTGTGCTTCTATGTGGTGAAATATTTCCTGAGTGTCTAATCACAAACAGGTAAAAATTAAAACTGATATAAACTATGAATCAAAAGTTATTACGAGCAAAATATCAAGGGCCTCAATAGGCCCCCTGCTTTCTGCTTATGCTTTTCACTCTCTGCAGGACACAATGATTCCTTGACTGTTGACTCACACTGAACTTTTCAGGGTGGCACTTATTTGGATGTTTAAATCTTTTCCAGGTATTCTATTTAGTTTAAAACCGCACAGACAGTTATATTTGGAGCTCATATTCTTAACAGAAGGGACCCAAGGCATTTTATAGGTAATCATCAAAGAGAAAATCAGCAAGAAGACAATTAAGCTTCTTATGGATACAAGCAATTTAAAGCTTAAAATCAAAATTAACCAAAAACAGAATGGAGTTTATTGGCTTTGAACTGAAAATGTGTTTTGCCTTTTTTTTTCCCTTTTATGTTTCTTGTTTGTAATGGAAGTTTTCCCCAGTTAGACTTCATAGAACCAGAGCAGGTTTACAGAATGCATATAATGACATTGTTTAACAAAACTGAACCACTAGACCAAACACAGTGAGAAAGTACTTGGTGCGCAATTCTGGGATTAACTAACTACAGGGATCCTGATGAGCTGCATTTAAAGTGCACATTGATTTTAGGGGAAAATCTGCAAGTCAGCTTGACAATAGTTTTTGAGTTTTGATTTTGTTATGGATTGTATGTAGTTCACAGTTAGTGCTCAAAAAGCAAATCCTTGCCATTATATCAGCTTTTGACACAGACATACTCTTCTTATAGGGAAAGGTTATTGTTTTTAGGATTTGTGCTGTTTCATAAATTCTCTAGAAAGTCTGTACTTTTGTTCAGAGAATCTTGTAGGTGGCAGGGACATAATAGATCTAGATTGGCATTTGCAACACAGATTTATAGCTTTCGGTTGTAAATATGTTATAAATATTTAAGGATATAAGTACATTTATATAAACATATAAATATGTTTATATTTATATAACATATACATATTTATATATGTTTTAGCAGCATGACCTTGGTCATGTCACTTTCTCTCTCCAAATTTCAATCTCATCGAATGTAAAATGAGAACTGACATGAAAAACAAATGAAATAATGTATATGAAAAAAGTTTGTACACTTTGAGCATTTTCAAGTGCAAGGTGCTAACTTAATCTTCTCATTTTGCAACGGAGGGAACTTAGGTCACTTGATTATAACAATCTTTCTATTTTAGCTTCCTCAGTTCCACTCTGAAATATGTATAGAATATGTATAGTATACTAATAATAATATTCCAATATTCATTTTTGGAAAATAGGAGTTTATTGTGTGAACAGAACAGCAATAATATGTGACACCTTTCCATGGATCTCCTTTCAGAGTTACATTTTATGTTTTTATAACTGAAACTTAGAATTTATAGCCACTATACTGTTGACTACCAGGATATGAAATAATACTTTATTAAATATTTATTAAGATATGTCCTATTGGATTTTAACACTTCTATTAACTTTAATCATGGAAAATTGGATTTGACTTATATTAATCATAATATATGGTTCATTTAATAATATGAAGAAATAGAGAGAAATAAGAGTGTATCTCAAGGATAGATCTATGTATCCCGAATAAATCCTACTAATTCAGTAGAAATGAGAATTACCTATCTATCTATCTATCTATCTATCTATCTATCTATCTATCTATTTTTATTATTTAGACCAGAAAACCCTTAAAAGGTTATTTATGGATTCTTCCCTCTGTATTAACTTACTGTCTTGGTGTAATATTCGTTAAGTCCTGAATACTTTTTCTACTGAGTTATCTTTGAGTTTCTGGCATAATCAAAATTCACTTTATAGTTCTAACTAAATGTCTTTCATGACGTAAGACTTCCTGATACAGATATTCAAAGATTAGTGAAACTGATGGTGGAAATGAAGGGAATCCATAAAAACACAGTTCTGGGTCTTCAGAGCCCCAATAATGTAAAGTCTTTTGTCAAAGCCATCTACACCCAACAGCAACCATGTTGCCAAGTGCCAGGACACCCCTGGGTACTCTGTGTGCATTCCCCATGGCAATGAGCACTGTGCCAGGACATGGTGTTTGCTTAATAGACGTTTGTAATCAACACAGATATTCTCACTGTACATATTTGTACTTGAGTTTGTGCCGATCCATCAAGGTCTTTAGATTTCTCGGTAAAAACAGCCCACATAGTTTTTAGATGAAAAGATAGGCTTCTTAGCCTAGATTTGTCCATGAGAGTGAACAAAATGAGTGTCGCGTACGTGATTCAAGCACATGACTTGCACTTTCCTAGGAAGGGCCAAGTGAACTTATCAGGCACACGTCAGATCCCCACGGCATGTTGTTCTGTCCAGCCATTCCACGAACCTTTATCTGGTATCAAACCATGTGTCAGGTCCACGTTAGGTGACAGGGATAAAAAGAGGAATATGAATTCACAGCTTAGAGAAGTGACAGGCATGTAAACCAAAGATTGCCTACCTCTCTATGTGCTAAATATAAGCATGGGCTCTGTGCTGTGGGAGCTCAGAGTGGGGGCAACTTCACAAATGGCAGGAATAATTGGACTGGGTCTTGAAGAAAGAGTAGAGTTTTGCCAGGCAGAAATGCAATGAAGCCTCAAAGACAAAAAGAGAGAAACAAATGATGCAAATCACAGAGAAATGAAAAAGCACATCAAGAAGGGTGAGGTATTGTCTGGTTCCTGTTTCCCATGTACACGTACCTGAACGAGGGTTGATGGAAGGTGTATCAAGTAAGGGAGATTGGGGTCAGGAGAAATATTAAGTCATGTGGGCACCATTTGGTAATAAAGGGCCAATGGGCCTTCTTGATTATGGGCTGCCATGATCAATTTTGACCTTTAGGATAATCAGTCTAACTCTGGGATAAATCTTGTGTTGTAGAAGAATAGAAAAAAGTGAAGGAGAAGGCCAGGGAAGCAGCCATGGAGAAAATGCTCTCCCCTGGACTGGCAGAGCCTAAAGTCCTTGCCAGAATATCCAGCCAGGGACCACCCCCACCCCCCGCCCCCCGCCCCCAGCAGCATGTTTTGAGAAAGTGTTTGGCTCCCAGCCTCCAGTCTAGCTCTGTCAAAGCTGAAGAAATAGAGAGAAATTGCTTTAATTTCTCATCTGCAACTACACCTTCCTGAAAACTTGTCTGGGGGGTTAGAGAAAACAAACTGAAATTCCATGAAAGGGTCACTCTGAGCTCCACCTTTTGCCTGCAATGATCAATTTCTTATAACAAGATGGAGCTTGTAAAATACAAATTCTGCTGGAGAAAACATCATCAGATTATGAAACTGACCTAGTTTTCATGAACAGAAAATCTAATTATCTACCATCAATTCAGGTTTGAGCACATATTTCATTTTATTTTTATCAACTGTGAGTGGTTTTGGCAAGCTTTATGACAAAACGATAACTAGATGTATACATGAAGTTTTTAAACAAAAGTATCCAAACCTGAAGTCTCAGGTTAATGAATTACATGGAAAATTGCTATCACATTACATTATCATATACAGTATTGGCAGGAGGATTGGTGAGAGAACACAACCAAAATGATGTAATGAAATGGAAATTTACAGGCTGGGGTGTGGGAAAGGGTAAAAAGAATATCATTCTCCTGATACAGTGAGAGGTCACTGAGAAAAAGTGATTCTTAGGCTACTTAGCAGGCAGTGTGTGTGTGTATGTGTGTGTGTGTTTGTGTGTGTGTGTGTGTGTAGAGTGAAAGAGAGAGAGAAAATAGAAAGAACAAAGTGTCTTGAGATCTATGGTGAGAAATAATAATTTACTACGGGAGGCAAATGAGATGTAAAAAGATTGAAGGCATGAATAAAATGACATCTGTTCCCGGCACTTCTTTGTGTTCGGCAGACAGGAACCGTGAGGGGTTGAAAGCAAAAGAGATAACAAGGGTTCAGCTGCAACATTTGGTGTTAGGTCCGAGGGCCAGGCCTGATTCATCACAGTGGGATGCAGCAGACTGGGAAGAGGAAGAGACTGGAACACGATCTGCCCACCGGACTAGAGCAGGGGTTTGGGAATGAGGGAGGCTGAACAAAGCTACCAAAGGTGGAGGAGGTCCATTCCAAAGCAGCAAAAAACAGCACCTGGCAAGTATAGAAATATACGATAGATGGAAGCCAGGTAAACCACTGAATCAGATGGGCAAGAAAACATGAAGCTGAGTATTGTGGACTTGAGGATACAGCCACATCAAGAGTTCCAAGGACAAAGAGCTGCATACAGCATCATGTATCAGAATGCTGTCCTCCCCTAGGAGAGGCACCAATCCTACAAAGGAACCGACTAGAGGAATGATGTGCCTTCATTTAGGATAAACTGAAGTCATGAAATCAAGACAGGAAGGCAGAAACCAGATAGGAAATCAAACCTGACTTTCAGATCGATTTCAGAAATCTAGCAGTTTACTGTTTTTATCCTGCGTGCCTGGAAGAATACATAGGATGCATAGCAATTCCACAGTGTTTGGTAAATGACAGCCTGGACTATTGGAACTGGAGGACAGGTCAGAATCTGATGGTCAATGAGCTTATTGTGATGCTGAGGCTCAGAAGCCTACGCTAGTGCTTCTGAAATCCCTCCTCCTTAAGATCAGGGTGGATGGAGTGGGGATGAGAAAGCTGGCCGGGATCAGTCTTGGCTTGAGGAGAATAGGAGGAAAGGGATAAGGCTGACAAAGTATTCGGAGAAAAACTTGCAGCCACCATAAGGCCTTTTCCCTGGACTCTTTCTACCTGTTTCTTCCCAAATATCTTCTGTATGGTTATATATTTCTTTATGATGATCTATAACTATTAGATATTTAAGTAAATGGTGTTTCCAAGGGTCTAAGCATGGGAGATGGTTAACATCGTGATGGGGAAGGTTAAGAAATGTTGTGGGGAGAAGATAATAAACTTTGGTCTAGATATATTTAATCTAAGCTGTGATGTGAAATGTCTTAAAGAATGTGTGGAATATGGGTCTTCAGTGAAGATAAAGTGTCTAGATGAGGAGTCTCTATATATTTGTCATGCATATTGACATAGAAATTGAGGCCATTCATATGAGCTGCTAGACTTTCTCCAAAGGAGGGACTTTAGAAAAAAAAGGCAAGGAATGTAGAACCCAATAATGCAGTATCTCTGGTAATAGTATAAAGAAGGGGAGAGAGATGAGAGGGGGGAGGGAGAGAGAGAGAGACCAGAGCCAGCAAGGCACCAGTGACCACAGGAAGGCTGAGAAATTGCAGGGTCCTTGAAGCTTAGGGTAGGATATCCTTTAACTTAAAGAAGGAGGCTTTAACATGCAAAATCAGAAGACCTGCAATTACAGGAAAAAAAAAAAAAGAGTTCACGGTTTGGGTCAAGAGGATACTCTTGGAAATGAGGCCAAAAGGCCAATTTATGTAGTAATTTGAAGGGAGATAAGGCAAGAGTTTGAGGTAGCAATGTCGCTGGTGCACGCAAAGAGAAAGCAAATGACATGGCATATGGCAGGAGCTGTCGTGATGAATGGTGACTTTCCTAGGAAGTGGCCTGAGAAAAATTAAGCGTGGATTAAAACTTAAGAAATGGGTTCTGAGTGAAAACAAGACTCATGGCATTATATGAAATCAGATTCTGAACCTGTGAGTCTTGAGGTTTACGGAAGGAACACAATATCAGACTAGTGGTTCCTCCGATCCAGCAGATCACCAAAATTTCCTGCTGAGCTTTAAAAACAAACATACAGATTACTGGTTCTCACCATAGAATCAGAGCCTAGGATGTATCGTAGGTGAAGGCTCAGTGGGGGAATTTATAGTGAGAAAAAGCTCCCTTAATAATTCTAAGACCATGATCCATCAATTGACCTTAGGAAAATATTTCACTAGTCTCAACAGCAAATATCATTAAGAACAGCACCTTAAAAAATCTGTCTTCCATATATGTCTCACTTCCCACACTGAAACAGCTTATGAAATGTATGTTTTTCCAAAACACTTTCCCAGATTGATCATATATCATATTGCCTATTATTCAGGGTAAAAGCAAAAGGCGGTTCTTTGGGGCCCTTGCAGATTCTGCCCACTGTAATGTAGCAGGTACATTTTCCATCAAGTCTATTCTCAGTACATTGATTAGTGGTAAAAATTCATAAATTTAGCTCTTAGAATGACTGAGTCTGTGACATTCTGCAGAAGGGGTATTCTTCATGGTAGACTGATTTGTTCTGCAGCCTGTATAATTGTCCGTTAGAATATCGCATGGAAATGTTCTTGTATATATCACATACATCAGGGGCTGCAAAGAAAATGGAGCTTGGCATTTATTACTGTGGAATTGGACCAAGTTCATCTGGCACCACTCCAGGCAAAGGCATTCGTCCCAGTTCCTATTTGGGGGTCAAATAAAGTAATTGCCAGGGTGTTTCAATAGTGACATCCTTCCTGATAAATTTAGCATTTACTGAGGGACCCACTTTCCATGCATGTGGGTAACTGGGCTATTTTCTCTGAGCCCGGAGATTATTGGCAGAAGTGACAGCTGGTGCCTCAGGATGGAGCTATAATTTTATGGTGCAGAGTCTAAGGCTGGAACTAGAACTAGTAAACCATAAATGCCAAAGACATCATAAAGAAAAATGTTCCTTAGGAAGTACTTGCCAATTTCTGAGCAATCAATTATTCCCTTACCTACATGCTGACTTTTATGAATAAAGCAGCCCAGGAAATGCATTTTTTAATTAAGCAGACAGTTATGATAAAATGAGGTACTTTCCATCTTTAGCAAGAGACCTCTCTTTCATACCCTCCTCTGGAGTGCTTTCTGATGGATGTGTTCTTGGGTTCACTTCCGTTTTCCGAACTCTTTTATAGATAAGGTCTGTCAAGCAAAATTGAGTGTTCTTAGGATGGCAGAGAACTGAGTAGTCAGAGTGAAACTGATTGTCTCCAAGACTCTTTCCTGTTTGGAAATTTTCTCATCTTGCTACATCTTTTGTCCGCCAACTCTGTGGAACTGAGAGAGTGGTTTTATCTCTGAGAGTCAAGGCCAGATCTATGACCGAAGTTCCAGGAGAGAAGGACTGCCCAAGAATGCTCCATGGGGATGGCTTCTGTGGAGGAAAAGCAGTGCCCTTCTCCTGCATTTTAGTTCTCTCAGTTGCCCTTAGTGCCGAACTGACCACGGGTCATAAGGACCCCCATGAATGCGCATCAGAATTGGCCAGATGGAGAGAACCTGAGGACCACACAATTTAGGTCAGCTCCAGACTTCTAGAAAGACTTGTCAACTCTAGTCAGGTCTTTGGGCAGAAGGAAATATAGGGGATCTCTGAGTCTATATCTCTGTGAAAATATAAGATGAAATTATATCACTAAAATTTATTCTACCTTAATTTTAAAAGTTGGGTATATATTAACTTCTCAAATGAATTTGTGGTAGTTTAAATGAAAGATATAAGTACAAAGGAATTATGTAAACATGGGTAAAACACAGGAGTTAGAAATAAAGGAGGAGTTAGTGGTAGGGAAGATAATGGTAGCAAAAAATCCTCTTCACTTGGGAAACAACTGGTTTTGAAATGGAGCATTAGTCCCGTGCATGCCAGGTTAATTGACTGGACGATCTTTCAGGGAATGCTACTAACCAGAGTTCTTATTTGCATTTTCTTAACCTAGAAAGATGATATATAAATATCAACATGAGATATTTATGAGCTGTCTGAAAGGCCCCAACACTTGGTATCATATCTCACTAACTCATCTAAGTTCTATAAAAGAATTCAAATATTATTAATTTCATTTGCTATGAAAAAATTATTTATTGATTTTTTAAAAAGACTGTATTTAGTAAATCCTACCCAGAGTGTAAATACAGAATGTAACCCACAGTAAAAAAACAAAACAAAACAAAACAAAAAATCCACAGTGGTATGAAAAATAAGGAGAATAAAACCCAAAGTCAGAGACCTTGGTATTTGATCTACTCTGCAGTTGTACCCAAAGCATGTTTGGAAGCATGTTAATGAGGACACTGGCTGGATACTGTGGAGGTTCCCTCTTTAAGGCACAAACTACCCCCAAGACTGACTCTGAATTGTAGTTCCCAGGCCTTTACTATGGTGACAAAATTCACAGCAACTCAGTTGTCACTCCTTTTTACTATGGAGAAGTTGAAGGGATTTTTCTGTGCTCAAAGCTTTGAGCTTTCATAAGAATTGCAGTTTTATAGGAAGTCAATTGAAGGAAAAAAACATAAAAGGAGTTGAACTAGGATCTGTTCTAGGGCCCATAACATGATTCTGAATGGTAAGTTTCCTGATGAAAAGCATTATATTTGAAAATTCTTTGGTAGTGCACTTAATAAATACAGACATTGGCTGCTAACATAATGGAAAGTTGTTCAATTTTAAAAACCCCCAAATGAACGTGATCCCATTTTAGAGTGGAGCTAAAAATATTTCTCTGTTTTTAGTCATCAGATTTAGGGTATTTGATGGGGCTTACTCGGAATCCCAGAAAACAGAGGAATTAAATAATATAATTTGCATTATACAGCTCTCCTGCAGTGATGGAACTTTGGGAACCTTGACTGAATTACTAATGGATCCCTGGCTTGCTTAGGAGAGAGCCTGGAGTGCAGGCGCTGTGTATTCTCCTGAAGCAGCATGCCTCTAGGCTAACACATGATATTCTTTTTTTTTTTTTATGTATTTAACTTATTCATTTATTTTTGGCTGCCTTGGGTCTTCGTTGCTGCACATGGGCTTTCTCTAGTTGCGGCGAGCGGGGGCTACTCTTCGTTGCGGTGCGCAGGCTTCTCATTGCGGTGGCTTCTCTTGTGAAGCACGGTCTCTAGGCACGCAGGCTCAGTACTTGTGGCACACGGGCTCTAGAGCGCAGGCTCAGTAGTTGTGGTGCACAGGCTTAGTTGCTCAGCGGCATGTGGGATCTTCCCGGGCCAGGGCTTGAACCCGTGTTCCCTGCATTGGCAGGCGGATTCTTAACCACTGTGCCACCAGGGAAGCCCCACATGATATTCTTAATCCATCATGGTCAGACTACAGAGAATAGACCTCCATAAGTATAGTCTCTTATACTATATCACAGGTGATCAAAATGCAGGCAGCCAGTAGGATTTATTTTCTAAGGGATGGATACTCCTCTAGAATAATTAGACAACAAAGGAAGGCTGTAATAATTAGGCAAAATTGTTCGAGGTGCAAATCCTTCTTTGTATATCACAGGCCCTCAGAATTAGGATTCTGAGGAGGAAACAGAGCAAATTCTCCTATACCTCTCTTGCCAGGAAATTACATTCTCAAAATTCCTCTCCTCATTTAGAAAAACACAGCTATAAAAATTCAGCCCCAGAGTTTGTGCATGTTGACACACATTGCTGATTCTACAGGGTAACTGATCACCTGGAAACTGACAGGACTTAGCATGAGGCTCTTGTTCTTAGCTCCAGCTTCACAGGGGAAGTAGGAGAGGAATAAAGCATTACTCATCAGTGACCGTATTTGGCAAAGGCAAGTCTCTCTCCCCCACTATTATCATTCATCCTGATAGAGCTGTGGCACAGACCAGATGTCATTCCAGTGTTAAAATTACATGGTTTTCATAACAAAGTCAGCTTACATCACTCTTAAATAGATCACACAAATGTTCCTCTGTATACTGTCATGGAGAGGATGAGCTAGATTTTTCCAGAGGACTTGCCAAGCACACACTATAGGAGGAGTTAAGATTTTCTCAGAACATTCCATAGCTGGCTTCCAACCTACAAATCTCCACATCTCTCTGCAGCATAAGTCATTGCAATATAAAACACCCTTTCTAGTGATTCCTTTGATTCCTAGAAGAAAGTACAGGTACTGGTTCTTGTGGTAGGTAGAAGGCCAAAGATTTCACTGGCTGGAGCTCTTTTCTTGCCTGTTTTCTTTGCCTTTCCTTCTTGGGCCCTGATGAACTTGAATTCATTTATGGTCCAGTGCTTAAGAAAAGCATGTGCACTGTCTGTCCCATTGAACCTTTGAAACTTAGAAGATAACAATTCCAAATCCAGGAGCAGAATTCATATGGACTTAGCACATGGACACCATAATTCTGGAAGCTTAGTTCCTCCTTCCTCCCTTATGTCTCCTGCACTCCCACTTGCTTTATAACCTTTGTGGCCTTGATGATAGGATTGGGACCAAGAACTGAAGGCACTAGCAAAAGTCATCCTCAGGTAAATCGACCTCATGGTCAAGTGCCAAATGAGGACATCCCTTGTTGATTGCATCACTAAAACTCTCCAAACTATTGCAATGAGCCTAAAGAAAGACAGTTTTGGAGATTTTTGCCCTTAATTGACCTCATGATTCTAACTGTCCATAATATAATTCTTTAATGAAACATTCATATTGGAAAAATCAACCCACTTAGATATTTACCTATGATTAAACCAATGATTATGAACAGGATTAGTAAAGCAAGCTAATGTATTTAGTATTATAAGGAATGCTAGCATTTCTTTTCTCACAACATTCCCTCTCATTTCATTCTCTCTCTTTTGCCTTTTAAGCAAATAAAAGAAAAGACTCAAGGTAGGGTATATTTCTAAAGCCAAAATATCAGACATATTATTCTATTCTTGAATGGAGACCACATTCCCTTAAAAAAAGCAAAAAGTTATCCATAAATAATACATTTCTCCTTCAAGATTACTACGACATGTAAGACAAATGCTGCCATTGTTTCTCATGGGTCTGATTTTTGGTGTCTTGTGACTTAGTCAAGGTCTGATAAGTCGGGGTATAATCAATGTTTCTTACTCATTCAATGCTCTTTGGCTCTATAACCAAAACAAAAATGAGTTTATAGACATTTTGTGTGGTAAATCTGAGATTATCTATTCCTCCAAATCAGAGATTTTAAGGCAGGTATCAATATCTTATTTTGGGAAGAAATGGAAATAAAGCTTGATCCATGATCAACCTCAGCAAAATCATCTCCAGTGGAGAACAAAGGATCCAGATTGAAAGTACAGGCATGTTTCCACTTTCCCTGAATGACTGCATGATATTTTACTGAGCTTTGGCTCTGGAAATGTAAACTTACAGGTTCCAGAATATTCTGGTTTGAAGAAGCGTATGCTTATATGGATCATGTAAAGCAAAGGGTTATACAGTCTGGAACATGGAAAGCTGTTTGGTCGTAGGAAGTGATGAACATTTTATATATAAGTGCATATGTGTGTGTGTGTGTCTCTGTGTGTGTGTGTGTGTGTGTGTGTGTATGCTCCAGACCTTTTGCTGCTGTATTATCCTTCAGAGGATGAGTTTTTAGAGATTATATCAGCACCATGAAAAGAGCAAGGGATGAACATGAATCCAATATTGTCAACTCAGTGTAGTCAGGCGAACAGGTATTTAAAGTTCTCATTGGGATCTGACTGTATTCACTTTTTGATGCAATTTTCCCCACCTCAAATGTCATTCCTCACATCTTTGCATGCCCAAAGCCCACTCAATCCTTTAAGACACAGCTATAAGGCCACCTCGTCCACAAAGCCATCTATGATTTATCATTCAGAATTACTTCTTTCTTCTCTGAATTTACTATCACACTTTTCTTGTAAATTCACATGGCATATATCACTTTCTGATTTGCATGGTGATTTTGTTCCTGCCTGATCACCAGTACTGGGCTATAAATGCTTTGAGAACAAAATCTCTGTTTCAACTTTGCATTTCTAAAGAGAAGGGAAAGCAATCAAGAAGTAGTTATTGAATCAGAATATATAATGATGGGGCTTCCCCGGTGGCGCAGTGATTGAGAGTCTGCCTGCTGATGCAGGGGACACGGGTTCGTGCCCCGGTCCGGGAAGATCCCACATGCCGTGGAGCAGCTGGGCCCGTGAGCCATGGCCGCTGAGCCTGCGTGTCTGGAGCCTGTGCTCCGCAACAGGAGAGGCCACAACAGTGAGAGGCCCATGTACTGCAAAAAAAAAAAAAAAGAATATATAATGATGGCTATATATATATATATATATATGTATACACACACACACACACACACACACATATATATATTGAATACATATATGTATATACACACACATATATTTTTTTCTTCTGGGCCAACACCATTTCCCCTACTCTAGAAAAGCATTTGCAGAAAGCACTGAGCCTGACAACATTCACTAGGCTTAGAAGTACTCCAGAGCTAAACTGTACACCCACGCAAGCAGGGAGAGGTTCATCTCAAGGAGTCAAAGGAATCGTGGCTCTGGACAATCAACATGTCACTTCATTAAAAAGTCACTGTTCATGAATTGCAATTACCCTTTGGTTTGAAAGCATTTATTCACGACTAAGAAACTGTCATGAATAACATGACCAGGTAGAGTACCCTGCTGGTCCTGGAGGAAGCTGATGCCAACCAGAAAGGCATCTATGTAAGCAACTTTAGGCGTGCTTTAAGAAGTGCTCCTGTGACGAGCCAGGAGAGCTGGCATGCTAGATTAAAGAACTCAGTGACTCTACAGCCGTGCTCCGCTTGGAGCCCACTCAGACAATCACACGGGATTGCTGTGTTTGTGCCAACTGCTCACATTCCATAAAGCAAAGGGATCACTTCTGGTCACCTTCTCTCATTCTCACCAGTTGGCTTATGTTAGTGCCACTTTGCTCAGGACCCCTTAAGCACGTTTACTTGCAATTCCTTCCAAATGTCACTTATTAGAAACTCTGCATTCCTGATCCTGGAGGTAATAAACCTGGAGACACAACTTTCATTAGCAAATGGAAAGAGGCTCAAAGTCTATCCAGAGACAAACAAATTAAAGGGCATAAAAGATTGGGGTGGTTTACAGCTAAAGAACTTTATTGTAATGTACTTAGAAATGAGGCATTCTGTTCCCCCCATAACACTGCACTGCCACTGGCTCTTTCCATTCACTCAGTTTGATGGCTAGCAAAACCTAAACAGAAAATGTTCTACATTATGAGCCATTCCCAAATCACTGGACTGAAAAAAATGCCATCCGTAGTATGCCTACTACTAAAACTTCCATTAGTTGCCCGAGAGAGCTGTAAGAAGAGCTCAGAGGAGTCTTAGCCAAAAATACATAATTACAACACATGGAGAAAACCAATAGAATAATAAATGGAAGAAGATGAACAAACTCAGTGCTGCTAATGGGGGAGTTTCCTTTCATCTAAGTTCCTACATTCTAACAAGGTGAGGGTTAAAAACAATTTTACAAACCAAGTTTAAGAGAGGAAGGACAAAAAATGCAAAAAGATCTGTGTGTTCTTTAGATGACATTTGAAACACGCTTGCATCCTTTTAAAAGCCATTTGTTGCCGTCTATTCAGGCAGTATGCTTGAAGGTCTGTTCAGAAAACATCTTAAACTTGGGATATATTGTTCTCTTTTACGATCGGTTTAGACCACTTACTTACTTACTAAGAATTGTGGAATTATTCCAGGTGTGACATTTATAGAAAAGTCCAAGATCTGAAAATTCCTAAAAGCCTATTAGGGCATTTAAAATTGATCATTTTCCCCCCATGATCCCTTAAGAAAATCAACTACAGGTTTTCAGATTTTTCCATCCCAATTAAGGGTAACCACAATAACAACTACATACCTCAGTTTTCAGCAGAAGTGACTACACATTTTTGCCCTTAACTGAAGGGAAAACAACCATATGGACCTTGGTCTTAGCCAGCACTCCATTAGCTAATTAAATTTGCAAAGCCCAACCAGTGACAGACCATGGATTAGCCCTGTTTTAATGACTCCATCCCTTTGGCAGAGCTAATGGTGTCTTGTTTCAGAGCAGACTAGATAAGTTGCCTCATTCTGAATAGGTTAGACAGATTTGTGCAATAGAAATAGAATGTAAGCCACATATATGCATTTTTTAAAAGGTAAAAAGAAAAAGCAAAATGAATTTTAATAATACATTTTATATATCCAATATATCCAAAATATTATCTTAACATATAATCAATATACAATTTATTAACGAGATATTTTATATTCTTTTTTCCTACTAAACCTTTGAAAGCTGGGATATCTTTTACAGTTATGACATCTCTTAATGTAGATTAGCCACATTTCAATGATATAATAGCCACAGACAGCTTGTGGCTAGCGTATTGGACAGCGCAGGATTGCATGGTGGCATTTTCTACTCCATTTCTTTCCATTGTTCACACTCATGATCTTTTTCAAGAGTTTAGTACTTTACTTTTCACACCTGGACATTAGCTGAACATACAACCCTTTGTAATGGTGAATGAACCTAAAGATAAAAGAGTAACAGCCAGCCTACTCCCTATGAAAGGAAACAATTTCTATGAAAAAACACATAAATTTTTTAGGTCTAAAAAGTGCTAAAGGCAGAAGAAGGCCCAAATGTTTAGCCTGTTGGTCCATTTTGAGGTAAGTGATTACAGAATGTATCAAGCACCTTAAGGCATGATGTGAAAGTCTTGAGTTTGACTAAATCTCCAAAATTTTATTAACTTTCTGCTTCATTTGTGTTGTGTACAACTGCCTCACAGGTACAGTGATCATTTTCTCCTCCCTAGAGACAGGAAAACACAATTTGGTAAAGGAATGGATTGTATTTGTATTTGTTGGCATAATCATTGAGACACGGAAATTAAGTAGATTTAATGAAAAGGTTTCAATGGAGAAAATAAAATTATGGGAAATCAGGTTGTTTTCAGAGAGTTCACTAAATGTACGGGGGATAAATAACTAAGGTTACGCTTTACAATGATAACGGGACCAACAAAAGGACTGGGGCTATGAAGAACCAACAAGAGCCAATTAGACTGTGTTCTCCCCTGATTTCTGCAACATGAGTATAAATAAGCCTATGTTATTACAAACACCAGAGTTGTGGAAAATGATTGAATTTTAGTCATAAAATTAGAGTATCTGCCTCTTTGCTCAACATCTATCTACAATCAAAAGATGTCACTTCATCACCTTGAGACATTTATTTTAATCTGTCCTGGATGTAATTATTCGATCAAGCTATTGTCACAAAATCCTATTAACTCAAGGAGTGATTGCATTATTCACTTCTTACTCATGCCTTGATTTCCATTGCTTATTAAATGCAAGTTTTAGTCAGCCAAAATGAAGGCTAAGCCTTAAGGGTTCTTACATCTTTTTAATTTTAGGAATTGTTTCCTATCTGATCTCATGAATATCAGTCTCAAAGTGAGAATAAGCTAATGTTGGAGGTCATCTTAATGATATATCTAGGCATCAGAAATTCAGAGAAGGCCTAAAGGTTGTCATAAAAATTAAGAATAAAACTCATCAAATGACTCAAATACTTCCTTTGTTTATCCCGAAAGGCAATCATCGAACGCATGAGCATTAGAACCAGTGGAATAAGTATTAGGGCTTGAAATAAAATGTCAGAGGCAAAAGTTGTAGAACATCCTTTTCACCCCTAGAAACCAAATGGTTGAGGCAAATTTGAAGGAAGTGGAGAATCAAGTATGTTCCTGAAACAGAACTCACAAGGAGGTGAGCACTATGTCTAACTAACTTCAGTCTTGTGAAGAGCCCAGCATCAATGGCTTTTTGTTTTTTCATAGATTCCTTTAAGAGGCACTACATCACTGATGCTCTTGATGGCACAAAATGTGAATTCATGTGGAAAAACATGAGCCTGATGATTCTGAATTGCCAAGTGGTTCAGAGGAGCTGAACTCTGAAGACGTTTTAACATAGCCATTTTTTTTCAAATGTATTTTTCTTATTATGTATGAAAAAGAATAAGAAAAAAATCTAATTAAGACTAAAAGTGTCTCTTTCTCTAAGCATAAAATAAAAATTTTAGGTGATAAGAAAGCACTGTGTTTTAGTTGCTTGTGGGCATTGTTCATTTGTTGCTGGTACATAAAATGTTGATAATAAGATGTACAATCAATGATGTTTGAAATTCGTGTAAAAATGATATTGACTCCTACACCCCCTTAATTTCCTAGGGCTTTTATTCCCCAAGTGACATGTTCCATCCAATGGGAGCCATCTTCAGATGGCTGGCCACTTTCCAATCACCCCTCAGAGGTGCATGATTTCATCCTTTTATGGGAAGAATGGCCTTGGAGAGACAGGGGGGATGTTGGCTCCCTGTATGATAAGACACTGGATGATTTGGTTTCCAACTGTCTCATTTTTCCTATAAATGACAGCATTCTCCTTTAACAAGCTCTGCAGAAACCATGATTACAGTTTCTTAAACTAAAAAAGTGATCCAAGGTAAGACAAAAGGTCTCTTTTCCTTGGTTTTCTAATTTCGTTACTTGGAATGACTTTACACGCTAAACAAACTAAATTATATTTGTACACTTAACAAATCCACTTACTAAAAAGATGAACATAACATGAGATGATTGCTCGAGAAAATATGAAGCATGAAGTCCCCATATCATAGATGCCGATCCAAGTTTCTAAATCAGAATATGGGACTCATGCCAGCTGGAATGTTTGGTTTAATCATCTATAAGGCCAGCTCTAGAGAATGTGTTAAGTTGTTAAAACGTAACCTCTCCCCCCACCTTTTTTTCAGCATCATTAGGGTGCTGCTCTTTGGAGTTCCCACTAGTTGCCACCTATTTTATTTAGAGGGTTTCTTAGGACATGGCCTTGGAATACATGCTAGGTCTCTTTTCAAAGTCTGCTGCAGCTCTTTGAAATTGGCCAGATGGAAGTAACCTTGAAGCTTATGAACCAGACCTCCTTCATAGCCACATCACTAGAGGGACTGCCTCTCTCCCTGTAATCCAAGCTATCCAAGAGAACTGTTATAAATATGTGTATCCACCTCCAGCCAAGGAAAGAGATGGGAGCATGAAGGAAGAAGGGAGGATCAGGAACAAAAAAGGAGAGTGGCTTGTAGAAAGAACCCATTTATGCCTCAAGACAGTGAGTATTAAAGCAAATTCATCAAGTTTTTCCTCCAAGTCTCTCACTTTCTCATTATATATGTCTTTCCCTAGTCAAGGTTCCAAAGGCTCACCTCTTCCCCCCTTTATAAAATCTTTTTGGCAAGAATAGATCTAAATCTCATTTACAGTCTCTCCTAGAAATCACTAGGCACTCATATGTCAATAGGGGCACACTTGAAGTCAAGTGAATATTCCTGGAATGTTCATCTTTCAGGTACCACTGGGCAAGAAAGGGAGAGAACAGAGAGAGATCCTTGGCCCTTTGTATCTGAGACTGGCAGCTTGTCTGGGAATGCAACAGAACCCCCTTTTCTCTGGGCATCATTATTGGGTTTTGGTTACTATACTTGGAAGTGAAATTATACAGAGGGCAACAGTTTTCCCTTTGGCACATCAATCAATCAACTCTGTCTGGAAGGTCCTATAAACAGGAAAGTGGACTAATTTGGGCACCAGAGGAATCCTTGGGGCCTTCAGCCTCCTCTTCCCCAGTGGAAAGCAAAGAAGGGTTGAAATGAGAAACCAGAGGGCAACGAGGGCCCCCTCTCCTCTCCTATATCCATTGAGACTTAAATGTTTCTTAAAGAATTCAGAACTCTGAGCACTTAATGCATGCTTATTTTTGAAGGGAAACGAATCAGAGAATGTCAAATTTGGGAGCCCTTTGATGTTGTTCATTCTGGAGATGAATGCTTCCATGCTTCCCTCCCACACCCAAGCCACACACCATTCATTTATTCATTCATTTACCAATTCTTTACAAATACCAATTATGTGCCAGAGACTGTTCTTGGGGCTGGATTTTGATCTATGAAACAAAAGAGGAAAAGAAATCTTTGCCCTCTCCTTGAGGTGAGACAAATGTATACAATACATATAATAAATAATTAAAATATATAATGCTAGAAATGCTATGGAACAAATAAAGGAGAGCTCGGGATATAAAGAGTTCTGGGGAAGGGGTGGCAGTTGTCATTTTAAATAAGATGGTAGAGGTAGGCCTTATTGAGAATGTGGCATTTAAGAAAAGGCTTCAAGAACAGGGAACTATACTCAATATTTTGTAATAACCTATAGGGGAAAAGAATATGGAAAAGAATATATATATGTATAAACTGAATCACCATGCTGTACACCTGATATTAACATGAGATTGTAAATCGACTATAAGGTGGCAAAAAAAGAAAAGGTTAGCATTTAAGGGTTTAAAACATGTATCACAATATACAATATATGCTAAATGCCTCTGATAAAAAAGGCATCCAATAAACTATAGAAATAATGTTTGTCACTGCTGACTAGTTGTATGACTTTGAGAAACAAGAAACAAAGTTATATTTTCTGTTTCAATTTTCCTAACTATTCAATAAAAGTTGAAACATCAAAAAAAAAAAAAAGAAATGAAAAGAAAAGGCTTCAAGAGGTGAGGGAGTTCAGCATCCATATTTTGGGGGGAGGCAGAGGTGACAGTCGGTCCCGCCAGTACACAGGAGCATACCAGTCTTGTTTATGGTTTAAGGAAGTTACTGTGGATGAAGAAAAAATGATCCAGGAGGAAAGGTGAGGGGTGAAAGCAGGGTGGAGGGGAGAAGGGTCATCCATGTGGGCCATGGAGACTCTCAAAAGGACTTTGCTTCTGAGCAAAACGGGGAGAAACGTTTTTCTTTTGTTTGTTTTTTTTTCTGGCCTCACGGCACAGCATGTGGGATCCTAGTTCCCCGACCAGGGATCGAATCCATGCCCCCTTCAGTGGAAGCCCAGAGTCTTAACTACTGGACTACCAGGGAAGTCCCGAGGAGAAATGTTTTGTACAGAGAAGGAATATAATTTGACTTAAGCTTTAGAGGATCACTCTGGCTACTCTGTTGAGAATAGGTTGTAGAGATAAGGGTGGTAGCCAGGAGGCTACTGTAGCTCCAGGCAAAAGATGAGGGTGCTTCAGAACAGAATAGTAACATTTAGGAAGGCAGAGTGTATACTATAGATGCTGGCAGATGGGTGGATGTGGTGGTGGGAATCTTTGGAAAGTCTATTCTGATTGCTTCTCTCTTCTCAGGCAGCTGGGAAGCAAGATCACCAGCTGAGAGTGGGGGAAGAAGAAGGGAGGTACTGGATGTTTGAGTGGAGAAAAGGCTTCACTGAAATAGCTTAGGATGGTGGGAGTTGGAATGACTAGGGAGATACAGATAGGCTGATGGCGTCATCGAGCGCTTACTACTCAGTATTGCCTTCTTTCCCACAGGTACCAAAATCTTCCTCTACCCAGAGCTCCAAACAGCCCTACTGATTGATCTGAGTTGGCAGATGAGAGAATGTGTTTTTGCTAGCTCTGATCTAATCTCACCTACTCCTTTGGTAAACTGAGGCCAAGAACATTTCTTTTAAACTTCCATCTTTGAGGATAGTTTACCAATTATAGATTAGCTAGTACTCTAGTAAGGAAAACCATTTAGGATGCCTCTCTAAATATCATGCACCGAGAGGACTGATGACTAAGGCTCTTGGGAATGCATGCTATAGGATAAGGATACCCAGCTGCAAGCTGAGTGTCTGAAACA
Organism: Mesoplodon mirus; assembly: GCF_964341445.2. Lineage (NCBI taxonomy): Eukaryota > Metazoa > Chordata > Mammalia > Artiodactyla > Ziphiidae > Mesoplodon > Mesoplodon mirus. The sequence goes on from NC_138990.1 coordinate 57,022,571, forward strand.
TGAGCTCTGTTAATGCAGCAGGAAGAAGATACCTTCTCACTCTATTTCCACTTCACTTTTACTTCTTTGCATTCCGACTCAAGGCTATATCTTTTTTCACCTACTGGCTTCACTTTGCAAAAGGTTCCAGGGAGATGAGCAGGGTTTTTCTATTGAATAAACTGGCGTGACTTTTCAACTGGACCCAAAAGAATCACAACGAATTTCAAGAAGTTGAGGAGATAATGAAGAATCTTGGTCACTACTGAATGGGTGTGTATGCCTGCTTTTGCAATTTAAAGGGAAAAAAAGAAAAATGTCCATGAAGTCGTCTTAAAAGGGCTCTTCCCATAAAATGAAAGTTGGAGAAGGGGTAAATCTGAAATGCAAATGACTTTTCTGTTTCACCAGCAATTTAGTACTGCTTAATGAATGCTGAGTAATCAAAGCATTTATTGTCATTTCTGCATCCACACTGGGAACTGGTTTCTGACCTTTAGAACACCCTACTCTTCTGAATTGCTTCTCATGAGTTCTCTCTCCACTCTCCTTCCCACTCAGTTTACTTCTTGGAAGGCTTGTTGACCTTTATCATCCTTCCTCTCTCTTACCTGACCTTAGTCTGCTCATCATTCTGTCCTCTATGTCAATTACAGTTTCTGAGAATGCATAAGTTTAGAAGGACCATTAACACTGTGAAGTCACACACAATTATAAACAGATGACCAGGGTTAGCTCACAGATGACAGAGTTCTTGTTAGATTTTATCAAGACCTTCATTTTTCAAGTGGTCTATCACCTTTGGAAAAATCAGGCCACTCTTAAGTAGACCTTTCCTTTGTCTTTCCAGTCTAGAAATAATTACTATGTCAAGTGCAATGATAAAATGAATGGCTGCCACTGACTGAGGACTTACTCTGAATCATGGCACTAGTGGGAATCTCTCTAATCATCTCACAACAACCATCCCAGCCTTGGCCCTTTTCATTTTTTTTATTGTGGATACTCATTAGATCTTCCATTCATGTAGATTGGCACCTCTAAAATAACTCCAGGTTCTTCCTATAAAAAGTTTTAATGACTTTGGGGCTTTTAAACTCAGTTTTTGATATTTGTTTGTCATTGTGAAGAGCCAGTGGGACTTATGGTTGGGCTTTTCCATAAGACAGCTAATAATGTGTACCTAAAGTTTACGACAAAGATTGGGGCCAAAGAGATAGATGGGAAAATGATCAATGCTGAGATGAAAGTTGTAGGTTTTGCAGAAGAAAAAAGAAAAAAACAGAAAAAAGAGATCCTTGGAGGCACAAGCAGTGGCTGACAGCAGCAAGCAGCACCTTGGGAGATTTTCATATTTAGGTAGTGGGAAGAGAAAGGCAAGTCATAAAAAGATCCATTAGGGGGAATGGAAAGAGATAAACTGCAGACTTCTGAAAGTGGTATGGAAGTCAAAGGACTAGATCTTCAAGGGACTTCAAATGGTCAGGGCTATAGGGATCCAAAAAGAACTGCAGATATGGAACTTGGAAAAAAAAATCAGTCATCCTCAAAGGGTGGATTCAGCAAAGCTGTGGGTGAAAAAAACAGGTTCCAAGGGACGAATAACTCTCTTATTTCATGGGAGTAGAGAGAATCTTGGAGATGAGGAGGAGCATTAGTCTTAGAAAGAAGGAGAGATTTTTCTGCAAGAGTGAAGTGTGGAGTGATACATGACTAAAACATGAAAGACATGAAAAAGTGACACATGAATAAAATATGGAACAGTATATAGTGCCATGATTCTATACTTAGTCAAAATTTGATGAAAAGAGTATAAAGCAGAAACAAAAGGAATTTTGAATGAATTATTAATATATTCTTCAGTATACTGCATTTGTCTTATTTTTAAAAATCTATAAGTATTTTATATAATTTAAATAAGCAATGAAGAGGAGGAGGAAAGATCATTTCAATATGGTCCAGAGAGAGGGTAGAAGAGGGGACATAATTACTAGGCAACCTAAGGGAAGACACCAAGAGATAGTTAGTTCCTTTTTCTGGTGACTATCTTATACTTATCACCAAGTGCTAGTCAGAAGAGATGTACTATCTTGAACGCATCATGAGTACCTCAAAGAAGCAAGGAGGGCATACTAAAGAGTGAAGACTTTCTGGCTTTTTCTTTCCTCCAGGAAACACTATTTTCAAATTCTTGGGCAGAGTGGCTTGGACTCAGAGCTCCTCTTTATGCAACAGTGCTGTCTTCTTCCAGCAGCTACATGGAGAACTTAGTTGGAGACTCCTCTGGATGGACCCATACATTGGGGACCACAAAGCGTATGTATGGAGGTGGGACTGGGGGTGGGCAAGAGGGGTAAAGCTAAGTCAGGACCAAGCAGCTGACTAGAGGCTACCAAATAGAACGCTCAGGTCTGATTTGGGGAAGTGACATCAGTAGCTGCAGATCCATACAGGCCCAGAATTTAAGAACTCAACTGTGGTGTGCCAACTTTGAATCTCTATAATCTCAAGTAGATGACCAAGTTCACTCTTCCCTGTAGGCCACCCCCTTGAACTTCAGAAAGGACGGCACATTTTTATTTCAGATATTCAGCCTCAAATTCCAGTTCTTGGTGGTATCCACAACCATAGATAATTTGCTGGGAAGATCACCATGTGACTCAGGGATAAAATCTACCATTAAAGGTCAAAGATATCTACTTAGAACTGCATTCCTGGCTTCCAAGCCCATCCCCTTACACACAGAGTCCACAGCAGGGAAAATAACCTTTCCCGGGCACAATGGTTTTCATCAGCAGATGGAGTAAGCGTTTCCCAGAACTTTGGACCTGCTAGTTAGCACCGCAGTCTTTCAAAAAGGGACAAAGCCATCCCCAACAACTCAATATTGAGCTTCGTGTGCAATTTCAGCTAGTGAATGTCATGAATGACATGGATGACTCTTACCTGAAGTGCTTTGTAAGAGACAAGGCAGTTGTTCACGGATAGATGAATAACTGAGTAGGGAATAGTAGCAGTAGGGAAGCAGTGGGACACAGAGGCAACAGGGTGCTCGAGGTCCCATCATTTCTTCACAATTTTACTTAACACCAGCCCAGCCTCTGGGAAACAATCCCAACTTCAAGTTTTTCCCCTCCATCTTAAATGCTTTTCAAAAGTGATCCTTTTATTCTGTGGTTTGGGAGGAGGGCGGGATGGGGGAAAGTCCACTTTGCAGCTTTGTGAGAAGAGAAGAGAAGAGAAGAGAGCTGTGTCAACTCTCACAGGCTGCCAAGCCTTTTTTTTTTTTTTTTTTGGCAGAAGTGCTGGGGATATTTCACCAGGGATAATTTATCATGCTTGCTTTGGGTGTTCCAAATCTGCAAGCTGTGGCTAATTTCCAGAGACGGCAGGGCAATAAACTCCACTCTCTTAAAAGAAAAACAATAACCGCATCACCTTTCAATTAAATGGGCCATGACAAAACGAACAGGCACAGCTGATCAGAGATATTCAGAAATCCTCAGAAAGCCTGAGCGTGGCCACCAGTGGTGGGAATGACGACGGTGTGGCTCAAGAAGCCTGGATTGAGGGTCTTAGGAATGGGCCCATGCCTCTGCTTCTACATCTGCCTCTCTATACTTTTTCATGTATGAATAGGCACACACATGCACACGTGAACCCTCACATGTTCAAGACCAAAACACACCACTGTTGGATGCTGACAGAGGAATTACGGCCTCTTTCACTATGAATCCAGTGAAGTCTTTCTCACAGTCCCTGAAGTCTGCTTTTCCCAACTCCTTTCTCACTCTCCAGGCGCCCTCACAGTGCCTCCTGATCATCCAAGGCCCAGTAGAGCAGGAACCAAACAGCACCTCCCTCCAGATCAGTGAGCCGTGCTGGGATGTGCCCTCACCCCCTCAGCTCTCCCTAAATATAACTGCCGCCCTTTATACTTTCCAGGCGAGGAGGGGTCCAGAAGTCACTTAGCAGATCGTCTATTTGTACATTATGTTAACTCATATCACAGATCAGTATTTTATAGGGAATTTCCAGGCCAACGTTCAAAGGAATAACAGATGGTGGGCATTTTGAGCGGGCAGTTAGTGCATAAAAAGAGGGGCGTGTGGGCCTGAAAATCTCATCCCAAGTAGGACGCCACCTTCAGATGCTCCTACTACTTTGGTGGTCCAGGATCACACCATCTGCTTCTATGGACATCCCAAGTACCTGCTCATTACAGAACCTAGCCCAGGACCACACAATGTGCCTCTAACGTTAGGGTAGGAGCCCCAGTGATGTGAGTTTTGCAGCACAGGAGAACTCAGAGGTCAGTGAGGCATGAGTTGTTTCTCTTTCCTCTCCAATTAACACAGCGCAGGCTGCTAGCTTAGTTTTGACCTTTTGACTTTTGTTTGTACAGATTTGTTCATGATTTGACAGGATCAATACCTGTGGAGCACAGAACCAGCTTGGGCCAGTCTCTACTTTCAAATTCAGGAATGCTGTAAAGTAAGACAGGGTCTAATGGGTTTTGTAACGCACTAGACATATTTTCCTAATTTTGCGGGGGGATGGTCATCCATATGATTATGTCAATAGCTGCCCTCTCCTGCCCTGCTAAAGTGTTTATAAGGGTGCAGCACACAGAACTCAATATATGTTAGTTTTCATCTTCAAGACCTATTCCAATCATATTTCACAGCCCCCAGCTCCAAACCCAAATTGAGCTCCCCTCCGATCTTTCCTAATCCTACCCAACTCCTCTGTTCTGGTCTGACACCTGACAAAGTAACCTGCATTTAGGGGGTGGCTGTGGGTTGACAGATAAGCCTTGACAGATAAGCCTTCCTCATGTATGTTACTTGTTGACCTGAACCTCTCCTTTGGGCTTCAGTTTCTATCAGGCTTTGCCTCTGTCCTGTATGATTTTTCAGATGCTTTTCTTCCCTGCCCTCAAGTTCTTTCTGTTTAGGTAACAAGAGGTCATCTTTCGGGAAGCCATCTAATGCTGCTCTTGGTGTCCTTCTGAGCTCAGGATTCTTCCTACTTTAGAGTGAACTGAAATCCCAACGTCTATTCCAGACTATGTGCCGAAGCCAGTGAAATACAACTACAAGGTAAGGTCTTGCTAAAATGATTCCACCTGTCGGTCTGTGAAATGACAAGTTTGAAGATTTTAATCACAACATTGACACACACGGTGCTAAGTTGTTACAGTTTTGTAACTTAACCAATAAGCTGGTCTAAGTTTTACCTGCATGGCAACAGAACTGAGGTTAAAAAGTGAAAAATATTGGGCTTCCCTGGTGGCGCAGTGGTTGAGAGTCCGCCTGCCAATGCAGGGGATGTGGGTTCATGCCCGGGTCCGGGAAGATCCCGCATGCCACCGAGCGGCTGAGCCTGTGCGTCCGGAGCCTGTGCTCCGCAACAGGAGAGGCCACAACAGTGAGAGGTCTGCGTACCACCAAAAAAAAAAAAAAAAAAGTGAAAAATATTAAGTAACCATATACTTAATTTGTATTTTACCTCATAGAGAACAATGCTGTATTCTGAAATAAATCAACATGTGGTAGATAGGCTGCATGAAGGCATGCTTCACATCCAGGCCTAGAGGCCCAATATTAAGAGGAAGGGAACAACTAATTTGTCTCAGTGGTGTAGCAAAGGGATGCAGCCTTCAGAATGTCATGGGAGATTCTATTTCAACTACTTCCAGTTAACTTGAAAATCTATTTAACTCTGACATTGTTGTTAATGAAAATTGCAATTAATAAACCCTCTGGTTCTAAATTTCACTTTATCGGTATTTCTCCCTTCTGCTACCTATTAGTACGCCTGGACTACTAGGCTTGCATTTTAAAAATGCCCTTTTCCCCACTGCTAGCTGTGTTTTGTTTTGGTAAACTGATTGAAAATTGTGTGTAATTACTGCATTGTGAAAAAGGGAATGGCAATAAATTAGGCAGAACATTTTTGAATAAAATATCAGCAGCTAGAAAGACTGTTTCTGAATCTCGACAAATTTGGTATGACCAAGTAGGTTAAAATTACCATGATACATTTTTATTGACTGAATTTTATGTCTATGGAGCAGAAGGGGGAAAAGAGGAAGCACACTGTAGGCCTTCGCCTATGTATTTTTCTGATTTTACGGATGATTACGTTTATCTAGGGCCACTAATGCTTTATAAAAGATGAACACATTCTTCTGGGAGGAAAAGCCAATGAATTTCCTTGTGTGCAGAGACTGGTAACCTTGTTTCTTCTATCTTAGGTTTCAGCGGAACACCCTCATCTTTGGATGAAAAATGCTGATCTTTGGATGAAAAATGCTGACCAGTGTGTTCTGGGAATCTTGGCTCACCCCGAGGCTAAGAGTGCAGTGTCTTGGCCACATGCCCAGCTTTTGTAGCAGGGAGTTACCCCTGAGTGCTTTTTTTAACTTACACTAAAGTTGTGACTTAGAAAGCAAGATCTGCTAGGGCATCAGAGGAAACTGGGCTTTCCCTTTATAACTATCAAAATCAAGTCTTAATTCTACTTGGAATCCTCAACTGGTCTCCTTGGTCTGATATCATCACCATATTCATAAAAATCTTGGTGGGAGAAGTTAAGGAGAGAAGAGGGCATGTAGGCCTCCCCAGTTTTGGGGAACTCAATCTATGTGCCCCTGTCCATGGGGATGCAGGAGAGGGGCTGGGTAGTGAAGGTAAATCCAGTTGTGTGTGTATCCACAGAGGAGCAATGGCAGAGAACAAGGAGAAAGGGAAAGTAAAGGGCAGCTGTCATTGACCTTGTAGGCTTGCTGCGTGGGATTAAAATGTAGAAACCAGCTGAGGCCTCCAAGGAGTGATCATGGCAACTGCCTCATCCCTTACTGTCAGCACATGGCAAAGTTTGCTGTGGAGAGGATAGCAGGGAATTCTTGCCAAACAATGCAGAATATTGGTAATGTTTTCTTCAATTTCTCATCAACCCATAAGAGATCATGAGAGACATTAGAAATTCTCTGTCCAATTCAATGTTGGTAAAGTATTCCAAAGCAGAAGAAATAGAAATGGAATTGAAATAATACGCCTTGGAAGCTCCTTCAGTGATGCTTTCAGATATATAACAAAACTTGTCAACATTTTAAAATAGGCCTCAAACACCACAATCACAAGGTATTTTCCCCCCTTCGGCCTTACATTCTAATAAGCTGTTAGCCTACCTAACAAGTAAAGGTCTTCTAAAATCACTTGAGCTTATAGCAGTGATGCTTTTATTTTGTTTTAAGTTTTAGAAATAGCCATAAAGGAGTCAAATCAGTGTCTTAATTGGCATTATAATGTCCATAAGAGAGATGTGATTATAATTCAGTCTCCCATCCATGAGATGGTTTGAAAATTGTGATTTAGCCCTCGTAGAGCTTCCTTACAATAGGATAATTTTTAACAAATCAATGTCTTTCTCTCAGAGTTTGGTTAGGCAGAATTTGATTGAAATTGCACCTAGTAAATAAGATTATTTTTATCTTGTTTGAGAGACATAGATCACTATTTCTTATGTTTCATTTTTTTCATCTCAGGCAAATAAGGCCAACCTTTCTTGGCTCTTCTTGTATCTCTGAGTCTCCAGCCTTACAGCTGGCTGGCAACGATATTGAGAAAGAATGATTGTGGCTATGACTTAATAGGTATTTCTCTGAAGAAAAAGGAGAAATAGAGACAAAGGAAGAGGAAAAAGACAAGGGAGGAGTAGGAAGGAGGGAAACAGTGGAGGGAAGAAGATGGAAGGGAAAGGGAGGTAAGAGAGAAGGGGGTTGCGAAGAAGGAGAAAAGAATTTAAGTTGTCAGAGCTTCCACGGGAGTGCCAACTCAGACAGCTGAGACACCTCTAACTTGGCTTCTTTACCTCCTTGCGAGGGAAGAACAGCACTATTTCCGAAGGAGGTCATGAGGGAGTCTGACTTAAGCTAGATGCTTTGCCATCACTGCTTGGGTGCTTGTTGGAAGGTCCCAAGCCAGGCAGCCCATTGGACACAGGTTTTCATGCATTTGGTTTGCCATAGGCTGGCCAGCTAGCCAGCTAGTCTGGGGACTGGTTTAGCCTCATAGCTCTTCTATTTTCTTTTCCTGACAAAGCAGTACTTCCATTAAGAAAAAGGCACTCAGCTATTAATTTCTGCGAACTCTGAACCTGGCCAATGAAACAGAAGCATGTGCAATTTCGTGTCTATTTTAGGGCATGGATATGGGGGAGATGAAAACTCTGCTTGGCTTAGAGCTCTGTGCATTCATCTCACTCTTCCCAGCTCTGTCTTCTTTGTTCATCCTTTTCCTGACAGGTTGCCTGATGGTTACAAGAACTGTGCAGGATTGTAACGGGCTCAGACTGGATGGAGGAGGGAAAGACCATGGGAATAGATCCCTTTCTTCTTAATAGTTTAAAAAAATAACTTTTTCTTAAGAGAATGCCTTAGTGATCTTACGTACGAGTCATTGCTATAATGCTTTATTTTCTGAGGGGGGGAAATTAAAACCCTATATACTATATAATTGTACCCCTATATTCTTTCTCTCTCTCCGAGGTTTTGGAAATTACTGGCAGAAAAAAAAAAAAGACCCATTTATACCTAGTCTCTGGTGCTTCACTGATAACTACATCACAATTTTTAATATACTAAATGTTGGCCCAGAGAGCAAGCAGCAAACAATGGGTTATAGATACAAATGATTAAATACCTGTTTGATTCACTTCAATGAAGTAAATATTTTTATCACAAGAACAGCTTTTTTTCCTAATCTGTTGGATTGTCAGTGTATTAGAAGTGAGTATATTCTAATCTATAAAGGAGAAGTGGGGAAGGATGAGCAAGACGTTTGCCCCGTCTCCATAATCATCAGAGACAAAAGAGGAATGAGCCTTCACGAATCAGAATGGGTCTTGCCCAGAAATTACACAGGTAACCACCTAAGCGGTATGGGCCCAGCATAGTTTCGCCACAAATACATCCACCACAAAGATACTAAAGTGCCTAGAATTTCCACTATGTAGGGACTCAGAGGTGATATGATTTGGTAGGTAAATGATAGCTAATTGTCTAGTGAGATGGAGTCACTTTAACTGATCATGTTGCTCCTTACTCTTTTTTTTCTTAAATGTTTATTGCATCTCTGAGTTTGTGTACTGAGAATCATAACCTGCCCATTTGTATTCTTTTTTTTTTTGCTGCGTTTGGTCTTCGTTGCTGTGCGCGGGCTTGCTCTAGTTGCGGTACATGGGCTTTGCATTGCGGTGGCTTCTCTTGCTGCAGAGCATGGGCTCTAGGCGCGCGGGCTTCAGTAGTCGTGGCACGCAGGCTCAGTAGTTGTGGCTCGTGAGCTCTAGAGCGCAGGCTCAGTAGTTGTGGCACACAGGCTTAATTGCTCCGTGGCATGTGGGATCTTCCCAGAGCAGGGCTCGAACCCACGTACCCTTCATTGGCAGGCGGATTCTTAACCACTGCACCACCAGGGAAGTCCGCTCCTTACTCGTTTTTTTTTGTGTGTGTGGTACACGGGCCTCTCACCGCTGCGGCCTCTCCCGTTGCGGAGCACAGGCTCCGGACGCGCAGGCTCAGCAGCCATGGCTCACGGGCCCAGCCACTCCGCGGCATGTGGGATCTTCCTGGACCGGGGCACGAACCCGCGTCCCCTGCATTGACAGGCGGACTCTTAACCACTGCGCCACCAGGGAAGTCCGCCCCTTACTCTTTTTAACTGAACAACAAAGGTATAGGCTTAGCGGGAGACGAGGCTGTCTCTCAGAGGCTGATCGGGGTCCTTGGGGGAGGTTTGAAAGGATTGAGACTCTATGAATGAAAAAGCTTTAAGAAACAGTCAGAGAAGCCAAAGGGTTACCTTGCCTCTCCCAGATTTGCTGGGATTCAGGTCTTCCTAAAAGCCCCTGATTAACTTTACTGTTTAGAACAGGAAGATACTGAGAGCTACAACTCAATTACTTTATGAGAAAAGAAGCAGACTCGCATGAAGGTGACGAAGTCATAGCTGGAAAGGAAGACTATTCTAGGATGTGTTTGGCACTGTACTAGGTGGTCGGAGGTTCACATACCTCATCCAGTGCAGTGACTACCAGCCACGGCCATGCGTCTCAATCACCCGTGCAAGTGAAAAATACATAGTCTGCCTACCGTGTTCCAGCCCACCACCCACGAGAGAATCCACTTGCTTAGGCTTTGGGTTAGTGCTAGGCAAGTGTAGTTTTTTTAAAAACTTCACAGTGATTCTGAGTCCCTGCAGGGTTAAGAACTATTTGTTGAATTCTCACAATTCTGTAAGGCAGGGATATTATTCCATCTTCTCCAGAAGATGAAAGTGAAGTTCATATTTGACCAATTTCAGGGGACTAGAACTCGGGTCTATAATTTCCAGTTCCTTCGTTTTCCCATTTCATACAACAGCTTCCCTGGGACGCTGAAGCCTTAGGTTTTGAGGAGATAACCATGGGACTTCCAACTGTATTCCACTATGTCCTCAGGGGTTGTTCCAAGAGACACCAAGAAATATATCTGCTGACAGCAGGGTATACAGAAGAGAGACCAGAAACTGGCATTGCAGTAGTTTTTTTTTTTTTTTTTTTTTTTTTTTTTTTTTTTTTTTTTTTTTGCAGTACGTGGGCCTCTCACTGTTGTGGCCTCTCCCGTTGTGGAGCACAGGCTCCGGACGTGCAGGCTCAGTGGCCATGGCTCACGGGCTCAGCTGCTCTGGGGCATGTGGGATCCTCCCGGACTGGAGCACGAACCCGTGTCCCCTGCATCGGCAGGCGCACTCTCAACCACTGCGCCACCAGGGAAGCCCCATTGCAGTAGTTTTAATCGTGGTTAGTTGTGTGACTATGGGCATGCCACCATGCTAAGCCTCAGTTTCCTCATTTGTATGACAGGGCTGATAAACAATATCTCAAATTGCATTTTAATATTAAATGAGAAAAACATATAAGGGAGTTAAAATAGTGTCTGGCATTTAATAGGCACTCCACAAGTAGTAGTTCTTTTTGGCTCCCAATAATCTTCTCTTGGCCAGATACTGGCATTTGTCCCACTCTTCTCTGTTCCCTTTTTCTTTAAACAAAAGAAGGTGGTGATGGGGTAGAAGGCACTAGACATGGGATACAGTCAAAGATTATAATGAATCGTGAAGCATCTCTCTTATACCCAGTGGAACATACACAATTTCTATATAAGGGGCTCGATATAAGAGCCAGGTTGGGGCTTCCCTAGTGGCGCAGTGGTTGAGAGTCTGCCTGCCGATGCAGGGGACGCGGGTTCGTGCCCCGGTCTGGGAGGATCCCACATGCCGCGGAGCGGCTGGGCCCGTGAGCCATGGCTGCTGAGCCTGCGCATCCGGAGCCTGTGCTCCGCAATGGGAGAGGCCACAACAGTGAGAGGCCCGCGTACCACAAAAAAAAAAAAAAAAAAAAAAAAAAAAAGAGTCAGGTTGGAACAGGGGACTTATCTCCAAGCCGTGTTCGCCTTTGGCTATCAAGTCCTTTATTTTCCTCTTAGAAGGTGCTCTGGGGGGGGGGATGGCTGACGGAGACAGGGGTGGGGAGGTGAAAGCCTCTCCCAAGATGCCTCTTGGTGATACCACTCCTCAAGCATCATACTTTACCTTGGCATGGGTTGGATAAACAGATTCTTCTGGTGTAATCTTATGAGCTGCTAGATGTAGACAAGTACGGTTACCACTTGAATGGTGAGCCTCAGTGTTAGAATTGCTCTACTTATACTCTGCTCTGCAGGCCATCCTGATGCTTTTACATAAACGGTGAGCTCCACTCGCTCAGCAAACAAATAAATAAGACAAGAAACAATGCTCTCTTCACACAGGTTTATGATGAATTCACAAGCCAGCTTCACTTCCAATTATGCTGGCTAACTTAACCCATTTTAAATTACCTGAGATGACAGCTGGTTTTATAGTTTTCCCTCGAAAAGTCAGCCCTTGATATGACAGTTACTTTACAAGCACAGCTGGGAGCCTGCTGGGTGATAGGCAGGGCAAGGGACGGCAAATTGGGCCAGTTCAACACAATTACTCAAATTTAGCCTTGCTGGGTCTATGCAGCTATTCTGTAGTTACACAACGCTCACAGGCTCCAGAGAGGATGGAAGTTTGGAAGCATTATATACCATCTGGATTCTCTGTACTACAAATTTCTGTGATTTCAAGTGTCAGTTTTGCGGTCCATAAGAAATTGAAATGGAGGTTTGGGGAAATCACAGGCTATAGGTGGGAACCACACACCTGCTCAGGGACAGGGAAGTCCTAGAACGCCAAGGCACTTGAGAATAATGTGGTTTCTGTACACAGGCCTTGCCTCTGGATCCTTCCTCCAGAGCGGAGTCAGTTATAGACACTTAGCATTCTAGAAAGGGCCTGGCTTCTCCCACCTCACCCCTCTCCACTCTGGGGACAGAGAAGAACCAACACTGTAGGCATTAGACTGACTTGCCTTTTGTTTCCTTCTGAGATGAAGTGGAAGTATCATTGACTAATGTGTCTACACTTGAATGTCCGTAAGAGTAGCAAATGCAGGTGTCCAACTGTTCATGAATGATCTAAAAGATTAGCTTGTAGCTTTTAGCATAATCCTGAAATTAGTTAACGGAACTACCACTAATGAGCATTTATTAATAGAGGCAACTGAAGTAATCCTGCTAACGTAACGGCCAGGAGGGATAATAAAACAAGTGGACAAATCAAACCTAATTCTGTTTGGTATCATAGTAGCTCTCTTGAAAAATTTAGAGCTGGAAAACACACTAGCTGTTAGTGTGATTAGAATACAACTAAAACGGTTTAGCAACAGGGGCACTGCTTGGTGGGGCTCACCATCAAGTTTTTTGTTTTGTTTTGTTTTGTTTTTGTTTTTTTGCGGTATGCGGGCCTCTCACAGCTGTGGCCTCTCCCGTTGCAGAGCACAGGCTCCGGACGCGCAGGCTCAGCGGCCATGGCTCACAGGCCCAGCTGCTCCGCGGCATGTGGGATCTTCCCGGACCGGGGCACGAACCCGCGTCCCCTGCATTGGCAGGCGGACCCTCAACCACTGCACCACCAGAGAACTCCTCACCATCAAGTTTTAAATGGGGTGGTGGATAGTTGTGCTTCAAGACCCTCTTTTTCCATAGGACCTGTCTTGATTATTTTTACTGAGTGTCAACGCTTTGATTGTTTCTCTGAACTCTTCCTACATAACAAGGTGCCCATGCTTTTTAAGACAACATTTACTTTTGCATGGCTTTTTGTTTTACGGGTGTCAGTACAGTCTCCACAGCGGTATTATTAGCAACAGAAATCAGGGACCCTATTTATAATAGGATGTCTTCCCTAACTCTCTTCCTTCTCTCCAACTGTACCTCAGGGTTGAATGACTCCCATATTCCGTGATCTCATGGAGTGTTTTGTTACCTGTTTTACACCCTAATCATACCATATTCAAATAACGACTAACTCCTTGATGAGGTTTTTGGAATCAGTGACTGTCTTTTCTCTCTCATTTCCTACACCTAGCATCAGGCTCTGCACAATGCCTGGGCAGTGCTGAGTATTTGTGACCAGTGGAATAGTCGTGTTGTATACATTCAGTTTGTTCTTCTGTCTTAGGGTCTAGAAATGGTTATTATTCACATTTTACATACACAGAATTCAAGGCTTGCTGGTGAATAAATACCCCCAAGAGGAAATGCAATCAACATATGTGTTTAAAATTACTTTTCTCTTTCCACATGCAATCATTTATCTAATTTATGAAACCAATTTGCTGGCTGGAGAGGATTAAAGGTGGTGGCATAGGAAGATCCTGAACTCACCTCCTTCCACAGACACAACAAATTTACAACTACATATGGAACAATTCTCTTGGAGACAGTCCTGAAAACTAGATGAACTGAGCCTCTGCAGCAAAGGGTTAAAGGACAGCACTGAGACAGGTAGGAAAAGCAGAGAGATAGTCTCACCAAAGGAAAAACCACAACCTAGTTGCAGCGATCCACAATTGGGAGGGACCACAAAGGTATAGATCTTTTCCCTGAGGAGTGAGAGATTCAAGCTCCACGTTAGGCACACCAGCCCCTAGATCCTGCACAAGAGAGATGAGTCCCTAAAACACTTGGCTTTAAAAACCAGCAGGGAATACATCTAAGCAAACCTTAGAACTGCAGGAAATAGAAAACCCACTCTTAGAGGGCCTGTATTGGAGAGTCACTTGACCTGCAAATCAGCACAAAAACAACAGGTTGAAAAACACATGGACCATAGGTGAAGGGGACCCACTTATTAATCTTGAAGTGTCTGCCAGAGAGGCAGGAACCAGTTGGGATGTTCCCTGGAGACTGAGGCACTGGTTGGAGCCATCTTTGTGACCTCAAGCTACCTTGCTAATACTGGTGGGTGCCATTTTGAAATTCTCCTTCTAACCTGTTAGCACCAGTGGACATGCCCCACTGAGCACCCTGCCCAATCCTGAGCATCGGCTGGGCCTCAAAGCCAGCAGAGCAAGAGCCCTTCCCACCAGCAGCCCTGCCCACGAGTGTGTTGCGGTAGCAGCCACGGCCCCGCAGCAACAAGACTGTGCATGCATCCCTCATAGGAGATACTCCTTGAATATTTGGGCTCTGCTACCAGGAAGGATTGTGCCTCTGAGCCTCACAGGACATCTCTCTCTCAATTAAGGCCTCTCTTTAAGACTGGAAGAGATAGCTGACTTACCTAATACAGAAAACAAAGAGAATTAGTCAAAATGAGGAGATAGAAGAATATGTTCCAATCAAAAGAACAAGATAAAACCTCAGAAAAATAACTAAACAAAATGGACATAAACAATCTACCCAATAGAGTGTTAAAAGTAATAGTAATAAAGATGCTCGCTGAACTCAGAAGAATGGATGAACACAGTGACAACTTCAACAAAGAAAGGGAAAATATAAGAAAGTACCAAACAGAAGTTATAACTGAACTGAAAAACTCAAAAAATTAAGAATATGGTTCCCATATGACCCATCTATTCTTCTTATGAGTCTTTATCCGAAGAACATAAAAACACTTGTTTTAAAAGGTATACGCACCCCTATGTTCATTGCAGCATTATTTACAATAGCCAAGATATGGAAACAACCGAAGCATCCATCAATAGAAGAATGGGTAAAGAAGATGTAGTGTATATACATAATAGAATACTACTCAGCCATAAAAAAGAATGAAATCCTGCCATCTGTGACAACATGGATGGACCTTGAAGGTATTATGCTAAGTGAAATAGTCAGATAAAGAAAGACAAATACTATATACTCATTTCTATACTATATGATTTCTATACACTATACTCATATGTGGAATCTAAAAAAACAGAACAAACAAACAAAAGAAAACAAAAACAAACTCATAGATACAAATATCAGATTAGCTCTTACTGGGCGGGGGGGGTGCCAGGTGAGCAAAATGGGTAAAAGGGGCCAACTATATGGTGGTGGGTAGAAACTAGACTTACGTTGGTGATCACTTTGCAGTGTCTACAGATGTTGAATTATAATACTATATACCTGAAATTTATATAATTTTAAAAAAGAAAAACAAAACAACAAGAAAAACCCCGATTTGCCTTGATGACTGCCCTTAGTAAGCAAAGTTGTTGACAAAGCCCTGTTCCCTGCTGCGAAATACAGAACTTCACATAATTGTTATTCTTCACATTATTTCTCAGTGTAAAGGATACCCAAGCACTGGCATTACATATGTAATATCTTTCTTCCTTCCTGCAGTTGCTATTAGCTTTAACTATGCTGATGCACAGACCACGTATACACCAAACAAGAACCAAATATGCCTACATGAGAATTCACAGACCTAAAGCAGCAACCTGGAGTTCACTTTAACTTTTAGGCATACATGACGATGTGGAAAAGGCTGCGGAAAATGCTGCCATCTACATTGGAACGACACTGGAATGACAGCCAATTGGAGGCAGTTGCAGCTGTCTGAGAAACAAAGTTAAGGAATCTGATACCAGAAGCAAAGGCTGCAGCCCAAATCTCAGGCTGTCAAAAGCCCTGCTGTGAGGCCTGGCACAGGCAGTAGTGGACTGGCATCAGTGAGCTTCACTTAATGAGAAGACCCCTAGGTCTTCCTTGCGGGCCCATTCCATTACTGCCATATTCTAGTCCTCGTTAAAGGTTTGTGCAGCAGGAGCTTCTCACATACAGACATCTGCTGCCATCTGTATGGAAAGCACAGAGGGTGGTTAGAAGTAGTTTAAAACAAACCTGTTTTGAGGCACAAATAGTCAAGTACCTAGATTTTATCTGCAAACCATTGGGGGAGGAGTGTGTGGAATCAAGCTACCCCTATGGTTATGGACATTATATGCTAAATATTTTGGTTATGTGAAGGGTGCTCAGTTTTCAGTTCTTGCAAATAATGTGTTTTGCTAAATTGTTTCCCTTTTGTTAAGCATAAGGAAGGGAAATCAATTGTTCTTTTCATGTATTCAAGCCATCATTTATTGAAAGGCTACTATGTGCCAGTCATGGTTAACTTCATAATGGTTATGCACTAAAATGTCCAGGTGCTAACAAATTGTGTTCATTTTTGTACATAACCTAATAACCATAACCATAAAGCTGAACTTTATTATTACCTTTCATTTAGACTCTGTCCCCAAAAGCTATTTATTTGGCTGTTGTTCACAAATAAATTGGATTTGTTCCATGTGCAATTAACAGGGATAAAACTTGAGTAGAAAAGGTGCCAGAGATAGCAAATGACCTCTGACCCCACCACATTGCATGAATACTATTTTAATAATTATTAAAAAATAGAAAAATAAAAATGCCACTTCAATAGGAATTAATTTTTTTGTACATAAAGAAATTTGTATTTAAGAACACAAATCACACAACTTAGGGATTAATTAAACAGAAAACACTTCAAAAAATCAATTGTCAGAGAAACCCCTTAATTCCTTTCAAAGCTGAATGAATGTGTCCTCGCATTAATCTCTCGTTTTTTCTATGCAGCTGCAAAACTTCATTCGTTTAGTCAATCAAGAGTTGAGATTATTTGCAAGACTCTCTATTGACAAATGTCCCCCCAAAATACTTAGAGTTCTCCCTATTTCCACAGCACTGCCCACTGTTGTTAATGTGCTTCATCTCCATGTCCTTTCCTGGGAAGATTCACTATGATCCTCTGATGACTGTACTTCTCTAAAAATGCTCTGGAAACAGGCTGGCAAGATCTGTGTTGTATGTCATACGCATTATCTTTTGCTCCATTGAATTCTGTGTTTGGTTTGTGTGTGTGTGTGTGTGTGTGCATTTGCTTATTGAAGGAGCAGTTATTCATGTGCAAAAGAAAAAGTATTAGGAAAAAGTATGTTGGTTGAAGCTATAAATAATGTACATCTAAGAGAGCCTAGTTACTAATGACCATGACATCAGTCCCGAAAGCTAGATAAGTTCCTGTCTTACTTGAGGGACTTGTTGCTGTTGATCTGGGAAAGATCCTAGAATCAACTAAACCAAAACTCTTATCATTTAGATTTGGAACTGAGGTCTAGAAGGATGGATTGATTCCTTACAAGTTCCAGAGCTGGCACCTGAGCTGTGGCTACACTATTTCTATAGATCCCCAGTTTGGAACTTTTCCCTGGACTCCCGGCTCAAAGGCAAGCCTTTTCATCGTATTATGAGAAGGGTACTGGCTTCTCGTGAACTTCAGCCAGTTCAGAAACATCGTGGGTTCCTTTAAAGACTCAGCCTTTGCTCAGTTGGCTTTGTCTGCCCCTGTTTTTCTATATACAAATCTTCAGCTCCAAACGAATCCTGGACACTTCTGCCTTTTTGCTGTTCTGACTTTGTACCTTTCCCACTTCTTAGAATGCTCTGACCCTCATCACTTCATTCTAATTCCATTTGTACACATTCCAGAGGCTGGCTTCTATCCTAAGAGCTCACACATTACATCTTCGGTCAACTGAGAAGCACTATTTAGATCCACAATGTAAAACAAAATAAACACTTGCCTTCACCTGTTTTATAATCTTAGTTCAACAAGTGAGACATTTATAACTTTATGTCTCAACTTTTACTTGATCACTCAAAGGATGAACATGATAGACAGGAACATGATAGACAGGAATGGCTCAGTGAATGGAAAATGTTTATGTGCTGTTCAATTTTCCATTAAAATTATAATTGAATACTGTTTAGAATGAATGATCATATATAGATATTTAATATAAAATTGACTGCAAATTGTGTATGTAAACCATGTCCAGCTCTTTATCATATTCACTGTACTTTCATAAACAAATTAAAAGGATGGCTCTGCTTGTTCTCCATTTAGAAGAGCCCCTCTGTCTTATTTTTCAAAGCTTAATTCACATGGGAGGGAGTTCTCCACAGCCACATATCTGCTGCCATTTATGTGGGAAGCAGAAATAGGGAGCATGGCTAGGAGCAGTTTAAAACAAATCTGTTTTGATGCATAAGTAGTCAAATGCTCAAACTATATCATCAAGCCAAGGGTGTGTGTGGAAATCAAGCTTGACCACCTCTCTCAAGCCTTGCTTGATTTTCTCAACTGGACCCACTGCTTCTCCGAACTGGACTCATTGCTGCTTGCTAAAATCTTCCTGGCCTGCTTCGTCTTAGGATACAATATAAGGAATACTCAGTGTTTCTAGAAGAGTGATAAATGCCCCTTATGCAAGAGAAGTTGGGGTTCTTGGCACAATTTTTTCCTGAACTGAAAAAGGTGGCATGAAAGATATAAAGCAAAACTGGAGTTACATTTTGATGAGTCTAATAAATGTACACATATAAGAAACGGAAAATATATATTACCCTTTTGTCATTAACATCTAACTTGGGAGCATGTACCTAATATACATCTGTAGATCTTTATAGTTGCTCAGGATTCGAAATTTTCCCATTTTATCTCCATAGGTGACACTTCGCAAGGATGGCTATCTATTTCTTTCAAAATGGCTGTATCAGCCCTCTATTTTCACCTCCTCTTTTTTTTTCCTCCTCAATTCAAGGTCAAACTACTTAATTCATTTCTTCCAGGACTCTCTTCGAGTTTCCCCACCCATATCATGAATCTGGCATTCTCACTGTTCTCTTAAAAGTAATTCTTCTCCAGGGCTCCTTCCACTTATCTCCTCCCCTGAGTTTCTGGCAATTATGTTCTCTCATCTCTTTCATGTAAATCTCACTTGAAAGACAAGCTCCTCAGGTTAAGCTGCTGTGAGGTGTGTGCATTTCTCATCAAGAGACAGCAACGCCTACATCAATAGCAGCCACCTTCACTATCACCTGTGAAAGCAACTTACTTTGGGAAACAATTTTCTTTTTTCAGCATTCCTGTTTGAATGTGAATCCAGCCCAGGACAGGGACACCAGAGCCCGGTCTGGCTGTCCCTGGGCTCTGGCCTGGGATACTTATAACGTGGGGGGCACTGGACTACGGACTGGAGAGGTGGACAACAGGAGTAAGATAAAAATCCTGAGATGAAGAAACTTACCATCTAATAGAATAAAGCTGTGCCCTAAGATAGAGCAGGCCAGGAAGGTGTTAGCAAGAAATGGGTCCAAAGAGTAAAGCCAAGTTTAAGAGATGTGGTAGATCATTAAAGGTCAAGGTAGACGAAGGGTCAGAATCTAATTAGGGGTTTGTGGAAGCAGAAACCAACCCTGAGGAGACCTTGGCCATGACCAAATGACTATTTTCACCTGTCTTCTTCTGAGCCCTCAATTCTGTTTAGGCTCCCATGTTATAGGAATATAACAGAAGGAAATCAGGGGCATCTAGGTAGGTGTGTCCTCTTTTGGTTGGCACATAGATGCTCTGATTACAGAGTGTGCTATTTTCAGAGAGATGGAGCATGTAAATACAGCATGGGTTACTATTTTGGGGGCTTCCAACTTTTTTTAAGGAATGACAAGGGTTACGCATTCAGGGTGATGTGCTATTTAGATGGCATCTATCTATGCAAAGAGATTGGAGATTAGGAGGTTCCAGTTAAGAGAAGGAGATTTAATCCATATCCTCAAATAGAATGGACTTGTAGAAGCAATCCTAATAACTTTCTGTTACTGTCCAACATTTTGTTTTACGTGGCAATATCTTCCAAGTAAGAGCTATGAAGTAAGTCTTCAAAATTCCTGAAGTCTGTACATTCTATGAAGTGAAGTATGAGATTCTATTATATAAAGTAACTCAAGTATTGTTCAAAGATTTGCTTTTATGAATAAGTCTTTTATGAAAATTTTTTCCTTCTGGAGGAAATTAACATATATCCTTATGTATAGAAGCTATTCTCTCCTAAGAGTAACAATGTAGGTGCTCAGATGTTATTTGCAATTAATTTACCTTTACAGTGATAATTGCAGTAACCTTTTAAATGATCACACACACACCCCCCCCAGAACTCCCACCTGTCACTGCTGCCATGGAAACGGTTCCAAAACATAAGATACGATTCTGTTATTGAGGCCGTATCATTTCCCAAATGAATTTTAATGAAACTGTGGCAGGTAAAATAAATAAATAAATAATTTTCTGGAGGTTTCTAAATTATTTAGTGAAATTTGCAACTAAAATCTGACTAAAACCACATGGTGGTAACATTCATCTGAAAGGAAGACAACAGTCAGTAAATGTCAAGCATCCAAAAAGGAACATAAATGAGCTTTATTTAAAGATAAGTGAAGCACCCAAATGCTAGCTCTTTGAGGTTTATCTTTTTTTTTAAAATTAATTTTTATTGGAGTATAGTTTTTTTTAACATCTTTATTGGAGTATAATTGCTTTACAATGTTGTGTTAGTTTCTGCTGTATAACAAAGTGAATCAGCTATATGTATACCTATATCCCCATATCCCCTCCCTCTTGTGTCTCCCTCCCATACTCCCTATCCCACCCCTCTAGGTGGACACAAAGCAGCGAGCTGATCTTCCTGTGCTATGCGGTTGCTTCCCACTAGCTATCTATTTTACATTTTCTAGTGTATATATGTCCATGCCACTCTCTCACTTCGTCCCAGCTTACCCTTCCCCCTAAGGTTTATCTTTAACATTGCCCATTTTCAATCAATATTCCTATCGTTGGTTGAAACATATTTGAGTATTAGCTGCTTGGGTGATGCCTACTAAAATCAGTAAGTTATTGGAAGACTTTTCCTGGTTTCAGTCATCTTTGGGCTTCCTATTGTTATGAGATAAACAGATTTAGAGCAACAGTGTTTTCAGAGCTGGTCTCTCTGGACATCTGTCTCTAAAGGACATCTATTCCAGCCACTTACTTTATAGATGAGGGAACTGAGGCCTAAAAAAGGTGAGTGACTTATCCAAGGTAATAAAAGTTCATGTGGCTGGTCTACAACTCAGGTCCCTGACTTTCCTCCCCACAGGTAATCACTATGCTGCCTTGTGAATTGCAGCCTTCCCTACTACCAGTTAAAACTTTCACGCAGGCAGGAAGTCAAGTTCTGAATTTGAATATCTGAATATTTGAGTATTTTTATTGCCCATTTTTACCTTCAAATGAGTCACTCCAATTTGCTAAATGAAATAACTTTTTCACTTCTCCCTTAAAGTATGTATGTCCTCAACGAATCTATGGATTGCATGGGAATTACTACTTTGTACCTTGAAAACCGAACTAATACCTTCATGTACTAAAAGAAGGGAAAGCTTTCTTGATTTGTAATCATTGCTGCACCTCTTCTGTACTCTGAAGTCGTGCTCATCAAATGTCCCAGGCTCATAATAAAGCCAACTGTGAAAACACTTCTCACCTCCAAGTCAAGAGCCTGGGAAACACATCCATGAGGCTTAACTTAACATTAGCTATCTAATGATGGCTGGGGCTCCAGTGTATTATTTGGAGCACAAAGTTATGGCAGTATACTTGGTGAAAGAAAGCCCTCATGGTCATAAATTATGACTGGGAAATGGGTACTCCCCAAGACAGAGGAGTACTTATTATGTAACTGTCGTTAAGGGTTGCCAGTGTGGCAGGCTCTGAGCCGAGTCTCCGGCAGGGCCAAGGACTCTCCAGGCTCTAGGAGGCCCCTGAGACAGTGTGTCATACAGTGATGATGGGTGGAAAATACTCTCACTGTTCAAGGTGTGATTGTTTTGGCCTCCTCTGCGTTAAGCTTTTGGCACTTGAATGGGACCCAGTGTAACACCACAGCTGGGAAATGACATTATTTGGATTGGGTAAGAGGAGTTTTTGAGTTGAACTCCACTGTAGTATTAGAGAAGGGAAAAATTCCTGCCATATTCAGCAAATCCCAGAGGAGCTATGTCTCTGTCATTCACATGTTCGCACATGAATGTGCAACATAAACACTTTTTTGTATAAATATACAGATACGTTAGATAGGTGAAGTTGTATAAATCTCTATTACTAGAATAATTCATTCCATAAATATTTATTGAGAACTTACTAAGTACCAGGCATGCTGTTCCAGTATGTATATGTGTATACACACATGTCACTTCTAAAATAGAGATAATGAATTCCTTCCTCACAGGTATTAAAGAACACAGCATGAAAAAAACACACAGGGTGTAGGAGTCTGTCATAAATATTAGTTCCCCTTACATCTCTCCTCACTGTCCCCCAGCTTTGAGATACAAACAACTTTTCGGTCCTTCCAAATTCTGCAAAACACCCTCAACAGGGTAGAGGAGGAAGGGTGTGAATGTGGTCCATTGAGGCCCAATTCAGAGCCTGTGACACCCATGCTAAACCCTCTACTTCTAACGATGGACCCCCCAGATCCTGAGAGTGACTTGTCACCTTTCAGATCCAGTAAGGACTGAGAGTTTTTTCATCATAAACATCTGCAACTTTGTTCAAATCTTGTGAAACTAGACAGATAGACTTAGGTACTTTTATTCTCATTATAAAATTAAGATATTTATGTTGTTGAATATTTGAGATAAAACATATACAAAATAAAGTGGAAAAGAATAATAATGTATACTTCTACAATTCAAGCGATGTTGACTCAAGAGTGTATTGTCTGTTTCCTATAGCTTGTTATTGACTTTGGGGGCAGACTCCCAAGAAATGAATATAATGTCTCAATTTTGACTGCGTATATTGTTATATATGGCAGCAATGTCTTATGACTCCCTTAAGCAGTGAAGAAGATGTTTTGTGTAGTGTGTGTGTGTGTGTGTGTGTGCGTGCGTGTGAGAGAGAGAGCAAGAGAGACACACACAGAGAGAGAGAGAGGAAGAATGCATATGAGATTGTTTAGGAGAAATGAATCCACTGGAATTTCACTGCAATCCAGAAATAAAAACGTCAAATATGTTTAAGTAGGCCTGCCTAGTTCTTTGTAAATATTATTTTAGAAAATAAGCTAAAACATAAGGGTAAAAAGCCTACATCTCGCTTTGCATTTGCAAATTAAGCTTATTTCATCAATGGTGAAATTGCTTTGCGTAATTCGTAATCTCATTATCATCCTGGACCCTCCCTGACATGCTGCCTCTGTTTATGTAGCTTCCCCCTGTGGCATGTGCTCTAAGCAGAAAAGGGTATAATTATAAATCTCCATCCACTAACAAAAACAATGGTTGCACCTGGCAGTTCGACTCTCTCTTTGTGAAGCTCTACATAGGAAGCAGAATGGTGCAGATACCATTTTGAATGTGGAAGGCCTAAAACTATTAGGGAAACAGCTGCCACTGGGCACCTCTTTCAACATTTACTCATGGTATCATTTTATCCATCCTGTCAGGAGCCAACCAAGGACCAGAGGTTTGAAGATACTGTGCCTACAATTACTCGATAATTCCAGGAAACAGAGTGATACAACCAAAACTTGTGTTTGAAGGTTTTCCCAGCTTGCTTAGAAAAGAGAGACTAAATTTGTGCCTCTGAGCAAAGTTAGCCAGACTGAAAAGAGAAATTTGAAATGCAGAGTGTACTTTGTGCTATCCCCATTTTTATAAAAGCAAAGCTAATGAGGGTCTGCTCTTTTTTTAACCATTTTTTAAATTGAAGTATAGTTAATTTACAATGTTGTGTTAGTTTCAGGTGTACAGCAAACTGATTCAGTTAAACATATATATATGTATACACATATGTATATTTATATTTTTTATATTACATTTTATAATGTAATAACATTATATGTTATTACAAGATATTGAATATAATTCCCTGTCCTTGTTTATCTAGAGGCTCTGCTCTTTATTCCATGATTATTAAGAATATTTTTCTAAATCTGGGATCTTGGAGGAAATAAATAGTGTCATTATGACAAATCACTCATACTTTTCTTCACCAAACATGTATACAAGTGCCTACTGAATGTCAGTAAGAGCCAGACTAGTGACATCGAAGACTCATTTCAAAGCCCTTAACTTCTACATAAAGTAGCTGGTTGGATATTAAGGAAGCCCCTAAATCTTTAGACTAAGTCAATTCACTACTTACTGGAGTTAAGAAGGTAGAAAAATTTCTCAAGTCTAAATTCAACATTTAAAAAACCAGTGACATCATGGCTTTAGGGTCGGTTTAGCTGTTTTAGACTAAGAAATCCATTCAAAAGGGGCCTGTAGCTCATAACCTCACACTAGGAATATGAACAAAGGAAGGCAATGTTACATCAGCACCATATATTTTTTGAAAGGTATTGCATTTTTCCTTTGTGATGGACTGGCCCATGTACCTGAAAATACATTCACAGTGGAAGGCACAAATTCTGCTGCGCATTTATAGTAGAATCTATTTTTTTTCCTTACAGATAAAAAATATTCAAGTGGGGGAAGAATTCCATGTGAATGCTCTAGCGCCTCCCTCTGGTGGGTCTAAGTGCTGAATAAACAAACTTCATTTCTAAAACCTCAAGAGGGACACCTGAATCAGGAGCAGTAGAAGAAGAAAGCAGGTAGAATGGGGACAGCTTTTAGGCAGATTATGACATTTCTGAGTACTGACTGAGTGCAGAGGGTTCTAGAGTTGGAGGGCCAACTCTCCTTCAGCAGTCCCTCTTCTCTGATATGAAAAATGAACATTTGAGTAATTTAAAGGAAAGTTGTGAAAATGTAGCTGCCAGCGTTACATTCCAAGTAGATTGCTTCCTCTAAGCTTTCCTATGTAGAAAGTTTGAAGCCTTCCAGACCTCCTTACCAGGGGGTTAGAAAGTAAGCAGAAGGTCTGGGCTCTTGGATGTAGTGATGGGAGGTGGACCAGAAAAGAGTCAATGGAAATGAAAGGGGCCACAGGCTAACTGCTGTCATTTATTGAACACCTACTATGGGAGAGTCTTATTCTGAGCATTTCACGTCTATCACCTCCTTAAATTTCCCAACAACGCTAAGGTAATGACAGCCTTTCCTGCCAACCTATGAAGCCCAGGCTGGGAGTTGTCCAGTGATTTTTCCTGTATAATCTCGCCCTAAGGGAAGACGTTACTCTGATTTTTCCACCTCATGTTTTTCCCTGGCAATTGCTGTGAGAGAATGTTGTTTTTGGAGTTGAGTAGGCAAGTGTTGTGCATGATATGAAAAACCAAAAAAAAAAAAAAAAAACCCCACCCAAAAAACTGACACAAAGTACTAGTCAATTTCAGTCTTCCTATGAATGACTGAGGTCTTTTCCTACTGCTAGGTATTTTTAAATGAAAAGATTATACCTCAATTTTCAGCTGGGCTTTTGCTTTCTGTGGAGTGCCACCCCAGGCAGCCAGTCACAAATCACTAAAGGATCAGTTACACTGTACAGCAGCCGCAGGGGGTCACTCCTGAATCCAGAGGTTTCTCACCACCAAGGAAAGAGTTGCTGGAGTCCCAGCAAAGCCTGTGGGTTTGCTTAACAAAGGGAAGGAATGTCTGGAGGATAAGACTCCCTGTAATCACCCTCTGGAAAACATCTGCTGTATATATTTGCCAAGCGATAAGGGATCTAGTAAATCCAAGACCATTTGACAATGTACTTCAAAAGTAGCTTCCTGGCTCTTGAAAGAGTTCCATAAATGGCCATGTTAAAAATAGGCAACCAATATAATCGAGCAAGCTGAAATGGACTATGATACACACCATATGTTATGGCTGTGACAAAATCAAAAGAAGAGGAATTCGGTATAAATTGAGAATCATTCCCACTCAGACTGACACAGTCTTCTGGAAATGACACATAGAAGAGGGTCAGAATTCTACCCTTTGTGCTGTTCTGTGTACAGATCTCTCTCCCTGATATGACAGCCTTCTCTCTATTTGGCGGGTCTATACCTGATCCTTCTGATACCCCTTTCCGACTCCCAATGCATATTAGGTAGTTACATTAAGTGTCTGTAAACTAAGAAATATGTTCAAAACATTTTCTCCTTGTGACAATGTTTACAATTTAAAAGGCCAAATGTCCACCTGGAAGAACAATGTGCAAATCTAGAATGGATTAATAGAATTTTCTGAGGACAGAGTGTGGGAGGACATTTGGATTGGGTAAGAGGAGTTTTTGAGTTGAACTCCACTGTAGTATTAGAGAAGGGAAACATTCCTGCCATATTCAGCAAATCCCAGAGGAGCTACGTCTCTGTCGTTCACATGTTCGCACATGAATGTGCAACATAAACACTTTTTTGTATAAATATACAGATACGTTAGATAGGTGAAGTTGTATAAATCTCTATTACTAGAATAATTCATTCCATAAATATTTATTGAGAACTTACTAAGTACCAGGCATGCTGTTCCAGTATGTATATGTGTATACACACATGTCACTTCTAAAATAGAGATAATGAATTCCTTCCTCACAGGTATTAAAGAACACAGCATGAAAAAAACACACAGGGTGTAGGAGTCTGTCGTAAATATTAGTTCCCCTTACATCTCTCCTCACTGTCCCCCAGCTTTGAGATACGGACAACTTTTCGGTCCTTCCAAATTCTGCAAAACACCCTCAACAGGGTAGAGGAGGAAGGGTGTGAATGTGGTCCATTGAGGCCAGCATTGGAAGCAAGCATGGAAGCTGACAAGGTAAGAATTTTGCACTCTGATTTTATGCTCTATGTACCTGTTTGCTTCTGCCTGAAAAAGAACCATTAATGTACAGAACCTACTTGAACCACCTAATTTAATAGAAGAAACCAAACCAAACCAGTCCTGTAACTGCATTAATGTTTTTATTTGGTTTCATCTTACTTATAAAGCTGACTCTTTAAAAAAAAAAAAAAAATCACTCCTCCCCTGTACTATTTGCTGCTATCTTGAGATGTATACTGTGATAAATGCAAACAAAAGGTTTTAAAAACATGCCAAATATCCCCAATTAGACATTATGTCCAGCTACAATGATATCATATATTATTATATAATATGTAATATATGTAATATGTAATATAATTATATATATAAAATTATACATTATGAATGCTTTATATATATTACCTTATTTTATTCCACAAAACCTATTTTATGGATGAGGAAATTGATGTTTACAGAGGTCAAGTAACTTGTCCAAGGTTACACAATTAGTAGGTTGCTCAGCTGGGATCTCTAGGTCTGTCTCAGCCTATAATTTTAATCATTATGGTATATGACCTATCTTAGACTAGTTTATAAAATAGCTATTCAATTAACCTCTTTAAAGAGTTTTTGCAGATTTTAAGTGCTTCTTTTCCTGGCTTGGCAATAACTTTTTAAGCCACATACAAGTTCAAATGAAAACAAAACAAAACAAAACAAACAAACACATTCTCCAGATAGAGACTTTATAGTTGCACTCCTTGGTTATGGGTGGTCATACCCACACTAAAAGCACATGACATCCATCCATCCAGACCTAGCTTTAGAAACACATTCTGAAGAGGGGAAACTTGAAATATGCAGACTGTGGTCCTGACTCCACCTAAGAATGCCTGCTTGTATTGGGTTTACCCTGTAATCATGCAAATTTTGGCCAGAGTCAAATAGGGCAACAGTTTTTCCTCTTGGACTTTACTCAGTATGGTTCGTTATAAATGCTTCCAGCCAGTCCCCAAGACAGACTTGTTCACTGCAGTTATTCCTTGAGTTTCACTCAGAAGAACCTCATATAACAGCAGCATAGCCCAGATATTGGACTGGTCAATTGGCTCAAGAGTCCATCCCTCTGCACATCCCACCTTTAAGATCTGCCAGTTGAGTCTGTTATGTTTCAACACTGTCCTCCAAATAGACCTTTTATAAAAAAAATAAAAGTTGCTGCTTCTAGGGCTGTGCAAACACAGTCTAGTTCCCAGTGCCTGGCGAAGCTTCTACCTAACAGTTTTGCTGTTTAAAACAAATAAACAAACAAAATGAGCATTTTTCCATTATTGCCTCAGATTCTTCCATTTTTCCTACATTTCCTGAAATGTAATACCTGAATGGTGGAAAATAGTCATTTTGGTGTGAAAACATGCTGGAGTGGAAAGGCCAAACATACTTTCTATAGACTAGTGCTAGAGAAGAAGTTGGTTGTCTTCCTGGGCAGATGTGGGAATTGGTAGCTTAGAATCAACTATTAACTACATTAAAGCTTTGAGCCTTGGTCAATTTCCAGGCATGGGTCATTGGCGTTCTGCAGCCTGGAATGGAGAGGCCCACTATCCCCAGAGAGCATGGCAGGTACAGGAAGGGAACACTGCTGAGCTGAGGCCCACTGTGGTCCTAACCAGTCAGACTCCAGATTAGAACAAATCCAGAGAAGCCTAGTTTCACTTCACTTGCCCAGTGATTGAAAATGCTTAATCTCAGACTATGGAAGGAGCCTGACCAAAGCAACTTTAAAACACATTGAAGGTGTGTATGTGTGTATGTGTATATGTGTATTTTTTGCTCTGTGTGTGTGTGTGTGTGTAGAGATTGGTCTGAGGCATGGATTTTACTAATGTGATTATTTAAATAAACTCTCCCATAAGCTAGAGCACCAGATGGTGCTACAAAAATGAGGGGAAAAAGGCTCAGAGCATATATGTCACATTAGCTGTACTGGCCTGCATTCAAATGGTAAACATTTTGATCACTCCAGTTTATAGCTCTGCTTAAAATTTTTGTTAATATGTTAATAGAAAATGCAAATTTACACATAGGATTCTAATAAAAATGCATAAATAATTGGATTTTCTAAGAGAAATGGACTTTAGGGATAATCTCCTCCAGCCCTCATTTAAAGGTGAGGTCAAGAATTAAACCAAAATGCAGAGAAGCTGAGTGACTTGCTCAAGGTCTTATGGCAAATTAATGGTAGAACTGTGATTAGAATATGGGTTCTCTGACTCCATGTCAGTGCTATTTCCACTATCACCTGTAATAGATTTTAGAAGCAAAAATAAACTTATGTCAGCTATGCTCAATGCTCAATACAATTTTGCAACAATATTTTAATAAGTATGTGTTCTCTGACCTCAAACTTGATGGAAGGTAGTAATTCTGAGTCCGTTAAAAGACTGCTTGGGCTTCCCTGGTGGCGCAGTGGTTGAGAGTCTGCCTGCCGATGCAGGGGACACGGGTTCGTGCCCCGGTCCGGGAAGATCCCACATGCTGCGGAGCGGCTGGGCCCGTGAGCCATGGCCACTGAGCCTGCGCATCCGGAGCCTGTGCTCCGCAACGGGAGAGGACACAACAGTGAGGGGTCCGTGTACCACAAAAAAAAAAAAACAAAAAAAACAAAACAAAAAAAACCCCAGACTGCTTGATTTTAAAAAAATCTTAGCTATTATACAAAAAACATTTATAGATTTTTTTTAGAAAAATCACATTCCAGGGGATAAAGAAACAAAAATTTCAGTTTTGGGGGACATTAAGGCATATTAAGAGAACTGAATGTTCCAGATTGTAGATTAAGAATAAAGTACCAACTATAGGGTACATTTGTCCATGGTCATTTGAAATTTATTTTAGAGTTTCCCTACTGAGGTCTTATTGGGGATAATAATAAAATATGTCAGTTTTTTTCTAGGTTTAATAAATCTCCTTTGATATTTAGTCTGGGCATAAATGGATTGGCGTTTGTAACCAAATTAAGATGATGGCAGCCAGGAAGAAGATGGAACATGGGACTACTGGCTATTGAGAGAGAACTAGCTCTAATCTTTAGAACCTTAGGTAATTTCTGCTTTTGAAGCGGTTGTGTTACTAGTCTATTCATTGTAAAGTAACGTTTTGGTCATAAGCAACTTCAAAACAAACAAAAAATCTACACCCAATGATATCTTTTACTTTGATTCCACATCACCAGGGGCAAAAGGGATTTTGTTTTTAGGACCTTTCAGGGAGAACAGGTTGACTAGCAGAGCTGAAGATGTGATCATCCTGTCAACTGCTGCAGGATTGTGTCCTTGGGTTCTGTGTCCTGCTGTGACACCTTCTAGGAAGCGAACAAAGATGAATAACAGCTTCCACAAAACTCCATTGCTCTGGAGATGGAATTAGGGCTCCTTCCAGTTTTCTTCATGATGTTATAAGCAGATTAATTTTAAAAAACGACTGTTGAAGGAGACCAAGCTAGAGCTGCTCTACCATGTTAAAAACATAAGCAGGGCAATTAGTTTGCTACTGAACCTCTCAGAGCTGCCATTAGCTCATTAGAAATGCCTCTATTATGATATCTATCAAGTGGAAAATAAGCTTATTGATCTAATAAATGTCCGTTCATTTTGAGAGTAGATTCTCAAAACCTTTTGAAATAAGTAGAACACTGGTTGTAAAAATTCGGGGTAGCTTTACTTGGGATAAATGCTAAAAAAATAAGGCAATATGTCCCATTACATCAGTGGTTTTCAAAATTCAGTCTATTAATTTGCATAATTCACCATGTTCCGTAATATTTTCATAACCCTTTGTGTTTCTCAAATGGGTGGAGGCCTGGGCCTTACCCTGCCATAGTCTCTAACAAGGCGATGAGAGAGTGAGGAAGTGTTCCTCTTCCCTCTATTCCTACCCTATTGAGAAGCACTATTCTAGATGATTCCTCCAAAACTATTCAAGCTTTTTAAAACCTGGCTTAAAATTTTTTTTTTACTTAAAGTCAGTGTGAATATTACCATTGTTTTGAATACTGGCAATGTGTTCCCCATGTTGTAGGTAATAACAATTGCCAAAGGACTATTTAAATAGTAAGAGTGTTGACAAACTATAATGTATTACATGGCTCAAAATGCTTCCTGGTCTGATTACCTACCCAGACCTGCTGAAGACAAGGAAGGGTGGAGACTTCACTGAAAATGACTCACTGATGTTCAATTAGTAGATTCTGGTTGAAAAAAATGTATTTTGATAAGTAGCAATAGTTGTTTCAAAGAAAGGTGTGGAGGCTATATTAAGAAATAAACATCCAAATCTATGGATCTAGTTATCTATTCTCAAAATCTTTGTGTGTGTGTGTGTGTATGTCTGTGTGTGAGATATGTTTTTAAGTAATTCATACTAAGCCATTGTTCTATACCCTGACTTAACAACCTACAAAACAATTACTTAACTAAACTTGTTAAAGGCATATTGTGATAGATGTTAAAAATGTCAACAGAATAAAAATTGCCTGGGAATAGAATTAACTGTTTCTTAAGTATTACTTTATTATGTAAGGGGAAGAAATTTAAAAATGTGTAAGGAGACTGGGATTTTGGAATTAGGCTGAGTTAAAATTTTTGCTTTATCACTATGAGACATTAGACAATTCTTTGAGGTTCAGTTTCTTTTCATTTTTTTTTTTTTTTTTTTTTTTTGTGGTACACGGGCCTCTCACTGATGTGGCCTCTCCCGTTGTGGAGCACAGGCTCCGGACGCGCAGGCTCAGTGGCCATGGCTCACAGGCCTAGCTGCTCCATGGCACGTGGGATCCTCCCAGACCTGGGCACGAACCCGCGTCCCCTGCATCAGCAGGCAGACTCTCAACCACTGCGCCACCAGGGAAGCCCTAGGTTCAGTTTCTTAATCAAGAAAATGGGAACAGTATATGCATTACAAAGAGATTATAAGTACTAACTAGAGAAAACAATCCAAGACTTTGGCAAATAATAGGTGCTCGACATTGCCAGTGTCATCAAAGTCAATGATTATTAATTGGCACTTGGCAACAAAAATGACCTAGACAAATTTTCAATATACACATGCCCTGGTCCCATGACAGGAGAATCTAAGTCCAGAGTGGGACTTGTGTGTTTGGAGAAAGCCCTCCAGATAATTCTGATGCACACCTCTGGTTAAGAACGAATGGTCTAATTAATTTTAATATTTCATTGGATGTACTTATGGGGTATGATTGGGTCATCACTGCAGTGTTCTGCTACTAAAGAAACTTTCTCCTAGCCAAGAGTACCAATATAGTTTAAGTCTCTTCAAGCCTCATATTTAACTTGGGGTTTGGGGAAAGACAAATGGGATGGTTTCCCAGAGTACTTCAGCACAGTATAGTATAACTTAAGTATGCTTAAGTATATTTGTATGCAAAAAAGTGCCTATGCCTGTTTAGTAAGTAGTTCCACTACTTGGATCACAGAACTAAGGGATTAAACGTTTGATGCCCACTCGGGCTTTTTAGTTTTCTCTGCTTCATGGTCCCTGGCCCTTCAAGCCATCATCACAAGAAGGCATCGGGCAGGAGAGTGTGTACAGATCTACAGAACCTACTGAAATTAATAGGAAGAGTTAAATATTAGCAAGAAATGGTTTTATTCAGTATTCAATCTGAAGGTTTTTTAAAAAGAACCTCTTAAAATATTGGATATCTGAATGGGATATTCCTAAGATACTAGAGTGTGAAAATGATTTTCTTTTTAAAATTAAAAAAAAAAAAAAAAAAACCTCAGTGTGTTAGGTGGATAAGCTTCAGACAAAGGGAAAACCAAACCTGCTAGTCAAGAGATACAAAAAATGTCCACAGCTACCTCATGTTGCCAAGGAGACTGTGCAAACAGACTAAAACAAAGAGAAGTGGCTGGCTGACAATAAGGCTAATGTGGAAAACCTCTTCATTGTTCTGTGGCATGCTTCTTTTCAGAGGAGCAGGAAGAGGTGGCAGGCAGAGAGGGAGAAAAACAAGAAGAGTCTTTCTTCCAAAGAGGGCCATCAGAGTCCCTGAGGGATGAACCTAGCTGACCCAGGTCAAACTGTAGTAAATCACTTGGAAATAAAGCTTGGAAGCTCTGTGCATTGTGTCATGATTCCCTTAATACTTTACCCCTTGTACTTTGATAAGCTGTGTGAGGAGGTAGACTTGGGATCTTTTCATTCAGACATTCAACCTCTGTTTATTTTGTGCTTCCCAGGCAGGAGGGAATGCCTGGAAGTTCACCAAGAGAGTAAGCAACCGAGTCTGCACGATGGGGGTCACCATTTAATGATGAAATACCCACACAGGAGGCCTCATAGGACTTACATCTCTTTACCCTTTTAGAAGAATATATAATCCAACCGTATGTCCAAATGCAATGATTTCCCCTTCATTAGCTTCATTCAATCAGCACATACAGGGTATGATAGGTAAATGCAGTATAGTTACAAGTAATCCATCCCTCAAAATGTTTATAGTGCATGGTATAGAAAAATGCTCTAAGTTTTAGTGAGGAAAATTTTGTGTTTTTGCACCACTGAATAAATATACAGTATGATTACAGATCTGTAAAACTCTTTAGCAAACAATAAATAAGTAAATAGTTAATGGCCAATAATAATGGATGTGAAAATTATGGACTATTATTTTTTTCCTTCTTTTTTCATGTCCAAATTTTCTATCATGTGTCTATGACTTTATTCATATAAAGAGAATTTATAGTTTATGAATGTGAATCTGGTTTCAGTTGTTGAACTTCGCAATTTATTCTTTTACAGAGTTTGAGACGAGCATGGGTAAGTTTGACAAAACCAAGATATAAAAGCAGTTCTTTCTACAGCTATAAGTTTGTTGGCAAGGTTTTTTTAAAAAGCACATGTCTTTTTCACTGTGTCTCTTCAAACCTGTCATCATAGAAGTTGCTTGTTTTGAAGCGAGATAAAGTAAGACTGCAAACCAGCCCTTATTACACTGGAAAGTTTCCACTCAATCAGAAGGCAAATGTTAGCATTGGTAGTTACACATTAAAAGAAAAAAATTTTTCCAACTGCTAAGTCATCAAGAGATTAAAAATAGAAACAAGATTGGGGTCTTAAGTCATTTCTTTACACGGTAAGGGTTAAAGCGAACACCACTTTGTAAGAAGGCAGCCCAGAGTCAGTGTTCAGAGTTGGCATATTGAATTAACGACTTTTTTTTTTTTCTATCAAACTGCTCCTAACTTGAGTTGTTAAACATGTGTTGTTGCTTTTTTGCAGGCTGTTGTTATGCTGCATCAAGCAGACTCTTCAGAAAGGTCGCCAGAAAACATGAAATTAAATGCAGCCTAGAGTTACTGTCTTGAACTCTCAAAAATATCATTTTCTTTATAGAAGTGGGTTAAAAAAAAATTTTTTTTTAAATTTCCCCCCCAGAAAATTGTGAGTTTTAACTTACAGGAGACATGCTTCAAGGTAATGCCATCCTAATACGGTCTAGTTGGTCCCTAGAATAGGTAAATTTATCAGATCCCCCCAATTCTCAGGAGACTGTGAAGTCTGCCAGCGTATTTGTTTCTGTTCATTTTCACAAGATTGACAGGCTCATTATGGTAATATTGACATCTCCACTTGAGAGCTCATATTGTGCAATTGTAAATTTGCATATGTTAATGAGGAGACAATTATATCAAAGAGTGAACATTTGGACTGATGTGCAAGGCACCATTTAATTATAAGAACAGTAGGCAATTGAGCCCTGTCATTGATTCTTCCATTTTGTCTCCTTCCAACTTGTATTTCTTCCTAGATTTTCCTCCTCTGCTTTTTTTCTCCTCTTTCCTTCCTTCCCTCCCTCTCGATAAATGACAGATCTTTTTTTTTTTTCATGCTATCTCTCTATGGCTGCACTTGAAACAAGAATTCTTTCCTCCTAGTTGTTGGCTGACATCTGCAAATGTGAGAGAATTTGAACATGACAAACAACGAGGAATTCGAAATAAACTGTAATGGAACAGTGTCTCTTCTCTCCCCCCCTTCCATGGTGGAAACGATGATATCCTCACCATCTGCACCCTCGCAGGCTGTGAGTGGGCAGAAAACCAGCTGGAGATGCAGCCCATGGCAGGGATCCAGATCCTCAGCTTCTGGGAGGTCCTAGAAGCTCATGATGCCTCCCTGCTATTGGACTATCTCTTGCCATGTGCATTCAAAGGTAAAATGTAAAATATTTCTCTAAGCTATTCTGTATAGAGAGGATCTTCCACTACAAAAGGAGGCTGACGTGGAGTAGGCGATAGTGTTCTGGTCTGAGAACCTCAGCCCTTAGGGTCCTCCTTTTCCAAACAGGAAATATTAGGTCTATTGCTTTACCTCTCTGGGGTTTGGTTTTCTCATTTCTAAAGTGAGAGCTTTCAGCTTTAAAGTTCCATGATTCTGTTGGAAAATATGTGCAGAAATAAAAGAAGAATGAAAATAGTTTGAGGATGTATGTCTCCTATAATTTGGTTGACAGTCTATGTTAGGAGTGAAATATCACTGCACTACCAAAACATGTCTATGCCATACTCTTCCCTTCAATTAGCTGAGGAAACGTGATTACTCTGAGTCTGAGAGCCTGCTGCTAAAAAGACAGAGGCAATAATTCTATTGAGATTTGGTGCCTTCACTGGCACCACCCTTGTGTCCATGTATCAGAACTGAAATTAGGGCCATGGTACAGTCATCCCAGTTTGCAAATTGGAAAAGCAGGGCTGACTGGCCTTGGGAACCACTCCTGGTGCTACACT
Source organism: Mesoplodon mirus (assembly GCF_964341445.2). NCBI lineage: Eukaryota > Metazoa > Chordata > Mammalia > Artiodactyla > Ziphiidae > Mesoplodon > Mesoplodon mirus. Next base: position 57,058,388 of record NC_138990.1, read on the forward strand.
GCAACTTTGAAATCCAACAGAAGCCACAGGATGGGGATCTACATGGCAATATCTGTATGAAAAGCTACCTTGTGGCCTTGTGAGAGACTTCTAAAACCACAAGATACACAACATTTTTGATTCCTAACATGAACATCAAAGTATATTGATTCCTCCTCCTCCTAATAAGTGTCTTGTCATAGCAGTCTTAAGGACACTTCAAAATTCTATGGAAGAAGACAGGAGAGATAAAGAAATATAAAATCACTTTTGGAGATGGCTGCTTGGATTCTAATGGGGTTACCCTAATACATTTGAAAACCAAGGCTCATTGGCCAAGATACACTTTCATGAATCTGAGAATGTATATTAGTTATGACATAGCCCTAAATATGTGTATATATTTATATTATAAAAATGCCAAAATGAATGTAAAAGACAATCCTATTTTTCAAATGCTTCATAATGGAAGTGATTGCCTTTACCATCTAAAGAGTTCTGTTGGATATATTTAGTATTCTTTAATCCTCTCTATTAAATTACATGTTCCCTTTGGAGCACATGTTTGCTTTATAAATGGGCTTGGTAGCTTTTTGTTTGTTTGTTTTGTTTTTGACATTATTCAACACTTTTGGATGCTGAGGCCAGGCAGTCAGGGAAAAGCAAAACATCTGTAGAGAAGCCCAAAGGCCTATCCTCAGTTCTGAGCTGGGCTTTCCCAGGATGTTTCCCCAGAACACCCCCCAGGCCTACTGGATACAGGAGGTCAAAGGCACTTCCTGAAACCACAGGGTTTGGCATGTTGGGTATATCCCTCCAATCTGCCACCTGCTTGTAACACCACCCTCTGGCACCTTTCCCTCTCGGCAGCTGGCATGGGTGGGGGGCGGGTAATGGTGTTAGGGAGGTGGGGAGGGAATGCTTCTGCAATTGAGGACAGAGGTGAGCCCATCCCAAGTCCAGAACTTCTGCAGCTCCACCTGCCAAAATATGGAGTTGAGTTCAGAAAAGAATTATATATATGTAATATACATACACTATATATGTGGATATATTAGATAGGTATATATACAAATACATGTATATACTCATAATTCTCAGCCTGAATCTTATAGTTTGCTATATATATAAACTATATACGTGTATATATATTACATATGTATGTATATAAATACATGTATATATTCATAATTCTAAGCCTAAATCTTATAGTTTGCTATAATCTTTTTAGCTATGTTTTAGCCAAAAGCATGGGGAAAATTATTTGCAGATGTCATTAGCTCATTTGAAACGAACTCCAGTGTACTTTGGAGGCTTCTTAACACAACAGCGAACTTCCATGTATTTCAGAAAACCTTTTTAGATATACCATAGGGGAGTATCTCTTAAACAAGTTCTCAACACACAGCTCCTAAACAGATGGTGACATTTGACTCACTAGGTCCCTGATATTCACTTGCTGTCAGCTACTGATGGACAATTAGATTGGCCCAGATCAGGGGAAACCTAAGAAAGATAATGAAACTCCTGTAAAAAAGCAATGACAATTGTGAAAATGAGATTTTTACTACCCTTTCTGTGACCTTTTCTTCTTTTTTTTGACCCTCCTCACAGGCAGCCTAATTATGGCAGGAACATCATCAGTGAGGTCTCAGAGAAAGGAAACTGATTATAGAGATAGCCAGTATTTTCAAGAGCATATCAGATCACAGCAAAGCACATTATACCAACACTCCCCCGGTAACAATCTAGTCTTTACTGGAGTTAATTAAAGCAATTAATTACCTTGCCTTTCAAAGTAGAATGATCACACAAATAGATAATTTTCCAATCCATACCCCTAAGGCAAGTGATCTCTCGGCACTTCCCTCAGTATTCCAAAGAACCTAACTGAACTAAATTATCCTTGTTCTTTGTACGACCTTTCAGAAATTATCCATCAACTTTGTCTGCTTTGTTGTCCTATCTGGTCAGAGAGCAGAGCCACATCTCTGCGTGGACAAAAGACTCCAAGCTTAACTAAGCCTTTCGCACAGCAAAGATGGGCGATGCCCCACCTGTGGCCACAGTGACAGGAGTCCAGAGGATGGCACATTCTGACAGCCACGGCTGAGCTTTCTTCAACAACAATTTCCCCATGTGGGTGATGCTGACAATAATTACGCAAACAGAATGCCAGACAATTGTAAGAAAAGCTGTCAAACATTTTGTGTTATTATCCACTGCACAGGCCTGTGATTTATCATCAAAGAAAAAGCACATTTAAAAGAAATCTCGAAACAGTGACATTTTGTTCAAATTACAACCCCAGCTTCCCTGACTGCCTGCAGACTGACATCTCCAGCGTCAGATGTAATGCTCGGCAATTTGTTCCCATCAACTGAGCAGTTCTTTGGGGTGGGCTCTAGCCACCGTTAGGAAGAGCTGATGTACAAACAGCAGGAGCAAAGGACCTCTCAGTGCATGGGATGCCAATTGCCTTCAGACCTCAAAATAAATAAAATAACCAACATCTCTATTTCCTTCTTAGATTCTTAGGGTCACATTGGTTCTAAAACTTGAAAAATGGTCTTCTGCACCAAATATGGTCTTCCTACACATCATCTCTTTGTCCCTCTTCACCCAAGACCCTGTTTGGGCTCCTGGACTTGGTCGAACTATGTTTTGAGGGTTTTGATCTTTTCAATAGAAAATCAAATTTCCTGATGATGGCTATAACTGAACCAGAAAGAAAAAGAAATGGAAACAGTTTTAATCCTTTTATAATCCAGTTTCTTTAGAGTTTGGCATAGTTCTATGGATAAATTCTTATACATTGAGAGAAATACTGCAAGGAGCCGTCCTTGCAGAGGTGTGGAGCCAATGAAACAGATGTAAGGTGCTAATATTATTTTGTAAAAAATCTACAGACAGTCTCTAAATTAGATATCTGGGTTGCTAAGTGTTGAAATGGACCCTACAGGTAATTTAATCTACCTTTTCAGCTAATGAGGGAAACCTCGTCTATGAGATTTCTTGCCGATATTCTAAACTGGAATGCTTCCAAGGATGGGGATGAGGAGCCCTACAATCACAAACATGTGACTGCTAAAAGACCTAAGACTTAGATCTCTGCTGTCTTCAACAGCCCATCCCACTCCTTCCTCAACATTAAGATCCACTTAACAGGGAGAGCCCCTATCTTCTAAGTATTGCCTTACGCTTTAAATCAGCAGTCCCCTACCTTTTTGGCACCAGGGACTGGTTTCGTGGAAGGCAATTTTTCCATGGACTGGGGTTGAGGGAGGGATGGTTTTGAGATGATTTAAGCGCATTACCTTTATTGTGCACTTTATTTCTATAACTATTACATTGTAATATATAATGAAATAATTATACAGCTCATCATAATGCAGAATCAGTGGGAGCCCTGACTTGTTTTCACTTGCCACTTACTGACAGGGTTTTGACATGAATCTGCAAGCAACTGAGTTATTATGGTCTCTGTGCAGTCAAACCTCTCTGCTGATGATAATCTGTATTTGCAGCCACTCCCCGGCTCTAGTATCACCACTTCAGATCATCAGGCATTAGATTCTCATAAGGAGCACCCAACCTAGATCCCTTGCGTGTGTAGTTCACAGTAGGGTGTCTGCACTCCTATGAGAATCTAATGTCGCCTCTGATCTGACAGGAGGCGGAGCTCAGGCGGTAAGGCAAGTGATGGGGAGCGGCTGTAAATACAGATGAAGCTTTGCTCCCTGGCCCTGCTGCTCACCTCCTGCTGTGCAGCCCGGTTCCTAACAGGCCATGGACCGCTACTATTCCGTGGCCCGGGGGTTGGGAACCCCTGCTCTAAATAATGCCTTGCTTGAATAGCCATTTCTTTCCATTGTATTGGAAGAATTCCTTCCCACTTCTTTTTTCACCTTTTGTTTTTTTTTCAATCTTTCCCCCCCGAGAGTAACTTTTCTTCTCGTGATCCTCTTTTGTTAGAGTTTGGACAGTCATTGAGTATCATCGTATCTTCATTTTATTTAGGTAGATTTTAATTTTTAGAAACGGCCAATAGTCATTTTACTGGAAATATGGCAAATCATGTAGATTAGCACACAGAGTAAATGAGCTCTAATTTCCTCTTGCCCATGTATCTTCTTTTATTAATTTTTTCACACGGCATTCAATACCTCCATGATGATTGGTGGCTGCCAAGGGACCCTCTTACACTAGATTAATCCCAATTGGATGGAACTTAGGACCTTTTCCAACCATATTTCCCACCAAAATGTCTCATGTCTCATACCTAAGAAAGCTGATAGAGAACTCAATGGACTAATTTAAACCAGGATATTAACAGCTTATATTTGAACACTTTAATTTACTGAAATCCAATGAACCTTTTATACATCAACAATGACTCATTTCCTTAGCTCAAGAAAGTGAACAAAGGTTTGATTCTCTCTCTTTCTCTCTCTCATTCTTCTTTATATACAAATGTGAATTATCCCCACCACTTGCTCATCTAACTCTGAAAGTTATTTCTCAAAGGCAAACCATAAAGGAGGATCAGGTAAGGGACGTACAGAGCTCACTGAAAACCCACCTCAGCTACAGAATGAACAACTCAAAGGTCTACAGCCTGTGGAAGACAAGTCCATGGTGTCAACTTTGAAGATAAAGAACAGCTTCTTAACAAACCTCACCAAATCAATTTTTAACACTTCTGTCCCATGAGCTTCCAACCTACTTTCATAGACCTAGGCCGATCAAAACCAAAAGCATTAGCCATAAAGACCAAAATAAATGAACTTCCTTTTAGAATTCTTCTCTCTTGCCAAAGTTGATGACTGAATAAATTCAGGGACAGTCAAATTTATATCAGTTATACCAACAGTCACGACAGGTAAGGTAATATGAATTCACACTTCCAGTAAAGCAGATGTTGAAATGATAACTTTGGGATCCTTTTAACCCCAATTGTAACATGGTCTACCATGTTATTTTTCATTTCTGAGATAAGAAGGTTTTTGTTTTTTTGTTTTTTGTTTGTTTTCATATTTCCCACATGTAAGCACAATCTCTGAAACTCAGTGGCTCATTTTACACATCTGGATCTGTTCAGGCAAGAAAGAGAGTCATACCGTTTTCTCTCCCTCATAGTCAGACCTGAGAGTGTGTGGCAAACATTTCAGAAATCAAAGTTTTTTCAAGAACTTTTCATCTTGTGTCCATCCACAAAATAAAAAGGGGGGGTGGATATCTTAATGTAGCCACAGCTGGGAATACAGTTTGTTGAAGAGACAGGAAGGAAGAGAGATGAAGGACTCCTATAAACTTTTCTTTACCATCTAAATATGTAGAGTATATAAAGATTACAACAGAAACAGGTCAAAATGGCACTTGCTGTACTTTGGGAAATCTTGACTATGAGGATCTATTGCCGTAAAATGGTGGGCTGTTCTATCACACTGACTGGAAGGCCAGTCTGGGATGTGCTCACTGCATGTGTCAAGAGAAATTACCCAAAAATCTCTGTGGAGCGTCTCTTCTTTAGGAAACAGGGGAAGCCCAAGCCATCAGTATTCTGCATGTGCACTAACAGCTTGTGCTTGCAGAGGCAATAATTTTTCAGCTCCCTTCAGATTCTATGTATTGGTTATTTTCCCCTTTGGCTGAAAAGGTTTCTCCTTGGTACTAAGCAGGGGCACCAATCTAACAGAATGTATTAGAAACTGATCTATTGGTATTTCACTGGAGTTCCACTGGGGTTGAAGTGCTCAAAGAAAATGTGATAAAAGTTTTAGAGTGTTTTGGGTGACTTTAATCCCAAGGTCCCACTTGGTTGACTTGATTTCCTGCTCTCAGAGATGTAGGCAATGCTAGTTTGGGATGGGAGGTCTGGTAGACCCTGAATATGAGGCAGCTTTTACATCAGCCATTTGAGGAAGATCCCATGCTATCCTTGATGACAAGATACTATGCCTTCATTTGTGTGCGTGAATAAATTCATGTGAATGAATTATTTAAAGAGGAAAATGTGGGAGTGAGCATTGCATAGTAATTCAGCTCAGTCTTTGCACTGGGTTTTTCAATAAGTACGAACATTTTCCTCTCATGTCTTCCTGCCTAAGATGAAGAGAAAATGATGATGGGGAAGGGATACCATTGATACCAAGGGAAGTTTTGGGATAGATAAGAGAACAGTCCTTTATGACTCTTATCAGAGTTTACAATTTCAAGTTCCTTTATGCAGTGTCTGTTTAGTGCTTTCTCCACAAATAAATTGTAAGCTCCATGAATACAGGGAATGTGGCTGCTCTGTTCCTTATTATATTGCCAATACCTACTATAGTTCTTGGCACACAGCAAGAAAGGACAAATAAGTACTTTGTCTCCTTTAAACCAATGGTTCGCATTCTTCTCCAAGTGAGAAGTTGGTAAGGATTTTCTTGAGGCTTGATAATGACCAAAGCCAGTGGTGGAATGGAGATTACCTGATAAGGGTGGTCTTTGATCTATTGGGAATTCCAGTAATATCTGACTTTGATATCAAATGAGTATAATTCTATTATGTCCTAGACCATTTTGGTGTAACTGGTTTATAAACCATTTTAAGCTGTAAATAGAAAAACTGTCTTATTTTAAAGAAAAATATAATAGCATCCATTTGTTCATTCAAGAAATGTTTTCTGAGCCCTTACCCTGTGCCAGGAATGGTTCTGGATTCATGGTGAATATGGCAGATGGGTTGCTCATGGAGCTTTCACTGTAGTGATGCATCTGTCATTGGAACTGGTGGGCATAGAGGCCAAAATAGCAGTTTTAGGCCAAACTGCTCTAAACAAATGATATGAGACCAGAGAGGCTAGCTAAAATTTTGTTCATATTTAGTTTTCCTGTCACCTCACTCACCAACTAAGGTGGGATGAGATGAATCTAGAAGCACAGAATGAAGTGGGGAAAGAGGTGCCCAGGGATCATGCAGTAACATTGTTCTTAGCAAATGGCCCTCCTATAATTCCCAAGAAGGTAAGATATTTAAGCAATGAAATGGCTTCATGATATGGTAATGCCAAATCCAAAGTGGTTCTACCATGTGAATATCCCTTCAATGAATGATCTGAAGTTTGAACAACCTACAGAGCAGGCTCAAAGCATAGGCTGGGGAGTTGGCTGACAAGGATAATTTAAGTCATGGCTTTACTATTTGCTGGTTGATTCATGAGAAAGTTCCTTAACCTTTCTAAGCATCAGTTTCATCTGTAGGGTGGTGATAACAATGCCTAGGTTATAAAGTTGTTGTGAATACAAAATAAAATAATACAGTGCATTGTTAGCATGGTAAGTGACACATATAAGCAGCTGAATTAGTGTTAGTTGTTATTATCTAACAGAGATAGAACACACATTTCATTAATGATCATTAATCACAACACTCAGAGAAGAACCATATATATAATTTGTAGGTAAGAAAACTGAGGCTTAAAGGGGTAGAACATTAATACTTTCAGTGCTTCTAGTCTTCAGGGAGGATTACACTTCACCTTCTCCTTGAAGTTTGATGTGGCCACGTGACTTGCTTTGGCTAATGAAATGTACATGAGAGAAGCATGTGTTGCTTTTGGGTGGAAGCCTTTAAAAGCCACCTTCCCTTCCCTGTGCCACCACAAACAGTGATTTCCAGGAGGATCATCCAGTATCTTGTGTCCTGAAGTGAGGACAAGGGAGAGCAGAGCCCTCTGCTACTGATGCTGGATGTACAGCACGTACAAGAAAGAAATCTTTTTTGTTTTAAGCCCCTGACATTTTTGGAGTTGTCTGTTTTTGTGGCAAAATCTGGTTTATCCTATCTTGCCCAAGATTAAAAACTATTCAGAGGTCCAGGATTCAAACTCAGGTCTTCCAATATTAAGGCCAATCCTTATTGTACTACCTTACAGATATCCTCACTGCTTCTTAGAAATAAAACACCCAGTGGATGTAAGGTCTTCAGGAGAAAACTGACTTTCCTGTTGCTCTTATCCTTGACTTGGAATAAAATTAATTTTTTTCTATGGACATAGAAAGAAAATTCTCTGAGAGAAGGTTAATGGAAGGTAACTGAAAAGTTGGAGAGAGGTACGCAGATAATAAAACTGGTTGAAAAGCTCTATTATTTTTGCAGAACACTTTATTTCCCATAGGTTCATGACCTGAAGATTACATGGGATGAAGGGAGGCCCTTATCAAAAGCTTGCTACTTGCTAGCTACAAAATCAATTTTTAAATGATTTATGTGATGTTCTTTAGGACCGAAGGCAGTAAGTGGCACTCAGCTGCCACTTAGATGTTGAAAAATGATTAATTTTTATTTACAGTGTGCTTCCCCTCATATATCACTGGAAACCAGCTTTGAGAGCGTGGCATTTCTGTAACATTAAATTATTAACTGAGGGAAGTCCCAGGCAAAGAGAAAAAAATCTACTAAAGGGCTTCCCTGGTGGCGCAGTGGTTGAGAGTCCGCCTGCCCCTGCAGGGGGCGTGGGTTCGTGCTCCGGTCCGGGAGGATCCCACATGCCGTGGAGCGGCTGGGCCTGTGAGCCATGGCTGCTGAGCCTGCGTGTCCGGAGCCTGTGCTCCGCAATGGGAGAGGCCACAGCAGTGAGAGACCCGCGTACCGCAAAAAAAAAAAAACCAAACATCTACTGAAAACCAAAGATCTCAGCATGCACTGAAATAATCATTCTGAAACTTTTTCAAGGCCAAATCTTCCCATCTATTTGGTTTAACCCATTTAACATAAACAGCCCAAATTAGCTTCCCAAGAAGAGTCATTCTTGTATCAAATCATATTACCACTAACTTTAACAATGAGAGGATAAAGAATCTAGAATTCCTATAGTTTTTGCTCCTCCAGAAGACTGAATTCAAAAAGTTTCTAGAATTTGGTGCATAAAGCTGATTTCAACTTCACTTGAAATAAGTGTGCATTTTAAAAAAAATTGCTATAAGGATGCCTCTTCTGGGCCACCACAGGCAGGTATTTCTTTCTTTCAAAACTGCAGAAGAACTATATTTCCAGGCTACCTACTCTTCAGCTTGCCAGTCTGAACCCAATATTACTATTACTCAGTCTATTAGTACCTGAGGACCAACTCTACCTAGAACAAGGTTCACATTTTTTCTCATCAACCATATCACCCTAAAACTCCTAGCTCAGGGCTCACAATAATTTGATAATAAGGGGGTACTTAGCACGTCCTTTGAACCTTGTGATCTTTAGGTTTGGGGTAAAGACCCTGAAGAGCATGGAGGGGGATTAGGAACTACTCTAAGACCAGTGGAAGGAAGTTTGCCCATTGCTTCTCGACACCAGAAACTTAGAAGGCTGTGGAGAATGGTACCTGCCATTTCATCTTCTACCATTTTCTAGGACAAAATTTCCCAAGGGAAGAGTTAGGAGAACCCAGCTTGGTCAATTACCAGCTCCATATTGCAGACCATTCATAGATTTGTATACATCTTGTACCACATCCGTCTCCACAGTTCATTGCACACTTTCTCCTCATTGGGCTAATGATATTGGTTAAGCTGCAGGTTGGTGCCTATGGCTCACCATTTCCTGCATCATTAAGTATGACCATATCCCTCCAGCGGGTTGTGAATGAAATTAGTACTATGCTTCTCTCTCACTAACTTGAATGGTTTAAAAGCATGCTAGCTCATCAGTCAATGGCGTGAACTGGTATGACTAAGGCTAAAACATCCTGTCAGTGCAAGTTATTTATTAAGCCCCCTAGAAGTAAAAAATGTACTTTTCTTCTTCTTGAGTCCTATAGCTGTTTCTAAGAAACACCAATCCAGAGAAAGACACTAAGTTCTCAACACACTGTATTGTAATTATCTGCTTGGCCTCTCTCAGTTGTAAGTGCTGTGAAAGTGGGAAACATGTACTTGACTGTCTGTCCCAGATGCCATTGTAGTACCTGGCGTGCAAAAGGTATTCAGCAACTTTTTATTGAGTGAATGAGAAAAAAATGAGAGAATCAGTCATTTATTAAGCACCTACTATGGGGTAGGGGTGCTAGGCATTTCGCTAATCATATTTTGAATTCTCATAACAACTCAAAAAGTAGATATTATTTTTCTCATATTATAGGAAAAGAAACAGCTTCAGTGAGTTTCAGGCATGTGTCTAGCACACAGGGGACTGTGCTGCAGCGATTCCCTCCTCTGTGGTAATCAGGGCCCTTCCCTCATAGTTTCCTAAGAGTGTCCTGGGACCAGTCAGCAGGATGGCAGGAGGAGACTTGTGAATGACAGCTCACCTTTCCCACTGAGCACTTATCTCTTGGTCAATGGGATGGGAGGGAGAAGGAAAACGAAATTAGGAAATTGTTGTGGGTGTTTCACATATTTTATCACATTGAATCTTGAAAATGAACTCATCATGCTGACATTACCAGTCTTATAATCAAATGAGTAATCAAAAGTTAGGAGAGGGCTTCCCTGGTGGCACAGTGGTTGAGAGTCCGCCTGCCGATGCAGGGAACACAGGTTCGTGCCCCGGTGCGGGAAGATCCCACATGCCGCGGAGCAGTTAGGCCCGTGAGCCATGGCCGCTGAGCCTGCGTGTACGGAGCCTGTGCTCCACAACGGGAGAGGCCACAACAGTGAGAGGCCCGCGTACCGCAAAAAAAAAAAAAAAAAAAAAAAAAAAAAAAAAGTTAGGAGATATCATATAATATCACTTATATGTGGATCTAAAATATGATACAAATGAACCTATTTACAAAACAGAAACAGACTCACAGACATAGAAAACAAACTTATGGTTACCGAAGGGGAAAGGGGGTGGGGGAAGGATAAGTTAGGAGTTTGGAGTTAGCAGATACAAACTACTATATATTAAATAGATAAACAACAAGGTCCTATATATAGCACAGGGAACTATATTCAATATCTTGTAATAACCTATAATGGAAAAGAATATGAAAAAGAATTTATGTATATGTGTATAACTGAATCAATTTGCTGTACACCAGAAACTAACATAACTTTGTAAATTAACTATACTTCAACTAAAAAAAATTAGGAGTGGGAAATGACTTTCTCCAAACTCCAGGTCATGGTGCATATGGTGTAGGTACTACAGATGAAGGTTCCTGGGCCCTGCCCCAGACTCACTAAGGTGGAATTCCTGAAAAATGGGCCCAGGAATCTGGACTCTCCATTTTTTGCAACTCAATAAAGAGTCCTTAATACAAACTAAAGTTTGAGAAGTGCTGTACTATGTCCATCTGCCTCTAAATGCACATTCTTGGGGCAAGAAATTTTTCATGTATTTGCACAATACTAGCAGCCAGATGGTCTATAAATAGAACTGCCCCTTTAGCAAACATTAGGGTTGCATTTGCAGTTCAGAATACAGGGAATGCCTTGGTAGCCCCCATTAATGTTAATGGAAATCATGTGTCTAATTCTCTATACTCCATGCTGAAAAGTGTTCCCTTTAGAACCAGGAGAGGCTATATTTAATCAAACCATCTGGATTCCTATGCACATGTATAAGGGCAAAAAATAGGTCACAGTTGGTAAGCTACTTTCTGGAAACTATTCCATTGTATCAACAAGCTCCAAAGTCCTGAGAGGGCTCCTGCTCTCCTGCCTGCCTCAGTGGGTGACAGCCCCAGAGCCAAGAAAGGTCAGAGAGAGTGCAAACTTTAAGGAAAAAGAGTTTCAATAGCAAGAAAACAAAAGCAAATCATCCCCTAAAGATAAAAGTATGGAATAAATTTGTTACAAACTACTGACCTCTCCAAGTAACACATTTCTACTCCAAAATAACCTCACTTGCTGCTTAAGGAGAAGCATGAGATTAAGAAACACAATTTAGAGAGCATAAGAACTCCAAATATGAACTCAGGCTGTCCACAAAACTTACAGACACACAAGTTCCTGGGAAAACCACGACGATGATGGGTCTATGACCAGGAAGAGAGTCAGGGAGCCTTCACAAGCCTTTGAGAACTCAATTCTATTACTGACTATTTCTATTATAGGAGAGATGTTATAGAATGGTGTGAAGAAGTTTAAAGCAAGAAGAGGATTTATTGAGCTCAGTCTGGATAAGAACTTGAGCTCTGTCAAGTCTTGGAGCAGGAAGCTATTGATTACAAGGGCCAGGAGGGCCAGTGGGTCCTGGGCTCTTATAGTTCAGTAGAGCAGAAGTCCTATGCTGCTCTCTCACCAAAATCAGCGTCCACAGGGCTGGGTTCCTTTCCGAAGCCGGTAAGGGAGAATCTGTTCTGTTGGCTTCTCCACATTCTAGTGTCCACCCACATTCCTTAGTTCACAGCCCCTTCCTCTATCTTCAAACCCAGCAATGTTGTATCTCTCTGACTATTCTTCCATACTTACATCTGCCTCTGATTCCAGACAGCAAGGTTCTCTGCTTTTAAGGAGCCACATGATTAGACTGGACCCACTGGGAAATCTAGGATTCTTTTCCCATCTCACGGTCCTTAACTTAATCACATCTTCCAAATCCACTTTGCCAAGTAAGGTAACATATTCAGAGGTTCTGAGAATTGGGACATGGACATCTTTGTGTGTGTGTGTGTGTGTGTGTGTGTGTGGTGGGCATTATTCTGCCGACCACACAGGGTAAGAGGTGGTGAAGAGGGAGCTTCCCAGAGGTTCAAAGGGGCCCAGGTAGGAAGCTAGGAGGAGGCTATCTTTATGCGCCTTCAGGTCGGTGCTATCTTTCCAGGACCTTTTAAGTAGTTCAGGCTGGTTTTCTTTTCTCTTCTTCTTCTTTTTTTTTTTTTCTGGCTGTGCAGGATCTTAGTTCCCCGACCAGGGACTGAACCCGCACCCTCGGCAGGTAAAGCACAGAGTCCTAACCACTGGACCTCCAGGCTGGTTTTCTAAAGATCCCCTTTTCTTTATCACCCTCACTGCTACCACCATCGTTCTGGCCCATGCCCTCTCACCTGGATTATATACTCATCATTCCTCACTGGTCCCCTAGAGTCCTACGTCCAAACCTGCCCTGCCCCAGGCTAATTCTCCATATAGCAGTCAGAGTGCTTTTTAAAAACACAGTCATATTATGCCACTCCCATGTTCAAAACCCTTTGATGTCTTTGTCTTACACTTAGAACAAGCCTCCCAAGCCCCTCACCATGGCTGACAGAGCCCTACCTGGCCTGGCCCAGGACTCTTCTTTGATCTGCTCTCACCCTCCTTCCCGTGGTCACTGGGCTCCAGCAACGCTGCCTCTCTGCTGTTCCTCAGTCTCCTCAGGCCAGCTCTCTCCTAGGCCTCTGCTGCACCTGGAATGTTGACTCCAGATCTTTGCATGATGTGTTCCCTCCCCCGTTTCCGGAACCAGATGAGATGTCATCTCCTCAGAGAACTTCTCTGACCAACCTCATTAAAATACCAAGCCCTTCCTTCACTCTCTATCTCCCTAACTGACGTATATATTTATTTTTCAAGTTCCTTATCACTGCTTGACGTTGTATTTCTTTTGTTGTTTTCTTTGTTGATTGTTTGTTTCTGCCACTGGAATGCAGAAGTTACCTGAGGGCAGGGGATTCCCAATAAGCCAAGAACAGTGCCTTACACGTTAAATATCTGTGTATTACATAAAGATTTAATTCAACACATATTTGTTGAGCACCAATATGTAAAAGACACTGTGATACAGCAGTGAAAAAGACATACAGTCTTCCCTTTTCCCTCAAGTGTCCCACTGATTGATTGGTTTTCCTAACTTTTTAATTCCCATTTCCCTCTCACGGCTCTCCCCCGTTCTCATTCTGTCAACATATATTTATTGAGCACCTAACCTAGATCCGTAATAGGTCCCTCTCCCTGAAATAAGAACATCATGTTCGGGAGGTTTCTTTTGCTGGTGGCCATGATGAGAAGCAGATAAGGGGTAGGAAGTTTCTACGAAGATTCCCGACTCTAACCCTACACACCTCTTCTTTTTCTCATCCGAATTCATTTGCAAAGATGAAAGCATCTTCACGTAATAACAGAAGCTCCCTAAAATAATCAAAGGATTTCGGTAATGGGGGAGTCAGGAGACATGGTCGCAGCACCAACAATGCAGAGATTGTGCCATATGGACTGGGTGAGGCCCCTGCAGACCTTGCCACATGGGTCTAGAGGTCACAGGAGCTGACGCCCCAGCCCAATTAGAATAGGCATGCAATCTGAATTCCCAGCCCAGCCTAGGTGGCGGTATACCAGGCAATGCCGGTTTAACATCTTCCACTTCTTGTTCACCATTGTATTTGCAATTCCATGTTTTACTTAGAGAACATATGCTAAACAAATGTTTCTAAATTAGCCTGAGCTAATTTCACCTTTGAGCTCACTCTGCTACCACAGCCTATGGCAAATCGGATAGAGCACTGACACATGCCCTGCATGTACTACAAGATGCGTGGTGCAGAGTTAGTTTGGGCTCTCTGTGGGAAGATGCACACACTTTAAATACTCTTAGTAATTAGGAAGTATAAAGAGATACTTCCTGTGAATGGATAAGCCAAGAAGAAGCTCCATAAGGTGTACAAATCCTGGTCCTGCTCACCGATTTGTGGGGAAAAAGCTTGATGTCAGAAATTTTATTTAAAGTATAAGCCATATGGAAAGCCCCGAAGTACTCTATAGGGTGTCCAAAATTAGATGTGATTTATTCACTCTAATAAGGGCTAATAAGGTCTAAGCATAACTCTATACTTTGAAAGCGAGGTTCAGTCATCAGTAATTCACTAAATAAGGTTGTTAAATGATACCACAGCATTTATAGGTCAGTCTGAACTTTTCCTCTCTCGGGTTTAATGCCTCAGGATGGGGTGAAATTCCTGACAAGTGATTCACTAACGGGCACTTGCCCAGCAAAGAGAAGGAAGAAGAAACAGTTAATATGCCATGTTCCTCTCTCCATTTTAGCTCCGTTGGGCTGTCAGTCACCTGTCTTGGCCAGAGTACGATGAGGTGGTCCTACTTCTCTGGGGGGCTCTGGGACTCCCAGGACTGCTGGGTGTTGGTATGCAGGCAGGGGGCTGTGCACTTCTCTGACGGCCCTGCCCTTTAGCTCTCCGCCCCCAGAGAAAGAAAGCATCACATCGCTGCTTTTAAGTCATTTAGTCCCAGTTGCTCATTTCCTTCACTGACTGGTTGGGGGTCAGAGGGCCACAGGGAGATGTGGATCAGTCCTTCTGAATGAAATGCACAGGGCGCTGAAGCTTTCCCAGCTGTTTGCCTCCTGGGGTGACATTCACATAATTGTCTTCAACTAAGGAAACCTGGGGCACCACATCTTACCATGTTGTTAGCTCGGCCTCTGTGTATTGATTTATCCACATTTGCTCATTGTGGAAATAAACACATAATTTCTAGGATTAAAAATAAACTAGTAACAGCAAAGCTTGGCTGTCCAGCCCAATACCAAAGGGCAATGGAAATTGTGTCCCAAGACTTTTCAACCACAGCCAGGTCAAAAGTCACGGAGTGGGGAAGTCCTGAACATGAGACTGGCGGAGAGACCATTCGACTCTAATGTGGGGGGTTATGAACAAGAGATGTGAAACTCTCTTGATCATTTGACATCAATGCTCAGGAACAGAAACTTTGCAAAAGATTGGGTAATGATATGTGCATACCAACAGCTTCTATTTGTGCCGTAGGAAATCCAGATATAGAAATTCTTGCTTTTTTCATTGGAAAACTAATTTCATTGCTGACAGTAAATCAAAATGCCCTATGGCCACCCAAATCATTATAAATGACTAAAAGTTATATATCCCCAGAGAAAAGAACAAATGCTTATAAAACTCAAAGTGCTTCTACTTAGAATCTGGTTGTTACAAATGGAGACTGGCTCCCAGAAGGTTCTGTAAATGGACAAGGGTTGAAGCTGTGTTGTGCCTCTCCCACTTGGTGGACAAAACAATATACCTAAGTGTTAGAGAGTGAGATCTGGAGATTGGGGGCACCGTGATCTCTTTGTCATTTTTTTCTTACAAGGCACACACTGATAGGATGTCTGGACTCATGACCAGGAGACCCTTTATCTCTCTTCTATTTCTGCACATCTAGCTCTGATTCTGTAACTAACGCCTGTACAAGAAAACAGAACGCTCTACTTGACATCTGAGCTCTTAAAAATCTTGTACAATTTAATCAATATTCACTTTTTATAGCTTTTTTTCCCATTCTTCTTTTGTAATCATTTCCTCTACATTTTTTGATTTGTCTTCAAAGCCCAGATGCTTAAATATTGGTTGCGCTAGATCTTAAATGGTTACTCCAGAGCCATGGAATTTTAAATTCGATCTCCGACTTTTAAGACGTGACAGCTTGATTATTTTACAAGGCCCAAACCCTGAATCAAGCCTGTAATTTTAAGACTCAAAACTGTTTTCCCATGGATGCAGACATTTTGAAATGTGTGGTCCATAGCTATTTACGAGTAGTTTACAGCTGTGGTCTCTTCGTGCCCAAGGTCACGGAGAGTCCAAGAGGTGACCCTCCAGGGAATGCTATTAATTTCACTCTCATCTTAGACAGAGTTTCCTTCAACTAGCAAATTTCTGGCTCCCTTATACTACACTGTAGCCTCACGGCATTAAGGCATTCACAGGGCGCTTGGACAATTTATCAATAATACAGGTTTTTAAAACAGGCAACTTTTTCAAATGCTGGTGAAACAGAAAATGACTCCTGAATAAAAAAGCAAGTGCCAGAAACTAAGGGAAAAAAATTACTTAAACGAAGACCAGGGCTAGGTAACTTCTTTAGTATAAGAAGAAGGGATTATTATCATATCAATTTGGGGCACTGTGATATCTGAAACACAATCGAACAATTCCTAATGTTGTAAGGAACCAAGCGATACTCTTTAGGGTAAACTAACCAACTTTTGTGCACGTGACCATGATTTTGGAAGTGCTGTATCTGATTCCATGTTTGATAGGGTCTGACACCTCTCTTCCCATGTGTGCATTGGAAATCCTATTCTGGTCCTTCTTTTAAGGGAAGTCAATATATCAGCCTTGAAAATCCGATAAACTTAAAGTACACTGGCACACAAAATAAAATCTATTACCAGGGTGAAAAATTGAAATTTTCCCTGAAAATCTCTAGCCCTTGTCCTCCTATTGTTTATTTAGTCTTTGATTGCTTATTCTTCAACTTGCCTACATTAACATTTTATTCCTGAGTTTTACCTATAAGATAGGGGTAATAACAATATCGTAGGATTGTTTTAAATGTTAAGCTCATTCGTATTTGTGACCGGTTAGAATTATGTCAGGCAAAGAGAAAACACTATATAAACATTTGATTGAAAAAAACCTCTTCTAGGGCTTCCCTGGTGGCGCAGTGGTTGAGAGTCCGCCTGTCGATGCAGGGGACACGGGTTCGTGCCCCGGTCCAGGAAGATCCCACATGCCACGGAGCGGCTGGGCCCGTGAGCCATGGCCGCTGAGCCTGCGCGTCTGGAGCCTGTGCTCCGCAACAGGAGAGGCCACAACAGTGAGAGGCCCGCGTACCGCAAAAAAAAAAAAAAACCTCTTCCCTGCCTCTTTTCCATTCTGATAAAATAAATTCTTAATATACAAGTGCATCTGTATGTGATAGACCATATGGTATTTAAAATCATGGGACCCACTTTCTTTTTTCGTAAGAAGAAAGCATTTTGGAATTGCAAGATATGAAAAGCAGTGAGTGCCACATTGAAAAGTTAGGTAACGGCAATAGAGAATGGAAAATCCCAGCCTCTTAGATACTGATTGCAGCTTTTTAGGATTATCTCTGGCCCATGTAAATTGCAAAAGCAGACATGAACTCTGACACTGTAAACCCGACTAAAATATGACTAAAATATGAATGTCGTCTATTATAAAAGAATCTAATGATGATAAAACCTGAGGAAATAAACATTAGAAAATAGCAGGTTATCTTCTCTTCCTTAAAAGTCCTGAAATTTAATTTCACCATACACAGTCACAGGATAAAACATCTGTTCTAATGGAAAAACAACAAAAATCCATTTCTGAAAAGCTCCACAGAGAATTTTTCACATGAGTAGATGGAAATATGGATTCCATTTTTAGATAACTACTCTTTCTTGATGTAAAAAAGCCAGTGGTCAAAAAACACAAATATCACATTTGTTTCAATCCTGAAACTCTGATAAGCACAAAAAGTTGCAACACCATATGCTTAATTAACTTGATGTTGATTTATGCATCCTCTCCCTTTGTAAACAGAGTGACATCCAGACACTGGGAATGCTGAAATAGAACATTTCATCCCTGCCTACCGGAGTTCACACTTTAGCCAGGAAGTCAAACACCAAGCCATCAAAATATGTGATTAGCTCTGTGATAGAAATACAGGAGCAAGTCGAGGAGAAGCAACGAATCAGATCAGCAGTATCAGGAAAGGCTTCTTAGAAGAGGTGACATCTGAATGATGTCTCTGAGGCCCTGTAAGGATAGCCAGGGAAAGGCAGGAGGAATGGTTTGTGCAAAAGCAGAGATGGGTAAAAAAGGATCTGCAGTATCTCAGACAGAATTAATCTTATATACAGCACCTTATCATGTCATCTATATTTCTGTTAGCATGAAGATTATGCATATTTTTATGGATCTGCATGGCTCTCCCGGCGGACAACCACCTCCTAGAAGCAGGCCGATCCATCTTTGCATGTCCCATTTTGTCTTGCACTTATACTTTCCCACGTAGGTTTGACAGAATTAATTAATAAATTACAGTGAGATTTTGCAAGAGTCACCTGTGAAATATATTCTTCACCAAAACACTCACTGAAACTCTCATTCACAAGAGAAGCCCTTTGGTTTTTGCAAACATGGCCCCATTCCCAGGGACAGGGCAGGAGAAAATCTTCTCATCTTTTCAAGGCATCTGATCCCCAAGACATTTTTGTGGTCATGTGGAAAAGGGTCTGGGAAATGTGCTCTCGGATGGCATGGCTGGAATGAGGAATGGGAACTATTTTGCCTTCTACACAGTTTCTGGAAAAGGCAGTGAGAACAGCAAAAGCATCTGTGTGGGTCAGCATTCTCAGCGCCGGAGTTGAAAGGTACTATAATGCAGAAATGTCCCATACCCATTCCTACCCAGGGCCTTGCCGAGAACAGCTATGAGCAGCAAAGCAAATTCACCAGGGCGTGTGGGCTCTGTCTCAGGACCCTGTGGAGTCCCATCCAGCATTTGTGAAGGTCGCTCTGAAGACAGAGCCCCCTTCCTCGGCTCAGCCCGGGTCCTAGCCAGATCCACAGAAAAAGAGTTTCATTTCAGAGCCTTAGGGGGCTCCGCTCCCTTTCAGCAACTTACAAAGGAAAGCTTTAAGTATATGGAGGCAGGAAGTTCTGGGAAGGTAAAGGCCCATCTTCTAAAATGGATTTCTTTCTTAAAGACGTAGAGCAGAGAGCAGCGATTATTTCACCAGCAGTTTTCAGGGTAATAACTATAAGCCGGAATCAGCTAATGATGGTTATTAAAGGTAAACGTTCCCTGATCCTCAGGAAGTGACTCTTCATCCTGGTGCTTTTGAGGCTTTGTCTTCACTTGAATCTTGGGTGGAAGAAATCCGTCCTGGATTCATCCTAATCAAATATTCAAAACCGTTGATTCAAGAGTCTGCTTATTCTTCTAAATAAGTGTGATAACAGTGGATTAGCTCTGTCTTCTAATTCCTCCATTCAGCTCCACCGGTAGAAGAGCAGCGCTTTATGACAAGAGCTGCTGCATCAGCTGCAGCCGTCTCTCCTCCTTTTAAAAGCAAAATAATAAAATGCAGGGAAATGCCACTTTTCCTGTTTTTCTTTTCCCTTCTTCTACAGCATTTATTTTCCTCACCTAATTCAGCGGCGTGCTGGGAAACTTAACTAAATCTTAAAGGAAAACATTCTGGAAAGCCTTAAGACTGGAGTTGTAGTAGGGAATAATTTCTGATCCGGGATAAGCTCCTCTAATCAGCTTTCTCATCCCAGGTACAACACAATAAAACTAACAAACATTTGGGAGAAAAAAGAACAGATGTTACAGTTACCCAAGAAAGTATCTTTAAACACCCAGCAGAGGGTAAAGACTTCTGTATCTTTACAGTAGCCAGAATACTGAGTCTCATATTGAGGGCATGCATAATGCTTACTGAAATGCAAAGGCTGTCTCGTTTTGAAGTCTGCGTACGTACGTTCATTATTGCACTCAGGCACGTACAGAGTTGGCTTATTATTATTATCCAAGATTATAAATGCAAGCTAAAAGACTCTGCTTTCAAAAGCCCTTCCTTCGCCCAACTGCAATGCCAGGTGAGATGCATCTGTCTAATTTTCACACACTTCGTTGCTCGATTTGGTCAAGTACCCAAAGGAAAACATGCCATAGCTTTTAAAGGAAGGGTGAGACCCTGTTCTTGCTGGAATTCATTGCTAGCAGTTTTTACTTTTTAATTATTTTTTCTTTAAATTTATTTATTTATTTATTTATTTATGGCTGCCTTGGGTCTTCGTTGCTGCGTGAGGACTTTCTCTAGTTGCAGTGAGTGGGGGCTACTCTTCATTACGGTGTGCAGGCTGCTCACTATGGTGGCCTCTCTTGTTGCAGAGCATGGGTTCTAGGTACGCAGGCTTCAGTAGTTGTGGCACGCAGGCTCCACAGCGCAGGCTCAGTAGTTGTGACGCACGGGCTTAGTTGCTCCGTGGCATGTGGGATCTTCAGGGATTGAACCCGTGTCCCCTGCACTGGCAGGCGGATTCTTAACCACTGAGCCACCAGGGAAGTCCCACTAGTAGTTTTTAAAAGGATCATCATTGGGCTTCCCTGGTGGTGCAGTGGTTGAGAGTCAGCCTGCTGATGTAGGGGACACGGGTTCGTGCCCTGGTCTGGGAAGATCCCACATGCCGCAGAGCGGCTAGGCCCGTGAGCCATGGCCGCTGAGCCTGCGCATCTGGAGCCTGTGCTCCGCAACGGGAGAGGCCACAACAGTGAGAGGCCCGCATACTGCAAAAAAAAAAAAAGAATAAAAGGATCATCATTACCCCTGTGTACAGTCCTGCCCAGGAAAAGAGAACAGCTATTAAAAGTATCCAAACACTGGCTGCAAGGGGAACTTGACCTGTGATACAGTGTATGTCCAACAGATGCAGATACACTTCCCATTAGCCCTTCCACATCTCTGACACTCCCCCCCCACCCCCAGCCCTAACCACCACTAGAAATTTTGAAAACCCTAGAATTAGCCCTATTCTTTTGTCAGTACAGTGATGACCTATGCTTATACCCAGTTGGTCCTGCCTGATTAAATGTTCTTACTGGATGGATCTGATTTTCATTAATTTTCTCTCTCATTCACTTATTCTCAAAAAAGCCTTAATTCTTTATCAAGTCACTAGTTTTACTTTATCAAGCTGACTATTCTACCAGATCTCAAGAGAATCGAGGAGCTACTGAGTTTGCAACATGGTGTCAGAACAAATGGCCCACTCAGTGAAAACAAAACAAAATAAAATCCAAACATTTAAAACTCTTTTTCCTTTCTTCCCCCCACAATGGGAGGAGCAGGATGTGAAAGTGAAAATATAATGAAGTTAGTATCGACTGATTTCATGACTTCTCATCCAGTTATACTGGTGTCATAGTAAGAGTGAGATGCTATTATTATCTTTGATTTTTTGATAAACCTGAAACACAAGTTAAACAAATGGTAAAACGTGGATTTCTGGCAGGCAATGACTTGTAAAGGAGAATAGCAAACAGTTATTTGGAGAGTGTTATATGGTCCAGCAGGGACCATTTTAAAGGTGTTTGTTCAGAACCTCCCTCTCAGAGACACCTACACAAGAGCCATCAGCTGCCAATGATTTGGAGGAAGATTACATCTTCCCAACACACACCTCTGTGACAGACCTTTCCAAAATCACAAAAGAAAACAAAGGCAAAGCGCAAAGAGCAAAATTGGATATCGCTTCATTTTCTCTTGCCCCCAGTCCTTGAAAACACCAAAGCACAGCTCTTTATGTGGGCTTCACTTCAGCTGTCCTTTCTGCCATACACACAGAAGAATCTGGATACCCGAGTATATCCTTAACAGTCTTCCCAACAACAGACACTGAAGATGTGATAGAGCTAGACTTTCACTGACAAGGAAGGCTTTGAAAACAGGGATCTGTGATCAGGCAGAAAGAAAATAATAGGAAAAGTCAGTGGTTTGGCATATTTATCCCCCCCACCCAACTTTTTTTTCTGAAAAGCAAAGCTGTATGGCTGTTCGCCCAGGGATTTTGGTAGAGTTGAGGAAAATCAGGTTTGTAATTGTGTACTTCTGGTGGTTTAAGAGAAGCAGTGATCTTGGCCATAATATAGAATATCTGCAAATATGAATCCCAGACCCTTGGGGGTTTAAGCTGGAAAACAAATTTCTCATCTGTATAAAGTCTTGCATGTGAATCTTGTTTCCATTTTTCCCAAGAGATTTCAATGAAAAAAATATATATGTATTTTTTGGTTAAAAATATACTTTTCTACATTTTCTTGGGTTGTTGCTTAGTCTTATACTGAATGGTTAATGAAGTTTGCTCCCTCAATCTCCTTTCCCATGAAGTTTTGCTAGTGCATGTCAGCCCTGCTGACAACTGCTCACCAACGATGTGTGCTCTATGAAGCTGAGCAGGAGAGGATGCTACCAGCAATTCTTCAGGAGCTAAAAGGGGCAGATTCCTGTACCCCTGGGAAGGAGCAAGCTTCATGTTCGTATGGGTGGTTATATGGGCAGGCTCTGGGCCCTCCTCAGTTCTCACTTTCATGCATTTTGATAGTCTAGTTTTATAACCAGAGAATGTCAGAGGTAGAAACATGATTATAAGCCTTCTAAGCCATAGAGTACAACGTTGCAAAAAATTGTCTTTGCAAAATGGTCAACCAGACCCTAGGAACAGAGAGATGGCAGAATTTTTTCCTTCAAGAGATATTTATTAAGGCTTTATCAACAACTCTGTGAATTGGGTCTTATTATCTTGATTTTACAAATGAGGAAATGGAAACTCAAGATGTTCACAACTGGTAAGAGATAAAATGAGATCTTGAACCCAGGTCTGATCCCAAAGCCTGCATTTTTTTAAAATTAATTTTTATTGGAGTATAGTTGATTTACAATATTGTGTTAGTTTCAGTTGTACAACAAAGTGAATCAGTTATACATATACCTATATTCACTCTTTTTTAGATTCTTTTCCCATATAGGTCATTACAGAGTACTGAGTAGAGTTCCCTGTGCAATACAGTAGGTTCTTATTAGTTATCTATTTTATATATAGTAGTGTGTATTTGTCAATCTCAATCTCCCAGTTTATCCACCCCCGCAAAGCCTGTATTTCTGATCCACTCTAATACACAACTCTGATGGCCATTCTCTTTAACTTTTCCACAACCGTAGGAGGAAGGGTCTATATGATGACAGATACGTGCTTTCAGTAATACTGTGTAAAAGAATAGCTTCATCAACTGTGAGCTTGGGTTCAGGAGTCAATTTCTAGTTTTTTGTAGTTTTTTAAAAAAGGTCACAGAATATTCCATACCCACTGTCTCAAATAAAATATATTAACAATTGGTTTAAGAACTGAGCTTTGTTTGATGTCATCCCATCAGTGCTGAGTGTGATTCATCTAAACCTATGGAATGACAACAGTAGAGAAGGCCCGTGTCACAAACGGAAAGAGGGCGATCACAGTGTTTGCACATGATATAATTTGGCTTTTCTTCTGAGCCTGTACGCCAACTTAAATAATCGCTCTCAGTTAAACAAAGTATAATTATTTTGCTCATACAAGGTAAGGGCACTGAGAGTGCTTTTGAT
Organism: Mesoplodon mirus; assembly: GCF_964341445.2. NCBI lineage: Eukaryota > Metazoa > Chordata > Mammalia > Artiodactyla > Ziphiidae > Mesoplodon > Mesoplodon mirus. The sequence goes on from NC_138990.1 coordinate 57,082,230, forward strand.
TTTCCTCGTTTCTCTTCACCAAATACTCACAATGTAGTTTTCACAACAAAATAACTTGTTAATCCAATCATTTGAGACAGAAAGGAAAATCAGTCCCATTGGCCCCCAGACATCAAAAAAAGATGGAATTCTTTACTTTTCATTTGGCTTTTCTTCATTTTTTTCTTTTTTTGCGGTACGCGGGCCTCTCACTGTTGTGGCCTCTCCCGTTGCGGAGCACAGGCTCCGGACACACAGGCTCAGCGGCCATGGCTCACGGGCCCAGCCGCTCCGCGGCATGTGGGATCTTCCCAGACCGGGGCATGAACCCGTGTCCCCTGCATCGGCAGGCGGACTCTCAACCACTGTGCCCCCAGGGAAGCCCTCTTCATGGTTTTTAATAATGGAATATTTTGCCTGAAGTCTTTTACATAATCTTCTGACTGGAGATTAAATGCCAAAGCAATGTTTGAGACACTAGAAATACTGCAGAAAATCTCTAAGAGAAAAATGTGAGAACCAGAAATGCTGTCTAGGAAGCAGAGATTGGAAGTCTGAGCTAGTTCTCTTTGCTGTTTACTGCTCAGTACCCGGTGCCTAGAATAGTGTCTAGGCATGTAATAGACAATGGTAGCTAATAGATGTCTCTTCAACGAATGAACGGAATCTCTACTATGGTGCCTCCTGCAGCTTCTAGAGGAGGACTCTTTCGTTCCATATTTTAAACTCCATTTTATCTTCCAAGAGAAGAGACTTCATTATAGGAATAATCCTAGGTTCAAAGGGGGCATCTTCTTTTTATTTGTTTCTGATCCAAGCTTCTACGCGGTAATCTAAGCAGCAAACTCAGAGCAGGACACGAAAGATAGGTGACACCTCCTGTAGTTTGCCATTACCTCAAGTGTGTTTATTTTGAGAGGTAACCATGCTGGAAACATGCTTATGTTAAAACTAATATATAAGCTTTCTTTAAAATGCAGTCATTGATTATAGAAGAGGGTTTTGTGACCAATAAACTCCTTGGGGATAGCTTTGATGGCCAAAAGAGGAAAGACTTGGCTACCCCTTAATTACCAGTCTATAAGATGGGAAGTGTACCTTCTAAGGCAGCTGGGCTAAGGTACCAGTCTAATGAGCTTTGTGCTAGGCAACTTATACTGGTGTCTCTGTTCCACTTATGACTGTCTTCAGAGTCCTGAGCTAAGATGGACAATTATGTTCTAACGGTGTCCGTTCAGAACCATTCTTAAAATAGCTTTCAGTTGAAACTATACAACCATGGACCTACTGTGTGGAACTTGGAGCAACTCATGATTCCATGTACAATGGATCATGTTATCTTCTAAGTCACATGTGTTTAATTGGTCTGACCAAAGTCATGATTGAACCAGCTCTGTACATGCATTCTTCCTTGCACTTTCAACTTAGACCCAGTGAAGTGGAAGATGGATGTGATGGTGAGCAGGATGGAATCATACCATCAGGCCATTATGGAGTCAGACTTCAAAAAAGTGACCTCCTAGGGTCCTTAAGTAATGTCTACCCTCTTCCAGAGGAGTAACAGATCATCAACTCCCCAACCCTTCCAAAACACACACACACACACACCACACACTTCCTAAAAAAAGCATTTAAAGTAATTTGGAGCTCAATAAGTGATGCTTTACTGAGCTTCCAAATAAGGTGGTCTGTCAGTAAATATTTATTAATACCACCCTGAGACAAATGTAAAGTATAACATGCAGTATTGTGGTGTCTGGTTGACTAGAAAAGACAAACACAAATGTAATAATTAAGGGGCAATACAATTCTATAGGTGCGGAATTAAGTGGTTGCTTGAGAAGTCACTGATCAAGGGTCTATAAAACACATGCATTCATTCCCAAAATGTGTTTGTAAGTTGGCAGCAGTCTATGTATGTTCTCAGAAAAATAAGGGGAGTGAGCCACTCACAAAAGCTTACGTGATCCGTAACGCCCCTGAACCAGAGACTTAGGGATATAAACTCAGGATGCTCTATTGTTCCAAGAGGAACAGTATCTGGGATGCTGGGAATATAATTGCCCAGAAGCTCCCTGCAAAGGGTAATCCTATTCCTGAGTCTCTCAGCCAACCAAGCCAAGAAAGGTTGTAAATATATGTGTGTGTGGGCATATGGGCAAGGACAAGGGGGTCTTAGCTCCAGCTCACTAGAGCAAGATGATGGGGTCATGAAGCCTGGAGGAAGGGACAGGGGAGGATAACAGATGGAGACGTGAAGGATGGGAAACTGGAATGGGGGCTCTGCAGGGACTGATAATGAAGAACCATCCTGGCAAGTGGGAGGATGCAAGCTTGTCTCTTCTCCCCCCACCTGCTCTTCATGAACTCACCGTGGGAGTCTAAGTAAGGCACTTTCTTCCTCTATATCAAGACAGAATCGTGTATGGAGGTTCCTTAAAAAGCTACAAGAATAGAGCTATCACATGATCCAGCGATCCCACTCCTGGGCATATATCTGGACAAAACTATAATTCAAAAAGACACATGCACCCCTATGTTCATAGCAGCACTATTTACAATAGCCAAGACATGGAAACAACCTAAACACCATCAGCAGATGAATGGATAAAGAGATGTGGTATATACAATGGAATACTACTCAGCCATAAAAAAGAATGAAATAATGCCATTTACAGCAACATGGATGGACCTAGAGATTATCATACTAAGTGAAGTAAGCCAGACAGAGAAGGACAAATATGATATAATATCACTTGTATGTGGAATCTAAAACAAAAAGAGATACAAGTGAACTTATTTCCAAAACAGAAAGAGATTCACAGATGTAGAAAAAAAAACTTCTGGTTGCCAAAGGGGAAGGGTGGTAGGGGAGGGACAAATTGGCAGGCTAGGATTAACATATACACACTACTATATATAAAATAGATAACCAACAAGGACCTACTGTATAGTGCAGGGAACTATACTCAATATTTTGTAATAACCTATAAGGGAAAAGAACCTGAAAAAGAATAGATACATAACTGAATACACCTGAAACTAACATGATATTGTAAATCAACTATACTTCAAAAAAATTTTTTTTAAAAAAGACAGGATGGTGTAGTGGTAAAGAGTAAACTGCTGTTTTCTTCTTTCACTCCTGGCTAGCTCTACAAGACAGAGAGGAAGAATGGAAACAGAAGGTCCTTGCTCATCATGGATACCACTCGGCCTTGCCAAGCCCCAATCTGATCATGGTTCCTGCAGGGATTCAGGAAAGGAGAAGAGCATGCAAGAGGTTATGAAACTTTAATGGGCAGTGGTCTGAAGCAACAAGGAAAAGAAAAAGAAGTGGATTTTTGTGTGAAAGCACTTCCTGGTCTTTTGGCTTAGAAACCACTTCTGCTTTCCCCTTCCGCTGTCCTCATCCACACGGTTCCTTGCAGACGCTCTGTGAACCATATGCAGTGTTTAAGGCAAGGTGGTCTGATCTGGAAATAAACCTACCCTGGGGCCTGGACTCATGACAGTGTTTTCAAGAATTTTCATCTGAAAAACAAATACATGCACCCATGGAGAACTGTTCCTAGGGCCTCACACACGAAATGAACTTCTCATCTGCTTTGCTTTTGTTTAACAGAATCACATTTTTGGAAAGTTAATCATCTGTCATTAAAGAATCTGAAACAAAGATAAGGATTTTTAAAAAATGGGTTTCAAAGGGAATGTACGTTCTGCTGAAGAAAAAGAGAAACTGCAGAAGTTCTATCAGGGAAGTTCTGGCTTCAGTGAGGCTCTGTAGAATGAGATGAGTTGGTCTTTTTGATACTGCTGGCCATGACTTGGCCAAAATTCCTCCCATCTCCTGCCCCCTGACTTCCACCTCTACCTCAGCTAAAACACTCAAGCTAAGGGTAACTTCCAAGTGAGCAGAGGCATATCCTCATTTTATCGCACTTCACTTTATTGTGCTTTGCAGATACTGTGGTTTTTAATTTATTTATTTATTTTACAAATTAAAGGTTTGTAGTAACCCACTGTTGAGCAAGTCCTTCAGCTCCATTTTTCCAACAGCATTTGCTCACTTTCTGTCTCTGTGTCACATTTTGGTAATTCTCACGATATTTCAAACATTTTCATTATTATATTTGTCATGGTGATCCATGATCAACGATCTTTGATGTTACTATTGTAACTGTTTTGGGATGTCATCAACTGTGCCCATATAAGACGGCAAACTTAATTAATGAAATTGTGTGTTTTGACTGCTCCAATGACCAGCTGTGCCCCCATCTCTCTCCCACTCCTTAGGCCTCCCTATTCCCTGAGCCACAACAATGTTGAAATTAGACCAATTAATAACACTGCAATGGCTTCTGGGTGCTCAAGTGAAAGGAAGAGTCCATCAATGAGGTCGACTTCATTGTCTTATTTTATGAAATTGCCACAGCCAACCCAGACTTCGGCAACCACCACTCTATTCATCAGCGGCCATCCACATCAAGGTAAGACCCTCCACCAACAAAAAAAGACAAGATTACAACTTGCTGAATGGTTAGCTCTTTTTAGCAATAAAGTATTTTTTAATTAAGGTGTGTACATTGTGCTTGTTAGACATAATGCTATTGCACACATGACAGACTACAGTATAATGTAGACATAACTTTTACATGCACTGGGAAACCAAAAAATCTGTGACTAGCTTTATTGTGACATGTGCTTTATTGCGGTGGCCTGGAACCAAACTGACAATATCTCTGAGGTGTGCCTGTATAGCCCATGTGTTGTGTTGCAGCCAGTTTATCCTGGCTGTTGGGAATCAAGTGTGCATATCTCTTCCCAACGCTATGTTCAGCGAACTCATGTTAGCAGCTTGCAATCATCCATGGTGGAAATATTAGCATCTTGGGAATAGGCAAATGCTACAAATCAGGACTTTTCTTTGAGGAGGGCCAGTTTACCAGCAAAGAGTTTTTTCAGAGAAGCTCAGAAAGTATTTGACTGTTAAAATGTTTCTATTAAATAACTAGAGAATATTAACATATGCACATTACTATATATAAAACAGATAATCAACAAGGACCTACTGCAGAGGGAACTCTACTCAATATTCTGTAACAAACTATATGGGGAAAGAATCTGAAAAAGAATGGATATATGTATGTTAAACTGAATCACTTTGCTGTACACCTGAAACAAACACGATATTGTAAATCAACTATACTTCAATATAAAATAAAAAAATTAAATTAAAAAAAGTAAAAAAAATTAAACATTATAGTTTAAGAGCTAAATTTAATGCTAAAATGCAATGATTCTTTTTTGTTTCCACTCACATGTGCTATATAATCATAAATAATAGCATTTTTTCCTTTGGGGAAAATATGAGGATGTAAGCTATGAAAGAATAAAAAAGTAGATAGATTAACCAAATCTTTATTTTCAAAGAATAATTTGCTTTGATAGAATCTGATAGAAATGTTAAATTATTTGTAATAATGTTTCTACTTAGAACATATATTAGTATGGTTTATGTTACAGTACAAAGAGCAAAATTTCCCCTTCTCCAGTTACAAACATAATTTCATATTTGGGGGTGATGAGGGAGTCCCAAATGGCCTCTAACAACTTTCTCGCCAGCTTGCTTTAGAGCCTAAATGCCTGATTTGTAGTCTATCTTTGGCACTGAGCTACTATCTTCAGACAATCTTTTTAAGATACAAATTGGTTCCCTGGGAAGGTAACATGGAAATGAAAGATTATCATATATAGATACAGATATAAATAAAGATAAAATCAGACTAGTAAACAGATAGGATTTGAAGGAATAGAGTGAAGGACAAACCTATTTTGGTAGGTAGTTGGGCCTAGAAGAAGTCTTGAGCAAGGATTCTATTGGAGGAATAAGAGGTCTGCAATAGTGAATTTGCGGACATATAAGGACACTTGCAGGATACAGAATTTTTGCCCATGATTTGGTCTCAAGTTTGTGAGCTGGACAGTTGGCTCCACTAAATCAAGGCCTCCATCTTCCTCACTGCTGTGCCTTGATAGTACCTGTATCATTTTAAGTTCAATAAATAGCTGTTGATATAATGAAGAATGTAGTATAAAAGGCAAAAATTTACTGTTTTTCAAAAGTTCTTCTGTGTTTTTCTCTTAGTTTAGAATGTAAGTGAGATCACATAGTTTGGGCCAATTCTACATCTATTTAATCCACATACAGCATCAATTCTCACAAAGTGTGGAGGTAACATCAGATATTAAACTTATGTTCCTTTCACAACAATTACTTCATCTCCTCCTATAGATGGGAAATCCAAGCTGATAAGTTTTCAAAGAAAAATACTGTGGCAGAATCAGGGCCAGATTTACAGTAATGAATTTCCTGCGATAACTTGCTGCTTTCTCATCCAGCTTAACTGTCCTATGAGTCTTTGTTAGATGCTCAAAAATAAAAGAATTACAGCAAAGGGAAATTGTGTCTCTAATAAACAACAATGTGGGCTTCCCTGGTGGCGCAGTGGTTGAGAGTCCACCTGCCGATGCAGGGGACACGGGTTCGTGCCCCGGTCCGGGAAGATCCCACATGCCGCAGAGCGGCTGGGCCCGTGAGCCGTGGCCACTGAGCCTGTGCGTCCGGAGCCTGTGCCCCGCAACGGGAGAGGCCACAACAGTGAGAGGCCCGTGTACCGCAAAAAACAAACAAACAAAAAAACAAAAAAAACCCCAACAATGCATTTGTTGAAACCAGAAAACAAACAATATTATAGCTGCTGTAGGTAGTTTTATGTTTCAGGCATCAGGATTCAAAGGACCATAAAGATTCCATTGCATCTAATAATGAATAATTACTTTTCTCTTTTTTCACAGGTACTTTAAAGCAGTCCAACAAAACCAAAAATGTTTCAAGCAACTTGGTTAAACTCTAAGCAACTCCTCTGGCAACTCTGACATTTTCCCCATGGTTTGTGCCCATGACAGAAATGTATAAGCAATGGGCATGTTTTCTAGGCGCAAAAATTCAATGCAACACACAGCAGGCAAAGTTTATGCCAGCTGAACATCTGCGTTCTTGATTATTAGAAGTGTTTTCTCAAACACACTTGCCAGCCTCCAATGTAAAGCCACAGCTGAAACAAGGGGAAGACATGTCCAAAGTATTAATCCGTGGCTTTAAGAATTTATGATTCCATGACTTTACGTCTGAGTTCCTTACTCCATTCAACAAAATCTAAAAAATGAAAACAAAGTCTGCATATTATCAGTGGAGGGATAAGTTTTGCTGCTGAAATTCTAGAAGTTACCTGGATCTCACACTGGGAGTCTCTTGATAAAACCCAGGGCTCCACTGTCACAACCTGACCCACCCCCATTTGGAAATGAGCCACTGGGGCATTTTTTCTCAAAGAAACAGGCAAGTGGGGGAGACAGCTATCAATGGCATAATGGGGCTTTGCATTTTGAAAAGGCCTCGTGGTTACTCTCTCCCCTGTCACTCCAGAGCCCCACTGTCTCTATCGTCTCTGAAAGGACCACATGACCTCAGATAAAAGAACAACTTCCCATGTCCCTCAAAAAGCCCTTTGTTATTTTTATTAATGTATTTGACCCACTGGATTTTTCAGTTAATGTAAAGTTTTTATCATATTTTCATAAAACAAGCTAAAATGGATTCACTCTCAACTTCTACTGGGAGGTTGATGTCATACTCAGTCACAACGGCACAGAGATTATTGGAAAGACACCTTTGTCTCTTTCACCACCTATCAGATCACTTTGAAATTCTTGTAAGTTACAAATCATTAAAAACACCTGTACAGGAATAAAGACGCAGATGTAGAGAATGGACTTGAGGACACGGGGAGGGGGAAGGGTAAGCTGGGACGAAGTGAGAGAGTGGCATGGACATATACACACTACCAAATGTAAAATAGATGGCTGGTGGGAAGCAGCCACATAGCACAGGGAGATCAGCTCGGTGCTTTGTGTCCACCTAGAGGGGTGGGACAGGGAGGGTGGGAGGGAGACGCAAGAGGGAGATGGTATGGGGATATATGTATATGTATAGCTGATTCACTTTGTTATACAGCAGAAACTAACACACCCTTGTAAAGCAATTATACTCCAATAAAGATGTTAAAACAAACAAACAAACAAAAAAACACTTGTACCTCCAACACACATCAGAGATCTAATATAACATTAACTTGTAGTACCACATACTTAGCCATGTAATTATTTTATTTTTAGTCTTTACATGTACGTGGTGAGCTAAATATAAACTATATAAAGAGGTTTTACATGTGATACAGTGGAAGGAAAGCAAGAAAAGAAGGAGGAAAAATTAAGCGACGAGATCAACATACAGGGTTTTTTTCTTTCTAGGACATTTCTTTCTAGGACATAATCAGGGCAGTGACAAAAGAAAATAGTATTTTTTTTTCAAAACTTTTCTACCTATGATGTTAACACATAGCAGAGGAGTCTCCAAGTGCTTACTGCTGACAAGTCAGACTATTGACCTGTCCTTTCTCTCATTTGTATTTCCCCTGCCTCATAATGTGATAGCCTTTTTGGAGGATTTGGCAATAAAACTGCCAAACAGCCAAGGAATCTCATGTGGGGCTTTGGGCTTTTTCTCCAGTGTCTGAGCTGGACTTGGGGCCATGCTGCTGTGGAACAGCTGCTTCCAGAGACCCCACCCTGCCCCGCCCTTTGGAGATATCCCTTGTCACTTGCCACGATTTACATGATTACCCCTCATGAGGACAAATCTATCCCAGGAAAACTCATCTCAGAATATAATATGGTGTGGATTCAAGACCTAATAGAGAGAAATACACCCAGAGGAGTGATTGTGATCTTTTAAATCAATAGAATCTTGGAAGCCTTCTGTAAACTGACTTCAGAAAATAACAGTTCCCTTCTCAACATACCACTGTACTTTTCGACTTGTCTTTTGTTAAGTCATTCTGAGGAAAGGGCTGAACTTGGGGATTTTAGACCTTGAATAGTGCCAACAGGGGATAAAAGAATGTTCTGTTATCCTGTCTATTATCTTTCCAAACTCAGTAAGAAGAGCATCTATTCCTTCATCCATCTAGTGGACTTTCAGGAAGGGCAGAGAGAATAGGCATTTAGAAATTCATCCTCAACTGACTTTGATCATGTTAGAGGAGGGCTTCTGGACTTGTCCACATTCATCCTGGGTTATTCCCCCCTCGGCTTGTTCAGTGCCTTCTTTCCCTTCTTTGAGTAGATCACATTTTTTTTTCCTGCCACAAAATGTTTGCACATGCTCTTTCTTCTGTCTTGAATTCCTTTTTCTAAATCTTACTTTGTACTTCAGGTTTCTATCCAAACACTACTTCCTTAGCAAAGAATCTGCCTGACCACCTAATCTACATCAGGTACACCCTTTCAGTCTTTTATTGAACCCTTTCATTTTTACATTATTTTTTTTCACAATCTGCATTTACACTTTGGTTTGTCTCCTTTCTTATTTCTGTGAGTCCTACCAGCATGAGAGCCTCACAAAGGCAGGGAACATATATGTAACACGCAGTAGGAACTAAACAAATATCTGCTGTATCAAGGAATTTTTTTAAATGGTGACTGAATGGAGTCTCTGAAGAAAAACAAACAAACCTGACAGCCGTATTGAATTTTAAATAAAGTTCTACTGACGTTATTGTGTTCAATTAAATAAACTTTAAACTTGGAGTTTTTGAGTTTTACACAAATCAGTGAGAGTTTCAATCATTCATATTTTAAAACCACATTTTTCTCAATAGGAGCATATCCTCCAGGTGAAATTTAAACACTTCATGCTTCCCATAATATCAGAATCTTTTTAATATCTAGCATTATTGGGCTTTGTAAGTTCAAGAAAAATCACTGTATTGATGCTAAGTGAAAGGCAGAAAAAGCAATTCTATTAAGCTTTTGACGTAGCTTCTCTCTGGTTTCTTCAAGGCAATTGAAAAGTTCTCAACTGGGTACAATTTCTGGATGGCTATTCCACTGCTATCCAGAGGCATACAGATGGAGTATGTTCTACAGACTTATCTATGGTATATTCATTTATATAATTTTTTGTCATAAAAAAGGTCAAAACCTTGATGTCATTTAATCAAGTTGTAAAATAAGGTATCCAGATGTTACTTTAGAAACAGTGTTGACTGGTACAGAGTTCAAGGCATTTCAATTATTATATGAAGGTTTATGTGGCAGGTTTAGTAAGTTTTGTGTATATAAAGTGTGGGGATCAATAGAATCCATGACAATCTATTTAATATTTTCAATAAAGTGTTGAATGGCAAGTGGGAAATCAACTAGAATCTGCTGCTTTCACCTCAAACTGCAACGAGGTATCTTTATGGTCAAAATTAACATGGAGATTATTTATACAAGAAGACTATTTGTGCATTCCCTTTAATCCAGCAATTTTATCTCAAAGAGCTTATTTTACAGATTTTTTCGCAAGTGCATAAAAATTCTTAATGTAGCATTTTGGTTAAAAAAAAAAAACAAACCTAGAAACAACTTAAATGTCCATCAATATGGGATTTTTTTTTCCCTGACATACATTGTTTGCTATCTGCTAGAAATTGTTCTAAGCATTTTCACACAATTACTCAGTTAATTTTCATAACAACAGCAATCTTCAATCCTTAAAGATGAGGTAAAGTAGCTTACGGGAGGCCACAGAGATATTAAGAGGACAAGCTATGGTTTGAATCCAAGGAAGAATTTTTAAAAATGAGGTAGACCTAAATTTACTGATAAAATATCCAGGAAATATTTTTAGGTTAAGAGAAGAAGCAAGTTGCATAATTACAAATACAGTTCTAATTAAACAGCACTATTTATGTATATCTACATATGCATATAAATGCCTAGAAAAGGTCTAGAAGTTTCTGTCCAAACCAATCAGTAATTATGTCTTATTTGTAAGCAGAGGTTTAAAGTGGACTTTCATCTTTTACTTTTTTTAAATTTCTGAATAATTTTATGTTTTAAACGGCAAAGAAAAGATATATTTCTTGGGTTATTAAAATAAAATTAAATGTAATTTAATTCCCATTACCAGCCCTGCCCTAAAAGCAACAAGTGAAAAGGTATAATGCTTAATGGTCATATTTTTGTTTCCTAATAATGGAAAGATGTAATGAAAGAATCTAATTTTATATAGTCTAAATTCACATGTACATATACTCTGTATGTAGCAAATCTACCATTCTGAAGAGATGACTCCCATTGAGGAAAAAAAAAGAACAGAAGGAATGCCAGACTATTAAGTCCAGACCTTCCCCAAATTTCTTTAGACACACAGTATTTCCAAGAAAAATGATGACTGCAGTGAATTCATAAAGATAACAAAATTATTTAACAAGGAATGAACTGAAAAGGAATACACTGAATATAAAAATCATAATGGAATTTGTGACGGTTTGGTGTTTAATGCAGTCATTCTAAAAGGATTCACGTACTTTTCCAAAAATAGCTGTCTATAAATATGACTAAAGAAATGAGAAAATTCTTTGTCCTGATAATCATTTTATTGATTTAGTGTTAGGCTATGAAATTCTTCTATGTGATGAATGATGAAAGGCAGGATTAGAGACCATCAGATTTTGATCACAAGATGGAAATGTGGTGCAAGAAACGCCTGCCAGTCATGACATTATTTTATTTTTATTTATTTATTTTTTTTGCGGTACGCGGGCTTCTCACTGTTGTGGCCTCTCCCGTTGCGGAGCATAGGCTCCAGACACACAGGCTCAGCGGCCATGGCTCATGGGCCCAGCTGCTCCGTGGCATGTGGGATCTTCCCGGACCGGGGCACGAACCCGTGTCCCCTGAGAGGCAGGCGGACTCTCAACCACTGCGCCACCAGGGAAGCCCCAGTTGTGACATTATTGACAACAAATTTTGGTACATCCTCTATAGTGAGAATGTAATCAAAGATTATTAATCCTGTAAGTTAAATTCAATTTCATAAACTCCTATGAACACAAGCACTTTACTCTTAATCCCTCCACGAACAATCGACTTTTGGAATATACTACATCTAGAGACACAGCTATCGTTAAGGCTCTAAGGCAACGTTCCTCTTTCCTGCTTCTCTAACAGCTCACTCCTGACAGCAGGAGAAGGAGGGGAGGGGAAGAGGGAGGGTGTGCCTGAGGAAAGGAGGCTGTGGGTGGTGGAGACTGAAAGACAGTCCCAGCATCCAAGTGCCATCTTGAAAGCTGAGAGTTGCCCTTACTGCTAGAAAACGTGTCACCGCTCTTGGGCTTTGGCGAGATAACCTAACAATTTACTCAGTTTTGCAAAGAAATGAGGAACAAGCCTCAATCCACTTTCCTTAATCCATTTAGTCAGATCTGATTTGCATTGTACATTAGTACTCCCTTGGTGGCAGCTGAAGAATATTAAAAGTGATTCTCAGGCTAGAAAGTGCTTCAGGTATTTTTTTCTTAACTAGGAGAGCCCAAGAATGACTAGGTCCCCAAATTTCTAGGAATGACATCTCCTTGGTGAGAGCCACCTAAAATATGCAGATGCTGCAGCCCAACTCCTAAGAACTTTTAGTTGTTTAACGGGACAGAGTGAAGATACCAGCCAAGCGATAGCAGTAAACTGATTTCTTTTTCAACAGGGTGTTATGCCTCATTTAGGAGATCTATTAAACTTCCAGTTAAAACGGGATTTTGCTACCTTCTATGACTTTTTGAAACATTTTCCTATTTTCTGCCATTAACTATATGGGTGGGATAAACCAGCTGGTGATCTCTTCAAACTCTCCATTAACTAAGGGACTTTTGGTAAGTGGACATTTAAAATTGCAACTGAATGCCAAATTATGTGTTTTCTATAAGTAAATGCATGCTAATGAAGACGCACACTAGCAGTGAGACAGGCTGGGACCTGGGACCCTTTCCTGCACGGCTGCAATGCTTGCACCTGGACACACCTCTCCTCCAGCAACAAAATACAAAGAAACTACATGGGACTAAAAATAACTGACTGCGGGCCTGCGCAGCTGGGGCAAATTCTGGACCAAAAGATACACAAATACCAAAAAACCCTGACTGCCATATCTGAAGAGCCAGCAGCAAAAAACCGGGTGTCAGGAGCAAAACCTGGGTACTGTGCCTGCCCCCTGCACACAACACCACAAAGGGGTGGGCAGGACACCTAAGCCACCTAAGCTCTGGCCTGACCACTGGACACACCCCTACCCTCACCCTATATAAGCAACAAGCTCACCGCCCCCTTGGGGAGCAAGCAAGGGAACCTGTTACTTGTTTTTGCTCCCTTCTGCAGCGCAGGGGCCCCAATAAACAAACACTTGCTTGAATTTCTTGTCTGGTCTCTAGTCAATTTCTATTGATTAGGGAAGGCCAAGAACCCTCCTCAGTATCAGGAGTAGCTACTATGTACTTAAACATCCATCATTTCTCCTGCAAACTGTGTTGAAACAAAATACTGAATATAAAAGATTTGTTATCTAATGTACAAAACTCAAACTACTGCTTTAAGGCAAGCAGAAAAAGTGAAGATTTGCCTCCCTATAGAATACTTTTAAGGAATAAGGTAAGTCACGGAGAACTGGACAAAACTGAAGTCATTTAAAGCCAAAATTTTCATTTGTAATAAATCCACCCCTTAATATGCCTTCATAGTACAATTTCCTAAATTCTACTTTGGATTCCTTTTTATTTCTCTTTTTACAAAATAAAACAAAATTAAAGACAAAACTCTGTTAAAAGTATTCAATGGAAAAAGAAGAACAAAACAGCTAAGTCATTTTAATTAATTGTTTGTTGTCAAGCTGGTTAGCTCCAGGCAGTGTTTTATATTTATTCCTATTAATTGTCCTTATTTTATTTGTGACTCATTTTACATCCTTTGAGAACTGTTTGTTGATACCGAAACTGTCACATAGTACCTTTGCTCCTTCCTTTATGTCATCATCAGGTTCATTAACTATCCTGTATTTTCACCCAAATAGTTGACAAAGTGTCAGACTGATCCAAGGACTATTCTATACCACTCAACTAGAGACTCCCTTTGACCAAGCTGACATTGAGCACCACACTTTGGTGGTTGTTACTTATTAGTTGCATAATCCAGCAACTATTATGCATTCATATAAGCTTTTACGGTTTGCAGCATGCTTTCTTGTGCCCTTGCTCACATCATCCTTACAATAGTGCTGTATGTAAGTTACTACCTTTTCTTTTTTTTTTTTTTTTTGCGGTACGCGGGCCTCTCACTGTTGTGGCCTCTCCCGCTGCGGAGCACAGGCTCCGGACGCACAGGCTCAGTGGCCATGGCTCACGGGCCCAGCTGCTCTGCAGCATGTGGTATCTTCCCGGACCGGTGCACGAACCCGTGTCCCCTGCATCGGCAGACGGACTCGCAAACACTGCGCCACCAGGGAAGCCCGTTACTACCTTTTTATGAGCTATTTATGCAACTATTATGCAACTCTGGTCTCATATTTCTGTCTTGCTCACATGACTATAATGAAAGATTTTCATCAAAGTCTTGTTGAAGTGAAGACACCTGATACTTGTGGTATTTTTCTGGTCTTATCATCAGGAACTATGTCAAAGACAGAGAGATAGAAAGTGAGTTCCTTGAGGGCAGGCATTGTATCCTATCCATCCCCGAGTTTCCAGGTTCAGACCCAGTAACTGCATGATATGGCAATATATGCTCAGTAATTGTTTATTGGGAGACTCACAGATGTTTGAAGAAGTTGCTTACTGGTCCTAGAGATGCCGCTTTCTTATCTTGTGACTCAGTCTCTAAGAATCTGGGTTCTACATCTGAAACAAAAAAGTGCTAAAATATTCTAATACCTCTTTCAGGTATAAAATTCTACCTCGAGTGACCACTGCTTACCTTGTAACAAAATGGGATGATGACCCATCTCCCCTAACTCTATCTAGTTTTCTGAAAGAAGTTAATAATACATATATTTTTGTATGTCAGTACAACCTGATGGGCTTCCCTGGTGGTGCAGTGGCTAAGAATCCGCCTGCCAATGCAGGGACACGGGTTCGACCCCTGGTCCAGAAAGATCCCCCATGCCGTGAAGCAACTAAGCCCGTGCACTACAACTACTGAGCCTGCGCTCTGGAGCCCTCAAGCCACAACTACTGAAGCCCATGCGCCTCGAGCCCATGCTCCACAACAAAAGAAGCCACCGCAATGAGAAGCCTGCGCACCGCAACAAAGAGTAGTCCCCGCTCGCCACAACTAGAGAAAGCCTGCGCACAGCAACAAAGGCCCAATGCAGCCAAAAATAAATAAATAAAATACATCCTGAGACAAAATCGGTGTGTTGTCTCCACATTGTGTAAATCAAATATTTAATCATATTTAATTAAATATGATTATAATATTAAATTAATCATATTTAATTTAATGTTGACTCTAAAGACTCAATGTGATGCCCATCATTTGGAAGCTTGGAAAAAATAATACAGACTGGATTTTTCATCCAGCTGTTTAACATCTGTAAATATGGACTCAGAAATCCTAAAGTGCTTTATTGGAAGGGTGGTGATCTTAGCATTAGGAGACGGACAATTCCAGGGAATGAGTGAACCTTTACTGACTCATCTGCAATGGGTCCTTCCAAGAGGAGGGGCTACTATTTTAACATGGTAAACTGAAGAATTCTGTCCACAGACTAAGAGAAAGATGCATGGCTTAAGTGTGAGTTTCATACAGACTAAGAGAATTAGGAAATACCTATTCCAAAAAACCCTAGTGTCTCTGTTTACTGTGGCTAATTAGTGTGTGGGTCATAGAAATGGGGCACACACATCAAACACAAATTGGCTACTTTGTCCTGCAAATTGCTTCCACCTACCTCCTACTGGGACTCATACTGACTTCTTGGCCATTTTCTTCCCATAAATGGATTAGGTTATAGGATAGGAAAACAGGGTATACTGTGTTTTTAGCAGCTTTAGTCTCATGGGATTTATGAATGAAATCTGCTGTGTTTATTAAAAAGAACAATTTACTAAGGCATTTTTTTGGGGGGGATGAGAAATGGGGAATAGTGGAGGTGATAATTTTAGGGGAAAAACATACATAGACAATATTCACCAACTTTTGCTGTCCCACAAGGTGATGAATGAGTTTAATCTTTTTAGATAAGTTCCAGATAAGTCCTACCACATTTCCTCTATTTTGAAAGAATTTAAAAGGCTAAGGTTTCAACATTGTGGTCAACGTTTAGCTGGTAAAGTGGTAGTAACTTACATACTCTAGAGCACTATTGTAAGGAAGATGTGAGAAAGGGCACAGGACAGCATACTGAAAGCCATAAAAGCTTATATGAATGTTAAATATAATTGCAGAGTACTATTATTGATGGTGAAATCAAATAGATGACTGTTTATTTAGAATTTAGAAATGTTTTTCAAGAACATTCAGAATGAATGATTTATATGTCCACAGCAACTAGTCAGTCCATACTCTGCCCTGGACTTCATCCCTCCTGCACTCCCCACCCCTGGCCACATAGAGGGAGTTAGGAGGGTGGCAATGTGTCTGGATCCACTGGGGGCAGAGGTGTAAGCTACTCAAAGAGTAAGAAAAAACAAAGTTCCAGACTCTTAATTCTCCAGCATGATAATTACTGGAGGCATCTCTCACCAACTGACCAGGATTCAAGGCTGGAGGGCATTGCTCGACCCACCTCTCTGGGCATCAAAACCAAGTGAGACTGTTGTGC
This sequence comes from Mesoplodon mirus, assembly GCF_964341445.2. Lineage (NCBI taxonomy): Eukaryota > Metazoa > Chordata > Mammalia > Artiodactyla > Ziphiidae > Mesoplodon > Mesoplodon mirus. The sequence continues at coordinate 57,098,965 of NC_138990.1, forward strand.
TGCCCCTACCAGCTAAGGTTTCTGTGGCTCTGTGTCACAATTTGTTTCTACATCTTCTGCCATCCGGATCCTGGGAAAGATGTCCATACTCATTATCCAGGAAAGGAGTTGATGGCCTAAGTGATTTGCCTGCTCTCCACAGAGTGGGGGAAACCTATTAGAGACACTTCAAGCCACAAGCTTGCACTGTCAGCAGTCGGGCTCTCCTCCTTTCTTCCTCTCGCTTTCCCTCATTCTCTAGTAGAAATTGTAGATAAACTCATTCCCTGCTTGGATTGTTCATCTCGAATTCAAGAGCCCTAGAACATCTGTCAAGCCTGAAGATGGGAGAAGGGAAGGGAGATGTAGGAAAGTTACCAACTGCTGGCTCACTTCTCAGGAAGGGGCACTGCAGAAACGGTTTGGAAACATTTGGACTCACGAGGGTGATGATCCAGGGGATTTGGGGGAACCGGCCTCTTGCCCGCATCCTCCCTCACCTTCAATTCCATCACTCTCTACTGCACCTGAAAGAGCTTCCCATCTACCTCTGCCCAAACATCCTCCCAATGGAAATGCAGTTGGGTGGAAGTGTAAGCCCTGGGCCATAGTCTACGCTCATGAGAAAAATAAACTGAGTAACTTGCCAAGGAGTAGTCCTTTCTTCATACTAATCAGTCTAGGGCAGTGGTGACAGAGTAGTGGCAAAATCCCCAGAAGAATCTCCCTGTGAGCATCCCTGAGCCTTCCTGAAGCCCTGCGCCCCATGCTCACGTAGATACCCCCATCGCAGTCCTGGCCCTTGGGAAAGGAAGTGAGTGCACAGCACCAATACCTCCAAAGGGGAAAGGCGTAATACCTTCTACTTGCTTTGGTGACAAACGAGGAAGACTGGTGTGGTTTTTCAGTTCCCATGCACCAATTAGCCTCTCAATAAGATCTAGGTCACTTAAGTTCCTCTAATATATACCAGGCATGCATTAGGTACTACCTCATTTTATCCTCCGAGCCATCCTATAAAGTCACTATTGGTATTACATCCATTTTACACATGAGAAAACAGGCTTGGAGAGGTCACATAGCTAACAGAAGGTCACACAACTAGTAAACTGTGGAGCCAGGATTTCCAACCAGCTCTGGATGATTCCAAAGCCTTTATGTCCCACTTCTTTAGAAAGCTGAGTGCATGAAATCTAGAATGTTCTATCCCACAGAGAAGACATTGTACATTTCCTATTTATTTCCTTGGCTGAGTCATGATAAAGCATTGCTTCAGCTCCTCAGAATAAAACTGGAACAAGATGTGTATAATAGACCAGAATCCTTCGGAGTTCCACTGTGCCCCTGTGAGCCCAGGAATTCTCTGCGGTTCAAACCTCAGACACATGCTCTGAGCTGCAGGCCCCTGAGCTTTGAGTTTTGTCGGAGCCCAACAAGTAGACCCAAGAACTACGAAGGAGTAACCAACACGTGTCTTACACTGGTAGGTTAAGGCAACTCAGTTCCTATTCAGGAAGAATCAATATTTAATCATCCTTTCTGAGGATAGGAATTTTTCAAGGTGAAGAGAAATAGGAAAGTGTGATTGGGCCCTACAATCTTGTAGGAACAGAGTGGGGGAAGGAGGTTAAGGAATTTCATCTGGTGGGGAGTCAGAGAGTCTAGCTTTCCATCCTGCCTCTTGTACCATCTAGCTCCACGACCTTGGACAATAACAACAAAAATAGCGATAACAATCTTTGTTCACTGTATGCTACGTTTTGAGAATTCGGCTAAGTGTTTTATATGTATTATTTCCTTTAAGATTTAGAACAACCCTCTAAACTAGGTGTTATAAGGCCCCTTCTTAGAGTTAAAGAAACTAAGGCTGGAGGAGTCGATGTAACTTGCCCAAGGCCATAAAGTTAGTTGGTGGCCAAGCTACTAGTAGAACATAAATATGAATCCAACACTCAAATTTAGGCTACTCTGCCCTTCAGAGTCTGTTCCCTTATCCATAAAATTCTGACCATGGGCCACAGGATCTGAAAAGCACTTGAATGCCTAGCTCTGGGGTCCACGGAGATCTCAACATCTAAAAAAGGCAAAAACCAATAGGGCATTTTCACATTCTCCCTCTCTTGTGGACTGTAAACACTAGCAAAATGAATTGACTCTGTATACTGTGTCTACACCCTGCCAGAATCTGATTTATTTTGGACAAGTGACTGTTTCCAGAAGTATAATTCTCAGCTGACCTTATGATGCTATGTCCCTTCAGTTTAAAAACTTTATACTATTCCAGGTTGCCCCATCCTCTCAAGAGCAGGAAAGAATCTTTCCCAAAGAGGAGGAAATTTTACTTCAAGTATCATTTCCTGCTTAACTGCAAACATATGCATCACATTCTAAGTCTAATCAGTGGCCCAAGTTCTCATGGGGCCAACACTGGGGGTTGGGGGGTGGAGAGTGGAAGGAGGAGATACTGTCTAGGTACCCACTGGTATCTTCATTACAAAATGGATACATGGGCAGAGTACAGGGAGTTCTGGCAAGCGTAACCCATGCCAAGGACAAGATGCTGCACTAACTCACTTTGCTTTTCTTGGACCATCTCGAGTTTGGGGGACCTCTAGAAGTCTGGTTGCCTGCATTCCTGTGTGCTCCTGAAGTACCGGAGGAAAAGAAAAGCACAGATGGCAAGGACTTGATGTCAAGGTCTACTCATAATCTGAAATCAAATTAGGGACACAATTCAGAAGTACAATTTGCTATAAAAACAGAGGAATCATTGGTGGGTTCCCAGAAGATTAAGCAACTTGTCCTTCTGACAACAGGATGGGGATTCTGGGTTTTCCAGACCTCCTGTTGTTCAAGTCTGAGCTAAGTATGAGACACAGACAATTGCTGAAGCTAATCTGGGGAAGGGAGAGGAAGACCGGTTCCTCTACTAAGGGACGTGGCTCTTCACCCAGACAAATCTGGGCAGTGGACACCTCTCGCTCATTCCCAGAGCAAGGGAAACGTTCCAGGTCATGGTTAGGCTGTCACAGGAACCTGGGACAACAAGATGTCATTTATCAAGACAGCTTGGTTAAGTCAACACCTCCTTAAAAAGGGTTCTGGTAGCTTTTGACCAAACACATGAAACAAAGACCTTTAACAGTGCTCATAAACTTGAATAACGCCACATGTTCAAACACCATGGTAGCATTTCGACCACAGGCAAATACAGAAAGGCCGCCGCGACACGGACCCCTCAGAGATTTCCTTCCTCTAGTTCCCATTTGCCCCTTTGCTCTGATTTTTAGTCCGCTTGATCCTTTGTGAAGGAAATTAGGAGGATGTTGGAACAGCAACTTTCAATATCCAGATTCCAGACATATCAGCCTGCTACAGACAGAACTCAAATCCAAGGCATTCCTGGAATCCCCATGTTAATTACCACATTATCAAGTCCTGGAAGGACTGTGAGCTATTGTAGAAAGATTATGAGTAACTCGATTCCCCTAATGAACTCCAGCCACCCAGACAATGGAATGACAGCCCATAGCCAGCCTGGGTTGCTGCCTCTCACCCCTGCAGTCTCAGAGCCTTGGCCTCTCCCGGGTTTGGCACGTGGCCTGTCCTTTCCACTGTCAACCCCCTTGGCGCTGCCTGGCAGCCTTCCTCTTCCATGCAGACTGCCCAGAGTCTTGTCCCACCCCTTTCCTTGACCTAGCCGCTGCCACTTATGCTACAGTGTCTGCTGGTTCATCACCACCACTGCCTTCTATTCTGTGTGTTCTGCGTTGTTTCGCCTGGGTTACCAGCTACGGTTCTGGGGTCCCCAACTCCAGCTGTTTTCTGGGCTACAGCCCTGCCCGCCTAGACTGTGTGCTCCAGAGATGAGTCCAGGCGGGGCTGCTGTGCTGTTGCTGCCAGGTAAACTTGGACCGTTGCTTTGGAGCATCTTCAGCCTATCTGCTCCACCCATTTAACGCTAAAGACCTTGGGGTCAGTACTTCTCAACTTTCATGTGTGTATGAATCACTTGAGGGTTTTGTTAGGGATGGGGTGGGAGGGAGACGCAAGAGGGACGAGATATGGGGACATATGGATATGTATAGCTGATTCACTTTGTTATACAGCAGAAACTAACACACCATTGTAAAGCAATTATACTCCAATAAAGATGTTAAGAAAAAACAAATAAAATAAAAAGCCTTGGCAAATGCCAAAAAAAAAAAAAAAAAAAAAGAAATGCAGATTCTGCTTCAGTAGATCTGGAGTTGGGCTTGAGATTCTGCCTTTCTAACAACTTTCTAGGTGGCTGCAACTCTGCTGGTCCAGAATCACATAGGAGTAGCAAGGCTGGAAGAAAGGGGCTTTGTTCTATTCATCCTTGCATTCCTGAAATGTCAACCTTGTTATCACTGCCACCACTTGGTGAGGCCCTTCTACATATGTCGCAGTGGACATACAAAGATGATCAAGACCTAGTCCTTGCCCTCAAGGCATATAGTCTGGCGCAGGGTTTCTTAACCTTTTCTTAGTCACATTTTGGGCTGATCATTTTTTGTTGTGGTAGGGCTGTCCTGTGAATTATGTCTATCAGCATCCCTGGCCTCTACCCACTAAATATCAGTAGCACCTCCCCATTTGTGGCAATAAAAATGTCTCCAGGCATTGCTAAATGTCTCCTGGGGGTCAAAACTGCCCCTTGTTGAGAATCACTGGTCTAGGAGAGAGAGACAGACATGTAAATTAAGAATTGAAATAGGGATCAAATTACAGAGCTGGGTGTACACTGTTCAGGGAAAAAGTATCACTAACATCAGAGCGTGTGATGAGCATTTGGCACATAGTAAGTGCTCAAGAAAATGTGTTAGATAAATGAATGTACTGCCAATATCCTCACATTCCCTGGTGACTAAAACAATTTACCCTTCTGACCTCACCTAGTGGAAATGATCCTTGCACATTCCAAAGATAAACATCTAACTAACTACTTCACTGACATAATGAATTTCCATGGATATATTTAGCAGGTGCATGACAGGGGAAGAAAGCAAGCTTACCTTTCAGAATAATTCAGATGGAGTACAGATTTCTAAGAAAATGAGACTCTTACAATAATAAATAACAGTTTTTTTAAATAGGAAGTTTGTACTGCTTTTTTGGCATTATATGAACCCTCGTATTAGAAAAGGACAGAAAAGAGTGTGTGGACATGTAACTCTGTAAATGAATTCAAGCAGAATGGTGCATCTTGTAGCTTGGCTCACCTTAATGTACACTCTGAAGCAGCTGCATCTTTTCCCCTCCAAGTTTTGTGAGTATGAATGCATTTCCAAGGCCCTGTCTATTCTGAGATGCTTATGCTTCTACACAAATGCATCTGACATCTGACCACGCATAAACAGGATGGCAAGCCAGCGAGCAGATAAGCTTGGGGAACCCAAGTAAGAGGGAAGCCAGGGAGAGTCCACATTCCTGGGGTGGAGGAGTTGAAGAGGAGGGCTGTAGCGTAGCATTCTTGGTGTCCGACGGTAGAGTGAAGATAAATATTGTCAGCACTTGGGCTCACGTAACAAGGTCACAATTGAAGGACTTTATATCCTGATATGAAGGCAGGAATAGAGAAGAGTATGAGTGTGAAGTGGAATAATAAATCTGTGGCAGGAGAATCCAGAGGTGCAAGGGCATTTGAGGACATGTAAAAAGAAGAATGGAGGAGAAGGGAGTGTGTAGCATGGAACATTTCTGTGCAGACTTTTAGACATCAACTTGGTAGATATTATTATCCCTTAACATTGTGCAAATGGAAGCCAAAAATAGGCCCACGGGGAAAGTTCTTGGAAATATATACCGATTGGACTGGAATACCCACGGTTGCCAAAGGAAAGTGTGACACTCAGTCCCATTGCCAAAGTCTATAAGCCTTTGCCCAAATAATGGCAAACCTTTCCTTTCTTAATTTAAGCCTCAATGTCCTTTCCTCAACAGAAGTGGAAATTAGCAGATATGAAGTCGAAGCCAGGCTCCATGGCTGGTTGGCTATGTGAAACAACATTTTGGATCCAATTTTCCTATCCAGAGAATGGGGAAGCTAATACTTTCCACCAAACTATGCTGAAGGAATATTCTGATGAGTCAGAAGACAAATTTCTGATTTTTTTAAAATAAAGACTGTTCCCACATTTACTGTAGTAAAGGCTCATTTAGTCCATAAATTGAAACAATCATGACACAAATAATTCAACCAGAGAAAACCAAAACCCCTTTAATAATACTCCCTTGTTGGTTTTAATATTAGAAATTGCCTAGAGGGGTACAGTCTCTGGTTAGATTTCTTTGCATGGGAAGCCAAGACCCCTGGTTACCAGAGGTGTATGGTTAGTAACACACTTTGTTCACATAAAGGAAACAAATCTACAAATGTCAATTTAGGAGTATGGCCCATGTTCTATTGAGTTTGTGCCTTTCAGGGGCATGGGATAACAGCAAAGGCTCTGGAACCATCCAGAAGGGAAAATGGACAGTTTGTACTGCAGTCTGGGTTGTGATAATGTAACAACCTAAGCAACCAACTCTAAAGACATTAGTCAGTCCTGGGTCATTAAACCAAAAACAAAAAAACAACAAGAGATTCAATAAAAGAAATAATACAAATTAAACAAGCACTATTCAACACTATTCAAGAGAGTTTCTTTTCTCAAGCCTAAGAAACCCATTTGGGTCCCATAATATGAACTACTAAAGCATGGAGTTGTTCTTTTGTGGGCACCTGCCTTTTGCTAGTTTCTGAGTAGAAACTGCTTCATGATTTGCAGTAGTAACAATAATTTTTAATAATTATTCATTATTAATAATTCTTCCTGTGGTGAAAGGAGCAAGAATCTAAGTGGAATGATAGGACTCTAACAATATGGCAGCATGGCCATTGTACAAAATCACCTAACTGGAGCCTCAATATCTGGATTCTCAATCAATCACTACTTTCCTGGATCATCCTGGACAAGTCTAGACCTCACCTGGTTTCTTCTTCTGCAAAGTGACAAGACTAAGCTAGACATCTTTCAGATCTGCCATGGAGACACAGAGAGGGTAGGGTGGAAGAGTCACATCAAAATACTTTCGATGCCACATGTGATGGAAAGTAACCAGTGACTCCTTGGTTTGAGGGAACCTGGATCATTCCTGCTGAGCAACAAATAGGAAGAAACTGGGAAGTGATGCTGTAAGGCTCTGAGCCACCAGGACTTCTGGGAATCATGGCTAATATTTTAGTGCTGAACTCCACTCAAGAAGCAGAAGGAATTTCTCTGCTGGAAAAAAAAATCAAAACGGAATAAAAACAAACCCCCAAAGGTGTGCTGGGTTAACAATTATTTCCTATAATTTCCAAGAGCGGTTCAGTCCTGCTGGGGAGGAGGGAGCCAGGTAGATGCCATGGAGATCAGACACCTGGCTGATTAGCTCCACTGGGAATGCTACACAGGGCAAAGCTCTGTCATCCCATCTCTTTGAAGATGCATCTTCCCTGGAGGCCTTTAAAAATAGGACAGGCTCTCAGCAGGTAAGTTGATGGGGTATAAACCTGCCTGGGGAAGTGGATAGGAAAATATATTTCTCCAAATATTTAGGGCACTGGGTCCTGTGGACAGTTGGACTCCAAAGCTAACTGGAGATATTGAGATGATGTTTATTCAACCTAAAACTCCTACTAAATGTGGTGAAATATCAAGTTGAATCACTATTTTGGAGGAAAAAAAACCCCTCTGATTGTGAAATCCAACTTGCTTTTGTTACTGTTGATTTTTTCATTTTTTTAAAAGCTCAGTTTAGCTTTTGAGGGAACAGATACCAAAGTGGCAGTGTTTCAGGCAAAAATCTCACTTCTTCCCTATCTACCTTCTTAGTCAAGGTGTGTTTTTAATGTGTTTTAAAGACAAGACCTACATTTTCAACACAGGAATAAAGTCTGCAGATATTTGTTCCTGCTGTTCTCTTCAGTGATCAAGGGAAACTCCTCCCTAGGGAGGACTTCTGGCTCTGGGAGCACACAGATAAAAAGCACCTGTGTTTTGGGCTGTACCTACATGGTCCCGACTGTCTCCATGAAATCGGTTATTGAAATATTCCCAAATGTCTAAGCAATTCATACTGTGTAAATAAATGATTACCTGAATGTGTTACTTAGTAAACAAATATTTTCTGAGATGCAATTTACATACCATAAAATCCACCCTATTGAAGTATATAATTCAGTGGCTTTCGGTATATTCGCAAGGTTGTGCAACCATCATCACCCTCTAATTCCAGAATAGTTTAATCACCTAAAGAAGAAACCTTGTACCAGTTACCAGTCACTCCTATTTTCCCCTTCCTCCAGCCCCTGACAATCACTAACCTACTTTCAGTCTCTATGTAATGGCCTATTCTGGATATTTCATATACATGGAATCATACACTATGTGGTCTTTTGTGGCTGGCTTGTTTCACATAGCATAATGTTTTCAAGTTCATATCATAGCATGTGTTAGCACTAATATTTTTTAAGCAATTACAAGGCAGCTAGATACTAAAGTTCTCCTTTTCTTTCAGCTGTAGGGAGTTGGAACAGACTCACCTCACCCTCATTACCAACTCTAGATGTCATGGTCCCAGGCAGCATGGTTCTAGTGCAGGCCAAGGGTAACCAGGACCAAATAAGAGTTGGGCTAACCCAATGGGACATGGCAGATTTCACAGAACATAAGCAAGAGGCAGGACATAACTGGGGAATGAGGAAAGAAAGTACAAGATAAAGGAGGCCAAGGGGCACCGTTAAGATCTGAGTACAGAGTGAGAGGCCAAATAAGAGAGAGAGCAGTGCGTGAGATGAGGTCAGTGGCCAAGGATGTAGGCCAAGCAGCCAGGGATCTGTAGTATCTGGGTCTGTAGCAGCAGCCCTGACTTAGGGCTTGGGCTCCAGAGTTCTCTGTCACAGAGCCACAGAATATTTGCACTGGAGGAAAAGTTAGAGCTGTCTTCTCCAACTCCATCATTTTAAAATTGAACAATCTGAATCCCAGAGAGGCTAAGAGACCTCCCCAAGTTCACAAACCATAAAGACTACCTCCTTAGTCTCCTTCCTCTCAGCAGGATATATTTTCTATGATAGCTCACTGTCACTGTCCCAGCAGTTGGATTTAGTCATATGCTGGTGTCAAAATACAGCCTAGCAGGCACATATTCACACAATGTCATGCTAGGTAAGAGCCAGCTGAAGGTCTTAAGAGATTTTTACATTAGCTTCAAAAAAAGTTTGGTGTCTTTTGACCTCAATCTTACTGGTTGTCTAAACATAGGGGGTTCCTTTATATTTTAAATAAATTTCACAAATTAGGATCAATCTGTAGGTTCAGAAACTGAAAGAAATGAATGAGGTTCCCTAAGAAGTCAGTCAGTGGAAAAGGCCTAATTCTTATGGTGATTAATACAGTCATGTCCAGAATACACACATAAATATCATGTAAGGATCACTAAAGAGAGCTCAGTGTTCAATAGTATTATAAAATTAACAGTTCAAAAGCTCTGACTCCAAAAGCACTTTGCCATTTAAAATCCAGAACTACAGCTTTTTAATCAATTTCTGCTAGAATCATGCTACAGAGGAAATCTTTGTTCCTTCAGAAAAACAGAAAGGAAATTAAAAATAAATAGACTTAACAGCTTTGAGATTGGTTAAAATTATTTTGGTGCATTCACAGAATGAAGCAACTGAAGGCAATAAGATGGTGGCATAGATGTATCCTTACTGACAAAAAGAGTTTGATAACTTGTTGTTAATAGAAAAATGGTTACGTAAGAATATTGAAAGTTTGATCTCTGTATATCACACACACACACACACACACACACACACACACACACACACACACACAAAGAAGACATCTGGAAGGACATCCATAAAGTATTGAGAATTACATCCCCAAATAGTGGAATTATGAGAGGATTTGAACTTTTGTTTTGTTTTTGTTCTCTTATCTTTATCTCCTATGTTTTTCTAAAATGAACACAGATTACTTATATAATTAAAATGCTAAAAATAGACCTTATTTTGAATATTGTGATTTCAAACCAGGTTCCTTATTATTTTTCCTACAAAAATATCTTTTAGAATCTATAACAAAAATAAAACCAAAGTGCTTTTACCATCTTCAGAAACTCAGAAAGTGCTCAAATCTTCTGCATCAAATATGAATCAATACAAAAGGAAGCTTGTGAAAAGAAACAAATGCATGGGGTCATGACCTATCTCCTCTCTTCCCCTCTTGCTTCTAGGCCCTTCTCTCTGCAGCTCCTTTTCACTCCTTTTGATTTCTTATATCAGGATATTCTGTCTAGGTTAAGCATAGAATTCATGGTTTAGAATTCACCTTCAGGCTTTAGGTCATCTACTTGATATCTAAAACATACAAATCACCTCTGCCTTGTTGCAAAGTTTACAGAAAGCATCACTTCAAGGGGCATATTTGCTGAGTTTGTTTCTACCCACCTTCATCTCATAGGAAAGTCCTATTAATAGGGCACTTTGAATCACCCCATTTGCTTATTCATGAGGTTGAAAGCTACAAGAATAGATCAAGTTCACTTTACAAGGGATCAGACTACCAGGGTCATCATAATGAACATTAGTAACAGGCACCATTTTCACCACAGAGACAGATTCTCCTTATGTCTCCTGTAAATTTCACAAGTACTTTTAAGAATGGACTTCTAGTTCCAAAACCAGTGGACCACATTCATTGAAAAATACAAGATAGTACTGGATACCCAGCTGATCCCATGAACAGAATCGAAGCTCTTACTTTCAGATTTGGAATAATGGTTTGTTAGATACAGTGTTAGGCTTTATCACTTGTAGCAAATATAGGTTAGTTTTATATCTAGTAACTTTTCACAATTATTCCCATATTCTCAAGGACTATTGTTCCAGTTTTTGAGGTACCATTAACATATAATAAACTGAACATTTTAAAGTGCATTTTATATTTTTGATGATATTTTTGATGGTACTGATTTTCTAATGCCAATTTGCATTTACTGCTAGTATATAGAAATACAATTAAATTTTGCATATTGATCTTGTACCCTGCAAACTTTTAAAATTCCTTTACTAGTTTTAGGAGTTTTACTTTTGTAGGTTCCATTGGATTTTCAACGTAGACAATCATGTTGTCTGTGAATACAGGGTTTTCCTTCTGCCTTTCTAATCTGGATGTCTTTCTTTTCCTTTCTTTATTGCCCTGGCTAGAACTTCCAGGATAACATTAAATAAAATTAGTGAAATCAGATATTCTTGCCTTGTTCCTGATCTTAGGGAAAAAGCATTCAGTCTTTCACTGTTAAGTATGATGTTAGTTTTAAGTTTCTCATGAACTTCCTTTACTAGGTTGAAGACCTTTCCTTTAATTCCTAGTGTTTCTGAGTTTTTATTAGGAACGGATGTTGGATTCAGTCATTGTTTTTTTCCACACCTATTGGGATGATCATATGATTTTTCCTTTTTGAGTTTATTAATATGATGCTCATCAGCTTAAAATATGATTCATTATTTTTGCTAATGTTAAATTCCAAAACAAAACAATTTCTGAAAAAGCAGAAGGCTGGCCAAAGTTGCTGCCTCCATGCCATTGGCTTGGCCTGAGCGAGATAAACAAATAACTGTCTCCTTTCCTAACAACGCGCCTTTGAATTTCAATTGTCTGAATCTGTTTCAACTGCCTTTCCGTCTACATTTGTGAGATGCAACTGTGTTAGTTCTGAACTAGCTTTAGAAAGGGGAAAGCGTGAATTTTAACGTAGATGTGAAGCTTTAAATGTGGCCCCAAATCATGATCTCGGACTGAAGAATTGGTCAAAATAGATAAAGACAAATAAAAATGGATTGTGTGTCTTTAATGACACTCTCTTATTCAAAATACACCTTTTGGAACATTTATCTTTTCACGAAGCTAGAGTACCAGTCATATTAGAAAACTATTTTCCAGTAACGGGGTCCCAGAGACATGAATTTATCTAAATTTCACCTTAGTTCTATGTAGCTTTTGGCACATGGTTATACTTCATTAAGAAACAAAAGTGGGGAAATACTCAAAAGCTTTTTGCAATTGAGAACGTTTGTATCAAGAAATGAACCTGAGGGCTTCCCTAGTGGCGCAGTGGTTGAGAGTCCACCTGCCGATGCAGGGGACACGGGTTCGTGCCCCAGTCTGGGAAGATCCCACATGCCGCGGAGTGGCTGGGACCGTGAGCCATGGTCGCTGAGCCTGCACGTCCGGAGCCTGTGCTCCGCATCGGGAGAGGCCACAACAGTGAGAGGCCCGCGTACCGCAAAAAAAAAAAAAAAAAAAAAAAAAGAAATGAACCTGGCATACCACCAAGACAAGTAATTGCACTGGTCTCAGGCCAATTTAAATTGTATATTAGAAACCTTCTATGTAGAAAAAGGTCTGTAGGTTTTGTATTCAAGTTTCATGGAAAAAACATCATATGAAAGTCTTTTGTTCTCTAAGCAGGATCTGAGTCTCTGTTGTCTAGACAACCTCTCTGAGTATCTAGAATTCCTTGACATGGTATGCACGATGTAAAGACAAGTGTTGGTTTGTGCTCATCATGGTCAATAAAAACATATTTGGTCTGTGAACCACGATCCATTCAGACTGGCGTGATTCTGCACTAGACTGCACTTTCTTTTGCAGCCTAAGGAGCATTAGAAGACGGAGAAGTAAGTAGACTTGCCATTTGGGTGTTGGGGGAAAAAAAAGTAATTTACTAAAGGAACACCACTTGAATAAGTTTAGATACTTCTGCAAAGCAATGTGTTCACTTCATTGGAAAAAACCTAGAGACATTCAAAGAGCTTAAGGGATAAGAATAATTTTTTCCTATTTTAGTGCTCTGTATGAACACAGAATTTGGTTAAACATTAATAAATAAGTCTTGTATAAAAAGTCTGCTTAGTTCATTATAGAAATTAAAAATAGGAGCATATTTTCTTTGTATAAGCGTGATAAAAATTTAGCTGAAACCATGAACTTTCACACCACAACAATTTTTCCATTCTCAAAGTTTGTTTCTCTTTTAAAATAGCTGTAAGCATGAATTCAAGAGCATCAGCTTGTAGAAAAAATTTCTCCACCATTTTTAATGACTAAATAGCATTTCTAAGTTGACCTATAACAAAAAGTCTGAACATAGGTCATATGGGAATTACAAAAAATAATATAATAATATCCATAATAATATAAACTAAAAGTTCCAGGGCTACATATATCCATTTAAATGTTCATTGATATTCAACTGCTTAATAAAAATGAAATATCTATTGATCTCAGACTGTACTTTTATAGAATTATAGAGACCAACAGTTTACCCAAGTGATTATTAATTCAGAAAAAATTGCTTTTGATAAAATTACCAATTGCACTGATATTTCCATAAACTGACTGGTTACTGGTGATGTAGATGCCAAGGTTAACTAAGTGATTACATAGATGTCAATGACATATACAGCAATCAAGAATGCTAATAATGAAATCATTACAAGGGCCAAATAAAATGATTGTGAAATCAACATACAATTACAGATTAACATGAAGAGGAGATGTAGTTTATTAAGTCAACTTATTTCACTCAGTTTTTTTTTTGAGGGGGAAGTATGTTTTCCTTTTAATTTGGCTCAGAATCTTTAGAACCTGAATACTTACATATACCATTCCTAAATCACTTGTGAACTTCAATGAGTTTAGTCAAAATGAACAAAAACTCAGGGTCAAGGAAAAAGTGGATGCTCCATAAACACTTTTATGCACAAACATAAAATAAATTTAGAAAACAAAAAGCTAGACTACCTTGTCAGGAATATCAAAAAGGATGAAGCTGGTGGATGTGGTTCAGTATGGTCTTCTAGGGACTGGATTACAGTTTTCTCAGAATCTGCTCCCGGCATCTTCAAATATATTTATGAATGAAATGCGCTGGGTTGAGCAGGTGCATTTGTAATGCAAGGCTAGTGTCTCTTGAGGGCCTTGGGGACTTCCATAACAGCTGAGATTTCAAAAATTACCAAATTTGAGATTATTGACTTCTGATTCCATCCTGCCCCCTCACCAGTCATGATTTGGGTATTTGAATGCAGTCTTCAGATGTTTGTAATAACACGTGGGTTTGTTGGTTTTCATACTCTAATTCAACGAAAAACCCAGATAACTCTTCTTAAAGATAGTTAAGTGAAATATGAAACATAAAGATAACCACTGTGCAGAAGGGTAACATAATTGGAGTGTCAAAAATGATGCTGTAATCCCAGTGACAACAACGAATTCTCAGAATACCATTTGTTGACATTTTGGAAAGTCTTTCACAAAGCGCCGATGAGATTTTCTGCTAAATGGTTCCATCTGTTGCACACACAAGGCCTGTGTGTCAAGTCATATTCTGATGGATTGTTTGCACCTTAAAATATAACCTTCAGTGATATGCACCAATGCAAAGACGTGGCAATAGGAAAGAAGGGAATGTGTGCCAGAGCTAGAAACAGACACGTAAATAAAGCCATCCCTATGCTTCAGGATCTCTCATTTTATTGGTCAGAGAGAGGCACATAATTGGTGCAAGTATGTGACGTCGAACTCTCAAGGGAGAGTTAGGAGAAGGCTTCACAGACAGGGTGGCGCTGAAGTGGTAACCGGAAAAATGAAAAGGGGGTTGCCAGGCAGATAATTCAGAAGTCATTGATATTTGACTTTAAGATGTGTTTGTACTACCTTTGAATAATAGTGGATCTAAAATTAGAATTTGAACACTATAACATTAATGTGTAATAGTAGTTAAGCCAGACTGCCTGGTTCTGTATACCAGTTCTTCTACTAAATTTGTAGTATGCTTTGGGGCGTGTTATTCAATTTTCCTGGGCCTCAATTCCCTCATCTTCAAAATGGGGATAATAATAGTACCTAACTTATAGTGATGTTGGGAGGATGAAATAACTCATACATTTAAAGTGCTTAGTATAGTGCCTGGTACCTGGTAAGCACTGAATGAACATTAACTATTATTATTAACATTATCCTCATCTTACAGATGATAAAATAGAGCCATAGTGACCCCATTTCCTAACCTGTAAAATATAGTGGATAAAAGTATTAACTTTTGGGCTTCCCTGGTGGCGCAGTGGTTGAGAATCTGCCTGATAATGCAGGGCACAGGTTCAAGCCCTGGTCTGGGAGGATCCCACATGCCGCGGAGCAACTGGGCCTGTGAGCCACAACTACTGAGCCTGTGCGTCTGGAGCCTGTGCTCCGCAACAAGAGAGGCCCACGCACCGCGATGAAGAGTGATCCCCGCTTGCCACAACTAGAGAAAGCCCTCGCACAGAAACAAAGACCCAACACAGCCAAAATAAATTAATTAATTAATAAACTCCTACCCCCAACATCTTAAAAAAAAAAAAAGAAAGAAAAGAGAAGGAGAAAGGAATTAACTTAAAAAAAAAAAAGTATTAACTTTCAAGTGCTACTGTCAAATTAGGATTTCAACCTAGGCAATTTGAGGCTGGAGCCAGTGGGCAGGACAGCCACACTCTAACATATTCTCAACACATCTGGCTGCTCGGCATCATATGATGTGCCTGACAGCCAAGGAGCCCTGTGAACTTCAACCCAGCTTCGCCTCCCTACACAGGTGTTTTCCATGTTAGATCACTGGATTGTGAGCCAGTTTTTAAATCTTTATTTATTAAATTCTAGGCTGCCCTTAATGGAATTACATAATTTTATTATCATTTGAGTAGGTTTTGTGTTGCTGTGGGGTGGAGAACAAGAAATGGTGTACCAAGGCTCCATGCAAGAGAGACTTTTCTGTGCAAATCAAAACTACAGTGAGGTCCCACCTCACACCAGTCAGAATGGCCATGATTCAAAAGTCTACAAATAACAAATGCTCCGGAGGGTGTGGAGAAAAGGGAACCCTCTTGCACTGTTGACGGGAATGTAAATTGATACAGCCACTAAGGAGAACAGTATGGAGGGTTCCTTAAAAAACTAAAAATAGAATTGCCATATGATCTAGCAATCCCACTCCTGGGCACATATCCGGACAAAACTATAAAACAAAAAGATACATGCACCCCTGTGTTCATAGCAGTGCTATTTACAATAGCCAAGACATGGAAACAACCTAAATGTCCATCGACAGAGGAATGGATAAGGAAGATGTGGTGTAGATATACAATGGAATACTACTCAGCCATAAAAAAGAATGAAATAATGCCATTTACAGCAACATGGAAGGACCTAGAGATGATCATACTAAGTGAAGTAAGTCAGAGAGAGAAAGACAAATACAATATGATATCACTTGTATGCGGAATCTAAAATATGACACAAATGAACTTATCTACAAAACAGAAACAGACTCACAGACATAGAAAACAAACTTATGTTTACCAAAGGGGGAAGGGAGTCGGGGAGGGATGGATTGGGAGTTCGGGATTAGCAAATGCAAACAATACTATATATATTTAAACTGAATCACTTTGCTGTACACCAGAAACTAACAGAACATTGTAAATCAACTATACTCCAATAAAATAAAGTTTAAAAAAAAGAGAGATGTTTCTGTCCCATCAGATCAGAGATCCTACAGATAACTTCAAGAGCTCCCCTACCTTAATAGGCGTTCCTTGGGAGCTGGTCAACAGCCCTGTTGAATGAAATTGTTCTTAGCGAAGAAGTGGGAAGACAGAATCAAGTTCCTTCACAGAGCGGGAGCCTCACTCCCACTGGTGACCTGGTGGTCGTATTAGACACAAATTGCAGGGCCCCAGTTCCTGATTCAATAGGTCTGGGATGGGGTCTGGGATTCGCCTTTCTAACGAGTTCCCCTGATAAGAATATAAGTCACAAGAGGAAGCTACTACAAAATGAGCACAATGATACATTAGGCCAATGCCAATTCCCTCCTGCAGATTTTGCCTGATAGAATTCTTACGCAACCCTCCTCACCTCTGCTTCTTCTCACATCTTTCCTGAGCATAGTTTCAGATGGGAACCTTATTTACATGCAGGGGGCCCTACACAGCTGCCATCCAAAACACCTTCCAGCCCTACTTTGTGGTTTCTCTTCATATATTACCCAGTAGTAGTCCAGCATCTCAGAGTGGCCAACATCTAATTTGTCTCATCAGGATAAGAAAAAACAACCAGGTTTCAGGGCCGTTGCTATCCCTAAAGCTCTCTAGGTCTCTCTTATCCTGTCTTATGTTGTCATTCCCTAATTTATTTATTTATTTATGCTTTCTTCTACTCAAATATAAGCTCCATGAGGGCAGAGAATTTGCTTATTTGGTTTACTGGCTTTGCAGTAAACGTTCACAATTTTTCTTAAACTGATAACACTTATTTTAGTAGTATCAGTAACACTGAACATAAATTCTTCCAGTATTAAGTTTTTCAGTTATTTAGAAGTTCAGCCTCTCTGAAGATATTTTTGGCAGAGGCTAGGTTAATTCTCCCTGACTCAAGTAGATACCACTTTCTAACTTCTCTTGTTCAATTTCTCTCTGATATTTACTCCAGGCTGGAAATAGACAGTATCCATCACTTCTCAGATTGTGAGAAGGCAGTGGTAATAAAATAAGCTACCTACACCATATTATCATATCGGTTTTATGATTCATATTTTTCTGAGTTAGGGAAAATAGCTCTTTGGGTTTAGGCAGGAGTAGAATTCTAACTCATATCAACAAATCACTGACAAACTAGACACTGATAAAAATAAAAGACTGAAAACAACTTTTATTAGTGAAAACCTACAACGACTCTACACAACTATCGGTTAATTATGGGTTGACTCAATGTCCTTTAAAACAAAAACACACACAGCTATATGCCAACAATTAAAAAACAGAATAATTAGAAAGATAGGGTACTTATCAAAAATGTTATTCTGCATTGTGCTTTTTTTAAAGATAGAAACTATTGAAAAAATGAATCATGCTCCATTTGTAATTGAATATAGAATTCCTCAAACCTTGTAAGTCTATTACTTTAAGTGTTTTTTAATTAAGAGAACTATTTATTTTTTTGGCTGCGCTGTGCAGCATGCAGGATCTTAATTCCCAACAAGGGATGGAACCTGCACCCCCTGCAGTGGAAGCACAGAGTCTTAACCACTGGACCACCAGGGAAGTCCCCTAAGAGAACTATTTTTAATCTGAAAATCATGGCAACATGTAAATAAGACAGTAAATTGTGGTGTTTCTCAATATTTAAAAGTTGTGTTTTATCTTCATTACACTGGAAAACTGATGCTGGCATTTGCTTCACTCCTCACCATGGTATCTGAAGTTTTTTGATGTCACTGCTCTGGATATTCAAAGCGTACTGACAACATGGATTTCCTGGTGTGGTCAGGGCTGAGAAAAGCATGAGAGCAACAAGGGGCCAGAAGAGGGTTGAAAAAGAGGGGCTAAATATGTATCCATAGTAACGAGTGCTTTCACATGGAAAACCTAATTTCCTTTTCCTTTCTTTACATCTTAAGCAGGAAGGCCAAGTAAACTTGCTGGAACAGGGCTAAGTTTGGAAGGAAGAAAAATTCAAAATCATCAACAAGTGATTTTCAAATTCTGGGACGCATCAGAATTTCCTGGAGAAATGATTCAAAATATGATTATCTGAGCCTCATCTCCAAACTACCTAATTAAAGACTCTCACGGAGAGGTCTGTATTTTTAGAAACCCATTTCAGGTGATTCTGAAACTCGGCACAATTTGAGAACTGCTGGCTTAGACTTCACACTTACTATGCACCAAGGACTGTCCTACACTGTTCCCATGTACCATCTTAGATAATTTAATCATCTTCACTACAGTTCTACAAGGCAAGAATTATTATTATCACCATTTTGCAGAGAAGGAAACCCAGACTTGCTACCTTTGCCAAGATCACATGACCCATAAGTGAAGACGCAAGAATTATCTGGCTCTGAATCTCACACCTTTAACTGCTGTACAAATGGCCTCCAACCCTGTTGGGTAAATGTAGACCATTGCTGTCTAAGTAAAACCTAAAGATATTTATGAGTCTGTCCAAAAATAATACTAATATTTTTATCAACTGAGTATAACCAATGAGGAAAAAAAATACATATATATATAAATTTAGACATGAGCCTAACTGCTGTATTAAGTGACTTCTGTGTTCAGCATTTGGGGAGGTTATTTTTTGGAAGTTGTTCTTTTTTTTTTTTTTTTTTTTTTGAGGTACGCGGGCCTCTCACTGTTGTGGCCTCTCCCGTTGCGGAGCACAGGCTCCGGACGCGCACGTTCAGCGGCCATGGCTCACGGACCCAGCCGCTCTGCGGCATGTGGGATCCTCCCAGACTGGGGCACGAACCCGTGTCCCCTGCATCGGCAGGTGGACTCTCAACCACTGCACCACCAGGGAAGCCCGGAAGTTGTTCTTTTTTATCCTCAACCTTTTTTTGAGATGTTTGAATGAAAAATTGGTGCTCAGGGTAAAAAACTTCTATGGATATTATAGTTACCAGAATTTGAACAATGAATTGATAGATTTGTGACTGTTATATAAACACCTACTGGAAAGCTCTCAGCTTCCAGGACACTGGATTTGAAAGGGTAAGACATGTATGCCCAGCTGAATACGTAATATAGGTAGACACAATGAGAAGCCCTTAAATTCCTGGCATACTCCTGTTTACAGGAGGGTATGAGAATGGCTTTATTTCACAACAGAGAGAAATCAAAGTGACAAATTATTTTACAAGATGCATGTAATTACAATAAGAATTTCCCATTTCCTAAGTGGAACAATAAGCAGGTGTTCATGAAGCCTCTGGCAGGTCATACCATTTGGAATAAGACACAAATTGCTCAACATTAACTCTATTTAATTTTGCTTTGCTTCACTCTGCTCCAAGGCGGGGGGATTAAGTGATTCACTATGCCTCTCTTCAGATCATCAGGATTTTATTCTTTAGTTCTCTGCAGCACAGACCTTTCCAGCTGCTATTCAATTAATTCTTGGAGCTTCCTTTGTTACCTGGTTGAGCCAGCTTTGGCCACATCGATCACTCTCCAGGCCATATGTTCTTTATTGGAGAGGTTCAGTACATGTTTCCAAAGGAAACAATTGAACGAGTGAAAGAAGGCATGCCTCACTAAGCAGCCCATGCCATGGCCCCGTGTGTGAGCAGTTCTGCCTGCCATAAAGCTCCCCATGTTAGGCGGAAATCTCCTTCATTCAGCTTTCCTCCAGTAGCCCTCATTCTGCCTTTCTGGATCTAGAAGCAACTCCTCCCAAGGGCTACGCCTTTAACATCTGAAAGAAGGGATTGCGAACACCTGAATCCTAAATCTTCTACATCTTGTCCATTGTTTCTTTTAGAACACGACTTTCAGATATTTCACTGTTTTGATCATCCTTCTCGGGAGAGTTTGCCCATGTCCCGCTTAAAAAGGGGCACTAAGAACCGAACACAGTATTCCTGATGTGAGCTCAACACTGCAGTTTCCTGTGAATCTTTAACTTTCTGATTCTCTACACTCCTGCCCCCTCCAAAAATAGTGTGTTTTATCGGCATAGATTTCAAGAGTTTATGTGGTATTTTAGGTGAGCAATGGTTTTTGCATTTAATTAAAATGCCTTATTATTTCCCTATATGCTGCACTTAAAAAACATGGGAATTAAATACTATTATTTGAACACCCAGCATGTGCCATGTACTACGAGGTACATTTAACATCCATGAAGGGTTTCCCTGGTGGCGCAGTGGATAAGAATCTGCCTGCCAATGCAGGGGACACAGGTTCCATCCCTGGTCTGGGAAGATCCCACATGCCGCAGAGCAACTAAGCCCGTGTGCCACAACTACTGAGCCTGTGCTCTAGAGCCCATGAGCCACAACTACTGAGCCCACATGCCACAACTACTGAAGCCCACGTGCCTAGAGCCTGTGCTCCACAACAAGAGAAGCCACCGCAATGAGAAGCCCACGCACCGCAACAAAGAGTAGCCCCCGCTCTCCACAACTAGAGAAAGCCCACGTAGCAATGAAGACCCAACGCAGCCATAAATAAATAAATAAATAAATGGGGGAAAAAATCCATGAAGACAAATGGTGCAGAACAAACAAGGGGAGTCTTAGGATCTAGGAATAACTCTGTTATTCACCTTTGGTACATTGAGGTTTGTGACTTTTGATCAAATAGGAAGTATTCAATCAATGTTTTCTTGAATAAGTGGATGATTTCTCCATCTATTACATGCAGATTATGGTACCTCCCTTGTAAAGCTGTTGAAAGAAGGCAGAATGTAGATAAACTGCCAAGGACAGAAACGTGCACAGAGTTGGGACTTAATAAACATAGCATTTGTTGTCATTGTTGTCATCATCATCATATTCTCTAAGTCACAGCCTGTACAGTTGCAGGTGTTTTTTATTTTTAACTTAAATCTCCCATCATACATTTATAGATATACACATATATATTCAGTTTTCACCAGAAAAAATTTTTGAAAAATTATTCTGTAATTCAATGCAAACTTAATAAACATCCAATGTCTTCACCAAAATACTGATTCAAATACTGGCCAGATGAAGCGGGGTCAATCTTATCCTCCAAAATTACATGATTCCCCAAACCATTATGTCCCACAGCACTTCTGTAGAGAGTTGGCTGGTCTGCTTTACCTGGGACTAGGGGATAGCTTTCTGAACACATAGCCTGCTTTCTTGCCATTTCATGTGTGTTTCAAGCTATGGATAACCCTAAACAAATCCACATGAAACTACAATTAGATGTTAAAAATGAAAAAGAATGGGATCTGCCCAAACTCAGAAATTTATTAAATAATAAGAAAATCACTTTTGGCTGAGCGATGTTATGTCTCTTTAAACTCTTAACATTTCCTCTTTGAATCACTTTGATGTGTATCTCATGGTTAAGAAGAGTGAGGAATGGCTTGATCTTAAATGGATCATGTAACATAGGAGATCATACTTACAAGAGACATTTTCTTCCATTTTCAATATTTTAAAAACTTGATCTTTTAAGAATCTCCTCAAAAGAGCATTTGATGAAATGAAAATCCATTAAAATCATGACCTCTTCTCTCCCTGTGCTCTCAGAACATTCTATCAGTCACTGCTCAGAACAAAATTAGCCTATTTGGCTGTGAGTCATCAACATCTTTTATTTCTTCATCCTAATAGCCCATCCCCCTGCACTTTCCATTGTAATCATGCAGGTGGAGGGACTGGGAGTGAGAAACAGACATGCAAACCAAAGGTGAATGGCCATAAAATCCCTGGTTTGACAGTTGGAAACCCTGAGTTATATTTGTCTCAGTCTGTTTTTCAAGGTCATACACCTACTTATGGTTCCACTGCTTCAATTTCCTCATCTACAAATTAAAGGGAATATGAAACTTTTTTCTTTTTTCCAAAAAAACAGTACATACCTCCTTCTGTCATAGAAATCCAACAGCTGGATTTTTGCCTTTCAGATAATTAACATTGCATAGAAAACATCTGTTAAGGAATGTAATAGATTTTTCTGCTCTTCTGGTGTATGGTTTGCACAAGTCAATTATCTAAGACATTCATGACCACTTAACATCAGTTCTGACTGGGATTCTGTTCATCAGAAAAGAAAGTGAGCCTCAAGTCTGACACACTCAAACAGGCAGTGATCTGAAAACAGACCAGAAGACTCTCATTAAGAAGTGTGGCCTATGGGTTGTTACCTTCCAAGTTATGAATCACCTGGGACACTGGTACATAAAGTATTTCCTACTCATCAATTCACAAGCATTTATTAAGTTTCTACTATCTGCTGCAACTGAGTAATCTTGTCACTCATTTGTCACCTTAGGATCTGCTGCTGAATCGCTATGAAAATGGAAAGGCTCACGCATGATGTCTGCCGCTAGAGTTGATATAATATTTATTCATAAGATTCATATATTCTTTTGTTTTTAACATCTTTATTGGAGTATAATTGTTTTACAATGGTGTGTTAGTTTCTGCTTTATAACAAAGTGAATCAGCTGTACATATACATATGTCCCCATATCTCCTCCCTCTTGCGTCTCCCTCCCACCCTCCTTATCCCACCCCTCTAGGTGGACACAAAGCACCCAGCTGATCTCCCTGTGCTATGTGGCTTCTTCCCACTAGCTATCGGTTTTACATTTGGTAGTGTATATATGTCCATGACACTCTCTCACTTCGTCCCAGCTTACCCTTCCCCCTCCCCGTGTGATTCATATATTCTTAAGTAATAAGTCAATTTCTTTGACTTTTCTTTCTCCTGGTACACCTCACTGAGTGAGTTTAGGAAAAGACTGCATTCGTAATCATTTCAGAAGGCTGCTCTGTGGCTTTGCAGAATATAAGAGCAGAGTTTTCAAAGTACTCCTTTGTTTACTAGCTAAGCTCCTTGAATGTAAGAACTATTTTCTTTTTTTTTTTAACTTTTAAGGAACTATCCCATAGTAGGTATAAGCAATCCATAAATGTTTGTTGAAGGGAAAAGAAGCCATAATTTTCACCCATTTAAGGCCTTCATAGGTTGCCATTAAGCCAAGTTTGAACAATATTGAATGAATCAATTTAGTATGAAATAAGTAACAATGATGATTGTATAAATGCCACTTATATAATGCCTTCCATGTATCAGGCATTGTGTAATATATATATATATATAATT
Organism: Mesoplodon mirus; assembly: GCF_964341445.2. NCBI lineage: Eukaryota > Metazoa > Chordata > Mammalia > Artiodactyla > Ziphiidae > Mesoplodon > Mesoplodon mirus. The sequence continues at coordinate 57,122,690 of NC_138990.1, forward strand.
ACATTACATTAATTAATATATACTGTATAAATATATATAATTATTTAGTCCTTAGAACAACACTTTATGCCTTTAGTTTCTATAATCCATATTTAAACATTAAAAATTAAGACATTTGGCATTGTTCAGGAAGGGTCACATTCCATTTCACTGCTACTGAGACTTTAGTCCAAGAGCTTTTATAATTTAAAATTCATTTGATTAAATAACAGTTAAAATGAACTAATGATCGATAGATTCAAAGGTTATTGACTTAAGAGAAGAATATTTACAGAAATAATCTTAATTCTTTGTAAAGCAACATCACATAGACAACTATAATGCTTTCTTTTCCAATAGTTTCTAGTGTCTTTTTCATAGACAAATTACAAAGCTGATGATTATTTCTATTGAAAAGCTATAAAGATTGACATCCATAGCGCAGTATCTACTTGATAATTAATCATCCTTATTTTTATCAATATTTCTTTTTCAGGATTTGAAATACAAACAGGAGGAACTTAAGACTTTAGTAGACTCATATAAGAAATTGCTGCCCTCAAAAAGCCCAAAGGTCTTACAAATAGAATAATCATTTATTTCTTCAATTATTTGAGTCGCAAATTAATTCTTTACCTTTTTTTTTTTTTTTAGGTCAATTTCCTTGGCTAAAAACAATTCTGAATGATTAATCTATTTGATGTAAAACAAATCTGGATTTCCGGCTTACTTGCCTGTCAAAATCCTCTTTTTAAAATCCTGAGTTTAAAACTCTGTTAACACTCATTCCACAATATTTGTAAGGCAAAATTTAAGTACCAAAAAGCAGCATAATGTAAAATTAACAGAGTGGCATAAGGGACCATATGACCAAAACATCTGCAACCTGACGATTATTTGTCTTCTTGCCCAGGTTTTGGAGAGGAAAATACAACAAAGATAAACTCTCCTACCCAAGCAACTTCCAGGAGTGTTTAATTAAACTTTAAGTGCATTGCAGGGATTTAGAAACATTCCAAAATGTTTAAGTGATCTGAAACAATATTAGAAAGTTAGGTCTCAACTTTTTTTTGGTGCTTATTTTGTTTTTGAATGAGTACGAGAAAATTATGAGAGGTGAGTCTAATTTCACAAGGTTAATTTTTTGAAAGATTAGAATAAAAAAAGATTAGAAAAAAAAATATTTTGCTCATTTCCATGCATACTTAACTTATAAGTAGAGTCACCATACAATTTATACTCCAAATTGGGACACTTGGTGAATAAAAGGGGCACTATTAATAATTATAGTACATGTAAACTAAGACTGCCTTATGAAACCTGGACATATAGTCACTCTATTTATAAATTAGCATATAAAGAAGAGACGGAGATATCTAAACAGAAATCTATAGGACTGAAATAGGATGGATTTAAAAGAATTAGTATTCTACGTCTGTGACTCTATTTCTGTTTTGTAAATATGTTCATTTGTACCATTTTTTTAGATTCCACACAAAAGTGATATCATATGATATCTGTCTTTCTCTGTCTGACTTACTTCACTCAATCTCTAGGTCCTATGACAATCTCTAGGTCCATCCATGTTGCTGCAATGGTTACCAGGGGGCGAAAGGGGCAGGGGGAGATAAACTGGGAGATTGGGATTGACATATACACACTACTAATATAAAATGGATAACTAGTAAGGACCTACTGTATAGCACAGGGAACTCTACTCAATACTCTGTAATGACCTATACAGGAAAAGAATCTAAAAAACAGTAGATATATGTATATGTATAACTGCTTCACTTTGCTGTACACCTGAAACTAACACAACATTGTAAATCCAACTATATTTCAATAAAAAATTTTTAAAAATAATTAGTAAAGAGCGTTTAACTTTTTAACAGACTCTGGATTTAAAGGAAAGAGGCGGTCTGAATTGATACTATAAGTGAGGAGGAGGAAAGGGCTTACGTTTTTAAAAAGGAGGAAATGTTCAGAAAAATCAAGGAATGGGAGTTACATCTGGTTTTGAACAGACAGTGATAAAATGGGATCAAAAGTTAAGACGAGGCTATTTCAGAGGCTCTTCCTAAATCTGCATAGCAGGATTATTTAAATGTCCTGTTTAAATATGACACTTAAAAAGGATCAAACCGTCAAGTTTTTTTCCCTTCTAACTCTGGAGAAGTGTTCTTTCTCTTTGTTGTCACTGTAAGGGGAAACATCATAAATTCTTGTTCTAAATATGATTCAAAGTGAAGTAGTTCATTCATTTATTAAGAATATAAGGTTTCAGTCTCCACAAAGTAGCCATTCTGTTCACTGCCATCCCTCCTTCCTTTCTTTCCTTCTTACTTTCCGTCTTTCTTTCCTTCCTCCTTCCTTTCCTTCCTTCCCTGACTCACACCCCCTGTCCCTCTCTTTCTTTTAAGTAGAAACATAAACATCTCAGGTCTAAAGGTTATCAAAAACACACTACTTTGGATAACTCACAAAGGCAGTATCTTGCCAAGTTCTTGGTTTTACTGGAAATGTCACAGCACCATGTCTTGTTATAGAAGCACAATCCACAGCATCTTCTGACAGTACAGTTGTTGTCAGGTGACAGTGTTGACGCCACCTCACCTCCTGCCATGTGAGGACAGGATGGCTATACAGATGACATGGGAAAGATGTGGCCCACAGTTTGTGCCACGATCTTTAGGCCCTGCTTGTTTCCTTGCCAGGATTCTCTGCAGATCCTGATGGTGTGCTCAGCACACTCTCTTGCTCTCCTGCAATACCCCTTCTTTATTCCCAGGAAAACCCCCGCCACATCCCTTCCCACTCTTTCCTTAATAAACAATGACACAAGTTATTTATTTAAAGGCCTGCTTTCTCCCTCCAGACTCTGCAGAGAATAACTACAAGTAATTCTTTTATAGAGAAAATGATTTACGTTTTCTGTTTTATGACCAGATAAAAAGCAGACAGTTTTACTTGTGAGGCTCTAGGTGTGACGCTCAGAGATTTCAGGAGGACACAACTCTGCCCCTTCTGCTAAGTGCAGTGAAAAAACTTGACCTTTAGAGACAGGCCAGAGAAAATGTTTTTCAAGAGGACTGTCAAGAGCCTGGAGCCAGGGAGGAGTCCTAGTCTATCCCAGGGATGCTGCTTTTCCCTTTCAAACCAGCTGTGCAGATCAATAATTTGGCTAACGATAGGCCTGAAAAAGGCATTTTTCTCTAGAAACCCATTAATCAATTTACCAGCAACACAAGCACATAAGAAGGTTGTACCTATTTACTATTACATTATTGTATGTTGTAATATATAATATATATTATACTCTAAGAATGCCATATTAAAAAATCTTGGCTCAGCCCAGGGAACTATACTTAATATTTTATAATAACCTAAAAGGGAAAAGAATCTGAAAAAAAAGAGATATATATGTATGTATAACTGAATCACTGTGCTGTACACCTGAAACTAACACAACATTGTAAATCAACTATACTTCAATTTAAAAAAATAAAAAATAAAATTACCCATGTTAGACCACTGACAATTTCATGTGATTCAACCTAATAGGTTCTTAATAAAGATGTATGGAATACATAAAAAAATAATAAAAAAGTAGAAAATCTTGGCTCAATGTCTTTCAGATCCAGTCTTAAAACCCGAATCAAGAGGTTTTTGATTTGCTGTCATAAAAAATAAGCACCTCTTCACATTGATATCTCTTTAAGTTTAACTGTTCTTTATAGAAGACTTAAAATGAGTGAAAAGGTATTGGGTTGGCCAAAAGGTTTGTTAGGTTTTTCCCATAAGATGGCTCTAGTAGCACTTAGTTCTCTTTAACCTCATTCAAGACAATTTTGTTAGACTGTGTGTGACAGCTGTCATATCAGCGTGCATTTTAAAAAAAGACTTATCAAAATTGGTGAATTTTTGTGTAGCTATTTTAATATTCAAGATGGAAGGAAAAAAGCAACATTTTCAGCATATTATGCTTTATTATTTCAAGAAAGGTAAAATGCAACTGAAACGCAAAAAAAGATTTGTGCAGTGTATGGACCGATACTGTGCTGTGACTGATCGAATGTGTCAAAAGTGGTTTGCGAAGTTTCATGCTGGAGATTTCTCGCTGGACGATGCTCCATGGTCGTGTAGACCAGTCGAAGTTGATAGCAATCAAATCGAGACATTCATTGAGAACAATCAACGTTATACCACTCGGGAGATAGCCGACATACTCAAAATATCCAAATCAAGTGTTGAAAATAATTTGCACCAGCTTGGTTATGTTAATCGCTTTGATATTTGGGTTCACGTAAGTAAAGCGGAGAAACCTTCTTGACAGTCTTTCCGCATGCGATTCTCTACTTAAACGTAATGAAAATGTTCTGTTTTTAAAACAAACTGTGACAGGTAATGAAAAGTGGCTACTGTACAATAATGTAGAACAAGAGATCATGGGGCAAGAGAAATGAACCACCACCAACCACACCAAAGGTTGGTCTTCATCCAAAGAAGGTGATGCTGTATATATGGTGGGATTGGAAGGGAGTCCTCTATTATGAGCTCCTTCCGGAAAACCAAACGATTAATTCCAACAAGTACTGCTCCCAATTAGACCGACTGAAAGCAGCACTCAACAAAAAGCATCCAAAATTAGTCAACAGAAAATGCAGAGTCTTCCATCAGGATAACGTAAGACCTCCTGTTTTTTGATGACCAGACAAAAACTGTTACAGCTTGGCTGGGAAGTTCTGATTCATCCTCCATATTCACCAGACATTGCACCTTCGGATTTCTGTTTATTTAGGTCTTTACAAAATTTTCTTAGGGGAAAAAATTTCAATTCCCTGGAAGACTGTAAAAGGCACCTGGGCCAGTTCTTTACTCAAAAAGATAAAAAGTTTTGGGAAGGTGGAATTATGAAGTTGCCTGAAAAATGGCAGAAGGTAGTGGAACAAAAGGGTGAATACATTGTTCAATAAAGTTCTTGGTGAAAATGAAAAATGTGTCTTTTATTTTTATTTAAAAACCAAAGGCACTTTTTGGCCAACCCAATAAAATGCACATTAATGTCTGTGCTAGGGCACCCTACTGGGCCTGCCTAATGTCAAGAAACATGGGTTGCCTTCTTCAATAGCCCAAAGGAGAAAGTCTGCAACTCTGAACCATCCAGGACCGATTCATAGGCAGATGTAACACACCCTCTGGAAGCAGTTGTCCAAGGTGTGTGGTTTTGGAATCAAGAATCATTTGTTCTATACCTTCTCCCCCAGTATCAGAAATTACCAAATCTTTATCTATAACCAAACCCTTTAAATAACTTTCAAGCTCTGTACACACATGGTCTCATTTAATCAAACAACCAGCTGAAATAATTACTATTATTATCCCCACTTTAGAGATGAGAAAACAGCCTCAGAGGTCTTGAACTTCTAACTGGCTTCATCACAGACTTAATGATTTTATTTTTTTAAAAATTTGCACACAGGGAACAATACCCAATATCTTATAATAATCTATAAGGGAAAAGAATCTGAAAAAGAATATGTATATGTATATAATATATATATACATAACTGAATCACTTTGCTGTACACTTGAAACTAACACAACATTGTCAACTAACTATATTTCAATTTAAAAAATAAATTTTAAAAAATTTGCAAAGCTTATTTATCCAGTTTTCCTTTTTATACCTCAACTCAATGATCATGCAGATGGAAACTACTACCATGGGCAGATGTAAATACTTAATTGGACTTTACAAATACATATAAATATGATCTTGCTATCCAATCTAAACTTGGAATATCTGCTAGTTCTGAGGATGATTGACGAATTGAAGAATCGCAACTCTGAATTTTTGTTTCAAATACTGTCTTTACTACCCTTAGAAAATGAAAGCTGTTTATATTTCTCATACGCTTAGGGAAAAAAAAAGAAAAGAATCATTTGTTCTGGAATTTGTAGGCAGGTCTAAGTAGCAGAGATATAGAACCAGTTCATCTTCACCAGCCTTTTCAAACTCAGAGCTAAAAGGTACCCAGAGAAGGCATCCTATAGTTTCTTGATGAGTCTACACTCTCACTTTCCCTTCTACTACCAGTATTCTATTTACCCCATTATTTTGTACTTGTCTTTGCCTGTGATGTTGAACCTCCCACTTGTGATTCCAGAGAGTAGGTCTCTTTCTTGCCAACACCAGCTCAGAATATTGACAAAATCAAAAATAGTCATGGCCTTTGAAAATACAGTGCTTCTGTTTGAAAGGCTCCCCTGAGCAGCAGGGAAGAGAAAAAAAAGGTGAAGGAAAAGAACATCAGAGAGAAGCAGGCACACAGCTAAAAATCTTTCTTCTCTGCCCTTGGTCTTGTCTTGTCTCTTCTTATTTCTTCCACAGCCCACTCATTTGCTTCCTCCCCTCTTCCTGGATTTTCACACTCTTAACTCTCCTCCCACTTTTCCTTTCTCTTTTAACCTTAGCACTGTCAACAGTTAAAGGACAAGATGGGCCCCTTATGAGCCGAAACAAATTCATCAATGGTGATGGTCACCACCAGGACGTATGTGAATGGATTCTGACGGCCTGGTAATTAATGACTTGTATATTTAAAGAGGACACCTTCCAAGTTCTCTGCACAGCATTAGGTCCTTCATAGGAAACAAAACATTGCTTTTATGTAAGATGATTTCTAACAATACTACACTATTAAGGCAACTTTTAAAAGTAAAGAAACCACTTGCAGCTCTACCACTGTCTTAAAACTTACCACTTAAATCTATTCTAATATTTTCCAGACGTACATTTTATACATTTGAAACCATAGTGCACAGATACTTTTGCACCCTGCCTTTTTTTTTTTTTTTTTTTTTTGCGGTACGCGGGCCTCTCACTGTTGTGGCCTCTCCCGTTGTGGAGCACAGGTTCCGGACGTGCAGGCTCAGCGGCCATGGCTCACGGGCCCAGCCGCTCTGCGGCATGTGGGATCTTCCCGGACCGGGGCACGAACCCATGTCCCCTGCATCGGCAGGCAGACTCTCAACCACTGCGCCACCAGGGAAGCCCTGCACCCTGCTTTTTTAAAAAATAATAATCACATTTCTAAGTTGGTAAATAGTCTTTATAGTCTTTAAAAGTTGTATGAGTCCATTGAATGAACTATTTATACAGTTCACACAAACATTCTGTAATTACAACACTAAACCTCTGAACTGTTTTGAATAGAACACTGGCAAGCATGTTTGTGCATATGACATTTTCACATTTCAGATTATTTTTATAGACTATCATCCCAGAAGAGGCATTAATGTGTCACAGGAGGTAACCATTTTATGACACCTAGCACATTACCAAATTTCACATCATAGCTTTTCCTTAAAAAAAAAAAAGTTTTGAGTATCTTCATCGTGCAAAGCATTTTGCTAGATTTTGAGGCAGAAATGAATGAACTTAAAATACAGTCTTTGCCCTGAAAAATCATGCAACCTGTTTAGGGAAATAATACATACACATGTGAAAAGAGAACTATGTCGACTCTGGGGTTTCAGAGAAAGAAGAACAAGATCCTATTCAGCAGCAGCGGCTGAAGAGTTACACTCTTAACTGAGTCTCAACTGAGTTGAGATGGAAGAATATCCAGCCAGTAAATAGTATGATAAGGAAGGAAATTAAGGAATCCATGGAATTCCCTGTGACTCAAAAGCACCATGTGAATAAATGTGACTCAGTCTGATCCACGTAGACTGTAAACTCCCCAAGGGTAGCTCCATTGCTAGTAATAGTTATTCACCCTTGTCCTTGAAACTTCCTCTTCCCTTGTTACATCTGGTGTGATGCTATAGAGGCTAACCTCCTCTGCCTCTAACCAGTCCTCTTCTTTCTTTCAAGTTCTTCTTCTAACAACCCCTTTAAATAAGGCATTTCTCCACATTCTCTTCCAGTCCTTCCACATTTTCTGCAGGTAATGTCACTTGATCTGTCATCTCTAGCCATTACTTCTTGCTACTAACTCCCCAGTCTCTATTCCCAGCTCTCAATTCTCCTTTTCGGTCTGATGCATTTCCACCTGCAGCTGACAGCATTTGAAATCCAACAAGTCCAAAACTGAACCCTTTACGTGTTCTCCAGATCATCTGAAAGCCTCACAGTTCAGAAGCACCATCATCTTTGATGCCTCTTTCATCCTCATAGTTCAGTTCAATCAAGTTTCCAAATTTGGTCCCAGCTTCACAGTGAATCCCAATTTCCTCCTATTGTAGGCCGTCAAAATCTCTCACCTAGAATATTGTGAGGACTCCTATCTGATCTGCTTGCCTCTAACCTCATCCCCTCAATCTACGCTCCACACCATTACAAGGTAGCTTCCTAAAGCACAGAGTAGATTGTATAACTTGTCTACACGAGGACTTCCAATAGATCTAGTCAGAGGCAGAGTCAAATCCAAATACATTAATGCATCTCCACTAATCCTTTATGACTTGGACGCATTATACTTCTCTAATTTCGTCTCCTCACACTACACCTGTCTACAGACAGACAGAGAGACAGAGAGCCACACACGCACACGTGTGCGCACACACACACACACACACACACAACCTTGGACCATTTAAAATTTACTGAAAATAAACATGGACTTTAACCCAGCTGAACCTTTTCTTCTGCAGTTTCCTTTGAATTGAATACTCTCACACGCTCTGGTCTACTGAAATCTAATACAACCTTTAGGTCCAACCAAATGTCATCACTTCCAAAAAGCCTTCCCAGACCTCTGTCTCCTCAACTTGAACTCCTATGTTCTAACTTCCTATGTTCTGCAGCACAGAGTAGTTCATTTACATTTCTGTCTGCATGACTAGAATGTTCCTTGTCTGAAGGTCAAGTTAAGAAATTCCATAAATTGAAGTGTGACTAATTTTTTAATCTCTCTGGCCAAAGGCTGAGCTTCCCCCTGCTACTTGATAAAAGGCTATTAGAGGATTGCCAGCTAAACCTAATTCAATAGAATTCTTACCCAATAGGTATGGAGAGAGGAGGGGAAGGAAGGAAAAAAGAGTCTGAGAAGTTACCAAAGATTTTCCCCTCCAATCAGCCCTACGATATATCTTTAATGATACATGAGATATCAAGAACTCTAATCACTTGTCATGATGGGTTCTTAAGCAAAACTGTGGCATTGCAAAGTCAAGTTCTTGTGCTAGGCTCTTTTGTCCCCAGTTCAAGGCCCTTGCTTAGGTTTTAAGTGAGAGCTGTAAGTTCAGAAGACTCCCAGGCTCTAAGTGTTCCCCAGTCCCTTGCTGTTCCATGTGATGCTGACTGGTGTCCTAGCACATTGTGGGATGCCCTGATCCCCAGATAAATCTGAGGTAGGACAGAGGCCAGAGAGAGGAAGGGAATTTGCAACCAACACTCCCGCTTTATTTATCACTTACCCTGGGAAAGTACTGAGCTAACAAAAAAGGAAAAAAGAAAGCCAAGTTATTTAAAGAGCGGGAGCTAAAACATCAGAAACATTAACGTTTCTAAATAAAAAAGGGTGTAGAGCATGAGTCTTTTTTTAAAGTCGATTTCATATCTTAAGAAAACTGGATTTTAAATGATATTTTTGAATGGACCATACAGCCCTGTTTATTAGGACTCAGGGTTATTCCCAAGACCTATTTCTGACTTCCTGAGTTCATGACATTAGATGGCACTGTATTTTTTCCATTTGCGTAGCAGAGGCAAGTTAATGATAGTATCTGCTTTTGCCTGAAGTGAGGCTGGTAAAAGAAACATATTAAAATGATGAGGATAAATGGTCGTGTCTCATCAAGACCAGTTCTCCATTATTCTTCAGGCTAAATTCCCACAGTATTTTGTTTTACTTGTTCAAAAACTATACATGTTGTTGGATTACATGGATGAAAAGAATAAAACAACCAGTGAACAATAAAGGCAATCTCAAAGTCTGACTATATTTGATAAACTAAAATGAAATAGAAATCAGGAAGACATAGAGTGGCACCTGATGCTTATTCCAACCTGGTATATGCACACCAATAGCTTACAATCTGAGAAAGAGAAGACTGTAGGTACACAGAACGCCTCATACGCTTAGCCTGTCGATTCTATTTGCAAAGGTGAATGCATCAATTACTAGCTCAGGAAAGAAAAAAAAATGAAAACATATTCCCTTTTTTTGCACTGACTGCTAAATGATTGACTGATTATGATTCAGTAAACTAAGGCATTTTGAACAAACAGCAGAATTCACTAATTTAGAATCTAATGGATACATGTGCTAAATAACTATAAACCAATAACTATAGCTAAATATCTGATCCAGCATTATAAATTTATCTGCAAATAAGAACCACTTACAAAATAGAATGAATAGAACTGTCTCAAGATAATCATAAATTATTTCTTTTTCCAAGTGTTATAGAGTGCTTATTATATAGTGTGGAGCAGTACATGTGCAGAGCAGGAGCTCTGGCTTCCTAGGTCCACAGACAAGGGTTCAAATCCTGACTCTGCCAAAGCACTTAGTAGCCCTGGGATTTCAGGATATTTCTTAACCATTTCACACCCATTTCCTCTCTCAGAAAATGAGGGTGATAATATCTATGTTATGGGATTGTTGTAAGAATTAACTGAGGGGATGCCATGTATCATGCTAAGCTTAGTGTCTGACACAAGATACATTCTCAGTAAATGTGCCTTCTATTATTATTAATGAGATTAAAAAGTTGAACAGTCAAGACAGTGCTCCTAACTTCGTATTCTACAAGAAATTCATAGAATAATCTAGTTCAAACACACACACAAAATGAAAATACTTCCCCCAGTGCCCAACTGTGCCTGGTATTTCTCCGATTTGCTTCCATGGCCCATTTTGACACACAGAGTGAAGACCTCCCAGGAGAATCAGAAAATGTCCTATATATTACCGGAATTTCCATTGAATGGAACAGGCTTTGCATAGAACCTTATCGATTATTTTCCTTGGTGACGGTTTTTCTAATAGAGATTTACCAAAAGATTTCTGTAGTGACTTGGCAATACTCTAAATATTTTATTTCAAAATCCTCTTATGCTTTTCTGAAGGTCATGGGCTGGGTCTATGTAATTCTCTTTGCAGCAACACATGCAATCGGTTGCTTAGGAAATCCTTTTTGAGATGGTGAAGAGCTCTGTTTCTCATTAAGTGGCTTTGAACTTTGGCACTGCCAAGTCCTGACTCTGGATGTACCCTTTACATTACTACATAATTCAATTCAAACAGCAAAGTGATTATCCTCTCTCCCCAAGACTTGAGGAATGTGTTTCCCCTTGTGCTTTCTTATGTATCTTTATCAAGCCAGTCCATTCTAACGAAAGGATTCCACTATTTCCTAAATTCCTTATTCTGACCCTTCTCTTAACTTGATGTCTCAGTGCTGTGTTGTGACACTAGGGGGAAAAAAAGCTAGGGAGTCAAAAATGGGTTAGGAACATAATTCTCTACCACGCTGCAGAAAAGAAGGACAGGGTTGGCTTAAATCCAAAGGTCAAATATATACAGGCTTTCTTCTGGGAAAAGAATGTCAAACCTGTTTAAAAGTCTTTTGAAGTGAGTTTACACTCTCAGACTTCCAAAATTAACCATTCGGATGAATCATTCTGATATTTCTGTGAGCAAAGTTAGATTGATTAGCTTTCCAGGGTTATGTGTTATCAGATAAACAAAGCAATATATTTTACATAAATACTTTTGACCAAAATGGCATGGGGGAGCACAAGAAGCTGAAAAGACGCCCTCTGGGACTGCCCAAGGTTTTTCACAGACAGAGAGAGCAAATTCGCCATGTGAATGTAATTTTCAACACAATACTATGCAAGCCGGAACAAATGTACAGCCCCCTTTCCTAACTCTTCTTTTATTAATGCTTCTAAATTATGTGAGAATTTTAGGCCTTCAAATTGGATTAAAGGTTGGCTGAGTAGGATGCTAAATTGCGGGGGAAAAAACCTTAACAAAAATTCTTGTTGTGCCCCGTAAAAAGTCTCTTTCATTTCAGAATTACTTTCCTCGGAATGTCAAGGAGAAGAATCTCAAGTCTGTTTATCTTATTCAAGACCCAGGCCTCCCACTGAGCTTTTTCTGCTTTGTGATGGGAAACATATATTTTTCTATCACCATTATTTTCTCAAGAGCGTAAAGAAGAATGAATAAAACAGTTTTGATTTTTAGGGCCTCCTTAACTTAGTCTTATTTTACCATATAATCAGTTGTCTCCTATTAGCTTGGAGTCAATAAACATCATATTATAAATACATGTATATGCAAAATCACGGATATCCCATTTTCTTGTGCCAACGCCAGGATATACAGGGAAACACAGAATGTTAGATAGAGTGAGTTAAAAGGAGCCTTAGAGATTATCCAGCTGCCTTATTTCAGAAGTTAATAAAATGAACCTCAGAGAGGTTAGTCATTTCTCCCAAAAAAGCTTGTATCTGATCCTCCCCACACCCTTCCCCAAGTTCCAGTCCAGTGTGATACTGTGGGTGGAGGAAAGTAAAACTACCATGTACTGAATACTGTATGAGGCTTTCATGTCTTTTTCCCCATTCAGACACACTCAACAATTTAATATCATGCGTATCGTCATTTCTGTGTTATCCATAGATGTCCTAAGTGTAGTTTAAGGTCACATATCTGGGCAATGACAATACTTTTTTTATAGTCATTGTGCATATTTTTGAAATAATACTAGAAAATTAAAGTTATGAATACAATTTAGGTTATAGCAAACAACACATACGCGTAAACATTCTTAGAAGCTCATTTGATAGGTACCAGTAACAAAAGCATTATATGTGGTTCTACTAGGAGAAGAAAGGGTAACTTCTGCAATGCACTCAAAGGGCAAGAATCACTCTAAAAAAGGATGCCCTTAAAATGTCCCCCAAAACATTTTTATTCAGCCATAAATATGAATAACTGAAGTTGCAAAAACCCTATTCATATTAACTCATAGATCTCAACCTCCTGGGAGGGACCAGCGCTGGAGTTTTGTATACAGCCATATCCTAAATCTCAAACGAGTTTCCAGCTAAGATAGGTAGGTAGGTAGATAGGTAGATAGACAGGTAGATAGGTAGATAGATAGACAGAGATGTGATATAGATATATACAATATCTATATATTCATCCTCCTGAGCAGGTGGCTTTCATTCCTACTATCTTAGAAATTTAAATGTTGTAAAGACAAAATAAACAGACATATGTCCAGAAAGTTTAGCAGCATGTTCGTATATTTTTCTAATTTCCTAAAATGTCAAAGTATAAATAACCACTGAAAGAACAAATGACTACTGTATATTTGATGTCTTTCAAATGGCTTCATCTGGAAAACATACTCTCTCTGACTAAGCAAAAGTGGTTGGTCTATAACTGTATTTAAATACACGTTATGTTGTCAAGTTAAATTTGCGAATAATACTGTCTATGAATAGGAAAATAAGATAGGAATGCCTGACAACAAACTAACTTCTTTTAAGAAATATGATAAGCATAGCTTCTTTCCCTTATTTGTATTTTTTAAAAAATCATGTGAATCATACCAAAGTATCTTTTCTCCAAACTTAGAACTGTGACAGCCCTAAAAGAACAGGAATGTCTATTTTCCATGGACCCCAGGGGCAACCCAGGAATAGCCCTTTAGTACAGACTGCACGGTTCACAGAATTTTAAATAGTCTTAAATAAGGTGATCCTCTTCTCAATGGGAAATGAATGTGTTTTGAGGCTCTGTCTTTTTCCTGATTAGCTGGCTCTGTGTGAATCTGGGTCTTTAGGAATCTGACCTTATCGGTATAAGTAGAATGGGCCTATGGGAAAAAGTCAAGAAAGATAAATGAATGAAGTTTGGAAAACACAACTAGTTGGTATATCAGTCAAGGGGTTGAGAATGAGCGGGAAGAAAGGAAATGTTCCACAGAGAGGGTAATGTTAGAGCTATATCTCAAAAAAACTGGGATTTACAAGTCAGAGGACACAGGGCACTGCATTTCCTATGATGTCATGTCATGGTTACAAACCAAATTTCTGCCTATGGTTAAGGGCCAATGGCTAGCCTCTGAGATTCTACACTTCACTCCAATCATAAGGCAGACTTTGGTTTTCCTTGGAACCGTTTGGCTGGAACTTTAAAGACATAGGAGCATCTCAAGTACAGCAATGATCACACTGCATTGTCATTATCCGATTGCCCTGTCTCCTCTACTTGAAGGCCGGGGACATATTTATATCACACTGTACCAGTGTCTGACAAATTTATACTCTCGAATGACTAAACAAATCAATGAATGAGTAAGGATTTAACCAAGACAGCAAAGGCCTTGCAGGGGCCACTCTTGCCCTTTGCAGTGTGTAATAACGTTCACTAAAAAAAGCTCAGAATGCCCCATGTTACCCTGAGTCAGTTCTGAGTACCCCTGAGAGGTCTAAACCAGTCCAGGGGACTCCTCGGGGTTCCCGATCAATCTTAGTTAAAACTTCTCTGAAAAATAACTTCACATCCGTTAGGGAGGTTATCTAAACTGACCCTTCTACTGCGACTCCTCCAGCTACTGGTCTAGGCTCCACTTCTGGAGATGCTAGCATAGCGATGGGTTGTTAGGCTCACTTTGGTTCACCACCAAAACAGGAACAAACCTCTGCGTCCTGCCAGCATGTTTCATTTCAGGGTACGTTAGTATTTTCGTTCCTGCGTCCTTTGTAAATGAAAAAGATTTTTTTAGAAAATATGAAATCCATGGAAAGATCATAGAATTTGGTGACAGAGGTCTGAGTTTGAATCTTGGCTTTGCCACTTTCTGTTGGACCATGAGTGAATTAACTCCCTGAGTCTCAGTTTGCTTACCTGAAGAAACAGGGATAATAGTACTTACTTCCTAGGAGGCAGTGGGCATCAAATATGACGTACCTGAGACGGTGCACCAAACAGGTATTCAGTACACTATTTACTATTTACTTTAAAGATGCCTAAGGAAATAAGAACATTTTTGTAATGCACAAAAGCTAACCACTTTTTCTCAAGATGGCTGGAAACAAGGCGAATGCTGCTTCTATTTAAATACAAACATGGTGATTGCGTTAGCTACTTAATTAATATACTGGGCACATTTTGCAGCTGCTGTGTAGCTTTAAAAATGCAAAATAAATTCCTTTTACTTGAAGAATAGGAGGAAAAGGAAATAAATTCACTGCGACAGAATGGTATGTTGAGATTTATACCTGAACTGCAATATTTTGTTAGGAATGGTTTTCCAGGAAAGGTTGCATCCTAATAAATAATGATATTGTTTTATAAATAGTATAATGCTGTCATGGTCAGCTGATTTACACAGGACAGTTATTTTTTTTGACGTATAGTTGATTTACAATGCTTCAGGTGTATAGCAAAGTGATTCAGTTGTGTGTGTATATATAAATATGTGCACACATATACATATATACATATATATATACATACATACGTATGTATGTACGTATGTACATATACACATATATATGTGTGTGTACATACACATATGCATACATATTTGTACATACATGTGTATATATATATACACACACATATATATATTCTTTTTCAGATTCTTTTCCATTACAGGTTATCACAAGATGTTGAATATAGTTCCCTGTGCTATATAGTAGGTCCTTGTTGTATATCTGTTTTATATATAGTACTGTGTATATGTTAATCCCAAACTCCTAATTTATCTCCCCCACACCTTTCCCCTTTGGTAATCGTAAGTTTGTTTTCTATATCCGTGAGTCCATTTCTGTTTTCTAACTAAGTTCATTTGTTTGTATCATTTTTTTAGATCCCACATATAAGTGATATCATATGATATCATATGATATATGATACTTACTTCACTTAGTATGATAATCTCTAGGTCCATCCTATTTTCTTGCCTTATGACTCTGAATTTTCTAAGCTTTAAGAAAGAACCTGACTCAAAAGACAGCCTATCAAGGAAGTCAGGTAAAAAAGCAAGAAATACAGCAAACTATTCATCTCCATCAGCCCTTCCTCAATAATGCAACAGTAGTTATTCGATCCAAATAATGGGCATTCCGTGATAATATTCAGTATGGACTAATCTCTTACTTTTCTCTTTCCCTAAATACTTTCCCCATGGTCTCCTAGACTTTTTACCCTTGGTTTCCTCAATTTATTTTTCTTGTTAGTTATATTCCTATATTCCTATTTATGCTTCTAGGAAAATATAAAATCAATCTTTCTGTGTGTGGAGAAATATACCATCCTGACGATTCCAGGAAATCTCCCTCTTTCAATTATTATAAGTTTTCCAAAGTACTGCATGACCATTAAATGCCTTGTTTCTTTTTCACCTGTCAGTTCTATCATTTAATAATCCTACATCACCAAAATTAGATCTGTCTTACTGGTATTTGGGTCAAAAAGTCACGTTTTAGGATGAGTTACAGCTGGAAAGGAAGAACCCCTAAGGCTCAGAGAGGTAAAGTGACGTAGGCAGCCTCACCCAGCTCATATGAACTCAGGAAACACGCGGGTCCAGAAGCTGTGCTGTGTTTCAACTCTCTCTCTCTCTCTCTCTCCTGCTTCAATGAGGCTAAAACCCAGCCAATGGGTAATCTTAGTGGGCAGCATCTGGTAACTTTCCCGAAGACAGAGACATGTGAGCATTTGCAATAGAGAGGCATGGCCATTCTGCCTGTAAGGCAAATACTGACACACATAAAAGTAAATGTGGCGCATACTAACCTGTACAAACAAACAAACAAACAAACAAGAGCACGTGTGTGTGTATGTGAAGGCCAGTGTTCTACAAACTGGATGATATGAAAGGAACACCAGCTATTCTGAGAACACTGAACCTGCTGATGGCAGTTTACCCTGGGATGGGATGCAACACAGGTCAAGGCTCCTGGCCCACAAAACATGGTCCTTGATTCTATTCCTGCTGTGTAAATGTCCTCATCTGGCATCAGACCCTACTGAAAGTACCCAATAAATATGTGTGAATGATTATTGAGAAGTGTAACTAACAAGACTGCAGGTGTGTTCCCAGCAATAAGTCACAATAACACATGTTTCTATCACAAAAACTAGTGATGATTCTTACTTTGAAATTAGATGGTGAATGTCTTCAGTAATTAGATTTTCTGCTTGTTAAAATCTCCTAATAGGTACTGAAAGTTGTACCATACACACTAGAGGAATCCAATAAAATGCTAGATTAACTACACATAGCTGTGACTTGAAATATTTGAAAACAGTATATTACACATTAGAAATATAAGGAAACATAAATATAAACATAATTGAAATGATAAACAGGAATTAGAATTTAAGTTACCGATGAATACACGATCTTCTGATAGAACTACCTGTTAAGCCACAGATGATGAGCTTTCCTGGAAACCAGACTGTTGGCCTCAGTTAATGGGCTGCTCTTGTACACCCAAGGCAAAGAAAATTAAATACCGCCAACACAGATCACACAAGCACAGAATCTGTCTGAAGTTCAAGAACGAAGATGATTTATATATTAGTAAACAAATGCCCACTATTTGCCTCCAGCATCTTCTTTCAGGTTTCTTTGTTTAGTTCTTAGCAAGCATGCAAATAATAGGTTCCTCATTCCCAAGATGCCATTATCTGCAGCAACTGCTGTCTTGTAGGCTGTGATGCTCATGGCAGATCAGAGTATCCTGTTTAAAGATGGTCAGTGATTAGGTAAAGGTAACGTGCATTATCTTGTTGCATTTTATCTATAGGAGAGGCAGCTGTGCTTTGAGCTTCTTGCAAGAGCTGTGGCCATCCAGTTACAGAGAAGCTGAGGGTCCTCTAAAGTCAGGCGGAGCCAAAACTCACTCCATCATTTTTATATATACTTGGTCTTGGAATTTGTTTTAGAACCATGTCCTTTACCTTTCTCACAATACCAGATCAAAAGAGAAAATAATTGAAGTACAAGGTAAATAAGTTATGCACAGGTATGAAAAACTGTCCAGTATACACTCTTAAGTGAATAATGCAGGTTATGGAATAGAATGCAATCTATGATCCCCTTTAGCCATTTTGTATGTAACCAGTGAATGTTTGGCATGTGCATAGGGATATTTGGAAAGTACTCGATTATTAGCAATGAAATGGGTAAGGAAGTATGAGTTAGGTATTGTGGAATACTTTCAATTTCTAAGGTGCATCCAAACAGCGGTGGTTGTATAGCTAGAGAGATGGATAGATACTACTGTGTAATTCAAAAAATCATGAAGATACATCATGCAAAAAATAATCAAAATACAATATATCCTATTTATACCTATTCTGCATACCTTCACAAATTCAGTTAAAAATACTAGGCCAAAAAAGCGGAATACATTTCATCACTTCATGATTTTTTCGAGGTTTTAATGTGCACTGTGGATACCTATTGAGAATAAATAGTCACATGAAGCAGAATAAAAATGTTCATATACAGAGAACAGAAGGTCCCAGTGCTGACTGTAGCCTGTACCCCTGTTAAATTTTGGCCAATTTGTTTTAAAGTCAAGATATTTTAGGTACTCTTTAGACATTAGAAGTGGTGGTCTATGATTCTGATCCACATATACCTTTGCTATCCATAAGGACCGTGTCGGGTTCAAATGCCCTGTCCTCATTCTGCAAAGTGATTGGGCAAATTGGTCCAAAGGGCAATTGGGAGACTGGGCTTGTCAAACACAGCTCTCCATTTCCTCCTTTTTTTGCGGTACGCAGGCCTCTCACTGCTGTGGCCTCTCCCGTTGCGGAGCACAGGCTCCAGACGCGCAGGCTCAGCGGCCATGGCTCATGGGCCCAGCCGCTCCGCGGCATGTGGGATCTTCCCGGACCGGGGCACGAACCCGCGTCCCCTGCCTCGGCAGGCGGACTCTCAACCACTGTGCCACCAGGGAAGCCCCTCCATTTCCTCCTTGAGAAACCCAAGTTTAGGCTCAGGATTTTTGCTGTGTGATCCTCTGCCCAGCACAAGGACCCCACAGTGCTCAAGGTTTTCAGAGTTTAATACCTAAGTCTGACCCAGGCTAATCCATTTCTTGCTAAATTGCAAGCTCAGTGTGAGAGCAAGGAAAATGGAATTTCCTCGTGCAAGTCAGCCTCATAGGTGTGGAGGGCAGGAGGTCTGGAGGGCAGGAGGGCAGGAGGAAGTCTGAGGGAGTTATTTCAGAGACAATGAGAGGGCAAAGCACCCTCTCCCTGCCCAAAACACACACCAGAGAGCTAGGCTTGAGTTCTTGTTCCTTTTTGCTTAAGGCTTTGATTCCTGCACAAATACAAATTCTCCTGAAAAAGTTCACAGTTTGGGCTATTGTCAGCCATCTTATAACCTACTAGGGGTCATTTTATGTTTTCCATTTGGGAGAAAGCTCTTGAAGGAGCTGATGCCCAAGAGTAGAAATGAGTGGAGTCTACAGAGGAGGGCAAGTAACCTGGGCTACTTCCTTGTTTGATATGGGACTAGCTTTGCTTTGTGTGCTCTCTGGTGTTTTGTGCCTTTTTTTTTTTCACATATGAAAAAGTGAGATCAGCAATTAATTGCCTTCCCCAAAACAGGTTAATTCATCTTCAGGAAGGAGCTCAAAGAGCACTAGCAAGCACTTTTCCCTAGGATTAGCTTGATTTTCAAATGCATGTCACAAATTTGGATGGATAAATAAAGCAAAGCAAGTGGTGGCGGTCAACAGCTGCCCTCTCACCTGGCCTTAAGTACCCTTCTAACTAGAACCATCGCACCACAAAAACACATTTAGATTGCTCTGGAGTCTAAATCAAGTAACTGAGATGGAAGCTCTGGGCATTTCTGTAAAACGAAAGAGAGTTCCTTCCATGGCTTTGCTGATCCTTAGCTTACCTCCTATGAATTAAGTCCTTCCTTGGCTTACCTTCTATGAATCAAGACATTTTTTTAAATAACAAAAATGTTGTAGTGTTTTCAAAATACAGAACAAATCAAATTACTGTGTCTTTCAGGTCTTATGAGATTCCAGCAAATATCAACAACCAGTTAAAACATCATGGTTTTGGACCTGGATTCTAGTCTTAGGTTTCAGCACGTATTAACATCATGTCTTTAGGAAAGTTTCCTAACTTCTCTGAGCTTCTCCTTCTTATGTGCAAAAAAAAAAAAAAAAAAGCTTCTTTTTCTTATGTGTACAATTAATATCACCTAGTTCTCAAGATTGTTTGTAAGACTATATAAGCGTGTGTGAATGGACTCTTTTAAACCATAAGGTTATTTTAAAAACATTATTTTTAATATTGGTTTTATGCATGACTTCCATTTCTGCCACCCACAGGGCAATAGTGATAATGGGCCAAATTTCACTGCATGGACCACCGAGGAGGAGCATAATTCTCACACTTGAGGCAGATTTAGCAAATCCTTCTAAAATGATGTACCCTAGCTGCTTAATGTATGGACACTGTTTATGCTATTAAGGAAAAACATTTTTAACCTTAGCAAAAGGCAAAAAGGTGGATAGCATGTCCTTTCAGTATCATATGAGGGCACAGACCTAACCAAGGGTTATTTAATTATTTAGGGAAAGAATGTTTTGCTGGTTCAGTTTGTTTGTTATTGATTCAAGGTCCAAGACTTAGTGAAGTTTCATGTTAACATGGAGAATTTTCTCTGGTAGAAATATAAATAATTTATGTCTGATAGAAAAGATAACCCCAAACGTTGCAATGTATTGCTCAGTAGATATGTACTAACCACTCTGTATCTCAAACAGCAATCTTAGTCTAGAATTTATTAAATGGCCTATACATACTTGGCTCTTTAAACTGGCCTTGTGATCTTACTGAATCCCTAACTAATAAATAAGTTGAATAAAATTTTGACACGTTCTTATATGTATGTAAGTCATGTTTTTAAGTTTTTTTAAACTATGCTTTAACTGTGATAAAGAAATTTTGTTGTTGTGGCGGTCCCAACATTTTTCCAGTATCCTGATATTGGAAAAGAGAGTAATAGAACATGAATGGGAAGAGAAATGGATGAATGACTAGATGGAATCAAAGAGTTTCTGGAAAATTTAAGTTAAAAATACTGTATGATATCACTTTCACATGGAATCTAAAAAATAGTACAAATGAATGTCTATGCAAAACAGGAGCAGATTCACAGATACAGAAAACAAAGTTGTGGTTACCAAAAAGGAGAGGAAAGGCGGGAGGGGCAAATTAGGGGAATGGAATTAACAGATACTATCTACTATGTATAAAATAGATAAGCCACAAGGATACACTGTATAGCACAGGGAATTATAGCCATTATCTTGTAACAAACTATAATGGAGTAGAATCCGCAAAAATACTGAATCACTATGCTGTACACCTGAAACTAACACAATATTGTAAATCAACTATATTTCAATTTAACAAATGTTAAAAGTTGCTTTCTCTATGTATTTCGCCTGGGGGTCAACGTGCTGTTATATGGTTTACGGTGACAAGTAAGTTGGGGAAATTACTTAAAAAGTGGCTCCTTGGGCTTCCCTGGTGGCGCAGTGGTTGAGGGTCTGCTTGCCGATGCAGGAGACACGGGTTCGAGCCCTGGTCTGGGAAGATCCCACATGCCGCGGAGCCACTAGGCCCATGAGCCACAATTACTGAGCCTGCGCGTCTGGAGCTTGTGCTCCGCAACAAGAGAGGCCGCAATAGTGAGAGGCCCACGCACAGCGATGAAGAGTGGTCCCCGCTTGCCACAACTAGGGGAAGCCCTCGCACAGAAACGAAGACCCAATACAGCAAAAATAAATTAATTAATTAATAAACTCCTACCCCCAACATCTAAAAAAAAAAAAAAAAAAAAAAAGTGGCTCCTTCTAATAACTGGAATGTACACTATTACAGTTGCACTTGATGATTCTAAATTCTCATGGAATAAACTTCAATGTGCATTACTATCCGCTTATACTTTATATCTGAGCTGATGGAAACCCAGAGAGTTTAGAGGGTAACTAAAAGATCAGTCACTTAAAATATGAACAGTATTCCGTATCCCTGACACTGTGCTAAATGGTCTCACCACTTGAAGATTTATACCTGGATGAAACATATCCACACAGAGGTCCTCACCACATACATTAAAAGATAGCAAGCCCGATTCCAGCTGTATCCTGAAATTTCTGCATAAGCTTGGACTTTCAGGACTGAAGCCTTCAAGACCTCATCTAATTATGAAGATATTGGACTAAATCAAGACACTCTTTCTCTGTGAAATATTCAACACAAAAAAGGGAAGGCAAAAGATATATGATTCAGGGCTTCCCTGGTGGCACAGTGGTTGAGAGTCTGCCTGCTAATGCAGGGGACGCAGGTTCGAGCCCTGGTCTGGGAGGATCCCACATGCCGCGGAGGGACTGGGCCCGTGAGCCACGACTACTGAGCCTGCGCATCTGGAGCCTGTGCTCCGCAACAAGAGAGGCCGCAGTAGTGAGAGGCCCGCGCACCGCGATGAAGAGTGGCCCCCGCTTGCCACAGCTAGAGAAAGCCGTCGCACAGAAACGAAGACCCAACACAGCAAAAATAAATAAAATAAATTAATAAACTCCTACCCCCAACATCTTCTTTAAAAAAAAAAAAGATATATGATTCAATGTAAAACCTGGGAAACGCCTACTTAAAAAGAGACAGAGTAATATATAATAGACTCTCTAAAGAGTTCAGCTGCAAGTAAACCTTTTAAATTCTGTTCAGTGATGCATTTCCTCGATCTGTCTGGCCACAGGATAACTCCCTTCTGCCCTACCTTTTCTTATCCATCACCTATGAACATGCCTATAAACAGCACCTATGAACTTTAAACTCAAGTTTTAAGTAACAGTTTAGGAAATTCTAGAACAATCATCTCTAAGGTCACTTGAGATTCAAACTAGTATAACAACTTCATTAAAATTTATATAGCATATATATATATATATATATATATATATATATATGGCACTCCAGGAACTCTTCTATTCACTTAAGAAATATCAACCCATTCAGATCAGGTGAAAACACTGGTGCCTGTGACCATCAACCTGGTATGTACTAGGGCCCATAGGATTGCATACCTACATATGCAAAATTGTTCAGGTAATTATGCAGAGCTGGCTAGAGTTTAAAACAAAGGCACTGATTTCTATAAATGAAACACAAACATACCCTAAGTTCTATAGTTGTGCTTATTACTGATTAAGGGTAAAGAGGTTCACAACCTCTTGAAGAAATATGTGAATGGAAAATATAGTTTGAAAACTGCTTCGGGAGTTTCCAGACCACTCTACTTGTCATTTGGAATCAAAGAAAAACTCTTAAGCTTCTGCTAATGACTGGGTGAAGCTCAGAACTATTCCTTTCCATTTTTATTATGGAAATGTTGGTGACCCAAACATACAAAGCCATTCAATAATCAATTGAGGGTCAACTACATGCCAGTACCTGGGTCAGGTACAGGGATAGAGGTCCCAGGAATTTCACAATCTTATGAGGAAGACATGGTATGTACAATGTCAACCTAGTGGATCAGCCATAAAAGGGGAGAATAGGTCCAGGGAAACTAACAGACCTAAGCCTTGGAGAAGTCATTTGGTAAGAAAGAAGGGGTCAGCGAGGGCATGATGTGAAAAACATACTCTGCTAGAGTTATTTCAAATATCGAGTTGGGGCTTCCCTGGTGGCGCAGTGGTTGAGAGTTCGCCTGCCGATGCAGGGGACACGGGTTCGTGCCCCGGTCCCGGAAGAACCCACATGCCATGGAGCGGCTGGGCCCGTGAACCATGGCCGCTGAGCCTGCGTGTCCGGAGCCTGTGCTCCACAACGGGAGAGGTCACAACAGTGAGAGGCCCGCGTACAGCAAAAAAAAAAAAAAAAAAAAAAAAAAAAAAGAATTTCTATCCAACCCCTCCCCTGTCCCTTAATGACAGAAGACAAAAGGGACAAGAAAGAGGGTCACCCCAGGTATGCACTACGAACATGCAGTAGTGGTTTTGTCTCTGAGAAAGTTCATCTTTGAGTAGACACCGAGACCCACTGTTTATTTTAATGTAAACTATTACAGAGAAAAACAACTATGAGAAATGCACTCAGAAAGATCTGTGGAGAGTAAACCATCTTATGAAGCAATATTTAAAGGCTGTAAGAAAAAAAATCACAAACTTTAAGTCTCTTAGTGGTCTTAGTCTCGGCCAATCTAGCCCAATGTACATAAGTTTAGAATTTTGAGGTTGAGCCTCCTGGGAAGTGCTTGTTCAGGACTGGCCTCAGGTCATGTACCTAGCAGGACCTAGATTCCCGGACTGATGCCAAGAATTCTTGAACCTGATACTCAAAACTGAGCATTAAATGTGGTAAAAAGCATTTGAGATCTGAGAGCACATATACACGCTTCCCCAACCAATCTCTCTTGCCCCGACCAATCACCTTATGAACCGATCAGCACTGGTTAGGATGAACAAACTGTGGAACGCTTTGGGACTTACCTGCAGTGTTTTGTTTGTTTGTCTGTTTTCGAAAAGGGGCAAGATGGTATAATCCATGGATTTTCAAATTCAGTGACTGGTTCAGTTTGAGTAGTCCCAGATTGCAATACAAGGCTTTTCTAATCCTACTGGATCTTCCAGCGTCAAGACATTCTCTTCGGGCTTCCCTGGTGGTGCAGTGGTTGAGAGTCCGCATGCCGGTGCAGGGGACACGGGTTCGTGCCCCGGTCCGGGAAGATCCCACATGCCGTGGAGCGGCTGGGCCCGTGTGACATGGCCGCTGAGCCTGCGAGTCCGGAGCCTGTGCTCCGTAACGGGAGAGGCCACAGCAGTGAGAGGCCCGCGTACCGCAAATAAATAAATAAATAAATAAAAGACACTCTTCATTGTGTGGTGGATGCTCACGTTTCAGGGTGATACGAGCGAAAAGTAGACATTTGAACACTGCATCTCCTTTGGTCACAATCAAAGCAGAGCAGAGAGCTTTCATTTTGGGTACTGCTACGCTTCACAGATCCCATACCTCTTACCACACACTTTAACAGGAATGACTACATCCCTGCCTCATCAATACAACATACATATTTTAAAATAAACATGTTGGAAAACCAGTAGAGGTGCTTCATGACTAAATTTCCATTTATCTGCAAAGGAAATTGCAGTGTGATGGGGAAGAAAACATATTTATATCTGAGCTCTGTAGGAAAGCATCCAGAAGATTCCTGGGAGCCCAAGGAGAATGTCAGAGAAAGAACTCCACAGCCAAGAACATGACAGATGATACCTTTCAGCTCTTAGATGGACAGGGCCACTGATTTATTCCCAGAGCTGTTAGTCAATGAATAGAAGAAAAATGAAGCAAAGTTGTGTCTGAGTATCCCTAACTCTGAGCCATTATGCTTTACAATGACCAGAAAATCTGCATTTTGAAAACCTCTAATTTTCCTGAAGGATCCTGATTGTACGCTTCAGAACTAACGAGCTGGCTTTAAGACTCAGGAAGCCTGGCTGCGCATCTCTACATTTGGAGTTGTTTTAGTTTTCCTGTGTTGCAAACACTAAGTAATTGATGGCATGAGTAACAAGATTCTCTTTCCCAAGTTGTTCTTTTGCTAGAGTTGTGACGGGCAGTTTTTTTCTTTATCACTGTAGTCTGTGTTCAAGTGGATGGGCATTGCCAGGAATTTGTTAGAAATGTAAGTTCAAGGGCTCTGCCCCAGACGAATTAGAATATCTGGGGGTGAGGCCCAGCACTCCGTGTTGTAACAGTCCCTGCCTTGAAATTATAGCACCATTCCTCCCAGGACCACCGCCTGCCATCAGAGTTATCGTGACCCTTTCTGGGAAAAAGAACAAGCCTGAGTCAATGTTTCATTCTCTTCTACCAGAGCTCTTGCTATAGTGGAAGTGACAAGTCTGGCCTTTGGAGTACAGTCCCCCAAATGGAATGCAGGACACAGGAAGGCAGAGAGGGAAAAAAATCTGAGTGCCAAACAGAGAAGAATGACCTGTGGGGCTAAGTTGTTTTGTCTGCATCCTGTCTAAAGGCACCAAAATTTACAGAGGATAAACTAAGGGAAGAAAAAAAAAATCTTGGAGCTCCATGATCATTCAAGTTTGGAGTAATGGTAAATTGAGCAATAATCTGTGCATATTTCCAACCAGCATCTGTGTTTCACTAAGTTTCAGTCTGGCTTTTATTTCCCTGAGTAATCAGCCCACATACAAGCAGGTTAAGAGATGGAAAAAACACTTATTCCATTTTCTATTTCCCATGTCTCCTTTTGTACACATATCAAGGTACAGCATATGACATGAACACTTCCACAGAATCAAGGCAGTAGACAGAATTCTGGATAGAATTTGGGTAGTTTTCTGTGCCTGAGCTCAAATTCTGGCTCTGCCACTTACAGGCTCTTTGAAATGTGGCAATTAGCTTACCCTCTGTAGGACTTCCTTGTTCATTGATTTATCCATTCAACAATTATGGGGTTTTTCAGTAAATTTATTTATTTTATTTTATTTATTTTTGGCTGTGTTGGGTCTTCGTTGCTGCATGTGGGCTTTTCTCTAGTTGAGGTGAGCGGGGGCTACTCTTCATTGTGGTGCACAGGCTTCTCACTGTGGTAGCTTCTCTTGATGTGGAGCATGGGCTCTAGGCGTGCAGGCTTCAGTAGCTGTGGCATGTGGGCTCAGTAGTTGTGGCTCATGGGCTCTAGAGTGCATGCTCAGTAGTTGTGGCGCACAGGCTTAGTTGCTCCCCAGCATGTGGGATCTTCCCGGACCAGGGCTCAAGCCCGTGTCCCCTGCATTGGCAGGCAGATTCTTAACCACTGCAACACCAGAGAAGTCCCAACAATTATGTTTTGAGTGCCTATTATGTACCAAAAATTGTTACAAATACTGCTTACACAGTGAACAAGAATGATACTATGATCTCATAGAACAAACTTTCCAGAGGAAGATTTAAAAATCAAATAATAAATACATATATATATATATATATATATATATATATATATAAAGTAATGTCAATCTTGTGAAGAAAAATAAAGCAGGGTAGTAGGAGTATAAAATGGGTGATGGTGAAGGTGATATTTAAACACAATAGGTAGTAAAGGCCTTTTTGATATTTGAGCAGAGAGCTGAGTGAAATGAAGACGTGAAGCTACTTAGGGAAAAAGCTTTCCAGAGGGAATAGCAAGTGCAAAAGTCCTGAGGCAGAAATGAGTGTGGAGCGATTGGAATACCAAGAAGGCCAATATGGCCAAGATGCATAAGGGAAAAAGAGGGTAGAGCTGGATCACGTGGGGTCTGTAGACAATAGTATGGATCTGTGTGTGATAAGAACCCTTAACATAAGGTCCACCATCTTAGCAAATCTTTAAGCACACAATACAGTATTGTTAACTATAGGTACTATGTTGCACAGTAGATAACTAGGACTTAGTCACCTTGTAAAATTGAAACTTAGTAACCTTTTGCTAAGGTTACTCCTCTTTCCTCCTCCCCCTCCCCCTCCCCTCCCCCTCCCCCTCCCCCCTCCCCCTCCCCCCTCCCCCCTCCCCCTCCCCTCCCCCTCCCCCACTGCCAGCCTCTGGCAACCACCATCCTACTCTCTGCTTCTATTAGTTTTACTATTTTGGGTTCCTCGTATATGCGGTATCATGTAGGGCTTGTCCTGTGTCTGACTTTTTTTTTTTTTTTTTTTTTTTGCGGTATGCGGGCCTCTCACTGTTGTGGCCTCTCCCGTTGCAGAGCACAGGCTCTGGACACGCAGGCTCAGCGGCCATGGCTCACGGGCCCAGCCGCTCCGTCCGCAGCATGTGGGATCTTCCCGGACCGGGGCACGAACCCGTGTCCCCTGCATCGGCAGGCGGACTCTCAACCACTGAGCCACCAGGGAAGCCCCAACTTTTTTTTTTTTTAAGTGTGATAGGAACACACTGGAGTTGGTTACGCAGGAGAATGCTAGGATCTGACTTAGACTTTAAAGGATCATTCCAGCTGCTATGTAAGAATTCACTGTGGGGCTGAGAGAGGACGGAGTAGATCACAGGTAAGAAAGGAATCAGGTATCTGAAGAGAGATGGTGGTAGCTTGGACAAGCTGCGGAGGTGACACGAGATGGACAGACAGGACATTTTTTAGAAGGAGGAGATAATCATTTACTAATGAAAGAGTCAAGGATGACTGCTAGGTTTTTGCTCTGAGCAACTCGGTAAATGATAATGATATTTATTGGAATCAGGAACCCAGAGAGAGGTGAGGGCTTGGGTGAGGAAAGGAATGTAAACCAAGAGTTGCTTTGGATGGGCTAAATTTAAGATATCTATTTCCAACCTTCAAATTTGTAGTAGACACCTCATAGAGTGGATAGGGCATGAAATGGATAAAATGGTGTGAAGCACTTAGCACAGTGTAAGGCATATAAGAAATACACAATAAATCAATGGTAAGGATAGACATAGATCTCAGTCCTTCAGGGGAAACTGAGTGTTATTTCCCCTCAGGCTGGAATAAGATGATTTAAGAATGATGTGGCCAGGGGCTTCCCTGGTGGCGCAGTGGTTGAGAGTTCGCCTGCCGATGCAGGGGACATGGGTTCGTGCCCCTGTCCGGGAAAATCCCACGTGCCGCGGAGCGGCTGGGCCCATGAGCCATGGCCGCTGAGCTTGCGCGTCCGGAGCCTGTGCCCCACAACGGGAGAGGCCACAACAGTGAGAGGCCCGCGTACCGCAAAAAAAAAAAAAAAAAAAGAATGATGTGGCCAGGTGTTGAGTTTGCAGTAAACAGAAAGCCAGTGCTACCTCAGCACTTCCTAGAGTAAAGAAAGCTACACGTAGCTTCCTCTCACGTATACCTTTAACCACATAAAAGGCAGAAGCTGGGGCTTCCCTGGTGGCGCAGTGGTTGAGAGTCTGCCTGCTAATGCAGGGGACATGGGTTCAAGCCCTGGTCTGGGAGGATCCCACATGCCGTGGAGCGGCTGGGCCCGTGAGCCACGGCTACTGAGCCTGCGCGTCTGGAGCCTGTGCTCCGCAACATGAGAGGCCACGATAGTGAGAAGCCCGCACACCGCGATGAAGAGTGGCCCCCGCTTGCCACAACTAGAGAAAGCCCTCGCACAGAAACAAAGACCCAACACAGCAAAAATAAATAAATAAATAAACTCCTACCCCCAACATCTTCTTTAAAAAAAAAAAAAAAGGGCAGAAGCTTTCTGAGGATCTCATATACCACACTTCCTTTCACCACAGGGCCTTTGCACGTACTATCAAAGAAGTCAGCAAGGAAGAATGAGGAGAACCCAGGTTCTGAGCCAGACAACTTCAGTTCAATGCCTAGCCTCACCTCTTGCTATAAACGTGACATCAAAGAAGTTATGTAGTTAACCTCTCTGACCCTTAGTTTCCTTATCTGTAAATGGGAATAACACACATATTGCAGAATTCTTGGGAAGGTTCAGTGAGAAAATATATGATTTTTCTTTAACGATACCAAGATTTTTTTAACTATGTATAACATCTATTGGCTTTAATGAAATGATCTATTGATGATTTTTAAATCAAGGAAACTAAATGCTTTCAAAATATTGTTCATTACTTTAACTTATAACTCTTGAAAAAAAGGTGAAACATTATTGGCCAAAATGAGGGATCTTCATTTAGTCACCATTTATTTATCTCTTTGGCTATTTCCTTCTTTATATTAGAAGATATAATGGAATAAATGCAGTAATTCATTGCCTATGATGTCCTTTGGATTTCAGTCAAGCACAGTAGTCTAGTTTAAAACAAAAAGTCAGTAGTGAAATCTGAGATAAGAAAAAACGTCTCATGTTAGTGACAAAGGGAAAGATTTAGGAGTCAGTAGTATAGGACACTGAAAAGGAAAAATACACCATTAAGGAATTTTGTCTTTTTTAAATCACATTTAGGGATTTGTTAGTAAAGAGATTTTGGCACCTCCCTCGTCCATTATTCTTAGGGAACTAAAAGTTGCTAAGTATCTTCTATAAAGCAGAGTGCTAGGCTCTTAATATCACCTTCCTTTATCCTCAGAGCACAACTGTTTCTTACTATCATCTCCACTATACAGATTTGAAAACACGTTTAGAATTATCGAATGTGAATTCCAACACAGACATAAGTGTTTTACCCTGAATTTAAAGGAAGATTTTCTAATTCTTAAGCCCATGTATTTTCTATACTTTCACCTTCAAATCAACTACATCACTAGTAATAAAATATAGAAATGAAATAAAATGACAGCTCACAACTCATATGTTTTTGTTTTTGTTTTTTGTCTAGGAATCCACATTCAAATTTACAAGCAATTTAAATTAGAATTTTTTAAATGTTTAAAAAAATTTAGCTGTGTTTGCTCCGGTGCTTATTTATTTACCAAAAGAAGAACATCAGTAATTTGGGAGTTACAGAGAAGTTGAGAAGATGTTTTCTTCTTAATTTTCTCACAGGACTGAAACATTTTCAAGAACTGGAAGACAGTATGAAGGGCAAAAATGATACTGAACATGCATGAGATTCTGGTTCAAACAGCAGTTTCCATCAGCTGGCATCTGAGGAAGAAGTCATTTAATGTCTCTGAAGGCAGGAATAACATCTCCTCCGTAAAAGCAAGGGCTGGCTTAGCTAACTGTGCAGCCTCCTTCCAGTTTTGTATTTTGATCGTCCTGACAACTGTTAGGGAAGATCCATCACTGTGATCCTAAAAGGGAAATATCAGATCTCCCATCACGTCAGAGAACCTATCTAGGGCTTCCCTGGTGGCGCAGTGGTTGAGAGTCTGCCTGCCGATGCAGGAGACGCGGGCTCGTGCCCTCCGGGAAGATCCCATATGCCGCGGAGCGGCTGGGCCCGTGAGCCATGGCTGCTGAGCCCGCGCGTCCGGAGCCTGTGCTCCGCAACAGGAGAGGCCGCAGCAGTGAGAGGCCCGCGTACCAGAAAAAAAAAAAAAGAAAAAAGAACCTATCTATTTTTTCAGACGTTTTAAGTATCAAATCAGTGCATCCAATAAAAACTTTTTTTTTCCACTTGTAAAAACTTCTAACGTCGAGAAAAAAAAAAAGAATCCACCCAAGAAACACATCACACAGATAGAAGGCATTTTATGAGCATCTGCTCCATCCTGAGTGGACACTTTTACTGGAGGCATTAGGCTGAGCCACAGGCTGAGCCATAGTGGGGCTGTTCTCAGAGGTATGGAGAGACTCTTTTAGATGCTCCGCCCTTTGGGGTCTCAGGATCAGCTACTCCTGAAATGTGACCAGAAAGAGAGGGCATGGATGGTGCCATATTCTGTCCTGAGTGACTCTCAGTGGTTTCACCAGAAAGGCAAACGAAAGTGGTATTCAGTTTGTATGAGGGCACTGGGTACAATCTCCCCAGCAGTCAACAATAAATGCATCGCACTAGTGTGTGCTTTTATCTGTCAAGAATAGGCCTTTACGGGCTTCCCTGGTGGCGCAGTGGTTGGGAGTCCACCTGCTGATGCAGGGGACACGGGTTCGTGCCCCAGTCTGGGAGGATCCCACATGCCACGGAGCGGCTGGGCCCGTGAGCCATGGCCGCTGAGCCTGTGCGTCCGGAGCCTGTGCTCCGCAACGGGAGAGGCCACAACAGTGAGAGGCCCGCGTACCGCAAAAAAAAAAAAAAAGAATAGGCCTTTACGTTGTTTTTACTCATTGACTTAATGGAGACTAAAATGACTCAGAATGAGTGACTTCCCCTCTTGATAAGTGACTTCTCTATGGGCCACGGACTTTTTTGAGAATCTGATGAAAGCTACAGATCGTCTTTCCGCACGGAAAGCACAAAAGTAAAAAAAAAAAAAAAAATTGCAAACAATTTCAAGGTCTTCATAGACTCTTTCAAGCCTATTCTAGTTCTTCATGGACTATCAGGATAAGAATCCGTTAACTAAATGAAGGAGAATTAAATGTTTATGGCAATGGATATGACTCAGGCAAAATACAAATGTGGTATACACCTGTTTCACTATCAAATAGGTCCAGTCTAAAAGACTGAGGCCATGTCGTCATCATAATTACAGTCTCAGCGTTGTGTCCTGTCCATTCCCTGCTCCCATCATCTTTCAATCATGACAGCTGATGGGGGCAGGGAAAGAGAGAGACAGAGAGACATGCGGGAGGTGGGGATGAATATGATGAGTGATTTGGGAATTTCTGTTGAGAATGCTTTTTAGGAAAAAAAAAAAAGAGGAAGACGAAAGATTCTATGCTTACGATTGAAGTCAGAGAGACACAAAAACGAATCCCATTCCTTCCCCATACTAGCTAACTGACCTCACTTAAGTTCCTTTCTGAACCTCAACTGTCTCCTCCGTGAAAGGGGATAATGCGAGTCTAGCTCCCAGACTTACTGTGAAGATTAAAGAGCTAACAGATGAAAAGCACATGGCACAGTGCCTGGCACATAAGAAGTAATCATTAAGCAAGGTATTTATCGACAACAAAAAGGTATGGCCTATTTTAAGGTGGCACTTTCTGCAAATGTGGCAGTCTTCAAAAATAATTTTGAAAGCAAACCAACATAGAAAAGAAAAACTTATCATCTTTTTACATTAGACTTATATATGATAATTCCAAAAAGGATGAGATTAATGTACGAGTCAAAAAAAGTTTGAAGCAAAGCAGAAAATGAAATCTGACATTTTCCCAGTGACACACAATTGTTTCTATTTCCTCAAGACGGGAATATTAATGGTAATATTCATATTAAAACAGAGCACCAAAATAAGGAGAAATACTCACATCCAGAGACCATTAAATGTCAGAGACTAAAAGTCTGGGCTTTTGTCTTAGACTGTGCATTTTTCTAAATTCATAGCTTAGCCGTCTTTTTTTTACTAGTTAATTTTACGGTTTTTCCTCACTAGAATGTTTGTGCTTATATATTACTTATATCATATTTGTATGAGTGTTTTAAATCCATTTCACCCAAGCAAGCCAAAATTTGTTTAAAGCTATATTATCAATATGCTATATATCTGTTCTCGATAAATATTTATGTGTTACAATGCTCCACCAAGCACTACTTCCACCCAAACAAACAAAAAGCATTTCTGGGTATGACTGAACAATTACTCTAAATTTGGCATACCATTCATTTTACGTACATAATATTATTTTAAGCATAATATATCTTATTGTACAAAACCAAAAGATGTTATAAAATATAAAGGCACAAAAACTACTCTTTCAATTAGCATAAATTACCACTCTTTGAGTACCTGTAAATGAGCCAGACACTCTGGTAGGAACTTGGTATAAATTATCTTTAATTCTAAAAATTTGCCTGTCAAGAAGATATTATTGGGCTTCCCTGGTGGCACAGTGATTAAGAATCCGCCTGCCACTGCAGGGGACATGGGTTCGAGCCCTGGTCCGGGACGATCCCGTATGCTGTGGAGCAACTAAGCCCGTGCACCACAACTACTGAGCCCGTGCTCTAGAGCCCATGAGCCACAACTACTGAGCCTGCGTGCCACAACTACTGAAGTCCATGTGCCTAAAGCCTGTGCTCCACAACAATACATGCCGCCGCAAAGAGAAGCCCATGCACTGCAAGGAAGATTAGCCCCTGCTCACCACAACTAGAGAAAGCCTGCACAGCATCGAAGACCCCACACAGCTAAAAATAAATAAATAGTGTATATGTGTCAACTGCAATCTCCCTTAAAAAAATAATAAGTTCATCTATTCCAAAAAACTTTTAAAAAAAAGAAGATATTACTGTTGTCATTTTACAGATGATGAAATTAGGGCTTCAAGGAGCATGTGACCTGTTACAGGGCCTGGGCTATTATGTGACAGAGCTGAAAAGCAAATGCAGGTCCACCTAAACTTCACAGCTCCATCCTTATCCTATTGCCTGTAATGCAAAGG
Source organism: Mesoplodon mirus (assembly GCF_964341445.2). Taxonomy (NCBI): domain Eukaryota; kingdom Metazoa; phylum Chordata; class Mammalia; order Artiodactyla; family Ziphiidae; genus Mesoplodon; species Mesoplodon mirus. The sequence goes on from NC_138990.1 coordinate 57,156,631, forward strand.
ACTGCATATTCTTCTAAGGAATATTTAATACACTAAGAAAATTTGGACAATCTCAGGTAAAGCATTATAACTGGATTTTGGCTAAGAATGGGACCTCCCACTATACTTTATATCATATTTTACAACATTTGTATATTAGCAATTTAAAACTGGGGCCACATCTTACCTACTTTATAAGGTAGAGACTGAGTCTGAATTTTATTATCATACAGAAGAGACATCTAAACAGGCAATGAGTGAATGAGTACATACTACAGATTTGAAACATACCATGGAAATGATGTAGAGATGAGGCATTTCCCCTGACCCTCTCATCTCTGGCTTCTCACCCATGTTCCCACCACCCTGGTTAAGAGACAGTGCAAGTGATGCAGAACAGGAAGACAGTGGTTGCAATGAGAAGTTCTAAAGGAGAGAAAGATGCCATGAGTCACAGAGGCTTCTTTACAGCACTTCCCTTCCACAGTGATTCCTGGGCTGCCCATGACTTATCTTCTGAGATGTCTTCAGTGCCCTTATCTCCAATTCTGGTGTCTGTTCTTAGTGATGTATTATATCTGAGTAGACTGGTCTACTGAATAGTGCATTCAGCAGAGAGCCAGAATACCTATATTTCAGCCCACTTTCCATCCAGGACAGAGCAAGCTCTCCCAAACAACTTTCTGCATACACTAAAATCTGCCCCTTTCTCATTAACTTGAAGAAGGATGGGCAGGGTGGGAGGAAGCTTTGATGGAGACAGTGAGGAACTCTGTGTACTACAGTTAACAGGTTAGCTTGCCTGTGTGTTGGAGGTTGTGGAGATTATCCGAATGAAAGATTCAAACCGACAAATCCAAGGGACTCCCATGGGATCATAAGGTGATGTAGAGCAAACACAAATCAAAGGGTTTTCAGAGCAGATCTCTCCCACACCATGCAAAATAGGTATATGTGTCATCATAAAGAATTCAAAAGAAGCAAAAGCCAACCTAAGAAAAACAAAAGGTTTTTAAAATAAGCTTTGCTTATGTCCATCTAACTAAGGACTATACTCAGCAATTGTGACAAGTTATTCTTTTAGAGATAAATAGATAAGTGGTTTGTATTCACCTAGTTGTTTGTTTTTGTTGTTGTTTTTTAATTTAGTCACAAAAATTCAGGGAGGAAACTTGCACTTGCATTGGAGTTTGGAGCCAATGTATCCCGAGAACAATTCAATTTAAGAACACATTCAATTAGAGAATTAAAGTGGCAGAGGCTAAATTTAGCCCAGAAAATTAAGATTATTATTTCTGAAATAATATTCTCCAAAGCTAAGAATAAACCGGATGTTTACTGTGGAGTATAAGATTTCAGTGAATGTTTCAAATGCCGACCTTATGCTTTCCCATGCTGTTCCTTCCATTGGGGAATGGACCTTTCTATTCGTTATACAAAGGCTGGTGAATTCTCTTTCCATAATATTTGGGAACTCAAAGAAACTTATGAGTCATCAGAACTCAGTATCAAAAACAGGCATAGAATTTAATTTGATTATGAAGACTATAACATACAACTTTGTTCTTTAAAAATCTGGGAGCAATTTTGGCTATAGGTAAAGAGTGGCTAAAGAGACCCTTTAAGGTGACTTCTATGAGTACATAGGATTTAAGTCTCTAAGATTTGACTTAGTTCCTTTTGAAAATATGACTGATGTGGTCACATTTTAGCTCAAAAAAATTTTTTTTCCATACAATTTGACTGCTTTAAGGAGAGTGTTGCTTTAAATTAACACCAGGATTCTAAGTTATTTAAAATAGGCATTGATGTTTGTCTGTTGGATCCAGTTGAGTTAATCCCCATTCTCCAGTCATGACTATACCAAGTACCAAGTAAGAGCCTTCCAAGTCTTTGTGGCTTATCTGGTACATCTATGAGAAACTAGGGAGGGTATTAAAAGCTGGCAGGGTGTAAAGCTCATTTACGGAAAGTCCACACCCCACCTTATTTTTAAGTTCTTATCTCTGGATTCCCAAAAGGGTGGAGATCTCATAGTCATGCTTCTGTGTTCACCTTCTGACTTACTCCTGCTTCAGCCATAACTTTCTATCATCAATTACAAAGTTATTAAAGAGGAGAGGGGGGGCAAATCTTTTTCAGTAAAATGTTTTGGTGAGAATATTTTTAGAAAACATTCTCCTGAAAGCTCAAATCCTCCCTTCCTCAAATGTATGCTTGCTGTCATAGAGCTTTGTCTCTGTGTCTCCTTGGGGGGCAACCCTTGACAGCTAAAAAAGAGATGAAGCAAAAAATAGCAATGCTTTTCCTAGAGCCCTTCCTTGTGGTCCCATCCTTCTCCTGGTCGCTCAGCCATGAACACCTGACATCCTCTGTGATCCTCCCCTGTTCCTCATAGCCTATCCAAGTCCTATGGCTTTCTCGTTAAGGAAAATGGCCATTATTAAACAATTTCCACCCTAACCTCCCTCCTTTCATGTCCCATTTTAAATCACTGACACATGGAGTCCAACAGTCTAATATCATGAGTAAAAAAACATTCTCTGGAGCTGAGAACAGTGAGAAGAATCCCCAACTATAGTAAACGTTGGGCATGTTATCATTCTTGGCCTGAGAACTAAGAGAGAACTAAAGGAGTATAGCCCACAGATGTACCCTTCTCCCTTAAAACGGCCCACATGCCCTATTACCTCCTCTTCCAAAGTCCCCTTCTACTTCTCCCTTTAGAAACTTCTGTCCCAATGTCATCTCCCCAGTTGGTCCCTGATGGTGGTAAATGATACTATCACAGTTGCCATCTTGATGCCTGGACACCCTTTAATACAGGGAAAGCCCTCTGAAGGGAGGGAGACATCAAACTAGGAGCCACTTCCTCCTGGACCCAGAGCCTCTTTCTGACTTGGAGATGGGAAAATGAGTTAGACATTTAATAAGCATATCATTTTACTAACATGGCACATAGATAGTAAGTGGTCGAACCACTAAAAATAAGGCCAAATTGAAAACTATATACATAAGTCATGTCATTCTTTTTTTTTTTTTTTTTTTTTTTGCGGTACGCGGGCCTCTCACTGTTGTGGCCTCTCCCATTGTGGAGCACAGGCTCCGGACACGCAGGCTCAGTGGCCATGGCTCACGGGCCCAGCCGCTCCGCGGCATGTGGGATCTTCCCAGACCGGGGCACGAACCCGTGTCCCCTGCATCGGCAGGCGGACTCTCAACCACTGTGCCACCAGGGAAGCCCAGTCATGTCATTCTTGTGCAGGTGTTTTCATAGGAAAGAGCCCCAGAAATGGGGTTGTTAGGTCAAAGGACAAATACATCTCTAGTTCTGTTCATTATTTCCAGATCTCCCTCCATAAGGATTACGCCACTTGGCACTCCCTCTAGGAATGTATGGGAGTGCTTGTCTTCTCCCAGCTTTGCAACCAAGTGCGATGTCAAACTGCTGAATTCTACTAGTCTAATGAGAAGTAGTTTTTTGGTGCAGTTTGAATTTACATTATTATGAGTGAGATTATCTATGTTTAAGGGCCCTTTGTCTTCTCCCTTAAATTTCTGTATTTGGCAGAAGGCATTTTGTAATCCAAAGCACTGTTTCTTTACCTTCAGGTCACACCCCATGGGCAGCTCGCCCATCTTCCACATGTTCTAGAACTGAGTGAGGATGGATGTGACTTGTCTGTCAAAGGAGCCAAGGGATCTAGAAGCCTTACTTCTTCTCATACTCAGCCTTTAGTTACTGGTTTGGCAGAAGCTGAATGAAGCATGCAAAGGTGACTCTCCAGAGCATAGTAAGGAAGATTACTTACTCCGTAAATTTACATTCCGTGCTATTTGGAATCTTGCCTGCATGATTAGTCTTCTTCTTTCTCTGAAATGTAGTATTCACAGTTTTGTAAGCTGTGTGAATTTTAAGAAAGAGAGGAAGGAAGGAAGGATGAAAGGAAGGGAGGGAGGGAGGGAGGAAATATCATGTGACCCAGGTCTGATGTGGGGTACTCCACAAGGTCACGTTCAGTTCTAATCTCCTTTGATTTTATTAGGTAGGGCATGCCACAGAAGACTTCTCAGTGGCCGGCAGAGACTCCCTCGGTCCATCTCACGGGCACTGTCAGAAGGGTGTGAGGGTCACCACTTCCATAATGCCATGAGAAATAGCCTCAGAAAGATGGGGGCTTTTCTTTCAAATGGTATCAGAGACACTGACAGTAATCATCATTCTTTCTCAGATGTAGAGCCACTCTGCTTTTATTGCTTGTCACGGACTTACGCGTCTAGATAACAGTTTACCCTGAGGTCAGGTCACCAAGTCCATCAGAATGGAGCTTCACTTTAATTTGTGGTGCACACACACGTAACACACACCTGTCCCTGATTCAGATCAGTATTTAAATGTCAGTATAAACTCCCTGGTGGTCCCAATCATTCTGTTTCTTTGGCATTTGCTTTTCCTGGTATTTTATGCCATTTTATTACAACAGAGATTCTGATCTGCCAATGTCACTAAATTACTAAAATTTCATCTGGTTCCACAAACCCGTGAAGTGGGATTTGCTGGAAAAGCCTGATGTTCTGCTTGGCCCCTTCATTCCTTCGGTCATAAACATGTGCTTAGCCTGCAATACAGCAGGCGCTCCGCTGAGGGCTGAAGGTCAAAGTCATTCATGGCTGTGCACGAGTTGTTTTTTCTGAATGTTCTGCCACACTCCCCACAGATGTACTTCAGATGCCCCCTCCTCCAGGAAGCCTTACTGAGCTTCATCTCTGTCTGGATTATGTGTGCCACTGCCACCCCAAACCCCAGCTCCCAAATAGCTCCTTCTACTGTTATATACAACATTACACCTAGACCATTGCATGCCTGTCTCCACCTTTGATCTCTATCCCCCAGCATCTATGACTACCACATAAGAAGTACTCAGATGTATGACTAACTGATCGAATCAAGGGATGAAGAAACAATTCTTGTTCTCAAATATTACATAAAATCTAGTTGAGGGCTTCCCTGGTGGAGCAGTGCTTGGGAGTCTGCCTGCCGATGCAGGGGACACACGTTCGTGCCCCGGTCTGGGAAGATCCCACATGCCACGGAGCGGCTGGGCCCGTGAGCCATGGCCGCTGAGCCTGCGCGTCCAGAGCCTGTGCTCTGCAACAGGAGAGGCCACGACAGTGAGAGGCCCGCGTACCGCAAAAAAAAAAAAAAAAAAAAAAAAAAAATCTAGTTGAGCTTTTCTAAGTTACTGATAAAACCCAGTAACACGTTTACAATGTCTTAAATACAAATTATAATATTTTTGAATTATGAAATGTTGTCCAATGTACCTTTCAAAGATAATCTGGGTAGTATTAGAATAAGTTGATGTTGGTCTCAACCTCAGTCAAGGTCCTGCACAGAGAAGGGTCAAGCCAGACTAAACCACAGCTGAGAGACACACATCACACTTTGGTCTGTTTGAATCCACCTACTCTTTGAGGCTGTCGCCTCTCCCTGCTCTCTGCCTTCCACAAACCTTGTTAATGTGGTGACAAATCAATGTGAGAGAACAGCAGTCGTATTTCTAGCTTAATTACAGAAACCTTCTGTCTCCTTAAGCCTCAATTATTTAAAAAAATGACAGAAGGTATATGCCATGTCTTCTCTGTTTCTTGTCATCAACTACCGTGTCCTACTGTAAACAAGGACACGCCACAAGTATTCAGAGTTCAATTACAACACACCAGTCAGTCTGCCAGTTATATCTGCAGAAAAATGCAGTAAAAACTTTACAGATGCAGGTATTTTGGGGCAGGCAGCTCATATGACAAAGAGTTCCTGCTTTATCCCAGCCAACAACCTGGAGAGTGTATTTTTATGATAATCACCTACCCTTGAAATGACATTCTAAAAGATATTTTAAAAAAGGATATAAACAGCAATTTTCTGTGCTGAGTGTAGAAGCAACCTCGTCCTTACATTGATAACCAGCCTACAGAATACCAGCTACCTCACTGAACGCTAATCAAAGAGATTCAAACCCACTGCCTTATGTGACAGTCCTTTGGCATGTATCATTCTTCTTAAGGAAAGTCCGGTGGATGCCTTCTTGCTTTCCCTTTCTCTCTCTCCTCCATCCCCTGACTTTTAAGGGGACTCAAGCTGCTAGGAAGACAAATCTTTGTTTTTGAGTTGCATGGTATCTCTGTGCTGCCAGATATGTTATCCTGAAGTGTTTACGTAAACGAGAATAAAAGAGAATTCATCACAAAGTTATTTTTGCTCAGTGAATGCCAAAAAATAGATGCAGTGGAAGCAAAAAAGTTGGAGCGGGTGGTTCTGGTAATGACTTAGCCTTCATCCCTGTTATGATGAGGAAACTGGAGGGAGGCTGAGGAAAGCATCCATCCATGCACTCATCCCCCCATTAACTCATTATTCATTCAGGCAAAACCCAGTGACTAGCTGAGGTTTTTACATCAGTCCTCAAATGCATGTACTTCTAAAAATTAAAGTCTAAGCAGAGGATGAAAAAAAAAAAAAAAGCCTACCACATGGTGCCTATATTTAAATACGTCCTAAAAAAATGTGGTTGCAGAAATACCTGTAGTCCCCGTGAAGCATATTTCCATAGACATCCTGATAGCTAAAGAACAGAAGTATAGTTTCAGGTACTTGGGAATATCAAAGGCAACGCATATATCAGAAATCTCCCCAAATCTGTTTTTTTTTTTTTTTCTTCATTGCAGCATCAAGGAAAGAACAAGGGATTGGGAGTAAGAAAGTCCTGAGTCTGAGAACTGGCCCATCTTATCCTACTTATTCTCTTTAATTTATGGGGCTCAACTGAGGATCAAATAAATTAACTCATGCAATACCCATGTGGTTCACACATTTATTCATATATTCATTCATTCATTCAACACCCAAGTGCCGTCCTAGGTGTAGTAGGAGTACACGGGTGAGAAAAACAGACAAGGCACCTACTATCATGGGGTTCTTGGTGTAGCAGGCAGCCAGATGCTGATAAAATAATCACACTAATGAATTTATAATGACAAATTAAAGTGTGTATTCCAATGGAGGGTATGCTTCTCCATGTGAACAAAGAAGCCAATAATGACAGGGCCACTGGGGCAAAATTCACTGAGGGTGACACTTTGAAGTTAAGAGATAAATGAGAGAGTACTGGCTAATGGGGTAGGGATGGACGGGATGGAACAGCATGTGTAAAAGCCTCAGAAGAGAGCACAGTGGTGGAAAAGAACCCTGAGAAGGTCAATGTGGTTATAAGCTGGGAATGGGCAGGAAAGAAGCGAGAGTGTAGCTCGAGATGGGGAGGGGGTGTCCAGCACACAAACAGCTCCTTCAAAATGAAACATGCTGTCAATGCAAAGTTCACACTGAATTTCGAAGAGTTACTTAGCATGAAAATAAATGCAAAATATCTCAATAATTATGTATATTGGTTGCATGTTGAAATGATAATATTTTGATATATTAAGTTAAATAAAATATATCATTAAAATTAATTTCAGGGCTTCCCTGGTGGCGTAGTGGTTGGGAGTCCTCCTGCCGATGCAGGGGACACGGGTTCCTGCCCCGGTCCGGGAGGATCCCACATGCCGCGGAGCGGCTGGGCCCGTGAGCCGTGGCCGCTGGGACTGCGCGTCCGGAGCCTGTGCTCCACAGCAGAAGAGGCCACAGCAGTGAGAGGCCCGCGTACCGCAAAAAAAAATAATAATAATTTCAGCTGCTTTTATTTTTTTTTAATTTTTTAAGATGATTACTAGTAGTTACATACGTGGCTCATGTTATATGGTTATTGGAAGGTGTTGGTTGTACATGCAGAGCCTTTTAATTCCACACAAGGGTTTTTATCCTGAGCACAATGGGAAGCCCTGGACGGCTTTAAGCAGAGGAATGACAGGATCATTCCAGCTTCTAGGTGGAGAACAGATCAAAAGCCAGCTAGAGGGGATATGGAAAATCAGCTATGGACTGCAACAGACCAGGCAAGATGCTTCACAGCAGCTTGGTTTCGGGTCAAGAAGTACAGAGATGAGAAGGGGAGAGGATGGAGAGATATTTAGGAGGAAAACATCAACAGGCCCCAGCAGTGAACTGCATATGATGTTGAGATCCTCCACGGGGCGGAAATCCAGCTGGGAATCCAAGATATATATGGAAATATGCGCTATAACATCCTAAGTCCCACCTTAGAGGTATGAATTCAGTGTCGTGGGAGCACAAAGTGAAAAACAAGATGTGCTTGATGTACCATACAATGCTGCTGCTGTTTTTGTTTTACGATGGGTTTCATTAAAAATCGGGTTCCAGGGCCTCCCTGGTGGCGCAGTGGTTGAGAGTCCGCCTGCCGATGCAGGGGATACGGGTTCGTGCCCCGGTCTGGGAGGATCCCATATGCCGCGGAGCGGCTGGGCCCGTGAGCCATGGCCGCTGAGCCTGCGCATCCGGAGCCTGTGCTCCGCAACGGGAGAGGCCACAACAGTGAGAGGCCCGCGTACGAAAAAAAAAAAAAAAAAAAAAAAAAAAATCGGGTTCCAACATCACGCCAAGAAATTGCATTCTGGTTAAAGCATTAAATATCTTTTACCCAGAGCTGAACTTAAATCAACATATACATAAAGAGTATCGACCATGTGCAAGAGACTGAAAGACTGTCTCTTGAGGAGAAAAGGAAAGAGAACTCATATTTATTTAGTGCTCACTACCATGTACCTGGAGCTTTGTATGTGTAACTCATTCAATCCTTTTGAGAGCCTTATGAGGTCATATTATTACCCCATTTTAGAGATAAGTAAAATGAGGTACAAAGAGGTTAAAAAATTGATTGACGCTCCATGAAGACGGGGGCCATTTTGATTTTTCTCCCCACTGTATACCTACAGCCCAACTTTCTGCCTAGCATATACTGAAGTGCTCAGTAAACATGGGCAGAATGAAAGAATAAACGTTATACAGTTCATAAGAAGCAGAACCAAGTTTCAACCCTGTTGCATCTTGACTCAACCACATGGTATCAAGGTTGGGGCTTTTTAAAAAAACAAAGAATTAGAGATAGCTTACTTATTTATATGTGGTTAACAGGTATTTATGTAAGAGCTCTTTGTCTATGATAGATGGTCATCCCACACTTCACTGAATAAGAACATTTAACATTTCCTGAAAACACGGTATGCCAAACACTGTTCTAAGCATTTTACTTGCATTATCTTACTTATGCCTCATTCTTAGCATAAATACCTGTGAGGTAGGTATGATTATTTTTCTTATTTTATAGATTGGGAAACTGAGGCACAGTGAGGTTGTCACTTGCCCTGAGTCACACAGCTGGAAAGGCATTAACCCCAAGGAACCTAACTCAAGAGTCCATAACTCACTCTGAACCACTCTGAGTCTGAACCCACTATTCCATGGGACCCTGGTTCTTACAAAGATCTCCCTAGGATTAGTGTGCCATTGGTCCAGCACCCTCTCCCAGGGCCACACAGTGTGATGGTTTATCAGGGCACCCGCCCTGTGAATCTAGGAAATCATCCAAGGCTAGATGGTGATCAGACAACTGGAGAGTCAGAGCAAAATGAGTACAGAAAGAGCCTGTGGATCTCTTTCAATGCAAAGAGCACAGTTATCCTGGGTCTAGAAATGTCCACTGGCAGGAAGCCATCATCTGTCTCAGATGACATTGGATAGAGCAGGGAAAAGAGGTAAAACAAGGGGCTTAGTAAGCTGAAAATTTCCCAACAGCAGAGACCATCTAAGTAGGGTGTTAACAGTGAATTCAAGAGACCCTTGTTTACTAATGGAGCTTAAGAGTTAAGATACTCTCTAAGCACATAGGGCATGAAGGGCTTGCTAGCAGTTCAGATAATGAACTGGATGGTTGTGACTAGCCATCCAGGCATTTTATATGTGCCGTTTACTTCAAGTGTCAAATGACAAATTGATTCTGTGATGTCTAAGAGGGCTTAGTATTCTGATCTGAAAAATCTGTTGGGCAAATATGGGCCTTATGTGATCATTTCATTTCTTTCAATGCTTTAAAATTGTCACAAACATCAGTAGAATCCCTAAAGGAATCACATTTAAAAAATAGTCTTATTATTACTTATTAACAATTTTAGAACAATATCCAGTACCTGGCAGTTTGATATAAAAGGTTCCCATCTGGTGTCCATCAAGATGGTCTGAAGTACAAACAAGACCTCATTACAAGGTGGTCTAACCTATAAGGTGCCTCATTGCCTGTACACTGGGAGCAGCATGATGCTTTTCTACTCAATGGTGTCCTCTGCACTCACTGGGAATTAGGAAAGTCAATTGAATGCCCTGTGTGCTAAGAGGCCATACGTAATACATAGGGAGGACTGCCCCTGCCCACCTGGCAACCATGAGAAGTAACCTTGCCAAGATTCCCAGCACTTGCTCTGTCAGAGAACTTATCAGACCTGACTATAATTGCTTGTCTCTAACTCCAGGAAGGCAAATCCTGCCCTCCTTTTGTATTAATTTTATTTAATTTTCATTCTTTATTACGGCATCCCTAGCATCTAGTACAACGCCTGGCATTACACATAGTGAATGAATGAATAAAACTACTTTTATATGTCTCATTAAGTGTTGTCAGTAAATTAACAGTTTTAGAAGACATTATGAAAAGAGTGTTCTAGAAGAGTATTCTTCACAAGGTCTTCTGGTGGCCTTTATAAATGTCCTAGCATTCAGACAAAAATTCTTAAGACCAGAAAATGAAGGCTGGTAATAAAAACTGAGGTGAAAGACGGAGTCAGTAAAAAAAAAAAAAAAAAAAAAAGTAACACTATTTATTTGCAAATGTAATAAATTAAGAAATAAAAAAGGCATTCAACAATATGTGGTCAGACATATTTCTTTTGGAGGGAAAAGATTAGGAATTGATACCCTAGGGGGTGGGGACGGGGAGAGTTATTCATTCATCTGTTTTTTGATTTTTTTTTTTTTTTTTTTTTTTTTTGCGGTACGCGGGCCTCTCACTCTTGTGGCCTCTCCCGTTGCGGAGCACAGGCTCCGGACGCGCAGGCTCAGCGGCCATGGCTCACGGGCCCAGCCGCTGTGCGGCAGGTGGGATCCTCCCGGACCGGTGCACGAATCCGTGTCCCCTGCATCGGCAGGCGGACTCTCAACCACTGCGCCACCAGGGAAAGCCCGAATTTGGGGGGTTTTTTACACAAAGCAAAGAGGAATAGTACATTACTTTTTACCTTGAAATTCACCTAAGATTATTTGAAACATAGCTTTTTCTTTGAAAATTGCTTCCTTGTTTTAAACACTATATACTTTTTTATGTTAGCAAATATATTCAGCTTGATTTCATTCAAAATTTAATGCAACAGTAACTTTACGCTACTATAAGGTATCTTCACTATCTATCTTTCTACCTTTCATCTAATAGGGAAGGAGTTGAACTCCTTTGTATGGGTGTCCCACGGGGATCTGAAACTAAACACCAAGCTAATCTAAGAGGTCCCCACAGACCTCCTCACCACCCTGTACTTTCTATCTGGATGAATGGACATTTACTTAAGGTGAACACTTTGCAATCATGTTTGCTTCCAGGTCTTTCTCCCACTCCCATCCTTCATGTGCCCATATTTTGTCAGACACCAGGTTTAATCAATTTTCTTTCCCAAATATCCTTTAAATCTATGTCTACTTTTCCATTCCCATTACCACTCTCTGTAAAATTTACATAATTTTCTAAACAGGTTTCTTTTCTCCCAGCTAGCCCCTAAACCCAAAAAAGCCTCCACATTATGTCATAAATAAATGCCTGTAAAATAAATGCCTGATCATGTCACTTCCCTCTCTGTTGCTGAAGTAACAACTGCATAGAACAGCACTGTCCCAAGTTCTCCCCAGCCTGGACCCACCCACATTTCCAGGCACATCTCCTCTCCATCTTGCGATTTACCTTGAACTGGTTGCTCTCCAGACCACACCAGTCTATAAGTAAAAACAGGTCCACACCAGCAGGAACCAACCATATTTCAGTGGCTCTATTTCTATCTAATCTGAAGGAATGGCAACATCTTTCAAATTCCTCATAGCCAGGTCTTAGAGATCCCAAAGGGAAATTATTTTCTCCCCAAATGAACTATAATCCAATTTGATAATCTTTTCTCACATTCAACACCAGTTACCTCATGAAAATCATTACCTAGAAAAAAAATAATGATGAATGAATGTTTAAAGGATTGGTTCTAAATTAGCAGCAGTTCCATAGTTTTGTTTACAATGGCAGCTGTCGATCCTATCAGATCCAGTTCCTCTTTATAACAATATTTTATAACACTTTTCTTCATTATTCATTATTTTAGATAATTAAACTGACTTACATCCTTAAAGGCAAATATACACACATAATGCACAGATGATAATATAAATTTTAAATGTAAGATATTAATTTACAATAAAATGTTATCGATTTAAATATGTAATTGTTCAATAATAGTTACACTAGGCTACATCCTCCAATAATGAATAAGTTTGGATGTAAAGGAATAATGAGAAGCGATTCCTGTCTAAAGGATACTGGAAAATGAAAAACAGATATAGAGTATAAAGACGGGTCCCAGAAAAAGAAAAGGAAAAACAAAAACCAGTATTAGGATAAGATGTAAATAATCTTAATTTAAAGTAGGAATAATTTATCCAAGACAAATTACCAACCATCAAAGTGAAGAAAGGATTTATCATTGTGCTGCCAATTATTTTTCATATATAGGGTAGCAAAAAACAAAATAGTTTTTAATGCTTTGCTTAATATTTAATTATTAATAATATGCTATGTTAATAAAATTACATATTTGCATGTGACAGGTATAACTGCAGATCAATATGGATATAGTGTCTTGATGACTCAAACAAGACAACTACTGCTGCCCTGGGATGCAATTTTCCAAAACTGTGAGCAATTCTTGGTAAAGTTCTAAACCAGGTGAAGTACAATCTTCCCTTTATTTGCAGGCCAGCTGCATCCCTCAAACATGATCAGATAATTATGAACTGAATTTTCACTCATGTGGATTTCTGCGAGACACTCAAGAGAGACATGGAACACAAGGAGATTTTTTGTCATTTGAGACTCTGCCATGCAATGCAGTTTATCCGGCACCCTAGTCCCCCAGGTTCACTAAGTTCTAGTTCTGTTGCCTCCTCGTCACCAGGACAGCAATAACAAAGCCCCACCAATTATCCCAAAGCATCCCCAGAACCTCAACCCCCAGGAGGTACTGCTTTCATTCAGGATTACTGGTTTAGGACTTTTCTGTGTTAATCTGTATACCTGATCTAGGGGAATGAAAGAGTGTTTACCGGTAAAGGTTGGTATTAGATGAATGTTACAATCATTCTCCACTTAAATAAAACTCAGAGACACAAAACCAGACTTTCAGTCAATGAGATAAGCCATACATTCAACATGCTTTCTTTTTTGAATTTCAAGTTAAACCTTATTGCCAAAAGAATAATAAACAACTGATAATATAAGCTGTCTCCTTGCCTTTTTGCCACCCAACTTTAGACCCACTGAAATAATAACAATGAAGATGATGATGATGAAGATAGCACCTAACATTCACTTAAGCGTTTATTTTGTGCCACCACTAAACGGAGTGCTTTCAAGGCACATAAGCTACATAACAGTCCTCTGAGCTCCTCTTTGCAGTCCTCGTGAAGATGAGTGATGATCCACGAGAAATAACCTGGCAATCATCTGACACATGGTAAATGACTGCAAAACAAAAGCCTATTACCATTAAATCCCAAACCACCCAGAGGCAATTACTCAAAAAAGCTTGTTTTACCATCGTGTCAGTTGTTCAGTAGTTATTTAGTTATACCATGAACAATACATTTCTTAAATAACCATGGAAACAAGCCCGTCAGATCAAGAGACCTCCTTTAGATCTGCACCTCTTTGGCAGGTAATAATACGTGTGCTTGGCTTCATTATTGATAACCAGTTGGGTTGAGGATTATGCCTAGTTAGGCAAATGAAGCTTTGGGTTTGGGCCCTGAGTTGTAACATTCATTTCTTTAAGGCTGATTGATTCTGGACAGCCACGTTATTTGCCTTTTCAGTAGGACAAGAATTTTCCTAGGGAGATTTGCTCTGGTAGCATTTATATGTGTGCTTGTGAGTTCGGGGTAAAAATGTGAGCACAATATAAGTGGTTTAAAAGATAACTAATTAAAACCACCCTGGAGTTTCTCACCTTGTTACCTCTCTAGCACTAAAGATAGTTTCTATAAAGGCAATGGATGAGGATAAGAAGGTAAAACAGGTGGAAATTTTTATCCTTTTAAATATTTTTTTATTGAGAGAAGAAAGGGAACAGGTTCAGGGTGTGTATAGATAACAGATGGGAGAAGAAAAGGGAGATTTTAAGTTTATGGCTGCAGTACATGTCTCTTTAATCCAGAGATCAAGGGTCTTGAGTTATTTATTGTATTGCATGCATGTATTCTTTTAGCCCTAAAACCACTCTGGGATTGATCCATACTAAGCCATGTTCTCAATGAGTTATTTATGGTACTCTACCATTTTCTGAGTGTATTTAACTGCTTTACCTTATTTGAACCTCAGAAAACCACAGCGTAGGCAGGGAAGGTATTAAACTCAAATTTACATGTGACTAAACCAAAAACATGAAAATGGGACAAGAATTCAGACTTTCCACTACCCAAGTTGGTGGCCCTTTTATCTGCTATATATTGTTGTATCATATTTTGATACTTAGCTTAATATCAGTTTGCTTCAGGGTTATGTTGTTATAAATTCAAACGTCTAAATAAACTGCAGAAAATAAAATCGATAATGTATGTGTTCACAGTTTTCTAAATACTTGGCATCCACACATGAGAGATGATTAACTGCCCATTTCACTTTTCACCTAGATATAGATAGCCAAATAATATTTTTCCACTCTGGGACTCAATCACACCATTCAAGAACCCCTACGGTAGGGAGACTCGGAGTCCCCTTTGGAAGATATCTTCGGGAATACTCCTTTTTACGCAGAGAGCGTAAGTCAGGTTTCCTGTTTATCCAATGACCTGTCCATACCTACATTTATACACATAAACATGTCACTCATTTGCCTTGCATTTGAGAGTCTAAAAATTGCTCTACAATATTTTTTAAAAAATAGATTTGGGAGTCAGAAAACCAGGGCTTTATTCTTTCTCAGTACATTACAAGCTCCCTGAAAACTGTAATGGATATGCCTCTTTTACCCCTGAATTCTCAATTTGTCATATGAGGGTAATAAGAGTACCTGCCCCATAAGGACACTGTTAAACGGACTAATGAACATACATACTTCGAGCAACTTATAGTAAGCGCTCAATAAATGTTAGCTTTTAGTTTTATTATTATTACAGTTGCCAGTGCTTCTTAAAATAGGTCTGGCACACAGTAGTCATAAAATAAATGTTTATGTGGTGCATGTAAAATGAGTTGCAGTTTTGCCAATATGTGATCTGGGGGGAAGTAACTTCATCAGAAAAATAAGAATATAAAACCCACAATAATGAAAATGGCCTCACAAGGCTGTTATGAAGATCAAATGGAATAATACACATCAGAAAGGCTTTATAAAGTGTGGAATAAATGTTAATTGTCGTGTTTATTCTCTAATTTCATCCTCACAATGACACTGTTCTGCAGATGTGATTATCTTCATTTTATACATGAGGCGACAGGCTTAAAGAGGATTATGTAACTTGCTCAAGGTCATTTAGATGGCATGTAGGAACACTCAAACCAAAAAATTAGGTCTTTTTTGGTCCCTCCAATTCCAGTATCCTTTTCACTATTCATAGCTGCTCCATACAGAACTATGATCTCTCTAGAACATTACTTCTGTGTGTTGCTATGCTTGTTTTTTTATAAATGGCACTTGACAATGTTGATGAAAATGTAGTTTATATTTTAGAGAGATTTTGTCATTACAAAGGAATTAAAAGAAAAAAAACAGTGCATGGCAGCAATCCAATGACAATAATTAACAAGTTTAATCAATCTAAAATCCTCTTAAAAGGACTTCATCTGTCAGTTTTAGGTTATTCACATTAAAGTTAAACATCTTAAAATTACACCGGAGATTTGGCATCTGATTTTCAAGGGTTTGAAGGTGGTCAGAAAAGAGAGATGAATTACTGTAGTTCTGGGTGATTTCATAGGAATTTTTCACAAAACCAAACTGGTAGAATTGTAAGACCTCTCTGGAGAGCCCAGCCCCTGCCAGTGTGTTGGTCCCCAAAGACAAGCTTTCACATATAAAAGCTCATACCAACTCTTGCTGAATCAAGCAGATGATGCCACATAGAATAAACAGTCCCAGCTCTGTCACCTGTGCTGGCCTCTGAGGTGCCACTTCTGGCTTCCTTGTTCCTCCTCCTGGTCTCTACCTCCAGTTATTTCCTGGACCTCAAATGTTGAGTCTAATGTTCAGAATCTCCTTCGGCCTGTGTCTCCCAGCCAACCTGGAGTTTCCTGACATTGACCTTGGCTTACCTTCTCTGACACTACTCTATAACTACTCTAACATCCAACTCTGATCTTTGCTTTGCCCTCTGCATTCATGGTACCCACGTGTCCCCTTTTCCCTTACTGACTTACCTCCAAATTATGGCTACTGGCCAGAGCAGTCCAGCCCCATTTCTGCCCCTGCTCTGCTGATTTCTGATAAATGTTAGTAAATTGCTTCTTCCAATGGAAACACAATTTACCAAACTGTGCAGTAAGTCTTCTCCTTATCCTGTTGAAAACCACCCACCCAGTCTCAAGTAACGCAAATGGACATGTGTGATCCGTCTGTGCCATTCTGCCATAATTGTTCACCATCTCATCTAGATGCCTCTAGACTTTCC
The DNA here is from genome assembly GCF_964341445.2 of Mesoplodon mirus. Lineage (NCBI taxonomy): Eukaryota > Metazoa > Chordata > Mammalia > Artiodactyla > Ziphiidae > Mesoplodon > Mesoplodon mirus. The sequence goes on from NC_138990.1 coordinate 57,173,525, forward strand.
ATGATATCTAAACATGCAGGTCCGAACTGGAATTGAATACTTGAGCTGTGATCTACCCAATACTAAGTGTAGGAAGACGATGAAATCTAAAGGATCTGGACGCATTGCTTCTGCTAAGATGCAGTCTAGGGTTACAGCAGCTTTGTTCACAGACACATTACACCACTGACTCACATGAAGCTTGAAGGCAACAAAAGCCTCCATATCTTGTTTACGGGAACTAGTGCCAGGCCAGGTTTCCCACTTCCTTATTATGCACTTGGTACTTTTTCAAAACCAAAATTCAGATCGTTGTATTTATCCCAATTTCTTCCTATAATCTAATATTAAATATTACTTATTAATATACTAGACATTATCTGAATATAACCTAATTAATATTAATGTTCTGACATTGAATTTTATTGTGAAGAAGTGGGATTTGCTAGGTCCAGGATAATCCTCTTCCGTTTTTATTTTTTATTTTTATTTATTTTTTTTTTTTTGCGGTACGCGGGCCTCTCACCGTGCGCCTCTCCCGTTGTGGAGCACAGGCTCCGGACGCGCAGGCCCAGCGGCCATGGCTCACAGGCCCAGCTGCTCCACGGCATGTGGGATCTTCCCGGACCGGGGCACGAACCCGTGTCCCCTGCATCAGCAGGCGGACTCTGAACCACTGCACCACCAGGAAAGCCCCCTCTTCCGTTTCTATTAAAATTAGAACCATTTTCTGTTATTACTGTTCTTACCACCCTCACGTTCTCGTCGTCTAAGATGGGTTGTTATGGCTGTGTCTGCAACTCCACGATGCTCACGGAACAAGCACCTACATGACAACCATTAGCTGAGGACATAAATTATTAAGTGGGGAGCAAAAGCACGTGCAGACTCTCTTGATTATTAATGTGCATGAGCTTCAACAGATCCACTTTAAGAAAAACTGGATAGTTTTAACAATGCTAATTTTAGAGCTTTGTCTTGTTTTCAGCCATCAGTTGTCTTGGGATGTTTCATTCTATTCCAGTCAAACCTCAGTTGTTAAAGTAATGCTTATTGGGTCATGGATTGGCCAGCCCCATAGCCCCTGTCCTTCTATCTATGGCTTGTCAGCCATTTCAGTACATGTCAACACCAATACCACAGAATATGCCGGAAACAAAATTCTGGCAAGTCTACCTGGATTCTCTTTAGCAGCTTTTATAAATGTCTTTCCAGTTAAACTGTTGAGCCATTGGCTGAGCCAATTTGGGGAATCAGCTGTGGGTTAAGCCTGGCAGCTGAACGTCATGAGAAGGGATTTTACTTTACCACTACTGGGGTAGAAAGGAAATGAGGCAAAACACTGATTAGGAACATCAAAGAAATAATTCAAAATTTCCCCTCTGGTTTGTATCTTTGCAATATTTATATCTTTAAGGATAAAGATCTATGAAATAAAGACCACAAAGAGGTAAAGAAGTTGAGATAACCATTAAACTTTGTGGGATGCCTGGTGGTCTTAGAAAACATGTCATGGAGAGATATGGCATTCTAATAACTACACATTTATAAATTCTGGATGTAAATCCTGGGCAACAGACTCTACAGAAATATAATACACATTAAAATTAAGAAAAAGGATTTCTTTCCTCTGTGCTTGTCACTGAGTCACTGCATGAACAGGAGTGGTAAGTCTTTCAGAGTTTCTTCTAGAACCATAGCATAGGTTGGTGAGTTCTTAGGGCTTAGACATTTTTCTATAAGTTAAACAGAGGACGGGACATCAGATCCCTAGGAAATCAATTTGCATTTCCAACCTTCCCTCCAGGACACCCTCTCCCCTAGCTTCTTCTATGGAAAAGCCTCTCAAATGTCTCTTTTCTCTCCTCCCCCTCATTTCACCTCAAACTTGTGTGTAGGCTTCACTGGCCTCCTGTTGTTTTTAAAGTGACTTTGCTTTTTCCTGTGTACTTAACAGTCTAAATTACTCCTGAGTCGACCATGATCTCCTGAAAATTTTACGTCTTAGATACCTTATTCTTAACAGACTGACTTGAGCTTCTTGCTAGAAGTGTGTTTAATAATGAATTACAAAATATGCTAAATTTACAAAGTACACTAAACCTATAAATATATTACAGTGGGAGCAAAGAAAGTCTTTACTATATTCTTGGGTCAGTATCTCAAGAAATTAATACCAACTTTAGTGTTTTACAATTTACAAAGCACTTTCACACCTGTCTCTTTATTTTAATTATGACAACCTCATTATTATTATTTTATTTTATTTTATTTTTATTTATTTTTTTGCGGTATGTGGGCCTCCCATTCCTGTGGCCTCTCGCGTTGCGGAGCACAGGCTCAGCACCCATGGCTCACAGGCCCAGCCGCTCCGCGGCATGTGGGATCCTCGCAGACCAGGGCACGAACCCATGTCCCCTGCATCGGCAGGCGGACTCTCAACCACTGCGCCACCAGGGAAGCCCTGACAACCTCATTATTAACAGTTTTATTAAGACTGTACTACTATTATCATCTCTGCTTTACAAATAAAGAAACTGAAGGTCCAAGAAGTTAAGAAACTTGGGAGATTGAGGAATGTAACCCTAACGCTCATGATTCTAAATTCAGTGCCTAGGTGTTTTTCTTTACTTAGTCATCTGGAACCACCCCCTTAGATTTCCACAGCAATAAGGACCACCTAAATACCAGTTTCTGACTTGGGAGAGCTAAGACTCTCTGTCTTGCCTTTGCTCCTTTCAAGTTTCAGAAAAGTTTGTTTTAAGGGGGTAATAACTAGAAAGGATCTCTTTTTTGCAAAATTGTGCCCAAGGTTCAAGGATTTCTAAGTATGATACTAGTGGCCTCTGGCCCCACTTCTGGAATGGTTCCAGTTTACATCATTTCAGGTTCTTGACCCAAGAACTTGGATTTCAAGCACAGACTGTGTCTTCTTTCCAAGGGATCAGCTTTTGATAAAATGGATGAAAACTTCTCAAACTAAATTTCTACCCTGTTGTCTTTCATACTAGCATCATCACGACAGAAATAAGGAGGGATTTGGGGAGGAAAGATAAGAGAAAAAAGGGCGAAGTCCCAGGGCAGCCCTGTCAACTATCATAGACCTGACTGGGAAAGTCATGGATAGTTTTCGATGATTCTGAACATGAGTCTGATGTCTGGCAAACACTGACTTCAATTTTAACAAGCCTCAGGTTCCCAATTCTTAAAGAAAAAAAAAGGAGAATAATATATTTTACCTCTTAGGATTTTTGTGAGAACTGACTGAGATCGTGAAAGTAAAGCAAAATGTGCAGAACTTGCACATAGTAAATGCTCAATAAGTCCTAGTTCTTTTTGTTATTATGAGATTTTATCTGTTTCTGAAGATAGAACAAACAGAGACAAATATATTTCAAGAGGGAATGTATAAGAATTAAAGGTTAAATTGTATTTCTTTGGGATGGGGTGTGTAAAATTGTCTCCATGCAGAGTTGACCCTGTTCTGTGAAAATGCTGTCTCTGGCATGCAGTTTCTGAGCATGTGACATCGTTGGTTCCTCTGTTGCCATAGCAGCAGCCCTGCAGCCAGACAACATAGTTTTACAACAGAATGAGGTCCAGAGTCGGTCTCCCAGGCAAGCACTGAGAACCAAAAGCAGGGTTATATTCATACATGAAATTGGGATGCAGTGTCTTAGCCATTTCTTAGTTTATAAGCATTGTTTATTCTCTTCAGAGCAAATTCAATGCTCTTCCAAGCCATGGATGGCTGCAAAAGTCAAGTAATTTTTTACAAAGAAGAAAATTACAATAAGCCCCTCCTAATGCAGGAAGGATTAGAGAGCTTGCTACCAGCAATCAAGAAATATTTACAATAATCACATTCACTCCAGACTGTCATCTATGAATCTAAACAGAAAACTTTAATCCTACAGACTGTAAGCTGATGCCATGGCTATATATGGTCACAGAACTCCTAAGGGAAGAAAAAGGAAAAGAAGGAGGAAAACACCGCAGATGCCATGTCTTTTATAATTTGTGTATATGTTCTAGCACCTGGATCTGTTAACCTTGGCAAAATTTACAAGTAAGATTCATTAATCAGCTTTATTCAAGTACATGTAACACATTCCATTTTAAGAAGCCACAAACTCCCATCCCTTTGGGAAATCTCACTGTTTACCACGCTGCATTTTCTTCACAGATAAAACTGCTAGGACAAACATCAAAGACAGCTGGATTCTGTATTCTGTGGGCTTGACCGCCCCAGAGAGGGCAAGACATATTAATTTTTCTTGGGGTCAACTTTTAAGACATTTCTTTTTTTTTTTCCCCCTCCTTTCTCTCTACCTCTTTTTGCCTTTAGGTTAGAAAAAATACTTCATGAAAGCATTCAAATATTCTTAGAAATGGCAAATTTTCCCACATTCTTTCTGGGTTGAAGACTCTTCCACAAAGTGTCTGGGTTCTAGGGACTCTTGCTGAAGATACTTCCTCTCTTGCAGTTAACAAGCCATTGTGTATAGGGTATTTTGTTGTTTCATCATTTCCCCAGTTTAACAATGGAAAGTCATTATCTCTGGCTTTGATCTTAACATAGGAAGGGAAAGCAAATTGCCTCACCTACTAGTGAATGGAAGGGAAATCCCAGGTGGTTTATAGGGCGAGGTGTCCAGGGCATACAAAGGAGAAAGGATGCTAAAGGGAAAAAAGGAATTCTTACAAAATACCGGCATCAACCTTATGGTTTCCATTGAAACTTACCCAACCAACTTGGAAAAAAATTAAACTTTGTCATCAACTTTAAACTGAGGAAGGAATCCCAGAAATGTCGAAATGTTCATGGTCATCATCATTATTACATTTTCTGGTTTGAAGGATGACTCTTTTAAAAGCTGTTACTATTAGATTTGTGTTGTTACAATATTAAGAGTGGGTTTATAAAAGGGTGACTGTCAATTGAGAAATTACAGTGCATGTGACTCTGTACCTTTACTAATATACAAAGCCCATAGGTCTTCTCTGTGGGTCAATCTCAGCAAAAGCGTGACTCTCCAAAAATAGATAATCACAATTGTGATTAAATCTCCCAGGCTCAAAATTCACTGTCAATTTAAATAACACCCTAAATAACCAATAATAAAGTTATAGTCAACCTGCTTTTCCTCCCACTAAAATGACCCCAAGACTGATTTACAGTTTCAGGAAAACACTAAGATCTCTTGAGTGCCTTTTTTTTTTTTTTTTGCGGTACGCGGGCCTCTCACTCTTGTGGCCTCTCCCATTGCGGAGCACAGGCTCCGGACGCGCAGGCTCAGCAGCCATGGCTCACGGGCCCAGCCACTCCTCGGCATGTGGGATCTTCCCGGACCTGGGCACGAACCCGTGTTCCCTGCATCGGCAGGCGGACTCCCAACCACTGCGCCACCAGGGAAGCCCTTGAGTGCCTATTTTAAGGTAACCATTTTGCAGGTTGTTTTACACCTGCTACACTATTCAGCTCAGCCAACAACTCACTGGAATAGGCATTAATATATCTAATTTACAGATAAGTAAACAAATGCTCAGAGAACTTGAGTCACAACCAAAATTGCACAGTAAGAGCTGGAACCCAGCATTCTTACTTTTCCTGCCTACAAACAAACAAACCAGTAGGTAAACAAAACAGGGTAAGGATCAATGTGAAGTGGCTTGGGTATTGGATTTTATTGTATGTATCCCCACCCTCCATTCCCCCATTCTTTGCTATCTGTGCACTACATCTTTTAACAGCACCCCTCAAGCAGTAGGTTTAGGTATTCTTCATACATCTTCAAATGAGTATGGATCAGATGAATAGGAAAGCAGCTTGGCAGAGTAACTAAATTTATGTCATCTTCCCAAGAAATCTCAGAGAGAGGTATTGGTCTGTTTACAGATATGCTCCTTGCCTGATCCAGTGTGAAACACAAGGTGCAATGAAGTAAAAGTCTGGACTTCTCTACTGTTGGGGCACCCACAAATTCATGGAGGATTCAAAAGAAACATCCAGAAATAATATTAAGCTACAGAAAGAGCTCTATTAAATGCTCCAAATGATATAGACACTGAGGAAAGGGAAGTTACTTTGGATTCAGGTGGATAAGAAAACTCTAAAGAACAGAATGAATGAATGTAGAGAATTTAGATACAGAAAAGGTTTAAGCCTATTTTGCAGTGTGTCTGTGTGTATGTGAATAATTTAGAATTATAAACTGTAAGTTTTGCACAAGGGAGACTAGATCACAGCCAGGGAGATTATTTGGACCATGAATAGGCTTGTAGAAGGCGTGTAGAGGGGGAGAACTGGGCAAAGAAATCATGTAGAAAGTTATTACCCAAATCCAGCCTTGCTGGTGAGAAGGTGTACCAATGTGTTAGTAGAAAGAACAAGGACAATCAGCTTCCCAGCCTGACGCACACACAGGATCCTTGCAGATACCCACTACTTCACATAGTGATAATAAAGCAGTACCAAGTGGTTTGTGAATGACCAAAGATGACATACATTTAAAGAGGTACTTTGTTTTTTGGAGTTGAGGCACTGAAAATATAGACTATCCGTTATCTTTTGAAAAGGAGCCCCCTGCATTCTCATCTTTCTTATTTACCAGATCAAGCTTCATCAGTACAAGGGAGAAAGGTAATTCCAGAGCAAAAAACCTTCCATGGAAAGCACTCTACCTCTGGTTGTTTGATAATGAATTTAATCATTCCGGAGAACAGCCCTGTCATTATGGATTAATCACCAAACACTCTGTTTTGGTAAGTTAATTGATGCTATGTTTGCAGCTGATGGCGGTCACAAGACACACTTGATATTTTAAAGAAATGTGGAGATCGAAGGAATGCTCAATCAGTTAATTAGCAACCACAAAACACAGCAAACAAACAAACAGAAAAGAAATGCTAAGGGAGTTACAGAACAGCAAATATTACTCAGGTATCAGTACTTTTGGTTTTGATGACTTCAAGACAGGACTGACCCAAAATACTGATAATATTTCTCTTCTTGTTGGTCTGTTTGGTTTCTTTTTCAACTCAAGAAGGGAATTTTTTTTTTTAATTTTTTTTTTTTTTGCCTTATAACAAATTTAATCAGTTATACATATACATATGTTTCCATATCCCCTCCCTTTTGCGTCTCCCTCCCACCCTCCCTATCCCACCCCTCCAGGCGGTCACAAAGCACCGAGCTGATCTCCCTGTGCTATGCGGCTGCTTCCCACTAGCTATCTATCTTACGTTTGGTAGTGTATATATGTCCATGCCGTTCTTTCACTTTGTCACAGCTTACACTTCCCCCTCCCCATATCCTCAAGTCCATTCTCTAGTAGGTCTGTGTCTTTATTCCTGTTTTACCCCTAGGTTCTTCATGACATTTTTTTTTCTTAAATTCCATATATATGTGTTAGCATACAGTATTTGTCTTTCTCTTTCTGACTTACTTCACTCTGTATGACAGACTCTAGGTCTATCCACCTCATTACAAATAGCTCAATTTCATTTCTTTTTATGGCTGAGTAATATTCCATTGTATATATGTGCCACATCTTCTTTATCCATTCATCCGATGATGGACACTTAGGTTGTTTCCATCTCCGGGCTATTGTAAATAGGGCTGCTATGAACATTTTGGTACATGTCTCTTTTTGAATTATGGTTTTCTCAGGGTATATGCCCAGTAGTGGGATTGCTGGGTCATATGGTAGTTCTATTTGTAGTTTTTTAAGGAACCTCCATACCGTTCTCCATAGCGGCTGTACCAATTCACATTCCCACCAGCAGTGCAAGAGTGTTCCCTTTTTTCCACACCCTCTCCAGCATTTATTGTTTCTAGATTTTTTGATGATGGCCATTCTGACTGGTGTGAGATGATATCTCATTGTAGTTTTGATTTGCATTTCTCTAATGAGTAAAGATGTTGAGCATCCTTTCATGTGTTTGTTGGCAGTCTGTATATCTTCTGTGGAGAAATGTCTATTTAGGTCTTCTGCCCATTTTTGGATTGGGTTGTTTGTTTTTTTGTTATTGAGCTGCATGAGCTGCTTATAAATTTTGGAGATTAATCCTTTGTCAGTTGCTTCATTTGCAAATATTTTCTCCCATTCTGAGGGTTGTCTTTTGGTCTTGTTTATGGTTTCCTTTGCTGTGCAAAAGCTTTTAAGTTTCATTAGGTCCCATGTGTTTATTTTTGTCTTTATTTCCATTTCTCTAGGAGGTGGGTCAAAAAGGATCTTGCTGTGATTTATGTCATAGAGTGTTCTGCCTATGTTTTCCTCTAAGAGTTTGATAGTGTCTGGCCTTACATTTAGGTCTTTAATCCATTTTGAGCTTATTTTTGTGTATGGTGTTAGGGAGTGATCTAATCTCATACTTTTACATGTACCTGTCCAGTTTTCCCAACACCACTTATTGAAGAGACTGTCCTTTCTCCACTGTACATTCCTGCCTCCTTTATCAAAGATAAGGTGACCATATGTCCGTGGGTTTATCTCTGGGCTTTCTATCCTGTTCCATTGATCTATCTTTCTGTTTTTGTGCCAGTACCATACTGTCTTGATTACTGTAGCTTTGTAGTATAGTCTGAAGTCAGGGAGCCTGATTCCTCCAGCTCCATTTTTCGTTCTCAAGATTGCTTTGGCTATTCGGGGTCTTTTGTGTTTCCATACAAATTGTGCAATTTTTTGTTCTAGTTCTGTGAAAAATGCCAGTGGTAGTTTGATAGGGATTGCATTGAATCTGTAGATGGCTTTGGGTAGTAGAGTCATTTTCACAATGTTGATTCTTCCAATCCAAGAACATGGTACATCTCTCCATCTATTTGTATCATCTTTAATTTCTTTCATCAGTGTCTTATAATTTTCTGCATACAGGTCTTTTGTCTCCTTAGGTAGGTTTATTCCTAGATATTTTATTCTTTTTGTTGCAATGGTAAATGGGAGTGTTTCCTTGATTTCACTTTCAGATTTTTCATCATTAGTATATAGGAATGCCAGAGATTTCTGTGCATTAATTTTGTATCCTGCAACTTTACCAAATTCATTGATTAGCTCTAGTAGTTTTCTGGTAGCATCTTTAGGATTCTCTATGTATAGTATCATGTCATCTGCAAACAGTGACAGCTTTACTTCTTCTTTTCCGATTTGGATTCCTTTTATTTCCTTTTCTTCTCTGATTGCTGTGGCTAAAACTTCCAAAACTAGGTTGAATAAGAGTGGTGAGAGTGGGCAACCTTGTCTTGTTCCTGATCTTAGTGGAAATGGTTTCAGTTTTTCACCATTGAGGACGATGCTGGCTGTGGGTTTGTCATATATGGCCTTTATTATGTTGAGGAAAGTTCCCTCTATGCCTACTTTCTGCAGGGTTTTTATCATAAATGGGTGTTGAATTTTGTCAAAAGCTTTCTCTGCATCGATTGAGATGATCATATGGTTTTTCTCCTTCAATTTGTTAATATGGTGTATCACGTTGATTGATTTGCGTATATTGAAGAATCCTTGCATTCCTGGAATAAACCCCACTTGATCATGGTGTATGATCCTTTTAATGTGCTGTTGGATTCTGTTTGCTAGTATTTTGTTGAGGATTTTTGCATCTATGTTCATCAGTGATATTGGCCTGTAGTTTTCTTTCTTTGTGACATCCTTGTCTGGTTTTGGTATCAAGGTGATGGTGGCGTCGTAGAATGAGTTTGGGAGTGTTCCTCCCTCTGCTATATTTTGGAAGAGTTTCAGAAGGATAGGTGTTAGCTCTTCTCTAAATGCTTGATAGAATTCGCCTGTGAAGCCATCTGGTCCTGGGCTTTTGTTTGTTGGAAGATTTTTTATCACAGTTTCAATTTCAGTGCTTGTGATTGGTCTGTTCATATTTTCTATTTCTTCCTGATTCAGTCTTGGCAGGTTGTGCATTTCTAAGAATTTGTCCATTTCTTCCAGGTTGTCCATTTTATTGGCATAGAGTTGCTTGTAGTAATCTCTCATGATCTTTTGTATTTCTGCAGTGTCAGTTGTTACTTCTCCTTTTTCATTTCTAATTCTATTGATTTGAGTCTTCTCCCTTTTTTTCTTGATGAGTCTGGCTAATGGTTTATCAATTTTGTTTATCTTCTCAAAGAACCAGCTTTTAGTTTTATTGATCTTTGCTATCGTTTCCTTCATTTCTTTTTCATTTATTTCTGATCTGATTTTTATGATTTCTTTCCTTCTGCTAACTTTGGGATGTTTTTGTTCTTCTTTCTCTAATTGCTTTAGGTGCAAGGTTAGGTTGTTTATTCGAGATGTTTCCTGTTTCTTAAGGTGGGATTGTATTGCTATAAACTTCCCTCTTAGAACTGCTTTTGCTGCATCCCATAGGTTTTGGGTCGTCGTGTCTCCATTGTCATTTGTTTCTAGGTATTTTTTAATTTCCTCTTTGATTTCTTCAGTGATCACTTCATTATTAAGTAGTGTATTGTTTAGCCTCCATGTGTTTGTATTTTTTACAGCTCTTTTCCTGTAATTGATATCTAGTCTCATAGCATTGTGGTCGGAAAAGATACTTGATACAATTTCAATTTTCTTAAATTTACCAAGGCTTGATTTGTGACCCAAGATATGATCTATCCTGGAGAATGTTCCATGAGCACTTGAGAAAAATGTGTATTCTGTTGTTTTTGGATGGAATGTCCTATAAATATCAATTAAGTCCATCTTGTTTAATGTATCATTTAAAGCTTGTGTTTCCTTATTTATTTTCATTTTGGATGATCTGTCCATTGGTGAAAGTGGGGTGTTAAAGTCCCCTACTATGAGTGTGTTACTGTCAATTTCTCCTTTTATGGCTGTTAGTATTTGCCTTATGTATTGAGGTGCTCCTATGTTGGGTGCATAAATATTTACAATTGTTATATCTTCTTCTTGGATCGATCCCTTGATCATTATGTAGTGTCCTTCTTTGTCTCTTCTAGTAGTCTTTATTTTAAAGTCTATTTTGTCTGATATGAGAATTGCTACTCCAGCTTTCTTTTGGTTTCCATTTGCATGGAATATCTTTTTCCATCCCCTTACTTTCAATCTGTATGTGTCTCTAGGTCTGAAGTGGGTCTCTTGTAGACAGCATATATATGGGTCTTGTTTTTGTATCCATTCAGCCAATCTGTGTCTTTTGGTGGGAGCATTTAGTCCATTTACATTTAAGGTAATTATTGATATGTATGTTCCTGTTCCCATTTTCTTAATTGTTTTGGGTTCGTTATTGTAGGTCTTTTACTTCTGTTGTGTTTCTTGCCTAGAGAAGTTCCTTTAGCATTTGTTGTAAAGCTGGTTTGGTGGTGCTGAATTCTCTCAGCTTTTGCTTGTCTGTAAACGTTTTAATTTCTCCATCAAATCTGAATGAGATCCTTGCTGGGTAGAGTAATCTTGGTTGCAGGTTTTTCTCCTTCATCACTTTAATTATGTCCTGCCACTCCCTTCTGGCTTGTAGAGTTTCTGCTGAGAGATCAGCTGTTATCCTGATGGGGATTCCCTTGTGTGTTATTTGTTGTTTTTGCCTTGCTGCTTTTAATAGGATTTCTTTGTGTTTAATTTTTGACAGTTTGATTAATATGTGTCTTGGCGTATTTCTCCTTGGATTTATTCTGTATGGGACTCTCTGTGCCTCCTGGACTTGATTAACTATTTCCTTTCCCATATTAGGGAAGTTTTCAACTATAATCTCTTCAAATATTTTCTCAGTCCCTTTCTTTTTCTCTTCTTCTTCTGGAACCCGTATAATTCGAATGTTGGTGCGTTTAATGTTGTCCCAGAGGTCTCTGAGACTGTCCTCTGTTCGTTTCATTCTTTTTTCTTTATTTTGCTCTGCAGCAGTTATTTCCACTATTTTATCTTCCACCTCACTTATCCGTTCTTCTGCCTCAGTTATTCTGCTATTGATCCCATCTAGAGTATTTTTTATTTCATGTATTGTGTTTTTAATCGATGCTTGATTCATCTTTAGTTCTTCTAGGTCCTTGTTAACTGTTTCTTGCATTTTGTCTATTCTATTTCCAAGATTTTGGATCTGGGAAATAGAATCTTGGATCATCTTTACCATCATTATTCTGAATTCTTTTTCAGGTAGACTGCCTATTACCTCTTCATTTGTTAGATCTGGTGGGTTTTTATCTTGCTCCTTCTCCTGCTGTGTGTTTTTCTGTCTTCTCATTTTGCTTATGTTACTGTGTTTGGGGTCTCCTTTTTGCAGGCTGCAGGTTCAAAGTTCCCGTTGTTTTTGGTGTCTGACCCCAGTGGCTAAGGTTGGTTTAGTGGGTTGTGTAGGCTTCCTGGTGGAGGGGACTAGTGCCTGTGTTCTGGTGGATGAGGCTGGATCTTGTCTTTCTGGTGGGCAGGTCCACGTCTGGTGGTGTGTTTTGGGGTGTCTGCAGACTTTTTATGAGTTTAGGCCACCTCTCTGCTAATGGGTGGCGTTGTGTTCCTGTCTTGCTAGTTGTTTGGCTTAGGGTGTCCAGCACTGTAGCCTGCTGGTCGTTGAGTGAAGCTGGGTGCTGGTGTTGAGATGGAGATCTCTGGAAGATTTTTGCTGTTTGATATTATGTGGAGCTGGGAGGTCTCTTGTGGACCAGTGTCCTGAAGTTGGCTCTCCCACCTCAGAGGCACAGCACTGACTCCTGGCTCCTCAATTTGGGATGATGTGTTGTCTATTCATGTATTCCACAGATGCAGGGTACATCAAGTTGATTGTGGAGCTTTAATCCGCTGCTTCTGAGGCTGCTGGGAGAGGTTTCCCTTTCTCTTCTTTGTTCTCACAGCTCCTGGGTCTCAGCTTTGGATTTGGCCCCGCCTCTGCCTGTAGGTCGCCGGAGGGCGTCTGTTCTTCGCTCAGGCAGGACAGGGTTAAAGGAGCAGCCTCTTCGGGGACTCTGGCTCACTCAGGCCGGGCGGGAGGGAGGGGCACGGAGTGCGGGGCGAGCCTGCAGCGGCAGAGGTCGGCGTGACGTTGCACCAGCCCGAGGCGCGCCGTGCGTTCTCCCAGGGAAGCCGCCCCTGGATCCCGGGACCCCGGCAGTGGCGGGCTGCACAGGCTCCCGGAAGGGCGGTGTGGGCAGTGACCTGCGGTCGCACACAGGCTTCAAGAAGGGAATTTTAAGACGATGGAGTCCAGAGCAGAGGGGATTTTTCTAACTAATAGACTTCCAATATATCCATTTTGCAAAGTGCAGCTTATTTTTAAAAGATATCTTAATTGGATAGCTTTATATCCAATTAAGAAGAATTTTTACATGTTCCACTTTCAACATGGCATCAAATACTATAGCACCTTAATTAAACTTTCATGTATAACATATGACTCCAGGATCATTACCACAGATAGAATTAACAAAATTAGTTAAGAGATTTCTAGTCAATTATTCTCTTAAAAGGTGCTAGAGATTTTATTTAGATAAGGAGAGATCCATCCCTCAAGAAACTGAAGCAACTGAAAGATTCAGCAACTCTATGAAGCCAAGCGTTAAGGTTTGTAGGTTGACTCCTTCAGCAAGATATTTAGAACTCAGAATAAAGAGGTAGACTTTCCAACTTAAAAGTGTCTCCAGAGTACATTTTTTCTGACATCATTATCATGCTATTTTCTTTTATAAATTTATTTATTTATTTGTTTTTATTTTTAGCTGTGTTGGGTCTTCATCGCTGTGCATGGGCTTTCTCTAGTTGCGGCGACCGGGGGCTACTCTTCGTTGTGGTGCGCAGGCTTCTCACTGTGGTGGCTTCTCTTGTTGTGGAGCACAGGCTCTAGGCGTGCGGGCTTCAGTAGTTGCGGCTCGCGGGCTCTAGAGCGCAGGCTCAGTAGTTGTGGCACACGGGCTTAGTTGCTCCATGGCACATGGGATCCTCCCGGGCCAGGGCTCGAACCCGTGTCCCCAGCATTGGCAGGCAGATTCTTAACCACTGCGCCACCAGGGAAGACCCCTATCATGCTATTTTTAAGTTTCACTAATTGTTACACAAATTTGTGATTTAACTGTTAACCTAGACTTCGAGTATTCCCTGGCAACCTCAACTGTGTAACGATGTACGGTGTAGGCACCCTAATGATTTCTTTCTTATGTGATCTGACCTAAGCCAATTTGCTTCTCAGTATTTTGGTAAATGTTCATGGTCACCTGGGATTAGAGGTAGATGGTAGCTATGGTCTCTTCTCTTACAATTTCACTACTAAGTGGCCTTCTCCATGAAAGCAAATCTAGGCCAAACTCTGCTAAAACTTCCACATTTATTTATAAGCAAGCACAAAAATAGGCATCATAAACCCAGGGAAGTCCCATTCTGTTGACACTCTCACACGTGCCGTATAAAAAATGTTCATGCTGAGGCAGATGAAAGCATCTGAGAGCAGGACCAGGCAACCATTCAGTCGAATTGGCAGCAGAGCCCCCATGAAACAGTTGCCATCAGCCCAATGATGCTCTGACCCTGAGTACTAACTGCTTCAAAGGTGTTGGACATCTGGGCTAACAGTTTCTATACATCCTTAATTCAGGCGCAGTGGGACCTACAGAATCTCTCTAGGCAGCCAAAAAGTTTGAACACTTCTCATTTTCAAAATGGAAACTTATCTCTTATATCTCATAATTACCAAACTCTCTATTATGGTATGATTGGCAGATTTCTAAAATGACCCCCAGTGACCCATGACCATGGATAATCCCCTTCTCTTGAGCATGGGAAGTACCTGTAACTTTCTTCTAACCAATAGAATATGGCAACGGTGATGGGATAGCACTCCCAAGATTAGACTGTATTATATACCAAAAGTGCAGAGTGTGTGCAGATGTATTTAAAGTCCCCAATCATTTGACTTTGAGTTAATGAAAAGAGAGTTTTTCCTGGGTGATCCTCATCTAATTAGGTCAGCCTTTTAGAAGAGGGTCCAGGTCATCACTGAAAAAAGATACTCAAAGGGATTCTCCTGTGGGCTTCAACAAGCAAGCCACCATGAAGTACAACCACGTGAACTCTGACAAGGCCCCCATGCACCAGAAAAGATCCCTGCCTTAACCAACACCTTGACTGCAGGCTTGTGAGACCCAGAGCCAAAGCCCCAGTTAAACTCTGCATGGGCTTCTAACCCGTGGAAAGTGCAAGGTGTTAAATGCATATTGTTTGAAGCCACCATGTTTCCAGTAATTTGTTATGCGGTAATAGAAAACTAATACATATGGATTGTGATAAAGGTATTTGTAGTGCTTTAAGCACCACCTCTGGAATAGGTGTTTCAGATGCTAACTAACAGCCCTGGAGGACAGCTCAGAATGAATCAACGCACACATGCATCACATTGTTTATTCATAGGCATATTTGAATAACTTTCCACGTAGACAATAAAATACTCTGTTCCATGTATTTGGTCTCTGGGCTACAGGTACCACACTATAGTGTAGGAGCTGGAGGCATCCCCAGATAGGTTTGGTCCTCTCCCAGCCTTTCTAAACAGCTCTACTACTGTTCTCTCCCTATTACAGAAAACAAAGGAGAGCCCCAGAAATTTGCAGCCACTTTCTCAAGGCCGCTTGCTTGAAGACCAAGACTGAAGCTTCAAGACTTGAAAATCTCACAGCCAAGTGAAAACTTTTTTATCCCACCCAGCTGTAACCCTTCTCATTGCCTTATAATTCCCAGCTTAAGCTTGCCTTCAATTCACAGGCTTTATAGAAAATTATCCGGTATTCCTAGGCATCACTTATTCGTTCATCAAACATTTATTAAGCACTTCCTGTGTGTCAGGCATTGTTCAAGGAGCTGGTGATAAAGGAGTGAACAGAACAAACAAATGTCCCTGTCTTCCCAGGGCTTAAATTCTGGTGAAAGGGCAATAGCAAATAAACACAACAATCAAATATATAATATAGTATATTTGATGTTGATAAGTGCAAAGGGGAAAAGTAGCACAGAGACAGATGAGGGAGATGGAATTTTCTATAGAGTCTCAGGGAAGACCTCTTGGAGAAAGTGACATTTGAGTAATGGCGGAGAGGATATTTAGAAGAATAACACTCCAGGCAGAAGGAAGCATGCAAAGGCTCTGTTTGAGTGGAGACCTTGAAGTAGGAGACCTAGAAAAACTGCAGGAGGCCTGGGTGGCCGAAGCAGGGTGAGCCATGGGGAGAATGAGCCTGAGAGGCGACGGGAGACCAGGTTTGGAGGAGCTTTTACTCTGAATGAGGTAGGAAGCTAGGAGAGGGTTTTGAGCAGAAGATTGTCAGGGAGACGCCTTTCTTGGGACTTTTCAACTGGAACCAAGTCCAAGTGTTCATATATCTGGAAGTGGCTTCTACCCATCCTGTGGAAGAAGAGGTAGAGTCTTGTTGGCAGAGAAAGAGGAATGAATCAAGTACGTGGAAAAAAGCAGAAGTCAGAGGGTAGGAAAGAACTCACAGCCTGGCGTCCCTTTCATGCTCCTGTTCTTGTTAAACTCTTCTGCTGGCCCAGCTCCCTCACTGCCCTCTTTAAAGTGGCCTTGCCTCTCACGTCACGGAGAGGAGCTCAAATGTCACCTCCTTGGAGAGGCCTTCCGTGACCACGTTTTCTAGAACAGCAGTCTCCCACGCTCGACCCCCTCATCCATAGCATCTACTACCACTTTACGTTACATCATGTATTTGCTTGTTTAGTCTGTCCCCTGGATCAGCATGTACCCTCCAATGCGGGCAGGCTCTCTGCCCATCTTTTTCCCTCTTCTACCTCTACTCGTTTCTAGAATGGCATCTGCTTCAGAATAGAAGCTGTTTTAATACTTCTTGGAGTAAATGAAGAAATGCAAAAACTTAAATTCCCCATTGTTATTTACTCCCATATCAGTGGTTCCTCTGCTAGGGGGGCTTGTTAAAACATGGGTGGCTGGACCCTCTCTCCAGAATTTCTGATTCAGGTTTGAGTGCCAGGACAGAGAGAACTGTTCTAGATCTAGTTAGCTTCTGTGAGTAGCAACGAGTATCAGCTTGTAGAGATGACTTGAATTGTCTCTTTAAAAGTCGATTGGAGTTCTCAGGCTACATTTAAGATAAATCCCATAACCACCGTAAAAGTGGAAGAGCTCACTCAAATATTTTGCCAATATGGAGCTATTAAGATAGAGCTCTAGGGCCTCCCTGGTGGCGCAGTGGTTGAGAGTCCGCCTGCCGACGCAGGGGATACGGGTTCGTGCCCCGGTCTGGGAGGATCCCATATGCCGCGGAGCGGCTGGGCCCGTGAGCCATAGCCGCTGGGCCTGCGCGTCCGGAGCCTGTGCTCCGCAACGGGGGAGGCCACAACAGTGAGAGGCCCGCATACCGCAAAAAAAAAAAAAAAAAAAAAAAAAAAAGATAGAGCTCTAGTAGATCTAATACTGCTGAAGATGGGCATGTGACTAAAGCATTTACAAGATAAATAAATAAATAAATAAAGCACTTCCGATCTAGTTTGCGTGACTTGATACCACACACCAGCACTTCGTGAAACTATAATTGCATCATAATATCCACAGTGAGTGTCATGCAAAATTGCATCTTAATACTTTTAACTTGCTGTTGCATCTCAACAGCAATACTAAGAGGTAAGCCGGACAGATATTCTTGTACTCATTTTCCACATAACAGAGCTGAGGCTTGGAGAGGTTAACCGCCCCCAGGGCATGCTGAGAGGCAGTAGGATTAGACTCAAATATATGTCAAGGATGCCAGGTCCTTGCCTCCACAGTCTAGTGACAAAACAACTTAAAAAAAATAAATCAAGCACAGGCATTGCCATGAAATGCCCTGAATGTGGGCATTATTCAATTTCTTCATGATATTTTGGAATCTTCACAAAGAAAACTCACAAAGAAAAAAAAAAAGTATCTGTGTCATCCCACTTTTTTAACCAAGCACTATAAGACAGATGTTTAGATAATTTGATTTGTTCGTCGAAGTTTGACTGAAATCATCACTAATTTCTCTGCACAAGTGGGCTCTGCCAGCTGCTCTCGAAGCATGCTTCATTGTCCTAATAAAGCAAAAGAAAGTAACTCTTGGCAAGTGATGGGTGCCTTAATTATTTTATTGCTACAGTTTTTTAGGATTTCAGTGATTGTGCTTAAAGGAATTTCCTGAGTAATGAGGGTCCACACTGGATCTGAGTAGGTTCTTCACAACTTTAGGAAAGCAGAAATTACTGACTACTCTGGCAATGGCCAGATTTGGCCTTTCTACTAAAATAAGGGTTACCAGGTGTCCTACTTCTTTAGGGAATGTGCTACTTTTTAACAAATCACCCTGCATATCTGACCCAAATTAGGGCAGTAAAAATGTCTCTTTTTCTGTGACATGCCAGATTCTTTTCCTCCCTCAGCTTTGACTCGCGGAGTTGCCACACCTTTCAGTGGCTGAGTTTGAAGCTTTTCCCAGGTTGAAGAAACCCAGACTCTGTGGGTCCCATATTCTCTATGCTTCCTATAAGAGAATACGACCACAGAGAGAAAATTTTCCACCAAGCAGGCTAGCCAAGTTCTCTAGGTTGTAGATCCCCGTCAGTCTCTGTGGTTGCCCCAGACATCAGAGTCAGGGCTTGGCTGTGCTCGGCAATAACACCAGCTCTGCCTGAAATGGTTCACTGTACGATGAATGCTCAAAGGTCACCTCCTCCAGGGAGCCCTTCACAATCCATCACACCCTCCACCCACCACACACACACCTGGCTGGAACTCTCCTTTCCATTTCTCCATCCTTCCATAATACTCCTCTTATACTTCTCTTCAAATGATTAGAACAGGCTGCCTAGTATTTCAGAAGCTCCAGTGGGACAAATTTCATGGCTGCTTCCCATAGCTCCACGAGCTTGTGAACCCTCAACCGATATTTCTAGAATAGATTTCTCCCTCTTCAGTTTAGCAAAATCCAATGCACTTTATCATATTCAGGTCAAATGGGCTCTACTGTACCCCATTCTTCCCATCTCCATTCAGTTAGTCTAACCTTCCTTCCCAATCTCAGATACTCACACATTCGTCTATGTAACACTATATTGTAATTATTTATTTACACATATGTCTGCTTCACTAGAGTGAATCCATTAAGAGAAGCTAACTCCAATGGCCTTCCACAGAGCCTAGTGCATCGTAGGGACTCAGCAAGACTTGACAGGAGAAGCTCTCCTAACCAATCTCTACCTAATGATGAACTTAGAATGAACTTGATGATGAACTTTCTGCTCTCCATGGCACGTGAAGTACCTGCCCCTAGTAGATTATTCTCAGGTATACTTGGACGGTGGAAGTGCAGTTACCAAGGGTCAGTTTGTTTATTCCCAAACCTGTTTATGCCACTTTTGTTACTGTAATTATATAATCTGATTAGATATTATATGAACTAATGAAATATGGCTGTTAAAGAGACAGTTATTCCTATGAAAATCAAGTAGAATACTCTGCAAATACTCAACTAAGACTAGTGGTTGTTGCTGCTGCTGTTTTTAATTGTTTAATTTGATGTGGGCAAGACAGCTGTAAAAGATCGGGCAAAAAATCTGGATGAACTCTGCAATTAGACTGCCTTGTAACTATTAACTGCAACTGAAAATTGTACATTATGGGTGCGGTTTAAGCAAATAAGAAAACACAGAATTATGAGCAGTGGATTTTTACTTAAAGAAAAACTACTAATTCTGTTAAAATATTAGTGAGTGAAAGTACATTTATATGTTTTAGTTGAAATACAATGTCTATTCATTTTAAGTTTACTTGTAATTCCTGCTTTAATTTACATTATGATTAACTACCAGGCAGAGAATGAGAGGGATTCTATTGTAATTATTTGATGTCCTTCTTGATTGACTCATTCATTTGTTCATTTGAATATCTGATGAATACTACACTTTATTTGCTTTTATATTATCTAATGCACCATCTATCTGTATTATGGCTATAAGCTTGTTGACATATGAGTGTGGGATACAGTGCTTAGCAAATTAGAAGTACCTAATAGTTGCATAATTAATTAATGGAGACCTGTTATTCCTCACTTGGACTCTATTTTTTTAAATGTGCCTCTTTTGACACATCTTCTTACTCAAAAAAAAAAATGGAGTTGATAAATTGCATAGGAGTAAAAGTAGGAAGAAACAAGCTTTTCATGTACTGGCTGGTATTTAAAATTAAATGTTTTTTTCCACATTTTTGCAAAGCTAATTGAAACCACATACACAACTTTGTAGCCAATCTACCTAAGAGGAGTTGATTGTTCCTCTTTGGTTGTACCTGAATTTCACTGCTATTTATCTGCATAAAGGGGCACTATAGAATGTAGAGCTATATTTTCGTAGTACAATTGGTTGGGCTGATGATGCTGAACTCAACTGTACCCGCAGGAGATTAGCTTAGGGTACTTAAGAATTAGTTGAGGGCTTCCCTGGTGGCGCAGTGGTTGAGAGTCTGCCTGCCGATGCAGGGGACAGGGGTTCATGCCCCAGACCGGGAAGGTCCCACATGCCGCAGAGTGGCTGGCCCCGTGAGCCATGGCCGCTGAGCCTGCGCGTCCGGAGCCTGTGCTCCACAACAGTGAGAGGCCTGCGTACCGCAAAAAAAAAAAAAAAAAAAGAAAAAGAAAAAAGAATTAGTTGAGACTGATGGGCCACTAACTAGCGGAGTCTCTCCCACTTATTAATCAATTCAGCCACACTGACGTATGTGTACAGATGAAAGCACAATCCTGGGAAGTATCTCAGACTGACATCTTTAAACTGTGACTGAAAACTACCTGACCCCTTTTCAAAACAATTACTGTGAAATATGTTCCCTTTTAGGCCAGATAAATAAACATTTATGTTATTGATGAGTAGAGCCACTTGGAAATAGGGGTTGCTATTATAGACATTGATTAGAATGCTACATCTGAGAGTGTAATTAAATTCATAAAAGTGCTTCAACTTGAATTGCTATAAAATAGTCATTTGGAGGTGTTTCAAGGATCATTTTAATATATGTATGTGTCCCTAGTAGACATAACATACATTTGTTACATAATGTTCTTCGGCTGTACACTTCACAGACGATGATTTTTGTCTCAGCGGTATCTTAACTCCCATTCCACAGTACTCATACATAATTGGTGATAGAGAAAATGCTGAAAAACATCTCTTTCAATACTGACTTCAAGTTTCTAGACAACAAGAAAGGTCTATTTAAAACTTTTAGGCTCACTTACTGATGAGAGTGGGCAAAACAAAACAACCTGTACATCTAAGCAACATTCTATAGTATCAGTAGTTCATGTTGCCTTGGCAAATGTTTTTGTTAAACCCATGGCTTTCTGACAATTTTTGTTGAACATTTTCCATTTTAAAATTTCTTGTTTTATTCAGAAGCTAGGGCCAAATCAAATAAAAGCTCAAAGTGAGTTTTCCTATATATATACTAGGTACTTTGTTAAATAGATGCGTGTGCGTGTGTGTGTGTGTGTGTATATATATATATATGTGTGTGTGTGTGTGTAAATAATGCTTCCAATGATGGCCTGAAGCTTTACCTAAAATATTCCTATTTCATATTTGATCCTGTTGATAGGCTTATTCAACAGAGACCATATTGACAATTTGTGGAGATCAATAATTGGCTAGCGTAGTGAGCATTTTTTTCCCCTTTATGTCTTAGCTGCCCAAGAGAGTGATCTGACTTCCCTATCCCCAATCCCCTGGTGAATGCCCTGTGTACTAAGAGGGTGAGCTGAACACCCAATTCTTAAACCCTTTGGTGGCAATCTTAAGCCACGAATTCACAATACTTCCTGCTTACAATCTAACCTATGCTTCCAGAGTTTTCTCATAATATAACGATAATCTAAAAATCTTTATCATTAAGTGTAAGTTTTAGCAAATGAAAGTGCTATAGTATGGTTTGGACTAAATGTGGTTACAACAATCTCTGTGTTAGTTACCAAAAATCCTAAGCCTACCACTTAGACTATTTTTATCTTACTTAAAAAAACTTACTGCCCCATGCCATCCAACTGAAGAAGCAGCCCAAACTCTCCCAGTGTTATTCCTTTCCTAACCCCAATGTCATTTGGTGGGTCTCATAAATAGCTATAGGGCAGCAAAGGAGTTTAAATTATGAGAAATTATTTTCACATAAATTTGTATTATAGAAACTTAAAGAGCTTATACATATAGAAAAGTATAATGAAGAAAATTACTATAATAATCCAGCACAGATGATAATGCTTATTTTCTTCCAATTTATAGACACATACACACAATTTGGTATTCTACCATTTAACAACATGTCATGAACATTTTCCCCTCATCATTCAAAATTCCTCAAAATTATCCTTTTCAATGGCAACATAACTATGCAGATATACCATAATTTATTGTTGGGCAATAGAATGAAAGAGACATCTCCCTGGAAGATCTGGATTATATGGCCTAGTTATTATAGTAAAGTTAAAGTATTAATAGAAAGTAGAATATTTTTAAGATGCTTTTTAAGTGACAGATCCAGCTTTCTTTTCCTGTCCTCTTCACTGGCATTCCTTAAAGGGAAGCTTCTGTTCAGCTTGCAACTATGTCTTGGCTTAGAATCATATAATTATTCACCACTTTTTTTTTTAAGTTTTCAGTTGTGAACAAGGTGTTATCTTAAGTGGTGTTGATTCACCTCAGCTCTAAAACTGATGGCAATTTCTCACATACTTCCTGCTAACTATTCTAAATAGTTATAGGAACATAATTATGATCCCAGTAGTTCTCTGAGTGTGGTCTCTGAACCAGCTATCTCAGTTACCTAAGAATTTGCTAGAATGCCAACTCTTGGGTGCCATTCCAGATTTACTAAATCATAAACCCTGGGGATTAGACTCAGCAATTTGTGTCTGAATAAATCTCCAGGTGACCTTGATGCTTACTCAAGCATGATCCTATAGCTAGACCATGCTGTTGAGGTAAGCCACTGCACATAAGCATAAACCCACCTAGGCAAACACCAGTTCTTTCAAAAATCTAATGCATAATACCCATCCCAGTAACATTTTAATGTCACTGGCCTGCGTCTATCTAATCTGAACCCTTTGGTGTGATCACTCCAAATGAGCTTCATAAGAGAATGTGAAGTAAAGTTCATCAAAGATCTCTAACCAATTTGGTGGAAGTTTTATCTTACCTTAGCATGTCTATTTTCTGATAGGAAGCAGCCTGAAGGGGCAAACAGTAAATAAAGAAGCCACCGATGGCTCTTTGTGGATTTATTCTGAGGCAGCTCTAGCATGCTGTGGAGCTACTTCTGGACATATCACTGACAAGACAGACCAGTTTTTTGGAGGCTGTATATACTTGCTTTTGATTTTTTCTAACTTGAAAAATGTGACTCTCAAAAAGTGCTCCTCTGCTAATCCTTCCTGCCATATGTTCTATTCTCCTCTAAAATATACGTACATGTATTATATATTTAAAATATAATCCATATATAATTTTATATTTAAATAACTCCATTTTAGGGGAAAGGCTAAGGCTGCTTTGAGAAAAAGTAATTTATTATTCAGAATAGGAAGGAGATGCTAGTGTGACATTAAGGATTTGAATAAATAGGAAGATGAATCCTTTCAAAAAAGCAGAGTATCAAACTAGAAATATCTTCTGTAAGCTCTGACGTCCTATTTTAAGAAAATCCAATTGTTCTGGCTAATGGTAAACCAGAAGCTTACAGCCTCATTTCTCTCTCCTTGTTCAGTGTGGGGCAGTCATAGAGCCAGAAGGAATTTGACACTAACCATAAAAACTTCTGTAAATCTCCCAAGATTCATGAGAGCATTAGGGCTTTCATGCTCTTTCTTTCTCAAAGCCTTTACTTCAAAGTCTTCTGGGACTAGAAGAGCCCTTGGCAATCATCCAGTCTCCATACTGTAGAACTCTCAGTCCCAGACCCTAGAATTACTGAACCTTATAGGAAAGTTAGTGGGGCACTGAAACCAAATGTTCTCACTTGTCAGCCCATACAATGAAGTCAGGTAGACAAAAAGGTTTATCCATATCACACAGTGATAAAGAGCCACGGATCCCACTTTTTCAGGCAGAGCCCTCAGCCCCATGTCACTGGCCTCCATCACTACCAATATCACCCTAGTGACGAATGACCTTTACCACTGGGATGTTTTTACACAGAACTAAACTTGATCCAAGATCAAGTTCAACATCATTTCTTCTCATTCAGTCCTCAAGTGGAGACGCTGATGATCAAAAAGTATTAGAGGGGGAGATAAGAGAATGAACGAAGAGGACAAGGGAAATAACATGGTTATGATTAACAAATCAAAGAACGGCTTCTGGCATTAATGTTTACAAATATTGGGACAGATTATACTATTCGTCTCTGGGTTCACTTACTTTTACCCTACATGGAGTTAAATACTTACTGTTTGTGCCTTTTGAGAACCCTAAAGATTATCGTGTACTAGTAAATGCGTACACTTTTGGTGGCATGAGTCAGTAGATAAAACAAGGGTAGGAAAAATGCATTGTCAGATCAGTGCCAGTACTGACTGACCTTTATTGGTCTTTCTTTATCCCAGATATATAAACTCACTCAGATTTTTTTTAAATGTAAACTCTTTTATAGAATAAAATGTCAAGAACAAAGTCACAACATCCAAAACATAAATGTTAGCATTACCTCTAGTCTTTCTGAAAATTCAAGAAGTGTGATAATGAGAACACACATCTCACCTCACAGCTCTGTATTATTTAGTTAAGGGAAAAAAACCCAACAACCATCCAAATACATTCTACTGCACTTTGGGGCCATTTAGCAAAGGATGTATACCAAGAAACCTACCAATCTTTGCTTGTGGTCACTTTATCTGGCATTATAATACAAAAAAATCTCACAAAGTTTATGAGATGACAATTACAGGATCAAAGGAAGGATTTCTATGCTCCAAATGTTTATCTGTCCTCTTACAGCTCAGTAGTTTTTCAGTACATAAAAATAATTTGCACTCCCATTTGCTGTAATATTATTACATTCTTTTCCTATTTCCATTGTGAAGCCTTAATTCTGAATATATATATATACATACATACAAACTCTAATTCATATAAGCTCTTTCCAATTTCATATAAACCCATGTAAAGATGCTCACAGCAAACACAAGGAAGGGATAACTGTGTAATGTAAAGGGAGAAAAAGTTGGAATATTATCCTTGTGTTCTTTGATTTGTCAAAATTCACCTTGTAACATAATTGGATACCACAGCTGGAAGAATCAGTGATTTTAGTTATATAAGAATCTCTGTCACCAGATAAAGAACTAATGTAACCCAAGTGGGCTAAATTGCCCAATCAACCAAAAAACTGAAAAGGACAGCATTCATACCTATGCATATTACCTTTAGCATGGCAGTAGGTTACTCAGATATCACAAGCCCTGAGAACACAACTACGTTACTTTAAACTAGTGGTTCTAAACCAGTGGTCATTTGCCCTCTACGTGACATGTGGCAATGTCTAGAGACATTTTTAGTTGTCAAAATTTAGGGGATGCTACTGGCATCTAGTGAGAAGGGCCCAGGGCTGCTGCTGAATATTCCAGAATGCACAGGACAGCTCCCACAGCAAAGAATTATCTGGACCAAAACGTCAACAGTGCTCAGCTGAGAAACCCTGCCCTAAACATTAAGAACTAGACACCCAATATAGTTGCAATGTCATGCAAATCCCTACTTTCTAAGTGGGGACAGGGTAGGTAAGGACTGCTATTCTAGGGAGAGTAATTTGTTCCAGTTTAGGTGTTTATGCCCACTAAACTAGTAAGATGTCTGCCTTCTCTAATGTGGATTTATCAGGGAAGTGAAATTTAACTCTTATATTTAAAATTTGGTGTTTGCTCTTGGTGCTTTTTGCGATTTTCTGCAAGAGATAATTTTAACAAAGCAAATGACAGATTTAACTTTACCATCAAGTTTCTGCTACACTCTTTGATAAGATTATACGGAGCATATTAGGAATGTCTAATACATACTTATCAGTTGTGAAAAAGATAAAAGTCCGTGAACCAATTTCTGCTCTCTTCTTTTCTAGAGAACTGTGATTGCATTTTTCCTCTTTCTCTAACATGTATAGGGTACCTGTTGCCATAGCAATCACTGATTTAGCACATGTTTTTTCCTCCTTCTTTTAAAATATTAGTTTCCATTCCTGCCAAGAAGGAGCATATTAATCTACTCATTATGCTAGCTTAGGGAAGCTGAAAGCCATACAAGTTGCCATTTACACAAAGATTCCCAGAAAGTCAATTGTTGGTACCTTTTGTGCCAAGAACTCTATCCCAGTCCCAGAGAGGAAATGGGACACTGAAATAAAAGATTCTGGAGCTAAGGAGGTAGGGTCTCTCTTCTTTTCCACAAAGTTTCCCAGCAGGGTGTGAAACCTCAAACTCCTAAATATCATGTCTACCTAAACTAAGTAACTCTGTTACTGGATATAGCTTTAAAAACCACTGATATCCAGAAAACAGGCACTAACTAGACAAAACTTTTTAAAACAAAAATTTACCTTAATCTACTGACCTCTAAGGATAGGACCAAAACAATAACAACAATAAAAACAAGAAAGAAAATCCTTTGAGGGGACTAATACAAAAAGTAGGAAAGTCTCGCTGAAGAAACCAGAATCAACTGTTCAATTCTTGATAAAATAAAAAGTCCGGCTTGAGACTCCTGACTGATTAAATTCTTTCTAGGATTAGGTAACTCAGATCTTGATCTGATCTAGCCTTGCTATTCAGACCTCGAAATGCCTATAAACATACCTCTCCAGAACTGTGTCCAGGCCTATCTTAGGACAAGGGTCTGTGTTAACCTGGATTTTTATAACTGACATTCCAAGCTGGGAAGACCAGATTCTTCCCAATTTCTCAAATCAAATCCACTGGCTTTCCTGCCTGTGGTATTCCATAAATCTGTCCAACCACTAACGGGAAATGCCACATACTTGGGTGACTTTAGGCTCCCTAAAATTTCTGACCTACTTACTGCTTTAAGAGAAGAAAGACAGTGGTGGGAAGAAAAACAAAAGGAGAGCTGAAGGATTTTCAATTTTTAGAAATATCTGACTATCAGAGTGTTGGAAACTCAAAATTAAGACATGGGAAAGAAAAGATTAGAAATGTGAAGTTAAAGCTGTTCCTTATCCAAAGCTTTACAGAATTGTCTCACAGCTACATAGGAGCCTCAAAGCACGAAAGGCCTGCTGTAAAGAAGAGAGGACCATTTGTTTTCACCAACAGCATCATGGAGAATGAACACACATCGTCTTTTAAACAGACCCTTAAATCTATCCTTGAAACTAACTTTTAAAAACTTAAGATTCAGCATATTTACTATTATTTTCCACTAGAAAAAAAAAAAAAAAAAGACCTGGCCATGCACTTCCTTTTAACATCATGGAAGTGGGCAAGGGTTTAAACAGAAGAAAGATATTACTTCCTGAAACCTTGGATGTTTTGCTAAAAACCCTCAAAGGAATGCATCTCTGTTAGAAAAACAAAAACATTTGATAAAATGTTCTTAAAGCTATTGGTCTCTAAAGGAAAACGTGAGAAATATGTAATTGGGAGCAAATATGCATTGGATTGCACTAAGTAAGACCATTCTTCTGCTTTAGATCCACAGTTCACTGACAGAAAGTGTTTGTTAATTAGGCAGCAATTTAAAAGGTATCACCTTTCTTCTAGATGACAATTGTTCACTCAGTCATGAATTGCGAAGGTTACATGAATCTATGGATGGTTTGTAAACCACTTAGAGCCCAGATTTCAATTCTGTTGCCAGTAATAATAATAATACCAGCATTTTATTCTAGTGTCTAATGCAAACTTAAGATCATTAGAAAACCATGACAGAAATTTGAAAGCAACAGATTTCAAAACAAGACTGCATCAAAGAATAACACACAATGCAATACCTTTTCAATTGCCTACACAACCTGGAAAAAATAGTTGACAACAAAAAAGTGTGATGAGAAATATCTGATTAACTCATTAATATTTTCTGGAACCTGATGTTTCACTAAGAAGAGAAAAAAGTAACTGGTGGAAAAAATTTTATCTCTGTTAAGCATATGCTTTTAGCCACCATCATCTCTAGAAACTAGGTGGAACACAAGAAGAGAAATAGTAGGTGGTTGTGTTGATGACAACTAATCCAGTGACGATGACTTGACTTTCTAGGTCAGTCCTCCAGCTACTGTACAGAGACTTAACTCTCAGGATGGCGCTGAGAAGGTGTACTTTCTCGGCCTGAATAAGATTTGACAGGTTCTAAGCAGGAAGAACTGCATTTGCATCTGCGATTTCTATGGCCCTGGGAAAGTAATGTCTTAGTGCTGCTTCCGTAACTGAAACATGGTGATGAGCATCTCTTAGGACTCCCTTGTAGGGACTAGACCAGTGAATTTTATTAAACAGAAAAAAACAGAACTGTTGTTTTACAGATTAAATAAAAATAAGTATGTCGGGCTTCCCTGGTGGCGCAGTGGTTGGGAGTCCGCCTGCCGATGCAGGGGACGCGGGTTCGTGCCCCGGTCCGGGAGGATCCCACATGCCGCGGAGCGGCTGGGCCTGTGGGCCACGGCCGCTGGGCCTGCGCGTCCGGAGCCTGTGCTCCGCGACGGGAGGGGCCACAGCAGTGAGAGGCCCGCGTATCGCGAAAAAAAAAAAAAAAAAAAGTATGTCATGCTTAAAGCAATTCCTGGTACAGAGTAGGTATCCAATAATGTGTCTGATCTTTTCCCTTTGTCTCTTTCAGGGCTATACTTCCATGTTCAGTACTCGTGGTGTAAACAGCTTATAAGCTAATGTGACCATTTGATGGTCTAGTTTATGACTGCCAGGCCAGTTCTCTCAGTTGATACAAATGAGTATTATGGACAATAAAGTTCAGGATCGGTTCCAACAAGAATTAATTGCCTTGTCTTATTCCATAGTCAAAGGTCACCTCAATCGAGTTTTCCATTGCTTTCAATGAAGACAAGGAAACGAACTGTTACAAATCTGCTCTCACTGGTGGAAAATCGATGCAAAATCACCCACAGATTGTAGGCATGAGCACCCCCTGTGCACACGAAAGTTTCCTTGTTGTCATTATTATATATCTGGATACATTTGCAGAGCCTGGCTATTCGAGATGGGCCTTCTCCACACTGGCTGCCCATTAGAATCATTTATATAGCTTCATAAAAATGTCAGTGTTCAGGCCTCACCCTGAGAAAAGCAGAACAAAGCTTTCTGAAATGGAAAGGGTTCTCACCAGGAGGACCACCCTGTGAATCCATAGAAATAGAGATCAAGGGTCAAAGGAAAATATTCTCTTTCTCCCCTGAGAATCACCAGCATTTGCATGAATCTCTAAGGCTGGCTACATGACCCAGAGCACTTTCTTAAAGTGGGACACAGTGTGCTCTGAATCCAGACCTGACACTGAATTTATCATGGTTGGGTAGCTGCTGCCTTATGGAGAATGGCCCATGGGACACTAAACTTACACATTCAACAGCTGAACCAACGGATGCTTCAACTGCCAGGGACATAACAGAATGGGGAGACCCTCCGTTCATCTTCCATGGGTGCCAGCTTGGCAAAACAGCATTTTTTCCCTGCAGTCATTCAAAGAAAATAATCTAGCAACTCCTATAGCCTGTTAGCTCTTAAAATACTAGGAGGCATTTTTTCTTTACCAGCTTATGTTCAATGCAAACTAGATTCCAGCCTCAAGAAAAGCACAAAGCATGCCTCCTTCTAGCCTTGATCTGATTTTTCAATTCTTCTGACTGATCTGGCCTCCAACTCGCTGGTTTTCCAGAGAAGTCTATCAGCACTAGTACGCTCTCATGATTGACTGTTGATGACTCGCCGTCCTAGGCCTAGGAAGAAGCAATGGATTTCAATGTTTACAGAGACTGTCACTGCAGCTTATTGAGAAACAGGCCAATATATATTACTGTCATATCCAAATGCTTTGAAAGAAAGAATCATTGCTGTTCACTGAATTTTTTTTTTTTTTTTTTTTGCGGTACGCGGGCCTCTCACTGTTGCGGCCTCCCCCATTGCAGAGCACAGGCTCCGGACACGCAGGCTCAGCGGCCATGGCTCACGGGCCCAGCCGCTTCGCGGCATGTGGGATCTTCCCGGACCGGGGCACGAACCTGTGTCCCCTGCATCGGCAGGCAGACTCCCAACCACTACGCCACCAGGGAAGCAGGGAAGCCCTGAAATTTTATATATATACTATATGATATACACATAATCCTATTTATATAATATCCTATATTATATGTATATCCTATATATATATATTTCCTATTTGTTCACTATTTTGGGGGAAGAGAAAATGAGCTAGAAGAAGCCCAGTCTTAGCTTCTTGACCTGTTACCATTTAAAACTGACATTTTTCAAATTACTGTTCCTAATCACTTAAGCTACTAATTTATTCTGTTTTCTTTTTTGAAAAATGTTGTAATGCACATTTATCCACGGTGCAGGTCTGGGGTGAGGTGGGAATGTGTTCAAATGGGTCCTGCTTTAGTTGTGGTGACACAGGATGCAGGGCTGGAAGCTTGCAGGTCCTTTTTTTACTGTGGTGTTGAAGCAGGACAATAAAGTCCACTAGAAGTGTAAATATATACACATATATATTTATATAAATACATAAAACAAACATATACATACACACATACATATGGCAAAATATACTATACACAAAAATACTGTTTATATTTGGCAAAAGACTTTAAAAACTGACTTTTGAAAATGCAACGAGGCATGTGGAGGTATGAACAGCTGGAAAGCCCCAGCGGACAGAGAACCTCTCAGAGATTCGTCCACTGGGATCAGCTACTATTTAGAAAGTCCACTTATATTTGCTAATATGTCCAATGCATATAAAAGAGGAAAGAACAGGCAAGGCAGCTGAAGTGTTACTTCACTCCCTTTCACGGGGTTAGGCCAGAACTGCAGAAGGGCTGAAGGTCCCCTACCAGCTTGAGGTCCCAGCACTGGAAGGCAAGCTGTAGCCAGCAAGTCGCCTTGGGGAAACCAAAGGTGAGATTGGCTGACATGACTTTTGTGAGGCCCTGTCTGCCTCTGTTTCCTCACACACACACACACACACACACACACACACACACGCCCCCAGGGTCAAGGCCACCGGGGAACAATGTGAGCAGCACATGCCAGGCAGGCTGTGGTCCCTGGGACCCTGCCCAGGTCAAGGCCACACTAGCATGATTTCTGCAGAACCTCTGGAGGGGAAGTCGGCTGAAGGAATTTTACTCAGGTCTGAAACGGCCCAGTCTCTAGAGGTCTGGATCCAAAAAGACTCCAGTTTTTTGTCTGATTCTCACCAGAATGAAAAATCATTTAAATCCTCCCTAGGGGCCTTAAATTGTTGTTTCCAAAAATGCTATGCTGTGGGAAACACGAATATTAAATAAATAGCCCCTCTCGCTTTTACCAAGGACATTTGAAAAGAAAAAATAAATCACCGATGAAGAATTGGGATGCTGTTTTAAGTTGCTGAAAGTGACAAAATGAAAACCACCATTTTTCTACATTCCGTAGCCAATTAACAACCTTTCTCACTAGTCACTACATTCCATTCCCTTTAACAAATAGGTACCTTAAGTTGAAGGAGAACACAGTCAGAGGCTGAAGGCAGATCCTAGAACTGAAAGATGAGGGTGGATAATTGAGGGGCAGATTCATCCAGCGGAGACAAAGAAAAGCAATCAGACTGGGCTATCTGAGAACTCACCAAGGGAGCTAGAAGCCAGGCAAAATGTCCTTGGCAAGATCGCAAATTTTTCCTTGAAAATCGAACCATACATTTACTGGGTTCTTCTTTTCCAATCTTTTGTTTTCTCTTCGCCTCTGAGTAACAGCTGTTTGTGAAACTTTCATGGGTCAGATGGGGCGGAAAGGGGAGAAGGAGAGGCAGCACGGGGGAGGGAGGGGGAGGGCGCCCCTGCCGGCAAACAGCGGGGGCTGAACCGCCTCCTCCAGGGTGAGGGTGAAGTGGGAGGGCCAGGGCAGCCTGGGAGAGAGAGGTGCCAGTTCTCTGGCAACAAGGGGGCAGGGGAGGGCTCTTCTCAGAAAACTGGGAGAGATTCCCATGGTGATGTCAGAAACAGAGCACCTGCCTTCTAAGGCCTTTGCCAACTGGCAGAGGGGGCATGGCCCACGGTGCCAATTCTCTCTGTAAGAAGGAAAGGCAGGAAATGGGCAGGGAGCATTCAACTCAGTGGGAAAAGCCACCTCTGAATGACATGAGAGAGCGGAGAGCCGGGGCAGAACAGGGCATCGCGGTCCCCTCGGTGAGGGAGACGTCCATATTTTATATCTGCATGGCGTTTTACAGTTGACCAAACACAGCCTCCATCACACTGAAGCCTCACAGTGATTTGCGAGGCGGGCACAATTATCGCTATTTTCCAGATGAAGAAATTATCACCCAGAAATAAGTGATATCCTTGATTGCCAGCTTTCTAATGTTCTTTCTAGGACCTGTAAGCAGCTTCTCTGGGGCACGTCTGCACGGAATGAGTAGAGTTAGAAGGGCTTTGTAAACAGTCACGTATTCGTACGATGCTATAATTATTATCAGCATTGTTACTGGCCGGTTCATACCTAGAGACAGTTGTTCCTTCCGTGGGTAGAAGGGAAGAAGACAAACGCTGAGCTTAGAGGGAAAAATAAGGTATCTTCCCAAATACTATGACATCAAAGGCCTAACTCATCCACTGGCCACTGGGAGAGCCTCCTTTAACCTCTAAACCAATGACCTCACCACCCCCACCTGCAAAAAAAAGCTACATCTTGACCTGTCCTAACTTCTAAATCATCTTGATTGGCTATCTCCTCAAATTTGACTTCCATGTATTGTCAGCCCTCTTTATGAACGCCACAGATAAATGAAAACTCTGCAGCAACAGGAAATATATGGGGATACAGTACCAAATCTGAGTTTCTTTGGTGACTTCAAATACAGTATGGACTTTGGTATGTGTTGGAATATCTGTTTCAGTAAAAACTATTTCGTTGGTTTTGGGGTCCTCATTTAACTTTATACTGCCCCAGGGCACTCTGAGTTTGCTGTTGAATCGGGCCCTCGCTGGGCTTCTGGGTTCAGGCAGATTTTGCCACTTTGCAGTGACTGCAGGCAATATGGCATCACCCACAGGCTGCTGGACAAGAAGGACAGAGACCCAAATCTCAAGTCTGTTTCAGTCTCCATCTCCTAGTGACATGTTAGAAAACCCTAATAGGGGCTATCTTTGAGTGCCTTTCATTGTGCTTTGATCTTTATACAGGGTATTTTTAATCCTCACAGTAACAGGCAAGGTAGATCCATTTTTTTGTACAGATGAGAAACTAAAGCCCAACAAAGTTAGATAACTTGACCAAGGTCACTAAATCAGCACACAAGGAAGCCATCCTTTCCTGTATCTAGAACTGCAAAACTTTCATCTTTCTCCACTCTACCAAAAAGGCATTTTTCCCTCATTTACTTTACAAACTTCAAAGATGATGAATGGTATCTTTGGAAGGTTGCCTTTAATATAAGTTTGTGTTTTTAGAGTTCTACACACATACCTACCTGCTAATTTGCTTTCTTTCCCTATGAGCCCATGGCTTGGTCCTAAAGGCTCAATTCCACGTATAGCCCTCCAGCCGGGAAGCAGAGTCCACATTCCACCCACCGAAGAACCACACTTTTGTAACAACAGATTCCTCCAAAAACCAAAACGATAGCTTAAAACTATCCTACTTTAAACTACATATAGCTGATGACTAATAATTATATTTATCCCGAGTCTATATTTCTTAATGAAATTGAGCAATAAAAATCCTGTTCATAACTATATTCAATGCATGTAGTTGTACTTAATGCAGAATTTCAGGTTAGGATTCTTACAAATTTGAATGTAATCACAAAATAAGATGTCTAATTTTGGTATTTTTCTGGTTTTAAATGTGTATTTCCAATTGTGGAATCAATCACCTTCCGGTCGCCTGGCTTTGAATTGCCTTGCCCTCCATTCCAGTGGTCCTCGCTCTAATCTATTCTATTGCAGGCACAAACATCCTTCAGGAACTGCTTGGAATCCAAAGTCTTAATCCTAAAATCCCCCGTTCAAACTTCAGTCTCCTTTCTGGCCATTCTTTTTTTTTTTTTTTTTTTGGAAGTACGCGGGCCTCTCACTGTTGTGGCCTCTCCCGTTGCGGAGCACAGGCTCTGGACGCACAGGCTCAGTGGCCATGGCTCACGGGCCTAGCCTCTCCGTGGCATGTGGGATCTTCCCGGACCGGGGCACGAACCCGTGTCCCCTGCATTGGCAGGCAGACTCTCAACCACTACGCCACCAGGGAAGGGAAGCCCTCTGGCCATTCTTTATCTATCTTACTTACTGACTTCCAGTTGCCAATCTATAGATTCTTAGCTCACAAAGTCTCTCAGGCATATTCCTTCTTTCCACTCCACCTTCCTTTTATGTCCAAGTCCGTTTCTTTTTTTTTTTTTAATTTTACTTAAGTACAGTTGATTTCCACTGTTGTGTATTCTTTTCCATATGATTGGTCACAGAATATTGAATTTAGTTCCTGTGCTATACAGTATGACCTTGTCGTTTATCCATCCTGTATATCATAGTTTGTCTCTGCTAATCTCAAACTCCCGTGTTCAAGTTCTTATCTAGTTTTCACCCAACTCAACTAACAAACATATGCTCAAGTTCCATCAGACTAACTTTCACAGAACATGAATACAATTTTAAACTACTCAAAGAGCTCAGCCACTTGCCCTCTGAATATTAAAATGTCTACTTAACTTGGCATTCAAGGCCTTTGAAAAGTTTAACCCAACTAAACTTTTCAAGTGTTATCTTCCAAATAACACTTATTTTCAGGATCCTACACCTTAGATAAAGTACAGTGGCATTATTCTTTAGTTTTCCTGTCTCTATGTCTTTGCTCGTGCTATTTCTGGCTCCTGAACAGCTTTGCCCAACCTAGATTGTTAGAATGTTACCCATATCTTTCAAGGTCTAAGTCTCCATATTACCTGCTTTTCTTCTATGGTATCTTCATCATGATTCTTTGTATTACAGATATTTATATACATTTCTTCTCCCATACTAAATTTAACGTTGTATTCATTTTAATGTCTACTAAAACTTCTTGCACAGTATAAAAATTTAGTTTTGAATAAGTGGGCTAGTAAAAAAAATTGAGTTCTTAATACCTATATCCTTGTATGTTAAATGAAAAATATTCCCTAAAGCCAAAGCAGATTCTACTTACAATTAGTGTTACGTTTTTACTAACTGAATTCTATATCCCACTTTTATGGAAAACTAACCTTTATCTATTTCTATATATCAATATAACATTTTGTGTGTGTGATTGTGGGGCTGTTTAATTCATTAAAATGAGTGAAATTTTTCAAGTTTTCTTTGTTGAGTTTATGAGTCATTTTTAAACACTAGTCAGTTCTTGTTGAAAAATTGTATGCAGTCAGGTTTAACTAACTCTGAATTTAAACTAACTTAACCTATAGATTTTTATTGATTAAAACATAGGTGCTAAACAGAACCTCAAATTTCACTTTGACTTTCATCACAACCCAGATTAGTATTCATTTTTCCCTTAGTTATGGCCACCATCTATCCAGTGCTCAAGATAAACTGTCTTCACCACATCACCCAGCAGAACTTCCATCCCATCTTTTCTACCACAGGAAAGTGGGGGGAAAAAGCTTGCAAGTATTGTTCTGGAGTCACTGTTCAGCTAGTCACCTTGACTCTACCATCATTACTTGTTCCTTTAACTTTGTGCTCAAGTATATTGCCTCTCTCAGATTAAAGCCTCTCTCAGATTAAAGCCTTTACTATTAGCTGCTGACACAACTGTACCATTTGATTTTTATTTGTGACTTGTTGCTCCAGATCTAAGTCACAGTTCACAGAATTAAAGCCGTGAATTCCTCCTCTAATAGAGAATTTGTGCCTTTCATAAATGGCCCTCCAATGTATAAGGTATAGGTTCTATCCACAGGACACATCAATAGCACCATATGAAATCATTTTTGAACTTAAAGTTAGATTTAAATTAGTGTTTCAAGTTAATCTTCACTGAATAGGAAATATTAAAAACGAGGCAGGTGTGAAAAGTACCGAGCAACTGGCATTATTCAGTACAGCATGCTAATTCCCTTTATTCAAAAGTAAACATTTTGCAAAGCAAAAAATTATCCTATTAAACTCAAGCATTAAGAAGAAAGTAGACGCTTAATTACTCAAGGTGGAAATGCATTTGCTCCAGGATTAGCAGGTTAGCAGTGTGTAAACAGCCGAGGGAGCTTTCTCAATGGCTCCCCTTCCAAAGAGCCCCAGCGGCCACCACTGCCTCATTCCCCTCAAGCCACAGAAGCCAACACCTGTGTCCATTAGCTGCAGTTTCCCATACTGAGAAAGACATTATTGTTCACCAAGGGAGTGTTTGGGGTTTTGTCCTCACTTTCCCTACAGGAGGAAATTCAGTAGAACCCTCTAAATGGCTGAAACAGTCAAGACATTGACCATCTGACTCCTAGGTTTTCTAAGCAATCTTCTCAGGAATCTGGAAAACCTTCCTCTCTGTTATTCCTCTGTTCATACAGTTAGCTCGCAGTTGGACACTAGCTTCAGACTAGTAAGAGAACATTGTGCAAGATTCAAAAAGCACAGATCCTATTCCTAGAAAGCACTCTGGCATCCGAAACAAATGTGTAACTAATAATGAATAATAATAGCATTGTCTTTGAAGGCAAGAGCGCGAAAATACATCGATGAAGTAAAAATAAACCCCTAAAAAAATAAACAAACTCCTGACAGGGCCATATGTGCCCTGAAGAAAATAAGTAGAAAGCGTTTGTTGCTTTTGATTATTAAGTGGCACTATTTCATTTGATTGTTTTAAAAATGTTACTTTTCATAAATGTAAGATGATCATGGATTTACAGATCCACTGGTATCTAATACAGCATATTAACCTGAGACAAACAAGATAAAG
This sequence comes from Mesoplodon mirus, assembly GCF_964341445.2. Taxonomy (NCBI): domain Eukaryota; kingdom Metazoa; phylum Chordata; class Mammalia; order Artiodactyla; family Ziphiidae; genus Mesoplodon; species Mesoplodon mirus. The sequence goes on from NC_138990.1 coordinate 57,210,582, forward strand.
GAAATCCATGAATTTTCACATATTTCTCTACAGCCCCCTCAGCTGTCAATCATTAGTGGAAGAAATGCTTCTCTATACATATCTGACAAAAATCCTTTTTCTCTGTTTTTGTCCTTATGTGTGTACACCTATGATCACCAAACTTGCACCATTTTTAGTCCTTTGCAAACACCAAGATCACTTCTACACTCCATTTGTAATGTATTGCTTATGCTGATTCTTCGGGAATACATTTTTTTTTTGCAACAACTATCAAATTTGTAAAATTCAACATCCCAGGAGTTTGTGCATGTTGAGGAAACAAATCCAAGAAAGACGTAACTAAATTAATGAATCATGATTCCTTCACTGGTCATCAATGCCCCAGATTCATTCAAAGATAGAATATGGACTCTAAGGACCATTGGTCTGACTTAGAGTGATGTTTGCATTTTCATGATCAGAAAGCAGAACTAAAGCATTTCAGCAGTTCAAGCTGGCATGGGTACACTGCTTCCTAGTTTGAAATGCATAATTAACCAGAAAGCTAGTTGTTGAACAGCTAAACAGATTGTCCCAAAATGACCTCACTGCTGTTCAAACGGACACTGAAAGGTAAGGTGCCATGGTGGCTTTTTGTTTTATAGACAAGCTACATGCAAGCAATTGACAAAGACTGATTTTTTTTCTTTTTTTCAAAGCCTATGAAAGCTTATGGGTAACAGCAATTATTTACATCTGTCAAATACTTCTATACAGAAGTGGATTTATAATCCCTTGAAAATTCTGTAATTTACTGAATCACTGAGCAAGCCCATGCTACTCCCCCTCCCCAGACCCACAGAATGTAACACATTTCAATGGAGAATTGGAGTCAATGATGTAAAGGAGGGAGTCCTGATAAGCAGAAGGGGGAAAATGCTAGGAAAGCATGCTTCCCAATTTCCATAAGAAATACCCTTGTTTCTTAAATAAGCAAATACCAATTATTGGACAGAATAGCCACATTTCAGAGCATAAATGCATCCCATTTTTGTTGCTGAGTGAAGATGTCAGGGCAGAATTAGTGGCTTAGCGTTAGGATGGGCTGTATACCTACATTTGCTGAAGCAATTACTGCAAGAAAAAAATAAATATGGGAAACATTTGTGGATCAAAGCCAAGGAATGTCTTAAATATAGATTGCTTAAGAAAAGTACATAGATGTTTCCATATCTTGTAAATGATAGTTTTCAAGAGGTTGTCTTTAAAATAAAATGGATGGGGACACTTGGCCCCTTTTCCAGGATATCCTACAAACAAGAATTCTTGGGAGACGTGCCCCAATTCATCTTCCAATTTCCAACAAAGAGAAGGGATTTCACTGTTTTACATTTGCACTACAGTGCTCACATGATGGTTTCTGGTTAGTTTGGTCACGTTTCATTTTCAGAAATGTTAGAGTGGGAACGATGAAGTAATTCTTCAACCCTTAATCTTTGACAATTTTAACAAAATACAGTGTTTATACTTGTGCTAACAGGTGTTTTATTTTTTCCTCGTCCATTTTTTTTCTACTCTGGTCAATCCATGTAACACACTAACTGTGAATTATTTTGACTGCATTAATAAGTTTTGACCTGAAATCTAATTTAAATTGCCATAAATTTGCCTTGTTCCTTGAAAATGATTAGCATGAGTTTGAAAAATCTGTTAGCTGAGTCCTCAGTGACTATCAGAATCTTGACAAAATCATCTCATGCAATACATCATACATCGCTGTATGCTACATATTTATCATCCTGTTTCTATTTTTATTTTTATTTATTTATTTTTTTTTGCAGTACGCAGGCCTCTCACTGTTGCGGCCTCTCCCGTTGCGGAGCACAGGCTCCGGACGTGCAGGCTCAAAGGCCATGGCTCACGGGCCCAGCCGCTCCACAGCATGTGGGATCTTCCCGGACCGGGGCACGAACCCATGTCCCCTGCATCGGCAGGAGGACTCTCAACCACTGCGCCACCAGGGAAGCCCTATCATCCTCTTTCTATAGTGCAGAGCTTCTCAATGTTTTCCTCTCATGGGAAAAAAACAACTAATATTGGATTCATTTGTTATCAGTCATCTCTACAAAATATGCACGAACACAAATACACATACACACAGAAGCTCATTTCTTCAAAAAATTTATACAAATAAGCCAAAGAGTATGCTAAATATGATCTCAGGAAACATTTAGAGCATGCTCTCTTTGATATGCAAGATGAAAAAAACAGAAGATATATCTGCTCTTGGAGTTTTGTGCATTCCTGGACTTTCTAATTCTTTGTGAATGCACAGTGATTTTGGCAAGATGTCAGAATGTTCCCCAGCAATTTTCTATATAACATTCAATATATGAATGCCAAACTGGGAAGTTTAGAAATTCTAATTGGGTTGTAGGGCTATCGATGTCTGCAGCTTTTCACTACCAGACAGGTGGGGTGGGAAAGGATGTCAACACCTGAGCTGTGATGAGGGCTGAGTGTGGAGGGAATGGTAGGAAGCCAGAGGTGAAATCAGCCTGGTGGAGCCGAGGGAAAGCCAAGGGCCTTTCCTGCCCAGCACGGCTGCGTGTGCGGTGCTAAGGGCCTGGCCACGAAGACATGGCCAGTGTGGTTATACGTTTCCATCAAACCCACAATCTAACCACTGCAGCTGATCCCGTTGGTTCCAAGCCAAAGCATGTTGTGGGTCACTTCTCTGATGCTCAGAGGCGTCCACAGAAGGACCTAATGTCCCACATTCACTGCTTGGGGCTTAAACTTAGGTAAGTTACCATATGCTATGTACTCCCCATATCTATGGCACATGCTGACTGTATAGACATGAACAGGAACAAAACAATCCGTCTCTGGGCTGTGTTCTCCCATCTCTCCCCACAGTTTTCTTCCTTCATGATTGCAATGCCAACAGCGGACGGAGGATGAGGCTTAGCGGGTCCTGGGCCCAGTTGTGCCCCTTCCGACCTGCACGAGCTCAGTAAGTCACTTACTAGATTGCTCCTGGACTGTTTCCTTATCTATGAAAGGAGACGTTTAACTAGATGCTATCTAGGGCTCCTTTCACTTCTCAATGTCATGGTTTCTTCTTTCTTGGTAGTTTGCTCTCTCCCTGCCTTTGGCCTGTGTCCATTTCTCCATTTCCATTTCCCAAGTTTTGAGTCCTTCACCTCAGTGAAGCTCCTCCTCCCACCTTCATGGGTCCCCTGCCTGGGAAAACATCATCAATCTGGAAATGGAGCTCCCACAGCTCTCAGCATATAGGGTTCCATTGCTCTACCTGCATAGACCGTCAGCCTCTGTCAACAAAGACCTTTTCTCTCTTATTTATCCTATCTTCCCAACTTTGTGACACTTAACACTGCATTTGGTAAGTATCTTTTGAATAACTGACTTTTCTAACCTTCTTGGAAGGTCTCCTTAGACAAAGAGAATGGTCACGAAGAGTCGCTCTTTGCTTTTCTGGCCAACTCTCTTCACAAAGAGCTGGCCTGGTGTTCTGTCTCTTCTGAGGTGACTTTTTTGAGCTGTGGGTCTTCACTGGTGCTTATAATTCCCGGCCCATTTGCATTTATTTACTCACAAGTACAGGCAAATAACTGTATTGGGCACCAAGGACTATATTCCATAAGTAACAAAGTCAGAGATATATTCTCTCCATAAGAGTTTAATCATCTTCTATCATACTAGTCTGTGAGTTTGGCTATCGAAAGGGATATGTTTTCTTTGTCCCTCTCAACTTCCTTCTTTATCTCTTTCCTCCCCACCATCCAACAACTCCTGACATAGCTGGAGGCATCAAATATCCTTTAGTACATGTTGACTGAAAGTTTGGGGTTGAACCAGATCATGTCCAATCTACACTCATTCCCTCAAGTCTTCATTTTATGTTGCTCTCTGTAAGATAGGCAAGCATTCAGATGCCCCTCCCGGCCTTACTTTATCGGATTTTCTTTTAGACAGTGGCTATCTTCATTGCTGTGGCACATCTCTGCTGAGTCACACAAACAGAGGTCCATTTGGAAATACAAAGTGGAGAGATTGTCTCTTGTTTTATTTTCTATATGTCCCTCCTGAAAGCACGTGGAGTTTGGGCACTTTGGACTTTCCCTTCATGCAAAGGACACAATAAAACATAATTCAACTGCCTGAATCTGGGCTAAAAGAGACAGCACTTAGCATTGGGAAACAAGGTAGTGACAAGTAGGTGGCCCAACTGGGAACAGAAAGCACAGTGACAGAGCTGCTAATTAACAAACTGCTGCACACTAAGCATGCCTTTGTGCTCACAAGAGTGGTAAGACAGCACTAAAGCCCCATATTTTGGAGAGGCTCTAAACTTCATGAGCTTGATCAGGGTTTAGCAATATAAATTATTTGTCCCTTGGGCTTGACCAATTCTGCTATGCTGAAAGATACAGCATTGGAGAAAATCTGAGCTACGGTATTCAGTTAAAAGACATTAATATAGGAAAATAATTTATAGCCTTAGGAAGCCTTAAAAAAACACAAATTTTCCTTGGTCACTTAACTGCAACTCACAGGAATGAAATATGTTATAATTATATAACATGCTATAAATCAGAGTAAGTGATTATACTTAAACATAACTTTTGATATGATTGCAAAATACCAATTCAAGAAAAGCCTGCAAAATTCTTCCTATTTTTGAGACCATGAGCCAAGAATGCAAGGTACTTTCCTCAGAGAGAACAAATCTTCCTGAAACAGTCACACTGGTTCAGCTTCTGGTCCTCATTTGAAATGGCCTATTAGTTGAATGAAATACCACCTATAAGCACTCAATCATATTTTTTTAATAGGGGTGTATTCTGTTTTTTTTTTTCTTTTGGGAAAATAATTCTGCAGATTCAGGTTTCAGAAATACACTTGGAGACAACAGAGAAATCAGGGTTTTTGACCTGCTTCGTAGCCAAAAGATAATGGAGTCTTAGGCTCTTTGTCAAGAATTCCTGCTTCAAAATTGTCCAAAGCAAGCTGCTGGCCAGAAATGAATTTGAACCCCTGCAAAGAGTTTTAAATTCACAAACCTTCAGAAACGCACACATAAACAATACCACATCAGAGCTTCAGTTTCTCAAGAGTGGGTATGTGGTCATCAATTTAGAATACGCTAATTCTTACAGTATAAACTCCAACTATCATCTAGCTTGCTGAATAGAAAAGAGTTTGAGGCATGGCGAATAATGAGGCTGGAGAGTGGAAAGAGGAGAAATAAAATACTCAGGTTTTTGGAAGTAATTACAATTGAATCATCTTGCACAGAACACAGTGGAAATTATGCAACCCGGTGCCATACCGTCCAAAGGTTGGCAGTATCATTCTAAAGGGCAGGAGTGGTAGTGAGAATGTAGTCATATGCATATGGACCCCTTGTTCCTACTTTGCCTATCAACCAACCAATGAAGCTGCTAATTTATTCATTAGCTGTTAGTCCCTATTCCCAACCCTTCACCACCAAAAATGGGGTGCTGTGAGCAATGTAAAAATAGCCCCGTGAATAGAAGCAACCATGGACTAAAAGTGAGAAGAATAAAAAGGAGGACAACAAAAGAAAAGAAAAAGAAGAGGGGAGGCAACCTCCAGAAGCAAGTCTATAAAATACAAACTTTCTCGTTTAACTTTTCAATACATTATGGGGCTTTCCCATGCATGTCTCTTTTCACTAAAGCTTCAGGCAATAAATCTTAGATATGGTTTGTTAGATTATTATAGTACCCCTCTAAGGGCACTGAAATGATGTAACGAGAAATCAGAACATCAGAACACTAACTTATCCCATTTTTCAGGAATTCCAGCAAAACCTTTCAATTTGACTTGTTACTGGCCAAATAAGGATGAAACCAACATAGCATCCTAGGGATAACACTGAAGGTAATTTTAATTGGTTTGCTTTAAAAGCTATCTACATGGTGACTAATAAAAGAGGCTTATATAGTCTATCAGTAGTTGAAGATTTATGAGCATTACAGGAAAGATGAAAACTTAGCAGATATCTATTTGCAGAAATAGTGGTGAAAAATAGAATTGTGAGATTTTCCTACCATATAAATACATTCATCATGATAATTCTAACATGCCATTTTTACACGTCCTCTCACTCTTTGAAATCCCCTATAAATTATCTTTAATATTTGACCATAACAATATTATCAATACCATTTTATTAACAAAACATTTTTACATATCTCATGATACTGATCACAGCACTTCAAGAAATATTTTCTTTTAGAAAAAGAAACTGAGTCTTAAGAACATATAACTAAATTAGCTATGTCCACAAAGGCAGCAAATGAGATTCAAACTGAGGTTTTTGACCCCAGGAACAGTGGCCATTCTGTAATATTGCAACACAGCTGCAAGCTTAATAAATTATTTTGAAAAGTAATTATTTTTTTAGATTGCATTTGATTTTGGAACCAGACTAAAGTTATTTGGCACTAAGACTTTTTTTTTTTTTTCTTTTTTTTTTGCGGTACACGGGCCTCTCACTGTTGTGGCCTCTCCCGTTGTGGAGCACAGGCTCCGGACGTGCAGGCTCAGTGGCCATGGCTCACCGGCCCAGCCGCTCCGCGGCATGTGGGATCCTCCCAGACCGGGACACGGACCCGTGTCCCCTGCATCGGCAGGCAGACTCCCAACCACTGCGCCACCAGGGAAGCCCGGCACTAAGACTTTTAAATAATGTGAATGATCAGAAAGATAACGCCGTATGAAACTTTTTAAGATAGATGTTATCTATGGCTCTGAAGATAATTTCAAAAGAGGAATACAAGAAGGACTTTGAAGAATAATGGTATTTTGGAATCCGGGAACACTTCAAAGGTGACCAATTTAATGTATGAGAACGGCTGGCACAGTATTTTGCACATAGTAGACAATAAATATTAGCAAAAAATTTTTAAGGGAAGCACTTCTATATATAAGTACAGATAAGATTTTCTAATAAATAATCAATCTCATCAGAAAATTATGCACAGATATTAGATATGTAAATTGGTACAGAGTCTCCTAAAATAACTTGGTAAAATTACTAAGAGCCTTAATATGACTATATATTTTTATCTATTTCTTCTAATTTAAGGATTAAACTTAAAGAATTAAGTGTCCACCAAGATTTTTTTCCCAAACTATTCACTATGGCATTCATTGTTTATATGTAAACACTTGTAAAAAAAAAAAAAAACCAATACAAAACAAAATCCAATAATAGGGGCCTCACTAAGTAAATTGTATTTATATAATAGAATAGTATTCAGCTATTAAGACTTTATTTTAAAGAATTGTATTTATATAAGGAATATTTTAAACATATACCTACAAGGCAAAAGAGAGTAAAACAAAGATTACATATACTAACAGGTAAAAAGTAATTATCTCTGGTTTGCGAGGTTACTTACAATTTTCTCCTTATCTTTTGAAAATATTTTATATTGGGTACATGATTTTTTTTTTTACAGACACCTAAGTTATTTTAAAGTCAGTATCTTAATAATGGTCAACGTGGATTGAGTTTTTACCATGTGGCAGACATGGTTCTCACCTTTTTACATATATTATCTCATTTACTTCTCATAAAAATCTTTGATGTGGAGCTACTTATCCTGTTTAATAGGAGAGAAAACTGGGGCAGGGAGACAGTAAACAACCAGCCCAACATTACCTTCCAAATAAACATCTGAGCTAGGACATGAAACAAATCATCTGACTCCAGACTCACGCTCTTCAGGACCATGCTCTGCTATTCATACTATACAGGTGGCTTAGGGATGTGTCAGAACATATTAACGTCATGGAGAAAGCAATCTCCTACAACTAGGACTCTCATCTATGAAGGTGAATAACCCTGTGGGTGAGATGGCTTGTGATTCTGGTGGTATACGAAGTGTATTTAACTTACCCTATATATAACTAGTTTTCATGAATGTGTTACTTCTGAAAATGCGAAGGCTGTTTAACATAGAGGGGCAGTACATTATTTCCATCCATTTACAGTATATAAGGCACTGGACTAAAGTCTGAGAAAAATTATCTGGTTATAGCGCTCATTGCTACAAATTTAACACTGCCTTGGAGGGGGTGTGCACCCTTAATTGAAGCTATTTCTTGACTATAGGAAGGGAGCACTACTTTAACAGCTAGGATATTCAGACTGTTTCCTTGCTAAAAATATGCTTCTTAGGCACTATTGCCTGCATAGATCAAAGACAGCACAGGTAATCTTATTGATTTCAAAAATTCCTGTTAAATTCACTGACAAATATAATGTCCACAAAACCAAAGCTGCTAAAACTGCAAAGATGTAAGTCAGTCACAATAATAAAAATATAGAGTATTATGATAATATCAACTAAAAAGACATAAACACAATTTTACTATAGATGAAAACTCTTGAAAACTTCTGCTGTTATTGATTCCATTTAAGTACCCCCTGAAAAGTTAGAGTCTAATTTAGAGGGTGTTTTTTTTCTGGCTATCATTTTTGATCTTTAAAATTATCTATTTTAAGAATCTTTACAAACAGATCCCTTTTTTTTTTCCTTAATAAAGAAAAAGTCTGGAAGAATTCAGATGTTACTAGCATTGATTTACTTTACACCTTCTCTCTAAATACCATGTGAGTTTCATATCACATGGAAACACTCATGTCATAGCTTTTTTGAGGTTTTATTACATATAATATTACTGCACAGCATGATAAACCTAAATCAACATCCTTTAAGTAGGAACTCAAAGGTATACAAAGGTGTAATGTGTGCCAAGAAGTTTTATTCCAATTTTCTTTGTTTATAAGGCAGATATTTACTAATCCCTGGGTACGTAGGTAAGAGCGTAATAGATGTAAATAAAAGAAGATGCATATGTTCTCATGAACGATAAGCTGACCCGTTGCAGGCACCTGGTGAAGTGTTTCACTAGGTAGTACCTGAATTATACAGATTGATTTACCACCTAACAGCTGCTCAGAAAATTCCTTTCTTGAGTCTCATATTTTATACCAATTGAAAAAGGAAATACATAAGAAGTATGCAAGAGAAATAACCTAATGTTTAAATTGCACCTTAATTGTAAGAACAATTTAGAAAAGGAAAACTAAAACCTTGATTTCCCTAATGTAAAAATATTGCTCATGCCCGTCAAGTAGTTTATAAAATGGAACACAAATCAAAGTGACTACAGAGCTACTAATGACCAAAACTGCGTTCTTTGCTGCCTTTTATTTTAGGTGTTGATTTTGTTAAAAAAACAATATCCAATATTGAGACCAAAACTCTGGGAACTGTTGAGGTTCTAGCCACTGAGACAGGTAGACTGTGGGGAAGTAAACATCTGTACATGTCTGCATCTATATGTAGAGATCTACATGAGATGTAGCAACCAGGTGGGTTTTAATGTGATGGTGTGACTGATGTGTACCTAGCACACTGGGACCACTGCATGATGTTACCTGTATATTCTGCTGAGTAACATGGGTGTGGTGAATTAAAACTCTCAGATTTATTTTTTCCTAAAGGATATTTCCAGGTCTAATAATTCTGATTCTATATTTGCCTGATTGACTTTTCCTTGGGCTAAATTCTCTATTGTTCTTGCCTTGACTGATCTATAATTACCTATCACTTCATTCATTTAAATACTGAATTCTTCCAATATTTTTCTCTTCCATCCACTCTTACGCTTAAATAAGGTCTTGTTTTAGTCTCTTGGAAGTTTATTCACTGTTCAGGTAATTTTGCAATACCTTTTCCCTTTCTTATAAACCAATAAATAGGCCTCGTTTGTCACAACTTTATGATGAGTCAACATATGGACTATAGAAAACAGAGAGTTAACTTGACGGGAATGAATTGGCTTATGCCTAGAGATCAATATATTTCTCTTTCTACTCCTACATGGCCATCCTGAAAAGAACACTATAGGTTAAAAAAAGAAGAAAATGATTTATAATAAGACAGCAGGAATCAATGCAAGAAAGCCCTTTGCAGATGGTAACACTGGGGAAGAAAGACACAGATGGTGGATCTGTGTCATCTGGATACCAAAGAGCATGGACCATCTGGCTCAGATAGTTGTTGTAGGAGGGAATGGAAGAGTATGTAAGGACAGGGCCCAGAGGAGTGTCCATGGAATGCATGAAGAATGATGGGGATAGCCTAAAGAAGCTCACCAAGCATTTCTCTAGGCTTGGCCAATCAAGTCTAAGGACATATAAGGTAAGACATGGTCACAGAGTCTCGGGAGGGTGTAATGCTGCTGAATAATTACATTTTAAAGCTGAAAGGGACTTCAGAGATTCTTTTTTTTTTTCTTAAATAAAGACATAATTGGTAACTTTTTGAGTGCTCCAGAGAACACTATACTTACAATCCCACAGATCTGCTTCTACAATTTCCCTGAAGATGGAGAAGAAAAAATCAATTGTTTAATCCATACAAAAAGTAAAAAGGAAACCTGTCAATGTGGTTTGACTAGCAAACCACCGGAGTTGTGGTCTGGGCATAATGGATTCCCTCTTCCATTGCCTCTAATCTAATTAATCCTTCATATCTGTCTGCATTCCAGCAGATGTGTTTACCAGCCAAGTTGCATTAGATGATTTTTGAATAGCTTCATTGGAAAAAAAAATGGATAGGATGTGGGTAAGTGAAGCAGACAGAAACATCAAAGTCTTTCATTTCTGATGACTACTGCTCTCATTACAACCGTCTTTAGTAGAAACACAATCTCTACTTTTCTGAAACAGCACACACATAGAGAGTGGTTAAAATTAGGGTAACTATGCCATACTTCCTAATTATTACAACTGCATAATTATTAATAATGCCCCCCTTTACTAGAAAAAGTGCTCCGATATGGACAATAAATTACACAGTTACCCTAATACGCAGTGACAGGAATGTCGATTTAAATAAGACATCGTACCATTTTAACAGATCAATCCAGTGGATGTATATGATTTTGCAAATTCAGAACTTATCAAGACTCCCTAAGAAAGGATTTAAGCTTCACTTATTTGGTTTTTATGTTACTTGTTGTCTTTCAATGTGTATCTTTTTTGTAAATGACTACGCCAAGAAAACTAAGGCACAGAGTGATTAAAAAACAAAAAGAACTACAAATCAAGTTTCCTCATACTTGGCTGTAAATCTTATTCAGTGTTACGTGATTTTTTTAAATGTCTTCTCTCAAAAGGACAGCAATCATTTCTTTTGAAATGGAAGAAAATGTATATGTCATTTACTGCAACTCTGATTTTACAGAAAACTGAGTTTACAAAAAACTGAAGCTCAGAGAAATGAAATGACTTGCCCAAAGTTGCTGGTCTGGTTAGTGGTAGAGCTGGTTCTGAGGACTCGGATTCACACATGTGAACATGTGTTTCCTTCTGCATTCCATTTTGTCTCCTGAATTTTACTCTTTATTTATTTTATTACTTAGATCCTCCTAGCAGGGAGAAAAGTCATCAAAATATAGCTTTCCCCTAAGCATTACATTTTCCAGTAGGGAAAGGTATCAACAGATCAAAAGGATGAAGGACCCAGAATATATAATTTAGTTTACCAACTTTTCTCTCAGTGGGCAAAGTAAGGTTGTTTCCATAAATCAGCTTTTTCTTTTTTTTTTTTTTTTTTTTTGGCGGTACGCAGGCCTCTCACTGTTGTGGCCTCTCCCGTTGTGGAGCACAGGCTCCGGACGCACAGGCTCAGCGGCCATGGCTCACGGGTCCAGCCACTCCACGGCATGTGGGATCTTCCCGGACCGGGGCACGAACCCGTGTCCCCTGCATCGGCAGGCAGACTCTCAACCACTGCGCCACCAGGGAAGCCCCATAAATCAACATTTTAAACTGTCTTATACTATTGATATTTGACAACTTCTTAAAATAATGCAAAGAAGATCCTCCCTGTTCTGCATCTTGTCACTGACTTCAATGCAACAGACTTTAACAGGAAAGAAGAATAGGAACTTTGGGAGGACTATCCAAAGAGACATCACTGGGGATTGGGAGCTAAACTAAGAAAAACATAATCAAGTTTTATTTCTTAATATTTAGTCTAATACAAAGTCTAATTGGCTTTAAAGCAAGTGTTAGGATTAGTTCTGCCAAAAATTTAATGGTAAAAGTTTTAAAAAACGTGTTTAGAGCCATGTATTTAAAACAAAAATAGTGAAAAAGCCATCCATAAAGTGCTTTTATTTCCTTCCTGACACAGATTTAAATACTGTGTTAGATACTGAGTTGAATTAGAATGTGCATTTGAATTCAGAGTAATATGTTTGCTCACTGAATTTATCATATCAATAAATTCTTCTTATATGAAGATTTAGTATATATATTACAATAAATTCTTCTTGCATATATTGGATACCCCCATCTGTCTAACACGTATACAGATTTAGACAAATCATGCTTATTTAGGGATTATTTTCCATCATGGAATCAGTCAATATTCTGTGAATATCCTGTATGGTCGCAATTGTGAAAAAACTGATTATCATTTTCAGATAGTTCAGATGAGATTTCACCATACTTTTCACAATTACCAAGAGGATTCAACTCTTTGTAACAAATATGTTTGGGGATTATTATTTTTAAAAGAAGAAGAAAAAGACAGGAAAGAAGAAAAATTCATCTAGTACAACTGCAGACCAAGCGTTACTGAACTCCCAAGGCACTCTGTCTCTATCATCATGATTATATCACTATGTTAGAATTATTGTTAGAATTATTATGTTATAATTGTTGTTCTCTTTTCTATTAAAATTTAAACTTGGAAAAAAGGGACTCTCGTCTTCAAGTCTCTAGATTAAGCACAAAAGCCACAGTTAAGAAGTTAATACATTTCTGCTGAATTAACTGGTTGATTAACACACGGATGGATGCAAGAAACAGAATTGGTAAGGAATAAAGATAAGTTTAGACAATGTGGACAAAAGCAGCATGCCAGGCGTGATGAGGATCCATGGGTAAGTTGCTAATGTAACCAGTTTCTTTTAAGGCAGCATTATTAATATTGATGTAAAAGGAATCACCCAAGTCCAAGGACCTGTGTATTTTGGGGTAAGACTAAGAATACTACCCGGGCATTGTCACGCGTGAGGAATTTCATTTCACAGCAATCATAATAGAAGTGGACATTCCACTACTTCAATACAGCACATTATTATTCTTATTATTTCGATCATAATCCGCCACCCAACTCTAACTCCTAGTAACTCGACTGATCTCACAAAAACTTCTCAGGCATATTTACATCATCATCCTAGATACTCCTGAGGCAAGGAGATGCAGAGCACAAAGAATCAAAATGAAAAAAAAAGAAAAAAAGAATCAAAATGCAACACTTTTCCCCTCCTTGGCCAAACAATTTAATCGAAGTGGAATCTTGCTAAAACACTCTTCAAAAGGATAATAAAAGAAATAATTGCCATGAAAACTTAGTGGGAATGAGAGTGGGCACCCAGCTAGGCAGCTTCTCCAGCGTTTGACTTGATGATAGCATATGAAAGAGATGTAGGGTAAGTACTAGACCCAACAACCAACCACTTGGTGTAAGGTCAAGAACGCCAAATGAGGTGTCAATATACTACTTGGTTTCCAGTTTGGGCTCTGCTGTTTATTACAATTCATCTCATTCTCTGAACTTACATTTTCTCACGTGTAAAAGTTTTGTTGCTTCCCCCTTTCTTTCTGCTATCTTTTCAAAATGATTTGTTGAGCTCCTACTATGTATCCATCACTGTGGAACTCTCTCTGCCCTAAAATAAATGCACTAATGCCTCAAAGGACTGGTGTGAAGATGAAATAGATACACAGGAACCTTGTAAATAGCACAGTGTTACCTAAAAGGAAAAAGTCTGACCTCTGACCCCCTCCTGTGTTCTCTACTAGCCCTAGTTCTCTGGTCTCCATATTTTATCTTGCTTCCCTCCTGCCCTCCACCAAAATTATGATTTCACTGACAGGGTATACTCTGGGCTGCATCTTATACTTTTATTTTTTTTTTTTTTGCGGTATGCAGGCCTCTCATTGCTGTGGCCTCTCCCGCCGCGGAGCACAGGCTCCGGACGTGCAGGCCCAGCGGCCATGGCTCACAGGCCCAGCCGCTCCGCAGCATGCGGGATCCTCCCGGACCGGGGCACGAACCCGCGTCCCCCACATCGGCAGGCGGACTCCCAACCACTGCGCCACCAGGGAAGCCCTGCATCTTACACTTTTGATCATTTTCTGTAGCTATCATTTTTACTAGGCTTGTAGAGACAACTAACTGCCTTGAGCTCCCCTCCCCTAAACACAAGCACATGTGCACACACACAAGGTACACACACATGCACCACACACACAGTCACAAAACTCCGTAGTGTGTGTGTCTTAAGAAAAGGAAGAGAAGAAATCCCTCTGCCTAATTCCCAGCAAGCCTATCTTGGAATTCCATAAATAACCAGCTGGAAAGTAACTGAAGGCTACAAGGATAGCACCTAACATTTACTGAGTCCTCACTATACTGCATGTACGGGCTAGCTGGATTTAATCCTTTGAAATAGGTTCTATTATCCTCATTCTATAGATGATGAAACTGAAACACAGAGAGGTTGAAAATTTATGGATCTATGCAGTTGATGAGTGACAGAGCAAGGATTTAAGCCCCGGCCAGTGTGGCCCACAATCACTGTTCTCACTCATTATACTACCGCAGATGATGGTTCTGGGTAGCTGCGACAACTGTCACAAAGACCATCCACTAAGGAAAGTGCTAAGACCGTCACTTCTGAAGACTGTCATTTTGTGTCCATAATGAATACCTACCATTCACTCTCATTCTGTGTGCAAGTTAGGGAAGCAGCAAATTTTAAATGAACATAGCAGAGTTAGGCACACTGACAGCCTAACTGTAAAAAAAGGGAATATATATATATATGTGTGTGTGTATATTATATATATATTACAAGGACTCAAAACTCAGTAGACTTAAAGACTGGAAAACTTTACTGTAAGACCAAAGACCCAGATCCACCTCAAAATATCCCAAGGATTTCCTGTGTGAGAACTGATTATTAAATTAACAACCAAATAAAAACACATCCATTTAAGAGCATATAGTTCACAATGGCTATGGAAGTCATGGGCTATCAGGAAAGATGTTCCTTTCCTAAAAGAATTCAAACTATACAATATGCCTCAGTTATTCAAACAACTAATTGGTGCAGGATATTTTAAGCCTAGATATTGTCAGATAAATGAAGGCTTAATATTACTATTTTATTATTTCTGCTTTTATATTTATAGCTATACTTGTGTTTATATTTATTGTATTAGTATTATATTATATTAATACTCTTAATATTCTACCATCCTATTAGACTTTGTGTAGGTGAGATGAATCACTTCCTATAACACATCGACTTAAACCATGCCAGAACTCACCCATATAGAGTTCTTTTTCCTTATTCACAACTCAAAAAGGACCCCTACAGTTTACTTTCTTGCCCTGGTAATCTGCCCATCCTCCTTCAACAGCCGCGTCGAGATACTCTGCGATGCTGAGCTACCTGAGTCTGGGACCCTGGAGGCATTAAGCCCCAGCTGATTGAATTCCTGGCTAGGTGGCTCCAATGTCTGTATTAGCCTTCTTGTTTGTGCTCAGTAAATTCATACCATTTAGAGGAAAGACTCAGACATGAGTAACATCCGCTTCCCCTCGTAATGCACAGGATTAGGAAACAAAGTGGAAGACAGGCAGCTGCTCAGGTTCAAAGCCAATGTTGCCACCTTTCCCTACTTCACATCCCTCTGAGTTCACGATGGCTATGAGCAATGAACCAGAGTTGAACTGTTCCCACTCTCTACTCTTCTGGTCTCTATCTGAGAGGGCAGCCAGATGGTGACGGGAGCCATCTGGGGGAGCGGAACGGGGAGGCAGAGGGCGCAGCGTGGCTCTCTTCTGGGGAAGAGCAGGCACACCGCGTGGTTGCTTCTGCCAGCAGCCTTGCTGACAGCTCAGCATCCTTCCTTCTCAGCCTAAAGAGCAGCGACAAAAGCCCCGTCAAAAGGCACTGTGAGGGCTTCCCTGGTGGCGCAGTGGTTGAGAGTCCGCCTGCCGACGCAGGGGACACGGGCTCGTGCCCCGGTCCGGGAAGATCCCACATGCCGCGGAGCGGCTGGGTCCGTGAGCCATGGCCGCTGAGCCTGCGCGTCCGGAGCCTGTGCTCTGCAACGGGAGAGGCCACAACAGTGAGAGGCCTGCGTACCGGAAAAAAAAAAAAAAGGCACTGTGAGGATGGGGCCAAGGAAGGCAGGATGGCACGGAGAGGCGTTGGGCTGTGCTACAGCCACGTCGCTGTAGGACTGGGTATCTGTACAGCTACCGCCTCAAGTAGAGCGTATGGTTCTCCATGGCAGGGGCCATGTCCTAGTCACCAGTCTTGTCCCAGCATCTTACAAGGGACTTGACACAGGAGGGTATTCATAAAACATTTGCTGAAGGCACGTACCAGTGGAGTGGGTACCAGCCCTACGGGATCCCACCAGCTTCCTCTGGCTCAAGCATATGTACATTTGACTCCAAGGACAAAGTGGCTGTCTATTTTTAATAAAGCAGCAGTTTGAGTGAATCCCACGTCTCTTTTCTTACTCTTAGACTGCCGTTCGTTTGTTTGCCTGAGCAAGAATCTGAACTAGTTCCAGGCTTCGCTTCGTTTTAGTAACAGCCGAAATCTAATCAGGGCTGTACACTCTCTGCCTCTGTCTCTGTCCCCCTGCCTGCCTTCCTCCTTCCCTCTTCCCTCTTTCTCTGTCCACTCCCACCCTTTTCCTACTCTCCCTGCCTCCACCTCTCTCTCTTTCTCCCTCGCCTCTCTATTCTCTCCCCTTCTCTTTTACAAATTAAACAGAATAGCTCCTTTTAAACACAGTGTCAAGTTAAGATTGCAACGTTTAACGTGCTAGGATGAAAGCTGTCCTTTGGGAATTGTTTTTGTTTTATTGTGCCCTAAAAATTAAACTCTATGTTAATAGGACTTAGACTTGCTTTCCCACCCTTATCTTGGTAAATAATAAATGTGTGTGTGTGTGTGAGAGAGGAAAGTTCTCTGTTGAAAGGGAAGAGTTGGGGGCTTCTGTTAAATGTTACAATTAGTTATATTTATAAACATATCGACAGTGAATTTACTCCAAACAGACCAATAATTCACCTGCAAAAGTTTAAAAAATAAAATAAAACTTTCCTTGAAAGCAAATGAGTTACAGACACACCTGAATACTGAGTTTGTATAAAGTGTATACAGGTTGTCTTTGGACAGTCATCTGACTTTAGTTCGAAGTGGTTTTGTTGTTGTTCTTGTTCTTGTGCCCTGGAAAGAATGTAGGTCAAAAGCAAGAGTGACTTGGAATTGGACTTTTGAAAAAGCTGCTGAAAATTCCATTTGCTGTGGGTAGGTTTGTATCCTTTGAACTGCCATGTGGGTCCCTTCCTCTAGGAAAACCTCCTAACCAAGAATTCTTACTGTTAATGACCTCCAGGGTCAGAGATTATAACTTCTTAAACTTAGTGGCAGTGCTGACACAAGGTAACAAGCATCCTCTGGTACCTGGGTCATCACTACTTTACACTGTCTTGTAATATACAAAAAGGAAAGACCAAGAAACGACTATTTTAAGAACGGAGAAATGCTGCATTCACTGTTCAGCCATATAAAGAAGTTAAACATTACAGAGCCAGTGCAGGCAATGACAGAAAGCTATTAATAGAGTTTCTTTACTCTTTAGGAAAAGAGGAAATAAATACTGTGAGAGAGAAGAGAATAGACAATAATTTGGGCAGGTCAGGTACATGGAGGGATTTAGAGTTTTTCTTGCTTCTCAAACTCAGTTCATCATGGCTCTTCTAGGCTGACGGAGTGTCGGGGGCAATGCTGTTCAAGAACTCCAGAAAAGATACATGACTGTTCTAGTTTCTCATCTTTGGAGCTGCATGACCACATGTAGTCAGGGTCACAGCACCATGACCTGCTTGCTTGTCCCCATCTCACCTATGAAAGCCACTTGAGGGGAGGGGAGAACAGCCCAGAGGAGGCAATGTAGACTTTACAGTCAGGCGGTCCTACTGCTAAGTTCTAGATCTTCCCCTATTAGCTGTGTGACCCAAAGAAAGTTAGTTACTCTCTAAGCCTCAATTTCTTCATCTGAAAAATAGCACCTAACTAGCACAGTTGTGAGGATTAAATCAAATGAATATTGTAAGGAAAACAGCATGAAACCTGGCTCTCAATACGTCTTAGTACCATCTCTGCCACCGTCGCTTCACACATTACCATCACATCCAAAACCACCACCTCCAACACCACCATCATCACCACCTGTACCACTACCACCACCATATCCGAAACCACAACCTCCAATACCACCACCACAACCACCAGTATCATTATCGTCACCACCATCCCCACCACTACCACCATCATCACCACCTACACCATCACCATCACCATCACCACCACCATATCCAAAACCACAACCTCCAATACCACCACCACAACCACCACCAGTATCATTATCGTCACCACCATCCCCACCACTACCACCATCATCACCACCTACACCATTACCATCACCATCACCACCACCATATCCAAAACCACAACCTCCAATACCACCACCACAACCACCAGTATCATTATCGTCACCACCATCCCCACCACTACCACCATCATCCACCTACACCATTACCATCACCATCACCACCACCATATCCAAAACCACAACCTCCAATACCACCACGACCACAACCACCACCAGTATCATTATCGTCACCACCATCCCCACCACTACCACCATCATCCACCTACACCATTACCATCACCATCACCACCACCATATCCAAAACCACAACCTCCAATACCACCACGACCACAACCACCACCAGTATCATTATCGTCACCACCATCCCCACCAGCTCCAGTATCACTGCCATTATCACCACTACCACCATCACCACAATTACCAACACCGTCACCACCTTTACCACCATCATCCTCATTTTACAGGTGAGGAAACTGACTCAGAGCTTAAGTAAGTTGCTGATAGTTACAAAGCTAGTAGGGGACCAAGGTAGAGCTCCAGTCCTGGGTATGGAAGCTGAGTTGAGAGCTCCTCCTAAGTCCACCTTTTATCTCAGAAAGTCTAACATGGAAAAGCCGGGTGGTCTTGGTTTCAAGGGTCACCCCAGGGCTTCAAGGGTACCCAGCACTCAGGATCTCTCTTACCTAAGCTTAAAAAATTGTATCTAGAAATAAAATATTCCAGGTTTGTCATTAATATCTGAATTCCTAGGCACAGTGAAATTTCCCTGATTTCTGCTTCTGGTTGTTTTTGTCCCTTGCCTGCATATCTTCAACTGTCACAGAGAACACAATGCCTATTCCCCTAACTGACCCTATAGAGACACTGTAAGAGGGAAAGAAAATGTCATGTAGAGCACTGAGTCCTGGGGAGAAAGGCAGGAAATGAAAAGGCATTGTTTATTTCACCTGGCTCTACAACAAGACGGCTGTATAGGCCTGTAAAAAGAATGAGCTCTGGATGGCTCAATCTTTGGCAAACAGATCTGGTATTACGTAGGCAGTCTGTCAAGCCAGGAGAGGAAGCAAAGGAGGAGATTTCCTTTAATTCTGCCCATATTGTTTACCGCTTGTTTTCCCTTCCAGGACTTACTGGACTTCCCCACTCCCAGGACAGAAAGTGCAAGGCACTGTGGGAAGCCGGCAGCAAAACCCCACTAGCTGCTGGTTGGTTCCATTGACACCTTCCACAGGACTCCCCTCAGCTCGCTCACCCAAGCCAGTGATAAAGATCTCTAGTGTCACGGACCCACCTTGCATTTGGCTGTCCTTTCCTTCTTTCCTGCCACCTGGCCCAGAGCCACTTCTATTCTACTGTTGCAAGGATAACCCTTAAGAGTTGCATGGCATTTACCATGTAATAGGGGCCTAACAGCTTTCCTATCCCAAAGAATGAATCTCCAGTGAGCAGATTTCAGTAACCATGACAGAACGTGACCAAGATACTTTATAGGAAAACCTCTATTGTTCTCAAGATATTGTAACCCATTGGCATTTTTCTACACCTCAGCTAACAAGGACAGAACAGCCTAACAACAAATAAAACCCCATTACAGGTGTTATACCTTCAAGGTGGCTCCATTCAAAAGAATTAAGCACGCTTAAATCTCCTTCCATGGGTTACCAGTGTCCTCAGGAAGGAAAACCAAAGAAAATCTCTTCCCACTTCACAATTTTTTTTATCTTTTTTTTATTTTTTATTTTTTTCGGTGCGTGGGCCTCTCACTGTCGTGGCCTCTCCCGTTGCGGAGCACAGGCTCCGGATGCGCAGGCTCAGCGGCCATGGCTCACGGGCCCAGCCGCTCCGCGGCATGTGAGATCTTCCTGGACCAGGGCATGAACCCGTGTCCCCCGCATCGGCAGGCGGACTCTCAACCATTGCGCCACCAGGGAAGCCCTCACTTCACAATTTGATGTGACATCTGCTTGGGTTCTACCAAGATGATGGCTGTACCCTGGTATCGCCGAGAAGATGGAGGGAGTGGGGGGGGCAGAGCGGGTTAAGGGCTGCTGCAGTGGCTATAGGAGTAAAGGAAGTCAAAAGCATTTCTAGAGACCAAGGACTAATTCACTAAGTGCAAAAGAAAATACTGGCAACATTTTACTAGAAATCTTGTGAAGTTTGCTTAGAAACTCTAAGACGCAATGAGATATAGAGGGGCAAGCACATAAGCTTTTTTTAAAAAGTAGAACAGGTATTTTTTCATTTAACAATTTTTCATTTTTACGTTACTGTAGTAAAAAACATTTGACGAGATCTACCCTCTTAACAGATTTTTAAGAGTACAGCACAATATTGTTAACTACAGGTACAATGCTGTACGGCAGACTTCTAGAACGTACTCGTTTTGCACTACTGAAACTTTATACCCGTTGGTTAACAACTCCCTGTTTTCCCTTCCCTTTCCTCTGGCAACCACAATTCTTCTCTTTGCTTCTCTGAGTGATACCTCCTATCTATTTTAGATATCTCATATAAGTAGAATCATGCAGTATTGGTCTTCTGTGATTGGCTTAAAGGGATATATACTCAGATTAAGTTAAATGCCCTCATAATGACTTAAAATCCCATTAAATGAAATAATACCATTTGCAGCAACATGGACGGACCTAGAGATTATGATACTAAATGAAGTAAGTCAGAGAAAGACAAATACCATATAATATCACATGTGCAATCTAAAATATGACACAAATGAACTTATCTACAAAACAGAAACAGATTCACAGACATAGCCAACAGACTCGTGGTTGCCAAGGGGGAGGCAGTTGTTGGGGAGGGATGGAGGGGGAGTTTGGGGTTAGCAGACGCAAACCAGTATATACAGAATGGATAAGCAACAAGGTCCTACTGTGTAGCACAGGGAATTATATTCAATATCCTGGGCTAAACCATAATGGAAAAGAATATAAACAAGAATGTATATATATATATATATATGCATAACTGGATCACTTTGCTCTACAGCAGAAATCAACACAACATTGTAAATCAACTAGACTTCAATTAAAAAAATAAAATCCCACTAAAGAGAACGAATGGTCACTGAGTCTTTCATTGAGAACCATCTTATTTATTGAAAATGTCCACACACTCAGGTTTACCAAGTTATGATTCCATCTTAAAATGCACATCACATTTTTCTATCCAATTATGCTTCCAGCAAATGTAAATATTTTGCCCTAAATTAAGGCTTCTCCTACAACTTATACCTTATCTTTGTAATGATGTTTGTACTTAACAAAATATGTTATCTCATTATCTCCCATTTTAAGAGTATTTGGAGGATATTTCTTCTGTTTCTTTCATAATGATTAGCCCAGCGCTGAATGCAAATCAGGAGCTTAATAAGTATGCACAGATTGATTGTTATATAAATTCTTCTCTAACCCTGAACCAGAGAAACAAACAGCCCCCTATGTGATAGCTTTGAATGATGACTCAGAAAAGAATCCATACTTTAAACACTTCAGTGTGTCTAAACTATGACATCTCCTCATTTGCTAAGATAAAACTTCTTTACATAACTATATCATAACCCCAAACTCTAATCAGTGTGGGAAAATGAGATTACAACAGCAAACGTAGCAATCTGATTGACATGGTAAACAACCCTTCTGCACATAATCAATTTAGGCTCCCGGCAGCAGTGAATTAGAACTTGTAATTTTTTTTGGCTCTTACCCTGTCTTATTTTTTATAATAGTTTATGCATTCATGAAAACATATACATTTATAAAAACATTTCTTGTAGTTATAGTTTAGATTTTCAGATGATACTACATGTGGTTTGCTTCTAAGAAGAGAGAAATATTCCAGACTGAAAAGATAATCCACCAAAGCAGAAGTCCATTAAAACCCTAAAATTATTCCATCTAAATTTCTTACATTACACAGGAAAACTTTATGTCAATGTAAAATATCATGCTTCCATCATTTTAATAGGCTAAACGTTGCAGATAAAATTCTTCTGCCACAAAGTAAATCTTGAATATGTTGGATTCTAGGTAATATGTGCTAACAGTCTTTCTTGTCTAATACTACATTCTCTAGTTTTTTTTCATCATTTCAGATTCCTCCAAACACACATTATTATTCTTGTGCGGATCATTTCAAATTTTCGTAATATTTTTTTCATTTTTTTAAATAGCTGATTGCCTTCTCATATTACATATTTGTTCTACTCTCAGAATTGAATTGCTATCTCATATAGCTAGGTCTTTACTCCTTGGGATTCTATAGAGCAAGAAAAGAATACTAGTAATATAAATAGCAAAAACAAAGTACTTATTTTCTGTGGAATATAATAATAATGATTCCATAAAACCTATATAATACTAAAAATTTCTTTTTTATGTATTTTTCCAAAAAAGTGATGTAAATATTTTGCATCCAAAAGCTATATTTGTTGAGATGTCTTGCATATTGTATGTGCTAGAGTTAATGAAGTTACAATCAAACTTGAAAATGTAATAGTCTTTAAAGCTAAATTAATTCTGGACAGATCCATTGCTTATCAAATTATGGCTAGAAACTCCCAGTAAAATGATTTGCTAAGCAAGATGCTATGTAAATTTTCCAACCTACATTCTTTGTTTTCCAACTTTGAATTTTAAATGTATAAGAGTAAATGCTCATGATCTTTTGAGTAATCTTCCCAAAATGACATTATTGCTGGGCTATAACTAAGTAATTACATTTGATTGGTATCTACTCTAGTTAATTAACCTTAACATTTTCCAGAGCAGTCAAGCTAACGTTAGACCTTGAAAAACCAAACAACATTTTGTAATAATTATTACCACTAAACTAGCATCATTAAAGAACAAACATTAGTAGCACTTCAAATCTGTGGATGTCACCTACCAAACCACAAATCAAATTAGCATATTCTTTGTTTATTTTTTATTAGCTGTTAACATTAGTCAGGATTCCCTGTTGCAAGTCAAGATCAGCTGGCATGGGTTTAGTATTTGTCACCCATTGAGTTTATACAAAAGCATGTGCTAACTGTTAATTATATCTATTTAATGAGTTTTTGCACTGTAATTTTCAAATGTTTTGCCGAGAATATATTTTATTAGAGACTACAAACACCACTTACCACTTACAGGTATTTTCCTCAAATATGGATTTTGATCTTAAAAGAGGTCATGTTGAAATAATTCAACTCATTTACATAAAAATATGAATGAATAGGTACAGACATGTTTATTTTATAAACTTAAGAGACTTCTTCTACACTAAATATGAGGTCAAAGATTAGGAATCTATCTTGTTCTTAAAACCTATGAATCAGTAAAACTGACTGCCTCTTGATCTCCATCCCTTATCAGACTGGACCCTATTTCTACCTTGGTTAATGGCTTCTTAAAATTAGATATACTTTAAATCCAGGCTTTTCCAGGAATCTTTTTATGATGCTCTGGAAAGAATCATAAATTCTGGGTTCATGCACATCATTAAACAAACAAACAAAAAAATTTTTTAAGTATCTAATAAAGCTCAGTGGCGTCAATAGTCCCATCTATGTATTTTAGGTTTTTGAGAAAGTCATCTCTCAAGAGTAACTAATTGGATGAAATATAAATTCATTTTTAAAGATAAATTGAGTTGTGTCTACATAGTTCAACTAGACTGCATGATGACAAACTCTCTTTCACTTGGATCTGACTGTGTGGACCTGGCATTGGAAACTACCAGAGGAAAAATGATCCATAACAAGAGTAAGGGATCTTGATAATATTATGTTTTTCTAAAAACATTCTGTCTGAATCCTTGGTGCCTAGCCTAAGGCTAAGTCCCAGGCACTGCAATAAATTTATTCAAGCAATAGCCTGATTAACCATCTACAAACCTCGTCAGTAGTAAAACTCTATAGCATTAAGATAAAAACTCCTTAAAATTAAAATTCTAGAAAGAAGAGGAAAATGTAGGGCTGTAATTTCATTTCACTTATAAATAAAATGTTTTGCCATTGCTAAAATTTCATATTTCAACTTAGCAAATAAAACATAGGAAGAAAACTAGGAACTGGCCATTGATCTAGAATATGACTAAGAACACATATACAGAGATGCTGATAATTCCACCAATTCTTACCAGCTTTCACAAGGTATCTAAAATTCTAAAGCTGAAATCTGGCAATATTCCTTCCTTAGCAAGAATGAAATCAATTTAATGGCAGAGGCTGAATGTTTGAAATGGAGCTTGACAGAATAAATTATACCATCAAATCACTGTCTCTTTTTTTCCTTCTTCATCTTCTACTACACTGTGCCCAATAAAAGATATTTATTTATGCTTTGGTAGAAGTCCTGGATGGGAAAGTCTGCCTCTCGAACAAGTAGAGAGCCAGTATTCTCAGAAGAAAGCAAGATCACATTTTCTTGAGAAAACACCCTAAGTAAAATGGGTAAATAAAACAAAGCACTAATTGGGTCCTATTTAAGAGCTACCCCTGTGAGTTCATTTAATAACATGCAATATTCCTTTAACAACATTCAATATCACTTGTAATCCATGTAAAAGTATATCAAATACAAGAGGGTTCAATAATTGAAATGATTATAAAATGGAATGAGCAAGAATACCTAGCAAAGGAATAAAGTTTAAGTGCTAATGTGGGCAGGACCACATTCAACACAGGCCTTTGGGAAACTCCTTCCTTGGGCGTGCAGTATATTCATTTGCTATTACATTACTATCTTTCAGTAAAATATTTGTCCCAACAGAACACATCTCGCTAAGTGGAACACTAACAACATAAGAACCAATGTAAAATAGATATTCAACAAAAGCTCTCCCCACATACACATCCGAAGATGGCTATCATCTCTCTTTGCTTGATTTCATTGTGATATCACACTAACTGTCCATCTCTATACAACAACGTCAAAGAGGTGAAAGATATTGGAAGGCTCTTTCAGAAAAATCTGTTTCCTCTGCCCATCCACTCCCTTTGTTTTTGTTTTCCCTTCACTTATTGTAGAAGAAATTTCATCTTGGAGAGAATGCACCGGCCATTAGATATATCACATGACATTTACACAACAGTTAACTATTTTGAGAACAAACTATATTTTATATTGTCTCTCCTGAAATTCCTAAGTTGCCAATGATTCCACAAACATAATTATTCACTGGAATGTCCTTTTTTTGCACTGCAGATATTATAAATAGTTTCCTTTCGTCCTTCCAGTTTGGATACTGCTCATCGAGTCACATTTTCTGGTTTGCTTTTGGTGAGTGCAATGCCCCTGGCCCTCGGCAAGGAGGGAGGAAAAGCTCTCTAAACAGCAGCTGTCTTTGGAATAATTATCGCACAACCAACCATTCTGTGTTACAGTGTTGGCAAATGTCACTGTAAAGTGCCAGTAGGAAAAGTAAATTGTTCCCCACTTTTTTTCTCTAGCCTGCTCCCTGTCAACTCGGATGCTTGGACAGAATCCTACTTCCCTCCCCATCCCTATACCAGTACGGTAAAAGGATTTGTTTAATCATGTAAAGTAAAATCAGACTGGAACTAAATAAGAGCTAAATGACTTTCCCCATTGGCATAAAACTGAAAAGGCAGGATTGGTCATTAAGTCATAATTAAGCATTAGCATTTAAGCAGAAACATTATATAATCACAAAAACAGTGTCAGATAAAAGCAGCAGAAATCATTTCAGCCAGCCCTGGTAGCCAGGCAATTCTTTTCAGGGATGTTTCTTTTTTGGGCTTTCCCAATTTGTACTCAGTAATGAAATTAGGACATAATGTTATGTTTTCAATGTTCCCTTTCTGTGTGTATATTACGTGATCAAGATAGAATACAAATGTTTCAACCCATCATAAGTGCTTGGATAAATTCTGTCAGAAGACTCATTCTATAAATCTACTTAAAAACTATAAATGTACTTAAAAACTGTAAAAGTACAAAAGTAAAAATAAAATCATATTAGGATCTCTGGGTATACAGTATATTGATCAGCGGTACAGGAGCTAGAAGCTAGGCTATTTCGATATTTTGAAAGTCGTCTTGTATAGTAACTATTCCATTCTTTCTTCGCCATTTAGTTTTTTAGAAAACACGCACATGTTCGCACATCCACGAACGCAACTCAACCACACATATAGTAAAAAAAAAAGAACTTACACAATTTCGTCGTTCTGGAACTCGAGCTCTCCGCACGTGTCCTCAAAGTCCTCCCCTCCGCCTCTGGCTGTCCCTTCAATGGTTTTATAGGGAACGATAACATTTCCGCGTGCTCCAGATGTCCTCAATACTTTCACCTCCATGATGCCAATGCTCTCACTCACGTGAGTCACAGGTTCCTCAAAAGTAAAGATGCCTGCGTGGTCATCATCAAAAATAGTCACGGTGGCAGTGGAGGGAGATCCCAGGCAAGCGAGTGTAGAGACATGATTGGCTTCCAGGATGCCATCTTCCGAGGCTTCGGAAGATACTTTGACGTTGCTGAGATGCACAAGGAAATTCTCATCTTCCTCAAAGATGTCATCATCGATGATGCCAACTCTGATTTCCTTCTGGGTCTCACCAGGCTTAAAGACCACAGTTCCTTCAGTAAATTCATAATCAGACCCGGCATTGGCTGTGCCATCCTCTGTTCTGAAGTCAACAAACACAGTGTTGGTCAAATCACCACCTCTGCGGATAATGGTCAGGGCTACCGTACCACAGTTCTCCAGACACTGATATGTTCCTTGTTCAAAGAAGATCTTACTGACAGGGTCATTTTCAGCCACTTCCGTGTTGACCTCGTGCATGCTGACGGCCTTCCTGGCTTGGTCAGCTGCATGCCTCTTTAAAATGTTGCCCGCTCCGGTCATCAGGCGGGTAGCCTGAATTCGGTAAAATGCTCGACTTTTTTGCTGCTGACTTAAGACTTGGTAGTTGGCTAATTCTATTAATTGCTCTATTTCCTTCTCCGGATGCTTCTGCTTGAGTTCCTTCAGAATCCTAGCCATTTCTCGCCTGGCTTCTTCATCATCTTGGTCCCTCTCATCGACTTCCAGAACTAGAGCACCATCTAAGAAACTGTCAACGTGGGAATTGACCACTTTCCCATCCATCTCAATTTCTGTCTTGGAAGATGGCCTGTCTCCTTCATGTTCAATAATCATTCCCCTCTGCTTGCCAGCCCGGTACCTCTTGTAGACATACTTGTAAAACAGAAGCCTCCTATCTGCCACCCAAGCGAACACAACACAGATGGGAAAGAAGAAGAAAGTAAGCAAACCTTCCCAGACCTCCACGACCCCAGGAGAGATGACAGACAAAATGATGTAAAGCCACGTATAGGCAAAGATGCTCCAGGCTGCTGTCACAAAGAACACACGCAAATGCTTAATCTTCCTCGTCTCCCCATCTGGGACGACGTAAACACAAAGTGCAATAATGATGAACATGTTGAAAGCGGCACTGCCCACAATGGTGCTAGGACCGAGGTCTCCTGCAGTGAAGTTATGGCCACACACCTCAATTACTGAAAGGAGAATCTCTGGAGCGGAAGATCCCAGGGCCATCAAGGTCAGGTTGGACACCGTCTCATTCCAGATCCTCACAGTTGTCTTGGTGGTCTCTCCATTGGGTTTCTTTATGGTGATTTCTTTTTCTTGAGACGTGATGACTTCTATAGAGGACATGAATCGGTCGGCAATGATAGAGACTCCGAGAAACATGTAGACCATGGCCACAAAATACACAGTCGCTCTAGCAATTTTGTCCCCAAAGGAAGGGTCTTGGGGCTCCCAAATGGGTAAAATCACCCCTTTCTTACAGTAATAGGAGCCAGTACACTCGCTGGTTTCATTGCCTTCTCCTTCCATTTCTGTCTCAGCGCTTATATGACCCACGTGGGAAAACAAGAGAGCCACCATGACTAACACATGAAATCCCATCGAAAAGGTGGGTGAGAGACTGAATCGCAGCATGTTGGACAATGGCAGAGTTCCAACTGTCCCAACCTACTGGGAAAAATAAGATAGGGAGAGGGTGGGGGGGAAAAATCACATCATTAGATCCAGATCCAAAGCATGACTAATTACTTATTTTTATTACTTTTACTAATGATTTGTTTATAATTGACTATCACAACATCTATGGAGGATCATGATTCTAAGAACCCATCTGTGATGAAGCAATCCTTGGTAACGTTTACAGCCCAATCTCTCCACTTGAGGATTTTCTACATGTAGTCCCCATTCACTGAGCAATGTACACAGCTGACTTACTGGAATGAAATGTTCAATTATATCCTTGCCTTGTTGAATACACATGCATGCATGCTAACAGCCAATGAGAAAAAACAAAAAATTTTGACACATTGAATAATTTTCTCCTTGTTGCTAAGGCAGATTTCGCTTTAAACTGTGGTTAGTACAATCACCTTCCAGAAACTGTTTCATCATCAAAATCACCTCGTTAAGAGTGATGCTATGAAATTTAGACTCTAAAAATCCTACCAACGCAAGGCTTGGTGATGATCTTAAATTCTAGAGCACAACTTTTCACTGCATTTCATGAAATCATGTCCTATGGCTCTTGGCAGCACAGAGAAATCTTCAAGCTTACTTGCAATCAAAGCTCAATGGTATTTGTACTTGAGGGTAAAAAAATCTGCTATAAGGCAATATTTCCACACATCAAGTACAGTTTTTAAAAGCACGTTTTGACGAGAGCACAATTCCTCCTAATTTTCAGCAAGCCCAAGTCTCCTGTTGCATTAGCAGCCAGGCATCTGGTTCTTCAAGCACTGCTCTTCATATCTGTGTACAGATCTCGCTCTAGAATCTGCAGGCTGCCCACAACAGGAAAGGGAGATAAGCAGGTCCAGGTGTAGGAGTGTGTAAGTAAGACTCTTGCCTGGCAGGCTGTGAAATCAGCGTTACCGGCCATAAAATGTTCCTTCTCTGTGTCGATGTCAGACTTGCCATGGTCATTCTAAAATACATATTAGTTCTATAGAGGATTTAAGTGACCCAAAAATGCAAGGGCAATAATTCCATCTACATTAGCTCATGTGACAAAATGACAGTGACCACAACATATACATGCGAGGAAGGACAGGAGGCAATTAGGGATATGGCAACAGCATCACTGGCGGGCGAATTCAGGTGCATGGTGGCTCCATCCACCACTCTGCCTTGCTTACCAAGCTGTGTGCCTCTCAGTGACCTTGTGTCACCTCTGATTCCAGGGCTCTGGTGAAGGTGGTAGGGGCAGGCGCTGAAGCAAAGAAGGGTCTGCTCCAAGTCAGGGTAGGTCTGTTCTGGAAAGCCAGTTATGGTTATGACATCGGATAACATGGGGCTAAGGAGGGTCCTGAGTCAGAGCTCAGCCCTGTGGCCTGCCACAAAGTTAAAAGTGGAGCTGAGTCAGACCCCCTCATAGCCTCAGGCTGTCTGACAGTCACACCCACATTCACCTAGACTCTCTGGCCTATGTGTGAGGCTGATGGCTTATACTGAAAACTGCACCTGGGCCCAGGAGAACCTCCACTCTGGCCCAGCCCATGCTGGCACACCCTCCGCAAGCCCACCATCACCTAAAGTCCTTGTTTTTAGCTCATCAATGTTGGGAGATAAGCTTTGACCTTTTTCCCATGCTAAAGAAGACACAGCAGAGGGCTGCAGTGGTGGAATTCCATTCTAAGTAAAAGGTCGAAAACTAGAAGCAGCGTATTTTCAAAATATGCAAAAGTTCATAGTCAGTGTGTCTACTTGTTCAGTATTACTGGGCTTGAGTGGGTTATAGGATTTCTCCTTAAAACAAGGTAACATTGAACCATCCTGTAAGAGCAGTGGCAGACCCAGTTCTAACCCCCTTATGCCTCAATTTATTCCCCATATTTATGAGAGCCACCCAGACAAATTTTAGAAGGGTATGCTAGGCTCTCTTCTAGGTCCTGAGAATTCATCAATGAATTTTTTTTAAAGTCTCCATCTTTGTGGACCTTATATTCTAATGGGGAGGAAACAAACAAATAAATGTAAATGTCAGATGGTAAAAAGTGCTATAGTGGTGGGGGGTAGGGAGCAATTTCAATAGGACAGGAAGTCTATGAGTGTCAGTGTGTGTTTGTCAGTGTGTGTGTCAGTGTGTGCACACACATGGCATGCATGATTTTATAATGGATGGTTTAAAGAAGGCCTCTCTGATAAGGTGACATTTGAGCAAAGTCCTGAAGGGAGAAAGGGGTCAAGCTTTGTGGATAGTTGCAGGAAGAGAATTCCAAGATAAGCGCAAAGACCGAGATGAGAATTGTGCTTTGCGCAGTCTGGGAACCACGAAGAGACCAACGTGCTGAGAGGGCACGTTTGTTTTTGCCGCTGTTGTTGTTTCCCAGCTACCAACGAAACACATCCTGCCGGGACTCTCTAAGAGGAGTTTCCCAGAATGCAACTCTGAGCGATCAAATCACATAGCTGGAGGATGTGCGTGCTTTCTCGTGAACGTGGGGGCTCCTCCAGGAGCAGCCTGGGATCCCAATGCTTGTTTGTTGCCTCGCTTTCAAATGGAATTTGAATTTTAAATAAAAAAATCTTGGCATGATAAATATATCAATAAAAGTTTTACGAAGTTTAAAAGAAAAATTAATTAATTGTGAGTGAGTGAAGGGAGCAGGGCTCAAGAGCCGGGAACACAGTGGGGATGGATTACGAGGGGCACTGAGGAGATTATAAGATGCTGGCTTTGACTGTGAGGGAGATGGGAATCACAGGGAGGTTCCGATCAGAAGTGTGATGTGAGCTGACTTTCCTTTTAAAGTGATCTCTCTGCTCATTCAGTGAAGAATAGACTATAGGGGTAAGAGTAGAAACAAGGAAGCCAGGATTTGCCTATTATAAAAAAGAAAATCTGATTTATAAATGACCCCCAATGCCTGGTAGGTATATAAAACGATACGGTAAAGATCTAAAGTTTAAAAAGGAGAAAGAAGCATTTGCGGCGACCCTTTTGGAAGATTTGCAACTTAAAACGTCTTGGTAACCTGTCAGGATCAGAAAGGTTAAGTATCTGCTCAGGGGGAGTAGGACAGACACAGAGAGCCAACACTGGACAGAGACTCGAAGCTGCGCCTGTCTCCAGAACTGATAGAATTAACCACTCCCTTCAAATCACTGCCAAGTCTCATCATTCCATTCCTCACGTTTCAGCCAAAACAAACTTCCTAAAGTGCAGATCAGACTCTCTCACTCCCCTTAAAACTCTTCACGGGCTGCCTATTGCCCTGAAGACAAACCCAAATCCCCTCAATAGGGTGTTTATACCTTTTAGAATCTGGCCTCTGAGCTCCAGAATATGGGAATTCTCTCCACTCCCTGAACATGACAACACTTTCTTACCTCCAGGTCTTTGCACATTGTGTTTTCTGTACCCTGAACTATTTTCCTTCTTAGAGGGAAGTTTTGAAACGGCACAACAGCAAATCAGATTTGATTGCCTGAGGCCGAAATACCAGGCTCCATTCTTAAACACCGTCCCAGACACCATGCTAAATTCTTCACAGGAGTCATTATATCTAATACTTCTAAGAACCAGCATTGCCCTGTTACACAACTCCTAATGTTGCCATTTCCACTAGAGTCTGTGTGAATAGCACCCCTGGACTTGTGCAGTGCACACTGCCCTAACAATAGCCCTATATGATAGATATTATAAGCCCATTTTGTAGGTGGGAAGATTGAGGCTCTGACAGGTTAGGTTCTTGCTGAAAGTCAGACAGATAGTAACTAAGATTCAAAGCCTGGTCTGTCTCTGAGGTGATATAATTCACTGCTCCATTCTACCATCCCTGAGAGTATGTAAAATAATCATTGAGAATGATTGGATTTGGGCTTGGACTAGCCCATTGGAAAACCTCCTGGCTCCCAAGAGGAGGACCTAGGTAGCAAAAGTCCCATGGAAGGATTACAACAAGCCTGGTTTTATGTTATGGATTAGAGGCTTAGACAAGTATCCATAGCTGAGGTAACCTGTGGGCTGGGGTGTTCCTAGAGACAGCTGACGCCCACTTTCCCGCCTTTTAGCAATTACCTGGCAACCTCTCCTGCAAGTACTCTCAGGGCAATCTCTTAGGTCTGCCGAGAAGAAGACCTGCCCCACCCACATCTCCCAATATGTTCTCAGCCAAAAGGGTACCAATGTCTAAGGTGGATTGAGCAGTAAAAAACCATCATCACTATCAGAGAAAAAGGAAGGGGGCTTCTGGGGTTAAATTAAAAATGTCATAATTATATTCAAAAGGTGGCAGTGGTCTAATTTGTGAAGTCAGTGGACAAAAAACACTGCTATAACTTATTAGCCATGAAGCAACTGGAAAGAACTCTCTGGACTTCAGTTTCTTTCTTTATTAAATTAACGCCAAATCTAAATGCTTGTGAGGATGGGGGTAGGTGTCATCTAAATGAGAGTTCTTTCTTCATTTTTTGTCTCCATTCTTTTAGGGTCTTGCCTCTGTCGTCAGATTCAAAGTGATCTCTACCTGACTCTCCCCACTGTCTCCTCAAATATATATTTTCATGAAAATTAAGCAGGAAATAGAGGCCACTGATACGTTGGTCTGCTGCCTGGCCTTCTTATCTTCTGCCCTGATCTACTGAACTCTCTAACATGGGGTAGGCTGATCTTCATGGTGGTTTCAGATCAACTCTTTTTTTTTTTTTCCTTTGGGATATGCGGGCCTCTCACTGCTGTGGCCTCTCCCATTGCGGAGCACAGGTTCCAGACGTGCAGGCCCAGCGGCCATGGCTCACGGGCCCAGCCACTCCGCAGCATGTGGGATCCTCCCAGACCGGGCACGAACCCGTGTCCCCTGCATTGGCAGGCGGACTCCCAACAACTGCGCCACCAGGGAAGCCCCTCAGATCAGCTCTTAACATCCACAGCTAGTTCTTACTTAGGAATATCCATTACATCACCCAAATGGGCCTTCAGTACGGTAGCAAGAATACTCACATTACCTTCTGCTCACTATTTATTTGATTATTTATTTGTAAATTTGTTTTTATTTTTGGCTGTATTGGGTCTTCATTGCTGTGCACGGGCTTTCTCTGTCTGTAGTGAGTGGGGGCTACTCTTTGTTGCAGCGCTCGGGCTTCTCTCATTGTCATGGCTTCTCTTGTTGCAGAGCACGGGCTCTAGAGCGCAGGCTCAGTGGTTGTGGCACACAGGCTTAGGTGCTCCACAGCATGTGGGATCTTCCCAGGCCAGGGATCGAACCCGTATGCCCTGCACTGGCAGGCAGATTCTTAACCACTGCACCACCAGGGAAGCCCTCACTATTTATTTTAAAACAAACCAAACAGCCCCAGAACCTAGAGATGGCAGACCTGAATGGAACTGACAAAGGAGGGTGAACAGGTATCAAACTGAGTGAGCCCAGCCACCTATGTTGAAGGGAGAGGTCACAAAAATGGATGTATGTACTTGCAAGACAGATCTTTATCAAACTGCCACAGTGGAGGTCCAACGAGTAGTAGGCAGCGCAGCAGTGAAGAACTATGGTTGTTTTGACTACAAGGAGAACTGACTCAGACAGAAGGAATACCTCTGGCATTCTCACCAGTCCTATGCTTGGGGCAGCCTAATCTCATTCTGCTGACTGGCAGCTGGGGTTATTCCAAGGAACTCCCTGACTCTCCATCAGGACCCGGAATCCCCTTCTATGTGATTCTTGCTGACTGAAAGCCTCAAAGCTAAGCAATGAATCTGTTTCTAAGGCAACAGTAAAGCAACCATAAATTCTTATCCACTGTGGATGCAAGCACTTCCAAATGCTTCTAGACAAAGACATGATGCCAGAGGATGACTTGTCTTATCTGATCATCCACTGAGGGTGCCAATTACTGTTCTGGCCCCCAACCTCAGGCCATCAGGCCGTGACCACACTTCAGAAAGGAGCTCGTTCAGTTTCCACAGCGACTCTCTGCTATTACTTTTTTTTTTTTCCAAAGAGAGTTTCTTCTTTGCTGCCTGATAAATGAGGACAGGTCCTCTAGGAGACAAGCCGTGAGACATCACATAAGGGGCTCAAGCCCTCTTGCCTAAGCTTACAAGACTGGAGTCAGGACCCTGTCCCATCTCAGAAAACACCCACCTCATTCATCAAAGGTAGCAACTGGGGCGACAGGCAACGTGGCCAAAAAAAGAAAGATGGATTTAGCATTTAGGATAATGAAGATGTTATTGAAAATTCATGAGACCCTTTTTCTGTACTTTGTTTTTCAATATAGAACTTATTATTTTTTTATTGAAGTATAGTTGATTTACAATGTTGTGTTAATTTCTGCTGTACAGGGAAGTGACTCACTTATACACAGATATGCACTCTTTTTTATATTCTTTTCCATTATGGTTTACCCCAGGATACTGAATATAGTTTCCTGTGCTATATGGTAGGACCTTGTTGTTTATGCATTCTATATGTAATAGTTTGCATCTACTAACCCCAAGCTTCCAGTCCATCCCTTCCCCACCCTCCACACCCTTGGCAACCACAAGTCTGTTCTCTATGCCTGTGAGTCTTAGAACTTATTACTTTTTATACACTATATAATTTATTTAATGGTTCTGCTTATTGTCTCTCTCTCTCTCTCTTTCTCTCTCTGCTTCTCTCTTTCTCTTTCTCTCTAACAGATGTCAACTCTGTAAGAGTAGGGATTCCTGTCTCTTTTGTTCACCCAGTTCCTAGAGCAGAGCCTGCTATATGGAAGATGCACAGCACCTGCTTTTATTAAATGAATAAAATATTTCTCAGTGGGTCATGTGCTGATTCACCAAATCTCTGACGTGGAATCAGAATCCGAGGGCTGAACCCAGGCATATGCATTTAGAAATGTTCCCTATGTAAAAGGGATGCCCCTAAAATGAGCAGAGGCCAGTATCAGACTGAAAAGCCAATGTCAGTCTTGGGTAGAGGAGAAGAATTGTGATTCAGTCATTCACAGAGAACCTCAGGCTAGAAAACCTGATCTCCAGCATCAAGAGAGGGGCTGGGATCCCAACATTTTCCCCAGCACCTGGTAGTTGGTCCTCCTATACCAGCTCTGGCTTGCTGATTTCTTCTGGAAAGCCAGGATCACCTGCTCTGTTGAGAGGGTCCTAATATTTTGCACATCCTCAAGGGAGCATATCTTCTTCTCCTTTTAGGACACTAAAAAGACATCTAGTCAAACACCAACCCCTAGTCACCTCTATTACAGAGGCCCCATAAAAGGGAAAGAGCACGAAGAATTTAAATATATTACCTCTGCATTCTGACATGGATATATGGGTAGAAGGAAGAAAGCTGGAGAATAGAGTCTTCCAATGGTCAATAAGTAAGGAAGAATTTGAAGGGGAGATACTCTGCTAATCTTGGTCTCCATGTAGAGTCAGCCAGGACTATCCTCAGATTTGTTCTGCCAGGACCAAGGGCAGTGGAAGGGCCCCACTCGGGGGCCTTTATGACAATCATGACTGCCACCATTGACTGAGCACTTGCTTTGTCCCAGCTGCTATATTGATTACTCTGCACTCACTATCTTTTCTGACAATATTGCAAGGAGGTATTATCATTCCCATTTTACAAGCGAGAAAAATAAATGGTTCATCAAAGTAAACTGGGCTGAAATCATACAAATTTAAGTGACAGATAGGATTTAAATCCAGGCATTTTGCATGATAACCAGAATGCTTTCCAAAATGGCAGGACCTTTTCGTTTGTTTGTTTTCACTACACAGGTTAACAATACTGTTCTGTCTTAGCAACTTACTTAGGTACTTAGTGTGGAAGAACCTTCCCACGCTACCCCTCCTTCCCACCTGAATAAATGTGTGTCATTTGTATCATCTCATTCACATTTCCCTCTCCTGTCTCATGCCTGCCCACCCCCCAAGAAAGGCTTTTGTAAGCACTCCTATTCATCACATAGCAAGGGAAAGATGATCCATTTGGGGGATCATCAGCTAAAATCTGAGGTCTGAAATCCCTCCAAAGTCATGTAATAATCTCAAGGTTTTCCCATTCAGTCAGGAGAAAAGAAAATAGAGAATGAAATCCTAGCCATGAACAAGCAAAACTAAAATAAAAGAGGGCAATGCAGAAAGCTGGGGAGAATGATATTGAATTTTAGCCTACAAGTAAGTTAATACTTGGCCCTAAAAACAATAAATCAATATTTTTTCGAGGATCTCAATGCAGCCCATGAATTTACTGTCTTGGGGTCAAGACATTAATTTTTAACTGTTAAGTAATCCAAATAAAAGGGAAAACAACACATTCATTCATGGGTTTGTCTGCCAAGTTTTTCTTAGCCACTCGTATGTGCCAGATACCATGTTTCAAAGATGAATAAGATAATATCCCCAAAGGAGCTCACATTCTAGTGGGGCCTTACAAGAGTCAAGGAGTGAGTCCCCTTTCTAGAAGACATAACTCTTTCATTACTAGGGAATCACAGAAGAGGAGAGACTTTCCAGGGATTCAGACAGTGAGACCATGACTACACCTGGATGCTCTCAAAGTGGACCACCTAGTTCCCAGGTTAACATACCTGGGGTCTTGGGGTCATAAAACTGGGCTTCTAGAAACCTCCAACTGCTCAGCATACAGTCCTGCAATCAAAAGATTTCAAATGTAGTGAATTCCCGGAGGAGGGCCTTGGATCGTCTTTTCTGTACTCTGAATCTTTCAGGGGCCTTGTGTTGGACAATAGTTACTATTTCAGGTAATAATTTGGTCACAATCCACCCTGAAGAGAAAGAGCAGTCTTTCTTTGATGTTCAACCTTACACACTGAAAAAAAAAAAAAATGAGGTCATATGCATGCATTTATTTCTGGGTCACCAAAAACGATTTCCTACCTAAAAATATTTTCCACACTAGCTTGTTGACATTTCGCCTTCAGACCTTTGTTTCAGTGAAGTATAGCCCTCCTGGCATTTCTAGTTCTAAGAGAGTGCATCATTCATTCATTTGTTCCTCAAGCACTTATTGAGGGCTTCTATGTGCAAAGCACCAGACCAAACACCGTGGGAAGTACAAAGATGATTGACTCATGGTCCCTGTTCCTGATGAATTTATAGTCTTCCAGTAATAGTTACTCAAATGACCATGAATAGGAGAAAGAATATGAAAATTCCATAAAAGGAGGGGACTAGAAGGATGACAGAAGTCGGAAAGAGTGAGGACATTCCAGAAGGAAGCAATGATATGACAAAAGGCATAGAACAAGCTTTTTCAACTTCAGGTCACTTAAGGATCATCTGGAAAATTTACTGAAGTGCAGATAACTGGGCCCTATCATCAGATACACAGTAGCTCTAAGGAGGAACCCCCAAATTTGAATTTTCCGGAGCACCCTAGGTGACTCTGATATGGATGGTCTTGGCATTGGCACGTAGGGTAGAAAGGCAGAACTGGGTAGGAGGAAAAAACTGGCATAAAGGGCATTGGGCATGTTTAGCAAACAAAGACTGGAGAGCAAAGGACTTAAATAAGGTCCTTGATGGAAGGCAGTACCTAAAAATTAGAAGATAGCGTTTGTTGTAATATCAGTAAGTTGTTGATATGAAATAGTGTATCAGATGGGCCCTCATTGTCACAGATTGGGACTCCAGACAGCATCAAAATGTGAAGCCCCTTGGTGACTGTGTGTGTGAGGTAAGAGAGAAGAGGGTAGAGAAAAATGGACCCTAACAGGAGATCAACAGGGCCCCCCAAAGAGGAGATTAAATCATTGGGAGTAACTTACACATACTTCGTAATGTTGCCAAGGGTTTGTTCTGCTTTCCTTAAGGAGAAACAGGTAAGGATGGCTAGGACTCTACATAGACACAGGACAAAGAACCAGATCCATGGAAGTCTTCAGAGACCTGCTAATCAGGTTCTATCCACAAGCCCTGAACAGAGGTCAACAATACACAGCAACAAAAACCCCAAACTGGAAGGCTTAGGTGGTGAGGAAAGCTGTGCTCTTTAAATGAGAGGCTTTGTATGGAGCCTCACCAACTCCCCGGTTCCTTCAACTCAAGGGTAAATCCTTGCAGTCCCTCTTCTGGCTTTCTAGTCTGCCTCTTGGGACTGGGGATGTTTAACACAGACTCCAGTTTCAAGCTATGTGATAGGAACATGCAGATGCCTTTTTAAAAAAAATCTTTTTTAATAAGGAAAATACTGGTTATGTGAGCAGAGGCTGGTGAATTTCATCAGCTTTCTCCCTGAGTCATTAAGCTTCATCTTCGAGTAGACTGCTGTTCCGGGGATAGGACCCTATCAACTTGAAGTTTGTAGGTCTTTTAAATTTTCCTGCATACTCACAAAGCATAATCCTTTAAAGAATAAGATGCTCTTGAGGAGAACAGAAGTAGGAAGTAAAAAGAAATTAAAAAAAAAAAAAACCTCAAGTTGATAGATATTCACATAATGGTGACCCTTCATCAATATTCTAAAGTTCCTGACAATATACACAGTGACATGGGTCTAAAACTCGGTGTGTATGTATATACAAAAAAATCCATTTTTTTAATGGAAGCAGCTTAAAAAGGAACTAACCAAATTTTTATTTAGAGAAATAAATTGAGTAGCTTTTTGGGAGGGAACATATGAACTTTTTACACAAAACCCTGAACACAGTTTACGAAACATACAGTTTCTCTACTAGGTAAGGTATCTAGTGAACATGTCCTTTAAACCAATCCCATACACCTGTATTTGAAGAATCGTTTAAATACTGGCTTATGGCTTATGGTTTTAATGTTGGTAACTATGCCACAACTATTATGTTATTGTCTTTTTGTGATAGATGAGGATTAGATAGGAGCTTTTGAAAAAGAGAAAAAATTTAGTGGAGAAAGAAATACTCATCATTTAATCATTTCATTAACAAGTGAAAATAGTAACCTGCTTATTAAGTCCTTGCTTAAGCAAGGACTGTTTTCACCAGGATCAGTGACTAATGAGAGAACATGCATTCCTTCTTTCATTCAGCAAACACTGAATGTCTATTATGCATCTGGCAAGGTATGGGGGACTAGAACCATGAACTAAACAAGACACAATCTCTCTCTTCCCTGAATTTATTATCTAGATGGGAAGACAGATGATAGATGTTAATTAATTAATTAATTTATTTATTTATTTATTTATTTTTGCGGTACGTGGGCCTCTCACTGTTGTGGCCTCTCCCGTTGCGGAGCACAGGCTCCGGACGTGCAGGCTCAGCGGCCATGGCTCACGGGCCCAGCCGCTCCGCGGCACGCGGGATCCTCCCGGACCGGGGCACGAACCCCCGTCCCCTGCATCGGCAGGCAGACTCTCAACCACCGCGCCACCAGGGAAGCCCTGATAGATGTTAATTTAAATTGTTACAGAAAGAAGCATTTATTAATTGATAAATGCTATGAAGGAAAAACACAAGAGTCAGTAATGGAGGACCTGACCTACCAGGGTATTAGGGAAGACTCTGCTGATGAAATAACATGAGTCAAAACTTTTTAAAAGACACTCAGCAGGAAGCCAGGCTAAAGGTTGCTGGAGTGCAAGGCCTTAGGTTAACACTTATGCAATTACCCTTCTCTGTAATGGGATTACTCACAGACCTACCCTCTTAGATATGCTGGGTGTTGAGATCATGTTTAGAAAATACTAAAAACAGCTTCTGTCATTTACATGAGAGTTTTCCCCTCTGAAGTCATAGTCATACAGTTGAAATTAATTGCATTCTACCATGTTGCTGGGGGCAATATGGTAGATGGAAGGGTCGTTGGTCTAGGAGCCAAAAGAAATGAGTGCGGGTCGTGGCTTTCACTGGCCAGTCATGTGGCCTTGGACAAGTCATTTTCCCTTTCTCAGCCTGATCTGTAAAATTGAGGAATTTGGCTAACAACCCAAAGCTATGATATTCTAATCCCTCACTTTGGCATTCAAGGTCATCATCCATAATATGTTGCCTGTCTACCTCCCCAGGCTGACTGTTTCTGGTAGACAACTGAGCTACTAAATAAAAATTACCCAAATATGCACCCTGTTTTTCTTTCTCATGCTTTTCTACCCATCCTCCATGACCCACCTCGAATGTCCAATTCCCCTTCATTAAAATGCTTTTAGTGCTAGGAAGGCCCCTAAAAGTCATCTAACGTTGCCCCTTCCCCCTTTTCCCCCACATGAAAACTCAGGCTATCATAACTTAAAAGACTTTTTCAAAGCCATGCATCTCAGAAGTGACAGAGCCAGGCTCTAAGACAACGTGTCTGAGTTTCTAGGCCAGATCTCTTCCCACGACACCAACCCCTATGGCTGGGTTTCCTGCAGCCCCCTAAGATGGCCTGTGTGTATCTCTTACAATCTGTGTCTCAAGGGAGGCTCAAGAGGGAGGGGATATGGGGACATGTGTATGCATATGACTGATTCACTTTGTTGTGCAACAGAAACTAACATGGTATCGTGAAGCAATTATACTCCAATAAAGATCTATTTAAAAAAAAAAGAGTTGGCAAACTATGGCCAACAGGTCATATTTCGCCCACCACCTGTTTTTATAATGCCTATTTAATTTTTTTTTACATTTTGAAATGATTGAAAAAAATTTTAAAAACCAATATTTCATGACATGAAAATTATATGATGTTCAAATTTCAGTGTAAGTAAACAATGTTTTACAGAACACAGCATGTTCACGCATTTAAGTATCGTCAATGGCTTTCATGCTACAACAGCAGTGTTGAGTAGCTGTGACAGGCTCTGTGGTCTACAAAGCCAAAAATATTTACTATGCGGCCTTTAAAAAACAGCTTGTGACCTTTGGTGTAGTCATTATGTATGCCCTTATTTTCGAGCTCTCCATGGCGACCTTCACAATTAGCATGCCCACATAAAGGTGCACAGGTAGAAACAGTGCTCTCTCACTGGTCATCTCTCAAGTAGTAAGGACCAATCCTCACTGAGCACTCATGTGCCAGAAGCAGTTCCAAATGTTTTACAAGTATTAATGTATTA
This sequence comes from Mesoplodon mirus, assembly GCF_964341445.2. Classification (NCBI taxonomy): domain Eukaryota; kingdom Metazoa; phylum Chordata; class Mammalia; order Artiodactyla; family Ziphiidae; genus Mesoplodon; species Mesoplodon mirus. Next base: position 57,252,205 of record NC_138990.1, read on the forward strand.
TTCCTCACAAAAACCCCATAAGGCTCTTTACTACTATCACTCCCATTTAATAGATGAAGAAAATGAGGCACAGAAAAGTTAAGGATCTTGCACAATGTTAAATATGCCATTTGTTGAATTCAAACAAATATTAAAACTAACATGATATGCCTGCTGACCTCAGAGAACTTTGGTCTGAGTACCATAGGGAACTTCACTGCATTTGTCAATATCCTCGAAATAGAAGCAAAGTCATAGTTTTCTTTCCACCCGAGGAAATCATTGCTAGACATCCACGGATTCCTGAGGCCAGAAAACACAGGCACATTTCTAGAGGGCTTCTATATTATCCAAGAAAAAAGGGAGATGTAACTTTGGTGAAATGAATTCAGAGTCATAGATCTAGATTCAATTATGTCCCATTTCACTCTTATTGAGTCATTTAATTTCTTATGGTCTCCATTTGCTTATTTGTTAATAAAAAAACTAGATGATCTCTGATGTGTCTTCCAGTGCTAGCTATGGGTCTAAAAAGCACGAGCACTGGGCCTCCCTGGTGGCGCAGTGGTTGAGAGTCCGCCTGCCGATGCAGGGGATACGGGTTCGTGCCCCGGTCTGGGAGGATCCCATATGCCGCGGAGCGGCTGGGCCCGTGAGCCATGGCCGCTGGGCCTGCGCATCCGGAGCCTGTGCTCCGCAACGGGAGAGGCCACAACAGTGAGAGGCCCGCATACCGCAAAAAGAAAAAAAAAAAAAAAAAAAGCACGAGCACTGATAAGGAGAAGTTCTGAAAAAGGGTCAGGGGCAGCTGCATGGCCAGGAGAAGAAAGTGAGAAGTTAAGGGGAGGGGGGGAAGAGTCACCAACTGTGGCCAACATCAACTCACAAATTTCAGCTCCAGGGGGCTCACATCCCCCAACAGTTGAAAGGCAGATGGTTTTGGAAGTGACGACCTACGACTTCTGAGGGACATGTGACAGATGACTGAGCCCCTCCCCAAGCTCTATCCTTTTGCCCCTGGCTGATCCCACTCACTTTGGGGGCACTACCATGGTGCAGAGAGGAAGTGGAGGTTGGCGTGTAGAGTAAGCAGACCCATTCTCTAAACCTGCTTCAACTGGGTGCTATATATTGAACAGAGCAGAGCCAAAGGGGGCCCTGGGTCCTGTGCTTTAGGGGGAAGTGGAAGTGAGGAACTGGAGAAGCTCAAGGGAGAAAGCATCAGAGCCATTCGGTGCTCAAGAAAGAAAGAAAAACCACCTGTGATGGCTCAGAAAACATAACCGTCAAATTTAAGGTCTGTTCCTTGCTTCACCACTCAGACTGATACAGCTTCTCTCCTCCAAGGCATGCTGGAAATTCATCAATTTCGGGTTCCCGTGTAAAATACATGTGAGCAATGATTTATGCTAGCATCTGTTTCAGATCCACAGTTCCCATGGCATGGTCCTAACCGGGACATGCAGCTAGCTTGAAGTCTGGAAATGGCCCTAACCTTGCTCTGGGGTGGTCCTTGTCATAAATTAGCTGGGGCTGGTTTACATGTTTTAAAAATAGTGAGGCTTTATTTATTTGCAAAGTCCTTCCACTCTTTGGGAACCAACTAAAATGCTTCCTCCTCCTCCATGAAGCCTTTTCCAATGTTCTCTTCTTCCTCTCAACTCTAAAGCACTGGGCTCATTAGATAGCTGCAGCCATCTACCTCACTCAGCCCAGTGTTTAGGTGTTCTAGACCGTACATCCCTAAGAACAGGGAACACAGCGCAAAGAGCATGTTTTGCGCATGGCTTTGAAACAGCCTCAAAAACGGGTACCGTCACCTATTCACTCTTGGACAAGTTATTTAACTGAGCCATAGTCGTCATCTTTAAGTCAAGATCAGGATGCTTTCTTGCAACGGTGTTAAGTGAGAAAACATGTACAAAGTGCTTAGACTGATGTCTGGAACATAATGGGTATTCAACAAACATCACATAACTCCTCTTCAGCATCTGCATTCTCTGAAAAGCCCAGCGCAGTGCCTTGCATACACTGAGTGCTCGATAAATATCACAGTTGGGTTGAAGAAAATTGCTGAATCACTCTCTTGTCTGTTTGACTTCATTTCACATTAGATTCAACCAGGAAATTATTAAATTATTCTGACTTCACATGCAATGACATCTACAGAGTGACAACTTTTTCTGTCTTTTCTAAAAAATTAAGATGGGGCTTCCCTGGTGGCACAGTGGTTGAGAATCTGCCTGTCAATGCAGGGGACACGGGTTCGTGCCCCGGTCCGGGAAGATCCCACATGCCGCGGAGCAACTGGGCCCATGAGCCACAACTACTGAGCCTGCGTGTCTGGAGGCTGTGCTCCACAACGGGAGAGGCCGCGACAGTGAGAGGCCCACATACCACGATGAATAGCGGCCCCCGCTCGCCGCAACTAGAGAAAGCCCTCGCACAGAAACAAAGACCCAACACAGCCAAAAATAAATAAATAAATAAAAAATTTAAAGTGACATGTCATTTAAAAATAAATAAATAAATAAATAAAATAAAAAATTAAGATGGACTCTAATATTTACATTTATGTTTCTATGTCTATTACATATGCAAAAAAAATTTGTCTGAACGAGTATCACACTAGTGTTCGAGGTTACTGGTATGAATATTCCAAAATGATACAGTAGAAGCCATTCAAGACTTAAAGCATATGATTTCACACTACGGGACATATTTCACCCATTTCTCAGAAGAGTAAATTTTCAAGAAAGCTCAAATTTTTGTTACCTTTGCTGACCCAGAAGTAAAATTTCAGGGTGACAGTTTATCTTTGCCTCTGTCTGGCTACTCTCTACCTCTCCCCCCCACCCCACTTCAGCAGCCCGGTTCCCGGGGTACTTCCCCATCAGAATGGCCCTCTGGGGGCACTAACTGGACAGCAACCCATTTCAAACTTCTTTCACTTCCTCTGCATCATCCTGTGTTCCAGCCCTCAGGACTTTTCTGCCAGCGGATCTGCTAAACCAATCCAAGTTAGTAAATGAACAGATGCGAATGGTTTGTGAGAATGAATGGCATCTCTTTCCTAGGTAATCTCATCGCATTCTATTAGGGATCTACTAGATAGAATTACTTTATTCAAATGAATGTCTCTAATAGTGAGAATGTCTGATCCTACGTTGGCTGAAGGATAAACGCTTTGAATCCAGGGATGTTTTGTGCTTCTCAAATCACTTTCCAGACAGCTGCCCATACCATCCTTGCCCCTGATCACAAACACACTTCCATCACGTCAGCTGCTTTCCATCACTTCAGGACTTTTCTCCTTCCCTACATTCTCCTCCTCCTCCTGAAACTGGCTAGAAAGTTTCAGGTAGAGAGAAAATGGGATTCTCGTGAACCTTGGTCTATCCTGTTACTTACTATACACTCTTGGCTGCACCAATCAAAGGACAATCACAAATGTAGACATAAAACACTTAGGGTTCAAAACATAGTTGACAACAAAGAGAGCCTACAACAAACACTTGAGGCCTCAAGGGCTGCGAGCAACTGTCTTCCAAGTTGAATAAACGCACTAGGAAAAGATGCCTAGTCTCCTCATCTGTATTCTCAACTGCTTGTGAGGAAATCATGCCAGGAAGAGTAGTCTACCCTAGGAGTCTCCAGTTCAGAAAGTGAGCTGCTTGATTTACAAACCCTATTGAGAACCTAATCACTGATTAGTTGTTTTCAAAATATGTGTTGTATAATATATCTTTTGTGAAGCGTGTGTGTGTGGCGTGTATGTGTGTGCGCGCGCGCGTACGCATGTGCCCTTTGGCCTGCATGGGCCTGTGTGTGTGTGTGTGTGTGCGTGCGTGCGTGTGAGAGGCTGAGGAGGGAGAGAGGGAGGCAGGAAGAGAGAGAAAGAGAGAGAGGACAGATGCAGACACATTCACACACAGGTATCTTTTGGAAGAGAAAAAAAAGAGAACTGAAAATAATCCCACTGCACTTAATGAGGCCCCACTGGACTAGCCCTCAGTCTAAATCAGAGTCTCAGAGGCAAGACTCTGAAAGCTCACTTTCCCAGAACCCAGTCCATCTCAGTGGGTCAGGCAGCACCTGACATTTACTTCCACTGAATCTCAAGGACATCTCCAGGGGATAGACCTCCCTTTGTTCAGAGAGAAAACTGGAAGCAGCGAGTTCAGCAACCTACTGCTTTCATTAGCACCAATTAACACTGAAAATTAGAACCTAAGGGATAGGCAGCTGAGGGAATGGATTCTGAAATCTAGGGAAAGTCAGGGAGAACATCTGCCACAAGAGGGAGCAGAAGAATTGGATCAGATGGGAGACCGTTTGGCAGAGGTTATGACGAGAGGTCTGACCATGAGGTATGGATGATATTGGAAGACGTTTTGACGAGACATTTATCCCTTAGAGGAAAAAAAAAAAAAAAAAAAGAGGATGGAAGGATCTGGAGATGGAGATCTCAGCACTCTGATTCCTAAGTTGTTAGCAAATGTAAAGCAACAATTGAATTTTTAGAGAAAAGCAACATACATACATACAGCAAAAATATCAAGCATGCAAGATATGTGCTCTACCATCCTCTTTTAATTGTGTAGTTCTTCTTCCAGATTTAATTTCTATTTCAATTTAGATCTGGTTTATTTCCATGCTGATTTTGCAGACTGCTTGCTTCTTGCCTACATGCTTTTCTTGCTCTACCTGAAGTCATCACGGAGAGAGGGCCTGTTACTGAACTGCAACATGAAAATCAGCTGGTGCAGTCCTAAAATGCACTTACTTTGAGAAAAACCCACCCATGAGCTAAATGCATGCTTTGTACTTGCTTTAAAGGGGGAATGCAACTTCCTTGGATCTACAGAGCTTTTCTCACCATTTATTTTGTCAAAGAAACAGATTAAGTACTTACAGGGAAGGAACTATGCGTTTACTTTGCAAGATAAATAAAAGTCTATTTTTGTCTGATAAAAAACATGTTAAATATAGCTTGCTAACAAAATGCTGAAGCTCTCCTGGAATATTTTATTTTCAACACATAGTAAGTTTGAAAGAGCAATTAATGTAATTCCTGCAGATAGTCCTGTAGGTGTTACTGACTATACTTCACCTTCTTTTTGCAATTTCACCTTCCTTTTGTAATTTCATTTGGAGTTAAAACACTGTTAGGGCTATGCATTTTTCTTCCCTTTCATGGTCAACAAAAGGGTTATCTAGTACTTAATCCAAAATGATACTGTAGGAACCATTAAATAGTAATGATAAAGTAAATAGAAAGATAGACAGTAGGTAGACAGGTACACAGGTACACAGATAGATCGATATAAAGCACAGCCTTCATATTCTTTTAATTTGTTACACTCCTCTTCCAGGCCTGCTAAGCTTTTAAGACAGAGTAAAGGAAGTCTGATTGCCATGGACACTTACATTCTTTGCTGTCTTTGCACAGCTCAGTAGTGAACAACAGTTTACCTCTGTCCAGTTTTTTTTTTCCCCTAGGAATTAATCATGCCATATTTAATAAAGGCCAGTTTAGGGGAGGGGAATTAAGGCTCCTTTTTTAGTAGGTGGAAGAAATCATAGCTAAAGAGCCCTCAGATCCAAATGGAATCCTTCAAGCAGGCAGAGTCCCTAAAATGAAAACCATTTAAGAAAACACATACTGCTTCTGATGAAATAAGTGGATCTTTCCCCACCTTCTCACTCTCAAGGCCCCAAAGATGGAGCGAGCTAGCTCTCTCTTCCTTCCTCCTTTTTTTCACGTGAGACTAACCTCACAATTAAGCAAGTTTAGCAAACCCACAGAGGTAAATTCAAGCAACACAGGATTTGAAAGAGGAGCCTCAAAGCAATCATTCCTATTCCGGCTTTGTTTTCTTTTCTGAAATGAATGAAACATCTAAATACATTTTCCTCCCTCTTTTCCTGACTTGCTGCACAAGTAGCTCTGAGAAAGAGAAAACGTGTGAGTGAGTGAGAGAGAGAGAGAGTGTGTGTGTGTGTGTGTGTGTATGTTGGGGAGTGTGGGTGGGAGGTATGCTTTCAGAATCCCCTCCTGGTTGCTCCCCATTTCCCTTAGGAAATCTTCACACAGATGCTAAACTGTGGATGTTCAGTTGCTCCTGTTTGGAGAGACCCAAGCTGTGCCTTTAACCAGATCTGATCAGACTCTCCACCTACTCTACTAGCTCCTCCATGATAGGGATGCCTGTACTGTCTTTACATCCGTCATTTTTAAAAAAGATTCTTCCACTTCACCTCCTACTGATATCCTTTTTTTTCTTTCTTTTTTTAGTCTTTACACCTCCAGCAGGACAAAGTTTGTATTGTTATATTCACAACCACTAGTGGCTGACTAGCAGTAGACAGCGCCAGCAAGGGAGCCAGGCAAAGAGGGGTTAAACAAATACCTAGTGCAAAGCAGGACTTTCTTTCCAGCGACTGCGGACACCACGCACATTGCTTTCTTCACAAAATTCTTTGTTAAATTTGATCACTCTGCTCCCAACCCAACCATTGCCACTTTGTCTGGAGAGGGAAATACGAATTGCCAGCCCAAGCCATTCATCAGTCAACACAATTCATAAGGGAAGGGGGATTTGAAAAACCACGGAGGCACACATACTATATTTTTAAAAGCATCGCCTGGGTGGATTTGGTTTCTGTAGCCTACCGTCCACCCGTAAGACCTCCCTCTTCTTCATTAAGGAGGATCCAAGAAGGATATCCTCACGTCTCAGAACACAGACCATTTCCCCAAGAGCCAGCGAAGCTCCAGAGGCAGACAATGCAGCGGCAAAGTTCCCTTCGAATGTCCTGGGGAAAGATGCCTCGGCGCGCAGGATCCCCAACGCACACTCGGGCTGCGTGCCCAGAGACTGGGACCCTGCAGCCCACTCCCCCGCCGCTTCTCTCCCTTGCCTGTCCCCCCGCCCCGGCCACACCTCCCTCCTCTCCGCAGTCGATGCTGAAGGAGCACCCAGGGCTGGCCGGAAAAGAGGAGACTCGCGAGTGTGGCCTTGGGGAAGACCCCAGGGATTACCGGGAGGATGGGTGACCGCGGAGCAGAGCCCAGTAGATGGGGACGCCTGGATCCCCAGCAGCGCTGCATTCCGGGTGGACTTCGCTCTTCGCGCCCTGAATCCTTAAGCCCGGCGCGGTGCAGGGTGCAGCATCTCTCCTCAGCAGCCCTTTCTTGCTCCGGCAGCCGGCACTGGCAGGCGGGCACCCTCAACGCCCAGACGCACCAGCCAGAGCAATTTCACTCCCCGAGAAGCGCGGACACCCCCACAAAATGGGTGGGGACACACACACATACACACGCAATTTAGGAGCTGGTCCTTTGCCAAAGCGGAGGGAAGTGTAGCCTTCTGAACAAATGGAAAACAGTTGGCGGTATCTGACCAAATCCTTTCTGCTGCCCTTCCGAAGATCCTACCTGGTTTGGGGGAGTGCGGCTGGATCCTTCCCCCGTTCCTCCACGCTAGTAGGAAAGACGGCGCACTCTCTCCTTTTAAATAGCTCCCGAGCTGGGAAAGGTCGCTCCCATCTTCGGAGGGAAGCACAAAGCGGGCGGCGGCGGGCAAGCTCCCGTGCAGCGCCGGCGCGAGCAGGAGCGTCGGCGGCGGCAGGCAGCCGGTGCGCGCGGGCGGGAGGCAGCGCGGAGGCCGGGAGGCTGGGAGGGCCGGGGCCCGGGCGGCGCGCGCGCTCCGCTCCCCTCCCTCCCTTCCTCCCGCGCACACTCGCCCGCCAGCCCGCCGCCCGCAGCCTCGCACTCGCTCTCACGCGCGCTCCGCCCCGCCGCCGCCGCCGCCCCGGCCCCCCGCGCGCCCCCACCCCGGCGGCCTCGGCCACCGCGGGCGAGTGGAGCCGGCGCGTTTCTGGAGCTCCGGACGGGCGGGGAGCAATTCCAGCCTCCCAGCCTCGGCCGCGGAGAAGGGTTTTCGACGTCCTCCCGGCTCTCGGCCCCGCAGTGCGTCCCGGCCGCACGCTAGCGCTTTCCCCGGCGCCCAAGCCCATGGAGTACACGCGCAGACCGACGCTGCAACTTTTCTTTGCCACCTTCCTCCCCTCACCCACAGACAGAACCGCCACACCGGCTCGCCCACCCGTTTCTCACCTCTGAAATTGTTCAGCCAGATATATCTTTCTTCCTCCACTTTCAATCCCCCCGCTAAAGGAAGCTTTCTTTTAGCAGAGGGATCCGGGGATGTATCAATGATTTTCTCTGAAATCCTCACTCCGTGTTTTTCCTACTTATCAGACCTGCACAGCAATACGCTGGCTAGGAGCTGCTGACACAAGCAGATAAGGATTGCGGGGGGGTGGGGGTGGGGGATTGTTAATTCCCCAGCCAAGAACTCCAAAAGATTCTCCCTTTTGGTATTTCCCTCAAAGATTGCAGCTCACTTGGGAATAAAGACCAAGAGGCTGCTTAATGTGAAAGCCCTGCAGCTTTTAAAACTACAGAGAAGAGTAAAAGCTGAGCATTAAGGTTAAGTTGGGAAAGATCTAATGCAGCAATCGACGAACCATTCATTGCCCTTTCCAAGAGAAGCATTATCATTGCCAATACATCACTTCGCCATAATTAATAAAGGAGCATTGCACCAGGCCCTTGCTCTCCTGACAGCCCATTCATCCTTACAAATCCTTAATGACTTGGCAGGATGAAAGGCTAGACCTGCTGTGGAGTTCACAGTCCTGACTGCACATCAGACACACCTGGGAAGCTAGTTAAAAATGCGGATTGTAGCGTCCTATCTTGAGACTCTGACGTAGCTCTCAAGGTGGACTCCAAGTGTGTATTTTTAAAGTACGAGTTGATGTTCGCCCCTGGTGTGGTTTGCTAAAGTGTAGGGCATCAGGGGCAGCTACGTGGAGGGTGAGAGTGGGAGGGAGACCAAAGTACTAGACAGAAAGTTGTTTCTTAATAGAGTTTTCCCCCGTACTTACAGCGCAGCTCTGGGCAGCCAGGCCACAGGAAAAGAGAGATTCGGACTCCAGGAATCCCACTGTTTGACTATGAGGCAAAGAGCAGGGGGGTGGGAAAAGTAGCCCTCCTCTGCCTCTTTCCCAGTGGCTCTCAACCTCCGACTGCACCTCAGAATCTTCTGGGGAGCTTTTAAAAAATCCCAGCGCTTAGGCCACACCCCAGACAGAGTAGCTTGGAATCTCTGGGGGTGGGACCTGGGCATCAGTAATTATTTTTAAGTTTCCCTGGTTGGTGCCTATGTGTAACCAAAGCTGAGAACCATGTTCTTGGCCAATGCTCCTCAAACATGAATGCATATATGAATCACCTGGAGATTGCAGTTTCTTATGCAGTAGATGCGAAACAGGCCTGTTATCTGCCTTTCTAGCAAACTCACAAGTGATGGTGATGCTTTCTGAATGAGAACTGCTCTTTAATGAGCAGGGGCTTGGTACATCATCTCAGTGGTTGTGGACACTCAGCTTGACGGAGGAAACTCTTCTTGTCTTGTATATTCCCAGGAATCATTCTTCCCTAAGAATATTTTCCTTTCCTCTGCAATGAATTAAACTTTCTTGGAAGCCACTCTCCACGCAAACTTTTTGTTAGACTGCACTGACTAATGGGTGTGAACAGAATGACATGAGGGGAGATGCAGGTCACCACCTCTCTGTTAGCCTATGTCCTCAGCCAAAAATTACGTAGGGTCCTGACTTCAAGCGAGTGTGAGAGGCAGACATTTGGCTCACACTCAAGGAAAGGGGCTTGGAGAGACAAGTGGCTGCTTTGTAAATGACATTGAGAAAAGCATATAACTAAAGACTCCACCCATAGGAAATAGGACAAAGCTAACTGAAGGGATTGAATGGAAGAGCTAAATGAAAATGTGAGTGGACTACATCTCATTGGAACGGATTTTGTAGAAAGGGTGAGGCCTGTTATTGCTATTATGGACCACTCAGTGAAAGCACAGATTTTCTTGAAAGTGTAAGCATGCTTGTGACATGGAGTGATAAAAGCCCTGTTCTTAAATGTCTATATTCCAGTGGTGCCCAAAATCCATCTTGTCGGCAGCTGAGAAGGCATTAAGATGACATCTTGGTTCTCTTTATTCCTCTTTTTTTTTCCCAATTTAGACTGATATATAGGTTAATTTGGATATTTGAGGACAACAAACTACATGAAGTAGTTTTCTCTATTACCTAGAATAATTAAAAGGTAGCCTAGTACCTAGTGATTTGGCACCATTTTTGATTTGGCTCAATTTCTGACCCCCTAATTTTTTTTTCCTTTCATTTCTCATTAAAGGCATTTTTATAAGGGTTCCAGGGCCCCGAGGGGAATCAAACCCTTTGCTCCCTCCTAAATGTCATACATGACTGGATTCTTATTACAAGAATTATCAAAGGCTACATCACCGGCACAAAGCTCTAGGTAAGGAAACAGGTTGCTACAGGCTCTGACTTTGGGAAGAAAAAATATTGTATGTAGGAAGGTGGTGATTTACATTCCAATGGCAACACTATTTCCTCATTTATTCTTGCATATTGATTGCCATTCTTTTCTTTGGACTTAAGAATCAGTTATGGGCCTCCACTGTTATCTAGACAAAGCAGTTGGCATGACCATTTTGCAGACTCCACAGGGATGTCACTAAGAGTTGATATATTCTAAAGGTGCTTCAGATTTTCATGAACTATTTTCCTGGAAACCTTCAGGGGATCCTTTTAGCAAACTCATTTTCAAACCAAATGAAAATATTGTGAATTAGGCCAGTCTACAGAAAAATTAGACATGTGACCGGGGGTACCCCAAATCTTCCTTTTTTTTTTTGAATCTATTTTACCTTATCTTTAATTCCCTATCCATCCTTAGATTAAACAATCACCTGTATTTTCTTTCAGCTTATTTATCTATTTATTTGTTACTTTTGAATCTTTAATCCATTCAGAATTTGGTATGTGTTTTTGTTTTTTTTTTAATTTACTTATTTATATTTATTTATTTATTTTTTGGCTGTGTTGGGTCTTCGTTTCTGTGCGAGGGCTTTCTCTAGTTGTGGCGAGTGGGGGCCACCCTTCATCGTGGTGCGCGGGCCTCTCACCGTCGCGGCCCCTCCCGCTGCGGAGCACAGGCTCCAGACGCGCAGGCTCAGCAGTTGTGGCTCACGGGCCCAGTTGCTGCGCGGCATGTAGGATCCTCCCAGCCCAGGGCTCGAACCCGTGTCCCCTGCATTGGCAGGCAGACTCCCAACCACTGCGCCACCAGGGAAGACCCCTACTTTTAATACTTAATATTGTATTAAAACAGTCAACACTTTTTCATCATGGGGAAAACAAGTACTTCGTTGTAATTCCTTTCACTTTTACAGTACTTTGAATTACTTAGGTCAGAGGCACCATCGTTGTTTGTTTTGTTTTTTCATTTCTTGGAGCTCCTTCAGTGTGTTAATATAGCTCTAGTTTATTCCCACCTCATTTCCTACTCTGCCCGTCTTCACCACTCACCTACCTTTTCCTTCATGGGTTCAGTCTGATACTGATTTCTACATAAGAAGAAAGCATTATAGCATCTGCAGCCTGGCCAGCAAGAGAGTGGAGCTTAGCATTAGCTATTTTCCCATACCCAGGAACCTCAGGGGAACCGCTGGACCAGGTTTTGACTGCTGCTTATTGGATCCTGGGTTTGCTTCAAGCGTGACTGTGGGAATTCTTGGTGACTTCTAAGTGCCACCTTTCCTCCTCCCTGGGGTCTTGCTCCTGAAATTAAATTTTTGCTTCTCTGTTTTGTTTTGACCAGTTGAACCCCATGTAGGGAGTGGCCCTGCTCTTGGGTGGAATCAGCCTTCCCGGTAGACTCAAAGTTATAACCCATCCTTCCTCAGTGCTCTGTCACTGTAAAGTCACCCACTTCCTCTGAATTTGTCACAGTCTTTGGACACCAGAGGTCTTCACTTCTGCATTTGAGGAACTTACAGTCAACAGTTGGGCTTGTGCAAAATCCTGACACTTTCATTTTCCATTTCTGCCCCTTAGAACATTGAGGACATTAGTTTGTACCCCAAAACCTTATCAATGGTGAAGTTACCAGTCAGTAACTCAATGGCAGAATCATTATCTAGATCAACTAGTGGGTCAGAAAAGAACAGAGACTGGCTAAGAATTAAGGCTTTGGAGTCATACTATCTGGGTTTGAATCTCACCTCTGGCTGTATGACCTTGGGAAGTTTTTTAACCTTTGTGTGTCACAATACCTTTGTCTGGAAAACCTAGATCACAAATCGCCTTCAAGAAATTATGAAAAGTATAAAATGTATATAATGTGCTTGACGTAGTTCCTGATCATAGTAATTACTCAATGTTGTTATTATTGGTAAATTTCCATAAAAATGATACCCACAAAGTAAAAAATACTCTATGTAATTGGGTTCAACATAATCAGGCCATGTCATTACTAATAATGATTATGCTAAGGTTTTTGTTATGCAGAATTCTATACAATGAGTAATCCAGGAAAGTCGATGCCCCTACAGTACGAGAGTACTTTCCCTCTCTGTAATGAAAGAAGCTGCTTGTGCACTTTCTGATTTTGTAAGTACAGAGTGTGCTTACGTGATCAATAAAGGGGGTACCGCATTCTTGCTGGATCACAGTATTTCTTTTCCTATATGTTCCTCTTTTCCTATGATCCCCCCTCTATTATAATCTGAGGGTTTAATTTCCAATAGAGCCATTTTAAACAAATTCCACTCCGAGGAAGATTTTGTTTGTCACATTAGTTTTCTTAACAGGGGACCTTATCTAGAGGACAGAAACTTTTTTACTAAGTTTGCACAAACTCAACATTGATTCAAGGACTCCCTCAATAGTGATTCAAGACGAAGTCCCTGGGGTCCTCTGTACCAGGAAGTTGTTCCCTACAATCCAGTGCTGAAGCAACATCCCTGAGAGATTGTACTTTAGGTTTTTCAGTAAATCTCTTTTCTTTGGCATTGTCTATGATATATAGCTCTCTCACTACATCTTCAGTTGCTGGTCACTGATTAGAATCTTCTGAGAACTGCCAGTGTTTTAGTGGTGACCACAGTACCTGGACAGTCGCCCTTGAAAATGGTCATAACCAAGATACCTAAGGGGAAAATGGACTGAATTTATGGATGTCTTAATCCATGGTTTTAATGCTGCTGATTCTGCTACCACTGGAAGTGTCTGGAAGTAATGAAGCTATATGCTCTTGTTTCTTTAAAAATTCAGAATCTTACATAGCGTGACCTAAAGAGTCCGTAGCAATTACGAGTAAGAAAAGTTCAGAAACTACATACTATTTTCCCTTTCTTTTAAAATGTTATCCTGTCCCACAAAAGTCTTAGCCATCTTTGGATTTGTTTAAGAATTTCTGAGTGTAGACCCAAAATAATGTTAGTTGTGTAGATATTAAAATTATTTATTAAAATTGTTTGACATCTACAACCGAAATTTTAGATAAGAAATCCTTATGAGCTAAGGAGGGAATTATGATTACCTTCATTTTACAAGTTGAGAAAGTACAAAGAGATTTGCCCAATACTAGCTGTACATACATATCAGTTGTGTTGTTTCAAAATAATACTGAAGCCCAGGTCCACTCTTGGAGATTTTGTTCCCACTGGTCTGAAGTGGAGTATGGGTACTGGCATTTTTTTAAGTTCCCTGGTTGGTTCTAGGTTCAGCCAGAGCCGAGAACCATGGGCCTAGGATCAAAGAGCTAATTAGTGGTAAAGACAAGTGAAAAAAGTCCCCTTACATCTGCCATAATGCTGTTTCTATTCTGCTGCTGCATCGAACATTGGTATTTAACAGAATATAAAAATGGGGGTGCCTCTTGGAAATTTAAGGAAACTTAGAAATGTTTCAGGATGGCTCTATTGGAAATTAAGTCTCTAAGAGACACAGGTGGGTATTGTAATTGACCTGACAAAGATAGATGAGCCGATTGGAACAGATGATCAAGAAAGCCAAGTCCAAGACTGCAAGGCCTCTGTCTCTCTTTTTGAACTGTCAGACTCCAGCATCTAGAGCAGTTTTTGGTTCATAGTAGATGAATTAATAAAACACATACTGTCCCCTATAGGGGGACTGGCCTATGTGGACAAAAGATGGGTTTGGGTTATAAGGTAAACACTTTGGCCCCTGTCCAGTGCAAATTGCAACTTAATAGCTATCATCTCCTCCTAGCTGCAGTGCAGGCTGTAGTTAGCAACTGACATGGTCACCATATCCACACCCACAGTCCTGCCTGGCCACCTGCTCTGTGATGACAGATTGTCTGTGACATTGCAGGAGACCAGACTACAAGAGATGGCAATCTGACCAAGCCTCAGGCTTGCACCTGTAAGCTGACCCCTTGCCAGTTATCTCAGCAATTAATTACTTATAAGCTCTTGTTTGACCCAGTTTGTAAGCATGTCAGAGAATCTCTTATTTCCTGTAATCTCTAGGCATGTATTGTGTAGATATTGACTTATATTTTCTTTTTCAAAAATCAGGGAATCAGTGAAGTTGCTGAGAGGTTCAAAATCAGTCATTAAGCAACTCTAATTAAAAGCAAAAAGCTGGGGAGAGCAGTGACAAAACACAGTTGAAAAGAGTCATTAATTCATATTTTTTGTCCATTCCTTCATGGATTCCTTCAGAAAATATGTATGAGGATCTACTCTGGGCCAGGCACTGTCCCAGATACTTGATACAATAGTGAAAACGTCAGTAAAAGTTCCCATCCTCCTAGGACTTACATTCCATTAGAAAAGCAGGCTGTAAGCAAAATAAACAGATCAACACATAGAGTTATCAGATGGAGACATTGCCCTGAAAGAAATGAAGCAGGGAAAGCAAGATAGAGACCCAGGGGGTGGGGGGTGGGAAGCACTAGTTTAGGTGGTCAGTTTTGCAGAGATCTGAGTTAAGATTGCTCATTAACAATACAATTCCTTTTTTGAGAGTCCCAGACTGATGAAATGATAGAGCACAGTGCTTTGTTTGATCATTTGTTCCTGCCCTGAGTTGAGGTTCCTTTAGGAATTCCCACCTCAGAGCCCCCAGACTTTGTCAGGGCTAGCGGCAGAGACCTAGTCACACAGCTTGCACCTCTGCAGTCAAGAGCATGTATATGTGATATAGACCCAAGAGTTGTTCCAAAAGGCAAGACTGCTCCCAGAAGCTGCACATACAATGGTTGCATTCCTTCCAAGGCAGAGTTGCTACAAGAATTCTGAGCTCCCCTTTGGTTTAATTTAAAGAATAGCATATAATGACTGCATCTGGATGGCAAACATTACACAACTGAGTTCTCATGGGTAAACCTCTTGCCACAAAATTAACAGATCTGGTGAGGAGGGAGGGAAGTCACTTATGTGTAACTTTCCGGACGCACAGGCTCAGCGGCCATGGCTCACGTGCCTAGCCGCTCCGCGGCATATGGGATCTTCCCGGACCAGGGCACAAACCCATGTCCCCTGCATCGGCAGGCAGACTCTCAACCACTGCGCCACCAGGGAAGCCCACTTATGTGTAGCTTAATGATGGTTATGGTGCTTCTATCCATGAGTTTGCACATCTCCTTTTTTCCTTCTTCCTGACATTACACAGTACACATAGCATGCACACACACACCACTCATACCCACACTCCTACACAAACACACACTGACATCCATGAATCTTAACTGTGGCCAAATATCTAATCATTGGAAAAAATCACCATTTGCGAATAACACACAGAAATAGTAGCCAACCTTTCATTTTTTCTACTTTTATTTAGCATGAATGGTCTTTTATCTGCCAGATCTTATATACTTGGTTTCAAGTCTACTTAAAAACTCACACACTAAAGCAGATTATGACCCATGCATTGCTCTCTTTTGAGATGAACAATGATAGATGTGAAGCCTAAACATGATACTTGAAATAGGCATTTTTTGTCTTCCTGTTTCTTTTGTCAAAAAAAAAAATTTCTAAATGTGCATATTGCTCAAGGAAAGGCAGATTTTAGACAGAAAATTATTAATCACAGCAAATGCCTACGTAACTCATACTAAATGATCAATAAGTATGTGTTGGGCTTCCCTGGTGGTGCAGTGGTTGAGAGTCTGCCTGCCGATGCAGGGGACACAGATTTGTGCCCCGGTCTGGGAAGATCCCACATGCCGCGGAGCGGCTGGGCCCGTGAGCCATGGCCGCTGAGCCTGCACGTCCGGAGCCTGTGCTCCGCAACGGGAGAGGCCACAAAAGTGAGAGGCCCACGTACCGCCAAAAAAAAAAAAAAAGTATGTGTTGAATAAATGATGCAAATTCGTGGAACATACCTTATTATAGGACAGTCATTTAAAGAAAATTTCATAGAAGATTTACTGGCTGAATTTTTAAATAATTCAGGCAAAATTTAGCAAGTGACTACTCCATTCACCACCATGAACCAAGTCCTGTGGTGACTAAAAATGTCTTAGACACCACCCATGACCTCTAGGAATTTACTAGCTAGAATTCGACTCTGGAGATTTTTGAGCACGTGAGCCCTATAGCTAGACACACGCTTTATGAAGAGGCATCTTGAGTGCATGACATGTAAGAGTGGGCGTGGTCAGGAATAAAGAGACCAGCAAGGAGTTGGTCACAGTCACCCCACAGAAGGCCAGGTGAGAGGACTCTAAACAACAACTGGAGAAGAAAGGGAAGAAAATAGTAATTTTTGCTTTGGCTCAATTCTTGGCAGAGTCTTTTTTTTTTTTTATGTATGATCTCAATTTTGTTTCACTGATGTCTTAAATATTAATACACTGAGCACAGGAAAAAAAGCTCAGAAAAGCATATATCAAAATGTTAACAATAATTATCACTAGGTACTGGGCTTCCAGGAGAATTTTATTTTCTTTGTGTGTCTGTGTGCTTCCCAAATTTTCAACAATTACTTTTGTAATTGAAAGCAAAAGTATGCCAACTGGACAAATGAAAAAGGAGAGAAAAGGACACTCACGTCGGTTGCTGATCCTAACGTGAGAATGCCCACAAGTCTATTTCCAAATGACATAGTAAATATAATCCTCCTTGAGAATCAAATTATAAAAGGCAGGCTAGCATTTGGGAAAATAAAGACCAACTCAGAAGACAGAGCAGCGGCGTGTTCCCTGAAGAATTAGAATAGAGGCAGATCCTCATTTCAGACGATTCCCAAGTCCAGAGTGGGTTCACCACATCAGTGTGTGCCCAGCAGAAAGGAAAAGACCGGGGAAGCCTCACACACCACTCAAGAGGGCCCATCAGAAAGGACAGGCTCAGAAAGGAAAGACTCTTTTTTTTTTTTTTTTTTTTCGGCATTCGGGCCCCTCACTGTTGTGGCCTCTCCCATTGCAGAGCACAGGCTCTGGACACGCAGGCCCAGTGGCCATGGCTCACGGGCCCAGCTGCTGTGCGGCACGTGGGATCTTCCCAGACCGGGGCACGAACCCGTGTCCCCTGCATCGGCAGGCGGACTCTCAACCACTGCACCACCAGGGAAGCCCCAGGAAAGACCCTTGAATCAAGCAGCACTCTTCCTGGCACTCAGGGCTCCCCACCCCCATATCTCTCTTAAGCTAAATTCTCACCCACCCAGCCCAGTATTTAAAAAAAAAAATACACTGGGTTTTCATTTTCAGAGGACTCATTATGGATGGTTTCCATTGGAACACATCTGACTTCTATAAGGTTGTGAGTCTTCTGGGAAGAAACACTCCTTAAAGAGTAGCCTGCTCAAACGGGTAGGGGGAACATTTCATCACTGAGAAGCTGTACAGGGATGAGAAAGAGCACAGGACTCTTAGTTGGTTTTAGAATTGTGTTTAAGTTCTCTACAGACTATGCACCCCTTTATTCTTTGCACCTTAAATTGACTCTTCCCACTGCCTAGTCCCCTGGACTAGGCTGCCTTTTAAAATAGGTTGTAGAAAGCTGAGAATATCTGATCGTCTTTCTAAGACACATAGAGCTGAACTGTAACCAGGGAGCAAGTGAAAAGATTCTCTCTCCTACATGTACCCCACCCTCCTCTCCACGAAAAAATCTCCAGACATTTAAATCCACGGTGTGGGAAAGCCAAAGGGAGCCTTTTGATGAAGTAGGGACTTTATAAAGAGCCTCTTGCTTCCCCTAACTACAGCTGCTTTTAATATTATTTTAGAAATATACAGAATCAGTGAAGGGAATTGGAATGGAATCGTTACATTTAATCAATTTTTTGTCTTTTGATTTTATATATATATTCTAAAGAACATTGTTTCGCTCAAAGTGTCTTATTTGTTGGCTAACAAATATCGATAGAAAGATAAAATCATTGGTTTGATTTTTTGTATGTATTTCTGATATCTCTTGTGACACACCCTTGATCTGACACAAACTAGAAAATTGTATCTATGTCATTCTGAGAAATCTAGTGTTAATTTAACACTAACACTACTTATTGTAAGATTTATTTTTTAAGTGGAAAGGCTTTTTTATCTTTATCTCCTTGTTTTAAGGTGAAATGTTTTTATTTTGTTAAAAAAATTTAAAACATTTAATTAATTAAAATTAAATAATTTTAAATAAATTTATTTAAATAAATCAAATAAAATGTTATTTATATGTAAATCGTAATGTTAGAAAAATACCTAATGAATTTCCTGACAAGTTTGGAAACTTCTTTCCTTCTTCTGTGAGAGGCAGTGTCTTATGATCAGAGCAGATATGAACTTGAGTTTTATGGAAGTGGGCTTGAGTTTTTGTACTTACCTGCTAGCTATACAATCATAGATAAAATTTGTTTATTCATTCACTCACTTATTTGAGTATTTTAAAGTTCCTATTAAGCGGGGTACTGAATTAGACATAAAGGGGTCATCAGGGCACACATGAACAAATGGGACTTTCATCTTGGGGGGAAAAAAAGAGATATTTACAAAATTACACAATTTTCTAACAGAGGGAACTGACCTTTTTTTTTTAGGAGAGTCTGTTCAGCTCTAAAATATGGCCAGGAGCTGGCTAGGAGCAGAGGAGGGTAAATTCAGTTTAGTCCTGGACAGAAGAAGCTTCAGGTGCAAAGGCCCTGTGGTGAGAAGGAGCAGTCTAGGTACCCTAAGTAGGTCAGAGGGTGTAAAACCCAGAAAGTGAGGAAGAGAGGGGTGTTAGCAGGGGCTAGAGGGTAGGCAGGGCAATGCAGTGCTATAGGGTTTGGTATTTGGTCTCACTCTTAAGATCAAGATAACTCATCTGTGCATTCTGAGGACTTGCCTTAGTTTCTTACGGGACATTTAGCCTTGCAATTACTAACTTCTCTTCACTTTCCGACTCTCCTTGCTCACACATGGTTTACCAGAATTCCTTCCACGTTTGGTATTAAGGGAGAGACTTAATTTGTTAAGTCATGTATTCCTGACATGATTTTATTTATCACCATTGTGCCTTATCAGGGTTCTCCTACATGATTATCAGTAATCACTACAATGTCCAAAATTCTCTACCAGTTGGCTGTTCAGATTATTCAGTGGAATCCTGATCTTTTTATGCCCACATATCTTCCAGATATGTTCTTCTAAATTACTCTTATGTAGTTATGGATAAGAAGAAATATCGATAGCCAAAGTGAATAAATATGCACTGGCTCAACTCTGGAAGGAGACAATGCATTTCATAACTTTGAAACACTCCTATATTTTCACCTGTTTGCTTGCAGTGAACATTTCTACATTGTGGTATACAGACAAACTGGTGATTATGCCCAGTAAGCTACCCATTCTGTAATGAGTTGTAAGACAGTATTCAGCTAGTTTCTCCTTTTTGAGGTCAAGAGAGGAGGCTCCCAAAAGAATTGCTTTAAAAATTGTAAAAAAAGCAAGACCGGCATCTGATTTCCCAATCTTAGCCTTCAGTTTACTTCTGAAACATATACTCCTTGAGCGGGGGAAAGAGCACTGGGTAGAAATGGGATGGAGTGGTCTCAGAAGTGGGACTTTAGTGGGGAAAGGAGATAGGGACAGTAGAACTCCCAAGGACTCAGAACAGGAGATGGATTTTGTGTGAAGCTGTCATTGTGGGGGTAGGGGGGGAATCAACCTAAAATAATAGTCCTCCAGTCACACAGAAGTTCCTCAAAGTTTGGAGTAAAGGGTTCTACCCCAGGAGGACAGTGGCAGACTCCACCTAAAGATTCTGAGCATGTAACCAACAAGATGGCTCAGCAGTATGAAGGAGCTGCAACCCTGCCACAAGAGGTGTTACCTCCACTCCTGCTTGCCAAATCACAGCAAGAGTATAAAGGAAGGAGGGCGAGGAGAAGGTAGACCATATCCCCTTCCTCTCCAAGTCTCTCAAACAGTGGTTCTCAGCTAAGGTGTTATTGCTACTTGGAGGAAATTTGGAAATTCATTGGGATGCCTTGTCGCAATAATATGGACATCGCAGTGGACATTTATGGGCTGGACCAAGGATGCAACATTATCTTGCAATGTGTGAGATGGCCCCATACGATGAATATTTGTCTTTCATTCCACATACTTTTCAAATGTTCTACAGGACACTATTATCCAAGCCTAGCGCCTTACTCAGGTTTTTACATACGAACCAAGTATTCTTTGCACGTTTTAACATATGTTGATTGTTCCAGGAATGTAACTACTGTATATTAAGAAAAGATTATACTTTGTTTCATTTGGAATTTAACAAGAGCTAGTCACCATTTTGGAAATCACTTCACTGATGCCAGTTACTTAATAATCAGCCTTTGCAGCTGTTGCCCTTAGGAGAGGGGGCGTTACTTAATGGGACAGGTATCAGCTGTTCCATTGTATCTTCTAGGGTGAAAACTGAGTTCATAAATTGAACAACTTATTGATTTATTAGACAATATTGGCAGATATTAGAGTTATAGTATGCAGAACTTGAAAAAAATTATTCAGGAAATAGGTTATATTATCAATTTTATTTTAGTATGTTGGAAAAGTTGCTACAATGTATTTTTATAAAAGGGGAAAGATGGGTCTGAAGGAATTGATAACCTCTCCAAGTTTGTTACTCTCTAAGACTTACAAATGCAGCCTGCTGTGCCAAGGGCAAGAGTTGGGAGAGAAATTTAAATCAATTATGATTATCAGATTGAAATTTAAAAATAAAAGAGAATGAGTCAATTACAAGAGGCTCTTTCAATAACTAAAACTGAAAATTTGCTGGACTGATATGCCCTTCAGGAAGCCACTGTAGGGAAGAGCTTCCCCAGAGCCCCACTGGAGGCTCTCCTTGGAAAATGACTCAAGGGTCTTTTCTGCAGCTATTATATCCAATTGGATGGTCATCTACCTGCCACATAATTGAAGAGGGGAAAGAATATGTAGTTCCAGTTCTGCTACTAACTAGTTGCTGGTAAACTCACTACCACTGTAACCGAGCAGGACCCTATGAGGCCTTCCCAGAATAGACACCCGCCGCCATGTCCTCCACCTGCCTTTTGTCTGTAAGAAAACCTTAGTCAAAGAATAAGTTTAATCAGAGAAGTGAGAAAATACAGGAAGAAAGGAAAACAGTCAAGTAAGACAAAAGAAAAATACTTTAACCATTAAAGTCAAGGACCTCTAGTTCTTCCTCAAGGGCTCTAGATGCTACTCTGAGCCATATCCTTTAAGCTGTTTTGCAGATACTGAAACCCTCACCAGGTAGAAGAAGTTAACTGGATGCTGCCCACGAGCATGGACACCCCGGACCGGTTGGAACCAGAAGGTTGATGATGCTGACTCCCACTGACCTCACCACCAGCCAATCAGAAAAATGTCCATGAGCTGATCACGCTCTGCTCCTTGAACACTATAAAGCTCCTCACTACCCCCTCCAGGGTGGGAGACACAGTTCTGAGGGCATTTGCCTGCTGCAGCCCCCTTTGCCTGGCAATGCAATACAGTATTCTTTTCTATTTCACCCAAAACTCTGTCTCTGCGTTTCTATTGGCACCTATGAACAGAGGCCAAGTTTCGTCAATACCATGCTGAGCCTTCCTTCCCTTGCAAATGGAGGACGCTAAGAACTTTTCCGTTCTTTCAATATTACTGTTAGAATAATTTTGTACAATAAGTATAAAAGGTTCTGTAATAAAAAGAAATACGATTCTGTACCTTCTTGCATTCCATGGGACTGAGACCCATGCGGAGCATGTAGGACTATCTAATAGTTCATGAGAGTGGCTGCATGTATCCTCCTCACCCTCCCCGCCCCACCCCAAGGAGCACAGATGCTGAAAGTTTTGACTTGGTCTCCATATCTCCAATGGTTTATGCTTAATTTCTCCATTCACATGTATTATGTACCTGAAAAAAAAACTATTTATGATTACTTAACATTATTAACTTATTTCTAAATGGCCCAAGAGAGCATTAAATATAATAGTGTCTAGGTATTGAGATTAATCATAGATTTTATAAGAATTGGTGGCCGAAAAACAAAATATGCAGAGAAAGAAATAAGCAGGCTAAGTGTTTTAAAAGGTGAATTAATTTGAGAGTGAAATCCCACCTGGTGCACACCAGGAGGGAAGCTAATTAAATCCTCTGAAAGGAGAGTGGATCCCCACGGCTGGCTGGAGGCTGAGCTGATTAGAACACAATGTTTATCCTGTCCCTTAAGGTATCTATCTGACCCTCAGGAGGGTCAATTTCAATTTTTCAGCTTTTTCAATTGTTCATCTGCAATTTTCACCGGTTCAAAGACTCCACTGTTAACCCCAAGCTGCCCATCTTGAAAACATCTCCTTCTGTATAAGCTGAGATTGTGGTGGGGATTGATGGAAACTCAGTCTCAGTGCTAAAGGAACAACTCAGTATGAAAGGGTTTGCCCTATAGAGCATCACCCTATAGATCACACGGTAGCACCACCCTCCTAAACAAGGGGGTGATGGTGCTATTAAGTACTATTACGTATGGCCGGAGGGAGGACAAATGTCTAAATTGTTTCATTCACTTTTCTAAAATATCTTTCTCCTCTTAATTAAAAACATTGCTGGCTGCTGTCTTTGTCTCTATTTTCTCCTATAGAATGATGATTCGCTACCGTTTTGCTCTTTTGAGGCAATTTCTGCCTTAACTAAAAAAAGAGACGTATAATATCTCTTTGCATTTGACATTCACATAAGTAACTTCTGTCCTTGTTATTCCCTTCAGGATGCTGTCCACTTTAATTAAATCCTGATTAATTTTCATTTTTTTCTCCAGAGAAAACAACAGTGGTTTTCTGTGGATTCACTAGTATCTATGTTCACTATCGTTATCTGTTACACTAAATGATATTGAATTTTTATGGCTCTTACCTTTGTAATCTTCACAAAGTAATTTTTGATAACAAAATTTGAATACTTTTTCATATGTGGCTTATGATTGTGCAAAAATTAATTACTCTTAAGTATGGGTATAACTATAAGCAAATTGCTTCAGCTTCCTCGATCTCAGGGTGATTATCTGTAAAATGGGGATGTGGAACAGATTTCTGTCTCTTCCCCCAATTAAAACATTGAGATTCCATGATATAAAGTCTCAGTACTTACTCATGGTTTCAAAGTCCACTTCCCATTATTTGATCTACATTGTGTCTAAGGGAGGTGATATGTAATTATTAACTTTTCCCTCCATGATTGGGAATTCTCTTAATTGTGTTCAAAATATAGTCATTCATTTTCCTTGGAAAGATAACTTTGAGATAACACTAACTTTAGTGGCACTTTTTAAAAAATAAGTGGGTTTTTTTTTTTACTATTTACTATTATTGCTTTTTATAGAAATAGGCTTTAATTAATTTAATTAATTTAATTAAAGCTCCATACTTTATAGAAACTTAAAAAATTTCCATTTATGTTTAAATCTAAACAGTTTTTCTAGAAGGCAATCTGGCAAACTTTTTATTTTTATTGTGCATCCCCTTAAATCTACTTTGAGTAACTTATCCTAAGAAAATAATTGAAGAGTATGTAAAAATATAAATGCACAGAAATTCAACACAGCACTGTTTATAGTAGGAAAAACTTATTGCAAACAATCTAAATGTCTAACAATAGGCTGTCTAACACATGATGATCACCATGACAGCCATTAAAAATGGAATTACAGCTCTATGTTGACATAAACAGAATGATCTGTATATCAATACAGAATATAGATCTTTATTGACATGAGCACATATTGTGTTAAAAACACGTTACAAATCATTATGTATAGTTGGATGTTTTATTTGTAAAAAGAATAATTTTATATGAATAGATACAGGTATGTTGACATATACATAGAGAAATTCTGAAAGACTATCCTTTCACATGTTACTTATATTTATTGATTTCTGGTAGCATTTGAGTAATTGAGCAATTTTCTCTCTCTGCTTTACTTACTTTCATTAATACATGAATTAGTTTCACAATTAACTATGAATAAAAGTATTTATTCATATCAACAATAAACACTTCTTTAATTGAAAAAACCCAATAAATCATTTATCAATTTGTAAATAAAGAAGATTCCTGGTCATTGTCATTTATGTCTAACAGGTACCACCGTTTCTTCTACACTTAAATCTCATAGTGCAGATTATAAACAGATAAGTGGTTTTTATGTACTATGATTTCTACTAAGCCAACTTTTGAAATTTTATGTCTAGATTTGATGCTTCTTATCACCTTTGAAATTGCTGATTTTCTACTGAACCAGGTTGAAGGCAGCTTGACACTGAAGGTTCAGTTGCTCAAACAGAAACCTTTCCACTGCTAATGTTCTGTGGTACATGGGGCCTCTATATGTACATGCTATTTCATCTTTAGAACCACTCTCTGGTACAAGTATTGATAACCTTATTTTATAGATGAGAGAGAAAATCCCATTTTCACACAGCTACTAAAATCCTAAACTGGGACTTGGACCCAGGAATTTTTACTCAAGTCCATTTTTTGCCTGCCTGACCACTGCATTCCCACGTCAGTCTCATTCATTTCTTTCCTACCTTGAAGGCCTTATCCAACAAGTCTTAACCACACAGAGAATATCTTACTTAATTCTCTGCCACCGCATTTCTGGGACAGATTACCTTATTCATCGATGTCTAAACTCTCATGGCACCAGCACAATTTCAGCTCCTGTGAAATAAGGACAGACTACTTCCCCGATCACCCTATGTACTGAGATGGTAATAAATTGTGAGCTAAGCACACTGAATTGCTATTTCTGCCTAAAAATAATGTTTCTCCATCAGTTATACAGAGGAAGCACACCCTTCATTAAAATAAAAAGTTACTGACCTCAGACATCTCTCTGGAAATACCCTATTCATATACCCCAAGGCAATAAAGTTGACAGGAAATCCGGAATGATTGCAGCAATTGCAATGAGTTAAAACAGGTTTTTTTAAAAAATTATGAATAGAGACAATATCAGATAACTGTGGCAAGATAGGGCAAGATTCATTTCTAAATGAAACTTAAGACAAAACCTTAATATACACTTTTCTGTATCATGCTGGCAAATCTTAAAAAATGAAGAAATTTTAGAAGATGTTTATCCAGCTATGATGCATCATCTAATAGATGAGAAGGGTAGAGCATAAAGTCCATAGGAGAGAACACTCTTCTGTCTTGGGAAAGGAATGGCCTGACTGTGAACAAACTTGACCTATATCTAAACCAGAGGGATTATGAACACAGGCATAAAAGCAAAGTCATCAAGGTGGTATGAAAAGCCAAGTGCTGTCAATGGTGACATTCTGACTTGCATATGTTAAATACATGCCCATTTCACATGACAACCCTGCAGTAAACTTAACTTACATGTTGTGTAATAAAAAACATAAGACATAGGGCTTCCCTGGTGACACAGTGGATAAGAATCTGCCTGCCAGTGCAGGGGATACAGGTTCGATCCCTGATCTGGGAAGATCCCACATGCCGCGGAACAACTAAGCCCGTGCGCCACAACTACTGAGCCCGCATGCCACAACTACTGAAGCCCGCCGCCTAGAGCCCGTGCTCCACAGCAAGAGAAGCCACTGCAATGAGAAGCCCGCGCACGGCATCAAAGAGTAGCCTTCACTCACCGCAGCTAGAGAAAGCCCGCGTGCAGCAACGAAGACCCAACACAGCCACAAATAAATAAAATAAGAATAAAAATAAATTAAAAAAACATAAAATATTAAAGTGGAAGATCTGGATTCAAGCCTGACAACATGCATCACCCCAAATAATCTTTAATCTCTGTGTGCTTCATAAAATCGTTCCTTTTAGAAAATAGAAATGGGGCATTCCATCCCACCTACCCCATGGAGTTGGTGAGATTATATGAAAACACACGTGAGAAAGTATTTGGTGAAACATAAAGCACTATATTAATATAAGGCTGAGTTTTTAGAATTATTTGTCAATTACACTCAACACTTTTCTAGGCTGTTTCAAAGATGTATAGTCCTCCAAAACATATTTTTTAAAGTGCCTACTACATACCAGTCCTATTCTAAGGGCTGCAGGTATAGCAGTAAACACCATAAAAGTTTCTGCCCTTCTGGAACATAATCAGTGGAGATTACAATTGTAGACTATTAGAATCGTGAGAGATATTGACTCATTCAACTCCACAGATTTTTCTGAGCACCTGCCATTGTGTCACGCATGGTGATGGAATAGAAATATACATACCTGTTGTTGTGGAGCTGGTGATTTAGAAGGCAGCCTGGAGCCTGCCAAGTTTAAGGTGAGCTTAACACAGCATAATACAGCTAAGGTAATGCATACAGGAGACCATAGTTGAGATCTGGGAGTCAGGAAGGCATTCTGAAAGGAGTACCACTCACACCAGAAGACAGAACACAGAATGGAGGTAGCGGGTAAATTTCCCATTCTATTCTGCATTTTAGAGTATAGTGGTCTGGGCTGAGTATACCCAAGGGAGAGACACGGACGATCTAGAAATCATAGCACATGGCAAATGATGGAAGAACTGAAGATATTTAGCCTGGAATATTGAAGACTAAAACATAATAAATACCTAAGTGTAAATAAGTTACGTTTATTTGGTATCATTCTAGTTAGCAAATTTCAAACAATGGCCAATTATAAACCTTCCCCAAATCCTCACTTCCACCTCTTCTATTTCTTCTGTGAATATCCTTCCCTCACTATTTAACTGACATCCCCTCACCTCCATTCCAACATCCCTTATCCCTCTTCCTTGCTTTATTTTTCTCCACAGCACATAACACCTTCTGACACATATATCTTTTACTTATTTTGTTATGTATTAGTCTGCCTTGTCTCAAAATAATATGTCATGTGAAGGCAGGGGTTTTATATGTTTTGCTCATTGCTATATTTCAAGTTCATAGAAGAATGTCTGGTCCACCAATACTTGTTGGATAAATAAAGGAGTATTGTTCAGAATATGAAGTGGGTTGCCTCACAGAGCAGTTTATTTCCATTATAGACAATCAAAGTATAATGGATGTGTTTACTAGAATATTAATGCAATGGATAAAGAGTTGAATTAGATGGTCCTATGATTTTTTTCTGATAGAGAGATATAGACTTTTCCTTTTATACATCCATTGGTGGGGAACTTATTACCTCAAACAAGATGGGTGGACATCTTTCATCTTTTCTCTTTTCTTCTTACATTGGACCAAATTCTGCCATTCTGAAAGCTCTATTCAGTGATCCTAATTCTAATTTGAATTGATATTCAGTATAGATATACACATAAACTGATTTAGGATTGAAAACATGCCAACATAGAACTTTCACAAATTATAATCCTAGAGCTAATATAAAAATAATTCACATTATCTAGGACATTCCATTTAAGATTATTTCCACTGCTGTCCTTTCTTCAGTGCAAATGATGAGGCTGGCTCTCTCAGTAGACTGTCTTCCTACAAGGCTGGTTTTCACGGAGTCCCATCATGCTATGTCAGGACAATTGTCCTCTAGCCGTATGATTTTAAATATAGCCTCCTGGCTTGTGAAGCTGAGTTGTCAGGAGATGATATATTAAGACTAACAGTATGTCTTTTCTATAATTACTGATCTTCATAAGGTGCAGTCTCATTTCTCCTTTGGGACATGTATTTAACAGGCACAATGCAGCCTTATTACATGGTTACTAGGTAGAGCACCGGAAGGGGCCATTTATCAATACTTGTAGATGAAAATGTTTATGATTGCTTAGAAAATGATACTATCTCTGATACTATCTCCATGGTAAGAGTAAATTTATCTTTCAATTTCTAATTACTTTGAAATCCCAATACTTCCTAAGTTTTTAATGTCAGCTTCCTTTTATCCTCCACAGTTCATGATAATATTGTATTATTCTCAGAAATGATTATAATGGTAGCTAACATTTCTATATTAACTATAATAGTAGCTAACATTTATTAAATGTGCCTAGCCCTGTTCTGGATACTCTACAAATATGAACTTATTTAATCTGCTTACCAGCCCTTTGGTTTAGGAACTAATATTATCCATATTGTGGAGTTAAAGAAACTGAAGCATGGAAGGGTTGAATAAATCTAGGTTGTTTGGTTTGGGAATCTGAGCTCATGGCCACAATGCTAGACCTGAAAGCTCTCCACGAGTTACCATTTGGATTTGTGTTTGTAAAGCTTTAGTTATCTGTAAGTGCAAATAAGCTGAAACAATTGTCTGAGTATACACTAAACACATCTGTGGAAAGAGAAAGACATAATGGATGCCAAAGTGTGTGTGTGTGTGTATACATATATAAATCATGTATATATGATTTCTTGGAGACCTGAAAAATAAATTTAACTAAAGTGATCGGGGCTATTTATTTTACTATATACTCATTGTCATAAATTTAATTTATAAAATACTTAGGAACCTATCTGATGATAGTTTAGTGTCTTAGAGTGGCAGTAACTATGTGGTTCCCCATTATACTCTTAAAAATCAGTGAGTATCCAAAAGAGCTTTTGCTTATGTGGGTTCTACCTATACATATTTATTGTATTAGAAATGAAAACTAAGACTTTATTAATATTTAGTTATTCATTCAATAAAAATAACATACCCATTACATATGAACATAAATAACATTTATACCAAAATAACTACATTTTCCAAAATAAAAATTTTTAGCAAGAAGAATGATCTTGTTTTCCATATGTGCAAATATTTCTAAAGTTTGGGTTCAGAGAGACAGCTGGATTTTCATATTTGCTTTTCCACTTAGTCTGTTGCAATATCACATACCCTGTAGCCTCTAGAAAACTACGGTGTACACTTATGGGAAAATGAGAATGAAAAGGCAAATACCATCTTCATATTATTATGAAAATAGCATTGACCTAATGGACCCCCTGAAATAGTCTCTGAGATGATCAGGGGTCCCTAGATCACTCTTTGAGAACTGCTGTCTTAGAATGACTGACTGGGAGAAAACCAAAAGAAAACTTAGGGCTTCCTTGAGATGATTCCATAAACCGTAGGTTCTCCTAAAAGTTCTGTTTCCCACCAAAATGTAACATTCTATGATGCTTCAGAATTTTTAAAGGGTTTTGGGGGAAATTATCTTGTCTGAGTAATTTTCTTTCTTTTCTTTTTTTTTTTTTTTTTGCGGTACGCGGGCCTCTCCCTGTTGTGGCCTCTCCCGTTGTGGAGCACAGGCTCCGGACGCGCAGGCTCAGCGGACATGGCTCACGGGCCCAGCCACTCCGCGGCACGTGGGATCTTCCCGGACGGGGGCACGAACCCGTGTTCCCCGCATTGGCGGGCAGACTCTCAACCACTGCACCACCAGGGAAGCCCTAAGTAATTTTCTATTCAAAATATAGTTAACAACTTTAACATATTCCCAGATTTGTCTTATCTCTAAGAGCTCTTGTTTTGTTTCAAAGCATGGAAACAAATAAGTAATGAGAAATTAACAACATTATTTACAAGTCAATTAAAGCATTTTGAGGTTCGTCGTGGAAAATTTTCATTTTTTTATGAAAGCGTAAAATTCTCCGTCAGGAATCATGAGTTTTTCCTATTCACGTATATTCCTCATATCACCCCATTTATAACAATCTATCTTCACTGGTCTTCCTCAAAGGGGACCCTATAGAGGCTCTGGACCTGAGGCCTAAAGCTGAATGCTGTCTCAGTGTCCCAGGACTACCTGGCACTTTTGTCCAAACTCCTTTGCCTGACTGCATTTGCCAAGAGGCTGAATTGTTGATAGCTACTGGAGCCAGTTCATTCGTTCAGGGACATAGAAATAAAGTCTTACCCTTATGAAGCTTGCCTTCAGCTGGGAAAGACTGAAAATAAACAAAGATGTAATCTAATGTTGGGTAGTAATAAGGCCTATTAAACAGTTATGCATGTTATGGGCTAGAGAATGGCTAAGAAGGGGTTTAGGTAAGGTGGTCAGGGAAGGGCCCCCTCAGCAGGCAATCTGAATAAAGTGACAGAGAAGGCTATTTCTAGGGCAAAAGCAGTCGTGGCAGAGGTCACAGAAAATGTGAATTCCCTGAGGTCAGAAGAAACTTAGCTTGTTGGCATTTGAGAAAACAGCAGGAGCCACTGTGGCTGGAACGAGAAGAACAAGCCCTAGAGACAGAAAAAGTGACATGAAGGCCATGAGAAGCTGTTATAATTTATTCTAGCAGTGCCAGAAGTTACAGGAAGGTTTTGGGTAGAAGAATCTCTCTGAGTAAACCAGCGGGAATCAGCCTGGGGGCACGATGGAAGCAGGGAGACAGTGAGGAGAGGCTTGCTGGTGGCTTTCACTAGGATGTTAGCAGTGGGCGGGGACTGGTCCAGTTTGGGAACTATTTGGATGGTAGAGACAAGGCGATGAGCTGATGGATCAAAAGTGGGATGGATATATGAACAAGAAAGTAGACAAGGGTGAGTGGAGTTTTCTACTGAGCAAGTGGGTGAATGTAGTTGCTGTTTGGGGCTAGAAATAAAAAGTCTTGTTTTGAAAGTATTAAGTTTGAGATGCCTAGTAGATATCCAAGTAGGGATGTTGACTTCTCAGTTGAGTATATGAGTCTAGATCAGTACTGTGGCCTGAGATTGAAAATTTGAGTATTATTGGAATATTTAGTCTATATGATCACTAAATGCATGGGACTGGGTGGAATCCAATGAGTGAGATCAGAAAGAAGAGGAGAAGGGGTTTGAGGACCGAGCCCAGAGCACTCCTACATTAAAAGACTGAGAAAAAGAGGACCTAGGAAGGACACTATTGATAGAACAAATGGCCATTGACTTAGAAGGACATCAAGGAGAATGTGATGTCCTGAGAGCCAAGATGCAAAAGTTTAGGAAAGCAGGCAGCGGGCACACTAGATGGTAGGTCCTCTGCCTGCTCTGGATTCTACTCCTAAGGCTTCATTTTGAGTTATTCTGCCTTTTTTTTTTTTTTTTTTTTTTTTGCGGTATGCGGGCCTCTCACTGTTGTGTCCTCTCCCATTGCGGAGCACAGGCTCCAGACGCGCAGGCTCAGCGGCCATGGCTTACGGGCCCAGCCGCTCCGCGGCACGTGGGATCCTCCCAGACTGGGGCACGAACCCGTGTCCCCTGCATCGGCAGGCGGACTCTCAACCACTGCGCCACCAGGGAAGCCCTATTCTGCCTTTATTTAGGTCTTATCCGCTTCCTAGACTGTCCCTACCCTGTGCCACAGCAGGCTTGAGATGTCATAGACCAGGATCCTTGTCCCGTAACCGCTCAAAGCTCATCCCTCCTGACAGTTCACAGAGAAATCTGCTAATGAACAAGCACCATATTTATCAACTCAAAACAAATTGGTTTGCTGTATTCAACCCCAAAACCCACAAAAAACAACAAAATAGTTGCCCAGTAGTTGTCTTCTGGGAACATTATATTCACTGAATATTTTTCATATTTATGGGAAAATAATTGGCATTCATAATGATGTCCCTAAATTAATATGTGGTCCCCAAAACCTTCTGAATCATTAATAAAAAAAAAACTAATTACACTGAGCATCTTTTAGGGTTAAGCATAATACCTCATGTTCTAGTTCTTCTAGAATTAGAAATTAACATGCAGTCACATTGCTAAACTCTACTAGCCTTAATAATTTATTGAATAAAAAATGATATTTTCTAAGCGCAGCTAATAAAAGACTTTGCTGGAAATTGAATCAGCAGAAAGGAGAGGTAGGAAATATTGGTGATGAGGGCTGTCTGTTACTGTGGATTGCCAGTGCCAATAAAAGAGCATGGATGAGGCTTCGGATCATAGTATATGCAGGGAAATGAAGTGAGGGCTGGTGTGTGGGTAATGCATGTTTTAAGGCAGGAGTTGTCAGGTGAAGAAAAACAGACGTTAAGAGGAGGTGAGGCATAAAATGATGTGGGGAGTACATTGTGGTTCAGGCCCAATTCACATGGGTCAGCCCTGAGGCCTCAGTTCCTGGTGGGAAACTAATGACAGAAAGAAAAAATGACAGCATAAGGAATGGTTCTGAGGTTCTGATATCAGACTCAGAAAAAGTCGCTGTCACACCCTGGGAATGCTTTACCACCCCTGCTGTTGTATACTCCGGGTGTACAGAACAACCTCCAGGCAAACTGGGAAAATGGTGAGGTCCCTAAGAGCTGGAACTTGCCTGAAACACTGCAGATCTAGTGGAGACCCAGGCATCCGGCTCTAAACAAGAAAGGGGAGAAGGTAAGGGAAAGTGAGTTCTCAACTTTCATGGGAAGGCTGCTTTCATTCACTTGGTAAATCCAATCATTTAACCAGTGAACATTTACTGCAGTCCTACTAGCTGGGTCTGTGGAGAGAAGCAGAGGTGAATAAGTAAAAATCTTTGCCTTCCAGAAGTTTCCAGCTTGACATGCGGGGAAGACAGAGGGACAAGCAAGCAAATACAAAATAGAGGTATGATTGGGGTGTTAGGCCATGTAGAGAGAAGAGGGGGCTGGCTTTGCACAGAGAGGAAGGAAATGAAGAGGAGAATATCAAATAGGGCTTTCAAGAGAAGCTGATGGCTACATTGAGTTTTAAAGGACCACTAGAGGTTTTCTAGGAAGACTTGCCAGAGGAGTGACATGCAAAACCACAGTGGCATGAGACATCAACTTGCTTCCTGTGATGTACAAAGACATTTGGCCTGTTTAGAATGCTTAATGCGTATGGAAAAGTGATGTGAAATAAAGACTGAGAAATACAGGGTTGTAGAGGCCATCCCAGTCCAAATTTGAGATTTTAACTGAGGAATAAAAAAAAAAAAAAAAGTCAAAAGGATTTAGACTGTCACTAATTGATTGTGGCAATTTAGGTAGCTGGGACTTTAGTTCTTAGATCCCTAGTATGAATTCTGAGGCTTGAACATAATACCTTAACTCTTGGAGAGATTTTCATCTACACACAATTTAGCTGGTAACAGGGTCATCCCATGAGCTACCATAGCAACTTTCAGAGCTCAGATGTGGAGTGAAGGAAACCTCTTTACCATCCTTACACTACACAATTCAATCATTCTTTTAATGAAGTTTATTGATTAACTCCTATAGACTAAGGGCTTTAATGTCTTTTTCAAACTTATGAATGAACCTCCAAAAAGTGGGACACACACTTGGATGCTGGCACGTCCACTGTGAACTTCTGTCCTGATGGTATGACCATGTCAAGAAAAGTAGAGTATCTCATGGGAAATGTACACTTCTGTACTCTCCAGGGAAGGTAACTGGGATAAAGGATATGCAACGTTCTCTTGATTTCTGAGCATCCAGGTATAGTGATCAGCCATTTCAGGTTTTCTAATATAATCATCTTTCCACAGTCTATCTTGTTCACTTGTTCACTCCTTTCCTTAGAGCACCAAGCCTAATGCCTACTGCAGAATAAGTACATGTTAAATTTTGAAGGGGTGAGTGAACCAGTATATCAATGAATAAAGGTTATCAGACTAATTTCTCTGATATTTTGGTCTGGATAATATGGTTATAATTAATCTATGGGTACATTTTACCTATAGCCAACATAATATTGGCAATAACTGTGTCATGCATTATTTGTAACATTCAATGTTAAAAACACACATAATGTAATTCTCTGAAAATGAGAATAGAGAGTTCATTAAATAAATATGTGAATTTCTTGGGCAACATGATCTTTTCCCATTTATTTATTTATTTTTAGTTTTTTAGTTTATTTTTCTAGGCCGAACTACAATGGAGTCTGAAGAAAATGTAAGGTTTCTATGATCTTAAAAGACAGAAGAGCTTATGATATAGTCCTAGGCTGAGAGCTGAGGTTATATAGTTTCCTAGTCTTAGAACCCTCTGAAAACATGCAAGTAAATCAATCCAATCCACTTTGTTTCAGGTTATTTATCTGTAAAATGATCCACCTGCTCCTCTCCCCCAGCCCCACTCCCTGTTTCTTTGTCCCACATTATTAAAAAGAGGATAACTTTTTGCCACTTAAACAGTACTTTAGAAATGATCCCTCAGCTTTTTAGGCACCACCCAAATGCAAAAGACTCATGACCTTCTGCTGAAGGAGGAAAAGGGGTCAGGTGGCTTGGAAAGTTTTCCTTCCTCTGGCTGAAGATGAACTTTACTGCATTTTTCTCTGCTCTGTACACTTAAGCCACATGAGTAATTTGCCCTTGAGTTGAACTGCTGAATTTCATTACAGATGTGTGTGTGTGCGCCTATGTGCATGTGTGTGCGTGTGCGTGTGCATGTGTGTGTGTGTGTTGAGGGGGCGATTTGGCCAATGTGGGAACTGTATGCAAAGACATTGGTTAATAAAATTTCAAGGGGCCCCAGAAAATGCTTAGTACTGGGTTGTCCATCCCTGAGTTAGAGTAGCTTGACATGGCATAATGATTTTCCAGAGTAGTTGTGACTCAAAACTTTTCAGGAGCTATTTGGACGGCAGCTCAGGGAAAGACCAAATGATCACAATATATTAAGAGCTTCTCAGAAAAAGATGCTATATTAATACATGGCAGTGTTATTATTCCAGTCTTCCTTCTCGGCCACATATTTTGGCATCAAGTTGTGAAAAGCCAGTGATACAGTTTCTGGAGAGTTGTTTCACACTTTTTTTTCTTGTTTATTAATTTTGTTTGAGTGGTACTTTCTTCATTCTGCCTTTTCATATTCAGCTATGTCTTGGTTGGAGATGATAGAAACACTTTCCCCCTCCCAGTTTTTTAATCTCTACACACACACACACACACACACACACACACACACACTATTACCATTTTGCTGAAAAACAAAACAGGCCACCTGTTTAAAGCAGTTCTACCTGTCACAGTGAGGACAATCGTTATTTGAGCCATAATCATCAGGGTACTGGGCTAAACCAAGTGTCTTTCATGCCCTGTTTACATATTTCTGAGGCCAACTAAACTCACTATGACCTTTACAGAGGCTAAACCATCCTGACAAATTGTAATAGCCAGTCATCTTTGTAACTGCAAATGCAAACATTAAAAAAAAAAAGAAATACTATTTAAAGCAACGTGAGTTAGTCAAATGTACTATTTATTTAAAAGTCTATGGGGTTTTTTTGGGTGGTGAAAAGCTCAGGTAGTTTGTTTTTTTCCTTGACAAATTCTCCTGTACATTTAGTGTGCATTTCTCTTTCTCTCCTGAAAAAAATGAGTCTCTGATGGGTTTCAAAGTATCTCAGAGAGAGTAGAATTTCAATATGATTTTTATACTTTGATGGACTTTTTAAATGTATTTTTACTGAAGTGTAGTTGATTTACAATGTTGTGTTAATTTTTGCTGTACAGCAAAGTGATTCAGCTATAATATAAATACATTCTTTTTTAATATTTTTTTCCGTTATGGTCTATCATAGGATATTGGAATATAGTCCCCTGTGCTATACAGTAGGACCTTGTTGTTTATCCATTCTATATGTAATAGCTTACATCTGCTAATTCCAAACCTCCAATCCATTTCTCCCCTACCGGCCCTCCCCCTTGGCAACCACAAGTCTGTTCTTTGATGGATTTTCTGAAAGGAAATTTATACCATTTTCCCTGGATATTGCATTTCATTATCGACCAAATAATTTTAAACCTCAGGAAAACTTTCAGTCTTCATTAATTCAGAGCATGCAAGCATTCAAACGTGTTATTGTTGAATAAACATTTAAAGTATCTTTGAATCCTTAGGCTCCTTTTTGGTAGAAATTCAATTCTAAATTGGCATCTTTTAAAAATAAGTGTTCAGGGCTTCCCTGGTGGCGCAGTGGTTGAGAGTCCGCCTGCCGATGTAGGGGACACGGGTTCGTGCCCCAGTCTGGGAGTATCCCACATGCCGCGGAGCGGCTGGGCCCATGAGCCATGGCTGCTGAGCCTGCGCGTCTGGAGCCTGTGCTCTGCAATGGGAGAGGCCACAACAGTGAGAGGCCCGCATACCACACACACACACACAAAAGTGTTCCATAATTTGTATTTTTGTATGTAATTTTAACTCATAAATTTAAAATTACTTTTCTTGTCTAATTATTTTATGTTTACAGCCCATGGTCACAATGAATTCATTGTCCCACTAGAACCTGAACACCAAATTCTTAATATGCTATTTATCTTCCGATCACGAACTTTCTCAGGCTTAGGGAATTCATAAGCGTTCTCACAAACTCATAAAGATCTTCCTCTTGGTCACTTGGCTGGATATCACTTTTTTCCTCAATGTAGTCTGATCTAGAGATAACAGTGATGAGTACTTCATACGTTCTACAGATGAGGACACACAGACGTTCCTCGTCTTGGTTAGAAAGAGAAAATATTCCAGGGGTAATAAGTAGGGTTTTCATGTTATCTTTTATAACACTAGTTTTATTTGTATTTGGGGGAAATCACTGCTAAAATATTAAAAATAAATGATTGCGTCCATCTCGGTTTTGATCACAGGGTGCTTTGACATCCTAACACTTCTGCTTTTGGGGAAAACATTTTAAAAATCATTGATATTGAGAGAGAAACACAGGCCTATTACACTTCCCTTCATTGTTTATCTCCTCAGAGTGGTCCATTTCGTAGCTGTGCGACTGCTAAGCCCCGGTCCCCACCCATGTGCTGGTAATTAATGCCCTGGTCGATTTCTTCCTGACGCCACGATCTGTTGATGTAGCTATGAAAATGGACTGAGAGCCTGTGATAAGGTTTCCACAGAGACTTGATTTTACTGAGAAATGGGGGAAAAACGGGACAAGGCCAGAATACAAGAACAGAATCCTTTTCTTGTTGTTTGTTCAAATTGCGATTCTGATTTTCTCTGGTGCCAGGAGACAGACCACAACATCTCCTCTTTAGAACCAAAGCAAAAACCTCATGAAACCTTGAAAGAAGAAGCCAAAAGTTGCTCTCTTCCCCAAATGAACGGCTTTTTGCCACCAAAGGTTAGGCTGCCCTAACCTTGCTTAGATGAAAGAGGTTGAGTGTATTAGTTGAATCCTAACCAACGACCCTTGTTAGAGCGAAGGGGTTTCAGGCACATAAATATTCAAGTTGTGTTGGTGCGCTGACCGCTCTTAAAATACCTCTTTTCCCAGGTCGTATCTCATCAGGAATGAATGAACTCAGAGGTGTGCTCAGAGATGAAGACCTGGATGCTATGTGGCACCCGTGACCAGCACCCACTGTCTAATCTTACATTTTAAAGAAATCTGTCTGTGTCTATAACTGCACCAATGTTTAAACACAAGGGTGTAAAAATGCAAAAATCACAACCATAACCTTTTAACTATACTGACATCCTTTAATGTGGGAAGAGGAGAGAGGAGTACATTTTTTGTCCATAGATAAAACTATGTCCAAAAAAAAAAAAAAAAGCAGGACATCATTCAT
Organism: Mesoplodon mirus; assembly: GCF_964341445.2. Taxonomy (NCBI): domain Eukaryota; kingdom Metazoa; phylum Chordata; class Mammalia; order Artiodactyla; family Ziphiidae; genus Mesoplodon; species Mesoplodon mirus. The sequence continues at coordinate 57,290,022 of NC_138990.1, forward strand.
AGAGTTGTTTTCTAAAAGGAAGCAAACGTTCCCCTGTGTGTGTGTATGTATGTTGTGTGTTTGTGTCTGTGTGTTTGCATACGTGCACAGGCACTTAGTATTATAAAGAACATGAGTTAACATGGGGAGGAACAAGGGATATAAAAAAGAGCAATTAATTGGTTCTGTGGCATATCATATCATATCTTTTCAAGGTTTAAGCTCTGAATGTCACCTCACGTGCAAATGAGTGCCATGTGTATGTGTAAGCACCACAGTGTTCAGGGAGGTTGTCAAAACAGGCAATGAATTCAACCATACCTGGATTTAAATCCCTGCCACATGTTGGCTGTGTGATTTTACCCAAGATTACTTAATCTGCTTGAGCTTTAGTTTTCTCATTCATAAAATAGGAATGCCACCTCTCTTGCTGGATTGTTGTAAAAATTCAAGAAGATAACATTTGTAGAGCATCTAGCACCGTGTCTTTAAAAGAGTAGCAGTCAGTAATTCTTCGATTCCTCTTGTCTGTCTGTAAAAACACAACATAGCTTAATTTGAGCTAATAAAATCTCATACTGTAGAGAATTATCGTAATCTTTACCCCTGGGCTCATGGGTAGGGGAGGGAATGGAATATTTATTCTTGAAAAGACACAGATGGAAAACAAATGGTTCAGAAGTCTTAACCTTTTCAGACAAGTTGCTTTTGCATACTGAAAAGCAGGTTCCCAATTCTTCCTGTCTCTTCTCCTGTCTGACTCTCAAAATTCAGAGAATTCCTTGACTGGGGCAAATCCTGACCAAGGGGGTCAGGTTTCTGATTCTTCCACAGCCTTTGGTTTGGCAATTTCAGAATCAGGGTTGTGTAGTTTCAAATAAGAATTTCAGAGTTGGAAAAGCTATTGAAATAGAGTGTTTCAAATTTTAAGGCACATTAGAATCACTTGACAAATGGAGATTTGTAGGACTCATCCCCAAAGATTCTCTTTTTGAAGGTGTATGTTCCAAGTTCCTGCATTTTTTAAACAAGGTCCCAGTTGTCTCTGATTCAGTTGGCTCGCACGCACATGGAGGGTGGTCTGAGGGTTGTGTAATCCAAGGTTTCACTCAGTGCAGGGTCATTTGTGGCTCCCAATTCAATGCAAAACTGCCAGGGGATCCTTCAAGTTTTGTAGGGACAGAAACTTACACAGTTTGGCTGCCTGCTTTTAAAAAAAACAACAAAAAAGATCTTACTTTTGTAAATTTTGCCAAAGCATATAATCATGTGAACATATTGCCAGGACTTCTCCCAGGGCCTGGGAGGGGACCCCTGGATAGGAGGGCCTCTGGACATAAGCTTCCTTAGTTTCATCATCCACTTCTGAGTACCACCATGACAATCCATCCTCGTGATTGTCTGTTTTACACAATCAGAAAACTGAGGAACAGCGACATTAAGTAACTTGCTGTGGTCTCACAGTAAGTGGCAGAGCTGGGATTTGAATCCAGGCAGCTTGTCTCCAGAGCCTTTGGTCTTTTTGCCATGACAACATAATGCCTCTTATAGATACTTCCTGTTTTCTGAAAGCCATAGAGGCAATGCTTCTTATTTCTGTTACAGGAGCCACAGTTACACTCTGGATGAAATAAAGTGCTGATGACAATAGGTGAAAATATACAATGATTAGTCAAATATTTATGCATAATTAGTGACTATGAAATTACTCTATTGACATATATCTTTATATTTTAAAATCTAAATTTAAAATACACCATCACTCAAAATATATATTGAGAAATTTATATATGATAAATAATTGATGGAGACTTTGAGTGATTAACAGTATAAGAATTTACATCTCTGACTCCCAGAAGCTTATAATTTCATAAACCAAGGGTGTGTATAAAGGGGGAGGGTATGTAAGATAGTCTTAAATTTATAAGGAGCCTGAGAAATTATGTGGGAAGCTTCAGCATTCAGAGAGGAGAGAAAGCAGAACCCTAACCTCCACAAAAGAATAGCCACATTGAACAAAAACCAAACAAAACAAAAGAAAAAAAAACTGACAGAGATTGCTAATCTTCTAGCCCAATATTCTGTTAGTAACAGACCCCTCAACTTTAACTGCTTTATAAAGTCTACTTTGCTGTCAAGTGTGGCCACAAGACCGAGTTCTGCCTGATGAGATGGAAACAGACGTGTCATGTGACAACTTCCGGAAAACCTCTTAAAAGACAGCTGACATGTTCCCTTTGTTTCTTTCTCTTCCCCTTTCTCCTTTCTGCTGGTTTGAATGCAGACTGATGGCTGGAATTTGAGCAGCTATGGTGATTCATGAGACAGCACACTAGGGTTGGCAAAGCATCAAGCTAGGAGTCCTAGTGATTGTTATATCAGCCCTGAACTGCTTATTTTCAGATTATGTTCATCAGAGAGAGACAGACCACTCTCTTATGTAAGAAATGTTTACGGTTTCTGTCCTTTGCAGCTGAACTTAATGGTAACTGATAGAAACTTTTATTATGAATGCTGACCCCAGCCACTGTTCTACTAAAAAGATTTCATTGTATAAAGCAGATATAACTGTAGCTAACATTATATGACTACACTTTAAAAATGTATTATTTTTATGCATCCAAATAAAATTAGCACTCACAAGCTGTCACTTTGGGAGGAAATATTATTATTCCAATTGGACTGCTACCAGTCAAATCAGTGTTAGAGATTTTCCTTTGGAACTGCATTTAAATGATTTCCATAGTCACCTTATTCTAAATTAGATCCCTGTGGTAGACATTTCTTGGGTTATTTTTACTTCTAAGTATTTGATATTCTTACTTTCTTTTTTGAAAATTCTCTATCTTATGAGTTTGGGTAACTCCCTCTGCCCTCTCCCGTCTTCTGTCAGGATTTGTTTTCCCCTGAATCACTTTTTTTCTTGCTAGATTACCTATTTATTATAAAGGGCTATTAAAGGATACGAATCAACAGCTAGATGAAGAGATACACGGAGGGAAGGAATTCTGTCTTCCTGTAGTGTGGGGTCTGGCACGGAGAAATGTGCAAGTGTTCTGGTTCCCCAACAGGGAAGCTCTCCTGAATAAAGCTCTCCTTGCATCACTTATTAACATTACCCCATATCTTCCTCTAGAAGGGAAGCTCCATGAAGGGAGGGACGATATCTTATTGTCTTGCTCAACCCCAGGGCCTAGTGCATAACTGAGCCTGTCAGATCGTAGGTGTTCAGCAATTATCATTCAGTCAATAAATGTTAAGTCAGAACTTGCTTTTCACCATAGATGTTGAAGAGTCTAGGTACTTGCTTCACTGGCCCCTGGGCACCTAGAATATGGACACATAACCTGCCATCAGCCAAAGGCACCTGGCTCTGCCTCTCACTGGAGAGGAACAATGGAGCATCCATTCGGGAGTAGTGCGAGCAGCGGCAACATCCAATTTCTAGGTACAGCAGTCCTTACAGTGGCCTTTGGAAGGACTAGCATTATCCAATATGGGAGAAGGAGTGGCGATGCAAGCTTGGCATCCAGGAAGGTTTGTGATAAAGTAGCATGGGTTGGAGTATGGCTGCCCACACTCCAAGCCTCCTTCTCCACTCTTCCCAGGGATGCCATGAGCTTCCCCGTATCCTTACAATGAATTATTTTTGGGTGACCTTATCATAGAGGCCCTCCCTGATGATTCTACATAAACAGCACCCTCTAACATTGCCTGTCCTCATCACTCAAACCTAGTGAGAAAAGGCTTGAGAGTTTGAAATGTGCCTTCCGGAATTTGGAGAACATAATGTGTGACATACATTCAAAAAGTCAAAGGTGGGCTTCCCTGGTGGCGCAGTGGTTGAGAGTCCGCCTGCCGATGCAGGGGACACGGGTTCGTGCCCCGGTCCGGGAAGATCCCACATGCCGCGGAGCGGCTGGGCCCGTGAGCCATGGCCACTGAGCCTGTGCGTCTAGAGTCCGTGCTCCGCAACGGGAGAGTCCACAACAGTGAGAGGCCCACATACGGAAAAAAAAAAAAAAAAAAGTCAAAGGTGAGAGTCAAGTTACTGTCATGTAAGTTAGCAGGGCAGAGGGAGAGAGGGCTGAGGTCTGCCTTTGGGACTTAAGTGAACAACCACAGGCAACATTCAAAGGATGTGTTAAGTGCTTCTCACGGACTAGATGTGGGCCACTAACCCAAGAGAGCCAGAGTGGGGTCATGTTAGCCTCTATATATTAGGGCCACCCCACCTGGTGTGTGATGGAACCTGAGGGGAAGGACACAGGGGAAGACGGAAGGGCAAGCCCGAGAAAAACACAATGAACTGCTTGCATGTTGGGGTTATAATTCAGTGTATCCCCTGCTGGGATCTCTTAAGAATCCAAGACAATTCTCGAGAGAGTCAGACACCTGCCAGATTATGAGAAGTCATCCTATTAAAGGACTCGAACGTAACTCTGATTGGGTTAGCAAGAATAGAGGAGGGGGAGTGGAGAAGCCAGCGGGCAAGGAGAGGGCAGCCATCTTCCTCCCCTCTCTCCCAGCCTTCTCTCTGCAAGTCATCAGCCTGCAGCCATTCTCAACAGGGCCCAGGGAAAAGGGCTCAACCTTACATCAGATGAAACGGATGGAACCAGGAACCATCCTGCTTTCTGAACTGGGACTATGTTAATGTCCTGAAGGGATTGCAGAACTTCTACTAACAATTGCCTTTTACCACTTACTGCCCAGGTTTGTATCTAGGTTTAAAAGAACAGGGAGGAAAAACAAGGCTGCTTTTATGATCATTCCTTGTTAGTCTTGTTTGTTCAAATGGTCAGTTACTTTTAAATATCAGGGGATGGTAAGCAAACAATGCAGCAGGTGATACTTCTTCCTCACCTTGGTCATCTTCCCCTCTTTATCTCAGGGATCATTGTTGTCATTTTGCTCTGATTTCTCCCATCAAATGAAAACACAAATGGGAAAAGAATTTGAAAAAGAATAGATACATGTCTATGTATAACCGAATCACTTTGCTGTACACCTGAAACTAACACAACATTGTAAATCAACCATACTCCAATATAAAATAAAAATTAAAAGAAACCACACAGTAAACAAACATTTTTAAAATGGAATACTTTTAACTGTGTTATTAGTGGCTAAAACTGTTGCTCTTTCTGGAATAATTACCACTTCAAAGAGATTCCCTGGAAAGCAATATTAATAAAAAGTAATCCATCAATGTTGAAATTTTAACAAAGGAGAGAAGGCATTCTATATATGGTACCTTTCCACCATACCTGGTAGAAAATTTAATATATGATCTGAGCATATCAGGCACTTAGTTATTTGTTGAATGAATAAATGATAAATAAATTGCTCGTCTACAAATGGCCCGGTTGGTAGATGCAATGCAAATGCAAACTTCTGAGATGCGAAGGAAATTGGTGGACAGTATGAAGCAAATCACTTTTACAGGGTAAGTGGTGTGGAAGGAAGGAGCAGATGTTTGATTCTAGGAGCAAAATCAACAAATTCATGCTTGGAGAACCAATACTAATCATGAGAAATCAGCCAGCCAACATTGTAAAACGGTTGCTTTGGGGGGATTAATAGTTAAACTAACAAAGCACTATCTTTCAGAAAAGAGAAAATCTGTTTATTCTAAATAAATTAATTCAAGTATTAGGGAAAGATCAATTTCTCAATAATTATTTATTGAAAGCCCATGAAGTGATTAATACCATGGAGAATGACATGGAATCTAAAAATCCCTCGGTACTGTATTGATTACTTGTAATTTTAATGTCAATGATTCACAAACATTTTCCATATTTCTCCTAATCAATTGCATTTTTGGCTGTCTCATAGGTATCATAGCATTAGAGATGGAAGGGATCTTTAAGAATGTTTCACTAATACTCAGCCCAAATTTTCCAAAATGTAATTCTTTATATGCTGGACATGTATCCTTACCGTAAGCCACATGCTTGATAATTTCTTTATTGGAAAATAGGTTACACTTGGTGGTGACCTAGTATAAATAGCAAATGACTGTTGCAAATATTATTTACATAGTTCATGTGTCTTCACATGGTATTATATACCTTTTTATTGTCTATATTTCTGCATTTTCACTTTGTTGGTACAGAACTGTTATATTCATTCTATAAGTGCCTTAAAGTTTGGTGGCTATTTTCTCTTCACTCAGCTCAATGTCATTTCCTGAAGAAAATTTTCCCTGACCATCCAGAGGTAGGGACCCCTGCTACATACCCTATACTTCTAGAAATATACTTACTATAACTATATATATTACTATATAACTATAATGAGTGAAAATTATAAAATTTGTGTTTAATATCTAGCTCTGCACTGCAGTGTAAGCTCATCAAGAGCAGAGAATATTCACTCTGGTGTTCCCAGCATCAATTATAGCAGGTACACAAAGTAGGTATACCTAGGATGTTGCCTGGCGCATATGAGATGCCCAATAAATGACTGCATGAATGATTGCAACAAATAATAATTGAGAACATATTTTGTTATTCCCTTAACTGTGCAAATTATAAAATAGCCATAGTTCGATTTGGGGCCATTTTTCTTGGCCAACCTACTCTTCTATCTCATCTGAGAGTGCCAATTTCATACTTCAAGCCCCTTAAGAATAAGTTTCCTTTATTCATTCAATAAGTATTTGTTTTCATCTATGTGTGAAGCTGAACTTATCTTCTGAATTTTACATTCCTTTGTTAACTTGCTACCTGCCATCTAATCAAATAATTCTAAATTGACTTGGAAGTGCCCTTAAAGACTATATTGTACAAAATATTTTATAATAAAGCATTTTCTTTAGTAACACATCTCAGAATTAGTTGTCTGATACTCTTTGAACACTTTTAATCACCCTAAAGCAACTCACTTCTTTGCAAGGAAGCCCAGTGGTTTGCTGTACCTATTAAATTACTGGAAACTTCCTTGTGCTGACCTGGACCCTTCCATAATATAAAGTCTCCTCTGGCTGCTGGTGTTGTACTCTAAACAAAACCCTCAACTTTTGTAAGATGGACTTTTCTGTAACAGCAGAAAGCTCTTATGCCTTCTCAAATAAATTTAAACATTCATGGCTTCTTCACCAGTTCATCACTGAAGTTCTGATCAGATGTTTTGCCTTACTTATCATTTATATTTTATTAACTCTTTAAAAATGTGGTGGCCAAAGCAAGTACAGTATTCCCCAGATGGCAAATTTATTGCTTTGAAAAGTGGGAATGTTGCCACGTATGAACTTCATAAGGATCCCAAGATTCAATATTAACTGACTGGCAGTTTGTCCTAAGATAACAGGGCATGATAAATGCACTATTTCCATTAGACTGTGCCCAGTGCCTTAGAAAACATGAAGAGCCCAATAATTGGCAGAGGCAGTTATATTTTATCATTTCATTTCCCTTCACAAATGTCAATGATAATGAACAAATCAAACGTTGCTTTGGTTTCATCTAATTGTCTGCTTAACCTTCTCCACCTTGACAGGCTGGCAATACAAAAGAATACAGTTGTTTATGCTAAGGATTCTTAAACAAATGGTCAACAAATTTATTCAAACAATGCCTTCCAGAAAAATAGAATCATGATACAAGAGAAATAATATAGATGGCAAAAAAGAGTATTTATATCTTCTACTTCAGTGTGAGTATCAAATATGGTAGAAGTTATCTCAGCATGTCCCTGGATCTGGATTCTTAATCAGATAATCTCCCATGAAACATAATTCTACCACGAGACAATAAGATAAATCTGTCTCTAACAAATAATTCTATGTTTGACTTTTTAAAATTATCACAGTTTTGGAAAACACAGACGATAACATATCAATGCATAAAAAATATAAAGAATATGTAGAAAATGGGAATTATGTCCAAGAACACCATATGAATGAGGTTTGCTGTTGGTATCATTCTAGTCTATTGTACGTAAAACCTTCAATGGAAGTTGCATAAATCATTTTTGAGAAGAAGGTGGTATAAATTTTAAAAAGTACTGTTGAAATATTCACTTTCTTTTTTCAACTATTCACTCAACAGCATGTTTTGTGTGTAGGAAATATACAAAGCTATTGAGTTGTCAATGGTGAAAAATCCCGTGCTGTCATGCTTCCTTGAGGAGGTGGCATTAGAGACAAAATATGTAAGATGTAGGGATCCATACTACTAAATACTGATTTACACTACTCAGACTCTCTCCTTAATATCTGACAATTTTCAACACTTTAGGTCCATGATGTACATTTTCTCTAAATATCCCAGAAATTACTTTAGTTACAGAAAATGGCTGTTTGAGAGAAATTTTTCACATTTCTGTCTCCCTTTTTTTAATCCTCCAATTAAGATAGAGTCTAGTTTGGATTTCCTTTCTAAAACTAATGTCTCAGAGCTCTTAATAACCTTTTATTTTGCTTGAATAAAGCAGCATATAAACCTTTACTATTCCTGCAGTTTGGGAGAAGATAACTGGATATATTGATACAGTAGACAGAGGAAAAAAAAACAGTTAATTCCTATTTACTACTCAAAACAGAGAACCAGAGTTTCAATTGAGATACTACCTTAAAAAGAAGGAAAACTGTCAACTCTCATTACTCGGGTGGGGTGTTTACTCTGAATCTGAGGGAGTGAAAGAAGCCCTTTGCAGTGCCTGCTGACTCAGACCAGTTTTCCCGCTGCTGCTAAAAAGGCAGGGTTGCCTAATTGAGAAAGCTTAATGGTCAGCCATGGCATTGAAGCAGACACTGGTGCTTAACCACTTTTTCATGCTCCAGTAAGTAAACTTTTAATGGACAGATAACACCATCTTAATCTCTGATACTACTTCATGGAAAAACGATACAACCAGTCCCAAGGAAGGAGACATTTAAAATAACAATGATAATAAGTGAGGTTAAAAAGTTTAAAGCCAGCTGACTGCGTATCTGGCTTTGAGTTTAGCATTAATTTACAGGTAGGAATGAGTCTTTGAATAAACTTTTATCCTTTCAGAAGCAAGAGCTATTAAAGAGTTGGATAGACAGAAATGAAAGGTCTTTATATGTGTGAAATACACAAGATTAGATGAAATGCCAGACTAGCCTTTGCTGTTACCACCAGGGGGACACCTTCTGTGGACAGAGACGTAAAGAAAGTGAAGGCTTTTTAAATCCATATTCCTCCTCTCTCATCTCCCCCAAACACACCGAGAAAGCTGGTTAAAGACTGTAAATGACAGGGAATTGCCATGAGACAGAATTAAGGAGATTCGGGTCATCGAAATGCTCTTAGGATTGACACTTGCCATCTCATTTCATAAATGTGCAGGCAAATTCTCTTGAAACAGAATTCACAAACTGCTCACTCTCAAGTAGTTTCTTTTTATTTTTTTCTTGAGAGCCTGCTCAGCACGTGGAAAGAATGAGCATGTCCCCTTTTAACGGTCAAAAGGGAAGTCTCATCTGACAGTGTACTTTTGAACAAAACCAACTTTTTTTTTTTTTTTTTTTTTTAAGTAAAGTGACCAAAGGCTGGCTGGGGGTGGGGGAGTGTGAAGGGGGAAGAGGAAAAGCAAAGCAAAGATTTTTGCACTAAGCCGTTCATTTCCTCATTCATATTTTGTCTTCCTCTCCTACCCCAAATCATCTTTACTCGTAAAGGTTACTTAAGTTCACAGGGGGTCTTTCCTGGTGTCATTTTAGTATCAGATAGCATTTGATTTCTTTACTCAAATGAGATTTGTCAGGACTGTATTAGAATTAGATACTCTGTGAAGATATTAGAATTCTTAATATCTTCACAGAGTATCTCCTCATTGTAACATTTCAGTGAAAGCGGAGAGAGGATACACAGTGCTCTGTGACTGAGCCTTCCATCTGCATGGGGGTAGATTGCAGTGCTGTAGGAGACTGTGGCTCTGTGACAGAGGAAAGAATCTTGGGTTTGAAAGGAGAAGATCCATGTTAGATAATCATAATTATAGTAACAGTAATACTCTAACGAGGATAATTATCATTGATTGGGTGCTTACTCTGAATCAGGAACAACATTAAGTGCTTTGCAAACATCTGTAGCTGCTGCATCAACCTAGGAGGTTATCAGGATCCCTGTTTCACAGATAGGACACTGAGGCTTAGAAAACTAAAGAGACCAGCCTATGGGGACACATTGCTGGTAATTTACAACAGACACTGAGTTAGAAATCAGGTCTATCTGCTCAGTTTCACCATCTGTAAAACAAAAGTATAATGTACCTCAAATTTTGCTGTGCATAAATGGGATTACATGAGCCTTGTAAACCAAAAATAAATATATATGCAAAAGTATTTGTGTTGGAACTTCCCTGGCGGCCCAGTGGTTATGACCCCGTACTTCAAATCCAGGAGGCGTGGGTTCAATCTCTGGTCGGGGACTAAGATCCCACATGCTACGGTGGCGTGGCCAAAAAAACAAAAGTATTTGTGTTAAGGTCAGCATGACATATAGACCAGGTGCCAAATGGGAAACAGAGACCTCATAAGGTGGGTTACAGGGCCGAGGAAAGTAGGGACAACTTGCCCTCCCAAGGTTATGGTTCTATGCCTTTTCATGAACCTAAAAGTCTTTTCTCACTTTTCTTACATTGTGTAAGATGCCAGAGCAGCCTTTTCTACTCTGGTGGGAAGAGGACTGTGGCATATTGTTGGAAGGGGGATTGGGGAAGAGATTCAGTTTCACTGTGAGATTAGAACACTTTGGTTGAAGAAGGAGAGGGGCTAGAAGAAAGCTAGAGGGCAGAAGAATAGACAGACTCAGTTCTCTTTCTTGAGGCAGATGCAGTACTTAATTCTTAGGCTTCTGCTTTAACAAGGGTCATCACGTGGCTTCCTGACAACTTTCCATGTGGTTGGTCTCAGGTTCGGGAAAGGATCAGAACGCTGGTTGGCAAGATCCTTTCATAGGAACAACCCCCAAACTTGAGCCAACAAAACATTTTTCTAAATTACCAAGAAGCCAATATGGTATCACCTTATTACAAAGGCGGTCCTCAGATTTTACAGCCCAATGTGAAGCTAGGAAACTCACTCATCTTCACATGATGGCCATTTCTTCAAACATTTTTAAAAATTAATTTATAGTGGCAAAATACACATAACATAAAACTTCCCATCTTAACCATTTCTGATGCATCGTTAGTTCATTAGGTATTAAGGATATTCATATTATTGTGCAAACATCACCATCATCCATCTCCAGAACTCATTTGCAACAGCATGGATGAAACTGGAGGACATTATGCTAAGTGAAATAAGCCAGACACAGACAGACAAATACTGTATGATCTCAGTTATGTGTAGAATCTAAAAAAACCAAAACCAAAACCAAGCAAAACAAAAACATCAAACTCGTAGGAAAAAAGATCAGACTGATGATTACCAGAAGCAGAGGAAGCCAGGAGGGGGAATTGGAGGAAGGCAGTCAAAAGGTACTACAAACTTCCAGCTTTAAGGTAAATAAACACCAGGGATGTAATGTATAACATGATGACTGTAGCTAACACTGATATATGATATATAGGAACGTTACTAAGGCAATAAATCCTAAGAGTTCTCATTACACAGAGAAAAATTTTTTCTTTTTTCTTTTCTTCTTTCTTTTCTTTTTGTTGTATCTATACGAGATGATGGAATGTAGCTGAACCTATTGTGATAATCATTTCACAATATGTATATATCAAACCATCATGATGTACGCCTTGAACTTATATAGTCATGTATGCCAACTATTTCTCAATAAAACTGAAACAAAACAAAGAAAAGCTGAATTCACGGTAACAGGTCTGAGAGTTACCAGAGGTCTGAGAGAGGGGCAAATATAGAGATTTAAAAAAATAATAAAGAAAAAAGAAAGTAGAATGGTGGCTACCAGGGGCTGGGGAAGGGGGGACGTGATGATATGCTTCTAACATTTTACATTGTGCCATTAAACCTGTGTTAAAAACAAACACAAAAATCTGTTTCTTCCTCTCCTATCAAGACACATTCATGAGAGCTTTGATGACATTAAATATGTATAAGTTTTTCTTTCACCAAGAAACTAGTGAAAGTGTGTGGATATTTTACTCATATCCAGGGAAAATATGCAACATTTTAACATCATAAATCACTTGGAATGTTTATTATGTATGAGGGCAGATGCAATGTACTTGACTTTGAAATATGTGGCTCATTGGAAAGCATGGAGAGATGGGTTTCTTGTTATTGTTTTAACCTTCAATTATTGATTTGGACTCTAAATAGAAACTTCAGTATTTCAGAAGGTAATAAACACAGAATAATTTTTGTTGTGTAGTTTTCAGATCTTCATTTACTCTTTTCATATCCTCTGTTTGTTTTTCTGAAACTGCCACTCATACATGGAATACATAAACTGTGCTTCTTTTTATAAACACAAATATATTAATTTATTCAAGACTGATTAGAACTTCCTAGATACCTAGCATTCCAATAACTGTTGAGGAAACAAAGATGAGTATCTTTTAAGTATTTAATGAAACTTTAATAAATGAAAAATGCTGTGTATATGCTGAAAGTGTGAAATTGCATATAACATGATAATATTTTGAGATGATTTGCGGGAAATGGGAAGAATCATGGATTCACAACTATCTATTCATATAACCAGGGATGTCCAAGAATAAAGCTTGAAATGAAAGACTTGTAAGTTTAGCAAAGATATTGAACACAAGGTATTAGTAATATCAATGAAAAGAAGCAAAAATTACTGTATAAAGCACAGTAGAGCTTTATGATGACTGACATCTAGTTGGAACATATGAACACAGATGCTGATCGCATTATAGAGAAACATCTGTTATACTAGATTCAAAATAAGAATATTTACAGGTCAGGAACAATGGGGAATCGATAAGCAATCTTTTCTCATATCTGAACTTGAAAACACTGCTATTCACTATACTTCCTACCAAATTTATATTTCTTTAATATAAGAATGTGAAAATAAAAAGCTGCTTGATAAAATACAGAATTTATATTCTGCATTTGTAAGGCCCAAAGACAAACTAACACAAAAGAGGTTCTCTCCATATCAAAAAGGATAATACATAACATCTGTGTTTCTCCTGTACATAAAATTCAACCGTTGTGAGGGACCTTTGGTGATCATCCAATTCAAGCTCTTATATCATGGTAGAAGAAGCTTAGATCCAGAAAATGAAAATAAATTTACCAAGATCACAGAACTGGTGAGTTGGAGAACCTAGCCTAGACCCCAGTTCTTCTGCCATCATCATCCAGTGATTTTTCCCATATTAGTTATGCCAGTGGACAGGCATTGGTACCTATATACTGCATTTGTAATGGGGTTTCCTTCTTTATTTTCTTTCTCCCAACTTTTTTTTTTTTTAATTGATACTTTTTCCCTTTTTGCAGCTTTGAGGAACGTGAGGTCAGACTCAATCTACCCAAATGTGTCTTCTCCCTTCTGCAGGCCTCTGCAATCACTACAATCAAATATTTGAATCATTTGGCCCAAGTTCTAATAACACAGAAACCTGACAGGTCTGCTGTCCCACTGCCTTTTGATGATATACCCATTTTCCTTGTTATTTCTTTTAGGTACCTGGGTATTTTTTTCCTCAATCCAATAGCTCTTTTGAAAAATGTTTTTACTGCATACACTAAAAATAAACCCCAGGTTCCAAAGAGGAAACACAAGTGTGAGAAATTGTTTTGAGATTAAATACATTATAAATATGTAAAGCCAAATGGGATCTAGAGGTTATTTAGTTTCATCTTTCCTTTGGCTGATGTTCAAGAAAGTTCATGTCACGCATTCATGAATGTAATTTGTGTCAGCCATTGGCAGAGCTGGGATCAGCGGCAAGAATTTTTGTCTTTCTGTCTGATGATTTTTGTTGTATTGTCTATGGAAAATGCAGAGGGAAATACACGGGGAAACAATGAAAGGGAACTATTTGTCATATATCATGGTTTTATGTTTTCTCACCCATCATCTCATTTGGCCATCCCTCCCCCACCAAACCCAGTGAAGCCTATATTACTATTTTTCATTTACAAATGAAGAACTGAAGCTAACACTTGAGTGAGAAGTCATACTGCTGGGAGACGAATTTGATACTAGATTTGTCTGTTTACCTTTAACATAAGCACCATGTTAAATAAAGTGAAGATAAAGTTGAAAAGCTATATATCAGTTGATACACAATTTTATGATTGTTCATAGCCACAATCTCTTTAATGGTCATGAAATAAATAATGCCATTTTGCATGGTGATTATCTGAGTCATAAGACATGGTGGATAAAGCATAAATTTTAGTGTCAGGCAGACATATATTCAAATTCTGGCTTGTCTGCCTAGATAGAATGTAGTAGCTCAACAAACGAGAGTCATAATAATAATTTTTGTAATTATTCTCTTTGTGTCTGAAAGTAAAGTGTCTTCTGAGGAACAACGCAGCCTATGTTAAAAATTTAGGAGAAAAGAGAAGGGTCCAAGTCCAGGACAAATTCTTAAAGCATGTTTTTATTTCTTTTCCAATTATACTTCCTTATTTTTCATCAGATGACAATGACTAGGACAATTTATGTAAAAATGATAAGCAATATCAAGAACAAAGAGTGGGCCTAGGAACAAATCACAGATGTATCAGCAGAAAAAAAACCCAACATGTACAACGAGAGCCTTGTTACAAGTCTATGACTCCATTGTTTCATGTAACTTTTGACTATAAACTTTACAGCAAGAAGGGATTCCAGTGGTTACCAAGTCCAGCTACCTCACCCCATAGAGGAAACAGAGGTCTGGAGAAGATTAGTGACTTGCTAATTATTCGCTTTGTGACAAAATTGGAATTTGGAGCCAGGACATAGAATTCTGAATGTAATAGTTTTCCTTTTAATCTCCAAGCCTTGAAACTGGTGCCTGTTTATAAAGACTTACCTCCTTTGTTGTTAGGGTTAACCTTTGTCATAATGGACTGTCAGTGATTCTTCAGTTGTTAGGTGTCAGAAATTATTTGGTCCTCAAAGAGTATCATTTTATCTTTTTTTTTTTTTAAAAAATAAAGCAATCCCACTCAGCAGTACATTTGAAGAATTCTGGGGAAAACTCTTCTAACAGTTATGAGGCACTCACTGCTTATTCATTATCATGTTTTTCCTCATTGGCAGGAAACACTTTAACTCTAATAAATGGAAAAAATACAAAGCCTAAGTCAAATTTTAGGTTCTATTTAATTTTTTAGATGTTATCTAAATGGGATACCACATTGCTCTAAATAAACAGATGCTGTGACTAGAAATGCTTGGTATTTCACATGTGCACATTGGTAAACTGAGGCAAGTTTCCAGATCCAAATGGAGGTATTACCCAAGCTGTGTTTGGTTTTGTCTGATTAAAACCCATTTTTCAAAATATTGCCCAAAAGGATTTCAGAACTGCCTGAACACAGAAAATACTGCTCATGACAAGTACTTCAAAATGTGGATGAAGATCTGGATAACCCTGCTAAAAATGCTAATGGAAGCTTTTCATTACCACCATGGTTGTTTTTGCCCTTTATAACCAGATAAACCAGTGCTTGATTTTTGAAGTTATTCTCAGAATATTTTTGAATATTGGAAGACAAAATAATTAAAAGGAAAATATTCATCTAAAAGAGAGATATTTCAATCACCCTCTCTTCCATGTAAGTCCTCTCATGTTGAGGCTGGTAAGGTTGATAGCTTTTGAGATTGGTGAGTTTGGGCAGCCTTACAATAACCAGACTGTATATTCTGGACTTAACCACCCAAGTCCACACATCATGTGAATGAGTAATGCTACAAAAATATGTTTATAAGTTAGTCAGGTGGACCTTAGAATGTAAATAACAAATAAGATTTTTAAAATTAGCTCAACAGGTTGGAGCTAAATGAGGAATAGACCTCCTGCTGGGGGCGTGTGGAAGACAAGAGACAAACATAACTCCTTACCATACATTTTCTTCTAGTTCTTCATCCAATGAGAATGATTTTGACTTATTTATTTCATTATTCAATAAACATTTATGGACTACACCCATCGTATGTTAGATACTGTGCCTTCATATGTAAAGTCCTTCATGTGTAAAGATGAGTAAGATAAGTCTGTGTCCCCAAGTTGCTTAGAGTCAAATGAGGAGGCAGAAAAATACACCTTGACAATACTAAGTATTATCACGAGACATATGCAGAGTGCAGCAGGAACACAAAGGGAGGATACAAATCAGAATCGGATAATGAGGAGGGAAGCATCACAGAGAGAATGGTTCTTGTATTGAGTCTTAAAGCAAGTGCAGGGTTTGTTAAGTGAAAAGAGGGGAAAAAAAACACTGAAGAAAGACGGCAATGAACACGTGAGAAAATGGAGATCTGAGCCACTCTTGACTATTTCAGTGAAACATAAGTAGTCTGGTGAAGCCGGGACAAAGAACATTTATTGGGAGATAGAGAGGGCCAAGCTTAGGAATGTACGCAGGGCTACAATTTCAAAGGTCTTTGGTCCCAAGCTAATGAATTTGGATTTTATCCTGGAAGTTACAGGGATTCATTAAAAGATTTTACATATGTGTATGCCAGATCAAGATTGTGTTTAACAAGATCACTCTGGCAACCAAGTGGAGGATAGTTGGGAGTGGCCAGGATGGGGGAAGGGCATCTCTTAGCGTGCTGTTGCAATAACTCATGTAATAAGCTATAAAAGGCAGTAATGGATATGAGAGACTTCAGGGGGTACGAACTAAAAGATTCAGGGACTGATTTGTTGTGGTGGGGAGACAGCAAGCCAAAGAAAGGAGTCTAAGCTGACTTCTTGGTTTAAGGTTAATCAAAGTGTTATATAAACCAGAAACACTGGTGAGGTGGGTAGTAGCAAGATGAATTTAATTTGAAACATATTAGGTTTAAGTAAGAGGATCTGTGGAAATAGGTTGAATAGACAGTTGAATGTATGGATGGGAGGGTGGACAGTAAATATTAGTAACGGGAAACTAGAGTCAAAGATAAAAGTGATGGTAAAATAGTAGCTGGTTCCTCTAAATTTGTTCAGACACTTTGCATAAGTAAATTACATTCGAATGTATGAAACCTTTTTAATAAGAGAACGTTGAATCAGTCAGTACTCTTTGAGGAACTCTGGAGATTGGAAAAGGAGCCATGAAAGTACAAATAAGCAAACAGAGTTTCAATGTTCAAAGTCAAGTCAGACTAACCTCATGACAGTGAGGGATATTAAACTAACTGAAGAGAAAAATGCTGTTGGTACATGATTTCTGACCTTCATCAGGATGTTTTGCATAACTACACAGAAGCACTTTGGACCAAATGGAAGAATATGGACTGCCTGATAATGCGTTTAGGTGGAGTCCTTACTAAATAACGGTGCTCAAAGATTGCTGACACAGGCTGCATGGAAAGTGACTGATGTGTTGCATGGCACTGTCCTTGCCTTTGGCTAAGTACTTTGTCAGAGTATAGGATAAAGATATAAAAGCCATTCTCACTACATTTGCAATAGATGTCAAAGTTGAAAAATGAAAACAGACTGGATGGCATTCAGGATCCACAGACGTCTTAATAGATGCAATTTAAAAAGAGTGGGTCTCAATGTCCTGCACCCGGAGCCCTCAAAATCACCTGCAAGTACTTTTGGACTGAGCTGTGGCTCTCAACCCCATCAACACATCAAATAAATAAATAAATAAATGGAAAAACACATTCAAAGGTGAGTTTTCAGACATTAAATTAAGTAGGAATTCACACACATGTCATAAGGGGACCCACTAAGAAATTGGAGCCATAAAGTTTGAGACAAATATAATAACTGCTGGTCTTCAGAGACTTCAAGTGATGTCAGTCGGAATGGGAATCACGTTCTATGTGATCATAAGAACTAGAAATAGATAAAAAAGTTATCTTTCTCCATTAATTTCTATGAAGAACTTGCCCATAGTAGAGTGAGGAATAGCGTTGGCTCTGGAACCAGATTTGTCCAGCTCTACTATTTATTATTTGTGTGACCTTAGGCAGGTTTACTTAGTCCTTCCCTATATCATTTTCCTCACCTGAAAATGAGAATAAGAGGATCCAGCTTATAAGGTTATTGTCAGGATTTAATGAGTTAATGTATGTAAAAGCACTGAGGAAAGTGCCTGATGCGTAGAAATTGCTTTATGTGTTAGCTACTATTGTTGGTAGTAGTTACAGGCGCATAGAGGGTAACCATCCCCTCACACTGCCCCGTCAAAGGAAATATTAAGTAGAAGAAGAGGTGTAGAGAGGCACTCTTTGAGCACCTTTTAAGAATTTCCGGATCATTTGTAAGCCAGTGTCTAGAAGTTGGTGACAGTTCCCAAGCATTCTGATTGCTAACTCACCCACGTAACTCCCGTCAGAGTGTATGGGAAGAAGCTGCAAGCAATAGCTGCCACCCTAGGACCCAGGACAACTTTCTGCTTGGGTACCTGGCAAGGTTAGGTACTTCTTTCATTTCTGAACTCATCTTCTTGCCTTCATACCTTACATATTTAGTTTTCCACACGTGTTTCTGGCCTCTGTGTCAATGGCAATTCAGAATCTGTTTTTCTGGTCCTCTGTCCTTGACTCTGATCCCAAGTCCTTACTAGAGAAGGAAAGGGCACCAAGAACCTTTTACTTTTAAAAATTCCCAGGCATAAACTTAAGTCCGTAGAACCACAAGCACACAGCAAATATTAGGTTTTCATGGAAAATGAAAAACAGGCTTCTTTGCATCTACTGGGGTTAAGAACAACCCTGCTATTTTGGTAGCTGCTAAATCAGCGTGACACTGCTTTTGAATTGCAGTTTGGAGCTCCACACACCACTGAGTTATCTACCCAGTAATCGAACTAAAATGCCTGGGTCAGATCTTAGAATCATATCCATCCATCGTCTACTCCACGCTATCCCTGAACCATACCTTTCTCCTGCACTGCTATTCCCCATACTGAGTTCCATAGAAGGCTGGTGTCACAAGATATTATCTGCTTGAAAAGATAAAATCTATAGACATATAACTGAGAAGCACTGCATATGATCAACAGTGCTTAGGTATTCCCAAAGCAAATTAGCTTCTTAAAAGAACTCCTTTAGTAAGAACCAGTTTACCTGGGTTTAACCCTGTAGTCCCTAGTTTATTCTCTCATGGAATTACTTTTAGTTTATAGCCCATTAATACTCAGTTCACTAGTATTTGGTGAAAGAGTTTGGTAGCTACTAATTTTGGCTGATTTTCTTTGAACACCTACTCAGTACTAATTTATTGTTGAAAACAGCCCTTTAATTAGGGCGAGCATATGTCCCAGTTTGCCTGGGACATTCCCAGTTCACTGCTGTTGATCCAGTGTGATTATAATTCTTCCTCCATTTACTCTCAAAAATGCTCTGATTCTGATGACCAATTATGTAGACACTCGACCTGTAAGGTGTCTATTATTATCATCTGCTTGCTTGCTTTATTTATTTATTTACTGCCTTTCTACAATTTATCCTCCCTACTGCAGCTGGAATTAAGTGTTAAAAATGTAAGTTAGTTCATTTCATGTCTCAGTTCATAATCCTTCAGTAGATTCCTAGCACTCTTGGAATTAAAGTCCCCTAACCGAGTCTTCCAAGTCTATGGGCTTCAAAGACCTAATGAATTAGCTGCTACCTATATCTCTGATGTCATTTTTATCACTCTCCTACTTTTTTTTTTTGCGGAACGCAGGCCTCTCACTGTTGTGGCCTCTCCCATTGTGGAGCACAGGCTCTGGATGTGCAGGCTCAGTGGCCATGGCTAACGGGCCCAGCCACTCCGCAGCATGTGGGATCATCCCATGTGTGGATCATCCCGGACCGGGGCACGAACCCGTGTCCCCTGCATCGGCAGGCGGACTCTCAACCGCTGCGCCACCAGGGAAGCCCTCTCCTACTTTTTATAGAGCCTCACTAGGCTTCTTATTGTTCCTAGAACAGATCACGTATGCTCCTACCTCAATGCCTTTATACTTGCTAGTTTTTCCCTCTGTCTGGAAATCTTCTCCCCAGTTATTCACCTGACTTGTTTCCTCACTGCATTTAGCTTTCTGCTCAAATTTCATTTCCTTTGACCCCCCCATCTAAAAGCACTTTCCCCCCCTTTCTCTGTCTCCTTATCCTGCTGTGCTTTTTGTTTGTGTTTATATTGTCTGAGTTATAACTCTAATACCGCAGTTACATTAGCACTCCAGTACCTCCATTGGAGTGTGTATATCCTCTTTGTATACCATTTCTATAATGTTCAGTTCTTCAACATATTAGCAAAACAGTTAAAAATAAATGCTCACCCTTGCTCACTTTAGAACACTGACATTTTAAAATAATTTGCCAATTTCATTAATCTCCCTCAGTTCTAGGTATTTTGATTGGCACGTGCTCTCTTTTGACTGGCATGCAGTGTTCTGAAACATATGGATTAAATCTACCTTTCTTGTTTCCTTGTTTTTCAAAATTGATCTGTAATCGAACCAGAAACACTTAAAAGCAGAGACTTTCTAGACACCACACAGTACAGACTCCTAGGAAGACAGGGAAACACACTGAGGAGGGGAAATGTTCCTTCAAGTCCTTCAACAGGTATAGGGACACCTGTCACCTTTTGGTTTGTTCCTTATCAAGCCCTTTGGGAGTTGCCTGTTGCCCACCTGGCAGGGATTTCAATAGTGTTGCCCCATCTCATCTCTTACACAGGTGGGACCTGAGCAAAGTTTAATAAGAATATATCATCCCCCTGTGGATGCAGTGAGAGGCCCAAGTTTCAGATAGTGTTATAACCTTGGGATCATAGTATCAAAGGAACTCTTTCTTTGTATCTTCTCACTCGGCTTTACTCTCCATCCTAAATCAAGCTCCTACCATGAAGCAGCAAAGATTGGGTTCATGATCTCTAGACATCATCCTAATACTGGCCATTTCAGAAGAATTAAAATCCTTCCCTTTCCCAGCATACATATCAATTCCCCAATAGGATTCTGGTCGGTTCCATTTAGTTCATCCTAAGCCAATGCATATAAATACAAAGGCAAACAGACAAGGTAGATATAACCCTAGAGATGAATGCTATACTATAGTCATTTAAAAACTTTCTTTAGAGCAATTCTTACTCATCACCCCGTGGTTTATCTTCCCAATATATCCTCCCTTTCATCACAGCACACATTTGATCCACTGAAGAAGGCATAAACATTTTAGCTTGGTTTCTACCTTCCCTCTCAGCTTTATGTTGCTTTTTGACTTGTCCTGGATTAATGTTTTGTTATCAATCTCTGGAATGGTTCTCTTCTTTAACTTTACATCCTGCACCTTTATTAATGAATTCTTTGAGAGAAAGGACTGTGTCTGAGTCATCATTTTATACACAAAAGCACAGCGTTTGGAAATAGTAGATGCTCAGTAAATGCTTACTGAATGAATAACAATAATAGCTACCATTTACTGAGTAATTATTATGTGCTAGGAACTAAACATATTACATGCTTTATCTCATTGGTTCTTACAAGAAGAACGAAGTAATCATTTAAAAATATTTTTTTGGTATCTCCTTAGCGCAGGTGTGATTTGTTAGAGTATTTGAATACTTTTACATGATTTTCAATAATAAATACATTACTTCGAGTAAGTAAAGAATATTCATTTAGCCACTCAGTTATTCATCAGACATTAATTGCCTACTTTGTGTCAGGAAGTGGTAGTGGAGATACAAAATTAAGAGGTATCACAAATCTGGTCACAGTCCTGGCTCGACCTTTCTGTACTTCCACCCCCTCACCTCCCATTCCCCTGCCACTGCCTTCAGAACAAAGTTCCACCTTCTTAACAAGATAAGGGAGTGTTTTGGGTTTTTTTTCCCTGCCATCGCATTTCCAGGCTCACCTCTGGCTAATCCACACCTCAAATCTCAGCAATAGCAAAACACTGATAGAGATCAATCTAGTGATAACCTTTGAGGGGAAAAATGTCTGGAAAGGGTTATCAGGGGACCTTCTGAGGTGCTGATAATGGTTCTGTGTCTTGATCTAGGTGCTGAATACACGGACATGTGAGTGAATTCTATTTATGAAAATACGTTGAACTGCACAGCCACGTGTTTCTGTGGGTATACTATACTTCAGTAAAGAGTCAAAAACAAGTTAACCCAACCAAAAAGCCACCTCTTGCAATGCTGAACTATTTGTTGTTTCTCATCCCTAATGTGGCATATTTTCCTCTTTCCTCCAGACTTTCGCATATGCTGCCGCCTCCCTGGGTCACCACCGGCCTGTGCTATTAACTTTTTCCCATAGTTCTTTATGAAACTGCTTTGCGACAGCCTGTTCCTGTGATTCTCTGCCCCACCAGACTAAGTTCTTCAGTGCTGTGTCTCCTGGTATTTAATGTAGCTCCAGGAACTCAATGAGTTTAGTATAGCGACAGAACCACATAATTTTACTGGTGCGAAATGCTGGGAGAGCTCAATTCTAAGTGCTCTGGGAACACAATAAAAAAAAGCACACAGGCATACAAATACACAAGTACACAAACATATCTTCTACAGTAGGCTGAATCAAAAGAGAACATATGGGGCTTCCCTGGTGGCGCAGTGGTTGAGAGTCTGCCTGCCGATGCAGGGGACACGGGTTCGTGCCCCGGTCTGGGAAGGTCCCACATGCCGCGGAGTGGCTGGGCCCGTGAGCCATGGCCGCTGAGCCTGCGCGTCCAGAGCCTGTGCTCCACAACGGGAGAGACCACAACAGTGAGAGGCCCGCGTACCGCAAAAAAAAAAAGAGAACATATGATTTGTGCCTTTATCACCTCCCCAAAACAACAAAAAACATACTCAAAAGACTTTTCTATACTTTTAGAAGAGCTATGCATGTATATGGATGAAGCTGTTCAAGTTGGAACTTAAATTCTGTAAGCTAGGCATCCTTCTACTCTTTTTGCATAGAGACCCATTAAATAGCTTGTCCTTTGTGTTAAAACCATAGGCCTGGGTTTAATCAATTCTTTCAGAGTTAACTATTGATATTTCCAGGGGATTTTTCCATGATTGGATGACAGCTATATTTCATCCTATGTATTAACTCTTGTCAGTTAGTGGTGAGTGCCTGCAACTGTCCACTGAGAATGACTCTGAGGCAAATCTAGGCTGAGTCAGTGATGATGACATGATTGATGTTTGCCATGGATGCTGTGAGGTCAGGGAGGGCATTGAATGGGCTACCTCTCATCTGGATTCTAAATCATCATTTAGCTTAACAACAAGGTCATGCCCAGATTATCTTTCTGCAGGATTTCTCAGAGCTAGTGACATGTTAGCGTGCCCTCTGAATATCTGAGATGGAGATTCATTTTATACAATATATCACAGATGCTGTTTTTGGATAATGGAACCTTTGATTTCACCAAAGATATTGAAGAACAATTCCTTCTCAGATCCCATTTTGGAAGATGTGGTTTGGAAGGTCACAACCTTGCTGAACTTTTGGAGATCTGGTTCTCAAACTAGTCGATGAATATTTATTAGGTGTTCCCTTGAAAAATAGATAAAATTATCCAGTAAATTGGGCATATTTTGTTTTAGCTAGACCCAAGTAGATTATTGAAAAATGAAAAAAATGAAAAACAAATATGAAAAAAAAAGAGCTTTGGGACATATATTCTCTAAATTATTTATTTAGTCTGTGTTCCCCAAAAGATCATGGGCCTAAACTGTGGCTTTGGGACACACATACTGAACAAAAGCTAAGTATATAAGTGTTACTTCAATTTTGTTTCCTTATAACGAAACTTTGGGTGTTTGGTATTTAGCATACTGTGTTTTTGTTTTAGTTTTTCAGTGCTTTGAATTGCTTAGGAAATTATGTGCTTTAAGTTAATTATAATGGCTGTTTGTTGACAGTGTTGTTGATCGTTGATAGTTTAAAAAGTGTAACCTATTAGGGACTATAGATTTATGGGAACTGCAGAAACCCCATTTTTTGTTTAAGTCGCTAATCTTTTGATTTTCTTTCCCTATCTCTTACATGAATCAAAGTAGATATTTATCTTTTTTAGGCAAAAGAATATTTAAATTAATAGCAGCAGAATCATCTCTGGGGAAACAATATAACAAATGATCTTGAATGTGTAACAGAGTAAAAATAGAGTGGTATAAGGTGGATTTGACCTCTATTCCTCTGCACTAGCCTGATAAAAAGTAAAAAGAGGTAATCTTTCATTACATTCTCTTTGCAAAAAAATAAGTGAATAACTTCTTTATAATTTGTATTGCCATAGCTAAAATACATTTCATTATAATTTTCATAAAACGAATACACAACTCTACAATACTGGTGAAAATTTTGTGTTGAATTCCTGAAGGTCCGATGTGCATAAGCATAATCTAAAATGTAAGTTGAATGCCAGGTAGAGCTCTTGTTCTTCATTTAAAAGTTTGAATTGGAGTTTAAATGCAGTTTAATATGTCTGTGAGATGTGTCCCTGAATACAATACTAACTTTCATTTAAAAGATTTTTATCTCATTTTATCTTTTTTTTTTTTTTTTTTTGCGGTACGTGGCCTCTCACTGTTGTGGCCTCTCCGTTGCGGAGCACAGGCTCCGGACGTGCAGGCTCAGCGGCCCACCCGCTCCGCGACATGTGGGATCTTCCCAGACCCGGGCACGAACCCGTGTCCCCTGCATCGGCAGGTAGACTCTCAACCACTGCACCACCAGGGAAGCCCTTTTTTATACAAATCATCTTCGCTACATAACAGTGAAGACTGGGGGAAGGATGTAAACATTTTGACACACATTTATGGAAAAGTAGGTAATATGATAGGGAGGGAAAGAAAATGGAGTACAGTCCATTCTCTTTAAAATAACAGTTTAACCTCTATTTCTGAAAAGTGTCCAATCAACAATTTATAAATGTTAGTTTATAAAGAGTAATCAATACCATTTCTTATATAGTTGGTACTAGAAACATTGTTTCAAATGATTAGTTTACTCATTAAACAGATTAAGTGGGCAATAATCTGAGAATAACATGGTTTGCTCTCACTTCTTGTCAGACATTATGCTGAATACTTTTCGTACATTAATTTTTCATACATTAGTCTATTTGTTTCTATTTTTAAAAGGCCAAGAAAGAGTAGCGGGACAGGAAAACACAGAGGCTAAGAAGGGGCTTCAAAGCTTGTCTCTTCTGTTTACTTCTTGTGTGACCTTGGGCATATTACCAACATTTCTTTGCATAACTATTCACAGAGTGGTTGCCAATCTTTAGGGTAATTATTAGAATGTATGAATTAATATATGTGACTTGCTTAGAAGTGCGCTTGGAAAATAGTGGAGTACAACGTATGTCAATATAGTTATTAGGTAACTTGACCAACATGACAATAAGAAGTGTAGTTTTTTATGGATTTTATGGATTTGTCTGAATCTAGAACTCAGGGTTTTAACCAAAAAAAAGAATTTTTATTTCTTAATATTTTATCCATATGGGTAAAGCAGTGGTAAAATTAGTTAAGATTTGGAAATAGTTTTTAAAATTATATTTCCTTGAATGAAATTCAATAACAGCTTATGAAGGATAATAGCATAATAACAGCATAATAGATAATAGTATATATGTCATTTTACATACGATTGCATCTTATCTCTCAGAGGGCAAGCTGCTGGAGAAACTAAAGAACTAGAGCTATTATTACTATTATATATTATTATTAATTGGAATATAATACATTACTATGAATAGGGTAAATATTCAATGGATTCTTCTATCTCTACCTAAAACAGAGGTTGTTTAGAAAAATGATTTAAGAAATACCTTTTTAACCAGTGCCCTTCTCCTCTATTAAGATATGACTTAATTTTTGAAAGTTTTTTTATATTCATGAGGGAATATATATCTGTACCTATTTATTTTTGATATCTTAAATGATAGTTTCCAGACTCACCATGGTATGATTTGGAGTAAGAGGGGAATTCAATTTCATAATCAATCAGTTCAAGAGTATTTAATCAATATCTGCCAAATGTTCAAAGTTAATGGTGGGTTAATTCTAGAAACTGACTTGAAAGGAATTTAAGAATTCATCTATACTATACTCAAAAAGAGATACATCTCTTTTTGAGATGTGATCACTCTTCTGTTTAATATTTCTAGTGACAGAGAAGTTAGTCTCAAGAAAAATCCATTTGATTTTAACATCTTTACAAAGATGGTACCACCATTTACAGGCCATTAAGCTAAACTCTTTATTTGAACTTTGCCAATTTTTCCCTTCAATATGGTCATTGTTATCCATAATTTGCAGAGAAGAGAAATAGAGGCTTAAAAAGATGATGTTACCTGTCCAAAGTCACATGGCCATTAATACATTGAAGAGCCAGACCTGAAACTCAGGCTGTCAGACTCCAATCACCCTCAGCAGTCATAACTCTAATCACTGCTCTACCCACTTTCTCGAAGAGTCCTCTTTGCCCTGAGCTGGAATCTAGAGGAGTTATTTATTTTATCTCTACTTGCATTCAACCCACAATCATTTCTGCAGGCCTCAGAGAGCCCAGCCTTCAGTTCCTACTTAAATGAAAGGAGTCTTTTGTAGCCCTTCATTGCCTCTTGGTATTGTGGCTAGTGTTAGTTTCTTATTCATATGTATTGATATGTGATAAATTAATATATCTTCTGAGTAAAATCACACACCCTCTCTCCAAAGTTCTTGACATTTAGAAAGGCAAAGGGCAAAAAAGAGAATGTTTTGCCTAATCCTTAGAAAACTGTTGCTATCCAAACTTAATATGCCCTTTCAAGATGACTATTTGATAATTTGCTAAAACAATATGAAATTTCATTTAGCAGCTATAGTTAAGAACCATAATGTCACATATACATATATATATCTTTACCTTTCAATAATTGTGGTCAGCATTCACATAGGTTTCAGCCTAGGGAGTATGAGAGATATCAAATAGATCTATATCAATACTTTATTGTAGAGAAAACTTCTTTTTAAATATGTTGAAACTTTTAAATAGGGACGCCCTGTCAGCGAAGATTACATCAATCAAACTTCCAGAAAAGTCATCTTTCTTGGAAAAATTACATTTTTTATCTTCATCTGTGGTTCTGTTAAACACCACCCCCTCCCATGAAATAAACTGGACTGGTTATCACTTTTTTACTGCAAAAAGAAAGGGCTTCTCAATGTTGGTTGCACATTAGGATTTCATGGGATAGATTAAAAAAATAAACTACCTTTGCCTGGACCCCATGAGCATATTTAGTTGATCAGGGGTGCAGTGAACATCACCCCCACCAAGTGATTTTAAAGTGTTGAGAACCATGGATCATCTCATGGGAAGAAGTTGATGAAATAGGAAAGGCCATTTTCTCCTCAGCTAAGTGCCATGGGAATTTGTTCCCCTTTCATTACTTTATATACCTGAAAACAACTTTAACAATTCTCTGCCATGGAGTTTTCTTCTAATATCTCACCAGGACAATTGAAAGGGAAGTGTAATTTTAAGTAATTGAAAGAGGAGCCATATGGGCAGATGGGTTCTGATCAGGTGACCTGGATCCCTTCACTTTCCATGGATTGACCTTGGAGAAACTATACAACCTCTCAGGCCTTCTAACTCCTCACCAGGACCATCTACTAGTCTCATGCTTAACGTCATTTAAAAAAATCTTGTAATCTTCAGTGGTTTGTCTGGGACCACTCAATTTTTAATCACTGGAGAAAAATATATTTTATTTGAAGTTTGCAAGGGAATTTTTTTTTTAGAGTAACCATTGTTATCATTTCCTTGAAACTTAATGACCTTTCCTCTGGATCACAATTTTCCATGCCTTTGGAAAAGCATCCAAATTCTCCCCCAACAGTTTCAGGGATATTTTTAATACAAATTCTTACTTTCATACAAATTCTCCCCCAACATTTTCAGGGATATTGTTTGCCATCAAAGCCCCTAAAAAGTCTGTTCCCCCTACTCATTGCAGCACCATCAACCAGGCCCAGGAACTATCCAACCTGGCCCTTCACAGACAGAATCCTCATATCTGTGCTCTATGCTCTTAGGACAAATTTCAACCTTCCTGTTATCCTTGGCCACTGTAAATTTGTTCCTACATCAGCTAACTATAGCATAGAGCATTCATGTCATTTTTTCCCCACAAAAGACTGTCAACACTTCCAATTCTCTTCTCAAAATACGATCTCAAGATTTTCTAACACATACAGTCATCACCGAATGCTTAAGAAGTCATAAGTCATTAGTAGTTGATGGTCAATTTTTTTTCCATAGATGACGTACTATATATATAAAATAGCAATAAGTCATTCTTTATTACTTATATTACACTTCTTAAATTTGTTTGCTAAAAAAAAAAACAGGAACAGACATTTCTCATGAGAAGTGCACCCTTGAAATGTACTTGGCAATAAGCAAATGAGAAAACAGTAGATGATGTCATATACGTATTGCATCTTATCACAAATACTAGTGACATAATTTAGAATAACCTTTTAAATATTGAAAATTGACAAAACTCCTGCTGTGCTGGAGCAGTTCCTTTTGGAAAGCCGGCTGGTATGTAGTGTTTAAGTATTTTAAAACCATCCTTTTGTAGGCCTGTTCCACTTTAGCTAAAGTTATGACAGCTTAGTTAGCTCTGTTAGTTTAAAAAAAGAAGGCATAGTTTATTCTCTCTCCCTCTCTCTTTCTCCTGCAGATACAGAATATTAGTATTGGCTTGGCCAAAAAGTTTGCTCGTAACAGCTTACGGAAAAACCCGAACGAACTTTTTGGCCAATCAATATTTTTAAATGAAGTAAAATAGCCTACTTTAGAGATGTGGAAAGGGTTAGTTTGAATGTGTTGTTAATTTAACATGCTGTCAGTTTAAATAGACTAGACATGAACAGGAGTAATTTGATGAAAATTTATAATAATAATATTTTAGTGATGATATTCTTACTGAAATAGAACCATGTTTTCTCTTTCCCTGCCACTTTTTTTTTGGTATTAGAGAACATCCACAACTTGAAAGAAACCACTACATAACTAAAGTCACTTCACCTGTATCCTTTTCCCAGCTATCTAATTTATCCAAAGAACATCCCCTTGGTTAGTATTACAAGCTGTTTTATTATTTTTTTACACTTGTTTATTAATCATTTTCCATGTCATGTTTTGTCATCAGAGAAGGAAAATATTATATTCAATTTTTCTTTCTTTTTTTTCTCACATTCTATCTTAAGATTAAAAAACTTAAGAGTTGGTTCAAATCTTCCTTGAAATATAGACACAATATTCTCAGCAAGAGAAAATTTGAATTTAAATTCCATTATCTTGTGTAAAAATTCTTTTAGTTCAACCTTGAAAACACACATTTTATAGATAAGACCTGCAATTTTCCCCCCTGACTTTTGTGTTTTGCAGAGGTTCACAGACTTTGCTAACAATTTTAAAAGAACTACTTAATGATCTAATGATTACAAGTTGGTAATTAACTGAATAGCATTTCAACATGTAACTGATATGCTTTGGCTGGGTTAATGGAAACTAGAGTCATAGCGATTCTGATATTGTTTTGTCTTCATAGTCATGATTTTACTTTGGACCCTGAGACATCTAGCTTTTGCGATTCTGCCACTATCTACCATTCCCCGAACGTTACCGATGGCAAAACTATAGTCATGGAGCTTTCCCCTCAAGCTCCATAGTTTTCAGTCATTAGCCAAAAAGAAAGAAAACGTCGAAGGTACTGAGAAAAGTCTAGTGCTTAAAGCTGGTTTCAGCAATTTCAACTTGCGCAAGACCCCATGTTTGTGAAAACAACCCAAGAATCTTTGAACAGGATGTAATCAACCTCCGATCTGCTGAGAAACACTGCAAAACTGACTTCAGCTGCCAAAAATAATAACGTCGTTTACAGGCAGCTCTTCCTAGGTCTAAGGAAGAACTAGCCACACATGTGAAGTTTATGCTGGATTTGGACGCATAAGCAATGGAAAGGGCAAATCCTCCCTCCCTCCCCTAAAATGCACTGCATCAGAACCCACGAGAAGCTGGGGCCCATTTCAAAGGTGCTGGCAATATCGAGGGAGATTCGTATCCCCAGAAATCCGAACAGTAAGTGACCCCGGACAAAGGGATTCTATTTGGGAGCAATTCCATGCTGCCACTCTTTCCCTCTGTAACCAAGCTGCCCTGTCTTGCGAAGGCAGAGCTGTTAAATACCTCTTAGTCACCAGCCCCAACCCAAATCTTTCTTTTTTTTTTTCCAAAATATTATCTGGCAGCTTCCCTTAAGGGACATCAAGAGCTTGGGAGGGAATATTCACGAATGATCTTTTAGATAACGTTTCATCACAAAAGCCCTGCACCTACCTCTGTGGAGCCGGTTCTGATCAGTCCGCATGGGCTGGATGTGAAAAAAGACCCGGGGTGATGGTTTCTCCAAATTTACCAGAAAGAAAGGACCTGGGATGCTTGTCCTTTAAGTGTCTCTAAACATGGTTTGCATAGCTGGATCTCTGCTTATCTGTGCCTTTCGGCTTTCGCTTCCATACATGGATCTGTTCCCAACAGTAACTCCAAGCTGTCGAAAAGAAGCTATCTGGCAGTACTCCGCTTCATCCAACACATGGCTGATAAAAATACACATATAGAGATCCTTCCAGCCAGGCCCGTTTTCCACCCCACCATCCTGCCACTATGCCTTTTCGCAAATACACGTTCAGATTGGCATTTTTGCTCTCCAGACATTTAGAGAACAACCAGTTTTCACCTGATTCCCACATAGAGCTTTTAGGAGATGGGTTTCCTGAGCTCTGTGAAAACAGATATGATTACAGTTCCTTACTAGGCTTTTCATCCTTAAAGATTTTCGTGATAAGATATATATGTGAGACCTGAAAAATATTAGGGAATGAATGAATGAATGGCTGAACAATGGATAACATTGTATAGGGATGAATAAATACACAAGGTATTTCTTTAACTGGGAATAGTTGTTAATACTCTGGATTGTTTGTCTTAAAGGATAAGGCAGTAGCACCTGGTCAAAGTAATCAAAATCTCTAAGAGAGGAGGAAGGGCCAGGTTCTTATTTGAACAGCTTCTCACTTAGGATAATTGGGACAGTTCCTACTAAGCGACCATCTAGCATATGGTTTGAGATTCAGGAAATTTTTTTCTTTAATGTTAAGGAATGTAAACCTGAATGGAATACTAATTACTACATTTGTTAACTGTCAGTGGTACTTTAACTGACACATAACTGTGACCTACATTTTAAGTGGTAAGATGGGTGTGGAGGGGGATAGATCCCGCTCTGTCTAGTAGAGAGGTGAGACGTACTCCCATAGGAAGTCCCAGTTCTTTTGAAATCTAGCTTTTCCAGTTTTAAAGTTCTCTCTCTCTCTCTCTTTTTTTCAATTTGTTGTTACTTGTGTAATAAGGGGTCAAAATATGGAGAGAGAGAGAGAGAGACCTTTCAAATAACATTTCCCACTGGTTAACTTTTTCAAAATCATGTTAAAACTCTTGTGGAATCTCTTGTTAGAAAAAAAGAAGAAAAAAGAAATTTGAGGCGTACAGGCAAAATTCATTTTGGTATATTGAAATGGAGCTAATTTGCTTAAAATATTCCAGAGGAAAAAGGGAGGCATGGACAAAACAAGGTTAACAAAATAATCATTTTTGCAGGTAGTCTATAGGTACACCTATCAACCTGTGAATAGAGAGGTCATTATAGTATCTTCTCACTTTGTGTAGGTTTTAACATTTCTATAGAAGAAAAAAGAGAGAAGGATACAAAACAGATATATTTATGACAAGTTAGAACACTCCTAGGTTTTAGTAATCTCTGTGCAACAGCACTAAGGCCAGAACAATAGGAGGCAACATTGTTTTTATTAAAAATATTCTGTGATTCCAACCTCTCCCTCCCTCCCTCCCAGCAATTTATATATATGCAAATACTATATTTATGTATTTATATAAATATTTATATATTTATATATACATTTTATGTATAATATATTATATATTATCTGCATAATAATCTATTCCCTTTATATTATTATATATTCTATATAATAATAATAATTTATTTCTAGTGAAAATTGAGATATGATATTTAAAAACTGACTAAACGTAGCTCAGTGATGGGCTTGGTAGAAGGTGACCTTACCCAGGAGTCATTCCATACCCTCCCTTCCTTGCCTTTTTCTACTATAGAAGTGCAAAAGCAAAACTCTTTTCTCTCCTTGTCCCTTGCAACTAGGGATGACCATGTAACACCATTCTGGCCAAGCAGGTGTAAACAGGAGGCCCCTAGGCGTGTCTTCAGGAAAGCTTTTATTTACTTGTTGAAAAGGGACAGGTTCAGATTTTACCCGTCTTGCCCTTTTACCCCTTCTACCTAATTCCTTCTGAGAGAGCAAACTCAAAGCCTGAAATTGCAGCTGCTGTTTGATGACCAGGAGGGGACAAGCAGGAGGACAAAGGCCTGCAAAGCAAGGAAGGTAGACCAGACAGACGAAAGAATTTCAGTTCTTGTCAGCAGTCTTGAGTTGCTGTAGTGATCTTGATCTGCCCACCTCGGACTTCTTGTCAGGACAGAAAAATAAAACCATAATGAATACAAAAGAGTGGATTCTGGATGATGAATTCAGGATGTGAATGAAAAGACCATGCTCTGGTCCTCGCTCTGTTACTTACGAGCTGCTTGACATTGGTCACATCACAGTTCTGTTTCTTCATCTGCTAGTTCCTCATGCGAACCCTTGACCTTCTTACCCTAGAATTATCCTATGAATTAATGTGTGTGGGATAGCTTCCCACACTGGAAGGGATGATATGAATGTAAGGCATTGTTAGGTTAATTTGCAGGGCGGTTGATAACATTAGGACCCACAGTGACTATGTGTAACAGAGTGCGGGACTCTCCTTTCTGTTCAAAGAATTTGCAGATACTTTGACTGGCTTAACTTAAAACCTCCGGAATTCTTAGGAACATCCAAGGTATGAGAAGCTTGTATATTCCAAAATGTGTTTGCCCATTTTACGTTGGCCAAACTGAGTTGGCATGTTCTCAGTGAGGTTGGCTGTGGAAGTGGGCCAGCTTCCTGCCTTAGCTTGGATAATCAGTACTCTAGGCTGGAGAGATCTTTCTCAACTCTGGAGGATGCCTTGGGGTGTGTGTATAAGGAAAAGATCTCTTGTTAAGGAGGTTCAAGGCCTATCATGCTTCCAATGAAAGAGGCTATATTAGTCTCTGTGAAACTTGTAAATGAGAAAGTCAGGATTTAATGTATTGACATCAATTTGTCTAATGCCATGGAGAAGGATATAACATAGTGCATCTGGGCACACTCTTTCACTATGGGGTACTTTACACAAGATGTTCCTTTCATTGGAAAGTTCTGCACCTTTCCGCAAAAGTATGTACACATGCATACACTCCACCTTTGTCTGCCAGAAGAGCATGCCCTCAGGCTTTTAAGATTCAGCTCAGTGTCTCTTCCTTTCTGAAGTCTTTCCAGACCTCACCGCCAGGTATTCTAAAGCACATATGGCATATTGTAGGTTTTTCCAACCTCTCCACCCTTGGCTATTAGACTGTGAACTCCTGGAGGACAGGGAAGTCATGTTGCTGTCATTAGGGAATGCAAATCGAAACCACAAAGAGATACCACTCCACAAACACTAGGATAGCTAGAATAAAAAATTCAGATAGCAAAAAAGATAACATGCATGGGGAGAAATTGAACCCTCATACACTGCTGGTGAGAATATAAAATGGCGCAACTGCTTCAGAACACAATCTGGCAGTTCCTCAAATGATGAAACATAGAATTACCATGTAACCCAGCAATTCCCTTCCTGAGTATATACCCAAGAGGAATGAAAACAAATGTCAATACAAAAACTTGTACACAAATATTTACAGCAGCATCATTCATTATAGCCAAAAGGTGTAAACCATTGGGATGTTTGTTAACAGATGAATGAATAAACAGCATAGGGTATATCTATACAGTGGAATATTATTCAGCCAGAAAGAGGAATGGAGTATTGATTCATGCTACAAATGGATGAACTCTGGAAATACGCTAGATGAAAGAAGTCAGTCAAAAGCAAAATGTTGCTTTTGTATTCCCAATGCACATCACAGTGTCTATCATATAGTAACCTTCACAAGCTTGTTGAAGAACTAAAGACATTGATAAATGAGTGAAAAATGGGTAAATGCCAGTTAACTCTCAATGAGTGACCATTAGCCTGGCAGCCCTCCCAGCTGTGTAAGGTATAAAAATCTCAAATAGCCCACTGCCCATCTGGATAGAGACTGTCAACTCAAAGGAGACAGAAAAACAGAACGTCCAAAAATATCAACATTGCTTTGATTTACCTGGGCAGATTACCTGACACTTCCAGTTACCTAAAGCAGCAGGCCATGGTGTTAGCACAGATCATTTAGAGTGGATGTCCGACACAAATTATTAGTATTAAAGAGGGAGCTGAGGATTGTAATTTTTAAAAAGATCACAGATATTCAATTTTTGGTGATTAAAATATTTTTTTTTTGTCTAAGCATATGCAGGGAATCTTTTACTAAAGATTTTTAAGGCACACAGCAAGTTTTCAAGGCAAATTAATAGCAAAAAAACCCATTCTATCTTTCAACACTAGCAATGAGAAAAAGAGCTTAAATACAGTTCTTACTTACCCTTGAAGAACCAGCTCAAATGTCATTTCTTCTAAATAAATTTTCTTGACTTGTTCCCAGCATCACCACTGACATAGTAATTAAACACTGTCTGTTAGCACAGTGTCTGAACTTCTTCTTTTTTTTTTTTTTTTTTTTTGCAGTACGCGGGCCTCTCACTGTTGTGGCCTCTCCCATTGCGGAGCACAGGCTCCGGACGTGCAGGCTCAGCGGCCATGGCTCACGGGCCCAGTCGCTCCGCGGCATGTGGGATCTTCCCAGACCGGGGCACGAACCCGTGTCCCCTGCATCGGCAGGCGGACTCTCAACCACTGCGCCACCAGGGAAGCCCCTGAACTTCTTCTTTAAAACACCTTTATTGAGATATAACTCACATGGTAGACCATTCACTGAGCTAAAGTGTACATACAATTCAATGGTTTTTAGTATATTCGCAGATATGTGCAACCATCACCACAATCAATATTAGAACATTTTCATCTCATTCCTATCCTTCCATCCTCCCCAGCTCTAAGGAACCAGTAATCAACTTTCTGTCTCTATGGATCTCCCTATTCTGGACTTTTATATGAATGGAATCATATAATATGTGGTCTCTTGTGACTGGCTTCTTTCATCTTCTTTCTTGAAGATATGCCTATTTAGATTTTTTGCCCATTTTTTCCTTGGGTTATTTGTCCTTTTATTACTCAGTTGTAAATGTCCTTTATACATTCTAGATACAATTCACTTAGCAGATATATGATTTGGAAATACTTTCTTACATTCTGTGTATTGTTTTTTCATTTTCTTGATGGCACTCTTTGAAGTACAAGTTTTAAATATTGATCAAATCCAATTTATTTATTTTTTCTTTTGTTGTTCATACTTTTGCTATCATAGCTAAGAATCCTTTGCTAAGTCTGAAGTCAGGAAGATTTGTCCCTATGCTTTCTTCTAAGAGTTTTAAAGCTTTAGTTCTTACATTTAGGTATTCCATCTATTCTGAACTAACTTTTCTTTATGAAATGCACTTCATTCTTTTGTGTCTTGATATCCATTTGTCCCAGCACTATTTGTTGAAAAGACTGTTCCTTCTCATTGAATAGTCTTGGTAACCTTGTTGATCATCAGTTGACCCTAGATGTATAGGATTATTTCTGGAGTCTCAATTTATTCCTGTTAAGCTATATGTCTATCCTTTGCCAGTAACACACTGTCTTCATTACATTATTTTGTAGTAAGTTTTGAAATTAGGATGTGTGAATTCTCCTATTTGTTCTTCTTTTTTCCAGAATTATTTGGCTATTCTGGTTCCTTTCAATTCAGTATGAATTTCAGAATCATGTTGTCAATTTTTATAATGAAGTCAGCTGAAATTCTGATAGGAATTATGTTGAATCTGTAGATCAGTTTAGGGAGTAATGCCATCTTCACAGTATTCAATCTTCTGATACATAAACATGGGATGCTTTCCATTTATTTGGATCGTCTTTAATTTCTTTCAAAAATGTTTTGTAGTTTTCAGAGTACGTTTTGCACTTTTTGACAAATTTATTTCTAAGTATGGTATTCTTTTGATGCTATTGTGGATGGAATTGTCTTCTTACTTTCATTTTTAGACTGAAAATGAAGTCACCTGGGTATTTGTTTTCTTTATGGGTAGTTTTTTGAAAAGTAATTCAATCTCTACACTTGTTATAATTTTACTCAGATTGTCTATTTCTTCCTAAATTAGTTTAGGTAGTTTGTGTCTTTCGAGGAATTTGTCATTTCATCTAAGTTGTCAATTTGTTGGTATACAATTGTTCACAATATTTCTTTTAATCATTTTTTATTTCTGTAAGATTGGTAATAATGTCCCCTCTTAATGTCTTGAGGCTCTTTTTTTCTTGGTCAAGCTAGCTAAACGTTTGCCGATTTATGTTTACAATCGTTGTATCTTTCTGATGAATTGGCTTCTTTCCATTATAAAATGTCCCTTTTTATCTCTAGTAACATTTTCTATTTTAATATCTATTTTATCTAACTTAATATTTCCTATGGTTGCTATTTGCATGATCTATTATTTTTCTATCCTTTAACTTTCAATCCATTTGTGTCTTTGAATCTAAAGTGTATCTTCTATAGACATGTCACTGGATCATATTTTTCATTTGCTTGTTTTTAATCCAGTCTGACAATTTCTGCCTTTTGATTGGATTGTTTAACCTACTCACATTTAATATTATTGATATAGTTGAGTATACATGTTTCATTGTACTTTTTTTTCTATATGTCTCATGTCTTTTTTTGTTCCTCTATTCCTATTTTACTGATTTCTTTTTCACTAAGTGAATATTTTCTAATGTAACATGTTAATTC